>NC_135327.1:173840808-175040808 GCF_023851605.1 Tamandua tetradactyla | reverse complement strand
GTTGTTTTGTATTCATAAGTTTGAATTTTTAGATAGTCAAAACAATCTATCCACCTTTTCCTTTTGTAGTAAGTATATACTTAGAAAAGTTTGTTACCCCCATAAAATTTACATAGCTTTATTTTCATTTCTATGTTTTCAATTCTTTAACAAATGTTTTATTCAACTTGTGTTTATTTTGGCATATGGTATCTCACTAGGCTTTTCTGGGCAATTTTGCCAATACCAGTTATTTTTTAATGACTTAGAGGTATGTTGGTTATTTATGCCAAATTCTCATGTAGAATTAAGGCTATTTTTGGTCTTTGAATTCTTTTTGATTGATATAGTTACCAATTCTTGAGCTGGTACCAGACTATTTTAATTATTATTAATTTACACTTAAAAAGATATTTGTCAAGACAATTCCCCAGTCATGACCATTATTTTTCAAAATTTCTTTGCTAGTATGATATATTGGTTCCCCAAAATGAATATTAGTCTCTTTTCATTAAACATTTTAATACCCAGATCCCATGGTTATTCTTGTGAACTGAGATGACTTTATGTGGCATTTGGAATTTAGCTAAGTATGTATAAATCAAAGTATTGTGCTTCTAGTATTACTTGATAATTTATTTATTTTTTTTCCTTTTTCCATATTTTAGTCACCATTATTTTACCAATATAGCATACACTTCATATATAATACATCTTAAACTTAATTTTCAATTTTTCAGCAATTCAGATACACAATATATTATCATCTTGAAAATACAAAGAATGCAACATGGAAGAAGATTGAGAAAACAGATTCCCAGCAATTTTAGTCAGTAGTGATTCTGTAGATTTTCTTGTGTTTTCCACTAGAATTAAAAAACGCCCTGCCATGGCTCTACAAAAATAGAGCTGCCTAGAATGGGAGGCATTGAAAGAAAATGGACCCAGAGTTAAGAAAAGATAAGAAAATTCAGGTAAGAGAGTATAATTTGAAGCTAGATGTAAGAGAATGAAATGAGGGAGGATGTAATTTCTTCCCTTAGTACTTACTTGGATATAAACCAGAGTTTACACATATCTAGTTGAAGAAGTTCAATAATTTATTAAAAGGATCCATTTAAGCTTATTTCTTAGCCTTACTCTTTTCTTTTTTCATTGTTTACCAGAGTCTCTTTCTCTCTCTTGGCTATCAAACTATTTTATTAGTCATGCATGACTGGATGTTTGTAACCAGTGATGGCCCCACAGAGCCTAATGTTAGATAGTACATGTGAAGTAGATTTTGCTACTCATAAATAACATTGGTTTGTTTACCTGGAAACTTTATTTAGTTAATTCATCCTATTTTCATTAAGTACAAAGAGAATTACTTGTATGCTTTTTCAGGAAACTATTGGTGTCACAGTTTTCTCTCCCTGTTTTATGTATGTTATGCAGTATTTTTATGTCTGTAATACCAGTCTAGATCCCACCATGTCACTTTTAGCTCCATTTTAGAGTCTTCATATGAATATCTTATTGAACTATAAAAATACATGGCAGAAATCATCTGAAAATTCTTCTGATGTGTAGGGCCATAGGATTCAGTGACGTGAAGTTATAGTGGATTCTTTGTATCTTCAGAGAATTGTAATTACTAACACTGTGACTAATTTTCTTTCTTAACTTGTAGTTGTTAGAGAACAATTTAGAAAATTAATGCTTCTGTCAAAAGTCTGGATGGATAGGCTACATGCTCAGTCTGGATATGACAATATAAAGAACTCCACACTTTTACTAAATGTAAAAAAAGAAATCTATTTTATACCCCATTAAACTATTACACATCATAAATAATTTATACCAACCCTTGTTCTTGTCTATATCATGGATGATAAACTAGTCATTTTAAAGAGTGTTTTAATGACTACAATAGTATTCCCCTTTTCTCCTTTCTTTGTTAGTTTGTGCCTTCTTCTCTTGCCCTCTCTTCCCCATTAGAGAGAAGTATCTCAAGTATTTTCAGTCAGTGAATTTCAGCCTAAAGTTGTTGCAGTAATCCAGAGCGGGAACTTCAGGAAGTTATATGATTTTCTCTCTAGCTTGCTGCCTACTAAATATATTACTTTGGGCACAGTCTAGTCTCTCTGTATTTCACTGTCCTCGTCTTTCTGATGAGGACAGGCAATTTGGAGGTTTGTTTTGAGAATTCACAGAGATAAGATGTGTGAAAGTACCTTGCGAATTGAGATTCTTGTTCTAATATTTAATTCTTATTATTGACAGTGTTCACAAGGATTGGCAAGTCTACATACCAATTCCACAGTTTGACATGAGAAGCCAACAGTGGTTCTTAACCCTCTTCTTTCTGTAAAGAGTCCCATGCCTCCCTGACTAGGTTCCTATTCTGCCATACCAGCCACCTATTCCAGGGGTTTGGCAGAGGAGTGGGTAGAGAAGCAGTGAGATGATCGTATCAAAGGGAATGGTATTGTGTTTCTAATTTTTGTGTCTCCAGCAATGTAGGGAACATATTATCACCACACAGTGGGTAGCTGGTGAAGTTGAGGGGTTTGAGAATTATAGGCTATTAAGGAGAATAGAAAGATAGTAAATAAAGAAGCTGTGGTAGAAGAGAGAGAATCCCAAGTTACAGAGCGATGTAGTGGCACAGAACCTTACAGCCCTACAGTCTAGGAGTGGCTATTGTAGTGACTGGCTGATGGTCTTAGTTGGTAGGTTTTGAATAGGTTCCTAAAAGCCATCCTTGTGAGCATGAGTGGGTTCATGCTGAGCAGGGGAAGTGTCAGTGGAGCATAGCTGAGTGTGGAGGCCTAGGCAGTAACTGCATCCAGGAAACTAACCTTGCATGAAGCTGTAAGAAATCAAGAGCCTTGTTTTAAGTAGAGTCTTCAATATGAATCTTAGAATGGTTGTCATAAATAGTGACTTTAGCTACTTCTTATGTTGCATGTAATCGCTAATTTCAGGACAGAATTCAAAGGACTGCTGGTTTTGTCATACATTACTAGATGGAATCATGTGTACAAATGGATAAAAAGAGGTTTTGCTTTGATTAAGGGCCATGTGAGAATAAGAAGCATCACCTTTAAAGTATTTTGAGAGACACGTGCCATTGAGAAAGTGACTATTTTGTTTATGCTGGAACTTGGATACAGAGTCAGGGGTCTAAGATTTTCCTGCTTTCTTCTACTAAAAAAAATGGAAACTGACAATACCATACTCATCTATTTCTGCATAATAAATCTGTTCAATAAATCCATATGCCTTTCACCTTATGCTCCAAATCCTAGCCTATTAACATGTATTAAACATGCATTTCTTAACAACCTTGGTTATTTTTACCCCCAACCTATACAAGACAAACTCTTAAAATGGACTGAATAATGGAGTCTGACAGTCAGAAATTGTCACAGTAGTCATGGGAGAAATGATTGGAAAAAGCCTAACATTGAAAGAAGAGACAAAAATGTGAAAAGTGGGTACGGTATTAAAGTACTTCAGTAATGAATATCCCCAGTGATGCCTTGATTCTTCCATAAAACAAAACAGAAAACCCTGAAACACTTCCCCACTTTTTACTGTCTGTAACAACACATGGGAGTGAAATACATTGAAGAAAATTTCCCTTACAGATGGCTGCAAATTTAATCTGTGATATAGCATGCATGAAAGGGATAAGCTTCAGTTATATAGAAAATGCACTTTCAGGAGGCGCTTTATTTCGTGGGGAAGGCAGATCATTGAGTTGCACCTAAAATCTTCAATAGTCTGACTAACACACATACATATACATCTAGCTTCTATGTGCTGAGAGGTGTTAAATGGTTTGAAAGCAGTAATTAAATAGTGGAAGTTGTACTGCAAAACCACTATAAGCATTGCCTCATGAAGTATTTCAGTGTTAGGTGCTAAAAATTTAATCTAAGTAGCTGTGACTAATCTAGTCTTTATTTGTAACACATTTAAATTAAGAGGTGTATGTTCTTGTTCATGTACTTTCTCATTAACACTAATATTGCTAATGGGAGTGACAAGTGTATCATGTTTCTAACTTCACCTTTTAGATAGCTAGCTCCTAGAGGAGGTAATTTTCCATGCGATACATTTATAGAGCTGTGTGTTCTCAAAAGAAAATATATCCATAGGACTATTAGTTGTTGGCTCTGGAGGAAAGAAATTTGGATTAATCAATTTCTACCATAGTAGAAATTGTGATGGGAACTGAAATGAATGCTTTTCCTACATGTTCATTTGTTCCTTTCTGCAGTTTTTTTCCCAATTTATTATGAGATATTAAAGTTCCCAACCCAGGTTCTTGACTTTAGTGTCTGAATGCACCCTCTTCATTCTTTCTCTCCAGATCGTCCTATTTGTTCAAAGGACACTTTAGTATTTGGTCAGTGAACATTTCGTAACATTTAAAACGGAGTAAATCCATCTTCTTTTTGTGAATATTCATCTCATTAAGGGTCAGTGTGTTTGGTTATTTTATTCTCTTCACTGCCCTGTGTGAAAGATCCAGAAGGATAATTTCAGAGGACTGGGGCGACTGCTGGTTCCAAGCCTGCTGCACTCAAACCACACCCCCCCCCCCCCCCAACCCCAATCCTCTTGCTGCCAGGCCAGGTGCACGTTGCTGGTACATGTATGAGAAGATACTGGATGAGCCCTGTCATTCTAGACTGTGGCCTGAGAAATATCTTTTTTGCGTTCCTATTTCCATTTGGCATGCATTTTTCCTTAGAAGCAATGTTACAGATAATGGTTAGTTTATATAGGACTACTATGGTTGTATGATAATATAGTTCAACTGTAATATGGTTAAATCAGAACTTATGTAGACTGGCTTGAATCTTAACCATTCTTTCTGTGAGAAAATACACTGATTTCCAAAAACCAAATTACAAATGACCTTTTGGAAAGCAGCCTATTTCCAAGCTGTGTACTGCTTATGTTTCTAACTCTTCTTGATGAGTTACTCAAATTGTTTACTCAGACTTTGGAAATAGGACTATTCAGTCTGCAGTGTAGCACAGAGAAGAAATATTGATCTTGGAGTAAAGAAACTCGGGTGTGAATCCTTGTTCTTATTAGCTTTATTTCCTTGAATTAGTCATTTAACTTTCAAGAACGTTAGTATTTCCATCAATGAAATGGTAGTACGTTTGTTTAAGTAAAACACCTTACAGTAATTAAGGTGATTTGGTAGGCAATGTCCTTTGACAAATGAAAGATCTGTCTTTTATGTAGCATGGTGCAGAAATATCAGCCACCATATTAAATCTTAATCAGTAACAATGTTTCAGTAATTACAAGAGCTGGTTTATATATTGAGTAAATTATTGTTTGTAAATGTTAGATTATATTAACTACCACAGCTAATTGCCATCCGCAGAATAAACATAAGGTTTGTTTAAAGCTTCCATCGGTAGCTTGAAGAAGGGAGTGCTCTCTAATATTTCAGTCAGCATGGAAGGGAAGGTAAATGACATTAAGAATACATTTATAATGTAGGCCAATTTCTTCTAAAATGCATGTAAGTATTATTACTTTACCAGGAGTCTGTGAAATATGATTAATTTAATGCATTTCAGCCCCCATACTATTAAGATATAATTGAGATACAAGGTGAAAAAAAATTACATGCAGTCAGTATGGTACATGAATCATACACTAAATTGCTGGTAATTTTAAAGACATTTAGGGGAATTGTGAAATTTATATAATGCGTTCTTATGTTTGGAAAAGATTGTAAGAACAATAATCCAGTTATTTTAGCATTGCAGTCCTTAAAATAGGACTTTTGGAATTGTTATTAAACCTAAGGTAGCCATATAAATGAACCAGTCCAAATCTTTGTATGTCCAGTTGCCATTGAATACTTTTTGTGAGTTTTGCCTTTAAACTTCTCATGTTTAGCAAAGTAGTGAGCAGCATATAATTTCTATGAAGGCCATAATCTAGTTTTTATAAACTGCGCAACTGGATGAATGATAACAATATAAATGTTGCCAGCATGTTTAGTAGGGAATCAGTTAAATGGTACTTGGAATTTTGATGATTATTGCTTTGAAAAGACTGAAAATCACAGGTCTTGGCTTTATAGTTTAATTAGTTGCCTAACAATTGCTAGTGATTCACTAAATCACAAGGCTTCCAAACAAATAACATCAGTTACTGCTGCCATGCCTGAGCAACTCCAATTTTCTTGACAATGATTACCAAACTGTGGTTAGCCTAATATAAACTGTTAGTTTAACAGCAAGCAGTAGGAGCTTCAAGCGTTCCATTGATGAGATACCAGGAAATTGAGCACTGCACCGGTGGTGACACTTGTGTCAAGAATAACTTTAGCATGTTTCATCAAGACCAGTTGGAGAAGCAAATATAGTAATTATCCACATCCTTTTTTGATATTGGATTTAATAATAATGAGCACTGTCCAGCTTTCCAGGGCTTCTAATTATTAATTGGTTCTAAGAACACAGCATGCGGTTCCTCACAGTTTGAATAAGATTGGGAAACAAGGCAAGGTTAAGTCTTACATACTTCTGTGGGCCAGAGTAAAAACTAGTGGCGATGGTTTGAATGGGGTAGAGGTGTGCTGGTGTGGAAATGTAATTTGTGCCATTATTGATCTGTGCTCTCTTTCTTCTCTGCCTTAGCTTTGTGGCATTTCTCTGAGCATACTGCTCTTCCATCTTGTCCTATTGCAACTGCAAGCTGTTTATTTCAAATGGATTCTTCCAGAATTAGAGGAGTTCCTCAGTTTTCACTTGTGTAGCAGCCAGTATCTTTTACTCACACGAGACTTATATGATCTTCTATTCCTTGGTGTTGTTCCACTGAATAATAGAAAATAAGCATGTCTAACTTGAATTTAAGAGATGCTAGTGATGCCTAGTATTTACTGAGTGCTTACTTCATGCCGGGCACCATGCCAACAACATTTCATTAAATCATTACAATATCAGATGGTAATAACATTATCCCTGTGATGCAAATAACTGAGGCTTAGAGAAATTAAATAATTTATCCAGAGTCACACTGCCTATAACCCAGAGCCATGCTTTGAGTGCTATACCATGCCATTTCTTAAGTATAAATGGGAGCATTGTCTATTCAGGTAAAAACACTGAAATATGCTCTTTATTGGAATGAATAGATATTAAAACATTTTAAAGTTATGACCTACAATAAGACACGTACATTTTACATTATGACCCAGTGTACGCACACATATTAGCTGAAACAAGAAATAATATTTCTTGTGAATTACAAATAAAAAGGTTACTAATGCCTGGAACATCTAGCAAAAACTGGCAGAAACACCTTTCTCAAAGCTCCAGAGAAAAGTTAAAGGATTGAAGTAACAGAGTGAGCACTGAAGAAAGAAAAAAAGACTACTTAAAAACGATAGGATCTCATACTCCCTGGCTTGCCCTTCTGTCATCCCCTTACCAGCTTGGCACAGAGCCTGTGCTCTAATTGTGGGTCCTTGGTCCTGATTCTGGAGGGATCACAATAAACCCTTGTGCACATACTGGGAGCATGTATAGCTGGCCCAGTCTCTCTTGTGGTGGATAATTGAACTAGGACACTCACTGCTGGCTCACCATCTCAGAAGTTGCCCTGCTGTGGATGGCAACTCATAAAGCTCACCTGAAGAACACTATTGGAGAACACTCAAGTCATTAGCTGCCTGGGGTAAGGGCATATAGTACTGTATATGGCTATAGGACATATAGTGCCATGCCTGGAAACAGAAGGAAGCTATTTCATAGGGAAGTTGGAGGCATCGTATCCATATAAATTCCTAGGATCTCATGCACGTGCTCAAGATGGGACACAGGCATAGAAATCAGGGAGGCCCTTATGCTTTTAACTAGAGCTATTCTCTAAACTCATTGGTGCTCTGAAGAAGAGCATTTGAGCACTTGCTCTGGATAGTATGAAAAACTGGGGAAGGTGTTTTCTTGTTTCTCTCTTTCTTTTTCTTTCATTCTTTTGTTCTCTCTCTCTCTCTCTCTCTTCCTTCCTTCTTCCATCCCAGACTCCCTCTCTCCCTCCTCTGTCTTTTTTTCCCTTCCTTCCTCTCCCTCTCTCCTTCCCCTCCTCTCCTCTCCCTTTCCCCTCCTCCTGTTTCCTCACATTCAGATATAGTCCTGTCATAACACTAACAGCTTAAGGAAGCCTCAGAGTCTGAAGG
This sequence comes from Tamandua tetradactyla, assembly GCF_023851605.1. Lineage (NCBI taxonomy): Eukaryota > Metazoa > Chordata > Mammalia > Pilosa > Myrmecophagidae > Tamandua > Tamandua tetradactyla. Next base: position 175,032,617 of record NC_135327.1, on the reverse strand, counting down.
AAGGAAGCTTAAAGAAGCCTCAGACTCTAAATTCCAGATAGCACATTAAAATATCAAAATGACCATGTTTCAACAAAACATCACGAAACATAGAAATAAACAGGAAGCCCAGCAAAAGGAGATAATTAAAGCACTGGAAAACATCAGTGAGGAAGGTAAGACCTGGGGCATTCCAGACAAAGACTTTATAAATGTCCTAAATATACTCAAAGAGCTAAAGGAGAGCATGAACAAAGAGCTAAAGGAAGGCAGGAAAATGATAGATGAAAACAATAGCAGTAGAGAGACGGAAATTATGAACAGGAATCAAACAGAGGTTAAGACCACAGTAAGAAAATAAAAAAATCCCCCTTGATGGGTTCAACAGCAAACTGGAGCTAGCAGAAGAAAGAATCTAAAAACTTGAAGGTAAGACTCTTGAAATCTGAGGAGCAGAAGAAAGAAATAATGAAAGGGAGTGAATAGAGCCTGAGGAACTTGGGGGACACCATTGGGCATGCCAGTATGCATTGTAGGAATCCCAGAAGGATAAGAAAGAAATGGGCAGAGAGTATATTCAAAGAAATAATGGCTGAACACATTCATGTCTTCTGCTAAATTTTGGAAGTTCACATCCAATATACTTAATGAACACCAAACAGGGTATCCCCATTTAGGCTCCTACTGTGTCATGTTATAATCAAACTGTTAAATACCAAAGTTAAAGACGGAATTTTGAAAGCTCAGGACAGAAGCAATGTGTCATGTACCAGGGAGCCTCAGTAAAATTAAGTGCTGATTTTTCATAGGAAATCATGGAGGCACGAAGGCATATTTAAAGTTCTAAAAGAAAAAATTTGTTAATCAGGATCTAATGTCTGGCAATACTGTCTTTCAAAAATGAGGGAGAGATTAAGTGTGTAGTTCAGTTATTTCAGAAAACGGTTGACATTACTTGTGAAGTTGGAAATTAGCAAACCCTAAAAAGACAGCAATTTATTGTGATTTGTATCCCAGTACCAGTAATACAAGAGGGAACTAGTTTATATGCACCCAGAAATATGTATAAAAATGTTGCTAGAATAATTTTATTTGTGACGCAAAAAGTTGAAAGCTATCCAATTGGTCATTAGCAGGAAACTAGGTAAAAATATTACAGCATCATAACCCAATTGAATGATGTATATGAATAAAAATGGACAACAATTACTTCTACCACAATGAAAACAATATTAAATAAAAAAGTCAAGTCAGAAAAGATTACATATGTTAGTTTTCCATTTATATAGAATATAAATTCATGCAACATTAGCCAACATATTATTTGGGATACATAGCTCTGTTACAACTATGAAGAAAAGCAAAGTGAACATGGTATAATTCAGTGGAATGTTTATTCTTTGTTAGTGAAGGGAGATTGTATTCAAGCAAAGCATGTTAGGAGCGATGAAGGCTGTGGTGATGTTTCTTTCTCCCTTCTCACATGGGATAGGGAGAAGAAAAATGTTTATTTCATTATTATTGCAAATTTGCCCATGCTTGTTATAGATGGTCTTTTTCATTTATAATGGATTCAATAAGCAGTCCTTAAATGTGTATTTATAAATAGGACAAGAGAAAAATAGGACACACACACAAAAAGCTTGAAGGTGTTTATCACCACTAGACTGTCCCTACACAAGATCCTAAAAAGATTTATTTGTGCAGGTTGAAAAGAAAGGGCAATAGAGAGTAGATCGAAGCTGTATGAACAAGTTAAGATTTTTGGTAAAGGTAATGTGACATGGGTGAATATGAATGCCGATAGTATAGTATTTTTGCTTTGTAGCACCATTTTTAAATTTCCGACAGAATCTAAAAGGCAAATGCATAAAATGTAATGAGAAAGCAGTGGTTTTGAGCTCAACGTATAATCATGTAATTTGTTGACACTACTTAAAAGTGGGGATGGAGTTTTAGAGGAACATAGTTTGTGTATACTATTGAAGTTAAGTTGGTGTCACAACAAATGATACGATTATAGATTTAAGATATTAAATTTTAGTCCCATAGTACCTCCAAAAAAAATGTTGGAGAAAATGCAAGCTCATAGAGACAACAATTAGAGTTGCCAGAGGGGCAGGAGAAATAAGGAGTTATGAATAATTGGAATCTGTTTTTTGGAGAAGGAAAGCTTTAGTAACATTAGGTGGTGTGCTTGGGAGTGGCTGAAATAGGAAACTTTATGTTGTATATTTGTTCCCACAATGTAAAACAACAGCAACAACCAAAGAGTGGGGAACTAAAGAGAAAATGGCAATTAAATTCAATATATGATCCTGGATGGGATATCAAACAAAAGAAGAGAAAACACTCAAAAGGACATTATTGTAAAGAGTTATATGAAAAAAAAGGATCATAGACCTGTATGCTTTATATGAGTATTAAATTTCTTGAACCTGACAATAGCACTTACAATGTGTTGTATAAGTGAATATCCTTGTTCTTAGGAAATGTACATGGTAGTAGTAAGTGTTCAAGGGGCATGATGTATACAGCCTACACTGCAGTGCTCAGAAGATGGCTACACAGAGAGTGAGATAGAGAAAAGAATTGATAAGTAGATAGATAGTTGGATAGAATGATATGGAAAATGTAGCATACTGTTAAAATTAGTGGATCTTGGTATCTTGGGAGATATGGGGATGTTGGAATTCTCTATGGGGTTTTTAATATTTTTGTAACTGCCTTGTGAGTTTGAGAATATTTCAAAATAAAAAGTTAAAAAATACTACTTGAAATTTATTCTACTATTTTCTGCACTCATTTTCTATTTTATTTTACTCTATTTCAAAATGCTTTGTTTAAAAAATGCTGTTTGTGATTCACAAAAATGATTTCACAGTGCATTAATAGGTGGTGACCTGTAGTTTGAAAATGATTAGAAATCAGTGCTGGTCCATGCAGTTTGTACTGGTCAGTGAAGTCTGTGTTCCACTGCTTTTGCTGTTGCTCATATGCTGCCTCAGGTACTTGGAGTGCTAATTGTGTTAGTTTTCTAATTTTGTGGGATCTTAAGTAGTTTTGCCAGTAGGCATTTGTACATGATTGAATTCTGAGGATAGATTAATACCTTTCCTGAGGCTCTGAGATTTTCTCCTTTGCTATTTCATCATGGTCCTTTGGGCATCTGATGAAGTTTAGATTTCATGGTTAGGCTTAGAACTTGGCTTTCCAGAGGATAACTCCTTTTCTCTCTTAAGTGCTTCTGAACTAGGTAGGTTCATTACAGCACTTGAAGGAAATTGAAGTTAAAAAAAAAAGTTCCTTTTCCAGTAATATCTTTTCTACTTGTGTTGGACTTCTACCAAATGTGTTTTAAATAGAAATTGAAAAGAGTCAGAGTATTCTCTTGTCTTTGTTATCTTATACCTTTTGCCAGGCAGTCATGCCTAAGTATTGACCAGAAGGCAAGACCAAGGTTATTGCCCACTTGTCTTTGCCTAAAACAAAACAATGGCTCAGAACTGGGGTTATCTCGCACCATCTTGACATGAGAAGGCTCTTGTTCATCCAGTCACCCCCTTGAGTCAGCAAACATTTGATGAGTGTCTACCCTGTGCCAGGCTATATTTCAGGCTCCAGGGCTCCCAGTTGTCAACATGACCCACAGTTCTCTACCTCTCTTTGAGTGTATGTTCTAGGGAGAAGACTGGCAGTAAAGAAGTTAGCAAGTAGATGTATAAATGTGTAATTTAATTTTTTTTTTTTTTTTTTTTTTTTTTTTTTTTTTGACAGAGAGAAGGAAGGAAGGATAGAAGGAAGGAAGGAAGGAAGAAAGGGAAACATTTCCAAACATTTTCTTGTTTTATTGTACTTTGTTTCTCCGCTTTTTGTTACATGGGCTGGGGCCGGGAATCGAACCGAGGTCCTCCGGCATAGCAGGCAAGCACCTTGCCCGCTGAGCCACCGCGGCCCGCCCTGTAATTTAATTTTTGATAGTGATAGCTATCAAAGAACAATAATGTACGATAAGGTGATAGAGAGGTCTGGACTATGGCATTTTTCCTCTTTGTCTGTGCCTTACCCCTGGGCTGTTCATTTCTGCAGGACTTACACTTCCTCCATGAAGTGAATGTATAAGCCTGTGAGCACGATAGAATTTTCATTTGTGAAGGGTCAGTAACTCAAGGGGAGGTTATTTTGAAAATTAGGACCAAATGTGGTTTGTAGCCTAGCAGTGATGGCATCACATGAAAACTTCGTAAAAGAACACAATGTCTGGTCTATGTTGTCTCTACTGAAGAAGAATCTAAACTTTAACAAGTTCCTACTTTAATCCTTAAGCACATTGAAGTTTGAGAGGTACTACTCTGGAGTAGTGGTTCTCAACCTTGGTTGCTCTAGAGAAACAGAGTTGGGCACAGTGAGTCACCGCCGGCAAAATGACATTTGATCAAATGTTTAAACACCTGCCAGAGTGGAAACTATTAGATGTCCCAGCTTTACTCCCTTATGGAATGTCCAGTAAGTCCACACAAGGCAACCTGTCCTGCCTCTTTGACTCCCCCCTCCACCTGAGATGGACAACCCCATATTGGTCCTCCCCCAGCATTTTCAGAAATTCTGCTGGCACATTCCAGTACTGTATATGTGTCCCCAGGATCAGGTTCACTCTCTCTCTTCTTCCACCAGAACATGGGCCCCCTTACACAGGGACTTCCCTCACTTTGCCAATGCCTGAGTAAATAATAAACCTTTGAATTACTTAACATTCGTTGGCTTGGGTGTGGTGTGTTTTGCTATTTAGTACCTCTAATGGAAGGGATTGGTAGACTCAGGAGTGATTTGAGCCAGACTGTAACAGATGCACAATAGCATCAGTTAAAAATCTTTTAAAGAAGAAATCTTGATTATCAGTCCTCACTCCAAACCAGTAAAACTAATCTCTGGAAGGGTGGGACCTAGGCCACTGTATTTTTCAAAGCTCCCCAGGTGATTCTAAAGATCAGATAAAATTGATAATTCCTGCTCTAGAGTGAAAATATCCTTTGTGTTTTCAGGGTCCTAGAACATTTTAGAAGCTACTTATGATAAAATATGATGTTTTACATATCATTTATTGAAAGACACCCATCTTATGAAGATGTGTTATGTATGTACACCATTAAAATTGTTTGGCCGTTTTCTTATAAAATTCTGGAATGGAGTTTACTAGAATTGTCTTTGAACCACCACAGAGAGACTGACATATTCTGTAGAAAATGAATGACTCACTTGAAAGATAATGGCATTTGAAAAAATAACAGCTCCTTTTAAAGCTTAGACCATTTTTGCTTGTCATTGTCAGCTAACTTAGACCAGAATCTACTTAACAGATTTATAAAACTGATCAAGATCTAGGTTTTATATTTGATTCTGAAAGTGACACCTGTAGTCCCAAACTTGTGTACTCTGGAAGGTTTTGTGTCAGCCTGGCTTTTGCCTTTAGCTCTTTCAGGTGACACAAAGCAGAAAGGGTCAGCTGGAAATCCTTCATAACCATAAAATCTAAATGGAGTTAAGATATTTTCAGCGGGAAACAATGCTTAGATGAAAGGATTCAAGGGAAAAGATGTGGGGGTCCTTAGATTTTATGAAGTTAGATGAGCTAGCACTCTGGGCCATAGTCTGGAAGAGAAACTTGGGTGTAAAAATTGAAAGGAGGTCCCTAAAATTTTGTAGGATGTAAAAAAGAGAAATTTTAGCAGAAAAGGTTTGTGTATTAATAATGAGTTTGATTTGAAATATATCCTTCCATCTCTTTGACATATGCCCATTAAAGCCCTGTATGAGCCACCTTACCTTGTGAACCCTAACTAAAAGGGAACAGTTGGAGATGACAGGTTTAGATCTCATGTATGATGGCGATTGACTCCTGACTTGTGTTGGCCAATAAGCAGTTCCTTCCAGGGTAGACACCAAGGGTAGCACCTTGCTTTTTCTCAATGTCTGTGTGTCTTTGACAAGCGAACAATAAAATGTGCTGTTTGATACCAGACTGTCTTGCTTTTTTTCTGTGTCCCTCCTGCAGTCTTTCTTTTTTATGTCACATTACATGAGGTGATTTTCTCCTCTCTATTTTGACCCTGACTTCTAGTATTCATTGGTAGCTCTCACCCAGGTTGTGGTCTAATTGGCAAAATGTAACTGGGAGCAGCAGTTTGCTATTTCAGTTTCCTAATTGGTGTCAGGGGCTGCCAGTGAAGCCCGGCCATGTTGGATTGATTGATAGATAAGCTGCTGTGACCGCACGCTTCCATCTGACCAACAGGTTTATTGCTTTGAAATTAAAAAATTAGAATGCTAAATATGTCCTATAGTGTACATAGTATGTCTGAAATAAAATCAGCTGCCCATCATTAAGGAACACTTTCAGTGTTACTTGAAGGTCCCTTGGGTTTGCAACTCAAAATTTTGTTCTATTTCTAACTCACAGCTGGTTCTTTTCTTGATCTCATAATGCAGTGTAAAGCTCCTTTATATTTCACACTGCCTGCTGCACAGTGGGTTTCTTCTTTTGAGACGTAATGCAGACATGGTATTAAATGTGTGTGTGAATGGTGGTTGGCATTACAGATATTCTTCTCACAGAACTTGAATTTTACAAGCTCATTTACAGTGGGCAGTGAGAATGTAGATTGTAGTGTTAGCAGCGAATCATAAAATGCATAAGAAAAAAAGATACAAGTTTTTTTCAAAAGCTATTCCATGTAATTGACATTTATGTTGATGTTATAGCTCTACATTTAGGCATATGAATGTAATATAATGACTGGTTTACCCAAATTAATGAATGAAGTTACAGAAGGCCTCAAAATGCTGCATTTTAAAATCTAGTTTTAATACTTTGGTTAGGATATTGCATTCCAGTATTATAAATCAATACAATGACCCATTTATAGCAGTGTTTCTTTTGTAGAAAGATCATCTTGGTTTAATCTTTATCAACAAATACTGTGTAAAATATTTCTAATAATAATACTATCCTACATTTGTACTGTACTGGTTTTCCATATATATATATATATATATATATATATATATAAAATCTCACTTGGAGCTCTTAATAACTCAAGATTAAGAATTACCATTTCCATATTATTGATGAGGGAACTGAGAATCAAAAAGTTACATAACTTGATGGATATCATTACCACTACGTGGTTGAGTTATGACTTGAACCAGAGCAGAGGTTATGACTACACGTCAAGTGTTTTCCTATAATACTATCCTGTACTCTGTGCAGAGACCTGTATTAGTGCTTTGGGGTTACAAAGATGACTCATACTCTTGAATTTTAAATTCTATTTTGGGAGATGGATACATTCGCAGATAGAAACACAAAGTGTTAACGACTGACCTGCTAATTCATGCTCTGGAAATAGGGTTGTGCTGTATGTATGAAGGAGGAGAGAACTTGGCAAAATTTCTTAGAATAGTGATTATCTGAACTGGGACTTTAAAAAGGAAAGTGTTTGGGGGGGGTTGGTATAGAGATTTGTAAGGTGTTTGGCATCTAGACTGAGAGAATAGTTGTAACAAAAAGGTATAGAGGTGGGACTATGTAGGTTCTGTTTCAGGATGTTGATCAAATTATGTAGTTAGGGCTTAGGGTGTTAGGGGTGAGGGAGAACTAATAATGGTTGTTAGGCTTAGAAGACAGAGAGCAGCTGAACTGCCACTCTGGTAGCAATGTTGAAAATAGATTAAAGAGTATGGGGTGTGAGGGGGAAGAAATCTGTTAGGAATGTAGTGCAGCTATCCAAACAAGCAGAATCCAAAGGGGGTGATAATATCTGATAGACCTTGCTGAGGTTAGCATAAGATCAGAAATGGAAGGTCACAAATGAGTGACTTAGGCCATACCAGAAAGGTTGCTCTAGCTTTGAAGACTTGCAAGAATCATATTTCAATTTAACGTCCTGTCACTTTGGTTTATTACTGAGCCAGGAGACACAATTCAAAGGGTATATGAGTTGCTAAGGACACAAGTAAGTGAATGAGGTTTCCTCCTGCTCTCCTAGTTTCTCATAGAGCAAACTTCAAGGTCTGTGGTCTTTATAGCCCTCCTGTAGGAAAAACCTGCCATAACCTTACAGGTCTCTAACTTTCGTATATTAAGTTGAAGAAGGGGCCCTTTCAGCCCTCAATATCTTCTCTACCACCATAAGTGGAATGCCTTTCTTTGCCTATTTCTGAGTTCCATTTCTTGATGTTTTGTTGGATATGCCATAGACCTGGCCACAGCTAACGCCAGGGAGTAAAAGTTTACTGCACTGTGAAGCTCAGTGATTGGCAAGATTATGGCAGCTTTAGATTTGGTTAATGAAAAGTGATATTTCAGATTGCTCTGTTTGAAGTACCCCAAAGAGATCCATATGAACATAACCATTGAATAAATTGGAAACATGGGTCTGCAACTCGAGAGAGAGGCCAAGAATGCAGTGTTCTGGGAATCCTTAAAGACCTGAAGATCTTGGAAAGGGTGAGATCTCTATAAGATAGTATTGTGGGAAAACACTAGACTTGGAGTCATAACTGCTGGTTCAGGTCATAACTTAGCCACGTGGTGGTAATGATGTTCATCAGGTCATATTGGAGGGGAGAAAAAGAATGGCAAAGGCAGAATCTTGGAAAATACCCACTTCTAGGGGTAGATACAGGAAGAGGAGCCATCAGTAAGGCAGAGAGAGGAGGAGGAATATTAGGGCAATCAGAGAGTTTTCAAGAAGTGGAGTCTTCTGTCACAGGTAGAGGTTTCAGAAGGCTGGTAGGATAAAGAGTCATGAAAGGCCATTGAATTAGGCAATTATTGATCAGAAGTATCCTTACATAATGTATATAAATAGAGCATTGGAATCAGAATCCAGATTTCAGGTGGTTGAAGACGAATGAAGAAGGAAAAGCTGCGTTAGTACCTTCTAGTGACTTTAAACTTTGAAAGAAAGGTGATAAAGAAGTAGCAGTCATGCGGGAAGTATTCTTTAAAGAGATTACATTGAGAGTTGAGGAAAAGAAGCCAATGGCCAAGAGAATGATTGAAACTGCAGGAAAGTGGGGGTAATAAGTTGATGAAGCAAAAGCTAAGAGTAATTTGGAAGGGAACAAATTCAAGCATAGAAATGAGTCTTTGAAAAGAGAAGGAGGTCTTTTGGGTAAGGATAGAAAAGGATGGGTGATGATGAGAGGAAGTTTTAAGTGGAAGGGAGGGAAATTTATATCCTAATGGCTTCTATTTTCCCAGCTACAGCACTTACTTGAGAATTTATATTTGTGCTGGGGCCAAGTCAGTTTATCTCTTGAGTAGAGTAGTTTACTTTGCAGCCCAAGATAAACAAGTTCAGATAAGACAACTGTGATGAAATACCATCAAAGAAGAAGCAACTGCTTCTTCTTTGCTAATCAGATATTGCTACCTCTTATGTGGCTTAATTGACCCCTTGTCACATCTGTCCAAACTTCAGTTTTCACCCAGGTCTATTGAACGTCTTTGTTTTTTCACCCTAGTTGTTCCCTTATATCTAGCTCTTGATGTCTTCTTGATTGAGCCTGTCCTTCTCCCTTAGCAGGATTTCTCCCTAGTCAGGTCTGGACCCTGTCCTCCAGCTAAAAAACTCAGCTAGTCTTTAGCTGGGTCTTGGTAGGTTCTGTTCTGGAAACCGACTGAATTTTATACTCCGTGTTCTAGTTTGCTAGTTGCTGGAATGCAGTATATCAGAAATGGAATGGTTTTTTTTTTTTTTTTTTTTTTTTTTTTTGCATAAGCAGGCACTGAGAATCGAATCCGGGTCTCTGGCATGGCAGGTGAGAACACTACCTGCTGAGCCACCCTGGCCCTCCCTGGAATGCTTTTAAAATGGGTAATTTAATGTTGCTAGTATACAGTTCTAAGGCTGTGAAATTGTCCAAATTAAAACAAGTCTATAGAAATGTCCACTCTAAGACATTCCAGGAAAGATACCTTGGTTCAGCATTTCTCTCTCAGTTGGAAAGGTACATGGCGAACATGGCAGCAAGTGCTAGGCTCATCTCTAGGCCTCTTGCTTCATGAAGCTCCCCAAGAGGCGTTTTCCTTCTTTAGTTCCAAAGGTCATTGTCTGGTGGACTCTATACTTCTCTTGTCCTTCTGTTGTGGTTCTGTGGCTCTCTCCTCGTTCTCAAAAGGGGTTCTCTCGGAAGTGTCTCCTCTTTTATAGGATTACAGTAAACTAATCAAGACCTATGTAGAATGGGTGGAGACATGTCTCCATCTAATCAAGTTTAATACCCACAACTAATTGAGCCCTCCCTCTGTGGTGATAACCTAATCAATTTTCCAGCCAATAATATTGAATAGGGATTAGAAGAAACTATTGCTCTCACAAGATTGATTAGGATTAAAACATGTCTGTTTTAGGGTACATAAACTCTTTCAAACTGCACACTACCTATGAGGCTAGGGTTGCCATAGGGACCCTTTCCCAACTGTGAAAATCAGTATATTTGTACATGAATAAATTAATATATTAGAGATCTTTAAGATATGGATATACTTGACTTTAAGGGAATTAGTATACTTAGGAATGAGGAGGCCTTAAAAAAAATAGAATGAAATCTTCAAAATGTCTGGCAGATTTGTTTTCTGTCACATTTTTTCTTGCTGAAGCATATTTGTGAGTCTTAAAGTTGAGTTCCCCCAGTGGTTCTGAAATCTGTTCTGAGTTTCTGACAGTAGAATTTGGACATCTATTCCAAAAATAGCCTTAAATTAAAGATTGTCAATTTAAAACAGTTTAATAGATATACGACAGAGTTATTTTAACAGTGCCTTTTTTTTTTTTGAAAAATAACACTTGCTCTAGAAATTCAAGCTATTTGTGACCAATTGCTTCCTTTCAGCTTAGCCACAGCTGCTAGACACTTTATAAATGGCATGACCAAGGTACAATTTTGTCAACTTGGAAGGTCTGAGATTTGTTACATAGTTTATCAAATTACCTGCTCTTCTTGCACTTATAGATATGTGTAGATTGTTTTATATTTACCTATCTGAATGAGGAGGAGACCCGGTTTATTGTTGTTGAGAACAGATGGAAATGAATACAGAAGTTTCAGAGATGCAAATAAATGGAGCTCTTCCATTTCCTTTCAATGTGATGAATAAAAGCAGCTGAGGAAGGGACTTGAGGCATTGGTATCTTGAAGAAATTTTATGATTTTCAGTGGCATACTTTTTAAAAAAAATTTTTGGTGAATGGTTCAGGAATCGAACCACATGAAAGGTGAGCATTCTACCACTGAGCCACCCAAGTGGCATACTTTTTATACTTTATTTTGGGGAATGGACTAACTTCCGTTTTATAGACTTGGTTATAGTGGGCCCTTCTGAATATGGTTCTCATAGAGGAGAATGGGCTTATATATAATTTATAAAAAGATATGTTTAATAAACTGGATTCTATACATTAAATCCATAGTCCATAATAAATAGAGCTGTTAATATATAAAAAGACAAATTGGAGATCCTTAATGAACAGATTGCACACTGATAAGCTATGAAAATTAAAATATTTACATATCATAGATATAGTTTACAGAATGCATTCATACACCTTATCTCATTTATTTTTCACAAAACAATCTGAAATAGGCATACTCTTTTATACGGTCTCTGTACTCTCCCATCCACACACATGACTTCAGCCACCAGCTATAAACCAACTCCAGAATATATTTTTAGTCCATATTTTTTAACATGTAATGCTTTATCAGTCTTCTCTTCCCCACCTACCAACTTCATCTAGAACTTGTATTCTCTTCCTTAGTGAATGATTTCACCATCCAACATCAGAAATCCAGCTGTCCTCCTTGTTACCTTTCTCCCTCTTTCCAAACCCGGCTATTCCAATACCTTTGTTTCTTTGGAATCCAAACCTGTTGCCGTGGACATTGTTGTGGCCTTGCTCGTTTTAGCCTGTACTACCTCAAGTATATCCTAACTAGCCTCCTTGCCTCAGGAATAGTTTCTCTCAAATGAAACTCTGATGTGTCTCTTCCATATGAGAAATCCTGCAGTGGCTTGCCGTGGTCTTGCTAAGCAAAGCTGGAGTTTCAGCATGGCACAGAAGACCTATCTTCATAGTTTCTCTGTTCTTGTTTTTGTTGCCTCATCTCTGGCCATATTTCTAAGGGCAGCTTAGACTTCTGCCCTGTACCACTGGAAGGTCTGTAAAGCTGTCATCCTGTTTCATTCTTCCATCCATCCTTCCTTTAATGCCTTTTCCTGCAAACATCCCTCTGTATCTTTTCCACCTCTTTATTGAGCCCTCTTTTGGAAAACATGTTTAACATTCTTTATCCAATATTAAGTTTGTTTTGTTCCTCTCTGCTCTCTCTCCGCTTCTCTAAAGGACTGTGAATTCTTAGAAGACAAGCCCAGTTGTTGTTCATCTGTTTCTCCAGCATCTGTGCATATCTGGGACCCAGTGGGTGTGCAGAAGATGTCTGCTCACTGCTATGTAGGTCTGAGTCTGTACAAATATTAAATATCTAAATGACCTTCCCAGAGTTACAGGGCTAAAGTCAGCTTCAACTTATTCCAGATCCAAAGTTCTTTTATTGTAGAACTTCAAGTCTGTTTTTGTATACACTCATTATTTCAAAAAAAAGGAAATCAAAGTTCAACTTACCAAACCTTTGATTTTGGTTGAGTATCCTCCTTGGTTAAAAAAAGAAAAAAATGGGGAAAAAATAAGAGTTTTGATGTTAAAACAGCTCTGTAGTATAGCCAGGTGCTGGTAGGTTATGTCATAGGGGAAAAATATCAACCACAGATCTTAAAAAAAAAAAAAAAGACTTCTATTAATAGCACAAACTAAATAAAAAGTTCATATTACTGTCCCAAAGGTGTAACTAAGAGAACCATGTTCCCTGTGAATAATACATTTAATTAAGTTGAATTTTAATGGTTTAAGGCCGTAACTAGACATATTTATTACTCCTAGTATTTATATCTTATAGAGTAGTAAATTGTGGTTGGAAAGCAATCATGAAATTCAGTTGTTTTGAAATGAAATCCAGAGTCACAGAGTGCAGAGTTAATCCATGATATATCAGTGGTTTGTGTTTGCAACTTTGCAGTATCATTAGGTTCTTTTAAAATTAGTTTTACTTTAATGAGAAATAGTCTCCTTCCCATTTCTGAAAAAATAATCTCTTCTTTTTTCTTTTCTCATAGGCACTGAAGCAATGTTACCCACATTCTTTTCTTCTACTCTTTGCAACCTCCTGCCCCCCTCCATTTCTGGTATTATTATCTTATAAGCATTGTTTTTTGCTTTGAGCACTTATATTTCTCCTCAAACTCACCACCCCTCTCCCTCCTGACGAGCTAAAATTCAAAAGAAGAATAGCCCTTCTTTCATCCATTATAAATCATTTTTCATTTGAACATGTCATCTTGTTTTTTTGTTACTTTGGAGATCAAAGGGATGCAGGTTCACCACCAGCCTTCAACAGTTCTTTTCAGTTCTGGACCTTAAAAGAAATAGGATCTAGTTTAATTTGTTACTGCTTTAGATCTCACTCAAGGCATGTGACACTCAGATGGTTGGGTGTTATGCATGCTGAGTGCTTTGTGTATGTGTATATGTGTATGAGTGTGTGTGTGTATATTTAAGAAAACGGGAGAGCTGAAAATTTGATATTTCTTAGGCTTTGTGGCACAGATTTCACAGATACACATCTCAAAGAAGTGCATTTGGGTTGAAATATTATTAGCTTCTAGTGAAACCAAGTTGTAAATCCTATAAAGATGCCCATTTAAAAATTCCCACTCTGTAGTTTGAACTCTGATGTCATAAAAATTTTTACTGAATATTCCATACTTGCTTGTTTTTTGGTTTTTTAAGAGCTTAAAATATATATACTTCTCTGTGTATGTGTATGTGTGTATGTGTGTTTTTCAGTTTCCTTTATGACCAGGTTATTCACATTCTGAATTTGAAGTATTAAGGTATTGTGAGGAGTTATCAGTCATTCCCTATATTTTAAATCAGAATTTAAATAACTCTGGGTAGTTGACAGATTTATAAAATTTTTTAAAATATTGGGCTATTTTTGACACTGTGCTTTGTCCTTAATTCCATAATTCATGTATTTTTGTCATAATATTGCCATGAGACCATTGTTGGATAATGTTAGATCAAAGCCTTACATTCAATAGGCTTACCACTTGACTGTTCCTAGTCTTCAAAATTTCTGTCTTGTATTCCGTATTCACTTAAACAGGGCCTCTTTTCCCCTGTCATTGTTACCTAATCTCACCCTTATCACAGATTTTACTCTCACCTAAATACTTGTTTCTTTTGCTCCCATCCCTTATTTCTCCATTCATAGTCATAGTCGCATTCTGCTTCCAGTGGCGTGGACTGTCTACTCCAAGATTTATAAGCCAAATATAATTCTTACAGTTCTGATCAATTGCATAGTTTATCAGTGTTGTCTACAAAGGATTGCAATATTCTTCAGAAATCTAATGCCCCATTCATTTATTGCAGTAATTTATTTTTTAGAACTAATAAATATTTAAATAGTTCATCCCTGTCTTAATTTTTATGCTTAATCTTTCCTGCTCCTTTCCAGTCAAATTGAATTTTCCTTGTATCTGTTTCTTTTTTATCTTTAGGTGCCAAAAGCATTTAAATATGTTTTTCGAGGGACTAATGGCAAAGGTGTTTCTGATTGCTGAGTGGATTCTATCTTATGGTTTATCATCCATTGACAGGGCATACTTGGACAAGTATATTTATTTGGGTGTAGAACTTTTTTTTTCTTTTTTCTTTTTTTGGCTTATTTATATGTAATTTTCTAGATGAGGATCTGAAGGTGCACTAAAACCCTCATGTGGAATTGGGTTCAGACTCTGACATCTCTTTTGCTGAAAAAAACAAAAACAAAAACTAAAGCCACTACTATATTCCGGCTGATTATACTTGCCAGAAACCTGGCCATTGTCTAAATGGAATAATTTCCTAGTTTTTTCTCTCTGAATATTTCATGTATTTATTTCTGTGTCTAATTTAATCTATATGTCCTATGCATAAGGAAGAATGGGAGGGAAGTGTGCACTGACATATAAATGTATCTATGTATAAATACATGGTCATACTTTGTCCAGTTATGATAAAATACATAGACATTTATAACCAACTGAAGTATCAATCCAACTTTTGAAAAAATACTATTAATATAAATATTGTTTCTTATTTGTGTAGCTAAATAAAACAAAAAACTTAGAAGGTTCTATAGATAGATTTGATCTTTGATCAAATGTCAGTTATGCATGTGAAAGGTATGCATTTTATTCCCATTTAGGCAAGAAATTATTATGATTATCTTGAGTTCATATTCTAAATGACTTTTTCATTTTAATTTTTCTTCTTTACTATTTTCAGATTCTGCTTGTGTGGGAATGTTTAGCATTCACCTGAAGGTTGTGTATGTAAATTCCGTTTAAGATATACCTTAGTGTATTTACCTAGTAACACTCAGCACAGGCATGGATGGGGGTGAATTTAATGGAGCATGAATATTTGGAATGACTTTTCCTCATTATTGGTCAAGGAATAGGATTTAGAAAAGTAAGAAGTATTTGCTTATACTGGCAAGTGGCCCCATAATTAAAATACAGGGTATCATTTATAAGCAGACCTAAGATAAAGCTGGTAATCCCAACTGTGGCTGAAACCCTGAATGTGAATACACTTCCTAAAAGTGGGTTGAGTCACTTAGAATGTGAATCCAGAATAATCAGAAATAATTTCTTGCCCAAGTGGAAAATATGGCTTGTATCTTTTAAACTATACCAGATTTTTTATCAAAGTTAAAATATTTCAGTAATACCAACTTTTAAGTTTGCTGCATGTTTTCTTTCTAATGTTGAGAAAAAGAGACGCAGTTCCTCAGTATTGAGACCTCCTTTAATGTAAAAGAAAAATATGGGAAATTGGCTTGGCATTCAACTCTGGCATTCTCTTGGGTGTTTGGGATTTGGAGGTAGTGAACTGAGTGCTGATGATTAATGAGCAGAGGTGCTTAGTGGTGATATTAGTAATTTTGCTTGGAAGAGGTTGCATGTAATGCCTACAAATAGACTTTTGAGTTAGAGATATTTGGCCAGTGCCTTTCTTATGTCTTAGTGGTGTAGTGCCCGTGCTGTATCCACACTTTGTCTATGTGTCTGTGCACAGGTCAGTTCTTTACCAACTCAGGCAACTTCCTATGCACACTCATACTCAACTTAAACCTTTTCCTCCTTTTTACACTCTTCTAAGTCTTGCCTATCAGGTTGAGAACGACTTTTCTTTCACTTTCTACATTCTATTCATGAGCTCAAAAAGCTGGTCAGATCTATCCTGGTTATACATCCACATCAAGGAAAAGATGGAGAAGTGAGGCAGGAGCACCATAGACCAATCCCAAACAATTGCTTTAGAATTTACTCTTCAGATGATGACTTAAACAAGCCTTTATTTATACTTTTGTTTGTGTGTGTTTGTGTAATATGTTTCTGTTTTGTGTTTAGTTAAGGTCTCAATCTCTTCTTTATTTGTTTATCTGTAAATTGAGATTTTTGATATGTTCCTTAAAGAAATATTGGGTTTATTTGTTATTTACTTTTAGGGTGAGCCTTAAATGAACAGACTCATAGTTTATTAATCTTAGTTCTTTGAAAAAGAACTGTTTAAGAGTGAATGCTGAAACTTGTCCTAGTACTTGGGATTTACTTGCTTTTATTACATTTCCTAAATGAAATTTCAGAGCCTGGAGGAAAGTAGTAATGTAAGTATGTTTCAGGAATATATAATTGGTTTGAATTCTTTGGTAGAGAAGAATTTTATAAATTAGAGTATCATTATGAATTTAGCTTAGTATTTTTGCTTGTGTATATGTAGACTTGCAAAGCTTTTTAAAGTTGAAGTCATTATTTACTGAAATATAGTGATGCTGAAGCCAATATTGTTCAGTTTATACATATGACTCTCTTCCTCCTCTTGTTCTATATTTAATGTTATTTCATGGACTTTGCCTGTCTGAGGTGGTGATTTATTACCAAGAAATATTGGAGTGGTAGTTGGGAAACAACTTCTATCACAGGGAACCCAGAGGAGGTTATGGCATGCAATTGTCATTTTATCCAAAGCAACACCTATTATTGTACTTCCCCAGCTGTTAAATGTGGGTAAGTAGGCAGATAAGAAATAGTATTTAGAATTGTCTGTCTTACAAGCACCCATCAAAGAAGCTGAGCGATCTTAAGGTACATGGTTTGAAATGCTGTTTTCTTTATGAACTACAAGGACCAGATTTTTAAAAAGGTAATCTTTTTAAAGCAATTTTATTTGCACATCATACAAGCCAACTTAAGTAAATAGAATGCCTTTGCCATTATGATCTATATGAAGACATTTGTTTTCTTCCACAAAGAATCCATACCCCTCCCCCCATATGCCCCATTTGTTGACATTTAGTTTTGACATAATACTTTGTTACATTCAGTGGAAGCATATTACAATGTTACTGTTAACTGTAGACCCTGGCTTGCGTTGATTGTATTTTTTCTTCTGTTCCATCCATTTTCAGTACTTTGCAATGGTGACATTCATTTGTTCTCCCTCATGCAAAAATGTTTCTATATTTGTACATTTAATCACCATCGTTGTCCACTCTAGGCATTCCTAGTTATACCATCCTAGTCTTTATCCTCTATTTTTCGTTCTGGCTTCGTATGTGCCCCCAACCCTTCTCTTTCAAACATACTCATATTCAGCTTCATTCAGTGTACTTAGATTATTGTGCTACCATCAGGTAGTATTGTGCTATGTATTTCTGAATTTTTACAATCAGTCCTGTTGCATAATCTGTATTCCTTCAGCACAGAATGCCCAATCTCTATCCTCTTTCTATCTCCTTATAATCTGAGTTCTTAACTTCAACCCTCAACGTTCACTCATTAATATTTGTTCACACTAGTGAGACCATACAGTATTTGTATTTTTTGTTTCTGCCCAATTTTACTCAGCATAATATCCTCAAGGTTCATCAATGTTGTTACATACTTGATGACTTTCTTCTGTCTTACAGTTGTGTAATATTCCATTGTATCTATATACTACAGCTTGTTTAGCCACTCGTCCGTTGATGGACATTTGGGCTGTTTCCATCTCTTGGCAATCGTAAATAATGCTGCAATGAACATCAGTGTGCAAATGTCTGTTTGCGTCCTTGCCCTCAGTTCCTCTGAATATATACCTAGTAATGGGATTACTGAATCATATGACAATTCTGTACTTAGCTTCCTGAGGAACCACCAAAATGCCTTCCAGAGAGGTTGTAGCATTTTGCATTCTCACCAACAGTGGATAAATGTGCCCTTAGAAACTACATCCTCTCCAGCACTTTTCATTTTGTTTTTTTGATAATGCCCATTCTAGTGGGTGTGAGGTGGTATCTCCTTGTGGTTTTGATTTGCATTTCCCTAATAGCCAATGAAGTTAGCATCTTTTCATGTGCCTTTTAGACATTTGTATTTCTTCCTCTGGAAAGTGCCAATTTATGTCTTTTGCCCATTTTTAAATTGAGGTGTTTGTTTTTTTATTGTTTAGTGGAAGAATCTTTTTATGTATTCTGGATACTAAACCCTTATCTGATATGTGGTTTCCAAATACTGCCTCCCATTGCATAGGTTGCCTTTTTACTTTCCTGTCAAAGTTCTTTGATGGACGAAAGTGTTTAATTTTGAAGAGATGCCATTTATCTGTTTCTTTTTTCAATGTTTGTGCTTTGAGTTTAAGGTCTAGGAAACAACCTTTTATTACAAGATTTATAAGATATTTCCCTATATTTTCTTCTAACAGTTTTATGGTCTTAGTTCTAATGTTTAGGTCTTTGATCCATTTTGAGGTAATTTTTATATATGGTGTGAGATATGGATCCTTTGTCATTTTTCTGCATATGGATACCCAGTTCTCCAAATACCATTTATTGAAGAGGCTGCTCTGTCCTGGGTGGATTGCCTTGACTGCCTTATCAAAGATCAGTTGTCCATAGATGAGAGGGTCTATTTTTGAACACTCAATTTGATTCCATTATTCAGTTTATCTATCTTTTTGCCACTACCATGTTGTTTTGACCACTGTAGCTTTGTAATAAGCTTTAAAGTCAGGTAGTGTCAGACCTCCCACTTCATTTTTCTTTCTCAAGATAATTTTAGCTATTTAGAGCATCTTGTCCTTCTAAATAAATTCGGTTATTGTTTTTTCTATTTCTGTGAAATTGGTCATTGGGATATTAATTGGTATTACATTTGAATTTATAAATCAATTTGGGTAGAATTGACATCTTAACTGTATTTAGTTTTCCAATTGATGAACATGGTATGCCCTTTTATTTATTTAGTTCTTCCGTGATTTCTTTTAGCAAACTCTTATATTTTTCTGTATCCTTAGTTAAATTTATACCTAAATATTTGATTCTTTTGGTTGCTATTGTAAATGGAATATTTGTCTTAATTTTTTCATCAGATTGCTCATCAGTAGTGTATACAAATACTACTGATTTTTGAGTGTTGCTCTTATACCTGCTACTTTGTTACACTTATATATTAACTCTAGTAGCTTTGCTGTATATTTTTCAGGATTTTCAATATATAATATCATGTCATCTGCACACAATGAGAGTTTTAATTCTTCCTTTCCAATTTGGATGTCTTTTATTTCTTTCTTTATTCTAATTACTCTGGCTAGAAATTCCAGCACAATGTTGAATAACAGTGGTGACAGTGGGCATCCTTTTCTTGTTCTTAAAAAGTAATCTTTGAAAAGCTTTTTCTCCTCCTCTTAAACTGGGAACAGTTTTAAAATACGAATGCATACTAAAAATACAATAATTAAGTGAACAATGATTACGTTCTTATTTTTGTGCATAGGAAGCCTGTGATTCTAAGTGAAATACCAACCACCTGGGCTTGTGTTGTGCCATTTGTTGGGTAGTCATATTGAACACAAAAGCAACTTGCCTGTAAAACACACACAAGCATTCTGTCAGTATCCTAGGACTCCATATCTGTTGTTGATTTTTTTTCAGGACAATAAACAAACAAGCCAACAAACAAAATAAAACACAGGCCAATTAATAATATCCTCTCTACTTGTGACTCATCTTTCTTGTATTTAATAAGAATAATAAGTTGAGAGAATTTGTTGATTTTTTTTATTGTGTATTTGTTTACTCATAAAATTGGTACTATGTTTAAAACATCTATTTCTCTCCCTTTAGAGAAGATTTACTTATCAGATAAGCATCTCTGTATAGCTATTCATTTTCTTCCCTAAAGTGTTGGGAGTGCGACATTTTCTAGTTCTTTTAATTAAGGTACCAATGTTCTGTTACAGCAGTGGTCAACAGTGAGTAAATATTTTAAGCTTTGAGGGCTATACTGTTTTTCTTGCAACTGCTTAACTCTGTTGTAGTATAAAAGCAAATAGACGGTACAGAAATAAATGGATATAACATGTTTCAATAAAACTTTATTTATAAAACTCTGTTGTGGGCAAGATTTGGCCCTTGGGTCCTTAGTTTGCCAATCCTTTAGAGCCAGTTCATGCTTTCTATTTATTCGTATATACAACATCATGTTATGGACTACCCATATTATGGATAGACGAATAGATAAAGCATGATGATTATGTGCATTTCCAGCGTCTAATGGTATCGCTATCCCTTTATTTCTCACTTAAAGTTCCAAAAATCTAAGGAGTGAGAGCACCTATCAGGGATGACTTTGAATTCTTCTCTGCTTTTTGTATCATGTAAGTAAGCCAAAATATTCAGTACTTTGTTGGCACTATCATATTATCTGTTTTATTCCTCACAACTGTTTGACATACACCAGATTGCCAGATTGTAGCTATACTGTCTTTGAGAAACTGCTGGTTTTTGAGGACTTATTCTTTGGAGTTAAGATGACAGTTTGGGTTGCATAGAACATAGTCAGAGTTGAAGCAGATGGATCTTTGTTCATCCAGTAGTATGCATGTGGTCTGCTCATGTGTGTGCAAAATGCTTTCATTTGTTCTTCTTGGAGATGACATGGATAAGGTGAGCCAAGCAGGTAATATACTTTGTGTTAATAATTCTTAGATCTTTCCCTTTCTCTGCCTTTTGAAAGCTATAATTAGAAATTAAGACTAAGAAGACAATTTGACTGTATTTGGCTAACTGAAAATTTATTGTATAACTTTCTTTGAGGGATCAACTTGTCTTGGGTATCATTTGGCCAAGGAAGAGTAAACAATTTATTAGGAATCCTCTAAGAATAGATCAACTGTATAGGACTAGTGTGAAACTAAAGATGTTGGTGATGATTTAGATACAATACTATATCAGTTTGTTAATATTGCCAGAAAGCAGTATACCAGAAATGGAATGGCTTTTAAAAAGGGCACTTAGTAAGTTACAAGTTTACAGTTCTAGTGCCTAGAAAATATCCAAACTGAGGCACCAACAAGAGTTTATCTTCACTCAAGAAAGGCTGATGCTGAAATACCTCTGTCAGCTGGAAAGGCACTTTGCTGGCATTTGCTGGGTTTCATTGTTTTCAGCCTGTGTTTCCTGTGAAGGTCTGTGGGCCTTCACTTGGCATCTCCAGAACACAACTGTGGGTTTTGAATTGCTTAGCATCTCATGGGAAGGGACATGGGGGTGTCTGCTGGGCCCTGCATCTCCAAACATCTGGGTCTCGTGTTGGCTCTGTCAGCTCTGCAGCAACTGTTCTCCAGGTGTCTCCATCTGCTCTGAGGTTTCTTCAAAATGTTTCTGTTTTTAAAGGAATCCACTAAACTAATCAAGACCTACCTTGAATGGGCAGAATCACGTCTCTTCTAATCAAAAGGTCACACCCACAATTGGGCATGCCACATCTCTATGGAAGTAATCTAATCGAAGTTTTCACCTTACAGTATTGAATCAGGATTAAAAGAAACCACTGCCCCCACAAGATTGGATCAAGATTATAACATGGCTTTTCTGGGGTACATAATATCTTCAAACCAGCACAAGTATAAACAATTATCTGGCCTCCACAGAATTCACTTATTAAACAACTTCATTCCCTCCTAAAACTTGCTATGTGATGTCTGTGGCATAGATGCTCATTGCTACTACACTTTCTAACACTCCTGAGCACTTCTTACTGATTAGTTAAGTCATACCCACCAACAGTCTGTTGTATTTGCAAACTTTTTTTATGTGTGGTGTTATTGTTAATACATAATTTAATTAAGTATGATGTCAGCTCTTGATACTTCTTTGGAAAATTAGGTGAATTACTTTGGGAGACTCAGTAACGGTGATTAACTAAAAAACTTGCTATTGAATTAGGCATGGGTGAGAGAACTGTGAAAGATTTTGGGGAAATGTCTAGAAGGATTCTGAACTCATGTTGCTCCCTGTGAATCTTTTAGTTCTCACTCACCTTTGAAGAAAGTCGTTGAGATTGTAAATAATTATGAAAGTTTATAGGAAACTCACCAGAGCCATATTCAAAGAAAAATGCTCATTCTTTTATCAGACAATTAGCAAAGAATATTTTTAGATATTTTACTGCAACTTAATGTATAAAGTACATATATATCTTTTGTTTTTAGTAGTTTTCCACTTTGTGTTTTAAATGTATCACTTTGTGGCCATGATTGCATATCAGTGCTTTCCAAATGTGTTATATACTATGCCAGAGCCTTGTGTAAATTGTCCTGTGTAATCCTCACAACAGCCCATTGAGGAGTGTCTGATTATTGTCCCCATTTTAGAGATGGGGAATCTAAAGCTTAAATAGCCTAGGTCATTTTCCCATGACCCAAAAGCTAGAAAATACTAGATCTGATGAACTCAAAGTTGAGCCATTTCTATTGATGTAAATTTGAAATAGGAATTGAGATTGGACCCATGAATATATCCATAGTTCTCCAGAAGTGTTTAGTTCAGTTGTTAAGTGTCACCATTTTTATTGGTTGATCACCTTTGATAAAGGACTAACACTAGGCCCATAAGTACAGCAGCAGTCCTTTCCTAAGGGGCCTTCCTGGCTTATCTTCCAGTCTATTGCTTCTATGACATCTTCTTAGCAGCCTTGAAAATTTCACTTCTGTTGTCTTTGAATAATAATCTACTTCTGTAGGTGATTATTATGAGAAGAAAATATTAAGGGAATAGTAAAGAGCAAGTTCATGACATAGTATGAGTTATGCATTAGGTATTTGGATGGGGGACCAGAGATAGGAAAATTGCCTCTTAGTCATGGTATCATTTATTACAGAAATGCAATAAATTTACAAAACATGTTATGGACATTGTGGGGGAAGGGTTTATAAATTTTTCTGGTAACAATGGAATGATAAAGTAAAATTAATTTTCCCATTTTCGTTCTTAGTAATTGATTATGTCTAAAATGTCAGTGATATAATCTTTGTTCAATTTGTGTTGTCTTTAAAAACTTATTTGAATAAAAAAAAAAAGTTAGATCTGAGCTTCAGAGTCCTTGCCTCCCTAACTATATCATTCCTCTTCCAATTCATGATTTTTTAATGTAATGGATTTTTTTTGTTAATACACTACTAGGTGAGTTCTTAATGCATCATGAATTGCTAAACCAGCCTATTAGAATAAAAAACTGGAGATTGTCACCAAGTGAATTATTTTTTCTTAGTGTAGGGATCTTGGACCAAGTTTGGCGTAAATCTTAACTGTGTTGTCTTTATGTCTTTTCTACATCCTGGTTCTCTTTTCTCTTCTGTTTGTCCACATAACTGCTCGAGTCACTATTAAATGATTGTTTGTATATTCTAAAATCGTGTATATTGTTTTACTTCCAAAAAAATGCTTTCAGGTATATGACTTAATTTGATTCTCAGAAGAAGTGTAATAGGGCAGGAATTATGAGCTCAAATTTTTAGATGAAGAAGCTAAGGTTCATAGAATTTAAATGACCCAAGAGGAATATAGATTTGAGTAGCAAATAGAGAAGATCCACTTTACAGTTGAAAAGTTGAATAAAGAAATATTTTGCTCTATAATACAAATATTTAAGTAAAAGAAGAAAAAGTTGAAGGGATCACCGCCTCCTGGTTTGTGTAGAAAAGTGATATGGAGGATTATGAGTGGCTCTTTTCTAGCAACATCTAAGTATGAGATTATTATTATTATTATTATTATTATTATTTTAGGACTCAATTTCAGCAGGAGGGATTTATTTTAAAGACAGAAACTAGTTTTGGTAGAAGGAGAGTCTATTGGTCAGTCTTCTCTGTGTGATTGTATAGAACAGTTTTAGAGTCTGTTTAGATTCAAAATAAACTTGCTGACCAAGTGCAGAGTTTTCCAGTAAAATATATATATAACAACAGTGGAATCGTAAACTCAGATGCAGCTTGTAACATTTGAATGCATTCAAAATAAGTTATATTCTTGGACTTTATTATAAGTAATTTCCTACCATATTCTTTTCATTTTAGGGAAAATGAAGTGTGGTGGTATGAAACATTGTATTTAGGTAGATAGGAGTTTCTCAGTGAAGTTTCACATATATTAGTTTATCTTCTTTTCTGTGGAGTAATTTAGTTGTTACTTCCTATTTTCTGAAGGAGCCCTTTAATGGTAGAGCCAGACAGCAATAAAATGGTCAGGCTGAAGGGTAGAATAGATAATGGATTTAAAAGTTAGGAGTGTGGATTTTAAAAATCAAAGTGAAATTTAGGGATAATAAGTATTGCTTAATAAGATCATTGGCATATAATTAGAAAAAAAAAAAGATCAGTAGCAAAAGACACTTAGAAGCCTACCTTCAGAAGGAGTGTGTTATGTGTTAACTTTATAATGTGAGATATCAGAAGCTTAATGCTAATTTTGACCTTTCAGAGAAAAACTTTTTCTTTCTGGGAAAAAATGGTTTATTTATATCTCACCATGAAGCACCACCATTTTATGTACACGAAGTATATCATGTCCTTATTCATTGTTCCTCTTACTCTCAAAATTAAAAATTAGAGAAGTAATTAAGAGATGACAAGGCAGCAGTATGAACAAAGATTAAAAGAACTATGAATGCCTTGCTAAATTGTGGGTAGGGAATCTTTTCTCTAAAGTACTACTGATTACCTGGGGGGAAAAAAAGAAACCAGACCACAAAGAAGGTAGTGGGAACAGAACTAATGCTTAGGGTTTTTTATTGTCAAAAATATAACACACTCAACTTGTTGTCTTTTGAACTTCAAAACAAAACTAAAAAATAAAAAAGAAAATGTTAATGCATCTGTTAAGAATTGAATCATGTCCTCCCCCCCCCCCCCAATAAAAGACATTTTAGAGTTCTGAACTCAGATCCTGCGAATAAATTCATTTGTAAATAGGGTCTTTGAAGATCTACCTGTTAGATAAATCCAAACTGAATCAGATCAGGTGGGCCCTAATCCAGGATAACTGGGGTCTTTATTAGTGGAGGAAATTTGGACACAGTAGTAGGAGACAGATGGAAGAGCGACCTGGAGATCTGTGAAGAGGCAGAGATTGAGTTAGGGATTACTAGCAAGCCACTTCCAGAATGCTAGTGACTTCGGAGAAAGTATGATCCTCCCTATGCCTTGATTTGCTAGCCTCCCAAACTGTGAGGCAATAAATTCCTCTCATTTAAGGTAACCAGTCTGTGGTATTTGTTATAGTAGTCCCAGCAAACTAAGACAGCATCAAATACATTTTAGCCCTTAATGGAAAGGTACAAAGAGGGAGGAATTGATTTGAGGGAGAAGAAATGAGCAAAGAGAAAGACAAAGATATTCCTGATAAATGGAAGGGAAACAATCTGGTAAATAGTCCAAAAGGCAATACCAGAGCCAAAGAAAAGAGGGAACAATAAAAACTGATCATGTGTGCCCTCATTATTCTAGTTCTGGTATTTTCTTATGTCTCCTGGCCCACGTTTCTGCCCTCTAACTTGGCTCATATCTGTTTAAAGTTTTGTCAGAACTGTCCTTTTACTGACCGCATGTTTCCAAGAAGCTTGGTCATCCTACCTTTGTCTCATCTGAAGTCCATTCTTCCTTAACGTCCATTTTGGGTCCGTGTTGCCACCTTCCAGGGGGTGCCCTCAGAAACTTATTGAAGTGTAGGAATTTAGAGGGTCGTTTTGTTGAACTTATCTTTCTGTTCTCAGTGTTAGCCCCCTTTTTGTAGGAAAATATCTTTTCTAATGATTACAACATACTGATTTTAGGAACACTTTGGATCAACGTGATTAGATATCCAGGCCTAGGTGATTAAGGTTGTAATATCATTTTTGGATATTTGAGATGTTAACAAAAATCACTGTTCAAGAAAACTAACATGTATAATCCCTTTCTTTGGTTGTATGCTATATTCTAAATTAAACAGAAATTAGGATTCCTGATTTTCATCCAGATATCCTTGAAATACATTTATTGAGAAACACCCATTTGACTTGCATTGCTGCAGGCCAGTTGTGATCTTGTTCTTGTACTTGAGTCTCAGCAGGTCATAGCGATGTCCCATTGTTCTCTGTTATCTTTCAGGCTATCTTTAAATCGTCTTCCTGTCCCTCTGCTTCTGGCCACTTGGCCTTAGCCCACTAGGGTGCCCCTCTGAGCAGATTCTGCTGTCTCGCTTATTCTTCATACCCGTTCAGCCTGGGCATGATGTGGCAAGGAAGCATTGCTTCAGTATCAGCAGGCCTCTCTATTCAAGGACTTGTGTATTTGATGATTTTTTTTTTTTTTTTTTTGCATAGACAGTGTAACTGAAACTCAGATGTTCACATATGTTGCCAGTCCTGATTGCCACCTACTCTTCCACCTTTAAGACTTTGTGCATTTCATTGTCTGAGCCCCAGTGCCTTTTCCATTGTTTGGTGGATGAATAGCTAGTCAGCCTCCAGGACTTATCTCAAAATAGATCCCTTGGTGAAGCCTGATTCCCTAGCTCTTAATCTCCCCTTTTCTGAAATTTCATGCTACTTTTATCATCTGATTGTATTCTGATTTTTAAAAATTTCCTGTCTCCCCATTAGATCCTTGAAGCAGGGTTTTATTCATCACTGACATACTTAATACAGATACCAAAGGTTTTTGGAGTGGGGGTGGGGATAGGGTGGTGACATCTCTTGCCTAATCGAAGCAGAGGAAACAAACACAAGGTACATTTCCTTCACTTCAATTGGAATCTCAACATTTGCATTCTCTGGGCTCTTAGTTTGTCCAGTTCCTTGGCATGTGTCCTTGATATGCCTGGGGTCTTGATCTATCAGGTGTTCTTGAATTTTCATCACACAAAAGACAGTTTGATTTGTTAGGATGCTCTAGTTGTTACAGTATATGTGTGTTCTTAAACAGAACCTAGTGCCGTGCTAGTGGTAGTGATTGTTATGCTTCTTATTTAGCAAACGTAATAAAATTTTAAGTGTTTTGCAAATATTAACGTATTTTATCCTTATAAAAATCTTACCAGGGCACTGCTGTGTTACCACTCCCATTTTATAGGTAAGGAAACAAAGGCACAGAGAAGTTAAAGTACTTTGCCCAACATCAATAACTAGTAGGTGAATGATACAGAATTCCAACCCAGGAGGTCTGGCTATTGATTGCATGTAGTTAACCCCTATACTTTACTGCCTACGTCTTTGGTGATATATTTTTTTGAGCTCTAGAGGTTGTTTATTTCTATCTTTTCAACAAAGAGAATAATGGGGCGTCTCACACAGGCGCAGAACCTTGGACCAGGAAGCAATTTCAAACTGAAATTGTTTTTGTTGTATTTTTCCATTATCTCCTATTTATGACATGATTCTGGTTTTCCGATTATGGTTGTTAGTGATTATGGTAGTTTTCTTTTATAATTATTCAAGTTCTAAAAGTGAGTGAATTTAAAGAAAAAGAACAAATAAATAGCGATAGGTCTTAAATAGTGGAAAACGAATACAGCAAAAAGTGCAAAGGTGGTACATGAAATACTGATAGGATATTGTAAATGAGTTGCATATGGAGGATGAAGAAGAGTTATGGGTAGGACAGGCTTCTAGTTTGCCTGATGGAATTGATGCTGTTTCTATTAACAAGCATAAGAGAACCTAACCATGAAAAAGTAGCAATTGAGGGGACAAGAGGAAATAAAAAAGACATGGGAGGACATATATTAATGTTCAGTTAGTATTTTACTCACGTTGTAATGTAATTATTTAGGTCAGATTGAGTTTACATTTGGTAAACTCACTGGTGCCAAAAAAATTTTGCTGGATAGTTTAAAATTTTAATCATTTCACCTGTTTGGGGTAATAGAGGTGGAGTCAGTTCAGAAGGGAAGGGTTATGCAGAACCAAAAGTCAGTTTCTAAGAAGTCAGTCCAAATGACACTAAATCAGTGGGAGGAGGGCAAATCATTTGTCTGAAAGGTAGAAAATATGTGAATCAAGTTGACCAATAAGAACGGTATAGAAGTAAAATATAAGGCAGGTGGGAAAAATTGGAGGGTGAAAATAGCTTAGGCTAAAGTTGGGGTGACCCAAGATTAAGTTTTGTATGAAGTAATACACACCTATTTTCCAAAAACCATTTTTTATGTACTTCCACAACAAAATTATGGTTTCTCACAGGACTTTTGTAGGAAGAAGGAAAATGAAAAGAATTTGAGCCACCCATGCCTTTGGATACTTTAGGCCGTTTATTTGGGTCCAGTGTCAGGTTCTGCCTTGGCCCAATGGCATTCTTACGGTTGCTAGGCACAGTCGGACTCCAAAAAACTAGTCCTTCCCCTACTACAGTTGTGATCTCAAAGTAGTTTCTTCTGCTCTGTGTTTGAAGGTGATATTGACAGGTTTTGAGATGATGCCCTGGGGTGTCAGAACCCATCCAACCTATAGCTTTGTTTGGACAGAGGTATGCAAGTCATCTGTTATCCACTTTCTGGGCTGGAACTGCTTCCCATTGGTCCCTGTCAGTCCCTGATTCACCCAGTTTGGGCTACTTCCTTTCTATAACTTTGATGTTTTAATTTAGATACCACGCATGCTTGCTAAGTCTTCTGATTGCTGCTCTGTGTTTGTGGAACTTTCTTCTCCAGAAAAATTGTTTTCTCAATACCCTGTTAACTCTTGATTCTTTATGATTGAGAACAGTCTAAATATTCTGTGCTACTTTTTTAGGACTAATCTTCAATTACATCAAGTGCCTCTTAATTTTTCTCATTTACTCCTCTTAGTTTTGTTAATTTTTCCTTCTCCTTGAGTCAATCTTCTTTCACACATAGCATGTCTGACAAATTGCCATGAAGCTTACCTAGAACACAGTGTTGGTAAGGATTGAAGCCCCATTCAGATTCAGTGAGTAAAGGATGGTGATAGCTGAGCAGTGTCTACCATGAGCATGGGATTAGGAAATGGTGACACACCTCCATCTGCCCTCCTCTGGAAGGATTTTGGAAGCATCTAATTGCTAGTCCACTGTTGATCTATAATGCATTGCAATGAACAGTTTGGATCAAGAGAAATAGAACTAGTAAGCTGCCTGCTCTGAGCTATCTCTTGGTGCTAAAAAGAGGTGGATAAATGATACATAGAAATGTACATATTAAATTGAGAGAGGTATACAAAAGGGAACTTCAAAAATCTGCGTTCTTTACTCACCTTCTCTGTCAGAAATCTAATCCTTCAAATCTCAATAGTTTATAACTATAAGAAAACTGAGAAATAAAGAGTGCATTTAGTTAAACCTGCCTGTGTCTGTCAGAAACTTGAGCACTGTGGACAAGTGGAGGAACCGGAGGGAATCTTACCACTCATTCAGCCCCTGTCAAGCATATAGGGAACATCTATTATGCACTTACCATGCACTGTGCTAGGCTCTGTCATATAGCAATAAAAAGACATCCTGCCTGCCTTAAAGGAGTTCACAGTCTACTAGTTCTACTTTTATTTTTATAGTTATTTGTTAATGTAAGTTTTTCATAGGAAAACCTATATCTGATTTTCTCATTCGCCCTCCCACCCCTAAACAACAGGACTTTGTGCAATGCCTTTATAGATAGGAGTTTCCCTGTAATTATTGCTAAGTGAGTTGTGTTCTGTAGGTTGCAAGTGCCATAGGGCTTTATAAAAAGGTCAGTAGAGCCAGGCATAGCTTTGTAGAGAATGTGATAGAGGTAGCTGTGTCATGATGAAGGGATTTGATAAACACACTTTTATTGACTGTGATTTGGCGGGTTTTCTTAACTTCTGTAACCTGCAGTATGCTTCACTGTAAAATTGGGAATATAATTTAGGCAATGTTTATTTATTTTACTGTTCCTATTATGAGCCTTCTCTGTGCCATGAACTATGTTAGGCATAGGTTTGAGAATTTAAATCTTAGGGTAAAGAATGAAGTTAAATGATATAATGAATATGAAAGAATAGTATCAACTGTAAAGTGCTATATAATTGTGAGTTGTGTCATTGATATTTGTTACTAGAAGCAGGTTTCCCCAGACTCCTGAGTTCAGGGATCTGTCTTATTAGCCTGTCATCCATTTTGTTGAAGTGCGCTCAGAAGCCTGAAGGAGCCTGGCTGGACTGGAACTTAGTATTCAGGGCAAGGGCATATGTTTCTGACCGATTTCTTGGGTCATCTTAGGCATTTATTGAAAAAGGTTAATCTCTTCCTTGGAAGAATGCCTAAAATTTTAAGTTTTAGACCATACATCAGAAACCAGGGTCCTTAGAGGTTAAAGGATGCTTTTAAGAACATGAAACGAATTTGTCCCAAGGGGAGAATAGATCCAAGTTACCTTTGCTCATATTTTAAACTTGACAAATTAAACCACCTATCTGAACAAATACTAAAATTAAGACAGTTTTTACATAAAACCTCCATGATTTTTCTAAGGTTGGGGATTTTATATAATAATCTTTTGTTTAGAATAAACACTTAAAATTTTTTGTTAGACTGTAGCAAACTTGAAGTTTTTGTTGAAAGGACACTGATACCTGTTTTGAGCTTAAATGTGGGAAAACTCCCATTATGTTTTCCCACCTGAGAGCAGCATAATTCTCTTTAAGGCACCAGATTTCCGTACATATACAGAGATGGTGGTTAAAGAAAATAATTCCTTATACCTCATGATGATATAACCTAATTTTCCTCCTTTTTTCATTAATTGTCTTCCTGTTTTATTAATTTTAATTTTGAATATAGTGTTTGATACCTTAATATATTGGTAACCCATTGTTTCAGTGTTTTACTCTATTTAGTGATATTCCATGGCATACCAATGGCATGATATGCATTATTGTCGTTCTAGTACATTTCCCCTGTGTTCCGGAGCACAGTTTGTTTTTTTAGTTTTGCTGTTCACTAACGCCTCACTAGAAGGTATACATTTGCGATATTTGGAAAGTGCTGGTGGAAACATAACTGGCATTCAGCACTTGTAGGCCCCTATTATCTCACACCTGGATCCTTTCATGCTTTCCTCTTTAATGCTTTCCCTACTGGCATTCTCTCCTCTTTCTAATCCGTCCTATACACTAAGATTAATCTTCCTGAAATACTGTTTTCATCATGCTCAAAACCTTTAGAGGCCCCCCTATGGCCTAAAGGATAAAGTCCAGACCTCTTAGCCAGACAGTTAAGTCTGCCTATAGCCTAGTTCCCTCTTACTTTCTGACCCTCTTACTGTAATTCTCTCTTCAGCTGATGCTCTCCCCCTGACCTTGTGTCTTTCCTCCACAGTACCTCTGTTTATTGTCCTCTTGCTTGCAATATCCTTTAGTTCTTTCTCTGCCCATCTAAATCCCTCTCATCCATCTTTCAAGTTCCAGTCCAGCTGGTCAAATCCCTTTTTCCCTGCAACATTCTCTGTTCTTATCATATTATCTTTTATTATGGTTGCTTATGTGTACAACCTGTGCACTGACCTCCACTCCAATTTGTAAGTTGCTGAAAAACAGCATTTATAGACAAGAACGGATTCTCAGTAGTTTATTTATAGTTCTCTGTGTAGATGTGAGCTTTAGGGTTGTAGTTTATGGTCATTGACTGAGATGCAGTAGGCTAGTTATTTATTGTAGTCTATAGTGCTTAGTGTGGGGTCTGAGGGATTTGCACAAACTAGGTACTCATTAAGTGCTTATTGAATAAATGAATAGATATTTAATTTCATTTATTCTTCATATGTGTATATTATTTTAGCGTTTAATTTCATGTGTGTTTACAGTTTGGCTTCTTTCTTTGGTGCAGGAAAAGACACATTTAAATTGCCCCCAAATTGCTGATGGACCATAATGAATTGTGTAGTCTGGTTAGATTGTGACTGTTTGCCGAGTAAGTTGCTATTCAGGTCACTCTCAACCAAAACGGGAAAGTAAAATGCTTCAAGAACTATTTGGAGAATATAATAATTAATAGTTTTATGTTGCATTTCATCTCCTGAGGATACAGACTGCCTCAAGTGACAGAACACTCCAGTAGGACAAAAGATGGATTATTGTGAAGACCAGCTAGGTAGCCTTTTTACAAATATTCAAGCCAGTAGTCAGCTCTTCCTTGATCATGTCATCATTACTGCTGTATTCTTCTGACACCAGACAAAAAGAATAAAGGGAAAAGATAGTGGGGCTTAGGAAAGAATTCCTTCAGTGCGTAAACCAGGCTTGTCACACTGTAGGGGCATAGTGTCTGGTTTTAATAATCTCTTATGTCATTTGCAATTTACTATTAGAAAAATATAAACCTATTTCTTAGAACTTTTGTGAAGATTATGAAACATCACTTATGCTCTTCTTTCAGGAAAATGGTGGAGGGGGTGTTAATTTGTTAAATGTCGTTACACAAGCTTGTTTTCAGTTTCAGATTAATAGCAGGTGGTAGCCAGTTTTCAAAGCGAACAGCGTATCTTTTTAGTTTAGTTAGAAAAGGCCCTAATTCTTTGCTGTGGACTGGAATATTCTGTGCCAGGTGACAAATGATGAGGATCAGAAAACAGTCAACATTAAAAAAATAATAATAGAATAGCTGGCTAATACGGAAAAATTTTTAAAGGACCAACCCAGAGTTTTCAGCAAAATATTTCTCTTACTACAAACTAGTTGAGTTACAAATCTGGCTGGTTATGCATTGAGTGTGTGTGTGTGTGTGTATTTATTAAATAAGTGATTAATACATGCTTTTTAATGGGAGGGTGGCAATGATTTCATATTTTGAATAATGTATTCAGAATTTCTATTTTTGGATTCTTTTTCTTATTGACATCAGGTTTTTAAGAATTGCTGAAATATTGTTTAGAACTCATGCTTTAAAATATGAGTCAAGAGAGCCTGTTTTCTATTCTTAACTCATAACTAACTGGGTTTATGATCTTAAATGGATCCTTTAACATCTAAAGCCATTAGTTTATAAGATATATTCCTGCTTAAAAATTTTTTTCTTTCGTCTGAGTATTTTTAATAGCGTTAAATGTCATTCACAGTTTGTCATTAACATCATCATCTTCCATGCAATATACTTGCACTTGTTTTAAGAGGCTGGAAGGTGGGAGTTACTTTCCTTTGGCCCGGGATCTGTTGACATAGCTCCTTATCTTGAAAGTTCTTAGTAGTTTTCTAACATCTGGTCAAATGATGGATTAATGAAAAGCGTATTCATAGGAGACTGATTTTTAATCCAAAATGAAAATTTATTATTAAAATGGTTGCTGTAATCATAAAGCAGACAAGGATGCTCATGTTAGATAGTTAATAATTATCTGACTTCCCAACAAGCTAAGTGAAATCAAAATCTTGAATTTGCTTTTTATTATTGGGCCAAACCCAGGGAAGTTGTCTGTTTGGTGCGCTCTAGTGAGAGAAGTCCAAGGTTCTGCCTCACCTGACAGTTCTTCCAGCTGTGGATTTCAGGCACGTCTCTTCACTGGTCTGCAGCTGTTTCCTGAGTATAAAAAAATAAACATTTAAAAAGGTGTAAAAATCGTACTACTTCATATTGCTATAGTGAGGATTTCTAACATGATCATGTGGCTTTATGTCTTTAAAGACAAAAAAGGATGTTAAAAATTGACATTTTTGTTGTACCCATTCCTGAGTTTCTTGGCTACAAACGTCCAGTTAAAGTTACCCCCTGTGTGCCAAGGCATTCTAAAGTTTTGGATTCTGGAGTTCTCTGATTCATTATAGTCCTCCCCACCAGTGTACACATATGGATTAGAACAAAGCTAAGTCTAAGCTAGCCAGCCCAAGGAATGAATCAGACAAGAAGTCTAATTGCTCCTCTCCCATGATCTCCACCTCTGATAGGCAGATGAAGCTGTCTTCTCCTTCCTCTTCAATCAACTTGATCTAGTTGTTTACATCCTATCTTGTGCACGCTGTTGCTTTTCTTACTATGATTCATGTTTTGGGTGCATTCTCTTCTTTCCATCCCTCCTTTCAAAGACTTTCTCTGTTCTTGCTTTGTTCATGACTGAGGTTGTCGCTGGTTATTATTCCCATGAACTCATCGCTTACCTTTTTTCCTTTGTCAGGTAAGCTGGAGGCTTTTTAAAGAGGCTATAGATTTTCAAGAATCCCCTCACTGTAGGATTTGGGGGGAAATGGGATACCTTAAAAGGCTGGGGACTCCTTCATTCTTTCATTACTAGTAGCCACTGTTGAGGAGTAAAAAAAATATATATATCCTTCAAAGACATTTCCAAAATCAGTTTTTATTGTAATACAATGAAGTTGTATCTTACGTAAGGATTTAGGGAAGACATTTTTGTGTTCAAACTTATTCTTGAAAGTCCAACATTGATAGTTTCTCTTCCATTATTGTGTCATTAAGTTTCATTAGTTAAGCAGTAGATAAAATGTTGGCTTTCATTTAAAGGTCTTGTGAATGAAAGCCTATATATCTTTAACCAGTAGATTTCTATTTGCTGGGAAGAGATGTTCACTTTATGAGGCATGCAGGAAATGAGACAGTCGGAGAGTATAGCTGATTTGTGTCTCCTGTCCCAGGCTTCCTGGCCAAGTAAGTAGAATCCTGAGCATTACTTAAAGTTTATTATTCTTTCTCCTTCTGAATTTGCATAAGTTAAATGTGCATATGATACAATTCCACTGTACCAGCCTCTGTAAAGAACATAAATGAGTTGAAAATTCTTCTCATAAATGAGTTGATTATCTTCTCACCTTAATTTTTATGTAGAAAATGAGAACTAGTGTGATTTGGTTAGTAACAGTGATGTGAACTTCTTTTAGAAAAGTGCCCCCTTCCAGCCCTGATCTTACGTATTGGAATTTGCCAGATGGTGTTAGATTCAGGAAGCAGCCCAGTAAGTATTGCTAAGTGACAGAGAAATGAGCTGAGGCCCAGTCGTTTCTCTAGTAAAGTTGCAAACCCACCACAAGTGCCAAGTTAGGCAGAGAGGGAGCATCGCTGCTGCCATGCAGCATGTGCCCCTGGCAACCAGGTGTCACATACACATGGTTATTTCTAAATGTTGTTTAATGTGTGCTTGTAGCATCCTAGCAATTTGGCAGCAGAACATGCTCATTTTTAAAATTTCCTCTGGCCTAGCTATTTAGCAGATTCAAAATGAATAATAGAAGAAATGTAATACACACAATGTGGATGTTAGAGGATTTTAGATATTATTTAACCCATCCTCTTACATTTACAAATAAGAAAATGGACCCAAAAAGATTGAATGACTTGCCTAAGACCATAAGGTAATAGCAAAACTGAAATTAAAGCTTTAGTTGTTTGATTCCTGTTTTGTTGCTTTTTCTACTACAGAGCTTCTGAATCAGATTGCAATTCATAGATCTAACTGGATTTACTCCATCTGGCTTAAATAAGTGAAGCAATTCTAAAGGAAATTGATGTATGCAAACAGATGTAATCTCATTTACTGATTTGCTTTCTGCTTGAACTGGAAGTTGAAGTTGAAGTTGAAGCCGTGCTCAAAGTTTGTTTCTGTCATTGTTTGTTTGGTTTGTGTTAATTAGCAAATCAGATTATATGGCAGCCGTGGGAGTGCACCCTTCAGATCTCTCTTCAAGAGAAAGTCTGCTAGGAGGGGTGCAGTTAGCTGACAGCCTGAAGCTGTAGCACCTTTGGAATCCACTGCAATGTGTTCATTCCCAGGCCATGCCTTCCCCAGGCTGACTGTGCATGATGGGGGTACTAGAATTGGGCCATTCTGCATGCCTGACACAGGTCTGCTCTAATGGACTGTCTTTCCTGTGAGGCACCCCATTGTCCTGGTTAAGTTCTCAGGGTTAAACTATAGTCTCCTTCCTTCCCTCATTCCCATCACAGATGTCAGCCTGCATATACTCGGAAGCTCTCCCTGCCCTTTTCTGCTCCTTCTCTCTTTTATCCTTCCCTAACAGTTCTCCTGGTAAATCTCTTGCATTTCTCATTCTTTTTTGGTGACTGCATCCCAGCAGACCCAAAATGACAGTGTATATAGTAGTTTTGAGTAAAAATCTCTTTATGTTTATTGAATCATTTTTACATTTTTCTTTCCTTTAAAATCAAATCAGCATGAAAAAAAAGTCAGGGAAGGATGGACAAAACACTCTCCCTGACCTTTAAGGAATTCCTTTAGCCAACATGGAACTAGGAGCCTTACTTACTCCTGTAAAATGAACTGGATGATCTTTGGATGTTTTTTCCAGCTCTCAATGTGAAACAGATTGCAACAAAAGAGATAGGCTCCGGCCAATTGGTCCCAATATTATGAACATTAAATCTGAATTTAAATTGAACAAATAGAAGGTAACACAGAGAAAGGAATTTAGAAGTTGTTCAGCAATTTCCTCCATGTTGTCCACTTTATTTGTCACATCAGTGACACCAAATACAGATAGTGCAGTTTAACTAGCATTTCTAAGTGGGGGTGCTTCTAAGATTTTTAATCTCCATGGTAAAACAAGATTATATATAAGTGCTTGGAAATGGAAGTTTTATTTCTTACAATATGGTATAAGAAGCTAGAGACAATTTAGTATAATTGTACCTTAAGTTATATAACTCAGAATGCTTAGTGCTCCTTCATACTCTGTACCACAACAACTGAGGTTTGAAGTTGATACCATCCTGCTTTACATGTAATGGTAGCACTCAACGCTTCGTAACACCATGCTATTCTGCAGCTGAATTTAATCATAAAGAGCCTTCTGCTTTAAGCCCATATAATCACACAGCAGGTTTATTGAATTTGGCCCCCTCTTTTATTTTTTCCTACTTTTCCCTCTTTCAATTCTAAATCTTTAGCATTTCTCAGTTAATTAATAATTCTGACATAGAGCCTTTATTTATTACATGCAACTGAGTCTTCTAGCATTTGTTTTATATTAAATTGCTGAATTTGGTTCAACATGGTCTTTTCTTTTAGATGTGACCCATGTTTATATTCACTCATTTTTTGCGTAAATTGTAGCAGCTAAAGCTACTGTCATCATAGAAAATTAAGCTACTGTTTTGAGAACATTTATTTAGTATTTCTTATGTGCTGGGTATTGTGATGGGTGTTCCTTTTAAAGAATGTATATTGGGAGAAGAAAACAATATATGACACAAATGATGAAGTTATATGTTTCAGCACTGTTGGCACGGAAAAATCATGTTGAAATAATCATGTTACTTTGTAACATGAAACTTGTAAGCTATAGTGGCATCACAACTGTTTTGTTCCCAGGAATGATAAATAAAATATTTAACTACAGGTATGGATGGGATAGTCACTGGCAAAGCAGAACAAATGTTAAACAATATGAGTATACCAGTTCACGTCAACTGAATATCATTCTAGCCCAACTGAATAGCAGTTTTATGTTATATGAGATCCAGTCTGTTTTTAGAGGGAGCCCTAAAAGAAGAATAGATTTATTCTGTTTTTATATTGAATATAAAACAGAATAAATCTGTTTTATACTTTTCCTACTTAGTTATAAAAGTAATGAGTTAAGACTTCCGGAGAAGATGGCGGCTTAGTAAGGTGCGCACGTCTTAGTTCCTCCTCCAGAACAACTACTAAATAATTAGAAACAGTACAGAACAGCTCCTGGAGCCACGACAGAGACCGAACACACAGTGTACCCCAGTCTGGACCGGCTGGACCGGCTGCGAGACTCCGCTGCAGTGAGGTCCCCGAGCGGCACGCACTTCCCCTGGCCACGGCGGCTGGCGGCCGGCACTCCCCCCCTTCCCGGTCTGTCTGAGAGACTCGGAGAGGCGAGTTCCCCAAGCCGTGGCGGCTAGCGGCCGGCACCCCTCCCTCACGGGTGGCTTCCTGGGCCGACTGGGAGCTTCGGATCAGCGGTTTCCCAAGCCGTGGTGGCCGGCGGCCGGTGCCCCTCCCCCACACGCAGCTTCCCGGGCCCGCTAGGAGCCTCGGATCAGCAGTTCCCCAAGCCGCGGCAGCCGGTGCCCCTCCCCCACAGGCGACTTCCCGAAGGGAAAGGAAAGAGTCTCCAACAGTAGTAGAGACTGGATCCAACCTAACACCAATAGTGGCATTAATGAACAACTTCTGACTACTAAAAATAGGCCCTCAGCTCAGGCGAAACTGATCAAGGCGGAAGTCGTCTATTGGGCTAACTGAAAAAGAGAAAAGGGGGCGAAACAGAGCCTTCTGTGGCTGTTTCTATGAAGGCTTGGTTGGGCTGGGCTCAGCACTGGGATTACACAGGTTGCAACTGATCCGAACGCAGAAACAGGCTGCTTTCAGGGCTCTCTACCACCTGAACCTTCCCGCGGGACAGGTGAAATGCAACTCAGGTGGAATCCCTCTCTCAAGGAATTCAGATCCCAAGACTTCACAATTTGAAGCCATTAAAACCAGCCTACAACCTTTACTCTGTCTCCACCACACACCCAGCAGCGAGAGTCTTCCAGAGTTAAAGGAGCCACAACATCTTTTGCTGGTGGGACCCGCAGTCAGACAAGCACCACATACTAGGCAGGATAAGAAAAACAGAGCCCAGAGACTTCACAGGAAAGTCTTTCAACCTGCTGGATCCCACACTCAGGGAAATCTGATTAAATGCCCAGAGGCCAGCAAAAAATAACAAATCACACCAGGAAAATTGAAGATATGGCCCAGTCAAAGGAACAAACCAATAGCTCAAATGAGATACAGGAGCTGAGACAACTAATTCTGAATATACGAGCAGAATTGGAAAACCTCTTCAAAAACCAAATCAATAAATTGAGGGAGGACATGAAGAAGGCAAGGGATGAACAAAAAGAAGGAATGGAAAGTCTGAAAAAACAAATCACAGAACTTATGGGAATGAAAGATACAGTAGAAGAGATGAAAAAAACAATGGAAACCTACAATGGTAGATTTCAAGAGACAGAGTTTAGAATTATTAAACTGGAGGACGGAACATCTGAAATCCCAAAAGAAACAGAAACTATAGGGAAAAGAATGGAAAAATTTGAGCAGGGGCTCAGGGAATTGAATGATAATATGAAGCGCACAAATATATGTGTTGTGGGTGTCCCAGAAGGAGAAGAGAAGGGAAAAGGAGGAGAAAAACTAATGGAAGAAATTATCACTGAAAATTTCCCAACTCTTATGAAAGACTTAAAATTACAGATCCAAGAAGTGCAGCGCACCCCAAAGAGAATAGATCCAAATAGGCATTCTCCAAGACACTTACTAGTTAGAATGTCAAAGAGAAAGAGAGGATCTCAAAAGCAGCAAGAGAAAAACAATCCATCACATACAAGGGAAACCCAATAAGACTATGTGTAGATTTCTCAGCAGAAACCATGGAAGCTAGAAGACAGTGGGATGATATATTTAAATTACTAAAAGAGAAAAACTGCCAACCAAGACTCCTATATCCAGCAAAATTGTCCTTCAAAAATGAGGGAGAAATCAAAGCATTTTCAGACAAAAAGTCACTGAGAGAATTTGTGACCAAGAGACCAGCTCTGCAAGAAATACTAAAGGGAACACTAGAGTCAGATATGAAAAGACAGAAGAGAGAGGTATGGAGAAGAGTGTAGAAAGAAGGAAAATCAGATATGATATATATAATACAAAAGGCAAAATGGTAGAGGAAAGTATTACCCAAACAGTAATAACACTACATGTTAATGGACTGAATTCCCCAATCAAAAGACATAGACTGGAAGAATGGATTAAAAAACAGGATCCTTCTATACGCTGTCTACAGGAAACACATCTTAACCCAAAGATAAACATAGGTTGAAAGTGAAAGGTTGGGAAAAGACATTTCATGCAAGTAACAACCAGAAAAGAGCAAGAGTGGCTATACTAATATCCAACAAATTAGCCTTCAAATGTAAAACAGTTAAAAGAGACAAAGAAGGACACTATATACTAATAAAAGGAACAATTAAACAAGAAGACATAACAATCATAAATATTTACGCACCGAATCGGAATGCCCCAAAATACGTGAGGAATGCACTGCAGTTACTGTAAAGGGAAATAGACACATCTACCATAATAGTTGGAGACTTCAATTCCCCACTCTCATCAATGGACAGAACATGTAGACAGAGGATCAATAAAGAAACAGAGAATTTGAATATTACAATAAATGAGCTAGACTTAACAGACATTTATAGGACATTACACCCCACAACAGCAGGATACACCTTTTTCTCAAGTGCTCATGGATCATTCTCAAAGATAGACCATATGCTGGGTCACAAAGCAAGTCTCAACAAATTTAAAAAGATTGAAATCATACACAACACTTCCTCGGATCATAAAGGAATGAAGTTGGAAATCAATAATAGGCAGAGTGCGAGAAAATTCACAAATACGTGGAGGCTCAACAACACACTCTTAAACAACCAGTGGGTCAAGGAAGAAATTACAAGAGAAATTAGTAAATATCTCGAGGCGAATGAAAATGAAAACACAACATATCAAAACTTATGGGATGCAGCAAAGGCAGTGCTAAGAGGGACATTTACTGCCCTAAATGCCTATATCAGAAAAGAAGAAAGGGCAGAAATTCGGAAATTAACTGTCCACTTGGAAGAACTGGAGAAAGAACAGCAAATTAACCCCAAAGCAAGCAAAAGGAAAGAAATAACAAAGATTAGAGCAGAAATAAATGAAACTGAGAACATGAAAACAATAGAGAAAATCAATAAGACCAGAAGTTGGTTCTATGAGAAAATCAACAAGATTGATGGGCCCTTAGCAAGACTGACAAAAGAAGAAGAGAGAGGACGCAAATAAATAAAATCAGAAATGGAAGAGGAGACATAACCACTGACCTCACAGAAATAAAGGAGGTAATAAGAGGATACTATGAACAACTTTACACTAATAAATACAACAATTTAGATGAAATGAACGGGTTCCTGGAAAGACATGAACAACCAACTTTGACTCAAGAAGAAATAGATGACCTCAACAAACCAATCACAAGTAAAGAAATTGAATCAGTCATTCAAAAGCTTCCCAAAAAGAAAAGTCCAGGACCAGACGGCTTCACAAGTAAATTCTACCAAACATTCCAGAAAGAATTAGTACCAACGCTGCTCAAACTCTTCAAAAAAATTGAAGTGGAGGGAACGCTATCTAATTCATTCTATGAAGCCAACATCACCCTCATACCAAAACAAGGCAAAGATACAAAAAAAGAAAACTACAGACCAATCTCTCTAATGAATATAGATGCAAAAATCCTCAACAAAATTCTAGCAAATCAAATCCAGCAACACATTAAAAGAATTGTACATCATGACCAAGTAGGATTCATCCCAGGTATGCAAGGATGGTTCAATATAAGAAAATCAATTAATGTAATACACCATATCAACAAATCAAAGCAGAAAAATCACATGATCATATTAAATGATGCAGAGAAGGCATTTTACAAGATTCAACATCCTTTCCTGTTGAAAACACTTCAAAAGATAGGAATACAAGGGAACTTCCTTAAAATGATAGAGGGAATATATGAAAAACCCACAGCTAATATCATCCTCAATGGGGAAAAAATTGAAAACTTTCCCCCTAAGATCAGGAACAAGACAAGGATGTCCATTATCACCACTGTTATTCAACATCATGTTGGAGGTTCTAGCCAGAGCAATTAGACAAGAAAAAGAAATACAGGGCATCAAAAGTGGAAAGCAAGATGTAAAACTATCACTGTTTGCAGATGATATGCTACTATACGTCAAAAACCCAGAAAAATCCACAGTAAAACTACTAGAGCTAATAAATGAGTACAGCAAAGTAGCAGGTTACAAGATCAACATTCAAAAATCTGTAGTGTTTCTATACACTAGCAATGAACAAACTGAGGGGGAAATCAAGAAACGAATTCCATTTACAATTGCAACTAAAAGAATAAAATACTTAGGAATAAATTTAACTAAAGAGACAAAAGACCTATACGAAGAAAACTACAAAAAACTATTAAAAGAAATCACAGAAGACCTAAATAGATGGAAGGGCATACCGTGTTCATGGATTGAAAGACTAAATATAGTTAAGATGTCAGTCCTACCTAAATTGATTTACAGATTCAATGCAATACCAATCAAAATCCCAACAACTTATTTTTCAGAAATCAAAAAACCAATAAGCAAATTTATCTGGAAGGGCAGGGTGCCCCGAATTGCTAAAAGTATCTTGAGGAAAAAAAACGAAGTTGGAGGTCTCATGCTGCCTGACTTTAAGGCATATTATGAAGCCACAGTGGTCAAAACAGCATGGTACTGGCATAAAGGTAGATATATCGACCAATGGAATCGAATAGAGTGCTCAGATATAGACCCTCTCATCTGTGGACATTTGATCTTTGATAAGGCAGTCAAGCCAACTCACCTGGGACAGAACAGTCTCTTCAATAAATGGTGCCTAGAGAACTGGATATCCATATGCAAAAGAATGAAAGAGGACCCGTATCTCACACCCTATACAAAAGTTAACTCAAAATGGATCAAAGATCTAAACATTACGTCTAAGACCATGAAACAGTTAGAGGAAAATGTAGGGAGATATCTTATTAATCTTACAATTGGAGGCGGTTTTATGGACCTTAAACCTAAAGCAAGAGCACTGAAGAAAGAAAGAAATAAATGGGATTTCCTCAAAATTAAATACTTTTGTGCATTGAAGAACTTCATCAAGAAAGTAGAAAGACAGCCTACACAATGGGCGACAATATTTGGAAATGACATATCAGATAAAGGTCTAGTATCCAGAATTTATGAAGAGATTGTTCAACTCAACAGCAAAAAGACAGCCAACCCAATTACAAAATGGGAAAAAGACTTGAACAGACACCTATCAGAAGAGGAAATACAAATGGCCAAAAGGCACATGAAGAGATGCTCAATGTCCCTGGCCATTAGAGAAATGCAAATCAAAACCACAATGAGATATCATCTCACACCCACCAGAATGGCCATTATCAACAAAACAAAAAATGACAAGTGCTGGAGAGGATGCGGAGAAAGAGGCACACTTATCCACTGTTGGTGGGAATGTCAAAGGGTGCAACCACTGTGGAAGGCAGTTTGGCGGTTCCTCAAAAAGCTGAATATAGAATTGGTATACGACCCAGCAATACTATTGCTAGGTATCTACTCAAAGGACTTAAGGGCAAAGACAGAAACGGACATTTGCACACCAGTGTTTATAGCAGCGTTATTTACAATTGCAAAGAGATGGAAACAGCCAAAATGTCCATCAATAGACGAGTGGCTAAACAAACTGCGGTATGTACATACGATGGAATATTATGCAGCTTTAAGACAGAATAAATTTATGAAGCATGTAATAGCATGGATGGACCTAGAGAACATTATGCTGACTGAGACTAGCCAAAAAGTAAAGGACAAATACTGTATGGTCCCAGTGATGTGAACCGACACTAGAGAATAAACTTGGAATATGTCATTGGTAACGAAGACCATCAGTAGTTAGAAGTAGGGTAAGATAATGGGTAATTGGAGCTGAAGGGATACAGACTGTGCAACAGGACTGGATACAAAAACTCAAAAATGGACAGCACAATACTATCTAATTATAATGTAATTATGTTAAAACACTGAATGAAGCTGCATCTGTGCTATAGTTTTTTTTTTTGTTTTTTTATATATATATATATTTTTTTTATTTTTATTTTTTCTCTATTATCATTTTATTTCTTTTTCTGTTGTCTTGCTATTTCTTTTTCTAAATCGATGCAAATGTAGTAAGAAATGATGATCATATATCTATGTGATATTAAGAATTACTGATTATATATGTAGAATGGAATGATTTCTAAATGTTGTGTTAGTTTATTTTTTTTTATTAATAATAAAAAAAAAGTAATGAGTTAAAATTTCCAGTTTTCTCTCACACTGGTAAATGATTCATTATTTTATGAATATGTGAGCTACTGTTTTTTATTTAGAGAAGTTGTAGATTTACAGAATAATCAGGCAGTAAATACAGGATTCCCCTATACCACCATATTAGTAACACCTTATGTTAATTTGTTACACTACAATTGATGAAAGTACATTCTTTTATTAATTTTTAAATTAAAAAAATATATAACATCAGACAGACATTCTTAGCATATGATCATTCCATTCTACATATATAATCAGTAATTCACACTATCATCACATAGTTGCATATTCATCATCATGATCATTTTGTAGAACATTTGAATCAATTCAGAAAAAGACAACAAGAAAAACGTCATACATACCATATCCCTTACCCCTCTCTCTCATTGATCACTAGCATTTCTCTCTGCTAAATTTATTTTAACATTTGTT
This sequence comes from Tamandua tetradactyla, assembly GCF_023851605.1. NCBI lineage: Eukaryota > Metazoa > Chordata > Mammalia > Pilosa > Myrmecophagidae > Tamandua > Tamandua tetradactyla. The sequence goes on along the minus strand of NC_135327.1, from coordinate 174,987,777 downwards.
CCCCCTATTATTTATTTTTATGCCGTATATTTTACTCATCTGTTGATAAGGTAGATAAAAGGAACATCAGGCACAAGGTTTTCACAATCACACAGTCACATTGTGAAAGCTATATCATTATACAATCATCTTCAAGAAACATGGCTACTGAAACACAGCTCTACATTTTCAGGTAGTTCCCTCTAGCCTCTCCATTACATCTTGACTAACAAAGTGATATTTGTTTAATGCGTAAGAATTACCTGGAGGATAACCTCTTGACTCTGTTTGGAATCTCTCAACCATTGAAACTTTATTTTGTCACATTTCAGTGTTCCCCCTTTTGGCCGAGAAGGTTTTCTTAATCCCTTGATGCTCAATCCCAGCTCATTCTAGGATTTCTGACCCACGTTGCCAGGAAAGTCAACACCCCTGGGAGTCATGTCCCTCGTAGGCATGGGAGGAGGGTGGTGAGTTTGCTTGTTGCGTTGGCTGGAGAGAGAGTCCATATCTGAACAACAAAAGGGGTTCTCTTGGGGGTGACGCTTAGGCCTAATTTTAAGTAGGCTTGATCTATCCTTTGTGGGGTTAAGTTTCATATGAACAAACCCCAAGATTGGGGACTCAGCCTATTACTTTGATTGTCCCCACTGCTTGTGAGAGTATCAAGAATTCTCCACTTGGGGAAGTTGAATTTTCCCCCTGAAAGCACGTTTTTATAATTGTACTAAGCCACTCTTGTTGCTTTTGTACTTTATTCTTTGACAACCTAACCCTACTACCATGTTATAATGCGAGCGAGTCTCAGGCCCAGTTCTGCAGTGCAAAAATTTATTGGCAAACAGGTACAAAATGGTTCATACATCCTACTCTTTAAAAATTAGCTAATTCCCTGTGCTTTCTTAGTTTAATTGCTTCTTTGTATGAAGATTCATTTGAGGAAATGGGACGGTTTATAGTTGGCTAAGACTACCAGTAACCTCTTAAACCAAGTCGTCCTCAGCCAGGGATGATTTTTCCTCCCAAGAAGCATTTGATAATGTCTGGAGTGTTGGAGTAGGGGATGCTACTGGCCTTTGATGGATAGAGGCCAGGGATGCTGATAAACACTCTACAATGCAAAGGCAGTTCCTGCTATGAAGAATGATCTGACCCAAAATATCAGTTGTGCGAAGGATGAGAAACCCTGTCTTAAGTCAGTGACTGTATTCAGGACTGTTTAGAGCTCACACCTCAGGAACCATCCCTAAAGTTAAAACTTCGGGCCTCACTGTCTTCTCAGTAACTGATTCATGCAACATTTAGGAATACGTCTATCTTAGTGAGCCCTTATATCTTTTTGATAGCTTTGATTTTACTAATAAGGACTCATAGCTAACATTTATCGTGCCCGTTACAGACCATTTTCAATAATAAAATCCCATTTCCAGCAATCATTGTACTAATTGGCAGAGTATCATTGTTGATCAAGACGTGAATGAGTGTACTCTTGTGGAAGCCATCGCTGGATTTTATGCTTCTGGAAAGATTACTTGCTGGACTTTTTGTTCTTGGATAAAATGTTGGCAGCACCTAGTTCAGAGCTTAATCTAAGAAACACATACAGTTTCTGTCACACTGTATATGCCATCATATTTTAAACTAAATTATAATCATTAGGACAGATTTGCTTCCCCCAAACTGTTTCTACTTACTTCTTGTAGATTTAAAGATGCTTCCCTTGTGTGCTGTTCATTTTAGTTCAGCTATCATGTACCAGTATCTCCTCTGTGGAAGATACAGACATAGGCAGAGCCAAAATTATACTTTGTAATACACACACATACACACACACACAAAGATGATTGAAACTCTGCCTGTCTTCACAGATTTACAGTTGAGGAAAAGAGGAATAATGGATAAATAAACATGCCAAATACAAGCAAAGTAAAATGCAGGTGCCCTACGAAATATGTTGAAGGTTATGTTAGGGTACAAAAATGAGAGGTAGAAGGGTTATTTGGCAACAACTAAATGTAAGAAGTAACAATCAAGAAGGGTTTTGGAACATGGGTAAGGTGCTGGGGTGGAGCAGTGCATATAATAGGATGATTTAGCAAAGCTTGGATGGGAATCCAGGTCTCCCATCTCCCTCCCATCTCCCCCCCATCTCATCATCAGGTGGATTTCCTAGTAGGGCATAGTGCTAATAAGTTGTGAATCACAAAATTAGACCAGAATATAAGAGAAATAAATGTATGGTTTTAAAATTATTTTTTCCTCTCTAAAACTATGGAAGAAAGCTCATAAAATTGTTTCTGATTTCATCTGGCACTTAATTTTACTTCTTTTATTGAGTACCTTAATCTGCGCAAATGTTATGAGACAACTTCTGGAAAAGTTTTAAAGCAAAGCACCACTAGATTGCTTTCTGTTCTAAATTTATGTGGCCTGATGACCTCCTCTCTTCATTTATTGTTGGCCTTACTTTTTAATTTCAAAAACCATTCATCTTTGCCCATGCTTTCTTATTTCAAGAGAATAGGCAGATATGCCAGAAGTGGCAGAGGACATATTCAGAATGTATCCAGTATGTTATTCCTGTGAAAAAGTTGAAATGTAGATCAGGGTTCTTGAAATCCCTCTGAGGAAGAAGCAAAAAATAAAAACAAACTGACTTGTTCAAATACTGGGACTTGGGTTTGATTTCCAAACTTTTGATTAAGTCTTATCTTTGTTCTTCATCTCTCTGATCTGTATTCAGCCTAAGTCTGGTCTTTACTGTGTTAGTGGACATAAGTATAGTTTAGTTTAACATTTCAAGATGGGATCTGCTAATGGCTCATGCTTATGGCTCTGACCATTGTAAAGTATGATAAATTTGATAATAGATTGGACATGATTTAAATTCACCTAGGTGAGTCACCTTTAGAAGGTCACCTTCTGGTATGGTTTGTAAAACAAATGCTTCAAGTATAATTCTTTGTTTAGTCATGCCGCTTGGTAAAGGCTCAATGAACCCTATGTAATTTCTCATTTGTAACTAAAGTCTAGTATTCAGCTAATTGAATACATGGCTACTTTAATTATTTTGTTACAGCTAATTGATATTCACAGTGATCATGTTCTTTAGCTTCTAAATATATTAACATCTTCTAAGTTTATGATTCAGCCCCCTTTAATATTTCAGTTCTTTCTCTTTGCTTTATGTCAGCATATAATTTTATTAGGTGGTTCCTATATACTGTGCCTCATATGTTGTTCTGAAAAGGAATAAAGCAAGGTCTTTGCTCTGGTCTCATCTACCTGATCTGCCTATGTGAGCTGTAATATAAATAGAGATATTTGTAATATAAATAGAGATTATCCGTATCAGTGTGAAAGATCAAATCTGCCCCATTTCTTGATATGTACATTTCAGATTGGTTAAAATATTTAGAATAAAAGGAAATGTAGCTAAAGAGATTTGCCCTTTAGATTAATTTAGAGTTGTTGCTTTTTCTCAGTGCTAGTAATCTCTGGCTTCAGAGTATCACCCCATGGAAAACTGAGCCAGGTACGTACTTGTTTTCTACCTTGAACTACTTAAAATTGAACACGGACATTTCAAGGCACTTTGTCATTTTAAATAGTACAAGCTTTCTTATAGCCCAGAATCTTTCCTTAACACACCTTGTATTTGACGTATGATGTAAGAGTGCTGCTTGTGAGCTAAGTGATTGTGGTGTCACTGTGTTCCAATGCCACATACCCTGTACCATACCTCAGTCCCAGGAGCAACCAGGGCTAAATAAGCTAAGAAGCCTAAGCTATGATGCCGATGAGTTTGCTCTATGAAAACTTACCTAGGAGTATACATGTAAAGGTAAATACCTACTGGCATAATATCTCATATCCATAATCACAGTTATCTCTTTTGTTGACCTTATTAAATCCTTTGCTGTAAGCACCTTCAAGTCCTTTCTGAACAAAGGTAAGGCACTAAGGAAGTAAATGCATGTATACTTTATTTTAAATTTAGCTACCAATATTGAGTTAAGTTAACACATCAAAATATTTAACAAAAACTTGATTCTTTTATTCTCCTTTTTTCTCTTGCTTGTGAGACTCTTTAGTTTTCCATAAATGATACAGTTAAGCACAGTCTGCCATGTTTTCAAGCCCAGTCATGCAATCCCAAATCTAAGAGATTCTGAAAACCAATTAGTGCACATTTCTCCTAGTAGTAGAAATAGCAAACAGGAGATGGGAAGAAACTTTTACATTAATTTTTTTTTCTGAGAAATTATTCTATCACAGTAAATAGTGTGTTTGCTACTTATTTGAGTATATATATGCCTTTCCTATGTGTAATCTTTGTTTTTATTTGTTCATTTATTTGTTCATTCTGTGCCTGTTAGGGAGTTTTATACGGAGAAGTTTTATTTCCTTGCAGTTTTTTTTACTGCTTTTTAAGTCGTGTGTGACTCTCCATCCTCCGCAGCTATTAGCTTAGTCAATGTATGCTAGGCTTATTTAAGTTTAAGGATTTATATTATGTGACTTTCTCTCCCAGCAGCACATTAACTGTTTCAAAGCAATGTGCCATTAAAGTATTGCAGCCATGTTTCTTGCTTTGTTATTCTCCCTAGTAGTTCTCAAACTATTGATTCTGGTTGCTACCTAGGAAAAGATTCGTGATGTTAGCCTACAGTATGATGTTTTCAGGTTTTTGAAGGTAACTCCCTCTTTGATCTTTAGTATGCGTATCTGACCTTTTGGTATGCTGCTTTAAAATTTTTCAAATTATATCTTAGGAAAATGACTGAGGATATTTCTGTAAATTAGTTAGGCTGTAATAAGCTATTCAGAATTCAATTTATTGACTGGGGTAGTGTCCTCAGTAGGCCCAAGCAATATATTTGCAGTATTGAATTCTATCACCTAGTGTTTTCTAAATAGTCATGACGGAATATCCATTATATTTTGCGTTTGCATTTTTTTTTTCATTTCACTATAAAACTGTATGGAATAAAAATACTATTGAGTATAAGTGTTTTCAAGGATATGGTAAATAATGTCATAAATATTGATTGGCAAAGGGAAATAGGTAACAATAAATTAGGGTTTGGTAGGTAAGATAATTTCAATGCCACAAATAACTGTTCAAGTTGCTAAAACAAATTTTGGGGGGTTGTTAATATAGTTACTTAATTGTCCACTATTAGAGTACCCTGTTACTTGTACATCTCATAGTCAAGGATAAACATTTGATATTAGAGTTGTAAAAATATAATCACAACAGTGATAACTATTCCATTATAGAAAATTTGGAAAACAGAGAACATTTCAAATAAGAAAAACATCCTATTGTGCAATATTATAACCATTGTTAACATCCCAGCATATGTTATTCTGTTTTCCATGCCTGCACAATCAGGCACTCAACCACACACTTGTACCCCAAATTCCACACACATGCACCCCAAATTTCTGAAACAAAATTAGAAACTTATTGTGCATGCTATTTTATGACCTGTTTTTCCTCCATTTAATATTTTGGGTTTTAAAAATATTTAAATGTTCTATTAAACCATTTTTAACAGATGCTTAATATTTGAATTTATGGCTGCACCCAAATCTTGATAATCAGTTTCGTATTGTAGGGCTATCTCTTATTTATCCAATCATCTATTTTTCCCAGTTCTTTTTGTTCCTTTAAATAATGCTGACTGCATTTCCTAAGCTGGAAATCCTTGTGTATCCTTCTTAATAATTCCTAGGATTAAATGCCTAAGTAAATTAGCCATGGTATGAATGCAATAATAAGTATATATTCACATATACAATTAAATATTTGTATGCAATTATTTTTATAAATTTTAATATGTTTACTTTGTATTCACTTTTTAAAATTTATAAGCAATTGTTTATACAGAGTTATTTTATATTTTTGTTACTTTGATAGGTGAATAATGGGATCTCATTAATTTGTATTCCTTGATTTCTTATGAGGTTGAATTTTTTCCATCTGTTTATTGATTGTGTGTTTTTCTTTGGGACTTTGGGAGGCTTCTTTTTTAAATGCTCTATTTGTTGATAACATTAATTCTCATAGTTATGCATTAGAATTTCTTCTTCTAATGTCATTTGTTTGGTTTTTCTTTTTTTTTTTTTTCTGTCTTATGGAAGTTCTCATAAGTCCATTCTTTTCCATATTTCCCTTTAAAGTTTTTTTATGTCTGTTGAATTTAGAAAGGTCCTTTTTTCTTTAGGTCGTATAAACAGTCATACATATTTCCTTCACACTTAGTTTTGTCTGTTAAAAATTATTGTTCCATTTACTTTTACTTTTTTATTCCCTGTGGAATGATAAGGTTTTTACAGTGTTGTACCAGGGAACCACAGATTATGTACTTGAATAAGAATATATTTTTATCTAACCTTAAAATTAATTTTTCCATGTTTATATGATTTCAAACAGTATGAACTTTTTGATAGTTTTTTCAAATGATAACAGCACAGTGACATTTAAGTGTGTCCCAAGCAAATCCTCTCACTTTTTCCCTATTTCCTTCTTTGTGTTTTAGGTAGCTATTCATGAAATTTCTCTGTGACATTAGGGAAAACATTTCTTGAACAGTTTAATAATTGTTTGTTTTCAACATGCTGCAGGACATTGAAGCCAAAGTAAGTAGCAAAACAGTGATTTACAGATGTTCAAGTGGGTTCACCTAAGCTTAGCAGATAATCGAGCAGACAGACACCCTGGCATGGCCTCAGCCAGGCAACACTTGATCATGTTGCAGAGGATATGGTATATGGCACAAAAATGGAAATGCAAAAATAATTGTTTCGTTTCTTAAAATTCCTAGTCAGGCATGTATTCAGCATTCACTGAACCAAATTTAATGTTACACATGTTGGTAACTTGGAATGATATAAGATCCCTGTCCTCAGAAATAAGGGTCACTTTCACACAGCATTCGAGAGACAGACAGTGGTTTGAGAAATGAATTTTTACTTATCTTGAAAAAGTAATTGTCATCCCTTTTATTTTTTCAGAAATCGTTATTTTGTTATTGTTTTTTAATGTAGAAAATTCTTATTAGAAGTGAGATAAATTATTCATAAAAAATTATAGTAGTTAGTCTCCCCACCCCCTAAGAAAACTACTTATTTTTTTAAAAGAGGAAATGGAATAATACATGTGTTTGTATTCTGGTTTCAGTGGGTAATTTAAAGGTTCACAAACTTAGGTTTATGTGTAAAATGTTATATAGTCATTTCTTATTCAGGAAAGAAGGCTAATAACCGCGTGTCTTATGCCAGGATTAAGATCAGAGTTTTATGGTACAAAATTTTAATCCTTGAAATTACTCTTCGAAAGAGTAGTTGAGTAAAACAGTCTGTCATGTGCTATATTCTGACATTTCCAAATATATTTGGACAAAGTGGGACACAGCTGTTAACAGTAAAAAAAAAAAAAGTACAATGCAGACTCATTCTTTATGTTTAAATACAGTAATCATCATCCTATTAATGCTCTTCTGCAGCAGAGACCGAATAGATTGCAAAAATCTTGCGCTTAGGATATTTATTTCTAATGCAATTTATATTTTGACTTTTACTTTGCTGTTGCTGCTTTTTCTTGATATAGTATATTCCTCATTTCTTTTTTTAGGCTAAGCAGCTGGAAGAGAAAGACCGAGTAATAAAGAAGCAGGATGCATTCTACAAAGAGCAGCTGGCTAGACTGGAGGAAAGGGTATGACTATTTCTTGTCATTGATTCTGTTACCACATCTGCAACTTACCCATGTATTCATTTAAAATTCAATAAATTAGAACTTTCACTGCTTTTCTTAATTAAAAAGTGTACGGGAAGTGAAGAAACTAAGCAGGTAAGTGATTGTCTCAGAGAATGCCATTTCTGCTTTGGTAGTGTTTGGTTTGGTTGTGTTACTTGGCTTATAGATGCATTTTACCACTTGACAATGCTCTGAAATATTTGTCTGTGTTTATAAACTACATTGCCTCTCTGTTAAATAGTAGAGAGTTATTCTTTATCCCATAGGCGTTGAGTAAACTTGAGTGTGTTCTTAGAAATAGTAGTGTTTCAAAGGATATGTTGTTTTGGTGGAAACTCAGTTTTAGTGCATTTGTAGCTAAGAAATGACTATTTCAAGAGTGGTAGACAGGAGCTGAAGAGCAGGACTTAAGAAAAAAAGTATATAATAAAGGAATGGAAGCCAGTACAGGTGGTACCTCTAGTTGAGTTAACCACATGTCCTAGAATTTGATAGAAATGTGAAGGGGGGAATTAAGGTAGAAGCAAAAGTAAAATATATTGGGTAGATGGAAATACTAGTAGTCAGTGAGAGGGAGGGGTATGGGTATAGTATGTATGAATGTTTTTCTGTTTTCTTTTTCTGAATTGATGCAAATGTTCTAAGAAATGATCATGGTGATGATATACAACTGTGTGATGATATTGTGAGTTATTGATTATATACCAAGAATGGAATGTTCATATGGTAAGAATGTTTGTGTTTGTATGTTATGTTTAAAAAAAAATGGAAAAAAAAAAGATTGAAACAAAAAGAAACTGAATTTAAGAATGAGAAATTGAATATCTACTCAATGTCCCTATTCAGTAAAGTAGATTGGTTGTCTAGAATAATTTTATGCATAAGTTACAAAGCCAGCATTCTCTTTTGATTGAGACCCCCCCAAAATTGATTTGTCTGGAGTGGAATATTTGATAAGAATGTAGGAAAAGCTATGAAATAGCCTATTAAATCACTTAGCACAATTATTTGTAATGTTAAACATAACTTTACCTATGTCTGTGTCTCACTAGACTGAGTACTTCTTGAATGTAGGGACTATTTTTTCATTCATTTAACAGATAACTTACTTGAGCACCTAATATAGGCCAGACCCCGATCTAATCCCATAGATATATTAGTGAAGAAAAATTCCACTCTCCAAGAGTTCAAAATTTTCTGTGACAGGTCATGATAATTTGTTGAACAATAAAAGCAAGAGTAAGGGAGTCCCAGAGCTGGTGTGGTGTTGGGTGGAAAAGGAAAGGCCCTGTCTAATACGATGATGAGAGGAGGCCTCTGTAGTACTGAGGAAATAAGCCAGTGCCTGAGCCTTGAGGCATGTTGGGATGATCAGAGAGATCATGAACAGAAGAACATTCTAGCTGCGGTTTTGGACAAGAGCAAGAGAAATGAACTAAAAAGAGGTGATGGCAGTAATGCAGAAGAGAGGCAGTATGCTGACTTGGACTAGGCTGGTAGCAGTGGAAGTAATAAACTGTAGTTGGATATTTCAAAGGTGGCGTTGATAGGATTTGCCGATGGTTTTGAAAATGAGGAGTGAAAGAAGGAAAGAATGCAAAAATACTCTAGGTCTTTGCTTTTAGGACCAGATGATGGATTTTCCATAAGGGAAGATTCTTAATGGGAAGATAAGACTGTTTAAGGGCAGACTAGCCATATGGGTGTTAGAGGAAATCAGGAGTTTGATGTTGGATATGCTAAATTTGGAATGCCTCTCAAGACACCCAAATAGAGATATTAAATAAGCATATGGTGTAATAGTTTAGAGCAGAAGTCAGCAAAACTTTTTCTATAAAGTACCAGAGAATAAATATTTTAGGCCTTGCAGGCCATATATGGTCTCTATTGCAACTGTTCAGCTCTACTATTGTAATGTGAAAGAAGGCATAGACAATGTGTAAATGACCAAGTATGGCTGTGTTCCAGTTTATGGTCACTGAAATTTGAATTTCATATTTGGTGAGTCCTGAAATGTTCTTTTGATTTTTTTTTTCAACCATTTAAAAATGTGAAATGCATTCTTAGCTTGCAGGTTGCAAGCTCTGGGACTCTGGGACTCCCTTACTCTTGCTTTTATTGTTCAGCAAATTATCATGACCTGCCACAGAAAATTTTGAACTCTTGGAGAGTAGAATTTTTCTTCACTAATGTATCTGTGGAATTAGATCAGAGTCTGGCCAAAAATAGGATTTGGCCAGTGGGCTGTAGCCTACAGATGTCTGTAGAACACAGGCTCTGACATCAGACTGCTTGGATTCAAAGCCCTACACTGCCACCCACTTGCCATGAGCCATCTTGGAGAATCTTATTTAACTTTTGAATTCCTCAGCTATAAAATGAGACTACGATAGTATTTATCTCATTTATTTGTTAAATGAGTTAGTCTCCACAAAACACCCAAATAGTGTCTAGCACAGAGTAACTACTCAATCAATGATAGTTATTATTTTATTTCTCTTCCTCCAGAGCAGCATCCCTTGCATAGAGTTAGTAAGCATTAGTTGAATACATGAATGAGAGTGAACTTCTTTGAGTGATTTACTCGCATCTGCCTTTTCCCCACTCATTGATAGTTTTCTTTGCCATCACTTTAGGTAGTACTGTGTTAGGTACCTTTTGAGTCTGCCTTTGATCGCTATGTCTCATAGACCTAACTGAATTGGTTGAGACAATTCAGGGATTGGAGATGTTTTGTTCTTTGGTGAGAAAGCTAATCTACTCAGCAAGTAAACGGTGTTATGACCTCAGGTAGAACATGAGGTAGAAGATCAAATAAGCTATGTTGCAGATCTCATGGTGATTAATGTCTTATATCAGTGATATATAATTTCTTTCTTTTTGAAGATTAGGCTGGAAAGTAGTTACTTAGGAATTTTAACTGAAAAATGAGTAGTATCAGTGAACTCAGAAGTATCATCAAGTTGGGAGAGTTACACTATTATTAGTTAATACTTAACTCCAGATTTATAACATGTCGTAGAAAGAATGATGATCTGATCTGAGAGTTGGGAGACTTAGCTTTGCCGTCAAGTGATTTAGCAATCCATCTAATCTCTTGGGGTCACTAGTTCTTCATCTGTAAAATGGGGATAATACTATGTTCTGTGCTCACTGTCCTAGATTGTTGGGGGCGGGATGGGGAACAGATAGGCTGGAGGATGTAAAAGCCAATTGAAAACTGGAAAGAGCTCAACCAATACAAGCTGTTGCCATTAAAGAATGTTTACATATCTTCCATTGTGTGTAAGATGCTAATAATTATAAAATGACTTTAGTATTAGTCAACTTCCTGGTGTCTTCTACCGATTCTATAGATTCCTGTTTACTGCCATTCCTCAAGTAACTAAATTGAATTTTGTACAATTGGATTTTATCCAGGGACTAATATTTAAGAGATATTCAGATGTCTAATGATGAAGCAATTTCTAGGCTTAATGTAAAAGATTGTGAAACAGTTTTCTTTTGTATTGTGATGACAGTGAAAAGTACAATGTCTACTAATTTCTATTAGGAATTCTACACATGCTGTGTGTTAGAGGATACAAAAGTGCTGAATTCAGTAGTGCGTAATGTGTGGAAAAATAACGATTATAAGATAATATTGTGATAACTTGCAGAATCAGGTTGCTATGAAATCAGGTTGTCTGTGGTTTTAAAGTAGATGGAAACACACATTTTCTATTTTAACCAAATGAAATGATGAACCTGTAAACTACATACCAGGTGATATATCATTAATGAAGAAGGGGCATCAATGAGACTTTCAGAGAATCATTCCAAAGATGATCTGTGAGATAATATTACCATCTGTCCATCAACCAAATTATCAAATACAATAATTGTATATATTATCACTTTTTGATGACTCATAATGTTATTACTTTAATTTCTCATTTTCATTGGCTCAATCTAAGTTTCTTTTGAGAACATGAACCAAAGTCCACGAAACATGTGAAGCATTTTTAGTTCTAGGATACAGCTTGATTTGCATTTTGGCTCCAATTCAATAAAGTCCATCAATTAGATAAGTATTACTTATAATTCAAGCGTTTTTCCTCCCAGGTATTTATATAGGCTAGTTCACTAGGACTCTGAGAAAATTTTTTCTTTTACACAAACTGGTGGGGACTAATCAGCGTAAAGAATAATAAGTTAACTGGACTGATCTCACCTTTTAGAACCAGTATTCACAAAACAGAAATTACCAAGAAAGGTCAAAACCATTTGAAAAGTTTCTCAAGTTCTTGTTTCCGAGTCAGTCAGATCTTGCCAGCTTATCAAATACCACTGACATAGATGTAGAGTATACGTTTATCTTTTAAGAACATTACAAGTGTCACAGTTAGGTGTGTGGTCTAATTAAAAAGAGACCTGGAAAGTACTAATTCCTGATTGTTGTCGTGATTAGAGGAAGCCCAGAGTTTCTAAGGGTTCCTCAAGTGTTTTTAAGGTACCTTCCCCACACCCGTCAAGGAATTCTTAACAGTCGTTCCATCCTCTCCCTGCCCTTTTGTCTTTATTTATTTAAATTAAACATGAAAAGATTAATAAACATAGTCCAGAGTTAGTAGGTTGGTATTATAACATTTATTAAAATAATACTATGGGTTAAATGCAAAATCAACACTTTTTATAAACTGAAAATCACCAATTGTTTTGAAGTATTTTATTGGGTGTCTTGTCTTTCTTGAGCTTTAGATAGCTAATGAAGTGTCTAATGAATACTTTAGACACTTTTGGGTTTATTTGGGATTTTACATAGTTTGCATTTTAATTCTTTGGTTCTTCCTGTTTCTACAATCCTTTTTACCTCTCTTTATGATGCCACATTTTTTTAAATATAATTATAATGTATTATTTGCATATATCTTATAAACTCCTTAAGGACAGGCAGGAGATATTTCTCTTATTCCTGCATCTCTGTGACACAAACACAGTAGTTGTAAACTGAATGAATCTTAGGTTTACTAAGGTTATACCATTAAAGTTATGTCTAGGCAATTAGTGTATAGTTCTTAAATTTAATAAATTTAATTAATAAATTTAAATTTATTCTTTGAGAAAGTCAAGTTTAATTTAGAATATTTGGTACTGTTTATAGCATCAACAGCATTATAGTTGTTAGTAATATTTATTGGACCCTTAATGTGGTGCTAGGCATTTTGCATGGATTATCTCATTTTATCCCCACAAACAACTCTATGAGGCTATAACCACCCATTGTTTAGAGGAAGATCAAAGACTTAAAGTAACTTGCCCAAGAATATACAGCGAAAAAGTGATGCATTTGGATTTGAGCAAAGTTTATAACGTGAGCTGTTAACTACTATCCAATGCTATCTTGTTATTTGTCAGTTCTATACTTAATTTAAATCCGGTTCATTGCTTTGTTAGTTCTCTCTGGCTTATAATACAGCCTTTTAGGTACTGATCTTATAATTTGATTAATGCTACCTCATAACCTAAAAATGTTACGTATTCAAAATTCATAATTTCCTCCCCAGGATTTGGCACTTCCTGGGAAAATGGAACCAAAAGGAAATAAACAAGGTCTTATTATCTAGCAACTGCAGCATGATACCCCAAGGGTTAATTTAATATCTAGTTGTGTTTCTTTCCTCTTGAAGTAAGAAATTTATAGGCACTTAGGCAGTTCTCAGATTTTTGGGGGGTGCTCATTTATGCCCTCACATGCTCATAGTATTGTTAAAGAATAGTTATTTCATTCCATTTTCTAGAAGGAAAGCAAGCTTTCTATTACTTTTGATAGACTGTTTGAATCAATCTTTCATTTAGCTTCCATATTCTCTTGTTTGGTCTTCGCGGAAATGTCTGTTTCCCCGTTTTCTGTTACCATCATGGGAGGTAAGTGAGAGACGGGACCACAGCTATGATCTTAGAGGGCAGAATCCATGTTATCCCAGTGATCTTCCAGGATAAAGAACCCCCCTCCTCACTTCCCAGGACATCTTGAGGACTTGAGGTCTTTGATGATGAGTGTGTTTTGTTGCATATATAACTTCTCAGTTATGAACTTGAATTGATTTGCTTTACTGAATCCATTTTGCTCTTGACTTTCCTAAGAATGGTGGGATTTGGCACAGCATGAAGAGAGTTTATGAAAGCCCTGGTGGCTTGAGGAGCTGAGGGAGATCAAGAGCTTAGTTAGGTACAGTTGTAGTGTTCAGATCAACAGGGTAATGTGAGATGGATTGCTTTCAGTTTTCAGTCTCCTCTTGATTTCATTGGATATTAGCATTCATACTAAGTAAATACCATAAAATTAAGAGGGTAAGGGAATTGTACAAGTTAGCCAAAGAGAGCAGTGCAAAAAGAATGGTGAAAAATAAATTGTCATTTAAAAAAATCCTATTTCTAATTTGTCGCTTCATGGACCTTAAATTCTAAGGTCATGCTTACATCAACTGAGCAGATTTTAAAAGCCTCTCACTAATAGTTGATGGCATATTTTTCTGTTGCATCTTAAAGCATATTAGGCTCATCTGTGTGATTGATTAATTGGCCTTTTGATTTCTTGATTCCTTCTTTGTCAATTAGTAACTTTGTTTCTGTGTTCTCCTGTGCAAAGCTTGGGGAAAAAGTAGTGCCAATTTTGATAATAAAGAGAAATGGCAACAGAACAGATTATTGTCAGTCCAGTGTGCTACTTATGGGAAGAAATTATTATGCATTTCTACTACCAGATGAAATCTGTCATTGTAAAAATATTTCAGTGAGTGAAGCTGTGTCAAGCCTTTTCAGGGGATTAATTCAGGGAAGAATCACAGAGCACTGACATCTGAGATACTAAACATAAACAGTTTGGGTGGAGGGAAGATAACTTGCTTATGGGATTAAAAATCCCTTTCATATTCTCTGCCTACCCCCACCCCAAGTGCTTTCTAAACTGTTATCAATGATTTTAGGTCATCTGGATAGCTCAGTATACTGCATTAGCTTTGTTAATGCTATGTGCTATAGCAGATTTAACACAGTAGATAAAAGCATAACCTTCTCGTGGATATGCTTGGGTCGGTTATGCTAGTTTGCACTTGTCCACCTAGAAAGATATATTGTTCTTTTGATACTTGGAATTTTTGTATTGGTTTTCTCGTTCATGTTGAAATTAGGGCAGATTACCTGTCATTTCTGCAGTTACCAAGAGTTGTAGAAACAGACGAGGTTCTCTGGTCAGCAAACTTAGATGTTAAAGGCATTAGAAGCTAATGTCACTTTTTAATTCTAATGTCATTACAAATGACAGAGGTTTCAGTAAAGCAACTTGGAGCTTGTACGTTGAGTTGCTTGCAGTTTTTATCATCGTCAAATCATGGTAGTGGAAACAATTGAGGTTACATGTTAATTGTTAGGTAGAAAAATTACAAAGGCCCAGTACCACCATATCTTTTGTTAATATAATTGACACATTTTTCATTTTTACCTGTGTTCCTAAAAGAAGTTTCTTTTTGTAGATATTCCAGAAGTAGCAAGCAAGATGAGCTCTCCCTAAATCCCACCCCTATTTCATTCTTTGGAGAAAAAAAATCAACACAGTGTAGTGGTTATGGGTCTTATCCGTAATTCATTATTCAACAAGTCTTCTAAATGCATTGACTTTCCAGTTAACCTCTCTGAATTTTCTAATGGGAGATGTGGTTTAGACACCTTGAAATGCTTTTTAAATCTGGCTTTAAGAATATGAGGCTTATTTTTTCTGGGGTAGCTGTTAAAAGAGCTTCCTGTTAAAATGATCCTGTTAACTAAAGCCAGTTATTCTGTGTAACTCTGGAAGAAAGATTTGCAAATCATGGGATCAGCACTTAATTTGGGGCTCTATTTACCATGTAGACTGTCAGAAAGTATTAACCTTAAGGTAAGATGAGAACTTGGAATACAAAGCTGACATCAGGTATTAAATAGCATTATCCATCCTGCTTGCTGCAGTAAATAGGATTTCACCATTATGATGTGTCAGGGCTTTCAGTGAAATCAAATTTACAAGACACTAAACTGCCATCCTCTCTGATGAGCAGCTTTATTCTGGAATCTTGCTTTTATATTAATCCTGTTGGTAGGAAATGCTTGTACCAATTGTGCATGGAAATTATAATTTAATGATCTCTTCCTTTTCTCTATTCAGAGCTTAGAATGGACCACTGTGCTTTGCAGTGATAGCCCCAGGGCTCTGAGAAAGAGATAATATACAGTTCAGCACTAAAGCCCAGTATTACCTTTTTGTGAGTACTTGTAATGATTGTAAGTGCTCAGATGCCGCCAGTATGGGTGCATACTTTTTCAACTCTTCGCATTTCCTTTATCTTTTGTAAGACTTAACAATAAAATAGATTCTGTTTACCATGACAGCTTTTAAAAACTGCATGCCACTTGAATATGCAAAGACAAGGTACAAAATAAAGCATTATGAAATCCAGGGAAAATTTATTCTACTTTTAGAGATTTCTGTATATTTTAACTGATGATGCTCAGCAGGCTTTTGTGGAAAACAATTATTACCCCTTTTCCTTTCTTTGAGATCTTTTCTTATTGTTGAATAGAGTATTGCAGCTAGGAAGTTATTCTGTTTCCTGTGCTTGTGATTGAAAACAGGCTGAAACTCTTGAATTTTTGAAATTAGTGATTGTTTTGCTCCTTGATATCTTGTTTATAAATTCTTAATGTATTCCATTGAGGCAGATCAGGCAATGCTTATTTCCCTATTTTACTGCCTGAAAAACTAAACTACATGAATATTGAAATTTTTTAGAGGAATTTTCAGGGCTGGGTTTGAAAATGCTCTTCAATCCCAGTTTTATATTCTGACCATAAGACAACTATGCCTCTATAAGAGATTATGTTTTAACATATTAGCTTCAGTTAGAAATATTTGGTCATTAAAACATTTGCAAAGTAAGAGGCCACAGCATCATCAAATAAGTGCCTATCGTGAACTTTGCATCTATCTAAAGCAGTTTTGCACAGTGAGATCATCCTTTAATGAAGGGAACTCAAATCCAATTTGGCCATTGAGACTAAGAAAGGATGTTTAACCTTGGTTGTTTTTAATCAGAATTTCTGGGGGTTAGAGAGAGTCCTTGGCACTCACCATTCATTCAAAACCACATATCATAAACTCTTATGGTGAGCCGGGCACTTTATGTAGATATAGTGACAAATATAAACAGCTCAGATACCCACTAGCATCTAATACAGAGGTTTTCATTTGTCCTGGTAGAGCCATAGAGGTCATGCCCAACTATTTCAAAGCAGATGTGTTTTGTTAGGAGCAGCTATTACCTATTTCCCTTTAAAAGTCTAAAGATCATGGCATTTGGAGGGGCATTTAGTGGGTTGGAGAGATCTGTCAGGTTAAATTCTCAGATAAAGAGAATTTTTGATTGTCTCAAGCAGCTCTTTCTGAAAATAAAATAATTAAATATCCAAGTTCCACGAAGACCAGAACTGTTTCCTCTTTGGTCATCACTTTATTTCCATTATCTAGGATACTGCCTCGCATATGATAGGCACTGGATAAATATTTTAAATTAACATGTTTATCAGGGAGTGGGGTGGGTTCCATAGCCAAATAATGTTCGACTTAACTAAGTTGAACAGAGTTCTTTACTTCAGTCCTTCTTAGAACTTACTTACTTAGAGCTTCCAAGAAAAGGCTACTGCTGGCCATATTTCGGCATTATACTTATACCATCATATCTCTTTCAAGAAACATTCAGTAACTCGTTCCTGAAGAGAAACTCTCTGAGAAATGCAGTGCCCCATATAGTGCCAGTCCTACATTTTTTGAGTCCTTCCTGATTTGCATCCTAGGATGTAGAGTTTGGGAAACCAGAGAATCTCATTGGTAGTTCCTAATTTGAGGATTTCTGAGGACCTGCAGCAGTCCTAGAATTCTCTTCTTTTGTACTTTTTATTTCAAAAGAAAAGGAAGATGAGAAAGGGGCCTATCTAATGATTCTAAAGTTCCTCTGGAATGGGTTGTGATTTTTATCCCTAATTTTCTTCATAATCCTTAGTCTCTCTAAACATTTTTGAGAAAACTATAGCCCATAATGGGTATTACATTTTTGTATTAACTTACACATTCCTGATTCAAATCTGCATCATACCAATCTCCCCAGAATTAGGAGTGATGGGTGGTAGAATTTTACTGGAGACCTCCCACCTCAATTCTCAGAATCATTCCCATTAGCTCAAGAGTTATATATCCTAGCTGAAGAATTAGGCATGGGATCTGTTCTAGTTTGCTAACTGCCAGAATGCAATATACCAAAATCAGAATGGCTTTTTAAAAGGGGAATTTAATCAGTACCAGTTTACAGTTCTAAGGCTGAGAAAATATCCCAATTAAAACAGGTCTATAGAAATGTCCAATCAAAGGCATCTAGGGAAAGATACCTTGGTGCAAGAAGGCCGACGACGTTCAACGTTTCTCTCTCAGCTGGAAGGGCACATGGCAAACATAGTCACAGTTTCTCTCTCAGCTGGAAGGGCACATGGCAAGCAAGGTATCATCTGCTAGCTTCTTCTCCTGGCTTCTGGTTTCATGAAGCTCCCCGGGAGGCATTTTCTTTCTTCATCTCCAAAGGTTGCTGGCTGGTGGATTCTCTGCTTCGTAGTGTTGCTCTCTCTGAATTTCTCATTCTCCAAAATATTTCCTCTTTTATAGGACTCCAATAAACCAATCAAGACCCACCCAAATGGGTGGAGACATGTCATCCCCTAATCCAGTCAAAAGCATCCATCCAGGGAAATTCTCATTACAGTTTCAAACATACAGTATTGAATAGAGATTATTCTACCTTTATGAAAAGGGATTTATATTAAAACATGGCTTTTCTTAGGGGGCATACTTCCTTTCAAACCAGCACAGGATCTCAGCAGAATGCCACAATAAAGATCTAGGATCTGAATAGGAATTTTCTTCTCATTCATGAAATACAGTAAAAGCATGATCAAATTAGAGAAATATTTAATTACCATTGTAGATCTTTAAGAATAGATCTGGGACTGAGGGAACAAGAAAAAGATGTATCACCATCTTCCATTCCTTCCAAGCCTCAATTTTTTTGTGACCCTTCAGAAAGAGTTTATTATTTTACAAGGATATAGTCAGGTTTGCTAGCTTAAGTTAGAATGTGTCGTCTTCAAGTTGGACAGAAGACAGTAACCACATGCTCTGTAATTTAATTCATCTTCAGAGAGAGTTAAGAGCTAGAGAGAATAGCATGGTCACAGCACTGTCGCTTCGTGACACTGTTTTCATGAAAGTTCTCTGAGAACAGGAACTGTGTATGTTTGCTGCAGTATTTCCAGAATACAACAGTGCCTGTAGCTTCATAATAGATACTTGATAAATATTTGTTGAATAAGTGAATGAAAGCATTTTCAGCAAGTTAAAGGCTTTATCTTAAAAAATGGTTCTTTCTAGGTCATTTCATGTGCACCTTACCTTTGGTAACTCAACATGCAGGTTTTCCCAGAGAGTCAGGTAAGTCCTTCTGCTCCAGTCATGCCATTGCACACCAATGCAATTGTGTACCTTATTTATACCAAATTAAATAAACATCAGAGAAGAAAATACTTAAGAAAATGCTTGATGTGAATTTAATCATAGCATAAGTGATATTCTTATCTATTACTTTTACATGGCTTTTTTTTTTTTCTGGAGGGTTACCAATTTTATTCATAATTCCAGTCCTAAATAGAATTCCCAACTTCATTTGTCATCCCAAAACCTGTCTTTGGGTGGAAATACTCTTAGTCACTGTGCACTGTGGACATCCTTGCTGTTCCAAGGCTGTTGACTGAAAAATGTATCAACAGCATCTTCTTCAAGATAGCTATAATTTATTGAGGTATTATTATAAATCGGATACTGCATTAAATGAATTAACACAATATTGTATTTTATTCCCAGAACAAAAGAAGAGATATTTCTTCTCTTCCCTATCCAACATCATTGTTTTTGTTGTTGAGTTTCATAGATATTCAGTAACTTGTCCTGGTTTCCCAGGTGGTGCAGCCAGATTTGCCCCTTTCTCCTCAGTAACACCTTCTCTTGTGTGACCCATGATAGACTGTTAAACTCCCATGAGGCCTAATTTAGATTAGTTATAGTCACACAAACATGAGTTTACTGTCACTTTCTGTTGTAAGACCTAACTTATGCATACATTATATCAACTCTCTAGTTTAAGGCCAAAGATATTTCTTATATCCTAGAACTATTTAACTTAAACTCAGTAGCTTCGCTAGGGTCTGTCCCATAATTAATCGGAGTAGTTAAAAAGACTTAGTCAATGAAGCACTCATTTGACCATCCTTAAGCCACTTCTGCTTTTTAACTTTCATTATGGCCGTGCTCTTTTCTCTCTACTGCTTCAGAGTTCCTCACTAGGAAAGCCTATACTTTCTTCCTCTTTGCCCATTTCTCTCTCTCTGATGGACATCCCCATGGTAGAGAATGTTGAATACCTATATGTGCAGGCACCATGCATGGTGCCTGTGACACAGGAAACTACTAAATCAGACATAGTTTACCTCCGATATCTTATCACTCCTTAATGAAGGGGTCTATTACCTCCTGTTAAAATTAGTATTTCTAGAACACAGTCAGAACTCAGTTTCTCCCTTGCCTAGATGGACTTTCATGATTTGGGGTAGAGAGTGAAAACAGAAATGTGGGAAGAGTAGGTCATGGCTGAGAGAAAATATCCTTAAATTATCTCCTTGACTAGGTGTCTTGGTTTGCCGAGCCACTATCAGAAATACCACGTACTAGTTTTGGTTTAAACAATGGGAATTTTCTGTCTCATGCTTTTGAAAACTAGAAGGTTTGCTTCTTTCTGGCATCGGTAGTATTATGTTGCTGGTTTACTATAATCTGTGGCTTTCCTTGATTGCATCTCCACCCTACTTCACATGATGATATCCTCTCCTTTCTACCTGCTTTTGTGGTTTCTGCTGCCTTCTGGTATCTCTCTTTTTTTTTATTGATATATATTACCTATTTACATTACGTGTAATCATCTAAAATGTACACTCAGTGGTTTCTAATGTCATTGCAACAATTAGTTGTAGAACAGATTTCAGAGTTTGGTGTGGGTTACAGTTCCACCATTTTAAGTTTCTACTTCTAGCTGCTCTAAGATATTGGAGACTAAAAGAAATATCAGTATAATAAATCAGCAATCTTACTCATTTGTTAAACCCTACCTTTTCTATATAACTCCACCATCACCTTTGACCTTTCTCCCAGTCTTAAAGGGTATTTGGGCTATGCCCATTCTAACTTTTTCATGTTGGAAGGGGCTATCTATAATATGGCATAGGGAGATGAAACTAATTGATGTTCTGGAAAGACTGGCCCCTCTGCAGTTCAGGACTTATCTGGTTAAGGGCCCCATCTAGAGTTTATAGGTTTCTGGAAAGTTACCCTAATGCATGGAACCTTTGTAGAATCATATATAAATCTGTAGCTGTTCTTTAGAATTGGCAGGAATGGTTTTAGTTGGGGTTTGGCAAGCTATGATAGGTAACGATGTCTAACTGAAGCTTGAGTAAGAGTGACCTCCAGAGTAGCCTCTTGACTCTATTTGAACTCTCTCAGCCACTGATACCTCATTAGTTATACTTATTTTCCCCCTTTTCATCAGGATGGCATTGTAGATCCCATGGTGCCAGGGCTGAGCTCATCCCTGGGAGTCATTTCCCAAGCCACCTGGGAGACTTTCATCCCTGTATGTCATGTCCCATGTAAGGGGGAGAGCAATGATTTGACTCACAGGGTTTGCTTAGAGATAGAGAGGCCACATCAGAGCAACAAACGAGGTCCTCTAGAGGTGTCTTTTAGGCATATGTGTAGGTAGGCTAAACGTCTCTGTTACATACATAAACTTCAAAGAGCAAGCCTCAAGATCAAGGACTTGGCCTGTTAATTTGGGGATCCCTAATGTTTGACACAGTATCCAGGGTTTCCTCCATGGTAAAGTTCAATAGTTCCGTATTTTTTCTCCCATCCTCAAGGGACTTGGGCAATACTTTTTGATTATTTGTTTAATAAACTCTCGGATATATCCAGGCATTACATTAAGCTATACAGGATTAAAGCCCTCATTCTGATTCTGTGCTCCCTTTGTATTGTTTAAATGATCTGTCCAGACAGGTTGAGTTAGATTATGTACTACAGAAAATTCGGGTTCTGGACAAAATAAACCTTTCTTCCTTTGGTCGCAAAGAGTCGGTGAGAAGTTCTAAAATACAGACAATATCTTCTTTACCCCTGTATTCTAGATTACCTTAATCCTGACCTGGTCGGCTTCGTTCTTATCTCTAAATACCAGGCTACACATATAAAACAACCCCTCAAAATCCAGAAATAACAATTACCACTCTGGACTAAATGTGACTGCTATAAGAGCTTACAATCTAGGCCCCAGTTTTCTTACAAGTGCTTTCTAAATGAGAACATACAATATTTGTTCCTGTGTTTCTGGCTTATTTTTCCTCACCAAATGTCCTACAGTTTCATTCACAATGTTGCGTGCCTCATGACGTTGTTCCTTTTCTAGCAGCACAATATTCAATCATGTATATACCATTGTTCACCAGTCTTCTTCTCAGTCAGGGCACCCTTCAGTCCACTCCCTTCGTTGGGCATCATGTATAATGTCCATCTGGCTTTTCTTTTTAAGGCCTCCAGTAATCCACATTAGGACTCAGCTGGTTTAGTTGACAACACTTTAACTAAAAATAACATCTTCACAAGGTTCTGTTTAAAATGGGTGTACACTTACAGGGACTTGAATTAAGAGTAAGAACATGTTGGGGTACATAAGTCAGGCTATCACAGTAGGCAATCCATGTGTTGATAAGATAAGTCTGTCTGCGTACTTAACTATCATTAAAATTAAAATGTAACGAAAACTACAATGAGTATTTCTGTAGTTCAAGGAAAATATGGCATCATAATTGTGAACTGTCTGTTCTCTCATGGTATAGTTGCTCTAAATTGTAGAAATTTGGCAGTCATACTAGGACTATTTGTTAAAATTCAATAGCATGTAATTAAAGTCAGACAACCATTTCTCTGTTGGGTGTGTTAAAAGATTATTTATCATTTGGATTTGACCCTGAACTCATTTCCCAAAGTAATAATGCCAGAAAGACAAAAAGTAGGTATTCTAGTCTAAATAGGGATGCAAGTTATACGAACTGAATTTGGAGAAATATCAGTTATACTCTAGCTATATGAAGAGTAAGCATGTAAAAAGATAGGTTTTGAAAGAATATTACTTTAGAAGTAGCCAAATGGAAACAGTGATTTTGCTGAAATTCTGTTTTTCAAGGTTTACCATACAACAAAACAAGATTGCTGATGTTTTCAGCCTATGCCAACTGACTATTAAAATCAAACATTTATAAAACAACCATATAATACATTAATAGAATGCAATATTTTATACACAGATGTTATTGCCACTTGGAGCTTTAACATTTATCTCGTACAGAACTATAATTTTTCAACAGAACTGAAACGTAGTAGTTTGAGAATGGGATTGACCCTGAGTTAATCCGAACAAGTTAACTTGTTGTGGAAGGGCTTTATTTATTAGTCATTATTGTCTCATCAGATAAATTCTAAGCAAGTCTATGAGTATTTGTCTTTTTAGGTTCCTAGCATTGATTTGTGTTAGGATGGCGCTCCCAAATATTGCAGAGGGTAACTAAGTAAAATTAATATTTTGGATACCATTCCTTAAGTTTTATGAAAATCAAGCAAGCAAGGAATTAAATTATACCTGCTTTGTTGATGTCATGGGATAAAACAGACTATGTTCAGATACAAACGTATCTGAAAAACAGATACGTTTTTCAATTAATTATTATAAACAAGTAATGAGATTTTCTTGTCACTCACGTGATTTGTTCCATCAGAGGAAAGAAGAGCTACCTTGCTTATTTATTATAGTTGCTAGTTTTCAGACTCCCACAGTACTGTAAATCAGTAATTCCCAAATGTTTGTCTCTTGGTCATTTCATAATTGCATGCTTATTAACAATAACCCCCGAATCTTAGGGAGAATAAGGTTTAGATGATTCTGGAGTACACCAAAAATATATTGGAGCCCCTCCCACAAAGGCTCTCAAGATAAATACAAAATAATGGCATCAAAGACAAATGAATATGGATTCAGATATTAAACCTCCTACTTATTAGCTGTGTCCTTGTAAAGGTCACATAACTTGTTTGACACTCAGATTTCTCATCTGTGAAGTGGTATTCATAACATATTTCCTTGGGGGTGTTGAGATAAAATAATACATGTGAAAATACGTGTATAATAAATTAGGATAAACATTAGCTATTATCATCATCAGCCTCCAGCATCTAGGGGTTTGATAATTATAAAGCTGTTTGAGGTAACTTAGAGAAAATCGCCCTGGGAGAATGGGGGAGAGGAGAAAGTAAAGACATATATGAATTTTATTTAAAATATTTATCCCAGTTACTTTGTTATGTTGAAATGTTGAATTTTGCCAGAAGGAATAGAATCGTTGGCTTGTTAGAACTATTTTATAATGTAGAAAACTGAGGAATCCAGTTAAAAAGGTACATTCTTAGGAATGTACATATTCTTTCAGAGTTCTTTAATATAAATCATTTTATTTGATGAAACGAAATTTTTCTTTTATATATTTCTCTTCGGATTTGGAGGGCTATGTATATCAGAGGTGGTAACCTGGACAATTTGGTGAAGTTAAGCTAGGTAATATTTCTATCATCCTCTTTCTTTGCTGGTTAGAATCATTGTTCATTTGGTTGAATGAACATAGTCCCAGCTTATGAGTAGGAAATAAAAAAAAAAAAAAAAAACAGCAGTACTGCTTAAGCTTTTTACTTTTCTAAGTTAAAAATGGTTTAAGAAACCCTGGTATATTATATTATTGGAGTCCATTTCCAGGAAGAAGGCTGTAGAGTTTGTGGTTGTAAAGTTTGGGGTTACTAGTCTTCAGAAAAATTGCTGTGGTATGGGGAGCGTAAGGAAGAGTAGACCTTAGAAACTGTAGGAAATGCTGTCCAGATGCCGCTTATAGCATGTTGTTATAACAGTAGACATGCTGTCTTTTGTGTCTGTTTTGTTTTGTCTTTTATTGGAAGACACTAATTTAGGGTATCAATGGAGAAAGAGGATTCACTTTTTCATTTCGATTTTTGAATCAGTCCTGCAGAGTATGTGATTTAACATCATGTAAGAAGTTTAGACTTAGTAATTATCCAGTAAAATGGAATGGAAGAAAAGGAGGAGAAAGTATGAAGGCTTGGTGAGGAGAACCCACCAGGGCTGTACTGGGGGTGAGGGCGAGGGGTCGTGCACTAAAAAATTGCAGAAGGTTGTATTCTTTGATAGACATTGCTCTTCTAATAATGTTGTTATGGTTAAGAATATTACTGGTGGAAGAGTCTTTTCTTGAAAAATTGAAGCCTTTATTTTGAGTATATTCCTGAGAGGCAGAAAACCCCAGGCAGATGGGGTCCTAACTTCAGGGAAGTAACAGTGGGATGTTGGTATCAATATTGTAAATTTCATGTCTACAGAAAAGGGTCCTAGGTCAGACTTAATTCTGTACTCACCAAAGAGCAAAATCACTACAGTCCTTTTAATTATAAATCTAAGGATCTCAGGATATTACTGGGCAGCTCAGAAAAAAAATCATGGTAAGTTATGTTACCTTTCCTAAGTATGTACTTTTTAAAAGTAGATTCCTCAAAAGGCATTCTGAGATTAGAGAATTTCCATTAAAATTAAATGACTAGATAGTTTAGTCTAAAAATGTCACCAAAGTAGCCTTTCAAAAAGATAACGTCTTTCTGTATGTATTTCTAATATCTTTCTTGTGCAATTTGAATTCATTTTTATATCTTTTCCACAATTTCCTGTTGTCTTTACTGCTTCTATCTGAATAAAAGCAAAAACAAACAAACAACCCCAAACTAATCTTTCTAGGCCCCTTAAATATCTTTTATATAGGCAGGTCTTGTATTTTTAATCCCTTGAATTAAAGTGTTCTTTTAATGACTAAAATATGCAGCTGTTACAGTATAAATTATAGGCATTGTAAGGATTAAACCCAGTTTGTCAATTGTAGGTAAATGTCCTTTTCATTTGAATATGCTACAGTTTAAAGATAAAGGCATAAATGACTGTTTTAAATTGTTTTTCTTTCTCGCTTTCTCTGTGGTATAAAATGCAGTAAAATACCTGCCAACTCACCACCTTTGAACACCTACACTGCAGTTTAAAAAATTTCCCATAGCCTATTGTATATAATGCACTTTCCAAATACTCCCATTATCCAAAGAAAATCATTTTTCTTTTGAGAAAATTACTGCTCTTAAAGTTTATCCACATAGCAAAACAGAGTACTGTTAGATATTCTTTTTCATCATAGTTCTCATCATTCATTTATCCTAAATTAATGTAATGGCAATAGTAAAATACTATATGTTCATGGTATTTTACGATCTGAAATCTGAAATATTGACTGTTTTCATCATATTTCCAGCCATAATTTTACTCACTTGTGGACATTTTAAGAAGGAAAGCAGGATTGGCTGAGTTCAGTTAATGAAATACAAATTCTATTTATATAATTTCCTAAGCCACCCTTGTATGTTCCTTAGTTAATTTTGTTGATTTCAAGAACTGTTCTCCAATTTTTTGGTCTCATCTGTGATTTACAATACTTTTAATTAATTTTCTTGGATATTTGTAAAATTTTTAAAAGAAATTATTAGTCTCACCAGCAGTATTTTTGTTAACATTTTTATAATTTCATAGCCTTATTACTAAAAATTTGGAAGTTTTACTGTGTCTTTTAATTTTCCTTGCTTTATTTGTCACCATTTGCTGTTCACCAGGCTCATTCATTCTTTTATTACTTATTTATTTAGTCCCTACTATGTGATAGGTTCCATGTTAAGTTTTGGGGATATAGCAGACAACAAAACAGACAAAATTCCAATTTTCAGAGTGCTACTGATCTGTTAATACAAGATAGTCAATAACAAATGTACTTTATGTCATGTGATGATGAATTCTATGAAGAAAAATAACTCACTATAAAGGGAGAGAAAATGATGGTGTGTGCCAAGTGGGGAAGGTGAGAGGTGGTGTTTTATATAAGGAGGCCTCTGATTAGGTGCCACTTGAGCAGGGACCTGAAGATAGGAGTGAGGCATGCATACACCTGGGGGAAGAGCCTCCCAGCAAGTCCTGTGTAACACTAGTTGCCCAAATCTGTTTCCTTGACTCCGTGCCATTTATCACGCTAGTGTATTCTTCACTATCTTTTCAGAGTGTCATGTTTGCTTTTGAAGTACAATATCTATCTTGCCGAGCCTGGCAGACAGTGCTTATTTTGTTCTGTACTTTGTTAGCAGATCAGTTCTATGTTGAGTTCAAATGGCACTCTGATTTCAAGAGTGATTCTAATGCTGCTTCTCCTAGAGCAGTAGTAAATAGGCACTATGGATCTGGTAAGGGCATATTGAAGTATTTTTTTCTTTTAGTTCTTTATAAAGAGAGAATGCATCCGTGGGTCTCCCTCTGACATTGCATTCCTATCCTCAAGCTAGCCCCAAATCCAAGTTAATATTAGTAAGCCTATTTCACAAAAACAAAGAATAATAAGATGTGTATTTACCATTTGCCAGCACTGTGCGAAGTACTTGGGTGTTATTTCATTTAACCTTTCCAGATGTGCAGGACTCTGGACATTTTACTGATGAGGAAAGCAAGGCACACAAAGGGAGCATGTTTTATACAAGATCACAGAAATGGAAACTGGGTAGAGCCAGGTCAAACCCTGGCAGTCTAAGCCCATATTCTCAACCTCTACCTGACACAGCCCCAGTGGGAGGTTAGAGTTGAGATGGGATTGAATTAGACACAAAGGAGGTAAGTAGGCCTCTCTGACTCATAGTGTCCCTACCAAAGCTTCACAATATATGGATTATTGCACATATGCACTTTAATGTTACTTGAACAAAAATTCTGCCCCTAACAATGCCAGTAGATTGTAAATTGTGAGCCCATCCACACAATGTTGTGAGGTTGGCAGATCTGTTTTTACCTCCTCCATGTTCCCTTTCCTGCTACCATTGATAGTCTGTTCCACTATTAAATCAGAAAAGGCTTAGTAACTATTGTTTTTACTTGTTTTCTTTGTGCCTAGTGTCCAGTTTTGTTTTTCTCTCCTCCAGTGGTCAGTTCTTTATGTCTCCTTTGTCCTCTAAACTTCCTATTATTAAAACAGGAAAAAATTGAACTCCCCAAAGATTTCTCTATTGTGGACAGTTAGTTGAGGCTGTGGCAGTGAGGTCCACAGTATATGTTAAAGTGACAGATATGAAGCTTTGGGGCCTATTTTCAGTCCTTATCCTATTTTTGCACACGCCACCACTCTCCTCTCCTCTCTATAATTTTTTCTCAAATTAAGAGACCCAGTTGCGTGATACTGCTCTCCATTGCATTTGGCTTAATTTTGGTAGGTATTTAGAGACATCTTTGTACCATACCCTCTTTATTTGATAAATTAAAATTCATTCTAATGGCTGTTCTTACTGTTTTGAACTATATAAAATGAAGCTTTAATGAAAGAAGTATATGATTGGAATACATCCTGTAATTAATAGAGGTGGTATTGATGTATTTGAAAATAGTGTTTATTCTAAAAATTCTGATATATAAGATTATAAAAAAGAGTTTTCAGAACTTTTACATTTTCTTTTAGTTCTTTGCAATTTGTTGAATCATTGTAGCTTGAATTTAGGTTTGTCACTTTACTGCTCATTTTTTGAAATTAGTGTTTTTCTCAATTTGACCAGATGGTACCAGAATCAAGAGAAAATAGACTTTTGTTGTCATTTCAGACTTGAGATACCTTTCTGCTATTTGCCCAAGAGGTGCCAGATGGGCAAATCACAGAATTCAGTTTTCTATTCTTGTTAGTCGATCTACAAGGCATATTCTAGTAGCATGGTGGCCATAAAATCAGAGCATTTTAGGAGACGTCAAGATTTCCTTCCTTCCTTCTTTCTTATTTCTCTTTCTGTCACTCCCTTCCTTCCCTCCTCTTATTTTTCTCTTTCTTTCATTTACTCAGCAAACCCATATTAAATATTAAATGCCAAGATTTATGGACATGGTTCATTTTTCTTGAGTCAACAGGCTAGTGGAAGGGTAATATGGAAATATGTGGATTATTTTACAGAATGAGAAATTTAAAAATAAAAGGTATACCAGTCATCTAATCTGGCATTTCTTCACTTTCCCATTCCTTGCCACCTGATTTCTTAAATTTCCAAAAGACTAGGGGATCAGCAAACTATGGCCTAAGCTCTAAGAATGTATTTTACATATTTAAATGTTGGGGAAAAAGGAGAATATTTTTGTGACACTTGAGAATTATGTGAAATTCACATTTCGGTGTCCATAAATAGTTTTTATTGGAACACAGCCAGGCTCCTTCATTTGCATATTACCTATGGCAGATATTGAGTAGTTTGAACAGAGACCATATATCCTTTAGAACTTAAAATCTTTACTCTCTGGGCCTAAATGGAAAAAGTTGCCAAGCCCTGCCTAGGCATCATTTTCAGATATTGCTGAGGTCAGCTGATTAAGAAATGTTTATTGCATTCCAACTTTCCATCAGGATCTGTGCTAGGCATACAAGAAACAAGAGTTGTCCTCATGGAGTCTAGTGAGTGGGAGACAATAAGGAAAACAAAATAAAATAAGGCAAAATAATTAGATTATGAAGAAGTGCTGTCAATGAAACACGAATACTATGAGAGTAAGTAGAATGGGAGAAGTCTAAAGATGAAACACTTCAGAAGGACAGGAATGGTCTATGCAAATGTATGAGTGTGGAGGCTAGAGCCAGGCAGATAGAATCAATCTGTCTGTTTGTCATTTTCTCACTCTCTTTCTGTCTCTCTGTCTGTCTGTCTGTCTCTCTCTCTCTAAGATGTGGAGGTCCTGAGGAAGTCTAGTCTTCCTTCAATTTCTTGCTACTCAGGATGTTCTAGCATTATATACTTCCTGGCTCAAGCTAAAAATCTATGGTGTATTTTTATCACTTGCCCTTGTGTTTCCTCCCTTTTCCTTCCAATTCATCGGAGTCCTGTTGACTTTCCTTCCAAAACATAGCACATGGTTATCTACTTTACAACACAGACCAAGTCACCATCTCTTATTTAAACTTTTGTAATCACTTCCTTCATGAACCTCCTACTCCATTGTCTCTTCCCACCACTATCTGTTCTCCAACCAAGAACTAGAACCTCTTAAGAACTTGAGTCAGATTGTGTAGTTTCTTTGCTTTAAAATTTTTACTGGCTTTTCACTGCCTTTAAAATAAAATCCAGACTCCTTACCTGCCTATTAAGGAAGAAGAAAGGGAATAAATATGGCCTGAGAGTAGGGAGTGAGGAACATTTGATGTGATGGGCTTGGATATAAGATTCAAAAAGAGTAAAGGAAGAAAGTGTGATCATTCCTCTAGTTTCTGGCCTTAGCATCTGGGTGAAAGGTAGAAAGAATCATTTAGTGAAGCTAGAAAAATCAAAGAATAAGCTTGCTCATTAAAAGCAAGAAAATGGCAAGGGGGCCACAAATCACAACTTTTGTTTTTGTCCATTTAAATTTGAGGTATCTCTAGTGATGGCAAAGTGGTGATACCAGAAAAATATTTGAGCCGGTGAGAGTGGCATTGGAGGTAAGCTCTAGGTCAGATATATAAATTTGAGAGTTGTCAGCCTGGTTGGGGGAGGGGGGCATTTAAAGCCATGTGACTATAGGTACAAACTCCGTTAGAGACTGATATAAGTCCAGAAGAAAGGAAGACCTTGATCCAAGCCCTGCTGGTTACTTCTTTGGGGAGAACAAAAACCAGGTGGAGGGAATCTTCCACAGGGATTGGAGGGTAAATAATACAGGACCTGTGCTAATTTATATAGGGAACCGGTCATCATGGACGAAATGGGAATTTGGATTAGAAAAAAGCAAAAGATTATTAAGAGAACTTGCCACAAGCAAAGTCTTTGGCTGATTTGTAAAAGGTGAAAATAACTTAACCATTATAATTCCCGTGCCTAAAAACTCCCATGTTCATTGTCTTGTTAACCAGCTTTCCCTTTACGATTTATTCTTCTCATTTTTTGGCTACAGTTTAAATGCAGGTGTCTGGAGATCCACAAAGGCATCACAGACCCTTAGCATCTGTACTAGTCGAGGAGAGAGGTTGTATTTTATAGATCTTTGTGTCCCTCTCCTATAAGTACCTTGCACATATGGAAGCATTTGAAAGAGTTCTGCTTGCATTTCAAAAAGACTTTACTGAGTGAAGTAAGTGATGAAACTAAATTTAAAAATCTTATGTATCAGACTGTACCATGTAATGGAATCTGTAGGAGTTGTTAACCTGTGAACCACTCCTAAGGAATGTATATTGCTTTTTTTCCAAGCTTTTTAGGTTACAAAAGGTAACCTAAATAAGTGAAACTCTATAATTATTGCTCAAGTTTGATTTTTTAAATTATGTATCCTCTAATTTTATGTTGACGTTATATACATTGGTGGGGAGACATGAATTAGTCTTTGAAAAGTTATATTGCTATGTTTCACAGCCTTTTCAGCTATTGTTGAGCATTTGGGGTTTTTAATGAAAATATCCCATATATTAATATACCACTCCCATTAATCAGGTTTACTGACTATGAGGATCTCTTACAGGTAGTAAACCGAGGTTCCAGAGTTATCAATTGAATTGATCAGTGTTGCAGTCTGCATTCAGTGCACAGAGCAGTTTGGCTACCCAGGATTCTTTTGCAGATATGATTTAAGAACTGTTTAGAAAAAACTGTATATATGAAAACTTAGCTAAAAGATATTACTAACTCTTAAACAAAGTATTCTTAATAGCATTTATACTCTTTCTTATCCCCAAAATGATTCAATAGGATGAAAGCAATATTTAAAAACAATTTTGTAATTTATCAAGAAGGCTGGAGTTTTCCGAGTGTACTAGTGTGCTAACTCTTGGGACAAAAGACTAAAATTTTATTTTTCTGTCTATACCCAATGCCTGTACTTGACTATTCATATTCTATTGAGCTGAGGGCTAAAAGCCACAAAGTTGATATGAGAACATTAGAAAGATCATGGCAGGCCTGGGACAGGCCATTTTCTTGAGGGGATCTGTTAGTGGCTGATAGCCTCAACAGAATTCTCCATTCCATTTTTGCTTCTGCTTTTTGTCAAGAATGAAAGGTGTGTAACAGAGATTGGTTCAAGGGAAGCGAAACCAAAGAGAAAAGAAGAGGAAAGAATTAAAGAAAGTTCTTCTCTGTTCTAAATGAGCTCAGATATCCTGATTATAATATGTCTCAGTATAGAGAGTTATGAAGAAGTATGCTGGCTCTGCTTCTGGAGAGACTGTCTCAGAAACTGAGTTATCCCATGACCTGCTGGCCCAAAGAGTTCTTTAGCTGGGGTGAGGTAGTTGAGCCTCTCGATGACCCTCCCTTCCTGCCTTTGTGATGTGACTCCCTATCAATCAAAGGTCTTAAGCTCAGTAATAGCATACCTTATGAGATATACAAGCTTCCCCATCACCCAAAGTGTTGGAGACACCATGAGAGTGATCACTTGTAAGGGATGCTGTAAAGAGAATTCTTGTGAAAGGATCCAGTGACCTTTAAGATCCCTTCCAACTTAAAATTCCATGATTCTAGTTCCTGTTTCATGGATTTACTAAGACAGTGTTCTCCCCCTAACTCCATAGAGAAGCGGATCTTTGGAAGCATTTTATTATATTGCCTATTTAACATACAATTATTAGGTTTTCATCTCAGATACCTTGCAGTATACCACGTGTCATTCATTTGGAGTATTAGTTCATGTAATTGTAGTTATATAGGAAGTGGTAGTTTGGTGAAATGACATTGCAGCTCCTTGCTAAACTAAAAGCGCAAGCAAGCTTCTTGTCGCTGAGAGACCCTTATTTTCCTGGCTGTCAACCTGACTGATATTTTAATTTTTCTGCCCTGTAGAAAACTTCACTCTTTTATCCAGTAGATAAATGAGTGAACCCCCAGGAAATGCAGCAGAATGTTTCTGTTTGCCAGTGCAATAAATGCAGAAGCTAATAAATGTCTACTTCCATCAGGAGGAGGCGTGTAATGGGTAAATGATGAGAAAGAGAATTCCAGGAAACAAATGATCAATCCAATCTAAGATGACAAACAATTTCTTAATAACTTGGCCTCCAGTTGGAAAGAGGGCTTTCACCAGGCAAAGAGAATGCCTGTTGAAACTAAGTGTAGCACAAGGCCATCTACATCTAGCTGCTGATGGATTTGGTTTGGTTACATTTGGGTCATTCTGAGCAATAAGCCAAGATTCAAACACAGCCTGGTTATTGCAGACTTTCTTTGCTCTATAATTTCTGTGAATGCATGCTCAGAAAAGGAATCATTTCAGAGCCTAATTCATATTACTTACCCAGATTGCATTTTATTTCACGTTTGTCTTTTTTAATAAAGACCTTTATCAAAAGTAAAGATCCAATCTCTTTCCCTTGAGAATGTATTTAGATCACAGAACCTCTTTCCTGTGGGATGAATATAGTATTTAAAGCACTTTTGTAGACTCAACTCCCTAAATCCCCAGTGTCTGCCTTTGTGGAGACTGTAATGATGTGCTTTGTCCCTCATGGTTGGATACGTTCTTGTTTATGAGTCTTGTTTGGAAGACTTGTACTAGATAGGATTGCACCGTGTAATTGAATTAGTTGGAATAAATGAAACAGGTCTTGGAAGAGAGAGTTGCAGTCCATATTGAAGAAATGAAAGAGACCATACCAGATTGAACAATCATTTAAATGAGATGCGTTTTATTCTCACCCCTTTGTGGAATTTTTCTAAGAACATCTTCAGAAAAGTCACATGGAAAAAAGATTGGCTACCAAATATCAGCAATCTTCAGGGACAGATTTTCATGAATATTTCTAGAAGACTACTGAACTTGCTTACTGTGTCTTCTATAATTATCTTTTCCTCCTCCCCCTCCCACTTTTTTTTCAAATAATTCAAATTCTGGCATGTTTTAATACTGTACAAATGAATGCATTTCTGCAGTTGAGTAGTGAAACTCTTTAGTCATAGTAGGGTTTAGGACCATAAAGCAGGAAAATGCTAGTGAGCCATCAGATAGAAACTGGACTGAAGTGATGCTGCAGAGCCCTTCTGTACTTGGCATCATACAAAATGTGCCTTAGAGATTCAGGAATCCTGCACAGTGCTTTCTGAGCGAGAGCCATTTATACCTGAAAGGTAAGACTTTTCAGTTATTTATTCACATGCATATTTCTATGCCAAGTCTTTCAAAGGCCTTTCCTTTGAAATACAAAAAGGTAAACATGGCTTTGAAATGGATAGTTGATCCCCTTGCCACTTTTGAAATCTTCTCCATTTCATATCTGAGATTTTTAACCCTTAAATTAAGACTAACTTTTCTATTCACATGAGTAGCATTGCACATATTGCCAGCACAAGAGAAACCCATGTCACAGTTATTAACATCTAAGTTGGGACTCAAATTGATGGAAGGAAATTAAAACTTGAAATGGATGTTTCATCTGCTGCACTGGATCTTATTTTGTTTGAATATTGCAGTTCATTTGTTATGTGGCTATTAAGGAATAAATATAAGGCCTCCATGGTCAAACAAATGCATGAATTTGTCAAGTACTTTATAAGTTACTATTCTATTGCTTTGATTGAGGAACCACAGTATTTTTAATTCTCAAGACCTTAAGCCTGATAGCCCTGGACTTACAGCATAAGGCCTGGGCCAATTTGGTTCTAGCACTTAGTACTTAATGGGATACCTGGCAGATGTGTAACCTTAGCATACCATTCCTGGTAAGTAAAATGAAGACAGTAGCCCCTAATGAGATAAAAATAGGAACCTATTGTTTCCTAACTATGTTTGCGCTTTGGTTACTGGTCTTAATCCCACCAACTTCCCGATAATTTCAACTCTCCTTCCTGTAGAATGGTATTCATTTACAAAGGAGTAACTTCCTGAGTCTCTCTTCTTTCCAGGGATTTTTTCTTATGACTATCAAATCCCAGTAGATTATAAGCACTAAAATTGTATAACTACTTTATAAAAATCCCCCTCAATTAATAGTACTTTACCCTGTAAAGTTGGAGTTGAACATCAGTAAATATTTGAGTAATGAATAATGAGCAGGTTACCCACTTAACAAATGGCAGAATCATTTCAGAGGCCCCTATCTTTATTCATTAGAAATAAGAGGATTTTATCATTCATACTTATACTCTAGGTTTTTCTTTTTTCTTTTTTTAATTAATCCATATACTTTCATCTTTATAGATCTTGTGGATGGATACATGTATAACATGTAGAAATGCCAGGTTTTAACTGTTATTTTGGAGGATTACTGGTACAGTTTGGAACATCATTAAGAAATTACTGTGTAACTGTCCTTGTCCTCAAAGCTATTCACTAAGGTTTTCAAAAAGGAATTTATGCAGTTCTTCTTTCCCTCTTCATGGGACAAATAAATCAGAAGGCCATATGAAACATGTTCACTTAGTGATCCTGCATTCACTCCACAAATAGTTATTGAGCATGCCAAATACTGAGCTGGGCCCTGTGGGTATTTACTGAATAAGGCAGATAGAGTTCTATCATACAATGTACAGCTTAGAAGAGAAGACAACTATAAAGTATCAAAATTAATTGTAAATGTAGTAAAGTCCTACCAAAGGAAACTGTACAATGTGCTTATAGAGTAGTAAGAGAGGCTTGGCATGAGGTAGGAAGCAGAGTATACATATTTCTTAAATTAAAAGGAAATGCTATTATACATTTAATAAATTTAATGTAAATAGAGTATCAGAACTGCCTTAAAAGTAAAACAGTGGAATAGAACTTGAATAAATTTAAGCAATACATCTTCTTTTTTTTAATTTGACCTCTGTCAGTTTGTATGTTTGGTTTATAAAGTTGTTTGTTTTATATCTGTTTACTTTTCCTAGTTTTTAGCCTGGCATTTAGAATAAAGTTTCAGCAAGAGGATGCCTGGTTGTGGTTTTTTGAGTACCTAGAATTTCCCAAATTACACTTTAATAAGTGAAAGGAGGGAGCACAATTTTCCACATGACTACAGTTTTGTTTTGTTTTTAAATTAGAGAAGATAAGAGATAACATTTCTTGGACATCTTTCATGGGTCATGTGCTTTTACTCATTCTAGTCAGGCAAGGTAATTGATCCTCATTTTACAGACTTTATCCAGAGATAACCGGTAATAACATTTTGGTGCATTTGGTTGAAGTCCTTCTATGTTTTAAAATATATGTGTGAGTTTTACATATTTCTTTGTATAGCTATATTTACATATAAAAACAATAAAATCATACTATAGGTAGAGTTTTCTAATTTTGATTTTTTTTTACCCTAACAGGAATTTATGAGAATTTGGAATGTTTTATCTGAATTATTTAAAATATCGGCATATTGCTCCATTGTATAGGTGATACATTATCTGTTTTAGGATTCCTCTGTGGTTGAATATTTAAGTAGTTTTCATTTTTCGGTATTAAACTCTGTGGTGAATAATTTTTCAGCTCAATTTTTATACATATCCATGATTATTTATTTCAGATATTCCTAAAAGTGAAACTATTGAGTCAAAGATTATACATCATTGAAAGGCATTTGAAACATATTGCCATAAATTGTACCAGTTTATGTTCTCACTAGTAAATTAGGAGAGAGCCCTTTTTTTCATAAACTCATTTACCCTTAATAATATTTACAAGAAGAGAAAAAAAATCAAAGAAAGCAGCCAAATTGATAGGGATCAAATGGAATCGTATTACCAATCTTAGTCTCACAAATTTTCCATAACCTATCAAATGTTACTTTCAGGGAAATGTATAGGCTCATTACCTGTACTCCAGAACTTTTTTTCCAATCAGGATAGTCAAGAGAATGGTGTTTTCTGATAGATGAGAGTCTTACTGAGAAAATTATTTTAAAAAATTTTAATTTTGGATTTGGTTGGGTTTTACATAGTTTTTCTTCTACTTAGATCTCAGATAGTACACAATACCAGTGACAAAAACAGGTCTACAAATGAGAAGCTATGGTGGATGATAATTTCGTGTGCCTTGCCTGCACCACTCACACACACTTCTCAAGATCCTGAGAATTAAAAGGAGGTATTAAATGTATGGATTCAAATTGTGAGCACCATATTGCTTTAATGAGTAAATCTCAAAAGGTGATAGGAGAACTTTCTAAGCATAGTTATGAAATTACTTTTTGAAGTTTAAGAATGGTTTATCACATCCAAATCACCTGGGCTCACCTCATTAAGGCTCAGAACTCTGCTGAGGTCAGTCAGAGTTGTTTTCATTACCTTATACCTTAGAGAGATGTGCACTGTCTGGTACTCCAAGATTCTCTGTAGCACTTGCCCTCTATATGAGCTGCTTATTTTGGAGAAGTACTACTAGCTGAACAAGTAGTTGATTCAGTTTAGGGTTACTACTCAGCTTGTGGTGAGGAGCAAAGCAACTAAGTATATCACGTCTGTGAAAGAGTTCAAAGGTTTGCTCAGTTTTCAGGAAAGTTTTTCATAAGTAGTTTTTCTTGCCAAGAATGAATTACTGGTATTGGCTTCTATCAGACTGTCTCTATCTCATCTTGTCTTGTAGTTACTTGATGAAGTCCTATTTTAACAGTCAGGTTCTAGGTAAAAATGGGAAGGCAAACTTTGGCCCCTCTACGTCCTCCCTTTCTTCCCTATCACTTCCCTTTCCTTTCAGGGGATGCCTTTTTGAACCACCCCTCCAGCCATGTATCTTTTGCCCTGGGAAGCCTCAGTCTTATTTCCACTTGTTTAGGGAGTTAGTGGGAATAAGTTAAAGAGTAATAACATGGATTCCAAGGATACATTCTTAGAGGTCTTCTGATTCTCTCTGAAAATCTTTAAAATTTATTTTCCTATTACAATCTAAAAATAAGTTAAATGGAGCTTTCAAGTTTGAAGAACACTAGGTTGGATGGCAAAGCTTATTGCCTCCCATGATATTTGCACTGTAGTATGGGGCTTTTGAAGACTAAAAGGACTGTGGGACCAAAGACAATTATATTTGTGTTTTATAATTGTTTAGTTTCCATCTCTATCCCCACTGGCCTTAAAAGATATTTTCAACCTTGTCTCCAGAGTCTAACATTGGGCCTGACCAGCCATACTAACTCTTCAACAATAAATGCTTTTTGAATGGATGAACTTTAGGTTGGCCCATCAGAGAAATGAAAATGGTCAAATGAGTAAGCCAGTTACACCAAAGTGAGCATCTGTTGTAAATCCTTCCGATTATTAGCATGTAATTGTGAATGACTGAAAAACTAAACAGAGTTGTTGATAAAGAAGCTAATGTCTATCTGCTTCCTCTACAGTAAGGATCATTGTGTATGGCTTACTTCTTAGCCCAGTTTTCAAGAAGATTCTTTGTGTATGTGCTGAATAGATGCGAAAGAGTTTATTCATTAGATTTATGGAGTTCCTTTCCACGGGAGATATGAGACAACCTAGGGTAAAATGGAATGCAAGCCTGAGATATGTTGGCAATACAAATGTGACACTTTCTGTATAGAGTCATACACTGGGTGTGCTGTTAAATGTGCATGTAGCATCACTTCATTGAGCACTTCATGAGTAAGACTTACAATCTTGAGAGTGACTGTGCCACATTTACATAGCCCTCGAGAAAATGAGAGGTTCATGCACTGGTAACGTACCATAATTTAAGGGTTTCCATATGGGCCTTGTAAGACAACACGGTAAATTCTCCTGATAACCCTTCTGATAACTGTGAAATTGCTTTGTCTTACCATTGTAGAAGAAACAGTAAGAGACACAGCCATGTCAAGAGCAGAAAGGTCTCAGGTGTGTAATATACAAGACAGGTGAATATAGAATGGGTGATACTGTTTTATCATAGGTGCAAGAGCTACAAACAATGGAAAGATTGAGACTTTTCATTGGTATTTTGGACAAGAATAATAGTGAGAAAACTTAATATATTTAGGTAAATGGGAAGTCTCAATATAAGCACGATAAATGGAACCTGTGGAACAGGAAAGGGTCACAGAGTCACCTTCCTGCTATTATTTAGATGCTACATTTATTGCATGATAAGGATTTTGGTGTAATGCCTATTGGACATTTAGTCATTATCAGTTTTCTTATAAAAAATTATTCAAGCCCATGAAATAACAGTTCGTGAAGGCTATTAAATAAAAGGGAAAAATAGATCCTCCTGATTTCCCTTCTCCAGGAATAACATCTGTCTCTTGCAGAATATTTCTGGGTGAATGTGTGAGTGCATGTATGTTTATTAATTTATAAATATATGCTCTTCAAATTATTTTACAACTTTCTCTTTCATACATCTTGGGCATCTTTCACCTCAATGCAAGTAAATATCCCTTATTCTTTTTTTTTTTTATTAAAGATATAGAATGTTAATATACAGAAAAAAAATAAAAGTAATAATAATAGTAAAAAAAAAAACCTATAGCTCAGATGCAGCTTCATTCAGTGTTTTAACATGATTACTTTACAATTAGGCATTATTGTGCTGTCCATTTTTGAGTTTATGTATCTAGTCCTATTGCACAGTCAGTATCCCTTCAGCTCCAATTACCCATTATCTTACCCTGTTTCTAACTCCTGCTGGACTCTGTTACCAATGACATATTCCAAGTTTATTCTCGAATGTCGGTTCACATCAGTGGGACCATACAGTATTTGTCTTTTAGTTTTTGGCTAGACTCACTCAGCATAATGTTCTCTAGGTCCATCCATGTTATTACATGCTTCATAAGTTTATCCTGTCTTAAGCTGCATAATATTCCATCGTATGTATATACCACAGTTTGTTTAGCCACTCGTCTGTGGATGGACATTTTGGCTGTTTTCATCTCTTTGCAATTGTAAATAACGCTTCTATAAACATTGGTGTGGCAATGTCCGTTTGTGTCTTTGCCCTTAAGTCCTTTGAGTAGAGACCCAGCAATGGTATTGCTGGGTCGTATGGCAATTCTATATTCAGCTTTTTGAGGAACCGCCAAACTGCCTTCCACAGTGGTTGCACCATTTGACATTCCCACCAACAGTGGGTAAGTGTGCCTCTTTCTCCGCATCCTCTCCAGCACTTGTCATTTTCTGTTTTGTTGATAATGGCCATTCTGGTGGGTGTGAGATGCTATCTCATTGTGGTTTTGATTTGCATTTCTCTAATGGCCAGGGACATTGAGCATCTCTTCATGTGCCTTTTGGCCATTTGTATTTCCTCTTCTGATAGGTGTCTCTTCAAGTCTTTTTCCCATTTTGTAATTGGGTTGGCTGTCTTTTTGTTGTTGTTGAGTTGAACAATCTCTTTATATATTCTGGATACTAGACCTTTATCTGATATGTCATTTCCAAATATTGTCTCTCATTGTGTAGGCTGTCTTTCTACTTTCTTGATGAAGTTCTTTGATGCACAAAAGTGTTTAATTTTGAGGAGCTCCCATTTATTTATTTCCTTCTTCAGTGCTCTTGCTTTAGGTTTAAGGTCCATAAAACCGCCTCCAATTGTAAGATTCATAAGATATCTCCCAACATTTTCCTCTAACTGTTTTATGGTCTTAGACCTAATGTTTAGATCTTTGATCCATTTTGAGTTAACTTTTGTATAGGGTGTGAGAGATGGGTCTTCTTTCATTCTTTTGCATATGGATATCCAGTTCTCTAGGCACCATTTATTGAAGAGACTGTTCTGTCCCAGGTGAGTTGGCTTGACTGCCTTATCAAAGATCAAATGTCCATAGATGAGAGGGTCTATATCTGAGCACTCTATTCGATTCTATTGGTCGATATATCTGTCTTTATGCCAATACCATGCTGTTTTGACCACTGTGGCTTCATAATATGCCTTAAAGTACGGCATCGCGAGACCTCCAGCTTCGTTTTTTTTTCGTCAACATGTTTTTAGCAATTCGGGGCACCCTGCCCTTCCAGATAAATTTGCTTATTGGTTTTTCTGTTTCTGAAAAATAAGTTGTTGGGATTTTGATTGGTATTGCGTTGAATCTGTAAATCAATTTAGGTAGGATTGACATCTTAACTATATTTAGTCTTCCAATCCATGAACACGATATGCCCTTCCATCTATTTAGGTCTTCTGTGATTTATTTTAACAGTTTTTTGTAGTTTTCTTTATATAGGTTTTTTTGTCTCTTTAGTTAAATTTATTCCTAGGTATTTTATTCTTTTAGTTGCAATTGTAAATGGGATTCGTTTCTTGATTTCCCCCTCAGCTTGTTCATTACTAGTGTATAGAAATGCTACAGATTTTTGAATGTTGATCTTGTAACCTGCTACTTTGCTGTACTCATTTATTAGCTCTAGTAGTTTTGCTGTGGATTTTTCTGGGTTTTCGACGTATAGTATCATATCGTCTGCAAACAGTGATTGTTTTACTTCTTCCTTTCCAATTTTGATGTCTTGTATTTCTTTTTCTTGTCTAATTGCTCTGGCTAGAACCTCCAACACAATGTTGAATAATAGTGGTGATAGTGGACATCCTTGTCCTGTTCCTGATCTTAGGGGGAAAGTTTTCAATTTTTCCCCATTGAGGATGATATTAGCTGTGGGTTTTTCATATATTCCCTCTATCATTTTAAGGAAGTTCCCTTGTATTCCTATCTTTTGAAGTGTTTTCAGCAGGAAAGGAGGTTGAATCTTGTCAAATGCCTTCTCTGCATCAATTGAGATGATCATGTGATTTTTCTGCTTTGATTTGTTGATATGGTGTATTACATTAATTGATTTTCTTATGTTGAACCATCCTTGCATACCTGGGATGAATCCTACTTGGTCATGATGTATAATTCTTTTAATGTGTTGTTGGATACGATTTGCTAGAATTTTATTGAGGATTTTTGCATCTATGTTAATTAGAGAGATTGGTCTGTAGTTTTCTTTTTTTGTAATATCTTTGCCTGGTTTTGGTATGAGGGTGATGTTGGCTTCATAGAATGAATTAGGTAGCTTTCCCTCCACTTCAGTTTTTTTGAAGAGTTTGAGGAGAGTTGGTACTAATTCTTTCTGGAATGTTTGATAGAATTCAGATGTGAAGCCGTCTGGTCCTGGACTTTTCTTTTTAGAAAGCTTTTGAATGACTGATTCAATTTCTTTACTTGTGATTGGTTTGTTGAGGTCATCTATTTCTTCTTGAGTCAAAGTTGGTTGTTCATGTCTTTCCAGGAACCCGTCCATTTCATCTAAATTGTTGTATTTATTGGCGTAAAGTTGTTCATAGTATCCTGTTATTACCTCCTTTATTTCTGTGAGGTCAGTGGTTATGTCTCCTCTTCCACTTCTGATCTTATGTATTTGCATCCTTTCTCTTCTTCTTTTTGTCAGTCTTGCTAAGGACCCATCAATCTTTTTGATTTTCTCATAGAACCAACTTCTGGTCTTATTGATTTTCTCTATTGTTTTCATGTTTTCAATTTCATATTTCTGCTCTAATCTTTGTTATTTCTTTCCTTTTGCTTGCTTTGGGATTAGTTTGCTGTTCTTTCTCCAGTTCTTCCAAGTGGACAGTTAATTCCTGTATTTTTGCCTTTTCTTCTTTTCTGATATAGGCATTTAGGGCAATAAATTTCCCTCTTAGCACTGCCTTTGCTGCGTCCCATAAGTTTTGATATGTTGTGTTTTCATTTTCATTCACCTCTAGGTATTTACTAATTTCTCTTGCAATTTCTTCTTTGACCCACTTGTTGTTTAAGAGAGTGTTGTTGAGCCTCCGTGTATTTGTGAATTTTCTGGCACTCCGCCTATTATTGATTTCCAACTTCATTCCTTTATGATCCGAGAAAGTGTTGTGTATGATTTCAATCTTTTTAAATTTGTTAAGACTTGCTTTGTGACCCAGCATATGGTTTATCTTTGAGAATGATCCATGAGCACTTGAGAAAAAGTTGTATCCTGCTGTTGTGGGATGTAATGTCCTATAAATGTCTGTTAAGTCTAGCTCATTTATAGTAATATTCAGATTCTCTATTTCTTTATTGATCCTCTGTCTAGATGTTCTGTCCATTGATGAGA
Source organism: Tamandua tetradactyla (assembly GCF_023851605.1). NCBI lineage: Eukaryota > Metazoa > Chordata > Mammalia > Pilosa > Myrmecophagidae > Tamandua > Tamandua tetradactyla. The sequence continues at coordinate 174,944,698 of NC_135327.1, read as the reverse complement.
GTGGTGAATTGAAGTCTCCAACTTTTATGGTATATGTGTCTATTTCCCTTTTCAGTGTTTGCAGTATATTCCCCACATATTTTGGGGCATTCTGGTTCGGTTCATAAATATTTATGATTGTTATGTCTTCTTGTTTAATTGTTCCTTTTATTAGTATATAGTGTCCTTCTTTGTCTCTTTTAACTGTTTTACATTTGAAGTCTAATTTGTTGGATATTAGTATAGCCACTCCTGCTCTTTTCTGGTTGTTATTTGCATGAAATATCTTTTCCCAACCTTTCACTTTCAACCTATGTTTATCTTTGGGTCTAAGATGTGTTTCCTGTAGACAGCATATGGAAGGATCCTGTGTTTTAATCCATTCTGCCCGTCTATGTTTTTGATTGGGGAATTCAGTCCATTAACATTTAGAGTTATTACTGTTTGGATAATATTTTCCTCTACCATTTTGCCTTTTGTATTATATATATCATATCTGACTTTCCTTCTTTCTACGCTCTTCTCCATACCTCTCTCTTCTGTCTTTTCATATCTGACTCTAGTGCTCCCTTTAGTATTTCTTGCAGAGCTGGTCTCTTGGTCACAAATTCTCTCAGTGACTTTTTGTCTGAAAATGTTTTAATTTCTCCCTCATTTTTGAAGGACAATTTTGCTGAATATAGGAGTCTTGGTTGGCAGTTTTTCTCTTTTAGTAATTTAAATATATCATCCCACTGTCTTCTAGCTTCCATGGTTTCTGCTGAGAAATCTACACATAGTCTTATTGGGTTTCCCTTGTATGTGATAGATTGTTTTTCTCTTGCTGCTTTTGAGATCCTCTCTTTCTCTTTGACATTCTAACTAGTAAGTGTCTTGGAGAACGCCTATTTGGGTCTAATCTCTTTGGGGTGCGCTGCACTTCTTGGATCTGTAATTTTAGGTCTTTCATAAGAGTTGGGAAATTTTCAGTGATAATTTCTTCCATTAGTTTTTCTCCTCCTTTTCCCTTCTCTTCTCCTTCTGGGACACCCACAACACGTATATTTGTGCGGTTCATATTGTCCTTGAGTTCCCTGATACCCTGTTCAAATTTTTCCATTCTTTTCCTGATAGTTTCTGTTTCTTTTTGGAATTCGGATGTTCCATCCTCCAAATCACTAATTCTATCTTCTGTCTCTTTAAATCTATCATTGTAGGTATCCATTGTTTTTTCCATCTTTTCTACTTTATCCTTCACTCCCATAAGTTCTGTGATTTGTTTTTTCAGTTTTTCTCTTTCTTCTTTTTGTTCAGCCCATGTCTTCTTCATGTCCTCCCTCAATTTATCGATTCGTTTTTGAAGAGGTTTTCCATTTCTGTTCGTATATTCAGCATTAGTTGTCTCAGCTCTTGTGTCTCATTTGAGCTATTGGTTTGTTCCTTTGACTGAGCCATATTCTCAATCTTTTGAGCGTGGACAGTTATCTTCTGCTGGCGTCTGGGCATTTAGTCAGATTTCCCTGGGTGTTGGACCCAATAGGTTGAAAGATTTTTCTGTGAAATCTCTGGGTTCTGTTTTTCTTATCCTGCCCAGTAGGTGGCACTCGTGGCACACGTTTGTCTGCGGGTCCCACCAGTAAAAGGTGCTGTGGGTCCTTTAACTTTGGAAAACTCTTGCCGTGGGGGAGATTCGCCAGCCGAAGCGGCTTGGAATAGTGCCAGCCGGCCCGGGGGTCCGAACGCAGGGAGGGTTGCTGGCTGCCGCATCCCGTGAGAGCGCCCGTCCGAATTTCCTAGTCGGCCCGCAGCGCCAAGCATGGCGGGAGGGCGCCAGCCGCCGCAGCCCGGGAGAGTGCACCATTCCCAGCTGGACCGGGGAGTCACGTGTTTGGAAAGGACCCCCCCAGTCACCATTCTCCGCGGCCTGGGGATTTCTGATCCAATTCTCTCAGTTGATCCGGGGGGCCGCGCGTGGTGGGGGCGCCAGCTGCCGTGGCTTGAGGGGACCGCCTGCCCAATTGTCCCAGCTGGCCCGGGAAGGAGGAAGAGAGGGACTCCAGCCGCTTGCCGCCCCGCCCGGGAAAGCTCGCGCCCCTCGGCGATCTCACCGGAGTGGGTTCTCTCAGCCAGTCAGCCGTTCCAGGATGGGGTACGCTGTCTTTTTGATCTCTGTTGTGGCTCCGGGAGCTGTTCTGTATCATTTCCACTCCCCCAGTAGCTGTTCTGGAGGAGGAACTAAGATCCGCACGTCTTACGAAGCCACCAGCTTCTCCGGAAGTTCTCCCTTATTCTTAAAGGGGACAGAATAAAGTTTTACAAGTGGAAAAACTCTGATACGAAGCTTAAATTATTTGATGGGAATACCTAGAAAAATTAGAAGGAAATTAAAAAAGAAAACCCAAGTTTAAGAACTAAATAGAAATGGTAGTTAGGAACTTCAGAGAAGTGTGAAGTGTGGGGCCTTAGAGATTCAGAAAAACCATTTCTTAGAAATCAAAAAATTCCACAAAGTGATCTTATAGCACTGCAATTCCTTACTAATCAGGCATTTATTTATGTGATTTTTAAATTTATGTTTCTCACCTACTAAGCCATAAACTCCATAAAAGCAGGACCATGCATCTATTTGTTTGCCATTGTTTTTCCTGTCCTAGCCAGTGTCTGACAAAACCTTCAGTATTTCTAGAAGAAAGAAATGAACAAATAAAGCGAAACTTAAAATACCCAATGCTCATTTGCTGCGGTTTACTTAAATCCCCACATGAAGAAACTGAGGCATGAGATAATATAACTAAGGTTATCTCTGGGTAATGGCAAGGCTATCAGTGAACCTAGGATTCCTATTCCTATTAGAAAACGAAAGCACTTCACTGTAATTAGTGCAGTTTCTAGAAATACCAGAAGCTCTGAATAGCTCTAATTCTTTATATGATGGAAAATACAGAATGAAAAGGTAATTACCAAAGTAGTTTATCAATTTTACAAATATATCTAGGAGATAATGGGATTTTCATGAAATGTGGCTTCTTGGAGATGGTGAAAACTGATGGTAAAGTTAGATATGGCTTTAAAATTATTAATGCTTCCTGCTCCTTGTTGGAAAAGAAGGGCGGTTAGAAGAAAATAATTTTGAAAAATAGAACAAAACATGACTGCAAAGGAGAAAGTACCCCTAGTGTGACATTGAATTTCACTTTATTGGTACTATTTAATAGGTATAGCAAAAGTAAACATATCACGGCTTAGAGAAGGTCTATTCTGATTAGTTTGTATGTATATCATAAACATTTATATGAAGGTTGAAATTATAAAAAAGATATTTTGTTTGTTTTTCTCAATTACTAGAAATCTGGACATGGGCAAGCCAGGGCTGTTCTGGTGGCTTTAGTGTCATCAGGGACCCAGGCATCTATTGTTCCACTCTGTCATCCTAGCACAGGACTTCCCCTTCTGAGGTCAGCTCATGTTCCATATGGCTGCTGGAATTCTGGCCATTACACCTATGGTGCAGACTAGAATAATAGGCAAAAGGACTGAAACTATTCCATGCTAGTATATAGGTCAGCTCCTTTAAGCAGGCTACGTTGAAGTTCCAAACAACAATTCTGCTTTCATCTCAGCCTAGCTGGGAGCAAACTGGTGACATCATCTTTTATTTTGGTTGACAATATATCCGTCTTAAAACTGGATGGATACAATATATCCATCTAAGGAGGAAGGAGAGAATGGGTATTGGGATAAGCTATTGGTAGTCTTTTCCACAGGGAATCTTCGTTGTCTTTACTACAGAACTTCTAAATAATCAGGGGTTTTGATTTGTTGGAAACTCTAAATTAGTAATTCATTATTAAGAAACTGCTAAATCAGTTATTGATCATTAGATTTGGAAAAAACAGGACTGAGGAAAAAAGTAAGATAACGTGTGGGTTTATACAAATGGTTATTAGTAGAAATTGAGGGAATACTTGGGATAAATGCCTAGCCTTTGCTACTCATGATCACTCTGGAAGATAAGGTCCTCTTTTATATGTCAAAAAGCAAGACTCAGTTTGAATAACCCAAACCATTTCTTGGTACACCTTTTAGAAGTCGAATACTGGATCTGATATACCATGGATCTGTACCAGTCCTCGCAATTTGCAAACTTATTTAAATATTACCTTTGATTTCCCTGTCTTATGGATAGCGTTTTCCTGAATAAGGGGGCAGGAGCTGGAGGCATGGGGAAGGGAATAAAAGGCAAGACGGAATCAAGGCCATGGGTCTAAAAAACTCCAATAATGAAAGGTTCTTTAAGATGCCAACTACTCTTGTTTAGTGAAAGGCCACTTTTCTCACTAAGAATTATCAGATTACGTCTGCTGATCTTCTACCCACCCATAACAGACTTTAGAGCTTATAGGAATGAATGACAGGGAAGGTAAAATGCATATCATCCATTGGGCTTTCCTAATAGAAAGGTTCTCTGGAAAAATACTGGAACAACTGGATAAACCAAGTTTGGATCATAAGTAATTTTTTTAATTGTATAGTTCTTAAAATTATTGTGATCAAAAAATTAGTTACCTTGTAAACCCTATTCCTTGGTTTCTTGTTATTCGTTAAAGAGACATAATGGTTGAAGAGGCATGAACTTTTTTTGGCCACCTGATGTCATTCAGTAACTGCATTCATGCTGCAGTTAACCAAGCTCTTATCTTGGGAGAAACGTTGTTACCTGCATCCAGCCGATTACATATTATAACAGTTCCTGGGTGAGTGTTATAACAAAATTCTAAATAAAACCATTTTATACCTATCCCCTTAACAATAGGAATTGGCTTCATCAGTAGGAAGGTTTTTCCTGGTGTTCATATACTCTGGACCTATCTGGTAGCCAGATAGAGTGACTTAGGTTTGGGTGGGTTGCAGAAGGTAGAGAGACCAACAATCGTTAGTGGAAATAATAGATGAGCTTAAAAAGAGGAGAGCCACCCTTCAGGCAGCCTGCTACCTTATCTGATATTCAAATCTTTCCACCCTTAGTTCTGTTCTTTACATCAGCTGAGTTACCACAAGCCTTGAACGGACAGTGAAGAGGAGTGTTATTTATTCTCCTCTGCAAAATAAAGTTTCGGGCTTTCAGAACATTAAATAAGTTTTTATGTGTTACATAATCATGCTCAAATTTCCATGTGAAGCCTTTTGTAAAAGAATTGATAAGAGCTAGTTAACAAATTTTTCATACAACTTTTTTTGCTTTGTTCTTTTTTATATGCTACAGGTATGATCATATTAGTTATACCTAATATAGATTTTTAAAGGGAGACTTTCTGAAAGTGAAAATGACAGTGCATCACACATTCAAACCCTTAGGCCATAGCCAGCATTTGGGATGAGGCTCTCTCTTGTTGATTCGCATTTCTTGCCTATACTATCTAAAAACTTGTTCTTGGGAATAAGAATGCCAGATGGATAAATCTCCCACACCTCAAATTAGAAGTTGAAGCGAGAATGGAGGAAAATATGGAATACTTGTATTTAAAATCAACCACGCTGTTATGTGCATTATCTTGTGCTGTCACCTCATCTGTGGCAGGTATGAAAAATTGGTTCTATAAACACGCATACCAAACTCCTCCATCTTTGTCTTCCTTTACTCTAGAAGCCAGAAAAAATAACACTCAATTTCCTAGCCTCTTTTACAGCCAGGTTTGTGCGTGATATATAATTCCAACCAAAGAAATGTTAGGTGGAGAGGGCTTTTCTTCCCCTCTTTTTTTTTTGACTACTTCCTTCCTAGAACATGGACATAATAATTGGAGATGCAGCAGCTCTCCTGTGGCCATGAGGATGAAGGCTGAGAATTGAAAAGGAATATAGAAAGGAACTAGTTATTTGATGGTATCCTTGAGTAGCTAAATCAGCCCTGAGTTTCTGGCATCCGACTTCTTGTTACGTGAGAAAAATAACCCCCTACTGATTTAGGCTTCTACAGTATTTGTAACCTAAACTGTTGCTGTACTTTTGTTGCAGTTGAATATAATCTTAAGCTAAACCCATTTTTTTTTTAATTTTTAAAAACATAACAACAAACAAACACGAACATTCTTACTACATGATCATTCCGTTTCTTGGTATATAATCAGTAACTCACAATAGCATCACATAGTTGTATATTCATCACCATGATTATTTTTTAGAACATTTGCATCAATTCAGAAAAAGAAATAAAAAGAAAAAAACTCATACATACTATGCCCCTTACCCCTCCCTCTCATTGGCTGCTCGTATTTCCATCTACCCAATATATTTTAGCTTTTTAAACCCATTTCTTTTGCAGAAAGTTGTATTCTTACTTTGGAGATAGCTCACCTCTTATGGAGTCCCTTATCTTTGACAGAGACAGAAAAGCCTTTATCAGATTTTTGATAGAGCCAAAACATCTAAAAGATACCACCATTTACTTAAAATGAATGAGATCTACCTTCTTGAAGAAACTCTTGGTGAAAAACATGTTTTATATTTATTTAAAACAATAAATATTCGTGTTTTTAAGGAGGAAATTAAAAAATCAGACCTATAAGATTTTATTTAAATCACATTTACCTGCCACAAATCTACCACCACTGAACAAATCATGTCAAGTAACTTTTCTGCAGGAGACTATGTGCAGACTGAACATGAATGGAGTTGTTTTTTAGCTAGGAAAGGACGTTACAGACATAGTAGTAGTATGCCCCTTCTTCACAAAGCAGTGATCATTCATTGAAAGACCAGCTTGTAAGATCATGGCACCTTTATCACTGGCTCTTTGTGCTTCTCTTTATAAAGTCACCGTACTCAGTTTCTCCACCATCCTCGACAGTATGAGGATTTAGTGTATCACTAAAGTTTGGAAGGAATATGTGCACCTACTTTGGAAATAGGAATGTGGATGTACTTGTTTGAATCACAGCGATCTTAAAATTTATCTATTAGAAAACGAGCAGACACATACAATTTGCATTACTACAAACTGTGGGGTTAACCAAATAACATAAACGTGGTTATAATGATGACACTAAACTAGCAGTAATTTATAATTAATAACAAGAATAACACCATGTAAAAACTATTTACATCTCAAGATAACATGGGTAAAAATTATAACTCCTACGAATATGAGTTACCCATTTGGAGTAGGAGCATTGCTTAGAAGTAACATGTTCATGAAGCAATGATCATTCATTGAAAGACCAGCTTGTAAGACCACCCTTACCACTTGCTGTTTTTGGTTCTCTTTTTTTAAATTATAGCCCTAATTAATTATGGAAAGTAGTATTTGCCATCATTCTTCAAAAATACTGATTATTATTCACTCTGAATGGCAAGTTAGGTAGATTATTATATTTATTTTATTATTCTAGATATCCAGTGGTTTCCAAACTTAATGTATATGCAGAATCAGCTGAAATGCTTGTTAAAAATACCCTCAGAGATCCAGGGTATAGCCCAGGGATCTGAAGTTTAACAAGTTACACGATTGACTCTGCAGCATGTGATCCACAGATCTTTATCCCAGGGCTCATGAAACAGTAGGGCAAAAGTTGGGTTCCTTTCTAAAAGCCTGAATCTATAGCTCAGGCAACCTGTGAGAGGACATCTTAAACAATTCACCCCCTTGCCCTTTTTTTCAGTACTTGGAATAGCCAGTCTGACTCAACCCTTTATTCCCTGATAGAATACACTGAGAAGGGCACATCACCTTTGTGATATTGTTCCCAGTAATGCATAACCTCTATCTAATCATGAGAAAATTGTAGCCAAAGCCACACTGAGAGAGTCATTCTGCAAAATATCTGACCAGTACTCTTAAAGTATCAAGGTCACACGAGACAAGTCTGAGATGCTGTCACAAATTAGAGACAGGACAACTAAATGCAGCATGGGATCCAGGATTGGATACTGGAACAGAAATAGAACATTAGTGGGAAAACTGGTGAAATAAAAATCAAAGAATAGGATGTGAGGTCTTGTTAATTGTGCAGGTAAGTGTGGTGCCCTGATATATCCCAGAGTAATCTGGGTAGAGAATAGAAAAGTATTTGCAAAGTCCCTTTGGGGGACTAGGGAGAAAGGAGGAATCTTTCAAATTCTTCATCTAGGGAGTTCCTGATATTCTCACAAGCAGTGGGGACAACGAGATCAGTAGGCTGAACACGCAATCTTGGGGTTCACACCTATGAAGTTTATTCTTGCAAAGGAGAAGCTAAGCCTACTAATAATTATGCCTAAGAGTCACCCCCAGAGAACCTCTTTTGTTGCTCAGGTGTGGCTTCTCCTCTAAGCCAACTTGGCAGGTGAACTCACTGCCCTCCCCACTATGTGAGACATGATTTCCAGGTGTAAATCTCCCTGGTAACATGGGACCTGACTCCCATGGATGAGCCAGGACACCACATCATGGGAGTGAGAAAGCCTTCTTGACCAAAAGGGTAGAGAAATGAGACAAAATAAACTTTCAGTGTCTATGAGATTTCAAACAGACAAGAGGTTATCCAAAGGCTATTCTTATGCATTATATGAATATCCTTTTTTAATTTGCGGTGTATTAGAGTGGCTAGAGGGAAGTATCTGAAATGTTGAACTGTGTCCCATAGCCTTGATTGTTCAATAAAACTGTATAATGATATAGCTTTTACAGTGTGACTTGTGATTGTGAAAACCTTGTGTCTGATGCTCCTTTTGTCCAGGGTATGGACAAATGAGTACAAAAAAAATAAATAGAAAAAATAAATAAATAATTGGAAGAGAGAAAGGGTAAAAATTGGGTAGACTAAAATACTGTGAGTCAATGAGAGGGAGGGGTAAGGGATATGGGATTATGAGTTCTATTTTTTTTCTTTTTATTTCTTTTTCTGGAGTGATGCAAATGTTCTAAAAATGATCATGGTGAAGAATACACAACTATGTGATGACATTGTGAGCCATTGATTGTATAATATGATTGGACTGTATGTCTGTGGCCATTTCTCAATAAAAATATTTGGTGGATTTAAAAAGAAAAACGTGGTTTTTTTAGAAACTCATCTGAGACATACTTCGAGCTATTGGAAATTTGAGAAAATATGCTACGGGAACAGTAAATCTAGTGTCATTATGTAAGTATTGTATAAACAGACATTAAAGAAAACAATCAATTTGGTGTCGTTAGTTAATAGTATTGTAACATTACCCATTTCATAATTTCAATAAATTGTACTGTGATTATCTACATGTTAACAGGAGGGGCAGCTGGGTGAAGTGTCTTTGGAATTTTTTGCCCTTTTTCTGTAAGTATAAAGTTATTTCAAAATTAAAAGTTAAAAGAATACTTTTTATTTAGTAATGTGTGGAAATGCCACAGTAGTCTAGCATTCAAGGTAATGTTTTCAGCAATGTGCCTCCTCCCACCCCGCCATCCCAAAGGTACTTTCATGTTCTAGCCAAACTAAATTATGTGTTGTTCTTAAGCAGCCACCTTTGGAGTGGGGAGATAGTTATATGTATTACAAAATATTTAAAATTCATATAAAAACTACTTGTGTAACCACATCTCGTTTTAATAAATAAATCATCACTAACCACCTGTGTGCCCTTTCTTTATGGCATCCTGTCCCTTTCATCCCCTTCCACTGCCCCCACAACATTGCTGCCACTTAGAGATAACTAGTGTTGGAATTTTGTATTTATTCTTCCTGTGCATTATTTTGCCCTTTTCCAAATTTGATATAAATTACGTTCTACCCTATCTTATATATCACTTGCTTTTGTTTATTCCACATGTATGTCTAATTCATTCCTTGTCTGTGCTGTATGGACTTCCATTGTATGGATAATATTTATCCATTCTCCCACTGGCAAGCATGTTGAGATTTCTTTGAGTAGTGATTATTCATTTAAAAAAATATTTTCTGCAGTCGAAAGAGATCTCTACTCTCTTGGAACTCCAGTAACACTGTATAATTTTTAACTTAGCATTTCTGACCTATCATAATTATTTTTCTTATTGCTCATATTACATGAAAGGCTTCTTGAGGGTCTATTCTAGTTTGCTAGCTGCCAGAAATGCAATATACCAGAAACAGAACAGCTTTTAAAAAGGGGAATTTAATAAGTTGCCAGTTTACAGTTCTAAGGCTATGAAAATCTCCCAGTTAAAGCAAGTCTATAATAATGTCCAAGTTAAGGCACCAACAAGTGTTACCTTCACTCAAGAAAGGCCAATGAAATTCAGGATTTCTCTCTCAACTAGAAAGGCACATGGCGAACGTGGTGAAGTCTGCTAGCTTTCTATCCAGGCTTTTTTTTCATGAAGCTTTCCCAGGGACATTTTCAAAAGATCTCTGACTACATGGGTTCTACAGTTCTCCAGTCTATGCTGTTCCCTCTCTCTCCAAAATGCTTCCTCTTTTAAAGGATTTCAGTAAACTAATCAAGACCCACCTGGGTGGAGTCACATCTCCCTCTAATCCAAAATTAGCACCCACAATTGAGCGAGCCACATCTCTGTGGCGATAACCTAATCAAGTTTCCAACCCACACTACTGAATGGGGATTAAAAGAAATGGCTGCCTCTACAAGATTGGATTAGGATTAAGCCGTGGCTTTCCTAGGGTACATAAATCCTTTCAAACCAGCATAGGGTCTAATTCCCCAAGGTGAATGTTTATTAAGATAATATTAATCTTTTTGAATGAATACATAAATACTTATGAGACTCAAACACTGTTTACATAGAGATTTTGGTCGTATTTGTATGTATTTCCTTAGTTATTATGTCCTGTTGCCATCAGCTTTGTTAGAAAGGTTTATGTATTGTGGGAATCTGGTCATCAAGATGAAAGAATGGAATATAAATAAAGCCTAAAGCTTCATTTTGAGAAATTAATGTGTTAAGTTTACAGGCAACTCATATATAGGTTCTTCTGTGTTTAATATCCTAGGGGGAAGTTTGATAATATCAGTAATAATTTTGCCCGTGTTTGGCATTACAAGCATAGGGGAGCTCCCTAACTTACTGACAGAAATCTTGCTTTTGTGCATAATTCTTATTAGAAAGCTTAATATTTACTTTTATTATTATTATTATTATTATTATTATTTGGCATGAGCAGGGTCCAGGAATCGAACCTGGGTTTCTGGCATGGCAGAAGAGAATTCTGCCACTGAGCCACCATTGCACTGCCCTTAATATTTACTGTTGGTCATCTGTGGCTTATACCCAGAGTGGAATTACCCAAGTTAGTTTTCTCATTTAGTTCGTCTTATTCTACAAAATGATTTAACAGGTTTTACAGTTTTCTCACATATATAATTTTATTTCTACAACAGATTTGTCAAAGAGAAGTAGGATTTATATTATCATCCATATTTTAAAAGTTGGAACTTTGTAAAAAAATAGCTGGGGGGCAGTTGGAAGACTTGTTCAGTGTCACAGAGGAGAACCAGAAACCAGATGTTTCAGCCTAGTCCTGTCCTATCCAGATATTACAATTCCAATACTAAAAATAAGTAAAAGTACTAATCAAGAATGTGTTGCTTTGCTGAGCATGTTAATAGATAATTCAGTACCGTATTGCCCACTTGACAGTTCATCACAGTAGTTTGGAGAGTTTCTTATCAATGTTCATGATAAATTGGTAACTGCCTTTTTGCTGCTCTCAGAAGAGTTCTAAGAAACCCTTAAACCAAACATTGCAAAAACACATGGTGTGGGCAGTGTGACAGTGGCTCAGTGGCAGAATTTTCACCTGCCATGCCAGGGACCTGGGTTCGATTCCTGGTTCCTGCCCATGCAAGAAAACAACAACAAAAAAACCCACATGGTATTACTTCTATGTTTTTTAAAGAAAATCACATATGTGAAACTGATAGGAGGATGTAGCAGCCTTAAGTTTAAAATATCTGAGAAGACAAATGGTATTTTGATAGTTTGGAGCCCTACAGATTACTTAAAACCTCTCAGCATATAGACGTGTACAGTTGATTGCTCAAATTGCAATTTTAAAAGAGGTAGAAGCAGTACACTTAGAATATTGTCTTCATGTCAGAAATGCAGCTCATCCTTGAAAATGATAAAAAATTACATCGATCCTTACAACTGTTCTGTTCATCTTTATTGATCAGGTGCAAGAAAGATAAATCGCAGCCCAAATAAGATTATAGTAAGTGTTAGCATCATAGGGGACTGTAGGTTGATAGAGAGCCATTCATCATCTCAAATGGTGACCTGTCCGTGGCTCCAGCCACCCTGAGTGTGCTGTCTAATCACATACCTATTGATTTTATCTACATCCAAGAAACCTGGATGTGACTGTCATTGGGCAACCCAGATTGTTAAGTGCAAAGGGGTCACTGGTGTGAAGAGGATTTCATTTTCATTTTCTTACCAACCAACAGTGATTTATTAAAAAATAAACTACCCCAAGCCACATGTATGAAACCTGAGTGATTAGGGGACAAGGGTGTATGATAGACCAGTGCATTGTGTGATATGTTCGTGTGTTCCTTTTGTAGTGTACTGTAGTTGTAGGATGTTTCATTAGAGTGTGAGGGCTCATGGGATCATTTAGGCCACCCCCCTGCAGTAAAAGACAGGTTTCAAAGTAGCCAGCAAGAATGAGTAATTTTTTATTTTGTTGCCCCAGGAAATGTATAACCTTAATATCGCAACTTGGTTTGTGTTGCTAGTTTTTCTTCACATGATAGTGGAAATATTCTTTGTATAAAAATCACCCAAATCTGGTCCCTTATTATTACTGATTAATTTATTATAAATATTGTTGTTTTATGATCATGTGAAGGTGATAGAACAAATTCTACTCCATAAGGAATCCATCTTGAGAACGTTGTATATAGAAGGAAATGTGACTGTGGGTGAATTTCATTATTCTATCTCAAGCATCCATTGATTTTTCAGTGGTAGATTCCAAATAAGGAAGATCTAAAAAATTTTTCAAATACATAGACAAGGAATTTTCTAAGAAGAATCAAATAATGATGAATTATAACATGAAAGTTTATTTTGTAATTGTAATTTGTTTGACAGCAACTGTACTGTTATTAAATTAGTACTTTTACATGTATTTTTATAAGTATCCCATTGACACTTAAACAAGAAATTTTCCTCCCACTGCTTGAGTGGCTGAAAGAAGATTTTGTGTGTTTTTTGACATTTTATGTTTTGCACACAATTTAATCCTCTTGGATAGTAAACCTCTCCTATCAAACTTTGTCCACAGAGCTCAGAATTCTACAAAGTCACCACTGAGCAATATCAGAAAGCTGCTGAAGAAGTAGAAGCAAAGTTCAAGTAAGTTTTTAATAGTATTATAATTACTTACTACTTTTGATGAGCTGAAAATACAATTTTCTTGATTTTTAAAGAGAAGTTAACTTGTTAGATAGCACTCTGGAGTAGTTGGAAGTGTGTTTGGGTGGTTGAAATGAAGCCATGTTAACTGCTATGCTGGAATTCAAATGTAAGGAAGGGGCATTTGATGAAAACTTGTTTTAAGTTGTTCTTTTTTATGAAGTAAGGTGAAATTGAAGGCAGTAGTAATAGAATTTTCATTTGGAATATTATATAAGGTAGGATGCCCTTGATTGTGATGGTGGTGTTAAATTGCTACCTCTATTCATGAAACCTAGAAACCATTCACTTTTACATAATGAAATGATAGACCTGTCCAAATTTGGGTATCCACCTTTCTCATGATTAAGCGGTTTTTATTTCTTAATGTGTATCTTGAAAGCATTTAAATCACAGAGTTTACCTTGCCCTTGATTATGAAAGTCATAATAAATTGCTACCTTTATAAATCTTTGGAATGTTTAAATGAATGTTCTGTAATTGACGAATCAAAGTATCTGCAACAAATAGTCCTTTACTTTCCCTTTACTTCTAGTTGTCCCATTAGGTAAGAGGACATCATGCAGAAGTTTCCTTAGTTTATAAATAGTTCTATTATGTAGTAGCACACATGCAGATTACAGAAGCACAAAAAGCTGTTGTGACAGGTTTAGATGAAAGATTCCATTGGGTTCTGACCCCCTTCTTTGTTCATGTTTATAAGCATTTCATAAAATGATTAATCCCTAAAGCGTAGTCATTATTTTCTGCTGTAGTGCAGTTTGTATGGAAATGGATCTGAGATTAAAAAACTCTTTTTGTAAAGAGAGTTTGAGGTATATTTAAACAAGTAAACAAACAAACCAAATCTCCAGTCTTGGTAAATGAATTATCTCTTGAGGGACCTGGAAGAGAGATCTAATAAAAATGGGCCACACAGCTCACTCTTAAAAGTAGATGTGAGGGCAGACCACAGTGGCTCAGAAGGTAGAGTTTTTGCCTGCTGTACTGGAAACCTGGGTTCGATTCCTGGTGCCTGCCCATGCAAAAAAAAAAAAAAGTAAATGTGAGATTTTTAAGAATTTAAATACAGTGGTGGATGTAGTTTTCATTTTAAAAAGTACTCTACATTATATGCATTTTTAATTTATGTACTTATATTTCCCCCTACTTGAAAGCAACATTTTTTGAGTTTTTTCTTTGTACTATGAGAATTTATGTCTTGGCACCCTGAGCATTGATTCATTATAAGGTAGCTATACAGATAATGAATATTTAAGGGAAATAATCATTCTGACTATAATAATAATTCTGTATAGAACTGATCAATGAAGTCTTCATAAAGAAGATGATGTTTTAGTTGAGGCTTGAAGAGAAGAGTATTCAGTAGGTGGAAGAAATAGCTATACAGAAGGAAATTTTGCTATATAGTTGGTGAGGGGCAAGTTTAATAAGACCAATGGTTTGACTCAGAATCGTAAGATAAAACAGAAGTTACCCTTAGCTACTGGGCTAAGAAGTTTGGTCTTTATTTCACAAGAATTCATTGGAAGGTGTTTGACCAGGTGTGTGTCCTGATTTCCATGTTCCTATAACAGTGAAAATTGGACAGTGAGTGTGAAGTTTGGTTGAATGTATGAACAACAAAAGAACCAGATGTACTAGATGGGAGAAAGTAAAAGAGAAAAAGAAAGTGAAAGAGAAAAGAAAGAAATGGATGAAAAAATGGCATTGAAGGAAGATTTGACTTAAATTAGTGATTGCTTGGTAAGAAGTGGCAAGGAAGAAGCAGAAATACAAGTTTAGCAGATTGGAAAATTGGAGGACTCTGGATTTCATAGAGAGGGGTAAGTCTGGTTTTAGGTGGGAAGAACTACTCTCTTAAGCCCTGCCCAGATGCCATGTCAGTCAGGTCTAGCCTATACTTAAGATAGTACTTTATAATTCCAACTCACCTGGACAGGTAAAAATCCAAGCTTTACTCACGGTGAAAGATTTTCAAGAGCTAGTTTTTGAGAGTGGATTTCATTACATTGTTTTTTTTCTAACTACTACCTGAAATACTGAACCTTCCTACAGTGTTATATTTTGATTTGTGATTAGTTCATTAGCTTATGATTAGTTTATTAGAAGTGATAGTGCATTGGCTATAAGAAATGCCTGCCACCTTTGAAGGTATAGAGATTATTTAGTGATAACCCTGTTTCTCCGTGGACATTTGGCCATCTCAGATCTTCAGCCTTTTACAAAGCAATATACTAAATTCCTTCGATTGCCCAACAGAACTTTCTTGCCTAGCCAAATTCTTTTCACTAGCTTCTGTCTGAATGACCAGCTTAGCATCTGAAAGCTTTACCTTGAAGATCTCTGACCAGCTTGAACCTGAATTCAGAAATCTCTCTTCGACAACAAGCTCTGAAGTACTTCAAAGAATATTTAGTTAATTTTATTTGATGGAATAAATACACCATTTTGTTACATCTGGGTTACGTGATGGAAACTTTTAAAATTGCAATTCTAGGGCAATATTACACCTCAAAGGGGGGTATTTTGGTTTGCTAAAGCTGCCGGAATACAATATACCAGAAATGAAATAGTTTTCATAAAAGGAATTTATTATAAGTTTATAGTTCTAAGGTCAGAAAAATGTCCAAACTGAGGCATCCAGTAAAAGATACCTTGACTCAAGAAAGGCTGATATCTGTCACATGGGAAGACACATGACTGGCATCTGCTGGTCCTTGTTCCTGGTTCCATTGCTTCCAGCTTCTGATGCCAGTGATATTCTCTAAGCATCTGTGTTCCTTTACTTATCTCCTCTGGGCCAAAACTCTGGATTCTGACTTCCTTAGCATCTCATGGGAAGGACATGGCAACGTCTGCTGGACTCTGCCCTTGTCTAGGCATCTGCTCTATTGGTACTCTAAGTATCTCCAAACATCCGTGTCTCTATCAGCTCTGAAACAACTGTTCTACAGGCATCTGCATCTAAGGTTTCTCCAAAATGTTTCCCCTTTTAAAGGACTCTAATAAACTAATCAAGAAAAAACTAATCATGGGCAGGCCGTGGTGGCTCAGCAGGCAAGAATGCTCGCCTGCCATGCCAGAGGACCTGGGTTTGATTCCTTGTGCCTGCCCATGTAAAAAAAGAAAGAAAAAAAAGAAGAAACTGATCAAGACCCACCTTAATTGGATAGGGTCACATCTACATCTAATCAAAAGGTCACACCCACAGTTGGGCTTGCCACATCTCCATGGAAGTAATCTAACCAAAAGGTCACACCCACAGCTGGGTGTGTCACATCTCTGTGGAAACAATCCAGACTTTCCCACCCTAAACAATAGATTTGGCCCCACAAGATTGGATCAGGATTAAAACATGGCTTTTCTGGAGTACATAACAGTCTCACACTGGCACAGGGGGTGTCACACAAAATCACTGTAAATAGAAAAAAAGTTGAGAGCGTATAAGGCTATACATGATCAACACCAGTCACATTGATGTATCCTATCAGGATAGCTGATGGAACTATTTTAGGAATGCTTAAATATTAACTCATACTTCAATTCCTCAGTGTATAGTTTTGACAGAAACTATTAAAATACTTTACAATTAAAGAGATACAGTTCCCCCTCCATTTTCATTCATTTAATTCATTCATAGAGTTCCTATGTGACATACATTGTTAAGTTCTGAATATAGAACTCTGAAGAAAACAGGCAGGGTCTTACTAGAATGGAAATTAGAGTCTAGCAAAAAGCAGTAAGAAGAGAGAATTGTAAAATGAGCAATTTTTAAATCCAGTTTTTAAATGAGGCAGTTGCATCCTTAATAAAAATGTTATAAAAATGATATTATATACCTTTATTTCAGTGGGAATTAAAGGATTTGGAGATAAAGAATTTGCAATCGTGTTTATTTTTCTGCAAGATCTTTTTTCCTGCAATAGCTATAAAATTTTAGCTTTAAAACCTAAATCACTGGGTAAATCCAGCAGTTTTCCCCCCATTTAGCTTTTATTCAAGAGAAATCTGTTTTCCCAATCCAACTAAAACAGTCATTATCATGAGCACTTCATAGTATCTTTATCACCCATTGTTGTTATCTGTTAGGTATACAGCAGTCTTGTTGCTAATTCCTCATTATATATCTTAACCAAGCTTTGTATATCTTAACTCATTATATGTCTTAACTCAGCCTAATCAAATCCATGTTCCTAATTAATCAATCCCTTTTATTCTTCCTTATAGGTAATAAATTAAACAAGATATTTGTACCAGTTTGAAACTATTGTATAGTCCAGAAAATCCATGTTCTTTAATCTTGATTCAATATTGTTGGGTGGGATTTTTTATATTAAGTTGTTTCCATGGAGATGTGCCTCCACCCATTCAAGGTGGGTTCTCTTTACTGGAGTCCTTTAAGAGAAGCTTCAGAGCTGACACAGGCAATGACTTTTTGAGATGTAGAAGGAAAACATCCCCAGGGAAGTCTTTTGGAATGAGAAGCCAGGAGAGAAAGCCAGCAGGTATCACCATGTGCCTTCTCTGTGAAAAAGGTGTTCTGGACCCATCAGCCGTTCTTGAGTCAAGGTATCTTTCCCTGCATACCTTAGTTTGGGCATTTTTATAGCCTTAGAACTGTAAACTTGCAGCTTAATAAATACCCTTTTTAAAAGCCATTCCAGGGCGAGCCACGGTGGCTCAGCAGGCAAGCATGCTTGCCTGCCATGCCAGAGGACCCAGGTTCGATTCCCGGTGCCTGCCCATGTACAAATAAAAACAAATAAAAAATAAAAATAAATTTAAAAAGCCATTCCATTTCTGGTATATTGCATTTCAGCATCATTGACAAACTGAAACAATATTATATTAAGTGTTACTTATATAGTGCACCGCACAGAGTGAAATTGTCAATAAATAATTAGATTTTATTGTGTCTAATTCAAGTTATGAAAATATGTGCCATAAGAAAAATTTATTTCTTTCCAAACAAGGTCTAGATGGTGTTAAACTTCAAGATAAAAAACATTAGAAAGAGTTCTTCTTACCCTTAGAGAGCCCACACTCTAGGTAAGATAGACATATAAAGCACCCAGTATAGTCTAAAACAGTAGGGGTGCATCAGAGTAATGTGGAAAAAATGTGGTGGGAGCCCTATTTCTTCCTTTTTTTTTTTTTTTAAGAAGTTTTATGCATACACCATACATTCATCTAAAGTGTACAATCACTGGCTGTCAGTATAATCACAGAGCTGTGTTTTCATCACCACAGTCAATTTTAGAACACTTTCACTGCTCCAAAAAGAAAAACCCATACCCTTTATAACCTCCTATCATTGACACTTAGTATTGGTGTGGTACCTTCTTTAATAGTTGATGAAAGAATATTAAAATTTTATTGTTAGCTATAGTCCATAGTTTGCATTTGGTGTATTTTTTCCCATGTTCCACCCTATTATTAACACCTTGTAATAGTGACATGCATTTGTTAGTTCCTGGAAGAGCGTTCTTGTATTTTTATTAATAGCCACATTCATCATCCTCATCAGGGTTCACTATATCATACAACCCCCATGATTCATCCTCTAGCTTTTGTTCTAGTGACATGCATGACTATAAACTTCCCCTTTCAACCACAGTAACACCCATAATTCAATACTGCTACTTACACTCAAAATAATTAGTGCTACCATCACATTTATCCTTTTCCAAACACTTAGAATCAACCATATTAAAAAATTCTGCACAAATTAAGCATCAGCTCACCATTCTCTACCTCATTCTATCTCCTGGTAACCTATATTCTAGATACTAACTCCATGAGTTTGCTTATTATAATTAGTTCATATTAGTGAGATCATACAGTATTTGTCCTTTTGTGTCTAGCTTATTTCACTAAACATAATATCCTTAAGATTCATCCATGTTGTTGCTGTTGCATGCTTCAGGATTTCATTCCTTCTTACAGCTGAATAAAATTTCATCATATATATATTCCACATTTTGTTTATCCATTCATCAGTTGATGCTTCCATCTTTTAACAGTTGTGAATAATGTCACTATCAGTGTGCAAATCTCTGTTTTTATCTCTCTTTTCAGTTCTTCTAAGTAAATGCCAAATGGGATTGCCAGATCATCTGGCAGTTCTAAGCTTCCTAGGGAACTGCCAAACACAGTCTTCCACAATAGCTATACCATTCTATATTCCCATCAGCAGTGAATAAGTGTTCCTTTTTCTCCACATCTTCTTCGACACTTATAGTAGGTGTCAAATGATATCTCTGGTGGTTTTGATTTGCATTTCCCTAATAGCTAGTGATGATCAGCATTTTTTCATGTACTTTTTAGCCATTTGTATTTCCTCTTTGGAAAAATATGTGTTCAAGTTTGATTCCCATTTTTTAATGGAGGTATCTGTTATTTTATGGTTACGTTGAAGGATTTCTTTATATATTCTGGATATTAAAGCCTTATTGTATTCGTGATTTCCAAGTAGTCTCTTCCATTGAGTAGGTTACCTTTTCACTTCCTTGATAAAGTCCTTCAAAGCACAAAATCTTTTAACTTGGGCAGGTCCCATTTATCTATTTTTCTTTCATTGCTCATACATTGGGTATAAAATCTAATCCTACCATGAGATTTTTTTTTTAATGCCATTTTATCGAGATACATTCACATACCATGTAATCATCCAAAGTATACAATCAGTGGCTCCTAGTATCATCAGAAAGTTGTGCATTCATTACCACAATCAATTTTAGAACATTTGTTTATGTTCAGAGCTGCAGAATGCTAACTCTGGGTCTCAGGTGTCACACAGATGCCAAAATTCCCATGGAAGAGCTTACCATCTAGGAACCTTTACTATAAGCCTTATTGGACATTCTGTATTTGTTAATCATTGATTGCCCAATCTCTGCATACATTCTATCACCAGATAACCTGTGCTCTTGAATTCAGTTCTCAGAGTTTGCACATTATAGTTAGTTCATATTAGTGAGGCCTTATAATATATGTCTTTTCATTTAGGGCTTATTTCTCTCAACATCATGTCCTCAAGGTTCATTCACCTAGTTGCATGCCTCATAACTTCATTTATTCTTGCAGCTGCTCAATATTCCGTTGTATGTATATTCCACAGTTAGCCCTTCCATTCATCAGTCAGTATACCCTTAGATCACCTCCATCCACTGCAAGTCATGAATAATGTCACCATAAATATCAGTGTGCAAATGTCCATTTATGTCCCTGCTTTCAGTTCCTCCAAGTACGTACTTAAAAATGGGTTTGCAGGGTTATACGGCAACTCTGTACTTAACCTTCTATGTAGGAAACTACCACACTATCCTTCAGAGAGGCTGCACCATTCTACTTCCCTACCAACCGTGAATATATATGTCTCTCTCTCTCCTGATTTTCTCCATCATTTGTATCTTTCCGTTTATTTTTTAAACAATTTTATTCATATACTATGCAATCCATGCTAAATAAATAATAAATGGTTCCTTGTATAATCAGATAGTATGCATTCACCACCATAATCTGAGGACATTTCCATTTCTTCTGCAAAGAAAGAAAAAGGGGAAAAAATGAAGCATAAAAAAATAAAAAGGAGGTACAACAACAATACCAAGAATCCCACACACCCCTTTTATATCCCCCTTCTATTGACGTTTAGCTTTTGTATATTGCCTTTGTTACAATTAATGGAAATGTAGTACGATATTACTGTTAACTAGTTTACATTGATTTTATTTTTCCCATATACCATCCCATTTTCAACACCTTGCAATGTTGACATTCATATCTTCTCCCTCATGTAAAACTTCCTTATATTAGTACATTTATCACTATCATTGTTTATTCTAGGTTTTGCTAAGTTATACAGTCCCAGTTTTTATCATCTGGTGTCATACATGCTCCTAGCCTTCCTCTTTCAACCATATTCACACTCAGCTTTGTTCATTCTGCTTAAAATATTATGCTCTCTTTTTACCCTTATTGATAGTCTGCATTTCTTTACTCTTCTACTATCCTCTCTCCCCTGTCTTTCCTGTCTGCCCTGTAGTGTTCCTTTTAGTATTTCTCATAGAGTAGACATTCATTTCTTCTCCCTCATGTAAAACCTTCTTATATTAGTACATTTATCACTATCATTGTCCATTCTTAGTTTTGCTAAGTTGAGCCTCTTCAGATCTGTTGTTGTATGTCTCCATTGTGTTTTTCATCTCTTTTATTGTGCCTTTCATTCTCATAAGTTCTGCCATTTGTTTTTTCAAGCTTATGAGTTCTTTGTGACTGCCCAGTGTCTTCTTTATATCCTTCATATCTTTTGCCATATCTTCCTTCAACTCAATTTGATTTTTTTTATTAGATTTAGAACATTTTTTGAACATCTTTAATTAGTTGTTTCATATCCTCTATGAAACATTTGATGTGTTAGCTTGTTCCTTTGACTGGGCCATATCTTCATTCTTCCTAGGATGACTCGTGATTTTTTTGTGCTGCCTTAGGCATCTGATTTCCTTGATAGTTTATTCTGGAGGTCATTTTTGCTCTTTTAACCTAGGGTTTTCCTGTTGGTTGGCATTCTCTGTCTGTTCTTTGGCATTCAGTTGAACTTATTCTAGACCTCTAGTATAACTTGTGTTTAACTGAACAGAATTTTTCAGTTCTTCTTTTTCTGGTTCTTGCCCTGCTAGATAGGATTGACTCCAATCAGATTTTCCCAGACTAGAAAAACCCAGGCCTCAGGATGACGCTGTTATCAGTATCAAGTTTCTCTGAGGATGAAACCCAGTAGGCTGCCAGTCTTTCTTATAAGACCACTTGAATCTGTGTTTTTCCTTCCCTGCCTAGCTACGGTGTCAGTCTTTAGCTTCCTACCTGTATAAAGTAGTGTGGTGCCTTTAATTCTCAGCAGACAGTGCCCATGCTAGGGACATGGTTGAAACAGGCTGATGCAGAAGGTGATTCTAAATGATTTTCTGTTTTCCAGCTGCTGGGCTCTGAATCATCTGAATCAGAGCCACCACTTATACTGAGTCCTGCCCCCTCCACCCACTCTGTTTTCTTGGGAAAGATACACCTTTTAAGGAATTATCTTCTTTACCTGATTTGTTGTCTTGTCTCTCAGACATACTTTAACTGTGCCCTTGCCTGGGGCAGTACTGAAGCCTGAGAATGCCTTCATGCACCTTTATTTAATGGGCAGTCAAGAGCTGGAGTTGGTACCTAGTTCTCTGTGCACCTTTATTTGAGACACAACCCTTTCCAGTATTCTGAGCTTGGCCAACTCCAAAAGCCTCCATTTTTTTTTCCTCATCAGCTCTTCCTCCTTTCTGCTGGGCTGAAGCCTCCCGGTATCTTTCCTGTTTGCTCCAGATTTATCTGTGCTTGGAGCTTATAGTTAGCAGTCCAGATCTGTTAATTAATTCCACAATTGGAGCTTGGTTGAGCTACCTTCCCTTGGTCCTAGTAGAGACTACTTCTTTTTCCCATGGTGAAGTAAGTCAAAAACAACCTGCCATGCCAGTTGGGGAGGGGCTCTTGCCTCCTTTACCAGAAGATCTTGAAGATACTTCTCTATGTTTTCTTCTGGGTGTTTTATGGTCCTGGCTTTTAGGTTTAGGTCTTTGATCCATATTGAATTAATTTTTTAAATGTTTTTGTGTGTGTGTGAAATATAACATATATATAAAGAAAAGAAAAAAAGATAATACTTTTCAAAGTATACTTCAACAAGTAGTTACAGAACAGATTTACAAGTTTATGTGTTACTGTTTCACTGTGTCAGATTTTTCCTTCTAGCTATTCCAAAACCCTAGAGTGTAAAAGAATATCAATATAGTGATTTAGCAGTTATACTCCTTTGTTAAATTCTATTTTCTCTGTTACAACTCCTCCTTCTCCACTGATCCTTCTCCCAATCTATAGGTTTTTTTAGCCAATGCCTGTTCTGGTTTTTTCATGTTGAAAAGGGGTGTTGACAATAAAGGATAGGGGGATGTATTTAGTTGATAATCTTGGAGAGACTGGTCCCTCTGGTTTTCAGGATTTCAAACTTAGTGCATGAAATTTTATAGTCTCAGTTTTAGTCCTAGGTGTTCTTAAGACTTAATAGGAGTGATGTTGGTTGGGTTTTAGCAAACCATGGCATTTAGCACTATCTTACTGAAAGTTACATAAGAGTAGCTTCCAAAATAGCCTTTTGACTCATTTGATCTCTCCCAGCCATGGATGCCTTATTTTATCACACTTCTTATCCCCATTTTGGTCAGGAATGCTTTATCAATCCCATAGTGCTAGAATCATCCCTGGGAGTCATGCCCCGTGTTGTCAGGGAGACTTTCACCCCTGAATGTCATATCCCACATAATGGGGTGGTTAATGATTTTCCTTGCAGATTTGGACTTAAGAGAGAGAGAGAGAGGCCCCATCTGAGCAACAAAAGAGGTTTTCTAGCAGTAACACTTAGACCTTATTATAGGTAGTCTTAGCTTCTCCATTACAGAAATAAGTTTCATACAGGTGAGCCTCAAAATCTAGGTCTTGGCCTGTTTACTTGGGAGTCTCCAATGGTTTAGAGGGTACCTGGGGTTTCCCAGATGGGAAAGTTTAATAGTTCTTTTTGTTTTTGTTTTGTTTTCCTTTGGACCCTCATGGGACTTTACCAATACCTTTTATTTTTTTTTGCATAGGCAGGCACTGGGAATCAAACCTGGGTCCCCAGCATGGCAGGCGAGAACTCTGCCTGCTGAACCACCTTAGCCCACCCTCTACCAGTACTTTTTAATTATCGGCCCACCATAGTCTGAGATGTATCTGGGTATTACATTAAGCCATACAGAATTACAAGGCCTCATTCCTGTTTTGGATCCAGGAGTCTGGGTTGTTTAAATGAGCTATCTAGATAGATTGATTATTATGTGTTACAGAAAATTTCAGTTCTAGACAACTTCTCTGCCTTTGGTCTCATACAGTAGGTGAGGCTCTAGAGTGTATACACCATGTTCTTCTACCCTGTATTCTGATTTACTTTGTCCCAGCCAGATTGGCTTTGTTTTTGTCTCTAATTCAGGCCTGATCTCTTTTTCGGTTACTTTAACTGTTACTTCATGTAGCTATGCTAACTTTGGGGGCTGCAGCACTCCATTTCTGGGTACTAGCTGTCACAGAGTTACTCAGAGTTCCAGGGAAATACCAGCTGATATGCAGAAAGCTCAGTGTCTCAGAATCTAGAAATACATGTACAACTTCAGACTAAATCGGCTGCCATAATGGTTTGTAATCTAGGCTCTAATTTTCTTATAAGTTTTTTCTGAAAGAGACCTTAGTCTATTTGTTCTTTTGTTTCTGGCTTATTTTGCACAACACATTGTAAGATTATTCAGTTCATTGTTTGCCTCTCAATGTCCTTCCTTTTTTGTAGCTGTACCATATTCCATCATATAAATTTATCATAGTTTGCCACTGTACTTCTCAGTCATTGTACCCTTCGTCTCCCTCATCTGTTGGGCATCATGGATAATGTCCAAAGTAAACAAACCATGCCTTACTTGGTATCCTCACTTGGTTGTACAATCAGCCACACTCTCAATTTTAAATAATTTCTGTTGGTGCATAGAGACAAAGAACCAACAAACACAGCATCGCCACATAGCAAGTCAAAACTACCCCTTATCACTTGTCCATCCTCCCCACCCCCCCACACCTGGTAGTTTTCCTGGTAATTACCCCTGGTAATGTTGTGGTACTGTTAATGTCTTTCTGTTAACTACTGGCCATAGCATACAATTCTAATTTCCCCTTATATCCCTCTATTATTGACTCTTTTTCCAATATCAAACCTTTGACATAATTCATGTGCATACTTATTTATAATTGTAGATTTAATCAATTGGATACATGGCATTATGCATCCTCTTTCAATCATATTCATCTTCAATATGGCAATGTTCCTTATAACCCTATTAATTAGTTACCATGAACTTCTGTATATCCCTTTGTATTTAAGTTCAACATTATTGGTTAGCCTTTCCCTCATCTCTAGCTTCTGTGTACTTCTAGGTCTGTTATATTCTACAGTGTAACTTCTGAGATTACCTTTACTAGAGTCATAATGGCAAAATCATACAGTATCTGTCCATTTGTGTTTGACTTACTTCACTCAGCTTTGGGATCTCGTTTCATCATCCTGCTGCATAATGTTCCATCATATGTATGGAATTTTGTTTATCCACTTGTTGATGGGCACTTGGATTGTTTCCATCTTTTGGCAATTGTGAATAGTGCCGTTATGAACATCAATGTGCAGATGTCTGTTCGTGTCACTGCTTTTAGCTCTTCTTGGAATATACTCAGTATTGGTATTGCCAGGTCAGAGGGCAACTCAGTATTTAGTTTTCTGAGGAATCACAAAACTTTCACAGCAGCTGCACCATTATACATTCCCACCAACAATGAATAAGTATTCCAATTACTCCACATCCTCTCCATCATTTGTAGTCATCTGTTTAATAGCAGCCATTCTTATAGGTATGAGGTGATAGTTCATTGTCGTCTTAATATGCATTCCCCTTATAGTTAATAAAAATGAGCATCTCTTCATGTACTTTTTAGCCATCTATATTTGCTCTTTGGGAAAAATGTCTATTCCTGTGCTTTGCCTAATTTATAATTGGATTGTTTGTTCTTTGGTTGTTGAGCTGTATAATTTCTTTATGTATACAAGATACCAAGCCTTTATCTGATATGTGCTTTTCAAATATTTTCTATCATGGAGTTGGCTGCCTTGTTATCTTTTTGACAAAAACCTTTGAGGCACAGAAGCTTTTGATTTTAAGGTGTTCCCATCTATTTATTTTTTCTTTCACTGCTTGTGCTTTAGATGTTAAGTTTAAGAATCTGTTACTAGATCTAGAAGATATTTTCCTGTATTTTCTTCTAGAAGTTTTATGGTAACAGCTCTTATATTTAGGCCTTTTATCTTTTTTTTTTTTTTTTGGTATGGGCAGGCACTGGGAATTGAACCTGGGTCTCCAGCATGGCAGGCGAGAATTCTACCTGCTGAGCCACCTTCGCACCGCCCTAATCCATTTTGAATCAATTTTTTGTACAAGATGTGAGATAGCATTCCTCTTTAATTCATTTGGATATGGATATCGATATCCAGTTCTCCCACCACCATTTGTTGAATATACTGTCCTTTCCCAGTTGAGTTGACTTGGTGACCCTGTCAAAAATTAATTGACTTTAAATGTGTGGATCTATTTCTGAGCTCTCAATTCAGTTCCATTAATCAGTATATCTTATCTTTATGCCATGTCATGTTGTTTTGACCACTGTAGCATTATAGTGTACTTTAATGTCAGGAACTTCATTCTTCTTTCTCAAGATGTTTCTGGCTGTTTGGGACCCGTTACCCTTCCAAATAAATTTGATGACTAGCTTTTCTATTTCTGTAAAGTAAGCTGTTGGAGTTTTGATTGGTATTGAATCTGTAAACCAATGTTGATAGATTTGGTGTCTTAACTATATTTTGTCTTCAAATCCGTGAACACAGAACGTCCTTCCATTTATTTTGGCCCTCTTTGATTTATTTTAGTATTGTTTGTAGTTTTCTATGTATCTGTCCTTTATGTTAATTTTTAAGCTTATTCCTAGGTATTTGGTTTTTAGTTGCTATTGTAAATGGAATTTTTTCTTGATTTCCTCCTCACATTGCTTTTTACTAGTATGTAGAAACACTACTGATTTGTTTGTTTGTTTGTTTTGTTTTGTTTTTTGCATGGGCAGGCACCAGGAATTAAACCTGTGTCTCCAGCATGGAATGGCAGGTGAGAACTCTGCCACTGCACCACCATCGCCTGCCCTACTGCTGATTTTTATAAATCTTAAAAATCTTAAAAATCTTATTTAATCTTGTATCTTGCCACTTTGCTGCACTTATTTATAAATTCTAATAGGTTTTATGTAGCTTTTTCAGTGAAAGTTTTACTTCTTCCTTTCCAATTTGGATGCCTTTTATTTCTTTTTCTTGCCTCGTTGCTCTAGCTAGAAAGAACATCTAGCACATTGTTGAATAACAGTGGTGACAGTTGGCATCTTGTTTTGTTCCCAGTCTCGGAGGGGGAAGACTTTCACCATAGACTGTGATGTTAGTTGTGGGTTTTTCATATATTCCCTTTAGCTTGTTGAGGAAGTTCCCGTCTATTGCTTTCTAAGTGTTTTTATCAAGAAAGGATGCTAGATTTTGTTAAATACATTTTCTTTGTCTATCAAGATATCACATGGTTCTTCTTTGATTTGTTAAAGTGGTTTATTACATGAATTGATTTTATTGCATACCTGGGATAAAACTGACTTGATTGTGGTGTGTGATTCTTTTCATGTACAATTAGATTCAATCTGCAGGTGGTTTGTTGAGGATTTTTGCATTTATATGCATTAAATTGGTATATAATTTTCTTTTCTTGTAGTATCTATCTGGCTTTTGTATTAGGGAGATACTGGCTTTATACAATGAGTTAGGTATTGTTCCCTCCTCTTCAATGTTTTGGAAGAATTTGAGCTGGATTAGTATTAATTCTTCTTGGAATGATTGGAGAGAATTCACCTCTAATGCCATTTGGTCCTGGCATTTCTTTTTTGGGAAGTTTTTTTTTTTTTTTTTTTTTTTTTTAACATGGACAGGCACCGGGAATCAACCCGGGTCTGGCAGGGCAGGTGAAAACTCTGCTACTGGGCCGCCGTTGTCCACCCTTTTTGGGAGATTTTTGAAGATTGTTTCTGTCTTTTAACTTGTGATTGGTTTGTTGAGATCTTTGATTTCTTTTAGAAAGAATGTTTGTTTCTAGAAAATTGCCTGGTTCACCTAAGTCGTCTAGTTTGTTGGCATGCAGTTGTTCATAAAATCCTGTTATGACATTTTTAATTTCTTTTGGGTCACTAATAATGTCCCCCCTCTCATTTGTGATTTTATTTATTTACACTCTCTTTTTTCCTCTGTCAGTCTAGCTAAGGGTTTGTTGGTTTTATTGAACTGAAACAACTTTTGGTTTTGTTGATTTTCTCTCTTTTTTTCCCCCTCACTTTCATTTATTTCTGCCTTAATCTTTGTTGAGATTAGTTTGCTGTTTTTCTAGTTCCTCTAGGTCTTTAATTTTTGGTCTTTTTGTTGTTGTTGTTACACTGAGCCATTTATTTTAAAAGGTTTACAAGATACTTTAAAAAATAGCATTAGCAGCCGAGCCGCCCGCCCTCCTTCTCCCCTCTCTTTCTCCGCCGGCCCGCCGCGCGGCGCCCAAGCCCCGCAGCAGCCGAGCCGTCCGCCCTCCTTCTCCCCCTCTTTCTCCGCCGGCCCGCCGCGTGGCGCCCAAGCCCCGCAGCAGCCGAGCCGCCCCCTCCTTCTCCCCTCTCTTCCCCCTCCTGCTCCGGCTGCTCTCCAACCACCACGGTGCCCTCTTCCCCCCCTTCACCGTGCTCCTCCGCCACCAGCCTCGACAGCCTTGCCGCCCTCACCTTTCCTCCTCCAGAACAGCTACTGGGGGAGTGGAGATAATACAGAGCAGCTCCCGGAACCAAGAGGGAGATCAAAGGGACAGCGTACCCCATCCTGGAACGGCTGACTATCTGGGAGAACCAGCTCCGGTGAGATCACCAAGGGGCACGTGCTTTCCTGGGTGGGACGGCAAGCGACCGGAGTCCCTCCCTTCCACCTTCCTGGGCCAGCTGGTAGAATTGGACAGGCGGTCCCCTTAGGCCGCGGCGGCTGGTGCCCCCACCACACGAGGCCCCCCGGAATAACTGAGATAGTTGGGTCGGAAATCCCCAGACTGCGGAGAACAGTGACCGGGGGATCCCTTCCAAACACGTGATTCCCTGTCGGCTGGGAACAGTATACTCTCCCGGGCTGCGACAGCTGGCGCCCTCCCGCCACACTTGGTGCCCCGGGCCGACTGGCTAATTTGCCGGACGCTCTCCTGTGCTGCGACGGCCGGCGACCCTCCCCGCGTTTGGAACCCCGGGCCGGCTGGCATTCTTCCAAGACGCTTCGGTTGCCGAACCTCCCCTACGGCGAGAGTTTTCCAGAGTTGAGGGACCCACAGCAACTTTCGCTGGTGGAACCCACAGACAGGCGTGTGCCACGAGCGCCACCTACTGGGCAGGATAGGAAGAACAGAACCCAGAGATTGCGCAGAAACATCTTTCAAGCTGTGGGGTCGAACACCCAGGGAAATCTGACTAAATGCCCAGACGCCAGCAGAAGATAACGGATCATGCTCAGAAAATTGAACATATGGCCCAGTCAAACGAAGAAACCAATAGTTCAAATGAGATACAGGAGCTGAAACAAAAAAACAAAAAACAGATACACAACCTAATGCTGAATATACGAACAGAAATGGAAAACCTCTTCAAAAACGAAATCGATAAATTGAGGGAGGACATGAAGAAGACATGGGCTGAACATAAAGAAGAAATAGAAAACTGAAAAAACAAATCACAGAACTTATGGAAGTGAAAGATAAAGTAGAAAAGATGGAAAAAACAATGGATACCTACAATGACAGATTTAAAGAAACAGAAGATAGAATTAGTGATTTGGAGGATGAAACATCTGAATTCCAAAAAGAAACAGAAACTATCCGGAAAGAATGGAAAAATTTGAACAAGGTATCAGGGAACTCAAGGACAATGTGAACCGTACAAATATACGTGTAGTGGGTATCCCAGAAGGAGAAGAGAAGGGAAAAGGAGGAGAAAAACTAATGGAAGAAATTATCACTGAAAATTTCCCAACTCTTATGAAAGACCTAAAATTACAGATCCAAGAAGTGCAGCGCACCCCAAAGAGATTAGACACAAATAGGCGTTCCCCAAGACACTTACTAGTTAGAATGTCAGAGGTCAAAGAGAAAGAGAGGATCTTGAAGGCAGCGAGAGAAAAACAATCCGTCACATACAAGGGAAACCCAATAAGACTATGTGTAGATTTCTCAGCAGAAACCATGGAAGCTAGAAGACAGTGGGATGATATATTTAAGTTACTAAAAGAGAAAAACTGCCAGCCAAGACTCCTATATCCAGCAAAATTGTCCTTCAAAAATGAGGGAGAAATTAAAACATTCTCAGACAAAAAGTCACTAAGAGAATTTGTGACCAAGAGACCAGCTCTGCAAGAAATACTAAAGGAAGCACTAGAGTCAGATACAAAAAGACAGAAGAAGAGACATGGAGAAAAGTGTAGAAAGAAGGAAAGTCAGATATGATATATATAATACAAAAGGCAAAATGGTAGGGAAAATATTATCCAAACAGTAATAACTCTAAATGTCAATGGACTGAATTCCCCAATTAAAAGACATAGACTGGCAGAATGGATTAAAAAACAGGATCCTTCTATATGCTGTCTACAGGAAACACATCTTAGACCCAAAGATAAATATAGGTTGAAAGTGAAAGGTTGGGAAAAGATATTTCATGCAAACAACAACCAGAAAAGAGCAGGAGTGGCTATACTAATATCCAACAAATTAGACTTCAAATGTAAAACAGTTAAAAGAGACAAAGAAGGACACTATATACTATTAAAAGGAACAATTAAGCAAGAAGACATAACAATCATAAATATTTACGCACCGAACCAGAATGCCCCAAAATACGTGAGGAATACACTGCAAACACTGAAGAGGGAAATAGACACATATACCATAATAGTTGGAGACTTCAATTCACCACTCTCATCAATGGACAGAACATCTACACAGAGGATCAATAAAGAAATAGAGAACCTGAATATTACTATAAATGAACTTGACTTAACAGACATTTATAGGACATTACATCCCACAACAGCAGGATACACCTTTTTTTCAAGTGCTCATGGATCATTCTCAAAGATAGACCATATGCTGGGTCACAAAGCAAGTCTTAACAAATTTAAAAATTTTGAAATCATACACAACACTTTCTCGGATCATAAAGGAATGAAGTTGGAAATCAATAATAGGCGGAGGCCAGAAAATTCATAAATACATGGAGGCTCAACAACACACTCTTAAACAACAAGTGGGTCAAAGAAGAAATTGCAAGAGAAATTAGTAAATACCTAGAGGCAAATGAAAATGAAGATACAACATATCAAAACTTATGGGACGCAGCAAAGGCAGTGCTAAGAGGGAAATTTATTGCCCTAAATGCCTTTATCAGAAAAGAAGAAAAGGCAAAAATGCAGGAATTAACTGTCCACTTGGAAGAACTGGAGAAAGAACAGCAAACTAATCCCAAAGCAAGCAAAAGGAAAGAAATAACAAAGATTAGAGCAGAAATAAATGAAATTGAAAACATGAAAACAATAGAGAAAATCAATAAGACCAGAAGTTGGTTCTATGAGAAAATCAACAAGATTGATGGGCCCTTAGCAAGATTGACAAAAAGAAGAAGAGAGAGGATGCAAATAAATAAGATTAGAAATGAAAGAGGAGACATAACTACTGACCTCACAGAAATAAAGGAGGTAATAACAGGATACTATGAACAACTTTACGCTAATAAATACAACAATTTAGAAGAAATGGACAGGTTCCTGGAAAGACATGAACAACCAACTTTGACTCAAGAAGAAATAGACGACCTCAACAAACCAATCACAAGTAAAGAGATTGAATTAGTTATTCAAAAGCTCCCTAAAAAGAAAAGTCCAGGACCAGACGGCTTCACATGTGAATTCTATCAAACATTCCAGAAAGAATTAGTACCTACTCTCCTCAAACTCTTCAACATAATCGAAGTGGAGGGAAAACTACCTAATTCATTCTATGAAGCCAACATCACCCTCATACCAAAACCAGGCAAAGATATTACAAAAAAAGAAAACTACAGACCAATCTCTCTAATGAATACAGATGCAAAAATCCTCAATAAAATTCTAGCAAATCGTATCCAACAACACATTAAAAGAATTATACATCATGACCAAGTAGGATTCATCCCAGGTATGCAAGGATGGTTCAACATAAGAAAATCAATTAATGTAATACACCATATCAACAAATCAAAGCAGAAAAATCACATGATCATCTCAATTGATGCAGAGAAGGCATTTGACAAGATTCAACATCCTTTCCTGCTGAAAACACTTCAAAAGATAGGAATACAAGGGAACTTCCTTAAAATGATAGAGGGAATATATGAAAAACCCACAGCTAATATCATCCTCAATGGGGAAAAATTGAAAACTTTCCCCCTAAGATCAGGAACAAGACAAGGATGTCCACTATCACCACTATTATTCAACATTGTGTTGGAAGTTCTAGCCAGAGCAATTAGGCAAGAAAAAGAAATACAAGGCATCAAAATTGGAAAGGAAGAAGTAAAACTATCACTGTTTGCAGACGATATGATACTATATGTAGAAAACCCAGAAAAATCCACAACAAAATTACTAGAGCTAATAAATGAGTACAGCAAAGTAGCAGGCTACAAGATCAACATTCAAAAATCTGTAGCTTTTCTATACACTAGTAATGAACAAGCTGAGGCGGAAATCAAGAAACGAATCCCATTTACAATCGCAACTAAAAGAATAAAATACCTAGGAATAAATTTAACCAAAGAGACAAAAAACCTATATAAAGAAAACTACAAAAAACTGTTAAAAGAAATCACAGAAGACCTAAATAGATGGAAGGGCATACCGTGTTCATGGATTGGAAGACTAAATATAGTTAAGATGTCAATCCTACCTAAATTGATTTACAGATTCAATGCAATACCAATCAAAATCCCAACAACTATTTTTCAGAAATAGAAAAACCAATAAGCAAATTTATCTGGAAGGGCAGGGTGCCCCGAATTGCTAAAAACATCTTGAGGAAAAAAAACGAAGCTGGAGGTCTCGCGCTGCCTGACTTTAAGGCATATTATGAAGCCACAGTGGTCAAAACAGCATGGTATTGGCATAAAGATAGATATATCGACCAATGGAATTGAATAGAGTGCTCAGATATAGACCCTCTCATCTATGGACATTGATCTTTGATAAGGCAGTCAAGCCAACTCACCTGGGACAGAGCAGTCTCTTCAATAAATGGTGCCTAGAAAAACTGATATCCATATCAAAAGAATGAAAAAAGACCCATCTCTCACACCCTACAAAAGTTAACTCAAAATGGATCAAAGATCTAAACATTAGGTCTAAGACCATAAAACAGATAGAGGAAAATGTTGGGAGATATCTTATGGATCTTACAACTGGAGGTGGTTTATGGACCTTAAACCTAAAGCAAGAACACTGAAGAAGGAAATAAATAAATGGGAGCTCCTCAAAATTAAACACTTTTGTGCATCAGAGAACTTCATCAGAAAGTAGAAAGACAGCCTACACAATGGGAGACAATATTTGGAAACGACATATCAGATAAAGGTCTAGTATCCAGAATTTATAAAGATTATTCAACTCAACAACAAAAAGACAGCCAACCCAATTACAAAATGGAAAAAGACTTAAACAGACACCTACCAGAAGAAGAAATACGGATGGCCAAGAGGCACATGAAGAGATGCTCAATGTCCCTGGCCATTAGAGAAATGCAAATCAAAACCACAATGAGATATCATCTCACACCCACCAGAATGGCCATTATCAACAAAACAGAAAATGACAAGTGCTGGAGAGGATGCGGAGAAAGAGGCACACTTATCCACTGTTGGTGGGAATGTCAAAGGATGCAACCACTGTGGGAGGCAGTTTGGCGGTTCCTCAAAAAGCTGAATAAAATTGCCATACGACCCAGCAATACCATTGCTAGGTATCTACTCAAAGGACTTAAGGGCAAGACACAAACGAACATTTGCACACCAATGTTTATAGCAGCGTTATTTACAATTGCAAAGAGATGGAAACCGCCAAAATCTCCATCAACAGAAGAGTGGCTAAACAAACTGTGGTATATACATACGATGGAATATTATGCAGCTTTAAGACAAGATAAACTTATGAACCATGTAATAACATGGATGGACCTAGAGAATATTATGCTGAGTGAATCCAGCCAAAAACTAAAGGACAAATACTGTATGGTCCCACTGATGTGAACGGACATTCGAGAATAAACTTGAAATATGTCATTGGTAACAGAGTTCAGCAGGAGTTAGAAACAGGGTAAGACAATGGTAATTGAAGCTGAAGGGATACAGACTGTGCAACAGGACTAGATACAAAAACTCAAAAATGGACAGCTTGATTGAAGATACATACACATGTGATGATATAAATATATGGAAATGATATCACAAAGTTCACATGAATTACTTATAGGAAAGAGAGGCAGAGGTGACCAGAAAAGGGCACACAGGGCTACTAAACTATATCTGTAGTATTTTATTTCTTAAGATAGGTTGTAGGATAGTATGTGTTTGTTATTCTTTATACCTTTTTTTATATCTGAAATATTTCAAAATAGAAACATTTAAATAAAATGAATAAGTTTGGAAAAGTTTGGCAACTCCTCAAAAAGTTAAACATAGAGTCATCGTTTGACCCAGGAGTTCCTCTCCTAGTATTCTTTCTTTTTTAATTTTACATTTCAGGCTATAAATTTCCTCCTCAGCAGTGCCCCTGCTGCATTCTATAAATTTTGATAGTTTGTATCCTTGTTTTCTTTTGTCTCAAGATATATACTGATTTATTTTGCAGTTGCTTCTTTGACCCACTGATTGCTTAAGAGCATGTTCTTTAACTCCATTTATTTGTGAATTTTTCCATTTTCGGTTCGTTACTCATTTCCAGCTGCATTTTATTATGATAAAAAATGTTTTAGGGTGGGCCACGATGGCTCAGCAGGCAAGAATGCTTGCCTGCCATACCAGAGGACCCAGGTTTGATTCCCAGTGCCTGCCTATGTTAAAAAAAAAAAGTTTTATATAATTTCAGTCTATTTAAGTGTATTGAAACCTGTTTTTTGACCCAGCATTCGGTCCATGCTTGAGAATAATCGGTGAGCACTTGAGAAGAATGTATATCCTGCTGTTTGGGGATGTGGCATTCTGTATATGTCTGTTAGCTGTAGTTCATTTATCATATTATTCAAGTTCTCCTTTTCTAATTGATCCTATTTCTAGATTTTCTATCTATGGATGAGAGTTATTGTGCTGGTTTGAAAGATGTATATCCCCTAGAAAAGCCATGTTTTAATCTAAATTCCATTTCATAAAGGCAGAATAATCCCTATTCAATACTGTATGTTTGAAACTGTAATCAGATCATCTCCCTAGAGATGTGATTTAATGAAGAGTGGTTGTTGAGCTGGATTAGATGACAACATGTCTCCACCCATTTGAGTGGGTCTTGATTTCTGGAGTCCTATAAAAGAGGAAACATTATGGAGAATGAAGGAGATTCACAGAGAGCAGAGAATGCTGAAGTACCACAAAGCAGAGAGTCTACTAGCCCAGAGACCTTTGGAGATGAAGGAAAACGCTTCCCAGGGAGCTTCATGAAACCAGAAGCCAGGAGAGAAAGCTAGCAGATGATGCTATGTTCACCATGTGCCCTTCCAGCTGAGAGAGAAGCCCTGACTGTGTTCACCATGTCCCTTCTCACTTGAGAGAGAAACCCTGAACTTCATCAGCCTTCTTGAAACGAGATATCTTTCCCGGGATGGATGCCTTTGATTGGACATTTCTATAGACTTGTTTTAATTGGGATATTTTCTCAGCCCTAGAACTGTAAACTAGCAACTTACTAAATTTCCCTTTTTAAAAGCCATTCTGTTTCTGGTATATTGCATTCCAGCAGTTAGCAAACTAGAACAGTGATATGTTGAACTCTCCAACTATTATTGTAGAGATGTCTATTTCTCCCTTCAGTTTTGCCAATGTTTATATCATGTGTTTTGGGGACCATGGCTAGGTGCTTAAATATTTATGATTGTTTTTTCTTCTTGATGTATTGCCCTTTTATCAATATATAATATCCTTCTTTATCTCTTATAACAATTTTTCATTTAAAGTCTGTTTTGTCTGATATTAGTATAACTACCCCAGCCCTTTTTTTGGTTACTGTTTGTGTAGAATGTCTTTTTTCAGCCTTTCACTTTCAAGCTATTTGTGTCCTTGGGACTAGGGTGAGTATTTTGTGGACAGCATACAGATGGATCTTTTTTTTTTTTAATCTATTCTACCTGTGTCTCTTGATTTAGAGGTTTAATCGTTTGCATTTAATGTTATTACTGTAAAGATAGTACTTACCTCAACCATTTTATCCTTTAGTTTTTCCATGACATATCTTATTTTTGTCTCTTTTTACCCTTTTAGTTACCCTTACTTATAATCTTTATTTCTATACTCTCCTCCAAGCCTCTCTCTCTTATTATTTCCTTTTGACCTTCAGAACTCCCTTCAGTATTACTTGTAGGGCAGGTCTCTTTTCAGGGAACTTCCTCAGTTTCTGTTTATTGGAGAATATTTTAAACTCTCCCTCCTTTTTTTTCAAGCAGTTTTGCCATATAAAGAATTCTTGGCCACCAGTTTTTTTTTATTTCAGTATCTTATGTATATTATACCACTGCCATCGCCTGCATGGTTTCTAATGAGAAATCAGCACTTCTTATTCAGCATTCCTTATGTGTGATGGATTGATTTTCTCTTGCTGCTTCAGAATCTTCTCTTTATTTTTGGCATTTAACATTCTCCTTAGTATGTGTCTTGTAGTTGGTCTATTAGGATTTTTTTTCTTTTTGGAGTATGTTGTACTTCTTGGATATATATATTCAAGATTTTCATAAGAGTTGGAAAATTTTGGCCATTGTTTCTTTATATAATTTTTCTGGCCCTTTTCCCTTCTCTTCTCCTTCTTGAACATACATAACTCCTATGATTGTGCGCTTCTTGCTGTCATTTAAGTTCCTAGTTTTTTCCTTTTTCTCTATCTGTTCTTCAGTCTGTAAGGTCTCAGATGTCCTATCTTCTAGTTTGCTGATCCTTTTTACTGCTTGTTCAAAACTACTGTTGTATGCCTCTAGTATATTTTATATTTCATCTTTTGTGCTTTTCTTTCCCATAAGTTCTGTTGGTTTTTCTTTTCATGCTTTCAGTTTCTGCTTTGTGCTCACACTGTTTCTTTTTAATATCCTTTTTCCCTTAAGCCATATTTCTTTCATCTCCTTGAGTTGATTGAGGAGATTTGTTTGAACATCTTGGATCAGTTCCAAAACTGTGCCTACTCTGACATTTTAATTTGTCCCTTTGTTTGGGCTGTATCTTCCTTTTTCTGGGTATGGCTTGTAATTTTTTGCTTATGTCTAGGCAGCTGATTATCTTGATGCGTTTACTTTGATGGTCTGTTTCTCTCTCTTGTCTAAGGTTTTATTGTTCATTGACTTTGTGTTAAGGCTTTTGTTTGATACTTGGTTCAACTTATTCTAGATTTGTATAACTGTCTGTGTTTTACTAAACAAAACAGGACTAGGGACCCATGAAGGCAGCACAGGATAGTTTCAAAGGAGAGGGTCTGGATAGACACCAAAAACCCTGTTTTTCTTTTCGGCACTTCTCTGTTCTTCCCAGCAGATGGCACACTTTGGGCAAACCTTTTCTCGCATTCCTAAACAGGGGGTATATATTTTTTAACCTCTACCAGGTGTTATTGAAAAATAATGGCTGTGGGGCTCCCTGTTCCAGGCAGGCTAGAGCCACAATTCAAAGCTGGAGCCCTGTAGACCAAACTCATCAATCAGAAGCCATGCTCAGTACTTGGCTGTGTCTCTCCTCTGTTCCTAAGTAGGAAGACCTCACACTCTTCTCTATCTGTGGCAACCAGCTACAGGCTGTATCTGAAGCAAGCCCCGAAGGTCATGAATGGGCATCGGCTCCTGCCCCTAATGCCATCTGTTCACAGTTTATCCTGTAGCTTCTCAGACTCCCTATCCTGCTCTTCCCTAGATCTTGTACATTGCTCCTCTGGTCTCCAGACTCCCAGAACCATTGTTTCAAACAGTTTCTGTCTGTCCACTGATTTTTTAGGAGTGGTGTCCTGTATTTTCCTGCTGCACCCATCTTCCCCAGATGGTCTCTTTATAATGCAGAACCCTATTTCTTGAACAGCATCAAAGCAATTCCTCTTTGGGTAGATTGGAGCTGTATACTGCACCTATAGAAAGAAAAGGTTACCAAAGCATTTATACACACATGGATTACCTTTAAAATAATAAAATAAAAAATGTAAAAGCAATGTAAATATAATGTAAAGACACTGTACTATCAAGCAGTTGATACGTGATTCACATGCTGTCCTTAAGGGCACAATTTCTGCCCTCTGTTAAGAAAAAAGAAGAAGAAACACATATTGAAAATGGCAGATCGATTGGGATTTTTTGGGAATGGTTTCATTAGAGATACAACTTTTCAACTTAGCTTCAGTTTCTTTGAAACATGAAACACTTGTAAATGATTATGATTCTATGAAATCTTAAATGAATAATGGTAATCCTCCTTTATGTGCCAGATTTTAGAAGGAGCTTTAACTTTTATCCTTGAATGAAGTGGTTGAAACCTGATTTATAAATTTAGGCTCCTGGAGGAAGCCTGGGTTATCCTATAAAGTATTATAAGATTTGTTACCCTGTAGTAGTTGTTGAGGTGATTTTAGAATGTCTGAGGAATGCTGTGCAAAACTTGTACAGATAAAGTGGATTTTTGAAAGTATTACTATATTATTGGAAGGTTTTCTTCAGTATGAAACACTTTAAATGATCTTGTTCTTTTAGGGTTTCAGTTTGACTTGCAATATTATTTAGTTTCTCTTTTTGGTATGTGTGTTTTAATGGCTGTAGTGCTATGTATGAATTAGTGTTTTCTCATGTTCTGTTTAATTATACATATGGATCATGGACCGTTTTAAGCAACAGTGTTTAAATATCCTACTTAATTGGCTATAAAATGATTAAATAAGATTTTGACTGGTAAATTTATAATTCTTTAGATGCAGCCACTGGTGTGCCTGAATGTCAATGTGACTTTAGTTTGGCTATATTAGATTAATAGAACAAATTGTACTGCAGGTATAAAGTTGCTGTGATCTCAGCACTCTTCTAGGAGTTTAGTCAGGTAAATTCATTCATGTTACATACCTTTCTGTTTAATCTTTTAATTAGAACGCATTTAAAAAGTTTAAGCTATTCAGTTTTTCTACGCTTCTCTTTCCAATGTCTCTCTGAAGGTGAGCTTTTACAGTTTTTCATTGATTCCAGCTGCCTTATTGAATAATTTGCCTTATCCAAAGAATTAAAATTATATACTGTTGTGCATGTATTGGTATCTGCAGCCTGGAGGAACCCTGCACATCATTTCTAATGCTTATTGGCGTCTACTTAAAATCCACTTTAGTGCTGCGTGAATGGATCTGATATGCCAAATGTACATGATAAATGTTTTATCTCTGTTTCTCATTGATCAATTTCTGAATGATCAAATGGTTTATCTCAGTAAGACACTAATTCACATTGATCAAATTCTAAATGACCAAGTTGACTTGGTTTCTGCTGAACACAAATTGTATTAAAACAACATTACTTGAACATGCTGCCTTTTCTAATGCAGGAGTTATGTTACTAGCAGTTACATTATAACTAGAATTATTGTATTATAAAGATGTCTCCTTCATAATAAAAAGTTTACACAAGAAGAAAAGTATGTGATATTAGAGGAAGAACAGGGTTTCAGGCGAGGATTTGGGCTTTTACTAACCTAATTAAATTCTGCATTTGTATTGGGCCTTTCTTCTCCCTTTTTTAATTTGAAGGGCTGTGAGCAGGAAATATAGCAGCTGCAGTGGTGACATTTTATTCCTGACAGTCCTTGAAGCCAAAGCAACATCTTGATAGTTTAGTAAGAGAAGAGATGTGGTAATTGAAGAGGCAAAATTTAGATAAAGTAAATATACCTGTACTCTTTGTGCATAAGTTTCTTGGTTACAATTGCATTTTTAGAAGTAAGTTTACTTGTTAGCTTTTGTTGTTTAAACATCATCTTACCTTAGACTATTTCATGTATCCTCTAGAGTTTGTGTTGCTGTAGGAAGTTTTCAATATGAAATTGAAGAAAGCTGTTTATGTGCTTAAGAATATACTTTGTATATGAAGCTGATGGCAAAAACACATTTAGTTATTTAGAACACACAATTCCTTAGGCAGGTTATTTGTTATATCTTTGGCTTGTTTGTTCCATCTATATAATGTAAATGTAACTACCCCTCTTTAAGGTGTTCAAGCTGGGAGGTTTGAAAGTTGTGTGCCTTTGTGTTTTAAAGAAAGTGTTTTTTGGAGTTTTCATTAATCCTCATCTAAAAAAATGGCCTTAAATTGTCTTACTCAGCTCTAGGATACTGGCTTTCATTCTAGCTGTATGATAGATGGTGTTGTAGTCTCTTCTGTAATCACAGAATGTGTAGAGTAGCTTTAATTCTCAAACTACAAATGTGGTTTTTTGTTTTGTTTTTTTTTTTTTGAGCAAAAGAATTAGGTCAAAGAAAAGTGAGACCTGCTTTGGAGCATACTAATATTTGACAGTATTTCCTATTTTGTACACTTAGAATTGGTTAGGTTTGAAAAGGAACTTTAGATAGCTAGTGATTCCCCCCCCCCAATCTAATTTGAGATTAGAGCTCCTCTAATCAGCTCTACTGAGCTAGCTATTCCATTTATTTTATTCCTTGGGTTACAGCGCCATACTTAGTCTACGTACTACTATTTTCTGAGGCAGTAGTGGAAAATGCCAAGAAACATTAACAATAGTTGGGAGTTAGGTTTCCATGTACATTATTTTCTCTACTTCCTAACTGTTCTCCCACAGTATTACCCTCAACACAGTGATTCCTTTACAGAGAGGTTCTGGGAAGCATGGCAATGTTGATTGGACTATAGGGCAGAAAAGGAGAGGGTTTGGTTAAAAGCATAGACAGTTTTATTTATTTCATTTAAAAAAGAACAAATTATAGCCCATTTCTTGATCCTCTGGTCACAAGACCAAGAGTTTCATTGTGGATATTTTCTCATTACTTCAACCTAGTATAAAAAGAAATATCAGATTGTGAAGCAAGCCACTGAAGTTACGGCCAGACCAGATCCATGACGCACTTTTCTTCTCTGTCCCAGCTGTGACAGCTAAGGCTTGCTTACTGGGTTGCTCTAAGCATTTCTTTCCCTTTCATAAAAGCCTTTTTATAGGTTAGATGTAAATGATCAAAACCAGTCTTGTTGCAGCTGTTAGGTTTGTGGCCATACGCTCATGAATTCATGATTTGTTCTGTGTGGAATAAATCATTCTGTTTTCCCCTACAGGAACATTAGCATTGAATTTTCTTCCTTAATCAATAAGATCCATTAAGAATCTAGTATACCCTCCATGCTTATATAAAATATTAATTGCATACCATTAGTTAGATAAATGAAGATTCTGCCAAAATGATAGCTTGTTTCTTTCCTTGTATTGCAATATTTTAAATGAGGACATTTTGAGTTCTAGAGTGCATGGTATTTTGGAATTTGTTTATTGATACTTTGAGTAATTAACCAGTTATGCAGCCCCTAGTTCCCAAAAGATATCTGTAACCAGAACTACTGCTTCTCCTCCTGCTAATTCTGACTGGAGTTCATTTACTTTTTAAAGGATCCAGTTGGAAATAATTTCTTTGATTTTACTTTGATGTTTTCAAAGATAAGAAAAAAATTATTTTTGCTCTTTGAGTGCTACTCTGCTACAGGTAGAAAGCAGTGAAGCTCGTAGGAGGGCCAATTAGGGTTAATTATCATCTGACGGAGCTACACTGTTTTGAAATGTCCAGGAGGACTACTAAGATGTAGAGTTTTAATTCTATGTTTGTCTTAACCATTTTAAAGTCTTGAATTTAAAAAATGGCATCAAAGAAGTTATCTGCACATAAAAATGGTATTGCTCTCCGAGTCAAGATAGACTCTGAATAGTTGCATAAGGTCAACAATATTGTGACAATATTGTGTGTTTTATCACTCCATGGTTTGGTCAGCCCATCACAATGCTATCCATCCTTCTGTGCTTTCATCAGAGAGTTAACATATGGATGTATGTAATTGCCCATTCACTATCTATGCCTGGGATAAAACCATGGTCTAAAATTGAAACCAGAACTTTCAGGATAGTTGTACTTAAAAAATATATCCTCATTGCTCATTTGAATATATAGTTATCAAATCATCCTTCATAGTTTGTCTATCAAGTTTTCTATTACTGATCTTCTGGTTTTTCTTAAGAAGTGAGCAAACAAAATACAAAAATTGAAAAATGAGGCCTTCCCAGAATTTGAAAAGTTCTGTTCTTTTTAAGGCATCATTAACATTTTTTTTTAAATGAGCAAAAGGCTTGAACTCTTCAAAAAAAGATATAAGAATGACCAATTAGCACGTGAAAAGGGGCTTTCCATCCTTTGTTACCAGAGAAATGTAAATTAAAACCATTGGAGTGGTAAAAATCAAAGAGATTGGCAGTACTAATCGTTGGCAAGTGTTCCGAGGAACCACAACTCTTATATTTTGCTGGTGGAAGTATAAAATGGCAAAATCACTTTGGAAACAGGTGACAGTCTCTTATAAATATAATCATATATTTGCTCTCCTAAGTATTTATTTACCCAAGAGGAATGAAAGCATACATCTACAAAAGACTTGTATGCTATATTCATAGCATTTTTATTCATAGTAGCCAAAAAATGGAAACAACACAAGTGGGTATGGTCATCATTAGGAAAACAAATAACTTGTGATGTACTCATATAGTGAACAAACTATTCAGTAGTAAAAACAAACTATGAGACGTTATTATGTATCCATAGCTGTATCAATAGTATCACTGAATCTCAGAAACATTGTTAAACAAAAAGTGACAGGCACAAACCTAGTACCTACTGTGAGATTCCATTTATATGAAGTTCAAGAACAGGTACAATTAATCTGTACTGATAGAAATCAGAAAGTGATCGGTAGGGATTAAGAGAGACTTGATTGGGAGGGGCGCAAGTGAAACTTCTGATTCATTAAAATATTCCTTTTTATTCTAAGTGAAAGTTACACGGGCATATATAATTTTAATGCAATGCAAACAAAATTAACATCAGTGCATTTTATTATATGTTAATTATATCTCAATTAAGAAAAAAACTAAATTCATTGTTAATTAATTTTAATTAGAAAATTATCACTTGATCTTTTGGATCATGTGATAACCAGAAAAGCAAACCATCATTAATTAGAGCATCATTAATCCTCCACAATACTGGGAATTCCCACTTATTAACTGTAATATAAATTTCTTCACTTTATTCAGTTTTAAGAAATTTACCATTTCTGATCTTATCCACAATCATATTTTTTCGCTAGAATGTGAACTACTTATCTCAAAGTCAAGCTGTTTGTTCAGTATGTTTCATTATTACAGAAGTAGAGAGGAGTAAATCTTGCTTGTATTTTATTTAAAATTGTCTTTTTCTCTTTTTAAAATTGCATTTGCCTATTATACCCTCTTCCTTGTTAGCTTAGATTTTTGTAGGCCTGATTAACTTTCAAAAGTTATTTTTGGTAAAAGGATTTTGAAGGCAGAATTTGTAAATGAACCACTTATACATCAACACTCATACGTTTTAATATAACAATCTTAGGCATCATAGTATTGAGTCCTGGCAGAATACTTGAAAACTTGTAAAAGCTTGCATCTTGGCCCTTTCCTACATGTTGAAATGAAAGCACACATGCTCACATGTTAAAGTGTCGCCAAGCATCCTCATCTTGCTCACATGGCTGCCTTAAGTTATTTTATATGCTTTCTTGTTCAATGGCCAGTAGTTAAATTGCTGTGCCCCTTTTGTGAGTGTGTACTTCTAACTGCTGATAATTAGCTGGGTCCCTTGAAAATTGGTAGACGCACGTTCATTAAGAGCAGTTCTTGCTCTTGGCTCAGTTTCACCATCACCTCAACTACTGTTTCTGGATGGAGCTGGCCAGGAATACTGTGCAATGTTATATCTGGCTTTATACTCCTTTTCAAGGACCAAATCCTTCCTTTTTGGTTTGTTAAACATGCATTTTAGGGATCTTACAAGCACAAAGAAGTCAGCTATTTGCCAATTACCATAAGAAAGACTATGATTTTCTTTTTTTTTTTTAAATAAACTGCCATTGTACTTCATCTTGTTCTCTTACACGTCTGA
The DNA here is from genome assembly GCF_023851605.1 of Tamandua tetradactyla. Lineage (NCBI taxonomy): Eukaryota > Metazoa > Chordata > Mammalia > Pilosa > Myrmecophagidae > Tamandua > Tamandua tetradactyla. Next base: position 174,900,146 of record NC_135327.1, on the reverse strand, counting down.
GGTTACACAGATGCCTATTTGTGAGACAGATCCATCAAGGGAGACTCTGAAGTCCACCAGCCTGACAGTAGCATAGATCTTGACAAAGCTGCCTGTGTGGGGGATGCATTCAGAGTGGTTTATGATTGGGATTTTGAAGGTAGCATGCACCTGTTTCTGCTTTCAGGATGAAAAATGAATTGCCAGTTATTGAAGACCTGTTCTAACATGACACTTCATATGGTAGAAGCTTACTCAACCTGCTTTACACTGGGCCCCCAACTATGAAACCATCAGTTCTGGAAAAGGGGTGTCTTGGCAAGAGGGAGAAGAGAGAAGGGGATGAATCCTTGATCCATTACTATTTTTTGTACTTGTGCATGCTGTGGGAAGGAGGCCAGTGCCTCTCACCTGTGTTTCCCTAGCAGAGCTTTTGAGTAAGATGAAGTGATCAAAGCTGGGTGCCAGTGCATCATTACAGTCTCATCACTCTGCAAGCTGCACGCCCAGATGCTGCTGTTTTCTGCATCAGGCTTCAATGATTTACATTCGTAACACCTCCATTATAGCTCATTTGATAGTACTCATAGTTAACCAGTTCTTTTCTTTTCATGATAGTGTTTCTCCAATACAAAAGAAAGCTAATGTAAAAAAGAAAATAACATTACTGAATGTAGAATACATTTTTCAGACATCCTGGTTAGGTGCAAGAAGCAGAAACCAAATACTTTGTCACTTCTTAGATCATTTGTAGGTTTGGTTTGGTTAGTGTGGTTTCGGTTTGGGGGTATTTGTTGATGTCTTTGAATGTGAGGTAATAGATTTTGCAAGCAGACCCATTTCATTGATTCCCATCACCTGGCCTCTCCCTTTTGAATCAGTGAATTCTGACACCCTGTCTACATTTGTTTGGTTTCCTTCCCCAATGAAGAGCTCCATAATACATATATATTTTGAAAAGGTATTAACGTGACAACTTTGCTTTTGAGAACATAATCATCATCAGTGTTAACACAGCCATTCATCGAGGATCTTCTTGATGCTTCCGTCGGTGTGGGCACTGGGAAATACAGAAATGTAAGTTCAAATCCTTGTACTCAGAGTTCTTAACCCTCTGAAATCATTAGCTCTACAGAAGCAGTGTCAAAACTTGATTCAGGAATTGTAACTTTAACATTTGTTCAAGAAAAATTGTTGCGTATCTCAAGCATTCCAGGTAATTTTTATGAATTGAGAAAACAGAGGTGAAGAAGACATGCTCCCTGCTCTCAAAATACTCAGTATATTTGTGGAGACATGTTAGTGTAAGTGACTAAAATGTGATAAATTGTAATACAGATGTACAGACAAAGTGCTGTAGGAATAAGGAGGGGAAATCCCAGGGGCATATGGATTGCATGAAAAGGTGACTGTGTAGACTGGATCTTGAAATTTGGGTCTTCTAATCTTGAAGTTTTCTTTTGGTAAGAAGATGGAGAATGGTTTTCCATGAGAAGGGAATGGAATGCTGGGACTGGTTGGAATCAATGTCTGGTGAAGACAGGTTTCATGGAGTATGAGGCCAAAAAGGATGATTGGGATTATATTTGGGGAGACATTAGATATGTTTTTAAAGGCGGTGTGTGAGGAATCAACCAGAGTTCCTACTTATTCTATCACTCACCCTGGTACTCATAATTCTCACCTTTAGAAGTATGCCTTTTGAATTCATCATTGTTTCTTTCTAGACATATTCTCTCAAAGTATACAAGTGTATATATATTTTTAATTATCAAAGTATAGTACTATATTTTGTACGCAGGCAAGTAGAATTTTCTTCCCCTCTTTTCTTCCAAGTCCACTCCTTGAAAGTAAAACCTGTGAAGTTGTAGTTTGATGTTGATCCTCCCACATTTCTTTCTCCATAGGCATATTAATAATCATATAAGGTTTGTTTTATTTTTGCAAAAAAAAGTGAGATTACATCATACATTTTCAAAGTTATATTTATTATGGATAGCCCTCCTGGTCAGCACATATAAATCCAACTCATTCTTTTAAATAGCTATGTATATTCGTGGCATTGACCTACCGTGATTTATTGAGTTCTTACCTATTGACAGGCACTCCAGGTTGTCACAAATGTTTTTTGTTTTGGTTTTTTTTTTTGTCAGTACATGGAGCAGCTACAGAGAAACAACTTTATGCATAATTAGGAACTGGTACTTTTATTTCCAGAAAATGAATGGAATTTAAATTTTGACCCATCCTGTGTGGCATTGGACCTCATAGCGTTATTATAGTGTTAATGAAATAATGTAGGTAAAATTTGAGGCATATAGTAGGCACACAACTCCATATAGGGTCAATTTCTGCAGGGATCTAGTAGGGTTAGAGTAGGGAGGGTCCAGGTTACTAACCATAGAGATATTATTACATTATGAATCCAAATCTGGCCTTCTAAGCCTTTTCTTTCTTAAAACCCGTTTTGTGAAATTTTTCACCTTTTTTTTTTCCTGTGTAATTTTAAAATATTGTATTTTGGCACAACCCTCTGCAGTTATTGCTGCTAGTTTGTAATTCCCTAGAGGTGAATTGAAAAGATTAGTGTTAGAACTTTTTCCATTAACTCTGGGAAAAACTGCAGAGCAAAAAATTGTCCTTTGGCAGAAATGTCAATCCATACCTCTTTGGAGCATTTAGAAACTGAAGCACCAGGAAGCTGATTTAATAGAAGAATTGAAAACCAAAAATATATGCATGTTTTCACCTTTTCTGACTGATGACAAGACAAATAAAAAATATACTCTCAGAACTTGATGATGCAAAGAAAACAGGGTTGTTGTTCCAGAGAGTACATTAAGGCTGGGATGTTTAAAAGATTTCTGAATGCTAAGCTTTTGGCTACATTCTTCAGAAAGGCTGATCCATGCTTATTAATGATACATCTATTTGTACTTCATGCCATAAACTTCCCTTTTGGTATGATACAGTATCTAGGAAGTAGATTTAAGAAAAGGGAGAGATTTATTATGCTATAGATTTTGCCATAGCGTCTACTAAAAAATATGGTCACTTTATCATGGTTCTTTTCCTGTTTTTTTTGTTTGTTTGTTTCTTAATTTATTAGGGCTTCTCAATTTTTCCATTCCATAATAACAATATGTCTATAACGAAACAGTAAATATCCATGTGAGCAAAGTATCTGTTGGATACAGTGTTTATAGATATCCTTCATATAATGGAATTGAGTTGTGCTAGCAAGTTACTTAATCCCCTAAATCTTAGTTTTCTGTGTCTGTAAAGTTTTGAGATGATGGCAATGAGATATAGAAATTAAATGAGATGCCTTTATGTTCTTGGCACATCCTAGGCAGTCGATACTTAGTTAATTATCATAGTCATCAATAGTTTAAGTTTCTGTTGAGTGAATTGTGTGTTTTTTTTCAATTGATGCCTGTTATATGTTCCCCTGGGGGAAAATCTCTGAACATAATCAAATTGCAAATTGAGAATATACCGTGCCTCTAAAAACATGTGTGTAAAGAAAATTGTTTCTGTCAAATCATTGACCAAAAATAGCAATACTATTCAAAATAATGATTCTATTTTAACATGCTAAATGAGAAATACATAATTTAGTTGGAAATGCACATGGAAGGCTATGGTCAGATAAATACAGCTATTAGTTCATGCTATAGTTCTTATCTAATAACTCATTTCTTTATATAGTTATATTGAGACTGTAGGCAAGAGTAGGTTGGTAATCTATACTGAACAAGCAAGATATCTTTCTAAAATCTGTTCTGAAGTCAGTTGCTTGGCATTTGGAAGATAATTTTTCCCAGAAATAAAAATGACGCTTGTGAAATGGCCTATTTAACCTATTCTGTACACTTTCAATTAAGAATAAAAGACTGGAGGGGCTAAAGAAACAAAAAGAAAAAAAAAGTGCATTTGCTCACATATGCATGTGTGTGTTACATTCTGGGTTAAAAGAGTTTTGTTTACTAACCACAAGTATAACTTTGTTTCTATGAAAAAAAAAAAAAGATCCCTGTAGAGAATGAAAAGGTAATACAGAAGGCTTGAAAAGAACAACCCTCTCCCCACCCAATAACTTTCATTTTTAAGCAGTAGAATACTCTTTTTAGGTGAAATCTCACATGGAGTCCTAATAACTCCAATTGATAATATACTATTAATCTAACTATAGCTTATAAATTAATTTATAACTTTTGTTTATTATAATGTGAAGCAATAGGAACAATGTTGCTTATTTTCCAGATATTCCATTTAAAAATTAGGGACGAAAGGCAATGGCTACAATTTTATATCAGTCTCAGCACTCAGATTTATTTGCTTGTTGAATTGTGGCATGATAATCCTGATTTGTAGTGTGATTAGTGGCAATAATAGTTTTTTTTCTGTTTTTTAACAACTTGGCTGGCAATCACAGGATACTCATCCATCAATCTGATCCATATGATTAAAAGCAAAATAAGTTTCTGCTTTAAAGCTGAATAATTGACAGTATCTAATAAATCATAATACAGAAGTTAGACAAATGCTCAAAACTTAATAATATTAAACCACAGTATGGAAATGACCTTTGAAACCTCCCCAGTGTCATCTTATGCCATATTCTTTCATACATCTTGGAATTCATCTATAGTAGGCCACTCCTTAAAGAGAGAACATGTCTTGCACTTTCATACTTCTGCAGCTTTGCTTATGCTGCGTCTATGGCATGGCACACCTTCCCCATTTTACTCCGAGTAAACTCATCCATCTACCAAGATCTGTTTCTCTTGTTTCCCTGAACTTCCCTTCCCACCAAAAAAAAAAAAAAAGTCACTATTAATTGCTCCCTTTGTGTTCTTGTAACTCAAACCCTTATTACAACTGCATCTTTTTTTATGATTGCCCTCATAGCTCTCTTCTGGTGTCTGCGCTTCTAAGGCATGGGTTGTATCTTAGCCATGTTTGTAGCTGCAGTATTCTTATCAGTTGCTCAAATGAAATCAGTATTACTATTTGCTGAATTTAATTGATTGTTCTAAAACTTTTCCATGCTTCTCAACTGTCAAAATTTTCACTTTGGAAGGAATCTAAAATAGCTCTGAATTTACAGTAGAAGAAACTTTCGTGTAAAATAGCAAATAAGAATTGTAGACTCCTAGGAGTTTGAAGGGCTCTAAGGGAATATGTCAAATTATAGTGTGTGAATCTCATTTCCAGTTGAATTGAGTCTTCTTGAGGGCAGGAATTATTTTATTCTGTTGATACATTTCCCTCAGTACCTAGCATATATATTGTGCTTAGTAAATACATGCTGAAATAAATTCATTCAGCAGATTAGGGGACCATGGCTATACTGACATCTCTGGTATAGCCTATGGTTTGATTTATCTAGATGTTGATAGTCTTCTTTACAGGTTGTTAACACAGGGCCAATTTTTGTTGGACATTAGCTAATTGCCATAGTTCATCTGTAATACATGCCAGATAGAAGCTAAGATTTCCTCCTGATAGTATTAATAGGGTATTTAAGACTACAGCAAAATTAAAAATGTGATCGAGTATTGCTTTTTTAGATTAAGCTTTGTCATTAAGAAGGAATTCCTTCAGTTCAGACTTCTGAATGGTGTGAGTTTTTGTTAAGGAAGGATTGTTGATACTTGAAAATTTCTTGACCTGCCACTCTTTTTGAGTACCATTTTCCACTTCTGATAATATAGACAGATTTCTTTATCTGCCAAAAGCACAAAGTATGTTTGTTTGTTTTTTTATTTTTTTATTTTTATTTTTTTATTAACGGAAAGAAAGAAAAAAAGAAGAAAGAAATTAACACAACATTTAGAAATCATACCGTTCTACATATGCACTCAGTAATTCTTAACATCATCACATAGATGCATGATCATCATTTCTTAGTACATTTGCATCGGTTTAGAGGAACTAGCAACACAACAGAAAAAGATATAAAATGTTAATATAGAGAAAAGAAATAAAAGTAGTAATAATAGTAAAAAAAAAAAACCCTATAGCTCAGATGCAGCTTCATTCAGTGTTTTAACATCATTACTTTACAATTAGGTGTTATTGTGCTGTCCATTTTTGAGTTTTTGTATCTAGTCCTGTTGCACAGTCTGTATCCCTTCAGCTCCAATTATCTATTATCTTACCCTGTTTCTAACTCCTGCTGGACTCTGTTACCAATGACATATTTCAAGTTTATTCTCGAATGTCCGTTCACATCAGTGGGACCATACAGTATTTGTCCTTTAGTTTTTGGCTGGACTCACTCAGCATAATATTCTCTAGGTCCATCCATGTTATTACATGCTTCATAAGTTTATCTTGTCTTAAAGCTGCATAATATTCCATCGTATGTGTATACCACAGTTTGTTTAGCCATTCTTCTGTTGATGGACATTTTTGCTGTTTCCATCTCTTTGCAATTGTAAATAACGCTGCTATAAACATTGGTGTGCAAATGTCCGTTTGTGTCTTTGCCCTTAAGTCCTTTGAGTAGATACCTAGCAATGGTATTGCTGGGTCGTATGGGATTCTATATTCAGCTTTTTGAGGAATCGCCAAATGCCTTCCACAGTGGTTGCACCCTTTGACATTCCCACCAACAGTGGATAAGTGTGCCTCTTTCTCCGCATCCTCTCCAGCACTTGTCATTTTCTGTTTTGTTGATAATGGCCATTCTGGTGGGTGTGAGATGATATCTCATTGTGGTTTTGATTTGCATTTCTCTAATGGCCAGGGACATTGAGCATCTCTTCATGTGCCTCTTGGCCATCCGTATTTCCTCTTCTGGTAGGTGTCTGTTCAAGTCTTTTTCCCATTTTGTAATTGGGTTGGCTGTCTTTATGTTGTTGAGTTGAACAATCTCTTTATATATTCTGGATACTAGACCTTTATCTGATATGTCATTTCCAAATATTATCTCCCATTGTGTAGGTTGTCTTTCTACTTTCTTGATGAAGTTCTTTGATGCACAAAAGCGTTTAATTTTGAGGAGTTCCCATTTATTTATTTCCTTCTTCAGTGCTCTTGCTTTAGGTTTAAGGTCCATAAAACCACCTCCAGTTGTAAGTTTCATAAGATATCTCCCTACATTTTCCTCTAACTGTTTTATGGTCTTAGACCTAATGTTTAGATCTTTGATCCATTTTGAGTTAACTTTTGTATAAGGTGTGAGATGCGGGTCTTCTTTCATTCTTTTACATATGGATATCCAGTTCTCTAGGCACCATTTATTGAAGAGACTGTTCAGTCCCAGGTGAATTGGCTTGACTGCCTTATCAAAGATCAAATGTCCATAGATGAGAGGGTCTATATCTGAACACTCTATTCGATTCCATTGGTCGATATATCTATCTTTATGCCAATACCATGCTGTTTTGACCACTGTGGCTTCATAATATGCCTTAAAGTCCGGCATCGCGAGACCTCCAGCTTCGTTTTTTTTCCTCAAGATGTTTTTAGCAATTCGGGGCAACCTGCCCTTCCAGATAAATTTGCTTATTGGTTTTTCTAATTCTGAAAAATAAGTTGTTGGGATTTTGATTGGTATTGCATTGAATCTGTAGATCAGTTTAGGTAGGATTGACATCTTAATTGTATTTAGTCTTCCAATCCATGAACATGGTATGCCCTTCCATCTATTTAGGTCTTCTGTGATTTCTTTTAGCAGTTTTTTGTAGTTTTCTTTATATAGGTTTTTTGTCTCTTTGGTTAAATTTATTTTAGGTATTTTATTCTTTTAGTTGCGATTGTAAATGGAATTCGTTTCTTGATTTCCCCCTCAGCTTGTTCATTACTAGTGTATAGAAAAGCTACATATTTTTGAATGTTGATCTTGTAGCCTGCTAGTTTGCTGTACTCATTTATTAGCTCTAGTAGTTTTGTTGTGGATTTTTCCGGGTTTTCGACGTATAGTATCATATCGTCTGCAAACAGTGATAGTTTTACTTCTTCCTTTCCAATTTTGATGCCTTGTATTTCTTTTTCTTGTCTAATTGCTCTGGCTAGAACCTCCAACACAATGTTGAATAATAGTGGTGATAGTGGGCATCCTTGTCTTGTTCCTGTTCTTAGGGGGAAAGTTTTCAATTTTTCCCCATTCAGGATGATATTAGCTGTGGGTTTTTCATATATTCCCTCTATCATTTTAAGGAAGTTCCCTTGTATTCCTATCTTTTGAAGTGTTTTCAACAGGAAAGGATGTTGAATCTTGTCAAATGCCTTCTCTGCATCAATTGAGATGATCATGTGATTTTTCTGCTTTGATTTGTTGATGTGGTGTATTACATTAATTGATTTTCTTATGTTGAACCATCCTTGCATACCTGGGATGAATCCTACTTGGTCATGATGTATAATTCTTTTAATGTGTTGTTGGATATGATTTACTAGAATTTTATTGAGGATTTTTGCATCTATATTCATTAGAGAGATTGGTCTGTAGTTTTCTTTTTTTGTAATATCTTTGCCTGGTTTTGGTATGAGGGTGATGTTGGCTTCATAGAATGAATTAGGTAGTTTTCCCTCCACTTCGATTATTTTGAAGAGTTTGAGGAGAGTTGGTACTAATTCTTTCTGGAATGTTTGATAGAATTCACATGTGAAGCCGTCTGGTCCTGGACTTTTCTTTTTAGGGAGCTTTTGAATGACTAATTCAATCTCTTTACTTGTGATTGGTTTGTTGAGGTCATCTATTTCTTCTTGAGTCAAAGCTGGTTGTTCATGTCTTTCCAGGAACCCGTCCATTTCATCTAAATTGTTGTATTTATTAGCGTAAAGTTGTTCATAGTATCCTGTTATTACCTCCTTTATTTCTGTGAGGTCAGTAGTTATGTTTCCTCTTCCATTTCTGATCTTATTTATTTGCATCCTCTCTCTTCTTCTTTTTGTCAATCTTGCTAAGGGCCCATCATTCTTATTGATTTTCTCATAGAACCAACTTCTGGTCTTATTGATTTTCTCTATTGTTTTCATGTTTTCAATTTCATTTATTTCTGCTCTAATCTTTGTTATTTCTTTCCTTTTGCTTGCTTTGGGATTCGTTTGCTGTTCTTTCTCCAGTTCTTCCAAGTGGACAGTTAATTCGTGCATTTTTGCCTTTTCTTCTTTTCTGATATAGGCATTTAGGGCAATAAATTTCCCTCTTAGCACTGCCTTTGCTGCGTCCCATAAGTTTTGATATGTTGTGTTTTCATTTTCATTCGCCTCTAGGTATTTACTAATTTCTCTTGCAATTTCTTCTTTGACCCACTTGTTGTTTAAGAGAGTGTTGTTGATCCTCCATGAATTTGTGAATTTTCTGGCACTCCGCCTATTATTGATTTCCAACTTCATTCCTTTATGATCTGAGAAAGTGTTGTGTATGATTTCAATCTTTTTAAATTTGTTAAGACTTGCTTTGTGACCCAGCATATGGTCTATCTTCGAGAATGATCCATGAGCACTTGAAAAAAACGTGTATCCTGCTGTTGTGGGATGTAATGTTCTATAAATGTCTGTTAAGTCTAGCTCATTTATAGTAATATTCAGATTCTCTATTTCTTTATTGATCCTCTGTCTAGATGTTCTGTCCATTGATGAGAGTGGTGAATTGAAGTCTCCAACTATTATGGTATATGTGTCTATTTCCCTTTTCAGTGTTTGCAGTGTATTCCTCACGTATTTTGGGGCATTCTGGTTCGGTGCATAAATATTTATGATTGTTATGTCTTCTTGTTTAATTGTTCCTTTTATTAGTATATAGTGTCCTTCTTTGTCTCTTTTAACTATTTTACATTTGAAGTCTAATTTGTTGGATATTAGTATAGCCACTCCTGCTCTTTTCTGGTTGTTATTTGCATGAAATATCTTTTCCCAACCTTTCACTTTCAACCTATGTTTATCTTTGGGTCTAAGATGTGTTTCCTGTAGACAGCATATAGAAGGATCCTGTTTTTTAATCCATTCTGCCAGTCTATGTCTGTTGATTGGGGAATTCAGTCCATTAACATTTAGAGTTATTACTGTTTGGATAATATTTTCCTCTACCATTTTGCCTTTTATATTATATATATCATATCTGACTTTCCTTCTTTCTACACTCTTCTCCATGCCTCTCTCTTCTGTCTTTTTGTATCTGACTCTAGTGCTCCCTTTAGTATTTCTTGCAGAGCTGGTCTCTTGGTCACAAATTCTCTCAGTGACTTTTTGTCTGAGAATGTTTTAATTTCTCCCTCATTTTTGAAGGATAATTTTGCTGGATATAGGAGTCTTGGTTGGCAGTTTTTCTCTTTTAGTAACTTAAATATATCATCCCACTGTCTCTAGCTTCCATAGTTTCTGCTGAGAAATCTACACATAGTCTAATTGGGTTTCCCTTGTATGTGATGGATTGTTTTTCTCTTGCTGCTTTCAAGATCCTCTCTTTCTCTTTGACCTCTGACATTCTAACTAATAAGTGTCTTGGGGAACGCCTATTTGGGTCTAATCTCTTTGGGGTGTGCTGCACTTCTTGGATCTGTAATTTTAGTTCTTTCATGAGAGTTGGGAAATTTTCAGTGATAATTTCTTCCAATAGTTTTTCTCCTCCTTTTCCCTTCTCTTCTCCTTCTGGGACACCCACAACACGTATATTTGTGCGGTTCATATTGTCATTGAGTTCCCTGATACCGTGTTCGAATTTTTCCATTCTTTTCCGGATAGTTTCTGTTTGTTTTTGGAATTTGGATGTTCCATCCTCCAAATCACTAACTCTTTCTTCTGTCTCTTTAAATCTATCATTGTAGGTATCCATTGTTTTTTCCATCTTTTCTACTTTATCCTTCACAAAGTATGTTTGAGTAACATTTGCTAGTTTGACCTGGAAACATGACATCTTCGAGTCAGGTACCCCTCTACCAAGAAAGCCAATTAAATACTTGATAAGTTATCTTCTTATGAAAGCCTACTTACCTGCTTGCTCCTTAAGGTCTCTATTGTCTGATTATAGACATCTTCTGAGCAAGTCACTGATGGAGCCAAGGCATAGAGGCGAGAATTCCTATCCTGGTTTAAGAAAAAGATGACAGAGTCATTCCTCTTTGTGGCTCAATTAAAACTGTACTGATTGTCGCATCCCATTAACCCAGTGGGTCACACTTTGCATTCATTAGTGGCAGCCCCATTATAAGGTAGAGAAGTCTTGCCACATCATGGACACATTTATGAAGATCGATAACAGCTAAGGTTCAGTGTTAACTTTTATTTTCAAGCAGTCTGCACAAAAAGGTATCTGGTATTGGCTTTTGCTTTGATTTACAGAAAGCTTGTCACGTGAAGAAGATATCACATAAAACAGCATTGCTGGGTAGCACTGTTATTAGATGGAACTTTAAGTATAGCAAATAACAACTAATTCTAATTAGGTTCATTATCCTCTCTGGCTGCCTTCTGTACTTTTGGTGGGCCCTCTTAGTAGTAATACGGTATCTTCTCAAAGAAATTGGATGGCTCACTTTGGCTTGGAATACCATGTTTTTCCAAAAGTTCCTTATTAACAATAGCTAGCAGTGTGTTGCTGGTCATCTAAGAGGGAATCATTAAGTAGTCAACTAGATGGGTCATTTATCCTGCATTGGCAGCATCTAGTAATTACATATTTATCAGTTTTGCCTCAGGGCATATGTGTGTGCACACTTTCCCACACAAACCCCAGAGGTGGAAAGAGTCTAAAATTTTGGCTTCTGAATATCTGCAGTAGCTCCAAGTAGTAGCAGGTGTCCCTTCTTGAAAAGGGTACCTATAGCTTCCTACTCAATAGAACTTTTATCCCCAAGGAGAATAGTCATCACTTTGCCTCACATTTTTTGGTTTTAATGCACTTTGGTGTGGCAGAGTGTCTTTTATGCTGTAAAAACTTTCCTTCCTTTTGAAATCTTTCTGTTTTGTCTCACTAGTTCCAGTTGTGTCTTAATATGCAAGAAAGGCAGCTGTGTTTTCCTTTAAGCAAATGTAATTATGGAGGAGAGCGTCTCTGTTTATCCCATGGACAAATACATTATGGGTAATGGCAAAAAAAGGAGGGGGGAGGGAAACTTGAGACCCCAGGAAAATTACACAAATCTTTTCAACTCTCTATAAAAAAGATGATTGTTGCCCTTTATAAGGGTGCCTCCTTCAACCAACATTTTCTTTAGAGCTAGCAGCTGTGATGGTTAGGGAACAGCACATGCACAGGAGAAATAGCCACCTTTCTTTCAGTTCCAGGTGTAGACAGAGACACCATTTGTATCTCTTCTGGCTTGTGTCTGCTTTTCAGGCAGCCGCATTTCTAGTCATATTTCAATCTATCTCCATTTTGAGGTTCTAAATTATTTTTGCGGCTTTTATGTGCCTTTTAACTAAACAAGTTCTGACAAGGTTTGTTGTTTTCTGTTCCTCTGTTAACTTCTTTATCTGGGAGAACCTTTCTGCAAGTGTGGGAGACAGTCTTCCCTTTAGCAGTTAAATGAAATAATACAGATGGAAGTATATATGAATTACGATTGGGAACAAAATGTGGCCCTAGCCCAAGCAGGTTGCACCTAATAGCTTTTTGTTGCCCAGAATATTTCTGTTCCTGGAATGGTTCAGAGCAATCAGACCAGCCCCTTCTATAAAGCAGGAAGTGCAAGCAGCAGCTGGGGAAAATCACATTTGGCCTAGACAGCAGGAAGATAGTGCCCAGGAAGTCCAGCTCTCTGAGGTGAGGAAGCCAAATTATGAAGCTTCGATGTAAGATATTGTCATTATGAGGCTTTTTAGAGAAAAAGTGTAATTAAATTTGAAGCCAAATGAATGAGTGTATATATGGGAAAGATTCTCTTAAAATGCTTATGAAGGCAATCTAGTGACTGTCATGAAACTTTATTTTAAACTTATACTTTTAAAAAAGAATAAATACTGAATCTGAACCTCATATCAGCTTTGAAGGCATAGCTAATATCAAAGTTTAAACATTGATAGGAGCCCACTCTTTTTCTCTATGAATTTTTCCCGGCTTTTTGAGGGATGCAAATTTAGTCTAAAAGGGAACATTATCTGGTGTCTTTCTTAACTTTCAGAAAAGTTAGATTTGGTACAGCATAGTGCTTGCTGGAAGAGAGCCAGCCTCTTGTGAATTGCAACAACACAAAATACTCAGCCTAAACTGCAGGAGTATAGGAAAGTACAAAACCAAGAACGCTAGGGGAAAGTTTAGTGCAAGGGGCATTTTGTTTCAGGCACAACTGCAATTTATTGTGGTGACTTCCAGCAGCATTTTGTTAAGAAGGATTCTGAAGCTGTGACAAGCTCAGCCTGAAGGGGTGCCATGATTGATTGATGATGTCTGCCGTCAGTGTAGGATTGAGAGAGCTGGCATATTTCCAGTATTTTTGCTACCCCTGCTTTAGAAGCATATATAAATGTTCTTTATCCCTTAAAGATGCCCCAAATAAGACAGATGTAGCAGGGGGAGGAAGAGGAGAGAGATAAGGAGGAAAAGAGGGAAGGAAGAAAGGGCTGTATAGTACAATTGTTTTTAACATTTTTTATTGTTAAATATAACAGGTATACAGAAAAGTGATATTCAAAGTACAGTTTAACAAGTGGTTATAGAGCAAATTTCAAAGTATAGTATGGGTTACATTACCACAATTTAAGGTATTTCCTTCTGGCTATTCTAATACACTAGGAACTAAAAAAATCTATGTGATTCAGCAGTCATTATCTTTTGTTAAATCCTGACTTCTCTGTTACAATTCCTCTTATCATTTGATCATTCTGTCTCTTCAGGGATATTTGGGCAATGACCATTCTAACTTCTCCACATTGCAAAAAGGGGTCTCGACATTCTGGGGTAGGGGAATACAACTGGTTGATATTCTGGAGGAGACTGGAACCTCTTAAGTTTCAGGGCTTATCTGGTATAGGAACTATGTGGAGTGTTTCAGTTTCTGAAAAATGAACCTAATAATTTATTAAAAGCCCTAAGTTTTATTAGGGCTTTCAGAAATACTGTTGGTTGGGGCTTGACATACCGTGACAATTTGTAATATCTGGTTGAAGCTTGCATAAGAGTAACCTCCAGAATGACCTCTCGACTCTATAGCCATATAGTACAATTTTAATATCTTTTCTTTCCATTCTCTATTTGCCTTTTCTCCTAACAGAGGCTTTAAGGGCAGGAAATATCACAAAAAGGGCCTATTCTGATTTTGTTACCTCTTGTTCTGCTATGGATCCTGGTAAGAAAGGCCATTATTTCTCCTTCACTTCAGGTCACCTGAACACCAGTGAGACTGTGACTTGACATTTTCAGAGACCTTCAGAATAATCAGAATATAAACAACAGTTGGTAAAGCATTCTTAATGTGGTCATAATTGTCATTTTCTCTTTAGTGGATAGGAGAATATATTGGCGGTCCACTTTGCTTAGCATGTATAGTACATGCAAAGATTTAACCTCTAGTGCATTTCTGAAATAGAGGCTGTGGTAGTTAGATTCAGGTGTCAGCTTGGCTAGGTGAAGGTGCCTAGTTCTATTGCTGTGGACATGAGCCAATGGCATATGAACCTCATCTGTTGCTCATTACATCTGCAGTTGGCTAGGAGGCATGTCTGCTGTAATGAATGATGTTTTATTTAATTGGCTGGTGCTTAAATGACAGAGCTCAACATAGCACAGCCCAGGCAGCTCAGCATACCTTATCTCGACACTTGCAATTCGGCCCAGGCCTTTGGAGATGCAGAAAGGAATCACCCCAGGTAAAGTTGTTGGAACCCAGAGTTCTGGAGAGAAGACCAGCAAAGATTGCCTTGGCCTTCCCACGTAAGAATGAACCTCAGTTGAAAGTTAGCTGCCTTTCCTCTGAAGAATTATACAACAACTAAATAAATCCCCTTTTATTGAAAGCCAGTCCATCTCTGGTATGTTGCATTCCGGCAGCTAGCAAACTAGAACAGAGGCTCATGGGCAAAAGCCTTAGTCTTCTTAGGTAGGCAGATAAGACTCTAGTTGCATGACCTCTCTCCTAAATACTGGACGTTGGAAAGCTCCATCTACTAAATACCCTTCCTTCAGTCTAAATATTGATGTTCATAACTAATATTGGAAATCTGAAATTGGTAGAATTTGATGGTACCTAGAAAATTAATATTATAATTGATTTACCATCATGTTGAAAAGTTTTAATAAAAGCCCTCATTTCTTGATTTCATTATGTGTGGTGGTGATATTACAAAATACCCATTAATTTATCTGATTTAGATAACAAAATAAGTCATTCAGACCTTTAAACTGAAGTTAATATCTTGAGCAGTACTTAGAGCTCCCTCTTTCAAGGCTCTTCAGTCTAATCTCATACTGGAGTTGCGGGCCATAATCAGCCAGTTTAAGAGTTTACATTGAGCATGTTAGGAAAGCTTTAATTTCATATCTGAAATTTTTGTATCCATCATGGTGCATGTTTTATAGAGAAGAAAATCTTTCTGTTCCGTATTGTTGCCCTTCTTGTGGTCTGGGCTACTGGGTCATTCATCAGTGTTGCCATTTAAAAATGAAATAGCCAGTACTCTTATATTCCTCCCTGCTACTCCTGAATGTCATTTAAAGCTTTTGAGGGTGGAGTAAGGTAGGGAACAGATCTCACAGCTTTAATAAATTGAAATGTTATCTGACATCTTTAGCATTGACACTTCCAGACCTCCTGCTGGGGATAGCTAGCTTAGCTTGACTTTACAAAATGACATTTATGACACTAAGGATATTGAAATTTCCTGAAAGAGGCTGAAAACCAGTTTCTTACCTGTTTGAATGCTCATTTAATGGTAATAGAATTTTAACTGTGAAGTGTTTATTATTCTTAAAATGCCCAACTTGTATTAAACATGATTTTGCTATTATTAAAGTAAATTAAAGCAGTTTGCCATCAATTCTGTTGAGTTCCCCCTTAATGTCCTAGTCACAGGTAGGAGCCGTGCCTCCAGCAGTGGGTAAATCTGTGCCAAGTGTAATTACTTTCAATGCAATTCCATTTATTCAGAGGGAAGACTTGCTCCCCATGAGAACATAGTTGAGGAAAGAAAAGTTATATAAGTTTATATTAATTATATACTTCATGCTAGAGGTTTGATTTTTAACATGAGTACAGTTTTTTTAATCCCTTTATCAAAAACACATGTAGCAATCTTTTGTCACCACCTGAATACTTTGTGAGCTCGTTTAATTACGTGAACAGGTGCCAATACTCAGACGGATTATATTCTCAAACTTGGTGTATAAGTAGGCTGTTCAAAAGTGGACCATATTTTCCTTTGGAAACAAAGTGATAACTATAGTTAGGTTCCCAGAATGACCTATAGAAGTTTATTAGTTGACATAATAATAAATGTAAAAAAAATTAGTAGAACCTATTATTTATTACAAACTTATGTAGTGGACATTGTTAAAAGCTTAAAAATTATCTCACTAATCTTTGCAACATTCTTAAAGTGGGAGTTGGTGAAGAAGTTGCACTTTAGCCAGCTAGGCAACTTGCCCAAGTTTATGTAGTAAGAAAGTAGTGCAGCCAGGGTTCAGACATGCATAGTTTAGAAGCCAAAACTGTGGTTTTAACCATTACACCACACTGCTACAGTATAGTACTGACTGTACTGTAGAACCTTACTAACCCTAGTCATCCTGTTTTATTGGGAAACTCAGTTTTACTTCCAGTTTGTATGTTAGGAATATTTGTCTCCCCAGCATAGCTTGCCACCCTTCCTCACTGCCCACCTTATCCCCATACATACATGCTGTCGGTGGGGAGCAGAGAGGTGCCCCAAGGTTTCCAAAGGAGGAGAAGTCTGAACAGTCTGCATTTTTTGACAGATATTTTGCCAGACACTGGGAATCTGTGGTAAACTAACACATGACCCCTCCCCTCGTGGAGCTTATATTTTAGTGGGAGAAATGACTAACCATCCAAACAGCTTGACGTTATAGTTGTGAAAAGTGCCATCAAGCACTATAAGAGCATGTTAATGTTGAAATTGACAGTGACAGTCTCTTTCCAGACTGAACGCTGAAGACTAAAACAGTGGGTGTTAAGGGAAGAATTAAAGAAGGGGGTTGAGGATGTGTTATGACCCTGAAGAAAGAGCTTAGCTTCTTTGTGGCTCTGAAAGAAAGCCTGGGACAGGAAAGCATAGTGGAGAAAGAGATGTGGCTGGAGAGGGTGGCAGGGACTACATATTGTAGAACCTAGAAGCCCATAATTAGTATTTTGAATTTTATCTCAAGAGTGGTGGAAAGTTTTCAAAGGAATAACTTGGAAGTTATAAGATTAGATTTGCAGTTTAGAAGTGGCACTTTGTTGTGTTGATCATTAATTGATGTGGATATGAGGGTTGTATATTAAGAATAGATGATTTAGAGTTAAGGTGTTTGCCATGAAAATGGAGAGAATGGGTGGATTCAAAGAGGGATTTTAGCCATGTAATTACCACACTTGGTCACAGATCGGATATTGGAAATGAGCGAGAGAGGGAGGTATTAAAGCTTGCTCCCTCATATTTGGCTTGAATGTTCAGATGGATAAGGGTCCATTTATTGATATGGGGAAGAAAGAACGAACTGGGGGTGGAGAAGGAAGTTAAGAGTTCAGTTTTGAATATGAGGCACCCTGTAAGACCGTCAGTATAAATAACAGCAGGTGTTGCCTATAAGAAGGCTGCACTAGAGATATGAATAGGGTAGCTAATCAGCACACAGATGGAATTTAAGGCCATGAGAATGATATAGATGACCTGCAGAGAGAATATACATAAAAGAGCAAATAGACCCCCATGACAGTGTCCTTGAGAAGCTTCAACATGTAGAGATCAGTTGGGAAATGAGGAGCCAGAGAGGTAGGAGAAAAAAATCGCAGTGTGATGGTTGGTTCCATAAATGTCTATTAAAAGTCATTGGATTCGGCAGCTGGAGGTGTCTGTCTTTAGCAAGAGCAATTTCATGGAATAGTTGAGTGGAAGCCATTTTAATATGGATAGAAGAGAATGGATGGAAGATAAGGATGTGGATGTGCTGTTGTAAGGATGGTAGATGCTAGAGCTGTGCTTTCACTAATATGTCACTGGCCACAGAGACTGTTTAAATTTATTAAAATTAATTAAAATTTAAAATGCATTTCTTTAGCCACCCTAGTCATATTTTAGGTGCTCAGTAGCCACATGTGGCTATGGCCACTGCATTGAACAGCACAGATAGAGAACATTTCCGTTGTTGGAGAAGATATGTTGGACAATGCTGTTCTAGGGAAGGTTGGAATGCTGATGAAAATGATCTGGTTGAGAGAGGGGTTGAAGAAGAAAAAGGAGAGAAAATCCCTTTAGAGAAGCAAGATGGGAAGCAGAGTGAGGAAAAGGTAAAATTGGAAACGTGTAGGGATTGCCTTCTTTTTATAACAGAGGTACTTATCTTCCAAAGCACAATAGAAAAGGAGAAGTTGGATGCAGACCCACCTTTTATGATGGGAAAACAAAGGAATTATCTAATGGTTTCTATTTTCTCCATGAAGTGAGAAGCCAGGTCATTAGCCAAGAATGAAAGGGGAGGTAAAGGGGTAAGATTTTTAAGGATGTTGGAGGTGGGATGAATAGTCCTTGTAAAGAGGAACAAAAGTGAGCTTAACATAAAAATGTAATAAAATTTGGGCAGGATTTAATGTCTACTTATGAATTTATAGTGAGTCCAGTTTCCCTAGTTAGGTGATTTTCCTCCCAAAACAGACAATTTGGAGAGCACTATTAACGGGCGTTCATGAGGAGGACATTCATAAGGCAGATATTCGTAAATTAGGATGTGTGTAATGGCTTAGATTCAATATCATGGAGTTAGAACCCTTAGGAAGATGTAAAACTAGTTGAGCTGAGCATGGTGAATCCAATCTAGGACATGAACTGAGAAATACATTGTTTGGACCTGTAGTAATACATCATTATCCCTTTATATAGGAATCATTGAGATTCTGCCTCTGAAATACTCATGCGTGAGCTCATCATAATCATCTGGAGAATTTGTGTAGTAGGTTGTTTTGTATACTTCATGGTTCTTATTCATTTTAGTCTCTGCAGCAGCCTAGAATGTTAAACCAATTTGCTAAATCTTGCCTGTCCTCTGAAAAATGCTTATATCCAATTTCTTTAACCAAGAGGATGAGATTATGTGTTGTAATATAATGCCTTATAAGGGCATCACAACAGGATAATCGGAACAAAACAAGAAACGTGCTAAAAAATTTTAATTCCAGAGTAATTGTGTAGATGTCTTATAGATGCATATGTGGTTCAGTGTGCTTATACATCCCATATAAACTTTTCACTTATGTTAGCTATAAAATGCTTTAAAGATTTATCTTCTTCTAGATTCTCACATTTAATTTACAGGGTAAATGCATAGTGTACTTGTCCTCCCCAAATTAGTAAATAGTGTTAACATGTGCAATTATGCTAAATGCTAGAGATGAAACATGATGATATATCATCTAAATTCTCCTTTTCCCTTTGAGTTACCTAAAACACATCCATTTACTAAATGCAGAGAGACTGTCTTCTCACTTCCAGGTACTTTCAGGGAAATAAAACGTTAATATTTATGATGCTTTCTGAGTTTCAGGGATATAAGGCACTATGTACAAAATTATGGTTTCTTTTTTAGTCTAAAAAATCTTTTGAAATGAATTTAGTTCCTATGGGAACTTATCACTGCTGTAGACAGTGCCCTTATCCACAAGTGAAAAATAAAATCAATTCAGAGAATGATTTTATAATTTTATAACATGGCTAGGAAATGTACATTAGGACTATGTATAGTTATACTCTGTGGATGTTTTACTGGTTCATATTAGATTGTGTTTGAAAACATCTTTGCAAATGTCATCATCAGTCCTTCAGTTTGAGGCCAGAATAGGTATATAATGGTTTAGTAGAAGTTTGTGTGTACTTTTTCTCCCAACACCCAGATAGTTGCTTGTAAGAAGAAAGGGATCTGAGAAATATTTTGGAAGTAAAATTGGCTATGGGAGGTGGAGAGGGAAAAGGGAGGCTCTTAATTAACTCCTGGGAAAGGTTGGCATTGTGCAGGTAATTAGTAGAATCACATCAATAAGCTTGAAAAGGAAACAGCTGAGGTTAGAGACACCGGTTGGAGGCTATGATGATAGTCAATGCATAAAGTGATATCTTCGAGTGGTGATAGGAGAAACTAAGGAAAGGTTGAAGCTGACAGACATTTCAATGGAAGAACCAACAGTCTCAATGAATTGTTTACTGTGAAGTATTAAATAAGAGCCGAGAGCCTCAATTTAGTGCAAGATGATAAGTTGATATTGCTGTTGGTGAAAAGTGGGAGAAAAGTCTTGACTTGGGCAGGAAAAGAGAAAGCAAATAAATTGAAAATATCTAGTTGATGCTTAGAGTTAAGGGTCTTAGGAATCCTAAGACGATCATCTGATCTAGTCCCTGCTAAAAATGGGTAAGATTACTTCCTTGTGTGTGTGTGTATATGCTGTATGGTGGGTCACATTTCATTATTTTTCCATGTGAGTTATGGTTATTGCAGCACGATTTGTTGATTTTTTTTTGTTTAGTTTTGATTGTTTTGCTTGTTTGTTTTTTGGGGGAGGAAGTGCATGGACTGGTATCGAACCCTGGTCTCCCACGTGGCAGGTGAGAATTCTACCACTGAACTACCCTGGCACCTCCTTCCCTGTATATTTTATAGAAAGAACTGAAACCTAAGATCATACAGCTACTGACCAATGGAGCGTGACTAGAAAACCCCCAAAGAAGGAAGAATAACTTCACCAGGAACTGTAGAAGAAACAGCAAGGGCTAGGATCTTAGTTTTGGGAATTGCTCACAATTAAGAGAGTGGAGAGGAAAGGAGTGAACAGTTAAGAAGACAGAGAAGGAACCAACTTAGAGGAATTTCAAGGATAAAACTTCCAGTCTTTTCAGTACTCATGTTATGCTTTACTACTGGTGGCTTGTTTTGTGACTTAAATGATTATGATGGTTTTTGTGTCTTTTTTCTCACAAGATTGCTGCAATATTAAATCAAAAGGACTTGCACTGAACTTGTGCTGAAGACTGACATGTATGAAGGCATTTTGAATTATGCCTCAATATGCATGTTTGTCTTTGTGTAGAGTTTGTATTTCATATGTGATAGGTACATCACTGTTGTCTTTTGGAACCACAGAATCCTTAGAAATGGCATTAACATTAGAAATTTTTATGTCTAGGCAGCTGAGGTGGGGGGGACATGAACTGCTTCTTATAGCAATTTCTTAGGGGAAACAAAATATATTTAAATAATATGCCATTTCCATTTTTTGAATAAGCTATTTATCAAATAAATAATATATGCATATAATAGAAAATTTAAACATGATATACAGTTGAATTCTACCTTTTAGTCCTTTGCCCACCAAACCATTTCTCCCTCTTTCCTTGAAGCAACTGTCATTTCTAGTTGTTTGTGTGTCTTTTAGGATAGATTTTTTTATATATAAGCAAAGGTGTGTTATATAATTTTAAATTGAACTAGTGTATATCCATAAACTCCTATTTTTCACATATGCTTAATACCAGCCTTTCTCTGTTTTCCTCTAGCAATTAATCAACCATTAATTTTAAGGCACATCTATTTTAGAGAGCAAGAAGAAAGGGACTCAACTTAAAATACTGGATACTTAGTGCAAAGACAAGGATAGGACCTGCGACATAATTATATCCCAGCTTTAGATATATTAACTTTTATATAAAAACTGTGTGCTATAATGGACTATTCAACTTAGGGAGTTTAGGAGCGTCTCTGGCACATCCCTTGCCAATTTTGAACATCTATGTTGGAATCCCTAAGCCAATTAAGCTAGCACTACAGTGCCTGGCAGCCCAGCCTGGCTGCAGATTTGCTATCTCATCTTTGCTGCTGTTGGACAGCATATGTGGTTACCTTTAGGAGAATCCCTTTTCAAGTGCTCTTCCTTTTCTTATAAAGGGATCTACTCACAAGAATCCCTAATGCTGTCAGATGGCTCATCTAGTCTTTGAGGTTTCTTACCAAACATTTCCTTCCACCACTCCTCCTTCTCACTTTCCTGATTTCTTATATTGTTTCATCATGGGCTTCCACCTTGAGATATGTTGCATGTTACATCTTAATCATACCTTGTCTGCATACAATATGCACACCTTTCTGCTCTTCATGTCCTTTTCTTTCTTTAAGGGACTTTTGAAAGCTCACCTTTTTTCAGATAACATTCCCTGACTGTTCATCTGAGGTCTGAGCACATCTTTACTCAATACTGTATGGTGACACCTTTGTCTGCGTGCGAACATTTCCTTGCTGAAAGTGTTTTTGGATTTCTGATCTGTATGTAAATTTTTTTAGTACTTTGAACAAAAGTCCATTAGTGATTTTACTTCTTCTAGTACCAGCCTTTTCTTCTGTCTTATTTCACTGCCTTTATTTCTTTCGTTTCTCTGGAATACCTTTCCACCCCATCTCTGACAGCCTAAGCCCTTCCCATCCCTTAAGACCCTACTGAAATTCATTTTCTCTCATCTAAGACCTTTGCAGATATTCCCCAGCCAAAATTAATTCCTTCTTTACCTATTGCCAGATGTATCCCATTAAAGCAGCTCTTAAGGGTGGCTGAGTCAGTCTGTCTGTCTTCCCACACCCCAGCCTTCTCTCCCTGTCTACTTTTATCTCCCACAATATCTGATATGCAATAGACACTTGGTAAAGGATATTGAACTGACATAATCCCACTGCTTCCATTTCCTTACTGCTGATTTTTTCATTTACTAATTTCTTGCCATCTCACTTCTGCCCTGTTCATTGTATGGAAATTGTTTCTCAGACTTGCTAGGGACCAAATTCCATGGCCTTTTTTCAGTCTTTATTCTTTTTTGACATTAATGAAACTTGTTTCCCCAGCATTAGGATGCTGCATTAACACTTGAACAAGGTTCTTCTCTCTACTCTCAGTCCCTAACTGCTCCATCTTCCTCCCCTTCATGTAGCTATTCCCCAAGGCTCAGCTGTCCTTCCTGCCTTCTCTCTCTTCATGTCCTTCCATGTCTTACAGGGGATTCACAAACGATGATTGAAGTCCTACCCTCAGTTCCGAGTCCCACCTACATATTTTAGATTGTGGTGGGTCATTTCCACTTGGGGGTCCTGACATTGGTTAGACACTCATTTTTTAAATCCCCAGCATTTATATTTTCTCAGTCCTTCCTGTTCTTCAGTCTCCATGTCCTATCAGTCAATACATCCTATCATTCTTGCTTTACAGGGCCTCCATTCTTGCCTGATCATTCCTTTCATCAGCCTATGTTATCATTATAGCTGAGTTTGAGTACTGCTCCACTGGACTCCCAGCCTAGACACTTCCCACTTTTATCCATCAGACCAATCTTTCTAAGACAACCCATTTATAATTTCACTCTTTCATTCAGAAAGCTATGGCTTGCCATCACAATGGAAGCATGCTCTTATTGAAAGACTCTTTATAGCCCGGCCCAGCCCTTTTTAGTGCTGCTTCTCTGCTACAGCCTGAGTCCCCTGGACATGCCAGACTTAACTGAGGCTGGCCCTTTGCCCACAGAGACCCTCTCAAATGTCCATGCTTTCCATTCCCTCTACCTCTTACAATCATACCATTCATTCAAGGGTCTTTTTAAATCCTGTCTCCTGTCCTCCATGGAACTCCCCAAACTATCCTCCAACAAGAAGTGACCATTCCTTCCTCAGAACAGTTGTAGTACTTACTGCCTCTCCATGTGGAGTTCCTAACGTTACTTGAACACTTTCATTATTTAAATCCCCAACGGCTAAACCGTTGTATATATTCCCTCAGTCCTTCCTATTCCTCAGTCTCCATGTCCTATCAGTCACCATATCCTGACATTCCTGCTTTCCAGGGCCTCCTTTTCATTGACTCTTATATTGTCTTGTATTTCCTGTGACCTTTATGAGTGTTTTTCTCCCATAGTCACAGAATACTAAGCTTCTCAAGGGGGGTGAATTTAATGTTCTCCCTACTTTTGTTTCTATACACCCTTTACTGTCACATTCACGGTCTAAGCACAGAGACCATAACTATGATGTCCATGTGGCCTTCTTTCTGCCTAGCAGCCCTGCAGTCATGGAAGTTTGCTGGCATAGCTGTAATTGTCCCCATTTTGGAACACCCCCTTCCAGAAGCAGCACCTAAGCATTCTCCCTTGTCAGTCATCAAAAGGGTTGAGAAATAGACAAAAGGCGTAACTCTGCCTCATTCCAACTGCTGCCCCCCACCTCATTTTTAGCATCCTGACACTTAAAGGGCAAATCAGTATGAATAATTTTTGCTTCACTTGTCACTGAAATAAATACATTTGTAATTCTTTCAGTTAAGAGAGCCAGAAACATTCCTTCCTGTGTGTATCTGGTATTTGGATCTTTTAAAATGTAGTGGGAAAAAGAGTATCATATAAAGTAACGTAACACATTCTCACACCACAGACTTAAAATTTGATCCTAACCTAGTTTTTTAGAATGTGTCACAGTCCTCATTGAAGTATGTGACAGTTTTGAAATGTCTCAAATTAAGCTGTTCTTGACTTATGTTAGTACTAAAAGCACTCTCTTAAATTTGATTACAGCCAAGAAGTAGGGGTACTAGAATGTATTTTTATGCTTGGGTGACTCAAATGGAATTTCACCAAACTTCTCACTGCTGCCCCCCCATCAACCGTCAGCTGAGAAGCAACCTAAAAAAATTCATCCCAAAGGGTAATTATTTTTGAAAAATTATAGATACCTAAAAATAGGAGCTTAACATGAATGTGTATACTTAACCGTATTTCAGCACAGGCCACTGGTACTATACCACCACTCAACTAGAAGATTATGTGATTCTGTCCTGTTACAATAGTTAGATCTCTCTGTGCCTCATTGATGAAGATGATATAATCAGGCCTACAAAATAAGTATTTCTCCAATGTGGAAGAATTCTATCTGGGAGGTTGTGTGTTCTTCCGAATTTGTCCAAAAGGTCGTGGGTTTGCTGCCAAGTGTCTTCATACAGAAAAACCTGCTACATTACCAGGAATGGTGCCCTGATCCTTGACTGTACTAGGGACACCTGACTTGGCTATATCTAGCTGTGTCTCTTCTAAACTTGAGGACTTTCTACAAAAAAGAGGGTGAGGAAGGAAACACTCCTGAAAAACTTGAAATTAAAGTTGTCATTGAAGAATAAATGCCACAGTTTGCTTTAGCTCCCCAGCCGACAGCTTGCAGGCTCCTCTTTACCTTTCACATCCCAATGGGTAGGTTGGGGTTCTCAGCATGTCTCTCTATCTGAACTAAACTACCCATGATGCTTTCTCTTTCCTTTCAGGATTTCCTTCTAATTCTGGTAGATTCTTCTGCTTCCCAATGTCTTTCTACTTTCTCTACCTTGTTCCACTTCATCCTGTCTGCCTTCTGCCCCCAAATCTCAGCGTTGATCCAGGGCCAGGTGATCCTGTTCTCATGAGAACTTCTTGGCCATATCAAGTCATAAAACAATAGGGTAGTACAGAAGGTTCTTCTAGTAGGGAAAACAATTAAATGCGAAGAGTCATTTTGGCACCAGTTGAAAGTTGCTACCAGAAGTTTACTACCAACACTTGGTACCTGGGAACTTCCCTCAACATTTGTTCACTGCTGGAAGGTCTGCTACTTTTCTTCTGGCCTCTGAGTGTTTTCCTTGTAGATTCTCCAGTTGACTCAGAGAATTATAAGCTCTTACCACAACACAATTCTTCTCTCCTCTTCAAACCTAGCTTGTGCTAACACATGCCTGAAACACAAGCATAAACTTTTCTCCCCAGGAAAGTAGAGAAAATTGCCATTCTAAGGCTGTGAAAATGTCCAAATTAAGGCACCAGTCAGAGGATACCTTCTTGGAGGAAAGGCAGCAGGCATCTGGAACATCGCTGTTAGCTGGGAAGACACATGGCTGGCATCTGCTAGTGAAAAAAAAAAGATTCTTTGCTCCCAGTTCATTGCTTCCAAGTTCTGATTTCAGTGACCCTCTCTCTCTAAGCATCTGTAGGTCCTTTCTTAGTTTCTCTTAAAGGACACCAGTAAGCAGATAATGACACACCTTGAATGGGCAGGAGCATATCTCCATGGAAACAACCTAATCAAAAAATCCCACCAATAATAAGTTGGCACCCACAAGATTGGATTAAAAGAGCATGACTTTTCTGGGCTACACAACAGTTTCAAACAAACACAGTGAGCTTGAGAAAATAACATCGTATTCTAGAGTTAAGTGTGAGCTGGAAGTTGACTTGGGATCCTTCCAGGTTGAGATAACAATGTTGACATTGTTTATATGCTCTGTGCCCCTAAACTCCGTATTTATTGCCTCTTATTCTGGGTATCTTTTATATAAATATTATTTTCTCTCTCTCTTTCGAGATAAAAAAACTGAAAGTATGCAGATCAAATATAAGTCAAGGAAACCATGATGTCATAGAAAATGAAAATTAACCGTTTTTTTTTTTCCTGCTTTATGCAAGATGCCTGTCTTCACAAATCTTTTCAACTGAGTAAATAACTATTTCTTGTCAAAGGAATTCTTACTTGGAGCAGTTTCCTAGGGAAAAAAATTTTTTTTGCTAACATTAAATTGCCTTTTACTTCTCTAGGTCACCAGTTTTTAAGAGCTTATTTACAAAACAAAAAAAGTTGGGGTCCTTTGGAGATACAGCAAAAGATAGATCCATTTTTCCAAGTCCAAACCTTCAGTTGTTTTGTTGGTTGGCAAGATGTCAAGAGGGTTCTCTGTGAAGCCTAAAATAGTTCTCTTCTTAGCAAAAGAAACCAATAAGGTATCAAAGGAGTCTCATAGAGTAAGAACAAGGCAGAGGCTACCAACCCCTACCAGCTTGTAAATGGTCAAAAGTTGTTAAATTTCCACTCTCTTAGGTTTTCCCAGTCGCCCCCATCATCTCAGTACCCATTGTTATTAAATAAGGAAGAAAAATATATTGAAAAATTGGATAAATTTTTTATCCACCTTACATTTTGGTGTGTTCATACTAATATATTTGGGGGAAGAGGCCTCCTGGTATAGGAACAGTATACCTGTGTGTAGAGCACTATATTTTCATTTTATCTGGATTAGGTAACCGGAGGTCCTATCTTTATGGGATTTTCCTGGTCTTTGGATTAGTACTCAAGATCCTGAAATCTTGGGGAAGACAGTACTTTCTTGTGGTTCCTTGCACATCTCCCTCCTCCTCTGGATTCACATCTTGCTGGGTGACATCTTTTCCAAAGTTAACATTAGATTAAAATATTTCAGATAGATACTGTTCTTTTAAGTCTTGGGTTTGTAGGATAAAATGCCATATACTCTGTTGCATATCTAGCCAAAGCTGAGTTTTTCTTTTATAACATCCAAGTTGATATCTGTTGTTTGCATGGTATAGCAGTCACTATGGGTAACAGTCTGCTGTCTGCTTGCTTGGTGTCAGATTTGGTGCTGAATGAGGTGGAATCAAAGCCATGTTCCCACCTCTGAGAACAGTGATGATTTTTTTTTTATCGTGATGATAGACTACATTATAGTTAACTTCATCATTTTAGTAATAGATGACTTGGAAAAAATGTCTTAGGTTTTTATTTCATTTTAAAGAAATTATGAAATAGGAGATATCTTCTTCTATGACTGTTAAAGAAATTATGTAGCAAAGTATATGTGAAAACAAATTGAAACAAATAAAGCAGGCAGCAACCTTATCTCCCTTTTGGAGATGTTTGGCCTCTAAAGTGTAGTTGTGGAAATAGAATTACAGCTCAAAAGGAAACATCATTAATAAAGATGGTTAGCAGCTATTAAGAATGTCAGCAAAGCTTGGAATTGAGTTGTTTTTCAGATCTTACATTGTTAGATGCTGTTTATATTCGATTCTAAAAGCCAATATTAGGATATTATATTTTCAGGTAATACTAAAACAAAATGTTTTTGGTAGAGGATGAACACATTTTAGATACTTCCTTCATATTGCATTTTATGATAGCTTTATTATAAATAATAAGGAACAAGAGTGAATTATTACATATTTTCAAATACTGGCAGTGTGTTTAGTAGCTTTTCATTTCATGTTTCAAAGAAATCCTCCTCATTGAGCTTAACATCTAATGAGAAGTTTTAGTACAAAAATAAAAGTAGAGCTTTAGTAATGTGCCATAGGTATTAACTTATTAAGATTGATTCCATGGCCGTGTTGCATGCTTGCCTTGAACACATTGGATATGGTTTTATGAGACCATCTGACCCCATTTAACATTATGTATTATCAAAATCTGTTCAAGTATTAGGATTCTCCTTTTAGTGCCAGCCATTCCCCCTTCTTTGCCCCCTCCCACCAGGACTTTTTGGTTGGGGGGTGAGTGGGGAGAGATGGGTGTTTCATCACAGTATCTGCAGAACTCTCTCAGAGTACCTAATGGTCCAGAAATAGGGAAAGGAGCCTTTCTTTGTGCAGCTGTGCTTATAATGGATGACTTACATGTTTTCAGAAATTGTGGGAATTGAGGCTGCTAACTGATTGTCATTATGGGGCTAGAGCTCTCTGAGTGGAGTGTGGTCGGGAGAGAGCTATTTCCATATTTTTTCCTTCTCTGAGGTTACCTTATTATACTTGCCATTTATATTAGTAGAACTAAAATAATGGTTAAGTCATTTCCTAGAAATACAAAGCTCAAAGAAGTTCATCAAAGAAGTTCCTAAGACATGAAAGTAGGAGAGGCAGCAAGGAAACCAACAGGTAGCTCTAAAACAGATAACTGTGTATAAATATATTATAGTGTTATGAGAATTCAGATACTGCTTATCTGTATTTTGTGCCAAAAATATTTCCATTTCTCTGTGACCAGTTTATTCAACTGATAGGAAGCTATCCTGTATGGTACCATAGATGGTACTAAAGTGTATGTTCATTGCTGTGTTTTTTAAAGCAGTGAAAAATCAGAATCAATGTCAATGTATATTTTTATTCTTTTCTGGTTCTACAATGGACCTGTCAGTGTAGTGAGAAAAATATTTGGATATATGTTCATCTTTAGATGTCTTTGAAGTGAATATTAGCATTAAACATTAGTAAAAATAATTTTACTGGCTACAGAATATTCACCAGAATGCTTTTTTTGATTTTACCCTTCAGTCAAGTCTTTGGGACTCCTGGTCAGCCTCTGGATGTTGTCACCAACCTTCTTAGGCTAAAGTACCGTGGGGTGCCATGAGGGGAGAGGGACAGGCTGCTAGTATTTGTGGAAATGAGGGAAGGTAGGAAAAGGAAAATGAAGTGAGGTATGCGCAAATTCTGGGATCCATTAAAAGTCACCAGTAATTTCAAGTGACCACTAACCTAATGTTTTCCCTTAATAAATTGGTTCAAAATGTATAGAAAATATATTTTTTCAAATGTCATCTGTATACTACCAATTCCTTTTAGTGGAACATGTTTTTGGATACCTAATTTTATATCTTCTTATTTATTATTATTCTGAGATCTCCAAATTTATATTTCTGTTTCTCTTAACATTTCTTTTTGCCATTTCTTAATCTTTGTTCAATCTCCCTTACATACTAAGAAATTAAATTATTTAAATGTTCTTGGCTGCTAAGATTTAATTTTCCTTCTTGGGTATCTTGAAATTCTGCCTTTTGTTATTTTTGCCTAACAGTGACTTTTTCCATCAGCAGGAATGAAATCAGTTAATAAAAATCAATTGCTGACTCTATGACTATATGGAGAGTTTACCATAATGCATATTGGAAATGTCTTTGAAACTGTTTTCCTGAATGGAAGGTGCCATGGTTTGTGTTTTATGGCCTTCTAAGGTTAGAATGTAATCTCATTTAGCATTTTCCCAAAGTGAAAACAGTGCATTAGGGCAGCATAACCAGCACTGCAGATCAATATAAAGACAGAGCTTTATTCTTATAGATTAATCCAAGAAAATGGAGTGGAGTCTACTCCAGGAACTGGGAGACAATTATATTTCTTTCCCCATTTCTAACATCTAATCATCAATTCAGGTTGAAGTGCGTGCAAAAAGAATTTCAGAAGATGATTTCACACACACACACACACGCACACACACACACACACACACACACACACACAGAGAGAGAGAGAGAACAGACCAACAGACAGGAAATCAAGGGCCCTGGAAGTGAGTAATATTGATTTGTGGTGATAAAAGTGTATTTTGACACATTTCAAATCATAAATAACTCATGGACTTCACTTTGCATGACTAATAACTCAGGTAAACACTTCTACAACTTAAATTACCTCTTTCTGAGGAGTTCATAGTATTAGACAAATTATCCTGTTGTGAATATACTTTTTTAAGAGAAAAAAAATTGCCATCTTCTTTATGATATCTAGTGTGTGGACATTCATTTTTTGCAGTCCTTTTCTGTACATAAATGTGGAAGGGCAACATATTTGTTCAGAGTTCTCGAACTAGGCTTCCCTTTCCATCTTTCCTCCCCCTACTCTTAAATCTAAATATATATCAGGATGGTGATCAACACCAGGATAGGATGTAACCCTCCTTTCCTAGAAAACTGTTAATTAGTCACATATTTGCAAAACTCAGTTGACCTGATGCTTAGTCATATTTTATTCATTATTTAGCCAGATGTGGATCTTACAGTTATCAGGCAGTTAGTGGTGTCTGTTCTTAGTCTCTGTGAAACACAGCTGAATACTTTTAAGTGTTGATGGTCATGGTAGGAAATTAGGGAAATCTGTGTCCAAAAAATTCACAAGCCATCAGGACTTTGAAATTTTAAAAAGAATTGAAATGACTGGAACTGGATTTAAATTCTCTTCTTGGGTAATTGACAAAGCAGAAGGTAACAAATGAAAAAGTTAAAGCAATGCTGTATAAAATTTGTGGAGTTTTTTTTCCCCTCTGTTTCTAATCTCTTTAGAGAGTAGTAGGAAGTAAATTCTCTCAGGAACCAGTAACATGGTTTGCATTTCAGTTTTCTATTCTAGCAAAATATATATTAGCTTTATGTGTTGTATAAAAGTAATGAGACAGATCATCACCCAGGGATTTCCTTACTGGTGAAAACTATCCCCACCCCCACACAACCAGCATATTCACTAGGGTTTTTTTGTTTTGTTTTTTAAGAAACCGTTAAATTTAAAATAATGCTATTTCAAGATTCCTATGGAAATAACAAATTGAAATTTAACAAAAATTTGATACAAAGGCTGGAAGCTTTTTATATTAAACAAAACTAATTTGAAATAATGAAGTCTTAGATTAAAAGTGGAAATATGACACATTTACTGTGTGTGTGCTTAGTCCTTATAATCCAAGTTCCCTGCCAGCTTCACAAAATATGTGTATAAAGTCATTTGTTTGATTTATTTTGTTACTTTATCTTTCAAGTGTAAAATATAAAGTATTTCAAAAACATTTATGTTTGGTACAGCATATCCACTCAGAGTAGTCTAACTAAAATCTGGAGTTTATATAAGTATCAAATTTAAGTTTTAGCACAGGGGAGTTCTAAATTTTTTTTATTTCTTTTTATATTCATTCAACAGAAATTTATTAAGTGGCCTTGTAGAAGAGTTATCTGTTTGTAATAGCTGAGTTCACACAAAAATACGACATGCTCCTTACTGCTTTGAATTTTCATTCTAGTCAGTGTAGGCTAGTAAATTGCACTAGAGTATATAGTGTAGTCATTGTTATATTCATGATCAGAGACGTTAATACAAAATCAGGTCACCAAAATACCGATTCATAGATATGGCAGGGAAGGTAGAGAGTTAGTGAAAACTGTATAGAGAAGGTTACACTTTATTTAAAAGATGAATAGGTATTTTCCAGGTACATAGGAGTGAGAGGGATTTTGGCATTTCCAAAATCAAGAGTGCATGAGCTGGGTGGTGCAATGGTGGGCTCAATGGCAGAATTCTCATCTGCCATGCGGGAGACCTGGGTTCAATTCCTGGTGCCTGCCCGTGCACAAAGAAAAAAAAAAAAAAAGAGCGTATGAGCTAAGACATGAAGGGGAATGCAAGAACCAAGCCCTGAAAATAATTTGGCCAGGCTGCAGCAGCGTGCAGGGTGAAAAATTAAGGCTAAAGACTAGATAGGAACCAGTTCAAGAATGACTTTACATATTGACCTTGTATTTAATTTAGTCAGCAGTAGGGAGAGATACTGTCATTGGATTTATGTATAACGGAGAACCTTCCAGAAGATATGTGGAAGCAGGATTAAAGGTTGTCTGCTGAGAGACAGAGACCAGTTTGGAGGCCATTACTGGAATCAAGGATATAAATGATTAGGATTTAATGTCCTGTCGGTGAGTGTGGAAAAAGAAGACAAGACTGCAGGGATAGCAGACTTTTTGTGTGTGACCAATGAAAAGTTAAGCCTCCCAGGTTTGGCCAGCCCGACTGAAGCGGGGGGCATCATTCATATGGTTTAGGATTGTATTTGGGAGCATCCAAAGAACCTCACAGTGGTGTCAATTAATGGAACTAGTTTTATAGAAATCATTTGCCTTGTGTATATTCTTATCGTGGAAACAATTTAGATATCCAGCTTTCTTTAAAGGTTGCAGAAAATTATTTCTTATGCTTTTTTCCTACATTTTTGCAGTATTTTTATCTTATTTAATGTTTTGTATATTCAGAAACTTTGATCTTTATCCTAGCTGAAGGCCATTTATTTTAGTGGTCTCTGTTTTTGTTTTTAGGCGGTATGAGGTTCATCCAGTCTGTGCTGATCTGCAGGCCAAAATCCTCCAGTGTTACCGCCAGAACACCAACCAGACCCTCTGCTGCTCTGCTCTGGCCAGCCAGTACATGCACTGTGTCAATCATGCTAAACAGGTGAGCCTGTGAACCAAGCCAGTGGGGTCACCAGAAGAATTTAAAGCATTATTCATGGGGCAGTGGTGAGAATCAAATTGGTTAATGTGTGAAAAAGCTGTATAAACTAATTGTAGTCACCATCATCAGGAATTACTGAAAAGTTGGTTAGATCACAATCAGATTATATCCAGGTAGTTGTTGGAAGAGCCATTATTCTCCCTGTATTCAATTCAGTTTAGTAAGAAATAATTCTTACCAAAATCACACTTTTTCCAGTTGCCCTGAACTGTTGTCCTCCACTGTTGAATTATTCTGTAATTGTGTCCCTTACTTCTGGACAACAAGGAGGAAAAGTAAAAATTAAGGGGCTAACAGCATAGGGTCTAAAAGTAGTAGGTAGTCAGAGAGCCTAGTGAAAAACACACTGTTTGTTCCTTCCACCAGTTGATAGACTCTACTCAATTGGGTGGGGGTAGGGGACCAGAGATGGGATTTGAAGAGTTTCCATAGCTTTTATACACAATAACCATATTCTTCTGTTGACCCTTAATATCACAATAATAACATATTCATAGGAGATGTTTATTTTCTCTAATTTGTGTACTTTAGAAAAGCTAATGATAAACCCTGAAGAAAATTATCAATTCTGGCAAGTCATATAATTGCCTGTTATTTAACTGATTTCACGGTTGGATGCAGGTTGTTCTGAGAGTCAGACATTTGTTGGAAACCTTGATTGGTTCTGCTGACAAACTCCCTAGAGTTGACCTTCTAACCCCAACTAAATCTAGTGTTTGAGTCACACAGCATATCTTTCTGCAGTCTCATTTACTATAATTATAATAATACCACTTAATGTAAATTTCTAATTCTCTATAAGTATCTCATAGAAGGGTTGGTATTGTCCAGATAGCTAGAAATTAACAGCAATACTAGTGGAAAAAATGTAATCAAAATTTACTAAAAGCTGGTGTTGTTGTCTTTCAAAGGTTAGTAGCTTAAAGGTTTTTTTTCTCTTTCTTGCTTATAGTGGCACTTGCATAACTCTTAGTAGTATGGCTTTCCTTAAAGGGCTCTGATTGGCGTAAATGCTGGTATGTTAAGTTGGTACATTTTATTTGTTGATAAGCTCTTATTAAGCACTAGCCTTCAATATTAAAACTAAGTGATGCATTTGGGATCTGTAGGTTAGGTCATGGATTTTTCTAACTTAATATCAGTGCCATATTGGGAGGGGGGTGGTAAATTCAGTGAAAAGAGTTATGGTGATACAGTATATGTTTCAATGCTGCTGTCTAACCCACATGCCTATTTGCACAGTATGTTTTGTATCATCACTGAAGTGGCAACTGCAAGGACATTTGGAGTATTGACTCCATCCTGCCCATTTTGGTTATATTGGATTATCTACATACAGCCCCTTAAGACTATCAATAAAATCAATAAAAATACAATGGCATGCATTTGTGGGATAAAACGAAATTAATTTGTGACAAACTCAAATATGTCATGTAGTATAATAGAGAGTTAGAACCGGACAGATGTTGGTATCCAAGCCCTGTCTTTTACTATGTGACCTTGGGCCTTGATTTTCCTCATCCATAAATTAGGGTCATGGTACCTCCAGGGTTGTTATATAAAATATTCAATAAATCTTATTTTTTTCTTCCCCTTTCCTTAGACATATTATTTTGTGTTGCCTCAGCTTAAAGCATTATAGATTACTAGTGATACCAAAAGAGACTCCTCTCCCTCCTCCTCATCGCAATATAATCTAATATTATGTTCAGCTCGTGTGCTTAGGGTACCTACTGTTTCTTTGGCTCTTGTATTCAGTTAATAGGGGATGTATATTAATAAAAAGATACATGTCCACAAAACCTTTATATCCTAAGATGAACAATATTGAAATGGTCAAGAAGCAACAATAACTTGTATTTCTATGATCCTTGATATTTTCAAGGTGATTTCACATCCATTTTCATACTTTTTAGGCCAGCTTGAGATGTAAATAAAGATGGTTTTATTTTTACCATTTTACAATTGAGAGAACTGAAACCCAGGGAATTCATGATGGTAAATTTAACAACTAGACAAAGTTATACCTTGGCATAAAAACAACAAATTTAAAAATAGCATTTGGTTTATGAGTGTTTAAGTGTGTGAAGGGACATCCGTCATTGCTTCAGAAATAAGGCAGTGAGGGAAAATGAGAAAGTCATAAAGCTTGGGAAAAGGAAAACTGAAAATGGAGTTAAGTAGTATAGAAAGAGTCTGAATGGAAACGGGATGCTAAAGGCAACAAAGATGCAGCTCTGCACGGCCCATTTTAAGATCAAATAAAATGGCTAGGTGGGGCTTATATTAGTACTGCATGAGTAGCTCCTTTTCTTATAATACCAGATTTTCCTTTTGCTTCTTGTGAAGTTAAGTTCTAACCTCATGACCCAACTGTGATCATGTCATTAGAAGAGGATATCAGATTTACCTTTCCGTTGTGGGACAACTGATGGGCCAACTTTTCCTCTTAGGTTTCTAGTTAAATGTAAAGAACAAGAAGGACATGCTAAACATGTAAAATGCTGAACATAACAATCCATTAGTTTGTATTGCCCGTTTCCTATATGCTGCAAGAGTTTCCCCGTGGAATAATTCCAATAGCCAAATCCACTCCACTTGTAAATGACTCATAAGATTGGGCTTTCACTGGTTCCCTTGAGGCATTGTTCTGTAGTCTAATAGGTTTTACTGATAGGAAAATTTCCGGATATTCCTTAGCCTATTCCTTTCTTCTTGTTCATCTACTTATTCACATCAGTCTTTCTTCAGTAGTTCCTAAACAATTCCCCATGGTTGACATGGGACATTTAGACTGTTAGTTTTAGGATATTAAGTTGCATATTTTTCATAAGGGTAAAGAGATATTAAAATGCAATAGTTATTATTTGTAGGACTTAAAAGCTACCAGCTAGATATGTAAGATTCAGCATTTTAATATGTAGGAGAGTACTGATTGGTTCAGACTTCTGTGTCTTGTTTCTCATTTCTACCTAGCCCCATGGCTTATTCTAGGCTCTCCAAGATTGGATTACCTTGCCATTAAAACTTTGTTCCCATTCAGCCTTGTCACTTCTACCTCATAGGACCATGAAAGGGTGGGAAAATGACTTGAAGCTAATAGTATTTGCCCAGTGGACCAAAATCTGCCCAAATTCTATTTTGAAAAAAAATTAGATGTCTCTGAGACACCCCACTGTCCTGCGATTTACTTGCAGAATTGGGCTGCTTTGGGATAAGATCTTAAGATTCCAGCTCTTTTCCTGGACTCATATGGAACAGGAATATTCTGTGTCCACTGGAAGGTAGGATTTATGGGAATGCCACAGCTGATACTCTAATCTGTAGTTATGGTGACTTGGGTTTGGGTTTCCTCTCTGTTAAATTGAGGGTTGAACAAGATGATCCACAAAGGTCATCCAGTTCTGTTAGTCTAATACTGATTCTGCTTCTGTGTAGAAGAGTAGGAAGCAGTGTGAATAAGCACAGGTACACATTCACCGGGTACCCTCAAATGAAGAGACATGAATTAATTGGGTCAAGAAGCACCATTCTTTTGGGACTTGTAGCATTTGGACCTCTGTTTTTTAGATTTTGCTGTCCCCTTTAATCTTTTATTCAGGAAGAACAACTCCACTTCTCATTGGCCTTCCTGCTGCCTGGCCTCCCATAGCAATGTATCCTGCCCTTGCCCTCTCACCTTCCTGATAGCCTTGAGGAAGCCAGGGCAGCAAAATGAACTGGAAGGAGGAGAAACAGTTTCACAGCTTCTCCAAACTCTGTGAAGTGAAAACTCTGTCAGTGCTGTCTGGCAGAATGTTACCTGTTAGCTAATAAACCCTGCTAGAAAATGCAGAGTAGAAATGTTTCCTTTAGCCAGCTTTAGACCCCTCCTATGCCTCCATGGCTTTTATCCTGTGAGGTTTGGGCCATAGGTGATGAGGGATTGTGGAAATGGAGCAGTTAGCTAAAGAGCCCAGGAAAGGCTAGGACCAAAAGCAAGGGTCAGACCTGGGAAATGCCTAATGGACAGAGACCAGCAAGAACCCTGAAGTCAGAAATGATGAGTGTCATCAGGAGTCAGTAGTAGAGGTTTAAAACAGTAAATACAAGTGGACCAGTAGCCAAGCAAGCAGTCAGCTCAGCTGAAGGAAGGACCAAGATAAGGAAACCTTGTAAAAGATGCAGCCTTGCATTAGACCCTATGTGCTTCCTGCTGATCTCTTTGGCGAGATCAAAGTAACCTGTCTATAATGAGAAGTGTGGAGTCAAGTCCCCCAAAATGTGAAGTCACTCCATCATGTCTAATGCACCTAATTATATGTGGCACCTCCACTGTATATGTTTAGTCTCTTAAATAATAGACCTCAGGATCACTGCAGATGGAACAATTCTTGTCAGCTTTTTAAGGACTGTGTATTCTATCTCTCTTGTAATTTTGATTTGTGGCAGAGCAGGACTTGAATACTTTCCTCTTACTTTAAGCGTGAACATGTTCTGAAAACACAGAAGTAGCTATGGATTTAAATCAGGTTTCTCAGAAGAAAAACATATGCAAGAGCAAGCTGTATTTTATCATTGTTTTCAGGTTTAATAGACTCATAGGCTGTTGAAGCTAGAACCTTAGAGATCATGTAAGCTAAACCCATCTTTTCCCTTGGAAAAATTAGCACCCAGAGAGTTTAATTGATCTTTAGATGGGAGAGAGACCAGGCCAGAAGAGGCTGCTTCTGATTCCAAACCCAGTGTACATTTCCCAGTAAAATCGGATGTTAAACCTAGCTGAACATCAAAATCACCTGGGGAGTTTGTTTAAAATGTACACCTGGAGATGCTGGTTTTGAAGGTCTGAGTCACACCTGGGCATCTGAACTTGTAATAAATTCCCCAAGTGACTCGGCACACAAGAGTTTGAGAACCATAGCTCTGGAGCCCATTGCTTAAACTGCCCTAAAGATCTTCAACCTTTCAGAGGTCCTGCCAAGGAGCTGTCATCAGCCTCAAGAACAAATAGGAAAATAGCATGGAAAGAGGGCAAAGCCCCTGGGGAAAATGTTCTTCTCCCCTCATGCTCCCTTTGGAACTGTGGGCTCCTGGGTGAGACACTACACTTAGTTCTGGGGGTAGGAAGGAGAAGCACTAGGAGGGAGGAAAGAGACTGAGCCAAGGCAGTACCCTGGCTAGCTCACAGTTGTGTCTAGACCAGTCACTCTGCCTGCCCCCTGCCCCACACCAGGATTCCCTCTGCTTCCATAGTTGCCTCTCTTGTACATGGGTGCCCACCTTCAGAAAGCACAGAGATAAAGCAAGAAGGTTCACTTTCTGGGAAGACCCCTGGAGCATGTTTTATTGTGTTTGAAGGCTTCTTTATCATCATCACCTAATGACATTTATTAATCACCCAGCAGGGCTGCTCATACTCAGGATGACACACGGGTGTTTCATAATAGATTTCACATCCTTTGGTGGGGCAGCCCTTCAAATTTAGAATTACATCAAAGCAAACCAGATTCCAAACTTTAAATTTATTACTCCAGCCTCTTCCATCATAGGAATCCTTTTCTAAACCACTTTCTGAGAGTAATAGTGGCTTTATGACATTTTCTTTTTTTTAAATCTGGGTTTAATAGAAGAAATATTACCATGGTGATAGATTTTCATTTTTCTTAATAGGTATTTCTTTTCCAGTGCTCATTCTTCATGAGTTAGAATTGCAATATGTTAGTGTTTTGTCTGTTATTACAGCGAGTTGTATAAACAGTTAATTACTTGTAACTTAATTTGAATATTACACAGAACATTTATCATAGAAGATATAAAACAAGATTTAGGCATAAAAAAGTTAACTCATGTTTCCTCCAAAGCAAGAAGAACAAAGAACAACACTTGCTGGGGGGAAGAGACAGATATTGAAAACAAAATAAGTTAGCTAATCAGATTTTCAGGCAGTGAGCAGCAATCCTTGGTGCAGAGGCAAAGCTCGCTTTGTGCTTCTCATAAATTGAATATATTGATTATTTTTCCTTCCTCTCTCACTTACAATCTTCTCATTCTGTCTTTAACACGCCCCATTCCTCATCACATCTGCCTTCTTTTCTACCCATCTCTTTTTCTGTCCCTCTTTTGTAATTGGGTACTGAAGCTGTGCTGTGGCTGGCTCCCTCCAGCTCCCTCACCCCTTTTTAGTTTCCTACACAAGTCTGTCTTCCTGCTTCTCTGCCTAACTTTATGAGAGCTTTTGAAATGTGGGGTGAGGTACAGGGTAGGTTTATCCAGAGAAAAGCATGCTGAGTGTTATCTTAAAAAACAAAACTAAATTTTTTATTCTCCACCATGATTTTTAGCAATCCAGGGTTGCCTTAATGTCTTTTAAATATATTCAGACAGACAGCTGGTAGCCGACACACTCTCAGCCCTTCCAAAAAAACTATAATTCGAAAATCAGTTGATAAGATTACTGTGTAACAAAAATATTTGAGAAAAAATGGTTAAGATCGTTTGAATAAATGAAAATGACACACAGTCTCTGTTCTCCAGGGGCACTGTTCTTATTTCACAGTATGAGCTGCCAGTTATTTTTCAGTGGCTGAAATCAGAAAAATACTTGGGAAAAGGAAAAGCACGGTGCTAATTCCTAAACCTTTCTCTCGTTTGGTAATTTACCCAGCTGTTTATAAAAGGAGTTTCAGCAGGCCCAAATATGTGAATGATGGCAAATGCAAGGAATTTCTTTTTCCACATTAAGATTAAGTGTTAGCAGTTCCCTAAATGAAGGAAGCAATTTTTATATAACTTGCAAAGCTTCTCCCTCATTCTTCAGGGAATTTCCTATGTTAATTTATGCAGTGTTAAATTTATGCAGTGTTGAAATTCAGCCCAACAGCAGCTACTTACAGAACCAATACTGAGACTGTAGGAAAACCTATAAGATAGGCACTAAATAACACAGACCCTACCCATGCTCCTGGGTCTGGGTTTCAGCAGGTTTTATTGCATGGTTGTGATACAGTAATAACACTGTATTACTATTTTACCAATTAATTCCTCTTTTTTAAAAAATTCAGCTTTACATTGTGTATCTGTTAATGTCTCTGACAGAAGCAGGGCAGTTTTGTACCACCTCTGCTATCCTTTGGTGGCAATGAGTGCAATCTAACAGCATGTTTATAGACCACCTGGAGCTTTCTCTAGCCTTGTGTCTTCAAGGAGTCAGACATGAATTAGCTAAGCCCAGCTGTGCTCTCTTCCTTGATCTCTAGTCTATATCTTACCTGGTCTTCCGACATCCACTCTCTCCTCTGCAGGATCCATTATGCAGAGGCTGCCTGGTTAACATCATTCCTGGAGTCCTTGGGTTTTCAGTGGCCAACAGAAAGTGTCTCTCTGCCTGGCATTCATTCTGGGCTCTTTTTACACTCTTTTTCTTGGTAAATCTTGAGTGTTCACCCATTCTTCTATCTAGGCCTTCTCTCTTCTCTGTCCCCCATATGCAGTGGGCTTGTTGCAGCCACTCAACCTATGCCTACTTTCCATCATCACCCGCTCACCCCCACTCCTTCACTCTGTTTTCCATCTATAGCCATAGAACCCCTGAGAGGCCTTTCCTGTTCACTCCAGCTACAGAGTTGTCCTCTTCAGAGCCTAGGTGGAACCCCTCCTCTTTTGAATTATTACCTTTTCTAGAAGGGGTACACAAGAAACTGGAAAATGGAGAAAGGAAAAAAAAAAATTTACTCTTTCCTGTACAGCCCTTTCAAAATTTTGGATTCTTTTTAAAATTTTTTATACTGTGTATATATGTTACTTATTTGAAAAAATAAATATTTAACATTGCCTTACCCTAAAGTTATTCCTTAATTTTTCATGAGTGTATGTATGAGCTTCCCCATAGCACCTAATTCAGCATAGCAATTACCTAGAAGGAGCTCATTAATGAGCTGGAAGGATAGTTGAGTGGGTAAGCAATAGGAAGGAGGAATGAATAGATGAACTAGAGGTGACCTTGGGACTGAGTAATTTCAGAACTGAACAGAAAGTATTATTTTTACTTAAGAATAGACACACCATCCTCCTGCCCCAGCTCTTACTGAGTTTTGATAGTTAAGAATTTTTCCTATCCACCTCTGCTCACAAAAATAAACAGAATGTCGGGGTCGTTTCTGCAGTTTGGAATTAGGTACTGATCTGTATAGCTTACCCATCATTATGAGCAGAAGAACATCTGCATTCCTCCTAAAGTGTAGCAGAGGTTTCTGGGAAGAAAATGTTGTGTTCTTTAACTGAGAAGTTCCCTCTCAGAGCTTTTGGAGTTTAACTTTTCCTCCCCTGCCCACAGGACCCTTCCACCATTGGCAGTAGCTTTCCCACAGTCAGTGCGGCCACCACCAGTGTTCCCACACCTTTCCAAATGCTACTGGTAGTGAGATGACCCACACAGTCCCACCCCTACCCCATGGTCAAAGCCATGCTCATCCTCACTTACGCGTGGTGGTGGTGAGATGTTGTCTGGGAACTCTTCATGATAAAACAACAGTATTCGTTAAAGGTAGTAGCATTTTGAAGGAAGTACATGCCATACTTTATGTGTTTTTGAAATGGGTTTTTGAAAAGTAATACTAGTCACGCTAAATCATTTTTTTTGGCCCCCCTTCTTTTGATGGTAAAACTTAATGCTTTCTATTTCTCTTACAGAGCATGCTTGAGAAGGGAGGATAAAATCAGCTTTTAAAGCAAGCAAAACTCTCATCAACATTAATTCCAGAGGTGGACCTTTTTTTTCTTTTTCCCTAGTAAAAAAATAACAAATTTAAAGAGAAGAACATTCAAGAGAAGCACCAAAGAACAGTTTTCAACAGAAGGATATCACAGTTTGATTAGCAACAATGAAAAGCCAAGGCCTAGAGCAGGGATCATCAAATAATTCTCTTCAGTATTAGTAAAAACCATTTATGATAATGAAAAGAAAAGCTCAGACCTCTCCACCTTTTTGTACTTTCCATTCAACTTCTGCCGACCATAAATGTTTCCCCATAACCAAGCTCCATCTTCTATTGAACCTCCACTCTAACAAAGATGGGAGAGGCCTAAGTTAGAGAGGAGAGCACATGAAATGTTGATCTTGGTCACCCATGCTGGATGGAATCATGTGGGCTGTGGCATGTAGGTTTTCTCTCTGTTCTCCTTTGATTATATAAATAGTAGAGTTGCTTTGTTTTAACTTATGGTGATCATGCAAGAAGACAAAAAGGAGAGAAAATGTACCTCTTTTACTAGAATAATGTTTATAATTGCAAGTAAAATAAGGCTTTTTTTTTAAATCAACATAAAGGCAACCTTGGCTTATACAACCTCTTCTCTGTTGTGTATATTGACATCTACACTTCACTCAATATCAATAATAAATATATTTTCTGACGAAGACTGGCATTACAGCCTGAGGCCTCGTGTATTCATTTCTCTGGGTTAGATGGGCTGTGTTTATGGGAATTTATTTATATTGTTATTAATTTGCATTTGTGCCTTTCCTTTCCTCTAAAAAGACTCTAAAGCACTTTACAGAACCTCGTACAGACAAGTGATACTTAAATTTTGCCTCAGGTAAGTAGAATTCAGAATGATCTTGACAAATTGCATGAACCTTCCTGTCTTTCTGATGATTTAAGTAATCCTGCCAGGGGCGAGGAGTAGATTAGATAACCTTGGTTAGGAACTTCTCAATGGTGTAAAGATGTTTTTTAAAAAGTCTCTTAGAGTTTTTCCCCTTTCTAATTTCATTAAAACTTCCTGATTATAACTCGCACTTTTCTACCAGAGGATTGATGCTTCCATATCTGGATTTGGGTAAGTTGAGAGCAAGTCTTCACACTGTAGCTAAATGGAAAGGCCTAAAGGAAATAGATGGAGATGATGCCATTGCTCATTCATGTTGTCTAAATATCTTTGATCATGTAGAGTTTTATTCCATTTTTATTTTTGCAAGTGAGAGAGGTAATTTAGCAAAATTATTACAGATACAGGCCCTGTAATAAGGTGAATCTGTGTTCAGAGACAGAATCTATTGCTTCCTGGCTGTGGATAAGTCTCCTAACCATACTAAGCTTTCATTTCTTAAACTGTAAAAAGAGTGGGAATGAAAGAACCTACTTCTGGAGCTCATTATGAAGAGTCAACATGCTTAGAACATGCATTCAGCCAGGCCTAGTAAAATGCCCAGTAAATGTTAGTGTTTTGTATGATTATTCAATAAACTAGTATTTGGAGTTGGGAGGAGGGTTATGAAAAAATATTCACATGTCTAAATACCTTTTATTTAGAGAAAGTAGAGGTGAACTTAGCTTGTGATGTAAATATTTCAGACGACCCACATAAACAGAATGTGTGGCTTCTTTATTTAAATTCCCACTTGGTTCCATTTGAATGACATCTTCCAGTATACTTGCGAACACATCTGTACAACTGCCTTTTAATCTGAGTGACATTGGTGAGTCTCCTACCATAGTTATTAAGATCTCTTCTGATTACTGCTTAAGGGAGGTTTTTTTGTTTGTTGATCAATCACTACTGTGATTGATCTTTTTGGGGAATTTGTGCTTTCTGTCCTCTGCTGGGTTACTGGTGACTGTTCTCATGGAGAAGGAGAGCACTGCCACCAGAAGACACAGTATGGGTTTGATTGAACTTATAGATACTACTGCTGCCTGGTCTTCTGGCACTCCTCTTGCAAGTGACCCAGTAGACTAAGTAGTATTGGCATGTGGGATAGGATGAGGGAATAAACTGGCCTTGGTTATCATGAAGAACTAATGTTACTACCTTCAATGATTAATGGAAGGTTTTTTATTGTTGTTGTTGTTTTTAAATGGTACAAAACGAGCCAAGTTTGAGTGAAGGAAGCATTTGTAACTTGGAGCAGCACATTTTGGCATTGTGAGGATGGTATTCAGGAAACTGCCTAGAAGAAATAATAGGGATGCAAAACAAATGTTTACTGAGTGACATGCTATAGTGTTTGCAAATCAGCTAAATCACAAATTCCCTCCTATACTGTTTTGTTTTGCAATTTAGAGCCAAGAACTTGGCACATCCCCGACTGCCAGTCTTGTTGCTGGCAGCCCTGAAGAATTAGGCATTTAAAGCTGATTAAAGCCATAAGAATGGGAGAGTGATTTGTCAGGGACATCTGTCTACCAGCACCTGGTTATTAATATATGATTCTGATAAACATGGTGGGTGCAAGAGAAAAAACAACACTTCAGGGGAAACAAAAGAATGAAATGATGCCTTTTTTCTATGGCTTTGAAACTTCCCTGTCCATTGCAGCTTAATCTGTCCAGGTCACCACTGACTCTCAGGATAACTGCTTGGAAGAAATAGTGTGATTTATATGAGACTTATGAGAATGACATATGTTACCCAGTTTTTCCATTGAGTACCACAAACCTTGAACCATAATAATTTAGCTCATGAAGC
This sequence comes from Tamandua tetradactyla, assembly GCF_023851605.1. Taxonomy (NCBI): domain Eukaryota; kingdom Metazoa; phylum Chordata; class Mammalia; order Pilosa; family Myrmecophagidae; genus Tamandua; species Tamandua tetradactyla. The sequence continues at coordinate 174,855,686 of NC_135327.1, read as the reverse complement.
CAAGAAGGAAAAAATATCTTAATAAGTGGCCAGATGTGCTCACAGTAAACAAAATGTCTGATCAACTTATGGAAGCTACAGACTAGGTTAAACCAGCACGAAGTCTTCTCTTTGAAAAGCAAAGAAAACTTGGCAGTATATGACAGTGTCTTTAAAAAATTATTGACATTATTTATAGAAAACCTGAACTACTAAAAACCAGACACTGTGGCCTGCTGGTCAACCAACAAGACTCCTCTCTACCCCATTCTAAGCAGTAGAATATCATTCAGCCCACGGGTATATCTGCTTTTTCCAGAAACCCACGGAATAGGTCTCTTTCCCCCACTTCTGTGAGCCAGAGGAGCTTAAATCTTTAAGATTTAAGAATTAGAGCAGTTGAAGAACAATTGAAAGGGCCATGGTAATTTATTGTGATTCAGACCAAATGGAGTGGAACAAAAAGTTTATTTTGATTTAATATTCTTGAAACGTATTCTACTTTCTCTCGGGGTACTCCCACTTCACCAAGTTTTCTTCTCTTTCTCTCCTTTCCTCTGTCTCAACTTCTTCTCCTGCATCCTCCTCTGTTTAAACTTTTGCAACACTTTGTAGCCTATCAAGTGTTCTTTCTAAGAGAACACAGGAGTGCAAAGGGCAAGGCTCTGGGCACAGAGCTACTGCTGTTGCTTAGGACAAGTCATCTCAGGTTTCTCACCGTGGAGTGGACAGCTCTGTCTCCTTTCCATTATAGCAAGTATTTTTTATGCTTCTCTCCTTTTCTTCTCCAGTCTCCTGAATCTTTACCTGGTCATATATTTACTACTTCCTATTTCATAAATTCTTAGGTTTTCAGTTCTTAATTTATATACCAAGTCAGTAAAACTTTTTAAAAGAAAATCCAAATTGTTCTCAGTTTTCTGTGATCTTTGCTTGCATTTTTTCTTGCAGTTTATGGTCCCTGTTAGGAACAAAGAAAGTGTCCCATCACTGGTCTCAGGGATGGCAGGCTGTATCCAGTCAAAAATGTAGCCCTGAGACCAACAATCCAGGGCAGTGCAGCATTGGAGATTATAGCTCTGATGCAATCACTGCTCAGTCAGTGAGTAGTATACATCCTGCTTTGCTCAAGTCCTTGCGTGATTTTAAGACTTTATTGTACATCTCTTTTTGTATTTTCTCTCTCCACGTTTTTAAAGAATACAAAACTTGGCAAGTTTCAGCTTTTACTCCTCTCCTTCCCTTGACCTATTTGTTTTGAGTGCCAACGATGACTAAACAGTGAAAAGAGAAGTAAAAGAAGGAGGATACAGACACACTATCAGTAAAATGAAACAACTGGCCCTTGGAGATCAAGGCTATTGGAGAGAAGGATTGGCTGTTATTCCAGTAAACTCCTTTTCAATCTCTAGCCCATTATTCTGAAAACACTATAATAAATATAAAGAGAAGTCATTTTTAATTATTCCAATTTAGATGAGCCAGAGCTACATCATTTTCAAATCATTCCCAGTCTGCTCATGATCTAAGGAGATGAGAGTAGACAGTGATTATAGGTCAGGTTCAATGAAATGGGAAAATTCCAGGACCCTTGTAAGCTGAGGAGATTGATTCCTGCTCAGACCCACTTTGGAGACCCAGCTCATAATGCTCCCTAGCACCACTTTATGATGGTGATTGAATTTGATAAGCACTGAAGACAAGAAGGATTGTGTTCTCCGATAATCTGGAATGAGAGTCATCTCACTCATCTGACAAGGTCTCTTATCCTAAGCATTTTGACTAAAGCACCCAGACAGCTTCAGAAACTTCCAATTCCTTTACCTTCCAAAGCCCAGAGTCATTGGATTCTAGGTTTGGGGGGAAAAATGACCAACAACCTAATTTATTATCTTGCCTCCAGGCTGATGTTTGAATAAAGGTGAAATTTTATATTTTACATTGTGCTCTCTCTCCCCTGATGCCTCCAGCTGAGCTCAGTATTGTTGGCGTAGCCGTTAAAGAAGAATTGAATTGCTTTAGTTTAGGAGAGAAGGCAAAAGTTGGCATCCAAATCAAAGACATCTTCCTTCCACTTTTCTATCAGTTGTCTTGAACGTTCCAAAGGCCCATCCTCAAACTCTAGACTGTGATAGTATTCTTTGTGCTTTAGAGAAGAGTTCAGTATTAAATCTAATTTGGATTCAGAAAATATGGTCACCATATTTATGCCTTTAAATTAGGATATTGGAAACTGAAGGTTGAAACAATTCAGTCCCTGAAACTCCCTCAAAGCAAGTCAACTCTAAATGAAAAACTGCTATGCCTCAATTTAATGAAGGGTTTCAGAGCTCTCGAAGTAAGTTTGATTAGGTGAGGTCTGTATATACTTCAAAAATTTTCCCATGCAGGAAAGCTTAATTTCTGTCACCTCTCTGGCCCTACCAAGATAGTCTCCTGTCTGGCTGTCTTTGCAGGATCCTTATTGGGCTGTGGTCACTGTCATTTTGCTGAGAGGGTGGCATGCTTTGAATTTAACCCACCCTTCCATATAAATTACATTTCTATGGTGGCTTTAAAATGCAGGTGTGGAAGCCAGAGGTCAGTGGCAAAGTTGCAGGGTACCACTCTGCCCTAGCTACTACTGCTTTCTCCCGTGGACTCAGTCTTTACAGTCCAAAAGATAAGGTAAAAACATTTTGTTTGTTTCATTGCCCCAAGCCCCATTCCCCAGACCAGAAAAGTGATGCCAGTCTGCAGATTTTAGCTCTGTTTGCATCTTCCTAAAATGCACTCCAATCTTAGAGGAACGACCTCATAAAGTCATTGAAAATAGTATTCAACGTAGAGTTGAAGTGCCATGGTCATTTTATTTCAAGCATTGAAGGTGGACTGCACAGCAAGCACTGGGAACTCCACTTCAGCAGAGAGTGAATAGGATGTCGGCTAACCTGCTGTCAGTATTTTGAGTTACCTTAGTGTTCATAAAATCCCTTTGCAGCAGCCACATATTAAATGTGAACCCAAAATAAAAGAGCCTACTCTTCTGTTGGCCTTCAGATGCTTAACACATAAGTTGGCAGTATCATTGACTGTAGCAGGTGTTTTTCTTTTACTGGAACTGCACTTATCAGAGAAGTTGGATCTTATTGTATAGAAACAGAAGAGAGGTTATGAATCACCATTAAGGTGATGATGTTTCAGGAACATCAGAAGTTATTGTCCTGATTTTTATAACCACTTTCAACTTCCTCCTCAGCGTGGGAGTGGCCTGCTCATCACTTTATGGATCAGCTTGTTAAACTTAGCCTGCATTCTCTTGTTCCTGGGAGAAGTGGCTTTCATCCACAGTACCATGTCACACAGGCATTGCCTGATACATTCATACATTAGTTCACCAAATCAGCAAAATATGCCTCTGTGCACCAGGCACTGTCCCATTCCACACATTAGGGATATACTGATGAAGAAGCTCCTGACCCCATGAAATTTAAATTCTGGGGGAAGGAGGAGTGAACAATAAACATACACTGTCAGGCAGTGACAAGTCCTATGGAAAATACTGAAGCAGGGCAAAGAAATAGAGTGTTTAGGGAGAGAGAACAGGAGTTCCAGAATGTGTGTGCTATTTTAGATGGGTAGTGAAGAAAGCTATAAGGAGGTAACATTTGAGCAGATCTTTGACTGTTGTGACAACCATCCATATAAATATCTGGGGGAAGTGCCTAGTTGAGGGAACAGTAAGTGCAAAGGTCCTGAGGCATGAATAAGCTTGGTTTATTAGGGGAATAGCAAGATGGTCATTTGTAAAGGCAGAATAATCGCTACTCAATACTGTATTTTTGAAACTAATCATATCATCTCCCTGGAGATGTGATTTAATCAAGAGTGGTTGTTAAGCTGGATTAGGTGATGACGTGTCTCCACCCATTTGGGTAGGTCTTGATAAGTTTCTGGAGTCCTATAAAAGAGGAAATATTTTGGAGAATGAAGGAGATTCAGAGAGAGCAAAGCAGAATGACATAGCCATGAGAACCAGAGTCCACCAGCCAGCGACCTTTGGAGATGAAGAAAGAAAACGCCTCCCGGGGAGCTTCGTGAAACCGGAAGCCAGGAGAGAAAGCTAGCAGATGATGCCGTGTTCGCCATGTGCCCTTCCAGCTGAGAGAGAAGCCCTGACTGTGTTCACCACGTGCCTTCTCACTTGAGAGAGAAACCCTGAACTTCACCGGCCTTCTTGAACCAAGGTATCTTTCCCTGGATGCCTTTGCCTTTGACTGGACATTTCTATAGACTTTTTAAAATTGGGACATTATCTCAGCCTTAGAACTGTAAACTTAGCAACTTATTAAATTCCCCTTTTTAAAAGCCATTCCATTTCTGGTATATTGCATTCCAGCAGCTAGCAAACTAGAACATCCAGTATATATAATGAACTCCTACAACTCAACAATAAAAAAAAAAAAACCCTATTATAAAATGTGTAAAAGATATGAATAGACATTTCTCCAAAGAGGAAATACAGATGGTTAAAAAGCACATGAAAAGATGTTTCTTCATTGGCTATGAGGGGAAATGCAAATCAAAACCACAAAGAAATATCTCACACCTATAAGATGACCACTATTAAATGAACAGGAATCATCAAGTATTGGAGAGGATGTGGAGAAATAGAAACACTTATTTATTGCTGGTGGGAATGTAAATTGGTACAGCCATGATGGGAGACAGTTTGGTGGTTCCTCTGAAAACCAAATATTAGAACCACCCTATGACCCAGCAATACCACTATTCAGTATATACCCAGAAGAGCTGAAAGCAGGGACAGAAACAGACATCTGCACACCAATGTTGATAGCAGCAGCATTGTTCACAATTGCCAGAAGATGAAAACAATCCAAATGCCCATCAGCAGATGGATAAACAAAATGTGGTGTATTCATATGATGAGAATGTTATGCAGCAGTAAGAAAAAAATGAGGTTCTGAAGCATACAACAACATGGGTGAATCTTGAGAGCACAATGCTTAGTGAAGTAAGTCAGACGCAAAAGGACATATATGGTATGATTTCATATGAGCTAATTGGAATATGTAAACTCAGATTCTTAAGATGTAGAATATAGGATAACTAGAAATAGACTGAAGCTAGAAACGGGGTGTGGTAATCTATGTTCACAATGTATAATGAAGTTGAACTTAAAATGCTTTAAAATAGATGTGTGAGAGGAACTCATTGGGAATATAAGGAATAGTGCTGTATTGTAGGTGAATTTGATTGAAAGGGGTAGTTTAGAGTCATGTATGTCACCGATTAACACTTCAAATTTAAAATAAGTTCTTGCATGACTTAGTACAAATGTACAACAATGGTACAAAGAGTTAATAATGGAGTAGTATGTAAGGGAAAATACCTACTGCAAGCTATGGACTATAGTTAACAGTAGTACCTTAAAATTATTTCATCAACAGTAACTGGTGTACCACACCAATACTAGGAGTCAGTAATACGGGAAGATAAGGGATAAGCGGTGTTGGGGTTTTCTTTTTTGTGTGTCTGATAATTTTCATTTTAGAGCAATTGAGTGATGATTGTACAACTAAGTGATGACATTGTGATATAACGATTTGTATACTTTGGATGGAATATATGTTAAGTGAATATATCTCAGTAAAATCTGCAAAAAAAAAAAAAAAACATGGGAGGGTTTTGGCAGGGGAATCATCTGATCTGATTTACACTTTTGAATGGTCACTCCACCTGCTGTGGAGAACAGGTAAAATGAAAGCAGGGAGAGAATTAATAGGCTATTGCATTAATGATATAAACAAAAGGTAGTGACCCGGACTAGGGTGACAGCAATAGAGGAAGTGAAGGTGAGAAGTCATCAGATTTAGGACACCTAAATCTGCATTAGATATGGGATGTGAGGGAAAGAGAGGAATCAAGTAAGTGTAAGAACCTCAAGATTTTTCTGAGCAGCTAGCTGAATGGCACCATTTACTGTGATGGGGCACTTAAACTAGCGAGATTGGGGATTGATATGGGCAGGAATCAGGGATTCAGTTTGGGTAATGATAAGTTTGCTATGTAAATTACAATTTCAAGTAGTGGGGCTGGAGATAAGATTTTGAGCCTTCACTGTCAAAATGTTATAGAGCCATGGCACTGGACACAGTCACCAAGCTAGTGAATGTGGGGAGTGAAGAGGGTTGAGAGCTTAGCCCTACAGCTCTCCAACATTAAGAGGCTGGGGTAGATGGTGAGAAGCTAGAAAAGAGAAATAAGAGGGAATGGCCACTGAGGTAGGAGACAAAACAAAGGAGACTTGGGGACAAGTGGAAGAAAATGTTTCAAGAAAGGGGGAACTACCAGCTATGTTAAATAGATAAAATGAATGTCAAGTTAGCCAATGAATTTGCCAACATGAAGGCTATTTGACAAGAGCAGGTCTGATGCATGGTCAGGATGAAAGACATATCAAAATGGGCTGAGGAAAATAAATTTGCAAAGTGGAAACTGCATAGACAACACTTTTGAAAGTGTTGCTTAAAAGGGGGTTGTATTAGTTTGCTCATGTTTTGGAATACACTATACCAGAAATGGAATGATTTATAAAGGGAATTTATTACAAGTTTAGGATTCTAAGGCTGTGAAAATGTCCAAATTAAAGCACCAACAAGAGGTTACCTTCACTCAAGAAAGGCTGATGCCATCCAGAACATCTCTGTGAGCTGGGAAGGTGTATGGCTGGCATCTGCTGGTTTTTGTTCCCAGTTCCATTGCTTCTAGCTTCTGATGCCAGTGGTTTCCTCTCTGCATCTGTGGGCTTTCATTTAGCTCCTCCAGGGCGCAACTCTGGGTTCTGGCTTGCTGAGCATCTTGTGGGAAGGCACATGGTGACTTCTGCTGGACTCTGCCCATGTCTATGCATCTACTCTATCAGCACTCCAAGCATCTCCAAACATCTGAGTCTCTATCAGCTCTGAAGCAACTTTTCTCCAAGCCTCTGCATCTGAGGTTTCTTCAAAATATTTCCACTTTTAAAGGACTCCAGTTGACTAATTGAGACCCACCTTGAATGGGTGGAGTCACACATCCTCCTAATCAAAAGGTCACACCCATAATTGGGCATGCCACAACACCTTGGAGATAATTTAATCAAGATTTCCACCCTACAATATTGAATCAGGATTAAAAGAAACAGCTGCCCCCACAAGATTGGGTCAGGATTAAATCATGTCTTTCCTGGGTACATGATAGTTCTAAACAGCACAAGGATGCAGAGAGGGAAGTGGGAAGAAGAGATTCTGTTTTGTTTTAAGACTTGGATATATAGCCCATTTTGTATGCCAATGGAAATAACCAGAAAGAGGATAATTTCAGTGGTAAATGCTTGTGCAGTCCAAGAGGCTGAGCTCCAGCCTTAGATAAACCACAGACAACTCATCCATTTTAATAGGAGGAAATGTAGAGTTTATGAGTGTTGATGCAGGTAGGCTAGTGGATTTTATCCTGAGAGGATGAGGTCAGTCTCTTCTTACAGCTTTTTTTTTCTAAGCAGCTATGTAAATGTTCACTAGTAATACCTAAAAGAAGATAAGTGCTTTCCTTTCTCTTTCTTCCTAAATGAATAATTCAGTCTAAAATTCATTAGGTGGGGCCAAGCAATGTAGGTATCCCAGGTAGAGGTGAGGGTGATGGCACCTCAGACTGTGTTGCCTGAGCCTGAACAGGGTGAGAAGGCATGTGTTCATGGTTGGGGTACCCCAAAGTGTGGTGTTAGAGCCTGAGTGATGAGTGGAAGAACAGTGGCAGCAGCAATGGAAAAGGAGTTACATATACAGGGCTCTGATCCAATAATGTATCACTATATTGTAAATATAAATATATTGAGGATAATGAGAGTCAGGTTTCTTACCATCAGATAAAGGAGTTACAAATATGAAAAGGAAGGAAATTAAAATGAACTCAGTGGTGTTGGTTGGGAATTGGAAACATTGATGTGAAACCATGGTTTTAAATATAGAGATAGATGCAAAAATAAAGATGTAAATGTATATGCATATTGCATATGTACTCACATATATGCACATATATATGCTATACAGTTATATCATATCATTTTTGTATATGGTGTAAGGTAGGAGTCCAACTTCATCCTTGTGCATGTGGCTATCCAATTGTCCCAGCATCATCTGTTGAAAAAATTATTCTTTTACCCCATTGAATTATCTTGGCACCCTTCTAGAAAATCAGTTGACTGAGGAGAGGCAGGGCAAGATGGCAGCATAGTGACGTGAGGAATTTAGTACATCCTCCAGAGCAGCAGATAAATAGCCAGGAATGTTTCAGAACATCTGCTGGGGGAACATGAATGAACAGACACAAAGTATACACCAGTCTGGACCAGATGGAATGGCTGAGATCCCACACAGAACTGTAAGTCCCCCAGGTTTCAGAGGCTAGTTCCCCAGGGGGAAAAAAACAGACTTTACTTGTAGCAAGAGCTTAGCCCAACCAAGCTCCAATGGTAAAATTAATTAACAAATTTCAATTACTGCAAACAGGACCTCAGCACAGATAAACCTGGAATAAGTACTAAAGGAACTAGGGGTTTTGCTCTAACAGAGAGGGAGTGGAGCTGATGGGGGGGAGGGGGACAGAAGTTTTTTGAGTTGGACAGCACAAAATACTGGAAAAGGGCTGGACCCAAGAAAATGGGGCACATAGAGCCTTGAAATACATAGAGCTACTTACCAACTCAAGCTCTTGATTTACAAACTTGAGGAGCTTGGATGTGGCTCTGAAAAGGCTTTTTTACTCTTTTTTACTTCTTAAACAGCTCATTAAATAGAATTGCAAGCACTCTCAGGCTCCAGCACTGCCCCAGGCAAGGCTGGAACTAAGACATGTCTGAGAGACAAAGTATCTAGTCAGGTGAAAGGGGTTAATTCCCTAAAGGGCCTATCTTCCCCAAGCAAAGGAGGGTGGGGCCTAGCTCAGGTGGAATCCTTCCTTCAAGGAATTCAGCTTCCAGGGGCTAGAAAACAGAAACAATCAAGGTCCCTTTACCCACTTGCCTCTGTCTCAACCACCCCCAGGCAGGGAAGGTTGGCTGAAATTAAAGGTACTACATCACTTTAAGCTGATAGGAATCCATGGGCAGACTAGCACCACAAGTTGAGCAGGATAGGAAAAGCACAGAGTCTAGAGGCTTCATAGGAAAGTCTGACAACCTGCTGGGTTTCACCTTTAGGGGAAAACTTATGCTGGCTACTCTCTCCTCCTGAGATGTGGGCCTGCCTGTTGTGGGAAAATCTGACTGGGGTCTATAATATCTGAAGAGGCCCTCTTCAAAAAAAAAAAAAAAAAGACTCCATATAGGCAGGGCAAGAAACAAAAAAACAGGAACTGAAAAATTCTGATCAGTTAAACAAAGCCTATGCTAGAGGTCCAGAATATATTGACATGAATGTCAAAGAACAGATAGAGAACAAAGCCATCCACCAAGAAAACCCATGTAAAAAAATGAAAGAAAAAAAAAAACCAAAACTCCAGAATGAACTAATTAAGGAAATCAAATACCTAGATGCCAGCAAACAGTAACAAGTCATACTAGGAAAATAAAAAGTATGGCCCAATCAAAGGATCAAACCAACACTTCAAGTGAGATGCAGGAATTGAAGCAACTAATTCAGGATGTTCAGACAAACATGCAAACTCTCATCAAAAATCAAATCAACAAGGTGAGGGAGGATATAAAGAAAACATTGAGTGAACACAAGGAAGAACTCGAAAGTTTGAAAAAACAAATCACAAAATTTATGGGAATGAGAGGCACAGCTGAAGAGATGAAAAAAACAATGGAAACCTACAACAATAAATTTGAAGAGGCAGAGGAAAGGATTATTAAACTAGAGGACTGGATGTCTGAAATCTGACACACAGAAGAATATATAGGGAAAAGAATGGAAAAATATGAGCCAGGTTTCAGAGAACTGAATGACAACATGAAGCACATGTATATATGTGTTGTGGGTGTCCCAGAAGGAAAAAATAACAGAAAAGAAAGAGAAAGACCAATGGAGGAAATAGTCACTGAAAATTTCCCATCTCTTATGAAAGACATAGAATTACAGATCCAAGAAGTGCAGCATACCCCAGACAGAATAGATCCAAATAAATATACTCCAAGACACTAATCAGATTGTCAGACATCAAAGACAGAGAGAATCGTGAAAGCAGGAAGAGAAAAGCAATCCATCACTTACAAGGGAAGCTCAATAAGACAATGTGTGGTTTTCTCAGCAGAAGCCATGGAGGTGAGAAGGCAGTGACATGATATATTTAAGATTCTGAAAGAGAAAATTGCCAACCAAGAATTCTATACCCAGCAAAACTGTCCTCCAAAAATGAGGGAGATATTAAAATATTTTCAGACAAACAATCACTGAGAGAATTTATGACAAGAGACCAGCTCTAGAAGAAATACTAAAGAGAAAACTACAGGCAGATAGGAAAATAAAGAAGAGGGAGGTCAAAGAAAGGTGTAGATATGAAGACTATCCGTAAAAGTAAAAAGAGAAAAAAAAATAGATATGACATGTGAAATCCAAAAAGCAAAATAGTAGAAGAAAACTACTGCCTTTACATTAAATGTTAATGCATTAAACGCCCCAGTCAAAAGACATAGACTGGCAGAATGGATTTTAAAAAAAGGATCCATCTATATGCTGTCTACAAGAGACTCACTTTAGACCCAAGGACAAAAACAGATTGAAAGTGAAAGGTTGGGAAAAGATAGTTCATTCAAACAACAACCAGAAGAGAGCAGTGGTAGCTATACTAATATCCAACAAATTAGACTTTGGATGTAAAACAATTAAAAGAGACAAAGAAGGACACTATTAATAAAGGTACAATTCAATAAAAAGACAATAATCATAGATATTTATGCACCAAGCCAGAGTGCTCCAAAAATACATGAGGCAAATCCTGACAACACTGAAGGCAGAAGTAGACACCTCTACCATAATAGTTGGATACTTCAATTCCCCACTCTCATCAATGGATAGAACATCTAGACAAGAGCATCAATAAAGAAACAAAGATTTTGAATAATATGATTAATGAACTAGACTTAAAAGACATTTATAGATAGTTACATTCCACAACAGCAGGATACACATTTTTCTCAAGTGCTTATGGATCGTTCTCAAAGATAGGCCATAAGCTGTGTCACAAAGCAAGTCTCAATAGATTTTGAAAGATTGAAATTATACAAAACATTTTCTCACACCATAATGGAATGAAGTTGGAATCAATAACAATCAGAGGACCAGAAAATTTGCAAATATATGCAGGCTAAACAACACACTCTTAACAACCAGTGGGTCAAGGAAGAAATTACAAGAGAAATCAATAAGTATCTTGGGGGAAATGAAAATAGAAGCACAGCATATAAAAATTGATGGGGTGCAACAAAGGCAGTGCTGAGAGGGAAATTTGTTTCCTTAAATGCCTATATTAAAAAAAGAAGAGGGTGGGCAATGGTGGCGCCATGGCAGAGTTCTCACCTGCCATGTCAGAGACCCGGTTTCAATTCCAAGTGCCTGCCCATGCAAAAAAAAAAAAAAAAAAGAAGAAGAAGAAGAAGAAGAAAGGAAAAACCAAGGAAATGATTGTTCATTTGGAAGAACCAGAGAAAGAACAGCAAACTAACCCCAAAACAAGCAAAAGGAAAGAAATTACAAAGATCAGAGCAGAAATAAATGAAATTGAGAATATGAAAACTATCGAGAAAAATCCATGAAATCAGTGGACCTTTAGCTAGGCTGACAAAAAGAGAGAGAGGATGCTAATAAAATCAGAAGTGGAAGAGGGGGCATAACCATTGACCCTGCAGAAATAAATGAGGTTGTAAATTAGACAATGTAGATGCAATGAACAACTTCTTCAAAAGACATGAACAACCAACATTGACTCTAGAAGAAAAAGATGACCTCAAGAAAACAATCACAAGCAGAGATTGAATCAGTCATCAAGAAGCTCCCCAAAAAGAAAAGTCCAGGACCAGATAGCATCACAGGTAAATTCTATCTGGAATTAGTACCAATCCTTCTTGAATGCTTCAAAAAAATCGAACAGGAGGAAAAGTTACCTAACTCATTCTATGAAGCCAACATCACCCTCATACCAAAGCCAGAAAAAGATACTACAAGAAAAAAAAAATTACAGGTAAATCTCTTTAATGAATATAGACGCAAAAATCAACAAAATACTTTCAAATTGAACCCAACAGCACATTAAAAGAATTATATACCATGACCAAGTGGGATTTATTCCAGGTATGCAAGGCTGGTTCAGCAGAAGAAAATCAATTAATGCAATATATCATAACAATAAGTCAAAGTGGAAAAACAACAAGATCATCTCAATTGATGCAGAAAAGGCATTTGATGAAATTCAATATCCTTTCTTGATAAAAACACTTCAAAGGGTAGGAATAGAAGGGAACTTCCCCATATGATAAAAAGATTTTATGAAAAATCTATAGTTAACATCTTCCTCAATGGGGAGACTGAAAGCTTTCCTTCTATGATCAGGAATGAGATGAGGATTCCCACTGTCACTATTCTTCAACATTATACTGGAAGCTCTAGCCAGAGAAATTAGACAAGAAAAAGAAATAAAAGGTTTCCAAATTGAAGGATGAAGTAAAATCTGTTTGCAGATGACATGATATTAGATGTCGAAAATCCAAAAAAATCTACAGCAAAGCTACTAGAGCTAATAATTGAGTACAGCAAAGTGGCAGGGTACAATATCAACACCCCAAATAATTAGTGTTCTATACACTAATGATGAGCAATCTGAGGAGGCAATCAAGAACAAAAAATTCCATTCACAATAACAACCTAAAGAATCCGAGATATTTAGGAATAAGTTTAACTAAGGATACAGAAGACCTATACATAGAAAACTATGAGAAATTTCTAAAAGAAATCATAGAAGACCTAAATAAATGGAAGAGCATACCATGTTCATGGATTGGAAGACTAATATAGTTAAGATGTCAATTCTACCCAAATTGATTTATGGATTCAATGCAATATCTATTAAAATCCTAATAACTTACTTTGCAGAAATAGAAAAACCAATAACCAAATTTATAGTGGGAGGTCTCATGCTACCTGACTTTAAAGCTTATTTTGAAGCTACAGTGTCAAAACAGCCTGGTACTGGCATGAAGATAGATATACTGACCAATGGAATTAAACTGGTCTCATCTATAGACAATTGATCTTTGATAAGGCAATCAAGCTAACTCACCTGTGACAGAGAAACCTCTTCAATAAATGGTGTTTGGAGAACAAGCTATCCATAAGCAAAAGAATGAAAAAGGATCCATATCTCACACCCTATTCAAAAATTAACTCAAAGTGGATCAAAAACCTAAACATTTGAGCTAAGACCATAAACTATTGGAAGAAAATGTAGGGAAATATCTTATAAATCTTGTAATAAGAGATTGTTTCCTAGACCATACACCCAGAGCACGAGCATTGAAAAAAGAAATAGATAAATAGGAACTACTCAAAATTAAAGACTTGTTCATCAAAGGACTTTTCAGGAAAGTAAAAAGGTAGCCTATGCAATGGGAGGTAATAGTTGGAAACCACAAATCAGATTAGGGTTTAGTATTCAGAATATATAAAGAGATTCTCAACTCAACAACAAAAAGACAAACAACCCAATTAGAAAGTGGGCAAAAGACATAAACAAACACTTTTCAGAAGACGAAATACAAATGGCTAAAAGGTACATGAAAAGATGCTCAACCTCACTGGCCATTAAGGAAATGCAATTCAAAACCATGAGATACATCTCACACCCACCAGAATGGCCATTATCAATAAAACAGAAAACAACAAGTGCTGGAGAGGAGGTGGAGAAAGATACACACTTAACCCCTGTTGGTAAGAATGTAAAATGGTACAAACACTCTGGAAGGGAGTTGATGGTTCCTCAGGAAGCTAAGTATAGAATTGCCATATGATACAGCAATCACATTACTAAGTATACATTCAGAGAAAGTGAAGGTGAATACACAAAAGGACGTTTGCACACCAATGTTTATAGCAGCATTATTTACCACTGTGAAAAGATGGAAACAGCCCACATGTCCATTAACAAAGGAGTGGCTAAACAAGCTGTGATATATACATACAATGAAATACTATGCAGCTGTAAGATGGTAGGAAATCATGAAACATGTAACAATGTGGATGAACCTTGAGGCATTATGCTGAGTGAAATTAGCCAGAAAGAAAAGGACAAATACTCTGTGGTCTCACTAATATAAACTATTGCTAATAAGTGAATTTTGAGAGTCGTAGTTAAGAACACAGGCTCTCAGGAGTTAGAAAGAGGGTCAAGATTAGGCATTTGGTGCTGAAGGAATACATATTGTGCAACAGGACTGATTGTAAAAATCAGAAATGTATAGCACAGTACTACCTAATAGTAGCACAATAATGTAATGAAGCTGAATGTGAGTATAGTTGAGGGAGAAGGGCTGGGGGCACATATGAAGCCAGGGGAAGGATAGAAGATAAAGACTGAGATGGTATAATTTAGGAATGCCTAGAGTGGACAATGATTGTGATTAAATGTACAAATATAAAAACGTTTTTGCATGAGGGAGAGCAAATGAATGTCAACATCGCAATGTATTGAAAATGGATGGTATACAGGAAAAATACAATCAATGCAAGCTAAGGGCAATAGTTCAATAGTAACATTGTACTATGCTTTCTCTGAATGTAGCAAAGGCATTATGCCTAAACTAAATGCCAGCAGGCAGGGGCATGAGGGAGGAGTATGGATTCCTTTGTGGAAGAAAAGGAAATGTCTTCATATAGATTATGGTGGTGAAGGCATGTCTATACACTTAGGTTGGATTGTATGATATGTGAATAAAACTGTTAAAAATGAACAGAAAGAAACAAGTGCTAGTGAAAATAAGGAGAAAAAGATGTACTTATTCACTGTTGGTAGGGAAATTGAGAGGTGCAGCCCCTTGGAGGGCAGTGTGGTGGTTCCATAGGAGGCTAGGGGTGGGGTTGCCATGTGATCCTCAAACCCTGCTGCTTAGTATATGCCTAGAGGAACTGAATGTGGGAAAACAAATGGACATCTCCACACTGGTGTTTATGATGGCAGTGTTCCCAAAGCACAATTGATTGTTGAACAAGACTGTATAACAATATAGCATTTACAATGTGACTGTGTGATTATGAAAACCTTGTGTCTGATGCTCCCTTTATCCAGGATAAGGACAGATGAGTAAAAAATAAATAAATAAATAAATAAATATTAGGGGGAGATAAAGGATAAAAATTGGGTAAATTGAAATACCATGGGTTAATGAGAGGGAGGGATAAGGGGTATGGGATGTATGAGTTCTTTTTTTCTTCTTTTCATTTCTTTTTTGGAGAGATGCAAATGTTCTAAAAATGATCATGGTGATGAATGCAGAAGTATGTGATGATATTGTGATCCATTGATTGTTTAGTATGGTTGGACTGTACATATGTGGATATTTTTCAATAAAAATATTTTAAAATTTTTTTAAAAATCAGTTGACTATAAATTTGAATATTTATTCTGGACATCAGTTCAGTACCATCAATCTTGATGCCTAAGCTTTTGCCAGTACCATTCCGCCTTGATTACCCACAGCTTTTTCACTAAGTTTTCTCACATCTTTTTTACTAATATACAGTATAAGCTTCCAGTTGTCAGTCATGTTACACAGTATCATTGTATATGAAAATGAATTTCTTGTGTTGGGCTCTTTATGTAATAGTGGCAAATGATTAAAAATCAAAATGATATTGAAATTATAAAAAGAAATTATATAAATTATATACCACATACACAAACCCATATATATATCATGTGCATATGTATTTATGTGTGGACATATATATATATATTCATACTTATATTCCTTAGCACTATCATGGAGAGGACCTGGGAGCATCAACATTCTAATAGCAATTAGCACTTCAGGGGCCCAGATCTTGGTTTCTAAATACCCCCATGACTCTTTGGAGAAATGGCTGATTCCTAGGGCTGGGCAAGGGAGAATGCAATTTGCAAACACCACAAGAAAAGAGCCAACTTAAAGGGGCTGTTACTAGCAAAACCGAGACAATAGAAGCATAAAAATAAACAATGAGGGCGGGCCACGGTGGCTCAGCAGGTAAGACTGCTTGCCTGCCATGCCCAAGGACCCGGGTTCGATTCCCGGTGCCTGCCCATGTAAAATAAATAAATAAATAAATAAATAAATAAACAATGATTGTGATATCTTATGATCCACAAAATTAATGTAGGGAACCCATGGGTTTATAATGATATAAATAAGTAAATCAACAGATACAGAAAGAAAAGAGAAAGCTTTTCCCTAGGGTACATTGCAAATTAGTCAATGTAAAGTGAATCATAGAATTATAAAATCATTATTTGGCAACTATGGTAGTAATTGATTCAGTCAAGAAACAGCAATGGATTGGGGATGGTGAGTGTTTTTTGAGAACTGGATGTTTACATAGTTTCAAATTGCTTCCCTATCTAAGCATTACAAATGTAAAAGGAGTTGATCAAATAATCAACATTAAAATGACCAGTAATGACCAGTAATAGGGCCAAATCAAAATCTGATAGAATACAGTGAGAATACAACATCACTTCTGTGATATTCCTGCCAAATATATATATATATAACCTCAATCTAATCATGCGGAAGCATCACACAAACCCAAAATGAGGGACATTTTATAAAATATCTGGCCTGTAGTCTTCCAAGTGTCAGTCATGAAAGTCAAGAAATAACTGGGGAATTGTTCCAAACTGAAAGAACAGTTATATTCCTTCTCTCATTTGGGCTCATATTTTCCCCTATTATTAACATTTTTGCATTAGTAGGATACATTTGTTATAATTAATGAATTATTACTAACTCAAATCCATAGTTTACATTGGACTTCACTCTGTTTACAGTATTATGGGTTTTGACAAACGCATGTCATACATCCTTCTTTGCAGTGTACCATACAGAATAGTTTCACTGCCCTAATAATCCGCTGTGCTCCACCTATTCATCCCCCACACTCCTCCCAAACCCCTAATCTTTTTACTCTCTATAGTTTCACCTTTCCAGAATGTCATATAGTTGAATCATACCATGTGTAGCCTTTTCAAACTAGCTTCTTTTATTAAACAGTATGCATTTAAGTTTCCTCCATTATCTTTGTAACTTGATAACTCATTTCTTTTTATCAGTGCATAATATTCCATTATATGGATTACTACAATTTACTTGTAACACATCATTGTGTGATATAACTAAATCCTGAGCTGGGGCCTTTTGCTATAAATATCTCATTGGGACTATTGGCAGAACTTGCACAGGGGTTGTGGATTAGATAATAGTAACATATAAATGTTACTGTTTTTATTTTAATGGCTATGTTATAGCCATGTAGGAGATTTCTTCTTTGGAGGACATACTTAAGTATTTGGGATAATCGTCATCATAACAACAACTTATGTTTTTAAAAAGGCACTGCATGTATGAGGAAGAACAAAGGAATGCCAATACTGTAAAGTCTTAAAAATAGACGGCAATTCATATTTTAAAAACTTTAACTTACATGTGAGACTAAAGCAAAAATGTATATTTGGTGCAAAATTTATATTTTGACTAGTACATTTCCTAATATAACTTATGTGGACAGCTTAACTGAACACCATAGTACATGGAACCTTGAGTAGAGCATGAGATTTTGTAGGTTTGGCCAGAGTGATGCCCTGATAAATCCCAGAGTGATTTGAACAGTGAATAAAAAAGTGTTTGCAAAGTCCCTTTGAGGGAATGGTGAGAATGGGGAAAAATTCAACTTCCCCAAGTGGAGAATTCTTCATATTCTCACAAGCAGTGGGGACAACCAAAGCAATAGGCTGAGCCCCCAATCTTGGGGTTTGTGCATATGAAACTTAACCCTGCAAAGGATAGGCTAAGCCTACTTAAAATTAGGCCCAAGTGTCACCCCTAAGAGAACCTCTTTTGTTGCTCAGATGTGGCCTCTCTCTCTCAGCCAACACAGCAGGCAAACTCCCTGCCCTCCCCCTCTCTACGTGGGACATAACTCCCAGGGGTGTGAACCTTCCTGGAGACGTGGGACAGAAATCCTAGAATGAGCTGGGACTCAGCATCAAGGGATTGAGAAAATCTTCTCGACCAAAAGGGGGAAGAGCAAAATTAGACAAAATAAAGTGTCAATGGTTGAGAGATTCCAAACAGAGTCGAGAGTTTATCCTGGAGGTTATTCTTACACATTAAATAGATATCACCTTTTTAGTTAAGGTGTAATGGAGAGGCTGGAGGGAACTGCCTGAAAATGTAGAGCTGTGTTCTAGTAACCGTGTTTCTTGAATATGATTGTATAATGATATAGCTTTCATTATACACAATGTGACTGTGTGATTGTGAAAACCTTGTATCTGATGCTCCTTTTATCTACCTTATCGACATTGAGTAAAACATATGTATTAAAAATAAATATTTTTGTGTGTGTGAATTGAATATTTTTGAAATGAATATTTTTATTCATTTCAATTTAGTAAATTGAAATGCTAGTGATCAATGAAAGGGAGGGGCTAGGGGTATGGTATGTATGAACTCTTTCCTGTTGTCTTTTTATTTCTTTTTCTGAATTGATGCAAATGCTCTAAGAAATGATCGTGATGATGAATGTACAACTATATGATGATATTGTGTTATTGATTATATATCAAAAATGGAATGATCATATGGTAAGAATGTTGGTGTTTGTATGTTGTTATGTTTAATAGAGAAAGAAAAAGAGCTGCATGTAAAAGAAATTTACTTTAAAAATAAATTAAGGTATAGCTAAGACACTCTCAAAGAACTAGATGAGAGGATTTGCACTACAAGACTCATTATAAGGTTACAATAATAAAAAGAGCATGATACAGTATGGGACAGTGGAACAGAATGGAGAGTCGGAAACAGAACCATCCATGGTTGATTTATGACTGAGGTGACACTGCACAGGGGAAAGGGTGTTCCTTAAAAATAAAATAATGTTGGGTCAGTTGAATATCCACATGGATATAAAGGAAAATGTACCCTACATCACTCCACACTCAAAAATCAAATCTAAAGGGGTTGTGATTTAAATAAGAAGGTAAAACTGTAAATCTTCTAGAATATAGTGTAGGGGAATATTCTCATGACCACAGCATAAGGAAATATTTATTAAACAGAATACAAAAACACTATAACCAGCAAGAATAAAAGTTGATAAATTGAGCTACTTTAAAGTAAGAATTTCTGTTCCCTGAGATACCATGAAGAGAGTGAAAAGGCCATACTTAAGAGCAAAAGATACTTGTTAAACATAACCAACAAAGGGCTCATATCCAGAATTTGTAAAGAACTATAAGTCAGCTAGATAAAGATGACCCAACAGAAAATTGGACAAGAGAGCTAAATACGCACTTCTTGGAAATAAATATACAAATCGCCCATAAGCATATGAAATAGTACTCATCAGCATTCTGATTAGGGAAATGCAAAGCAACTCAATGCCAGCATATATCATTAAAAGGATGGAAAATACTGAATGTTGACAAGGATGTAGAGCAGTAGACTTTCATACATTTCTGGTTGGAGTATAAATTAGGATAACCAATTTGGAAATGATTGGGTATTATCTATTAAAGCTAAATATATACGTGTGACCAATCATGCAATTCCTAGGCATGTACCTAGAGAATGGTCAATGTTATTAAATATTCAATATTGAGTATTATTCTTAACAGCCACAACATTCTAACAACCCAAATGTCCATCATAGTAAAAAGCTAAATAAATTGAGATATGATCATCCATTGAAATATTCTACAATGATAAAAATAAACATATTATCCCTACACACATCAACATGGATGAATCCCACAAACATAATCTTGAGCAAAAGAAGCCAAATACTGAAGAACACATATTGTGTAATTTCATCCATATGAATGTTTAAGGGAAAATAAATTATAGCATTTAGAGATACAGGCTTATGTGGTGAAATTATAAAGAAAAGCAAGGGAGTGTAATTATGAATGGACAGTAGCTACCTTTCTGGGGATGGGAGGGAGAACTGATGGGGAATGGACCCAGATGGATCTTTTCAGGGACCTGCCACTTTATGTTGCTCAGCCTGAGATGTGGTTACAGGCATACCTCGGAAGTATTCTGAGTTCGATTCCAGACCACCACAATAAAGCAAATATCGCGATAAAGTGAAACATGAATTTTTTTTCCAGTACATATAAAATTTATCATCATACTATTGTCTTTAAGCGTGCCATAGCAGTTGGTCTGAAATGTGTATTTCAATTAAAATGTGACACAGAAACAAAGTGAGCACGTGCTATTGAAAAGATGGTGCTGATAGGCTTGCTCGATGCAGGGTTGCCACAAACCTACAATTTGTAAAAAAGTGCAGTGAAGCGAAGCACAATCAAATGCCTGTAATGGGTGTATTTAATGTATGATCATTCATTGAGCTGTACATTTATGTTGTGTGCACTTTGCGTCTTATAGCTTGATAAAAATGCTTAAAAATAATATCAATATGAACAGGTTAAGGTAATCCCTCTGACAAAATCATTTCCAACCCCTTGATAATTCCTACTAGTAACTGAGCATTTTACATGCATTATCTCATCACAATAATCCTATAAATTACGTGCCTTTATTATCTCTATTTTACAGTTAAACTGAGGCTGAGAGCAGTTAAGTAACGCGCCAATGGTTGCACGGCTAGTACATAGTAACCTACTTCTGTCTTCCCCTGAAGTCTGGCTCTTAGCTGCTCTTAACCCCAGTTTACTGTGAAGTCCCCTATCCCATGATAGCTAGCATGATGCATTTTTACAGTCAAAGCCTTCCATAAGCGTTGGGTTGAAGAAACGACAAATAAAAGCCTTTTGCTTTCATTTACTGGGTGCAGAAGCACAAGATTTCTTGCCCGTGCAAAGATACTGAGGTTTCAAGCAGAGGAAAAATAGAAATCCTTCCTGCATGTGGCTGATGCTAATTTTGCTCACTGGGGTCTGTCAGACAAATTCCTCACTTCCTATTTTACTTTCTCTGAGCTCCAAGACATCTGCCTAACCATATCTTGCTCGCTCCCTCAGGCTGTCACCCCAGGAAGCAGTGGAGGGGGTGGCTCAGGCAGGCTGTGTGCGCAGCCCACTGCGTCTGCCTCCCGAGGATGTCCGGGTGCAATCACTCAGCACACCCCAGGTGGGCTGTGAGGGTGCTGGGCACCGAGCTCAGCCCTTCTCTATAAAACTCCTGTTTCCTCTCTGCCCCTGGGTTCCCAAGGTCTTCTGAGGCAAGATGACTTCAGAAGGAAAATAACTGTTGGTCTGGAACTTTCAGGCCTCATTTGGTAGCAATTTGTTCCTGATGTATTGGTTTGGAAGCTGCAGGTGGCAATATTGCAGGTATGAAGCGGCTGAGTGGGGCTCCTTGAAATATCACCAGCTCAGCCTTTGCCACCTGCCTTCACTGGGCTGGAAGATTAAAAATAAACAACAACAACAAAATAGAGTAACTCAAAATATGAGGACTTTACACATTCCTTCCTGGGTCATTTTGAATCACAATCAGAACTTCTCCAAAACAGAGCTAATTATTTACAATTCCTCCATCTACCCCTCAACTCTCCCAGACTGACTCTCCTGACTCTTTAATTCTGTAATGACCTACCATCCTCCACCCTTCCTCATTCCTGTCTCCTGGGCCAGAAGTCTAGAAGCCATGACTCCTTATCCTACCAAACTTTTTTTTACCCCCTTAGTCCTGCCAAACTTCCAGAACCATCCATTCGGACTTGCAAGTCTTTTACAGCCATAAAGAACAAAGGGTCCATCTTTTGTTTGATAGGCAAAGATGCTGACACTCCATAAATAATTTCCTTAGAGAAAGGATTATGAGACACTAAAAAATGCAGGTGGGCTAGAATCTCTTTCAGGAAAATACTTTAAAATCTTTAGAGGCTGGTGTAAAATGGTCAAGGTCTCTCTCAGTTCATTTTCCATATCTCTCATCTCAGTGTGTTAAGTAATGTTCAATTTGTCCTACCCAAGAGTTCATACCCTTTCTTACTGACAGAACTTTAATTTTGTTTAAGTATCAGGTGGACAAGTCTTTCTGCCTGGAAGATTGAAAGTAATGCCCCTCCCCAGCCCCAGGGATGAATCTTGAATAATCGAAGTCGATAGTAGAAATTCTATTTCCCTTGCCAGTGAATGGCTTAGGAATGGACAGGTGATACAATTCTGGCCAATGAGGTGTGAGGTAGGTCTGCCGGGTACCTCTGGGAAAGTTAAAAAGGGACACTAGCAAGGCTATGTCCTGTTTCCCCAATGTCCTTTAATGTTGCTTTGTATAAGAGTTGACGCTTTTGTGGTCATTTTGTCATCATGAAGTGACAGGTCTGAAGATAAAAACCAAGACATGGGTGATAGCAGGTAAAGATGGGAAGGTCCTGTGTATTTTATAACACTGTTGAGCTGGTGACTAAATTAAAGTTGTTCTACTTCAGGGCTTCTTACCATTTCCCTTACTTGTATGAATGAATTGGGGTTGCTGTACTTAAAGCTGAGCATCTCCTAACTGATACATCCCAACAGAGACTTGGTCTCTTCCTCTCCACTCTTCATTCTTCTTCTGTCAATAGAACATGTTTTTCAGGTTAGCTTTTTTCTCACCAGGGTTTTGGGGTTTTATTCAGGCAACACTGGTGTGTTTTGAAATCTTCATAACCTGTT
The DNA here is from genome assembly GCF_023851605.1 of Tamandua tetradactyla. Lineage (NCBI taxonomy): Eukaryota > Metazoa > Chordata > Mammalia > Pilosa > Myrmecophagidae > Tamandua > Tamandua tetradactyla. The sequence goes on along the minus strand of NC_135327.1, from coordinate 174,832,796 downwards.
ACCTGAGTTTCTTTCTCAGCAAAAGCTTACTCAAGTTTAGGCTTATAATCTCTTGCCTAAATGGAATAGAAGAATGCGAAATGAAGTTCTCCAAGTAGGTACATCAGAATAACAGGGAAAATGGAGAAAGAATCTGAATAGACGGTTCTCCAAAGAAGATATACAAATGACCAGTAAGCACATAAAAAGTTGTTCGACATCATTAGTGATTAGAGAAATGGAAATCAAAACCATGATGAGATATCATTTCACACCCAGAAGGAGGGCTATGATCAAAAAGGCAGACAATAGCAAGTGTTGTGTAGAAATATGGAGGAATTAGAAACTCATACACTGCTGGTGGTAATATAAAATGGTACAGCCAAAAAGAGAAGCTAAGCCTACTGATCATTATGCCTAAGAGTCATCCCCAGAGAACCTCTTTTGTTGCTCAGATGTGGCCTCTTTCTCTAAGCCAACCTGACAGGTGGACTCCGTGCCCTCCCCACCTACATGGGACATGACTCCCGGGGGTGTAAATCTCCCTGCCAACATGGGACTTGACTCCCAGGGATGAGCTGGGACTTGGCATCACGGGAACAAAAAGGGAAAGATAGAAATGAGACAAAATGAGATCTCAGTGGTTGTGAGACTTCAAACAGAGTTAAGAGATTATCCTGGAGATTATTTTCATGAATTATATAAATATCTCTTTTTAGTTTATGGTTCATTGGAGTGACTGGAGGAGGGAAGTAACTGAAACTTCTGAACTGTGTTCCAGTAGCCTTGATTCTTGAAGAAGACCATATAGCTATATAGCTTTTAGACTATGACTGTATGATTATGAAATCTTTGTGCCTGATGCTCCTTTTATCCAGTATATGGATAGATGACTTTAGAAAAAAGGATAAAAAATAAATATAGGGGGATTTAAAGGGTTAAAATTGGGTACATTGAAATACTGTGGGTCAGTAAGAGGGAGGGTAAGGGGTATGGGATAAGATCTTTTTCTGAAGTGATGCAAATATTCTAAAATTGATCTTAGTGAAGAATACACAACTATGTGATGATACTGTGAGCCACTGATGGTATAATATGTTTGGACTGTATGTGTGTGGATATTTCTCAATAAAAACATTTTTTAAAAAAATAAAAGTTTAAAAAATGGTGCAGCCACTTAGAAAAACAATTCCCACAAATGTTAGAGTTCCCATATAGCCCGGCAATGCTGTAATCTCTAGGACTACACCCAAGAGAAATGAAAGCATGTCCACACAAAAACTCTTACACAGATGTTCATAGCAGCATTATTCAAAATGTTCCTAAGTGAAAACACCCCAAGTGTCCATCAACTGATGAATAAACAGAATCTTGTATATCCATACAGTGGAATATTATTTTGTAATAAAAAGGAGTGAAATACTGATACATGCTACAATATAGATGAAATACTGATACATGCTACAATATAGATGACTCATGAAAACATGCTAAGTAAAAAGCCCATCACAAAAAGAGCATGAACGGTATGATTTGTTCCATATATATGAAATGTCCAGAACAGGCAAACCCATACACACAGAAAACAGATTAGTGGTTGTCTAAGGTTAGGAAGACATGGGGAGTGACTATTAATGGATAGGGGATTTCTTTTTAGTGTGATGAAAATGTTCCAAAATAATTTGTGGTGATGGTTGCACAACACCGAATATACTAAAAACCATTGAATTATACACTTTAAATGGGTGGATTTTATGGTGTGTGAATTATATCTCAATAAAGATGTTTTAAGAAGAGACACAATTAAATCATTTTTACTTTCTCAATTCGCAAGAACTGGAATCGCTACCATTCTTTTTTAAAAAGGTAACAGTATAGACAAAAGCAATTACATATAGAGTAATAGTAAATGTGACTTTTGAACATCTAAAAGAAAACCCCCAGAAACACCTGGGGAGTTTAAATTACAGATTCCCTGGCATTACCTGAAACCTACTAAATCGGAATCTCTGGAAATTAGGTCAGGGAATGTGCAGCTCCCCAGAGATGATCTTCAAACTAAAATTTGTCAACCAAGAGAACAAAGGAAATGTTTTGCTTTCAGTATCATGACTTCCAAGCAGTGGTAGGCATTTATTTGCAGCAAGGATGCCACATGTTATGTACATAATCATAACACGATACTCTGTCATGAATACATGGGATATGGAAAGAACTTATTTTGGAGTCAGATCTTACTTTGAGTTCTGAGTCAACCAGGAAGCTTTATGATCTCTGGAAAGTTTCCTAACCCTCTTCAAATCTGTTTCATAATCTGTAAAATGAGGATGAGAATATCATCTCATGAGACTGATGTAACTACAAGGGTTAAAAACATTAAATGCTTAGTACAGTGTCTGAAACATAGAAAGCATTTGAGTGGCACAAAAGTAGTCAATATATTCTAAAGTCTATCCTTTTATCAACTTAGGTCTTAGTAAAATACTGTATTTGAAGACCATTAGATCAAAAGCACACAGAAATGCCTTTATTGAAAGACCAGCCAAATGGTAAAATCAATAGAATACAAGCACCATGAGAGATGAGCTCTGTTTTCCAGCTCCATGCTGTGCTTTGGGTGTCTGGAGGGTAGAAGCTTAACTATTTGTTGAGTGCATGAGGGAAACAGGGCTTCTCAGCGATTGTTGTGAGTTAAAGCTCCCCAAGCCCCTCGCCGTAGTACAGTGACTCCATCTGTTGCTGATGGTGGACACCTGGCATTCCTCCTCCAGCTCCGGCTTACCAGCAAGTATCTGTGCTGCTCCCCACTCCCCAGCTGCACCTGCCAGAAATCATCCTTCCCCTCCTGGCCAGCATTCTTGATGCCACACCCACCCACCCTCTTGCCAGCATCTCTTTATACCACGGGACCTGCTGAACGGTCCTCATCTGTGCTCGGCTCTGCTCAGCTGACCCAGGATCGCTATATGTGGACCTGCAGAAGACAACGTTTGTAGAGCCTTGTGTGGATCCCAGTGCTCCTTTATGTTCTCAAAACATCCCATAAATGCCACCCAGGAGAACACTGGTAGACACACAAGTATCTTCAAAATAAAGGGTTTTGCTCCCGTCATGGTAGGATCAGGATCTCTGCTAGAACAAGTGGTGTGCTCCGCCATGGCTGGTTGAGCTATGGGCTCCAGATTGCTCAGCCTTTTCCACTGGCACCTTCCTTTCTCATTTGCTGTCGATTATCATCCTGAGTCGAAGTCAACCCTTTTGCCTCCTAGGCCTCTGGGAACTGGTTTCTGCTCCCCTCTGCCAGCGGTGTTCATTAACAGGCTGTTTCCCAACAAGTCACACTGGGCCATCACTGGCCTTGGTTTCTAACCTCTCCCCCCACAGATTGTTTGCTTTCTTTCTTCAAGCTGGTGTTTCCAGCACCTTCCAAATTAGTATCATCTGTGAGTTTCATCACAACTTCTCTCAGCTCATTAACCAAGATGAAAGCGTAAGACGCTCTCCATGATGGCAGGAGGGAGACAGAGCTGGAGCTGCCATGAACTCTAAGGGGAGCTGCACCCATGGCCAGGAGCCAAAGCTCTTTGCTGAGATGGAGACGGCACTTGGTCTAGAAGAATGAAGATCTTGGAGCACTGTAGAGGCTGGTCGGGATGCTGCAGAGACAACGGTGGAAGAACAGTCCCAGACACAAGGTAAGGGTGTAAAGGCGAGCTCCCGTCCATGTCACTATCATTTCTGTGTGTTTCTAACTGCTTATGTGCATACCCTCTGCCTGTCTACTCTGGAAGCATTGCAGATACTGTCAAATGCCACTGCTCTCCTGCTTCCCAGTCCCCACTTTCTGAGCCCCACTTCCTCAGGCCTTGTCCTGCTCTTCATTGAGTCTCCCCTCAGAGTTCCCTGGTCTCTTTCCCCCTTCCCCAGATCTCTGGTCCACCTGGGGACATGTAGAGATCAGGACTGGCTCTTCTGCCTCCATGCTTTTCTGGTCTAGAAATCAGTATATCTGAAACCAGCAACCACACACCCATAAAATCACTCTTTAGTTCATAGTTTAAAAAAAAACAAAACAAGATCTTGTATTATGCATTATATCTATACATGATAGACCACACATTGCGACTTCCTCCCAGCCCATCTTGCCCCATCTGTTCTCTCAATTCCTGCTGTCTACTTTTTTAAAAACATCATTATCTGTTAGATGGTAGATTCCTTTAAATGACTGGTTTTATTTAGTTTGTACAGTTTATAAGTGATACCTATTGGTAAATTTGGAAAATATAGAATATGTGAGATAAAAATAAAAGCAATGAATATTTTGTTCATTTACCAATCCTACAAGTTAAAATACACTTACACATAAACAATAATGTGATTTAATACTTTCAAAGACACTTAGGTAATAGAGTCTTTTTAGTGACTTTTTTTTTTTTAACATGGGCAGGCACTGGGAATCGAACCTGGGTCCTCTGGCATGGCTGGCAAGCATTCTTACCTGCTGAGCCACCGTGGCCCTAGTGATAGGTTTTAAGGGGAAAGCTAAACATGATGATTTGGCAGTGATTTCACTTTAATTTAGTAATCCTTTATTTCTGGCATAGTCAACAAGTGTCCACTGTCCTCTTAGACTGACATTTCTACATCTGGCTTCACTTTTTCTCTCGACCAAGATGTTGCTTGGAAGGATAGTTTTTTTTTTTTTTTTTTTTTGCCAAATGCTAAATTAAACAAATTTACATTAGCTTCTTTATTGCAGGACTTATCAGAACCTTTAATTGCTAACATAATTCTCTTAAAAGGGGAGACAGTATGTAGCATTACCCAAACATGACTACAGAAGAACCCCATACTTCTCTTTCTTCTTTCCTTCTTTCTTTCACACCTTTAAACATCTTGCTTTGAGATAGGGTTCCCTGGAACCTAGGGTGGGAAACACTGCTTTACATTGAGCCATCCATATTTTCGCCTGGCTTACCTCATGCTCATGGCACAGGACTATGAGACATGGGGCTGAGTTGAGGAGTGCAGCTTGTGGCTATCAGTGAGCGGTGTGTGAAGAAACCTAGGATGAAACAGGACTGGGTGTGGATTAGAGCACGGGGCTTCATGTCTTGGCAGTGCGATTTGAAACTATGTGAATTTGGAAAATCACAGCTAAGGCTGTTTCCTTGCCTACAAACCCTCCCTCCCAGGGTTGTTGTAAAGAATAAATGACATCGAATATGAAAGCACTTAGTTAAGTATAAACACTCTAGACAAGTAATTTTAAGGTGTTTATTGGAATAGGAACAAACCCAAAAATTGTAACCTTGTTAATATTGTGTTTTATCAACCGGCTCAGGCCCGGTGCTCCGGACTCCATACAGCTCTCAAAGCTGGCAGACAAGGCTGTCACTCCATAGTGCCTCCTGGAGAGAAAAAGAAGCACCTGTTCTCCTGCGCACAGCCCCTCCCCATCCCAAGTGGGGACCCCGTCCTGTTCATGTTGGAAACCCTTCTGCATAAAGTCCTGCAGATCATGACAGCCACTCCACCCCCACTGGTCCTGGAAAGTAAAAAGCAGCCAGGGGCACCACTGGGGGCTCCATCTTCCCCCATCCCCAAGGGCAGGTAGGTCTTCACTGAGTGCTGACAGAAGCCAGCCCCGAAGGAAAACAGCACGGTGGCAAATGCCCAGAGCTAAAAAATGAGAGGTGCTGCTTCCCGCGAAGGAGCCTCCTCTCCGGGAGTTGGGACGTGGCACACACCGCCAAATTCCAAGTCTCCATTTCTTCTGATAAAAGGGCTCACAATGTTGACCTCATGACAGTTTTAGATGAGACAGGAAATGGATGCCAAACTCCTGACCCTCAAGGAACTTGGATTTTTGTTTGGAAGACTCTCTAAACAAGAGCAGATGCCTTTCATATGCTGATATAGCTACCATGAGGCAGAAAGTGGCATTCCCCCTGACCGTGGCTGTGACCCGAGCTGGTCACGGAGAAGTGTTAACTGGGCCAGGCCTGGGCACCCGTTCCCAGGGTCCATCTCACATTGGTTCCAGACACATACAACGTCCCTTACCAAGGTCTGCTCACAGGGTAGGGAGATGTGGTTTTGATGCAGACCATCCAAACCCCTAGAATGGCAAAATGCTAGACCCCTAAACAGAGTTTAGTCTTCCCCTTACATTTAAAAATGAGAAAATCATGGTTCAGTGAGATGCAGTGATGCACACAAGTCTCAAGTCCAAATCTTTGGCTCCCTTGGGGAGTAACATTTTTTAAAATGTCACTTCTAGAATAATCATACCCATTTAAACTACCTTCAACTAGCTTTGGAAGCTATTTCCGCATCCTAGACAGATGTTCCCAATTGATCTGGCTTCATGTGAGGGAGCCGTAAATAGATTTTAAGCAGCCCCTGTGATTAACTCTTGAGGCAGGGAACTCTGAGCCCAACCTGCTCTCTTCAGACTACTAGCTCTCCCCTTAGAAGCTTCCAGCGCCTTCAAGGAAACCCTGGGGCTCCTGGAACATAAGTGGAATTCAGTTATTCTAGTCCAACATCCTGATTTGAGAGACACACAGGGCCAGAGGAAATCGAATTGCCCAAAGTCACAGAGGAGGCAGAGGAAGCTATTGACAAAGCCTGGACCAGAACCAAGGTGTCAACTCCAAGCCTTGAGTTCTTTTCAGTGCAGGTGAGCTCCAACTCAGATGAGCATCCGAATCACTTGGGTGTGCAAAATAGATTTGTTTTTTTCAGGTACTATCCCAAAAGATTCAACTCAGGAGGTATAGAGTGGGACCCTTGTATGGGTATTTTTCACAAACACCAAATGACCTGATGTGTCAGCTTTTGCTATACCCAAGCATTTATGTTCAGGATGTGCAGCTGCTTTATTGGGTGCAAAACCATAAAAAGTAAGGATGTGAGTCCCTGATGACCTCAATTCAAGTTTCCCCTGGCTTTGCATGTTCCTCTGGTACCAAGAGCATTAGCCTTGGTCCCCCCCAGAAACCAAAGGCTGGTTCCTAGAGCTATAGGTTGGATCTGATCCCCCTTCTAGCATCACTTGTTAGATGCATCCAGAAAGTTCCCAACACATTGCTATAGGTGGAACATGTGCATAAACAATAACAGGTGCAGACAGGCGATCCCACTAATTATCGCCATCTGCACGAAGAACTTTTAAAAGGTATGAAGGTATGTGATGGATTTTTCTCCTCTTTGTTTTCTGAGTCTGGTGGCTTAAATATTGTGTTTGGTTTAAATACAGACATGATCCTACCACAAACATTATGGGCGGAAAAGCCAACTCGGCAGAAGCGGCAGAGACTGTTGCTTTCAGGTATGAAATAAAAATAGTACTTGCTGCGTCTCCAGGTGTTCCTGGCTCTTCTTTGCATGTATCTCCTCACTCCTCCATGGCACACCCTTGCGAAGTTAGTTCACTTCCCTTTTAGAAAGGAATAAGTGGAGGTGAAGAGGTTAGACAGCTTACTCAAGGTCACAAAATAGTGGTGATGGTGTTGAGATGGAAATCCGGATGGTGTGTCTTAGCCACAACCAGATCTAGGCTTGTTCCTGGCTGCTGGAAGCTGTGCTGATGAGGACTGAGTAGATGGTTCCAGAATTAAGGAACCAGGAATGGAACTCCAGGCAACTGGGCATGTCTTTATTATGATGATTAATAAGGTGCGTTTGAAAGGTCATTGTTGGCGTGAAGTGCATTCCAATTCTCTGCTATGTCCTCCTGGTCCCCTGCTAGTAGGTGGCTCTGTCTTTGTGACCAGCAGGTGGGAGACACTGAGCTGAGCCTGGGGAACAGGTGCCCCCAATCAGCTGGACCCTGTCAGCATTAGGGAAGATGTGATTTCAATCCTGAAACTCTGGTCTTTGCAGACGGTCAGGGTTTCTGCCTCTGGCATTTTCCTAGGTCATCTACATGCTCTCCCCACACTGGAAGTGTGCAGAGTGGACCTAAACTACCCAAGAAATGGATGAGAGCAAGACTGCATGGCTCCTTGTTCCTCCGGTCAGAAATCAGAGCCAGTACTGATATAGAGGAATGCCAGTAATTTTTTTTAACCTACTAAGCAGTGTGGGACTTGGAGATGAAAACATGAGGGCTGCACCTCCCCAGCCCCCTAAACTGCACAAGGATAGTGCCAGGCAAGTGACATGGGGCTGGAGCCTGCTCAAAGGATGTCCACGGGAATGCGGGGGAGGAAATATGATTTGCCATAGAGGGACACAGCTTGGGTGAGTCCTTCTCCCAGCTGCTAGAATCAAACTCTGCTATGTCTGAATACCTGAAATAGGTCGAATCCTAAGTGGTTATTGAATCTTTTCCTTTTATTGTGAAAAATAACATATATACAAGACAACAAATTTCAAAGCTCACCACAATTAGTTGTAGAACAGTTTTCTGAGTTTTATGTGGGTTACAGTTTCACAATTTTAAGTTTTTCCTTCTATCTGCTCCAAGACTCTGGAGACTAAAAGAAATATCAGTATAATGATTCAGCAGTCACACTCATTAGTTAAATCCTATCTTCTATCTTCTCTGTTATAACTCCTCCTTCTCGTTTGATCTTTCTCCCAGATTTTAGGGATATTTTGGCTATGCCCATTCCAACTTTCCCATGTGGGAAAGGGCTGACGATAATATGGGATAGGGGGATGGAACTAGCTGATGTTCTGGAGAGGCTGGCCCCTCTGAGTTTCAAGACTTATCTGCCCTAGGAACCATCTGGAAGTGGTAGACTTCTGGAAAGTAATCATTGTGCACACAACCTTTGTAGAATCTCAGATAAAGTCCTAGGTGCTCTTTATTCTTTAGGCTTGCAGGAATGGTTTTGGCTGGGGTTTGGCAAACCATGATAAAGAGTGATATCTAGCTGAAGCTTGCATAAGAGTAGCCTCCAAAGTAGCTTCTTGATTCTATTTGAACTTTCTCAGCCACTGATAGTTATTTCTTATAGTTCTTTCCCCACTTGGGGTCAAGAAGGCATTGTTGATCCCACAGTGCTAGGGCCAGGCTCATACCTGGGAGTCATCTCCCATACCACCAGGAAGATTTTCACTCCTGAATGTCATGTCTCATGTAGCTGGGAGGGTAATGATTTCACTTGCAGAGTTGGGCTTAGAGAGAGAGGGAGAGAGAGGCCACACCTGAGCCACAAAAGAGGTCCTCTGGAGGTAACTCTTAGGCATAACTACTGGTAGCCTAAGCTTCTCCACACATACATAAACTTCACAAAGAGCAAGTCTCAAGATTAAGGGCTTGACCCACTGACTTGGGAATCCCTAAAGTTTGAGACAGTATCAGGGGTTCCCTGGTGGTAAAGTTTAATAGTTTCATATTTTTTCTCTCATTCATCATGGGACTTTCCCAAAGCTTTTTTTTTTTATTTTTTTTTTAGCCAATACTTTTAAATTATCTGTTCAATATACTCTGGTATGTATCTGGGCATTACATTGATCTGTACAGAATTTCAAGCCCTTATTTCCATTCTGGGCTCCCTGTATTTGGATTGTTTAAATGAGCTATTCAGATAGGTTGAGTTAGATTGCATGCTACAGAAAATTTAGGTTCTGGACAAAATGAGCCTTTCTTCCTTTGATCTCAAAGAGGAGGTGAAGTTCTAAAATACAGGCAATGTCTTCCTTACTTCCTTATTCTGATTTACTTTAGTCCTGACCCGACCGGCTTTGTTCTTATATCTAATTGTAGCCTGTTCTTTTTTTCAATTTCTTAAACAGTTGTTGCATGTGACAATGCTGATCTTCAAGAGCTATAGAACTCCTGCTCTAAGTCTTAGGTGTCACAAGCTTACCCAAAGTTCCAGGGAAATACCAGGTTATACATATATTGCATAGCCTCTCAAAATCTAGAAATAACAATTATAGCTTCTGACTAAATGCGACTGCTATAAGAGCTTACAATCTAGGCCCCAATTTTCTTAAAAGTATTTTCTAGATAAGACCATATACAATATTTGTTCTTTTGTTTCTGGGTTATTTTGTAACCCATAAAGCCCCACAGGTTCATTCACAATGTCGCATGCCTCATGACTTTGTTCCTTTCTGCAGCAGCACAATATTCGATCCCATGCAGACACCACAGTTTGCTATTCTACTTCTCAGTCCGTGTGTTAGCCACCTCCATTCATCGGACATCATGGGTAATGTCCAAAGTCAGCAGTTTTTATGGAATCTTTTTAACTTATCTTAAATCTGTATATCGGAAGGTCATTAGATGGGATAAATATACTGATCTTGTCAATTTCTTTTAGCCTCTGCTTCTGTGATTAGGGCTGAAAGAGAACATAAGTCTTCTGTCACTAGATACTTCTTTTGAATTAGGTCATCACAGCCCTTGCTGAAACGAACATGTTCTGTGGTGATGGTAATCATTGTGACACCTAAGCTCCATTTAGAAAAGCAGATTAGCTACTTTCCTCCAAGGGCCCTGAGAGGATGGGACTTGGGTCAGGTCCTTTTGATTTTTTTAATTAGGTGTGAGACAGAGAGATGGGGGTCAGGACGGTGACCTGACCTAAATGCCCTCCTCCTAAGGTAGAAAGGAAATGTGCTCAATGGTACTGGGCAGATGCTTCACTGGGGCTGGATGAAGATCCCAGATGTCCACCACCTTGTCAGCAGTGCCCAGCATCTGCCCTCTTGGTGGGCCAGTTGCTATCCACCCCTGTACCCGTGGCCTGCTGGCCTGACCCCCACACACTTGTCACCTGCCTGCCTCCCTCCCTCACTTCCCTCCTTGCAGCATCTGCCTCGCTTATCAGTTCTGGCTTTTCTCCCCTGACTGAAGTATGTTTCTGTTTGGGTGTTCTTCTCACTCTGGATTCTCCACCTCACCACGTGGGAAAGGGGCCATATGACTGGAGCTCCTAAGACTTGACAGTCTTCATTCGTCAACATTAGGCTGTTTCATGTTTCATCCTTACTTTGGGACGGTGATTGCAAAGGTTTGCAGATTCCTATCCACTTCTCCCCTAAACAGATTTGAGGGTTGGACTAATTTCCTTCACACCGTATGACATCCCATAGAGGGCAGACGAGCTGGCTACCTTTGGGACTGGCACCCCTGACCACCACAGGATTTTTCCCCAATGGTGTGTCCTTGGGTCTTGGTGTAACATGTGGGCCAAAGAGGAATTTTAATGTCTGTAATCAGTGGGTTTTGCAAATTTGGTTATTACCTCTTCAGACATAATAAATGTAGTCAGCTAGGCAGTAGGAAGAAGAGCTGTTTAAAAATAAGTGAGGTCACCACTGCCTGTTAAGCTGAGATTGAGATAGGCAGGAAGGAATGAGTTGACTTGAGCACTGGGGCAGGAAGGGCCCACCCCAAATCCTGCCTGAGAGCACCAGCAAATAAGGCAAAGGGATAAATTGCAGCACCCCCTGGTGGAGCTCATGCTGATCTGCAGTCTCATTGCATGTCAGCTGTGGGGATAGCCTGTTATGCAGTCATCCCTTTGACTCTCTCCTGGTCCCCTCTGGGACAAGAAACTTTCGGTTTCCAACAGACTAGTCAGAGTTTAGGGATGTGGCAAGTGGCTGTAGAGTACTGCAGAGGTGGATTGCCCTTCCTTCTCTATCTTAGAGGTAAGGATCCTTTACCATCTGAATGTTATTTCAATGCTGGCTTATGTGACTAAGCTTATGTGACCACAGACAGACAAACTAGATTGAACATGAAAAAAACATACTAGGGATGCAGGCTTTTAGAGGCAGACATCATAGCAGTTTACTGCATCATGGAACATGCAAGCTTTGGGTGTAGACACCCAAAGCAGGCTAGGCTCCCACTGAAACACTTTCTGTTGCCAGGCTAGGGAGAGATCCCAAGTGAGATGTGCATGTTTATGGTTTAATTATGGCCCAAAGGACTGTTAATATGTTGCCCACAGGGGACTCTGACTTCTAACATTAAAATAGGCATTGTGCCTGGGTGGATTAGGGATGGAAAGGTGGACTGGTAACAGGATGGAGAGGAGGAGACAGATGACGAGTCAGAGGAATGGGATTTGGAGCCTAATAATTTGGATCTTTGTGCAGGTTACTTGATGTTTCCAGGTCTTCTCCCCATTTGGTGCCTTGTAGCAGGCATTTGTGAGATAGGGTGATGGAGCTGGATGCAGGGCGGATGAAGGAAGAGAATGAACGTTCGGGAAATTGCTCTATCAGAGGCTGTGCTGGGGGCTACACTCACTTTCTCATTTAAGGCCCACAGTCACTATATGCAGCAGGCAGCAACAGTAGAGGACAGTGTCCAGGCAGGGTCCAGGGTGCTTCTGGTACCATCATCTCATGAATCCTAGCTGTAGCTCATAGATGATCCCTAAGATCTCCCAACTTGGACGTTTAAAATCTTCATGAATGAAACAACCACAGACTCTACTTTCTCTGTAGTCCTCACTCCAAAAAAGTTCCTGGTATTTTATATATACTTTTTTAAAAAAACAAGATAATTATCTACTGATCTACAAGAGGCCAGTAAAGATTATTAGTAGCCAAAGCCTTGACCTTGAGTCTTGACCCTGACACTTAGCAGCCACTACTTAACCTCTAAGTTTGAATCTCCTCTGAATAGCATCCATTCACTTAATATGGTCTATCAAATATTTATGCTCTACTAGGCAGTATGATAAGAACTAAGGATGTAATATGGCTAATACAGACCTGTTTGGGTTGCTCTGTCTAACAGATCTTGAGAAGATTACGCTAAAATGAGCAAATGCTTGGAAAGCACTTTTTATATTGCAAAATGCTAGTTCTAAGTTTTTACATGCTCAGTGCAGTCAATGAATGTACAACCTTTCCATGATCCCATGAAAATGGTATAGTTGATCTGTCAGTGTGGTAGTGATTAAGCATTTCACGTGTTCTAAGCATTTATTTACTTAAAGGTTTAAGAAGTATATAAATTGCTTAATTACCTGTAAAACTTAAGGAACCCCAGAGGAAAATGCTGGTGAAAGATCTGAACTGAGACTCAGTAGTGAACTTTGCCAAAGAAAGGAAAGAATGATTAGAAGTAAGGAGTGTCATTTTGTAGGACTGATTTCTTTTTGAGATTTAAAAAGAAAAAATTTATTTATTAAAAAAAAATTTAACAAATGAACTAAAACATTAACATATATAATCAATAATTCACAATATCATCACTTAGTTGCATATTCATCATTTCTTAGAACATGTGCATCAATTCAGAAAAAAGAAATATAAAGACAACAGAAAAAGAAATAAAACAAAAACAGAAAAAATTAAGATTATACATACCATATCCCTTACCCCTCGCTTTCATTGATCACTAGCATTTCAAACTAAATTTATTTTAGCATTTGTTCCCCCTATTATTTATTTTTATTCCGTTGTATTTTTATCTACGCGTCCGTTGACAAGGTGGATAAAAGGAGCATCAGACACAAGGTTTTCACAATCACACAGTCACATTGCAAAAGCTATATCATTATTGTAGGACTGATTTTTTAAGTTCTATGCTGATAATCAAAGTTTTGCTAGTGGGGAGGAACACACACAGGAAATGCTACTTCAGTGAATGTAAAGACTGTTCTTATGACTGCATGACTTGCATTATGTTTGGGAAAATGCTTATTTCCAAGTGGTCTCACGGGTTAAGTTGTCCTACCATCAGAGAGGCACAGGGCAGCAAACTTTCCTCTTTTGTCTTTCAATCATCTATAATATCATGTACTCCTCATTATTCTCAGGAGAGCTGCCTTTGAACTCAAGGGTTCAACTAGGAGAATGAACATTTTACCTTGAAATGTATGAATAAATAAAATATATATTTTACCAAAGTAAAGTAGCACTTTTCCTTGACCACTGATTTTAAAGGCATCATGTTTAAGAGAATAATCACATAGTTTTATAAAGCCATGCAGGCTCTGAAATAAAAGCGACCTGGAATAGAATAAAAACTAAATGTCCCCATCAATCCAAGTTTTGTTGTATCCGGAGTAAGGGCAATCTCTGCTGAGGTGTTTTGTTTTGTGTTTTTCTTTTTCAGGAGCTATTTTAGGGTTTACACCTCTCATCCCATCCCAAAAGCTAGCTAAGTCTGCTGTCATTCAGTTAAAGCACATTTTAAACTGAGCTTTAAAAAAAAACTTAATAGTTAAAAACCAAAGTGATCTATGGATAACCAGGTTTTAGTTCCTATTTACCTTCCTCCTTTCTCTGAGCCATGGAGAGACAGTTTTCTTCTCTCTAAATTGTATGGGTTTTAAATGTTTAGATTTTATTGGTTCCTGTTCCTTTTAACTTCCCCAAATTACACATCACTCACACAGTGAACCGTCTCCAATAGCACTTAGACTGTTCAGGCAAGAGAAACTGGGGAAATCAGAAGTTGAAAGATCAACTCCAGCTTTGCTGTGAGCCTAGGATTTGTGCTTGGACACGTCTGAAAAGGAAAGGAAGGCTGTATTCTCGGGGTGGGTGAGGTCTAAGGGAATACATTCATTGCTCCGAAGTGTCTTGAAGACAAGCATTTGGTGTGGGGGTAGGGGGCTGTGTCGAGAGGAGGTTGCCATGGCAACCCGTGAACTCCAAGGTGGGCAGACCTGTTGCCGGCCCCTCCCTGGCCTGGTCTTGCTTGCAGAAGTCTTTTCCAATGGGAGGGGGAACAGATATTGGGAGCTGAGTAGGTCCCCACAAATCATACTGTGGCCTGTAGCCTGTCCATGGTTCGCAGAGGAAGACCCACTCACTGTGGGCCCCAGACACTGTACAGCACGTCTACACACGCTAGATTCAAGGAACAGCTTTGTTATACCCGAGTCTGTCTTCAAGACCCAATTCAAATCCCACCTGCTCTGCGCGGACTCTTGGCCATGAACCCCTCACTGCTCCGGCCCTTTCTCTGAATTCCCTGAGCATGTATATTGGTACTGAAGTGTGTCGTCTATGCTTAAGTATTGTTAAGGTTTCTCAGATGTTAATGCACGCACATCAATAACATAGCCTTATTATAAATCACTTGAATGATAAATCACGTGTGTAACTGTGCACTGGTAACATAGGAAGAAACTGCTGGTGTGGGGAGAGATCTGCATTCAGGTTTAAGCTTTGGATATGCAAGGAGGGAAGAGGAGGTCAATGAAGGAATCAGTCAGAGAGGCCAGAAGAGAGAGAGAGAAGGAGAGAAAGAGAAGAGGAGGAGGAGAGACGGAAACTGTGTGTATGTGAGTGATTCAGACATGGGGGATTAGCTGCTGTTGTGGGAGGGAGGTAAGAAAATTAGAGGCAAAAAACAGGTACAATTCCGGTAGAGAAAAAGTGAGTGTAAATAATATTGCCTAGTTACCGGAAAGGAAATGACTTCAGTTTTACTTCCCAGCACCAAGGCATCTGGGGTGGGAGGCTGCAGGGGACCTGATATGTGCAAGTGCAGCAACCCAGGAGCTGAGTTAGTTCTTATCCCCTTCTGAGGCCTCTTCCAAGCCATTGAGCAGCCCCCCAGCCTTGTTGGGCACTGCTCCTGATGGCTGGACAAACTGATGGTGGAGTTTGGGGCCTCTGCTCCAGCCATGGCTGTTTTCTCCTTGACTTTCAAAGAGTTAATGAGCAAATCCTTGGAATGGCCTCAACTGCCCTCTTACTTCTCAACAACAAGCCTGTTCATGCTGAAAAGACTTTTATTCTCTTGGTCCCTCCTCTTCCACTGAACTGTCAAAGCAAGCAGCTGTCGGGACTAGGTATTTGTACACATGAGTTAATTGGAGCTTGGTTTGCGTGGCAGGGCTGCTGCCAGACTGAGCTTCATCCTCTTCCATCTCGTTCCCTCAGCTTTTTTCTCAGACTCTTTGGCTTGGATGAAAGCTCTGGCAAGAACCTATATGTATGGTATGGAAACAAGATTCTGTGTACTCTATATATAGTTGTACCCAGGTGGTATATAAGATGTACATGTATTATGAGTGTAAAATGTGATCGATTGTAACACCCAGATGCATACATCTATTTATTCACAGCCACCTGTGTCTGTTTGCAAATGACCCAGGAGTCTCTGCCCCAGAGTAGAAAATTACTTAGACCATTCAAAAATGAACTGTACTTGTCAACATGTTCTAAAAATGAGTTAATAAAAAAGAAAATGTTGAGTTTTTCCCAAATTGATTTAAGTACTATTAAAAAAATGGACTCATTTAAAGTTATTTATGAGATAGTTTCTATCATTTTATATTTGTAGGCATAAATCTTCGATGGCATCCCATTGCCTGCAGTAAAAATCCAGACTCTTTGGCTTGTCATTCAAGACCATCCACAGTCTGGACCTAGCATTACTCATCTTTAAGATGGTATCTTCCCTTGCTTATGTCACAGAACTTATACTTGGTTGTATCTTTTTTTTAATTTTTTTGCATGGGCAGGCACCAGGAATCAAACCTGGGTCTCTGGCGGGGCAGGCGACAACTCTGCCACTGCACCACCATTGCCCGCCCTCGTGGTTGTATCTTATTGACCATATTTTTAAAAATCAATTTCTTGGACAAATATATAATCAATGTGCACATCAAATTTGCAGATGGTTCAAAGCTGGAAAGGATAATGATAAGATGACTAAGAGTTAATCATTGAATTTGCTAGTACAGAGACTATAGGTGACATTGATAAAAGCAGCTTTAGTTAAGTGGTGCAGTTAAAGCCTGGTGATAGTGGGTTAAGAGAAAACAGGAGGAGAGATGGTGTGCCAGTTTGAATCTGTGGTAGACTCCAGAAAAGCTGCGTCCTTTAATCCTCCATTCAGTATTGCTGGCTGGGAACTTCTTGATTGTTCCCATGGAAATGTGACCCACCCAACTATGGGTGGTAACTTTTAATTAGATGGTTTCCATGGAGTTGTGTCTCTACCCATTCAAGGTGGGGTTGCTTACTGGAACCCTTTAAGAGGGAACTATTATGGAAAGAGCTACAGAGTCTGAGCAGCCAGAGACCTTTGGAGAATGCCCCACAGGGAGCTTCATGAAACAAGAAGCCTGGAAAGAAAGCTAACAGATGTCACCATGTTCACCATGGACCTTTCCAGTTGAGACAGAAACTCTGAACATCATCGACCTTCTTGAACCAAGGTATCTTTCCTTGGATGCCTTAGATTGGACATTTCTATAGCCTTGCTTTGGTTGGGACTTTTCACAGCCTTAGAACTGTGGACTTACAACTTAATAAATCCCCCCTTTTAAAAGCCATTCTGTTTCTGGTATACTGCATTCCGGCAGCTAGCAAGCTAGAATAGGTGGCAATAGTCAGAATGTACAACTTTTGCTAGAAAAACAAGCAAGGAAATTAGGAGAATGCATTACTATATAGAGAGCTTAGACTTAGAAAGTTCTCAAGAGGCCAAAACTACTGTAATTGATTTTGTAGGAACCTATGCTTAAATTCAAATGAGTTTTCACCATAGTTCATGAGGAAGGACCTGGGATTTATGACCCTGAGTTCCACAGGAGTCTTGTAATGGGACTTCCAAAAAAGCAGTACTAACATTAACTGCCTCATGGACAAAGCATCTAGGGCCATGGGTTGTGGTCTCCCCTGAGAAGTACATGGGACAGAACATGGTTTGAGTGTTTCTTTTCTAAACCCCAGTCTGGTAAATGAGTGCCAAACCAGGGGGCATTTGGAGAAATTTTCACAGTAGTGAAACTCGTTGATGAACTGAAAATGTTCAGTCTGGAGAAGACAAGACCTAGGAGAGAGAGAAAGCTCTATCTTCAAACATTTGAAGGACTGTTATGTGGAAGAGGGATTGGACTGCCTTTAGAGACTTGAAGGCGGAACTTGGACCAAGAACGAATGGGCATTAAAGGGGAAGTGTTTCAGTTATGTGTTTACATGTAAACCCACCCCCAAATGTAATGGTTTGAAACACTGGTTCACTATTTCTCACAATTATGTGGGTTGATGGTGGTTTGGCTGGTTTTGCTTGGGTCAATATGACACATTCAGATAATAGATTGGCAAGGCCCTTAGCTCAGCTGGGTCCATCAGACCATGTGGATCTCTCGGTCTTAGGGAAGTGAGATCGGAGTTCCTCATGTGGTATTGGTAGTGGTACAAAAGGGTCAGCTCCAAGGCACCAGGACTTGTCAAGCCTCTACTTGTCTCATGTTGCTTTATGGAGATTGCACCATTCCCATTTAACAAATGAGGACACTAAATCTCTGAGTGTTCACACAGGGATTGCTGGACCTAGAATTTTAATCTAGGTATGGCTAGTCCAAAATCTGAATTCTTCATAGGAAGCCTGGCTGCTTCCATAATAACACCATTTGTATAAAAAAAAAATCAATGATTTTAAGGTACTTGACATACAAGAATTTGTTCAAACCATACGACAAATATGAAGAAAATGTCCCCATTTTATAATAAGGCTTAGAGACACAGAGTCACACAGGTCTGGGGCTTCTCTCTGCCTGGAATGCTGTTTCCCCTGACTTTACGAAGCTGGCTCCTTCATGACATTCAGCTCTCAGCTTGACTGTCACTGTTTCCTTATTTACTGATCTTCAATTCCCCCCACCCCCCGCTCCCCTCACACACTGAAAAGTAAACTACATAAGTGCAGGGACCTTGTCTGTTTTGTTCTCCATGATACCTCTGCCTGACAGATGCCAGACTCATGGTGAGCACTCAGTAAATGATGAATCAGTTGATCACAGAGCTGAGCTCTGAGTTCAGATATTTTGACTCTTGAGTACAAGACCTTTTTTTTCTTTAATTCTCTTGCCAGCTCTCAGCTTGATTTTATTATAATCCTACAAACCAGATATTTACATCATACTATACTTTATATAGTCATCTTTTTTTTAATTTATGCACATTTGCTATTTTTGTTCTTAATAGTCCTTTTTTGCATTGCACCCTTTTTTCTGCTATGATTTTCCTTGGTTTTTGTATGTCTGAAAATAATTTTATTTTCTCCTGTTCTTGATAGATGGATTCAATGTATATATTTAATACAACTCTGAGTTGAAAGTGATTTTCTCTCTGCATTCTGAAGATATCATTCTGGCTTTCATTGTTGTTGTTGAGATCAGCTGTCAGTCTAATCATTGTTTCTTGGATAGTGATTTGTAAAAAAATTATTCTTTGGTTACTTCTAAGATTTTTTTTCCTTTTGTTTCCTATATGCTCATTATGTTGTGTCTTGCTTGAATTTTGTTGGATTCCCTGACTCTGAGGACTTGTGTCAACTCTGGAAAAGTTCCAAGCCATTATCTTTTCAACTATTTTCTTCTTCCCCTTTCTGTATATTAAGGTGTTCTGGAACTCCAATTATGATTATGTTGTATCTTCTCATTCTATCCTTCATGTCTCTTAACTTTTTTTTTGTATGCTGTATGGCAGGGTCACATTTCATTCTTTTTCTATGTGAGTATCCCATTGTTGCAGCACCGTTTGTTGAATTTTTGTTTGTTTGTGTTTTGTTTGTTTTGCTTGTTCGTTTTGTTTTGGGGGAAGTGCATGGGCTGGGAATCAAACCTGGGTCTCCTGTATGGCTGGCCAGAATTCTATCACTGAAATACCCTTGCACCCCTTCTCTTAACCTTTTATTTATTCTTTCTACCTTTCCTCTCCCTGTGCATTCTGGGTAATTTTTCAGCTATATCCTCCAGTTTGCTAGGTATACCTTAGCTGTGTTTAATTTTCTATTTAACTTATCCTGTGACTTTGCATTGCATTTCAAAAAGTTATATTTGGTTCTTAAAATATCCTTGTTCAACTTTTTAATACAGTAAGTTCCCTTTTAAACCTACTTTTTAAAAATCAATATTGGATAATTCAATACCTGCAAACTCTATAGGTGTGATTTGACAATTTATTATTTCTGTTAACTTTTAGTCATGCTGGCTTGTATTCCCATGTACTTAATGAACTTTTTTTCTTTTTCTTTTTTTTAAGCATTGTCTCATTGCTTTCATTTTTTTTTTTACTTCTTTTAATTGTAAAATGTAACATATATACAAAGCAAAGAAAGAAAAAAGCAATAGTTTTCAAAGTGCTCTTCAACAAGTAGTTACAGGACAGATCCCAGAGTTCATCTCAGATTTTTCCTTCTATCTGCTCCAGAATATAGGAGGCCAGAAGGATTAAATAGTTTTTTATCAACACAATCGACTTTTAGAATTTTTTGTTGGTAAAAAATAGCATATATACAAAAAAGCTGAAAATTTCAAAGCACAGTGCCACAATTAGTTGTAGAACATATTTCAGAGTTTAACATGGGTTATAATTTCACAATTTTAGGTTTTATTTCTAGCTGCTCTAAAATACTGGAGACCAAAAGAGATATCAATTTAATGATTCAGCATTCATATTCATTTTTAAAATCCTATCTTCTCTGTATAACTCCACCATCCCCCTTGATCTTCCCATACCTCCTTTTAGGGGTGTTTGGGCTATGGCCATTCTAAATTTTTGATATTGGAAGGGTCTGTCACTAATATGGTGTAGGGAGATGGAATTATCTGATGATCTGGAGAAGCTAGGCTAGGTTTCAGGACTTATCTGGACCAGGGACCCATCTGGAGGTTGTAGGTTTCTGGAAAGTTATACTAGTGCATGGAACCTTTGTAGAATCTTATATAATGCCCTATGTATTCTTTAGAATGGGCTGGAATGGTTTTGGTTGGGGTTTGGCAAGTTATTATAGGTAGCAATGTTTAACTGAAGCTTGCATTGAGAGTGACCTCCAGAGTAGCCTCTCTACTCTATTTGAACTCTCTCAGCCACTGATATTTTATTAGTTAAGCCTTTTTCCCTCTTTTGGTCAGGATGGAATTGTTGATCCCATGCTGCCAGGGCCAGACTCATCCCTGGGAGTCATCTCCCACACCATCAGGGAGACTTTTGCCCCTAGATGTCATGTCTCACATAGCGAGAAGGGCAAAGATTTCACTTGCAAATTTGGGCATAGAGAGAGTGAGGCCATGTCTGAGCAACAAAAGAGGTCCTCCAGAAGTAACTCTTAGAAATACCTATAGGTAGACTAAGCTTCTCCGCTACCTACATAACATGTGTTCAGTGATTTTACTCTTCATCCATGAGTATCACAAGACTTCTGAATTATGGATTCCTTCTTTCAGAGATAATTTGTATTATTCCTGCCAGGTGCTTGGGACTATCAATCTGGGACCACTTTAAACTAGGTTTGGAGTTTTTCCCTTTTTTTCCTACTCTGTCTCCACAGGTGGCATGCTTTTCAGTGTGAATCCTTACAAATATTGGCTTGTTTTGGGAAATATTAGGGAAGATTTCTTTCTCTCTACCACCTTTTCATTCTAAGGGTCAGGAAGCCAGATAAATTTCCTTCTGTGAGACCGTGAGGTGTCTCCCTACTGGCATAGCAGCCAATATGAGTCCTGTTCTGTTTAGGCTTCAGGATTTCTCTCCAGTCTCTTATGTGTGTGGTTTAAGACCACCAAGAAATCCAGATTTTTTCAGGGAAAATGTCTTTATAACTTGTTTATCCCAGTGGAATTGCACTATTATCTTTCTTTCTTCCGGTTGTTTTCTTTACTCTCCTGCTGGCTCAGCCATGTTTTAAAACATTTTGTGTTTCATCCAGCAGTTTCAGATGCTCTTTACTAGAAGGGTATTCTCTTTTCATCTAGTCCAACGTATTTTCAGAGTGAAAGCACCTATCTTTTTCTTCCCCACATTACACTGTTTGCTTCACAGATTGATTAACACTTGTCAGAAATGTAGTAAAAAGTCATTTATGTTTTGGTCAATGTTACCAGGATCCTGCTCCCTTAATATTATAAATGCTCCTCTTTTCCCAAGCTCCTCTAACTATAAAAGTGGTCTTAGTATAAAAGAAAGAACCGTTGTGCCTGGGACACAATAAGAAAGTGGAAGAGAGGTATAAGAATAAGTTGGTGCTATAGATTGGAATCAGATTGTGAAGGACTATTGTGGAGAATTGGGTTTTATTTTAAGACAGATGGGAAGCCATTGGAGGATATTAAACAGGAGAGTCATTTTATTTAAAATATATAAATAGGTATGACAGATTGTGGCAGAGCAGGAACAGAAGCAGGGAGGTTTGTTAGGAGGCCACTGCAGTAGTCCAGGCAAGGAATGGTGGTAGTTTAGATTGGCTTGGTAGCGATGGGATGCAAAAATGTGAATGGATGTATTAGTAGTCTATTGCTGTGTGATTAATAACAAATTATACCCAAATTTAGCAGCTTAAAACAGTAAACACTTATTATGAAACAGTTTCTGAAGATCAGAAATCTAGGAGCACCTTAACTGGATAGTTCTGGCTCAGGGTCTCCCAAGGTTGCAGTGAATCTGTTAGCTGGGGCAGTAGTCATCTCAAAGCTCAACTGGGCTGGAGAATCTACTTCCAAGGCACTTGTATGGTTGCTGGCAGGCTCCAGTTACTTTCTGGCTATTGGCCAGGGGCTTCAGTTCTCCAACCCATGGAACACTCTGTGGGCCATTCACTACATGGCAGCTTTCAGCTTATTTCTGGGAGGGAGGGAAAGGAGGGGGGAAGGGAGCACCTTATATGGAAGTCTTCTTACAACCTAATTTCTCAAGTGACATGCCATCAATCTGCCACATGCTACTAGTCATACAGATCAGCACTGGTACAATATGGGAGGATTCTACGCATGAGTATGAACATGAGGAGAAGGGCATCACTGGGGCCAGTTGGAGGCTATCTACCATAATAGGTATGAGGATATGACATCTATTTTGGTTGTAGAATGAATAAAACTGATGAATTTGAGATGTAGGAGGAAAAGCGACAAATCTAGGATGACTTCTAGGTTTTTGGTTTGAGCCACTTACTCCAATGGAAATGACAGGAATAGAAGCACATTAGAGGAGGGAGAGGAGTTAAGAGTTCTATTTTCAACTTGTTACAGTGGGGAAGACGTTTAGATAGCCAAGTGGATATGTCAAATATGTAGTTTAAGTAAATGATTCTGGAGCTCTAAGAAGAGCTCAGGACAAGACATTAAATTTGGGAATCATATACTATGAATGGTGTTTAAAACCTAGGGACTGGATAAGAGCACTTAGTCACAGTCATTTTCAATCTCAGCTGCCCATTAGAATCACCTGGAAAGCTTTAAAAAATTCTGACAGCCAGGCCATTCTCCAAATCAATTAAATCATTATCTCTGGAGATGGCACCAAGCCATTGGGATTTTTAGAGCTCCCCAGTAATTCCAATGTGCAGTTGAGATTGAGAACCGTTGACAAGGAAGAAAATGCTAATGGAGAAGAAAAGAGAGCCTGAGATTGTTTCATATGTGTAAAGGTAGAGGATAGCATGGTATTCCAGAGAGAAAGTTATGGCATAAAGTGTAGCTTTTTTCCCCTGCAGTATCTGAGAATTGGTCGATTTTGTGCTCAGTGTGCAATTTAGCTGTTGACCAGTGGTAAGAACAGTTTTTGCATTCTGCATGCAAAGGCCAATTGTCTGTGGCTGATGGGAGGGCATAGGATTACTTTGAAATTTCAAAATGTAAAGATTTGAATACACTGATTCCACTTGGTAATGCAATCAGACTTAATTAGAACAAAAGTATACCAAGTGTTCCTCTGGTCTTTCTAATTAGGGATGAAAGTTAAGCAAATTTGAATCTGACACTCTTTAAGGGTGGCTGATTCTGTGCAGAAAATTGGCTGGGTTCCAGCTGGAAGCTCCTGAAGTCAGGCTGCAGAGGGAATAGAGTAAGTTTCCAGCCCACACCAAACTTCAAATGAGCAATAACAACAGGCTGATCTCTGCATGCAAAAACATCTTGGGAGAATCCATTATTAAGTAGGTGTTTGGAGGTGTTTTTCTGTCTTTGAGGACTTTTTTAGTGAAAGATCTATTCTCTGATATCAAAACTCCTTTCGCTACCCACTCAACCCAAATTTTTGCAAACCTGTGTATGAATGAGCTAAGAGATCAGTCAATGCCCTGCAGCTGTGTTCTCAACCCAGCGTTCTGAGATGATGAAACTAGTGACCTTGATCCCATTAATCCATTCTTCATGACTCCAGACTAACAAAATAGGTCAAATTCACAACTATCAAGTCTTTGGGAAGTAAATAGCATAGTTCCTTATCCTATACCTGCCCTGACCATATTCTTTTACAAGCTAAGACTTTGTTTTTATTTCTGACGTTTAAAATCATTAAAGAAACCCAAAAAGAGCTCAAAAAACTTGCAGTTGGAGTTCAAAAACCTGGGTTCATGATTTAGCTCTACCATTTATTGGCTAAGAGCCCTATGGCAAGCTACTTAGTCTTCCTGAGCCCATTTCCCTGCTCTGTAAAATGGAGACAATCCCTGTCTGACCTCCTTCCTGGGGCCGTTGTCAACTTTGGATGCAATAATTTAATTTGAGGAGCATATGGAAATATGTGAATGAAAACAGCCTTATCTCATTGATGATGTTTGGATTTGTGGCCATGAACTATCCCCTCTTCTGGATGTATATGCAAGCCATTCAATTGCCTTGGAAATCTGTTCTTTGCCTTCTCACCATCAGACATTTCCTTTCTTCCAAATCTGACTAACATCTCAAAATTCTTCAGGAAGTCCTCCTTGATTAAGCCCATCTCACTCAGATCATCCTTTTTGTTTTTCTCCACTTTCATAAGAATATAGTGTTCTCTTTAAATACCATTTACTTGTCAGTTTCTCCATAACTCTTAAATATGTCCCAAGTGTTCATACTGTATTTGCATTAGATTATAAGCTTTTGGAGGGTAAGGACTGGAGATTGTTTTCCAGCTTTGCAACTTTGATCAACATGAAAGTTCTATCCATCAATGTAGAACGCTGCTTTTATACATTTGATTTGCATCTCATTGATCATCAAAAGTAACATTATCCAGACAACAATCAAGCTTGGGATGTTTGCAGTCATTTCCCTGTATTTACAGCTCTGTCCCTCCCTTGTTAAAACAGTTCCTGTCCTTCAGAGTCTTATTAAAAAATTGTATCAAGGGTGCATGGGTGGTTCAGTGGTAGAATGCTCACCTGCCATGCTGGAGACCTGGGTTCGCTTCCCAGCCCATGTACCGCACCCACCCCCCCATTGATATCAGTCAGTGAGGGAGGGAACAGAAACATCCATTTCTACCTTTTTCCATCAGCACGCTTCACTGAGAATTCTACATCCCTATCCTTCCTTCTGTCTCAAGTTGTTTCCAAGCCCAATGACATTTGAAGGGATGAGTCATTGCCTAAATGTGGAGCTGTCATTCTGCATGCACAACTGTGGGTATCATTCCAGTCCATGATGTTACGCGTGGCTGTGATCTCGGGGGATCCTGAAAATGATTCTCTGTGAGCCTTGAAGAAAAATATGTTATGATCTGATATTTTTAGAGCCCCCAGAAGGGCTAATGCTTTGGAGATTTTACATAATGAATGTGCATTGTAGTCTTCTGAAGTGCAGTAGAAATAACCCATTCTTGGAGGAGGAGACCTGAGTTAGGATCTTGCTCTTCTTTAAAAAAATATTTTTATTAAGAAATATCCACACATATACAGTCACACCATATTATACAATCAGTGGCACACAATATCATCACATAGTTGTGTGTTCTTCACTGTGATCATTTTTTAAAACGTTTGTATCACTCCAGAAAAAGAAAAAAAAAAAAAAGAGCTCATACATTCCATACCCATCACCCCTCCCTCTCATTGACTCACAGTATTTCAATCTACCCAATTTTTATCCTTTATCTCCCCCTATTATTTAAATATTTATTTATTTATACTCATCTGTCCATACCCTGGATAAAGGGAGCATCAGACACAAAGTTTTCACAATCACACGGTTACATTGTAAAAGCTGTATTGTTATACAGTCTTCTTCAAGAATCAAGGCTACTGATACAATTCAGCAGTTTCAGGTGCTTCCCTCTAGCTACTCTAATACACCATAAACTAAAAAGGGATATCTATATAATGTATAAGAATAATCTCCAGGATAACCTCCTCGCTCTGTTTGAAATCTCTCAACCACTGAGACTTTATTTTGTCTCATTTCTCTCTTCCCCTTTTTGGTCAAGAAGGCCTTCTCATCCCATAATGCCTGGTCTTGGATCATTACTGGGAGTCTGGTCCCAAGTTGTCAGGGAGATTATATTCCTAGAAGTGATGTCCCACATAATGGAGAGGGCAGTGAGTTCACCTGCCAAGTTGGCTTAGAGGGAAAGGCCACATCTGAGCAACAAAACAGGATCTGGGGGGGCGGGGGGGGGGAATTCTTAGACATAATTGTCAGTAGGCTTAGCCTCTCCTCTGCAGGAATATGCTTCATAGGGGCCAGCCCCACCATTGAGAGCTCAGCCTATTGAATTAATTGTCCCCACTGCTAGTGAGAATATCTGGAAGTTCCCCAGATATTTTCTCCTTTCTACTCCCTAGTCCCCCAAGGGGATTTTGCAAATATTTTTTTACTCTTTGCCCAAATTACTGTGGGATATATCAGGGCATCACACTAACCAGTACAAACCAACAAGATTTTATGCCCTAGTCAAGATTCCATGTAATTATGGTGTTAAGTAAACTGAGGGTCTAGATCTTTTACTAACTGTCGGGGAAACTTGGGCAAGCCATGTTACTCATCTAGACCTCAGAGAGGAGGCAGATTAAACTGGATGATTTCAAAATTTCCTTAAAGCTGGTTGTACAGAATGCTATGAAATAATGCTCACTTGTTCAACAAGGACTTTATGTTTTATTCGTGATCTCTTAGTGTTTCTGTTTGTCTAGAGAGGTGATGCTGAGAGGCAGAGTATTTTGAGGTAACTTACTGATGTCTAGCAGATAAATATGAAATAGGTGGTGAAAGGGTATCAGAAACCAGAAGGTAGATGTGGGGAAAGGGGAAAGAAAAGTAGAAAAAGCAGATGTTTTGTATGTCCCTCCATACTGTTATTTTGCTGGTCTAATTTCAGGTCATTCCCAAGAGTCACATAGGGTGTGACCCTGCTTCAGTTCCAGCAAGGCGCTGGAGTGCTCACCCAAATGTTTAGTTTTCAGGGGCAAACGTTTACAGGGATCTTGTCGGGTTGGAGGGGCTGCACCTCTTGTCTTTGAATGCCCAGATGCTGGGGCTAGTCCTGGGTTGTAACTTTCTTGTTATTAGTTGTCCAGGTTTGTGTTTCTTTAACCAGTGTTTTGTGTTTCTTGTTCTGCGTAACACTCCCGGAAGAAAATCAGCCTGGGAAATGTGCTTGGTTAAATAAGACCAAACAGATTTATTATCGTAAGAGTTGTTAGAACCTTTTGTTATTAAATGTGCACTACTGACATCTAAGAGAATTGTAGCATGCAACACTTCCCAAACTTATTTGACTAGGAAGACCCTCTCCACCTCTATTAATTTGTGTGTTCGTTCATTCATCCATCCATCCATTTACAAGACTTTTAATAAACCTCTAGGAAATAGCCATTAGGGAAATACTGCTCTAAACTAATTTTTTTCTGGAAAATTTCACCTCAAACTTCACCTCTTTGGGAGGTCAGTCTTGATTGAGGTTGAGAGGATGAATAAATCAGGGCTGACAGTGCCATTTCTGGCACTGTTCCTCTTTAATTAAAATCTGAAAACCAAGAAAAGAGATTGGACAGCATCTTAGGCAAAGGTTAGGGGTTCCATTAGGGATTGCACATGCAAACAGCTTTCAAAACCCCAGAGGCCTTCCCCAGCAAGCTGTGATGTGAGTGAGAAGCCACCTCATTCCCTTTTCTCTGATATAACGCCCTGCCTTGTCCTTTCCAGGCCCCATCTGAGATATCAGTCATCTCCATGCCATCTCCGGCCCTCCTGGGTCTAAATGCCTCTAGCAACAGGGAGCTTCCTCTAGCCCATTATATTTTTGTACAGCTGTTTAATGAGCGCCTTGCTATGGATGACTCCTCAGTAAGAATTTAGCTTCCTTAGGAGAGACTCCTTTCTTATCCAGTTCTCAACTCATATTTATTGAGCATTTTCAGTGAGTAGCAAATAAGGAACAATCACAGATATAGAAGAGTTTCCCGCTCTCATGAAACAAAGAAATGAATGCAAGACTGGCGATGGCCAGAGTGGAGGAAGAACTACGGAAGATCAGAAAAGGCGAGAACAAGTTCTGCTGAAGTCATTAGAGCAGTTTCAAAGAGGGTGCGGCCTCTGAAGTGTGCTTTGGGATAGTTAAGAGATCAAAGAAGAGGTCAGGGAAGGGCATTAAAGGTGGAAGGAGGCAAAGGTAGGCAGGTTCCCAAAAGGGTACACATATCAGTTGAAGGTTTGGGTGACTAACAATAGGCGATGAGTAATTTAAGTCAGAAGGAGGATTTATTGGAAGGATAGAGGGTCTTTGACAGGACAGGGGCAGTGCTGGGGACTCCCAGCAGCTACTCATTAACGTCTTCTCTCAAACCTCTCCATGGGCCCCTCTGTGCCTATTTATCTCTGAACAGAATTCAGATTCCTAGTAGAGAGAGAGTAAGATCCACTGAGCTGGGGTAATGGCTCCACCCTTGGGGTCTGTTACATAAAAGAAGGAGACTGTGATAATCAAAGTACCCATCTCATAGGTTAAATGAAAATGAACTGACTTAACATTTAAAGACTGCTTAGAACAATATCTGGCACATAATAAGTGCTATATAAATGTGTGTCAAATAATAAAATATAAAGTATATAAATCATGCTGGACAGGAAAAGCAATGCTCCTCCAGAAAGGATCTTATGGAAGGTCAGTCTGGAAGAGTAGATTGGGCCACACTTGGAGGAGAGAAATGTGAGGGCAAGGGGAAGGCAATAAAGGCTTCAAGCAACAGATATAAGGATCAAAGCAGCACTTGAGAGGAACTGATGGTGGGGATCCGTCCAAGACTGTTGCAGCCATCAGGGAGGTAAGGGCCAATAGTAAGATGATAGGTGGCAATAAGGATGGTTTGAGTGGACATGGAGAGTCACTTATTCTAACTCAGTACGTGGTACTATATGAATCCCTTCACTAGACAGCCTTTCTCCCACTTCCTGGTAGCTTGACTGTATTCTTTTTTATTGAGGTCAAATTCATTTAACATACAGTTAACCATTTGGAAGTGTCCAATTCAATGGCATTTAGTACATTCACAACGCTGCAGCCACCATCTCCCTCTAATTTCAAAACTTTCCCATCCCTCCAGAAGAACACCTCATTCTTCCTTCCTCCCATTACCTGACAACCACCAATGTGCTTTCTGCTTCTATGGATTTTTCTATTCTAGAAATTTCATATAAAAGTAATCATACTGTATGTGGCCCTTTGTGACTGGTTTCTTTCAGTTAGCATCATGTTTTTCAAAGTTCATCCGTGTTGTAGCACGCATCAGAACTTCATTTCTTTCTTGGCTGCATGATATTCCTTCGTATGTATATACCACACTTTGTTTATCCATCCCTCCATTGATGGACATCTAGGTTGTTTTGGCTATTGGTAATAATGGCTATTGTCAATAATGCTGCTATGAACATTCATATACAACCTCAGAACTGTCTGGTCTCATTTCTGCATCCAGCCTCAAATTATCCCTGGCAGTGTAGGTGCATGAGGATTCTTAGAAGGTGTGTGGTGGTGGTGGTGAAGAGGAACAGTTCTAGGTAGAGAGATGTACATATACTGTGTGGTTCATGGGGCAGAGGTTCCCAAATGCCAGTTCCACAGAAAGTGCCAAGTGTGGCACAGCAAAATCATTGATGTAAGGTTAACAACTCTCCTTTCTTTGGAAGGGCCATCTTTAATGCTAAAATTATTTCTTCTTACTTTTTGTTCTAGTTCGCTAGCTGCCAGAATGCAACACCCCAAAGACGGATTGGCTTTTAATAAAAGGGGATTTATTTCATTAGTTCTTCAGAGGAAAGGCAGCTTTCACCTGAGGCTCTTTCTTAAGTGGGAAGGCTCAGGGTGATCTCTGTTGGTCTTCTCTCCAGGCCTCTGGGTTCCCCGGGTGATTCCTTTCTGTATCTCCTAAGGCCTAGGCTGAGCTGGGAGTGCTGAGATGAGGTATGCTGAGCTGCTTTGGCTGTGCTACATTGCAGTCTCTCATTTAAGCACCAGCCAATTAAATCAAACATCATTGACTGCAGCAGGCACGCCTCCTAGCTGACTGCAGATGTAATGAGCAACAGATGAGGTTCATGTACCATTGGCTCATGTCCACAGCAACAGAACTAGGTGCCTTCCCCTGGCCAAGTTGACAACTGAATCTAACTACCACACTTTTCTTGTAGATGTGTTGGAATGTCCTCTCTAATGTCTTTTTTTTTTTTTGTATGCTGTATGGCGGAGGTTACATTTCATTATTTTTCCATGTGAGTATCCCATTATTGTAGCACCATTTACTGAAATTTTTTTGTTTGCTTCTTTGGTTTGTATTTGCTTGTTTTGGGAAGTGCATGGGCCGGGGATCAAAGCTGGGTCTCCCACATGGCAGGTGAGAATTCTAACCACTAAACTACACTAGCATACTCCCCGCCTCCCGTAATGCCTTAAATTGGCAAAATAAGAAATTGGTAACCCCAAGTTATTTGTTTTATAGGTCTATGAATTCCAGAAGTCTGTGGAAATTGATGACAGACTAGATATACAGATTTATCTTTCCTTTCCTCCCCCCACCCCATTCAAGTAAATGACAAAAAGAAGTGAAAAAAATAAAGCAAAAATTTATAAGGGTTAAAATGCCTTGAATGGGGGTGGACAATGGTGGCTCAGTGGTAGAGTTCTCACCTGCCATGCCGGAGACCTGGGTTCTATTCCTGGTGCCTATCCATGCAAAAAAAAAAAAAAAAAAAAAAAAAAAAAAGCCTTGAATGGTGCCACCAAGAGGTGAAAAGAAAGCATTTCTGAAAGATACAAAATTGATCAATATACATGGATAAGTGACATAAAAAGAAATAATAATGGCCAAAGAAGTATGAAAATATATTCAGCTTTCCTCATTAAATGCCATTAAGGTTTGCTAAAGCTGCTGAAATGCAGCCCTGTTCTCTCCAAGCACTGGGTGAGGGTGCCAACATCTCCAGGCATTGGAGAGATGGCCATGTTCCCTGTTCCACCATCTTCAAGCATCAGTGGGCAGAGGGACTCTCTGACATCTCCAGAGCATGGGCTTAGCCCCCTCAGAACAGTGAAGGGATGGCCAGGCTCACTCCAGTGTCTGGGGAATGTGCTTCAGCCTCTCTGAGGCCTGGGATGGCAGCCCTCTTTCTGAACAACAGGGTAGAAGGCCCGCCTTCTGCTAACTCTGGGGCAAACTCACCCTTTCCACGTGCCTGGGTGGGTCCACTCCCTGGTCTGAGGTTTCTTGAGTCTAGACATTGGCTTCCATGGTTCTGCCTTTGAAGTCATTTTTCCTCCAGTCTGTCCCTTTTTTTGTCCCTTTTAGTCCATGCTTTTAAAACTTTTTATAAAGGTAACATACTATGTCTATCTTTCTGAAATTTGATTTTCTTCCCCCATGTTAATACCTGTAGGTCTAGTTCATTCATTTTAACTGCTAGGTAATTTTCCATTATAAAAATATATCACTATTTATGTATTCTTCTACGGATGCACATCTATGTTGTTTTCAATCCTTTCTCTTAAAAACAAAGCCATGATCAACGTTCCTGTGCATGTCTCCATGTGTGCATGGAATTGTTTTGTCAAAGATTCTTGACAGAACATTCTTCAACTTTACTAGTTATTACCAAAGTGTTCTGAAAAGGGTTATATATATTTATACTCCTACCAGAACTGTAGGAAAGTTCCTATTATTCTAAATCCTTGCCAACACACAGTTTTTTCCAGACCTTTTAGCTTTTGACAATCTGTGAAATGGTGTGCATTTAGTCTGATTCTTGATTTTTAGAGGAATGATTCAACTGTTTCAGTGTTAAGTAGGATGTTTACTATAGGTTTTTGACAGATGCTATTTATCAGATTAAGAAAATTACTAGTCTTATTTTGCCATGATTTTTTAAAACCGTAAATGCATATTTGTGTTTTGCATATTTGAGATGATCATCTAACATTTTAAACAATCTTGCTAATGATATTACAGCTAGCCAGCTGGTTTGATGGGAAATTGAGATGAGGTAAAAGATTCTTATTAAGATCAAGAACTTAGAAAAACTCTCAACACGTCATTCTCCAAAAGGACATCTCAAAAGTTACCTCCCACAGTTGGAGGTTTGGAAAGGGATGCAGGTTTTGTCATGTACCCAAAATAATCCATCATCTGGTAAATGTAATGCCTAGGGTGTTGGTGTTATAAGTAGAGACTATTATCTTGAGGGACTGAAGAACAGCATACTTTGCACTGGGTTATTTGAACAATATATGACTTTTATGGGCCAGTGCCTGGGGCTTGGATATATTTTTGTTAAGGTGAAATTTTCTTTGTAATGGAATTGGTTATAATGGGATTTGATCTCCATTCATCTCACTTACCCATTCTCCCTCTGGCGGCTTTGAGAGCCTTAACTCCCCTTGCAACAGACAGTCCAGCTGTGTCTAAGGGGCCAAACATGCCTTTAATTTGTGACCAAAAGCTCATCAGTAAAGCTCTCCTCATAAGCCTGAGTTATTTAGATTTACCAAACATTCTGCCATAAATGGCCTTACTCAATTGCTTTTCCAAGGTGTTTATCAGCTTACTTACCTTAGCTTGCCCTAACTCTCCCACCATGCTAAGACGCAACTTGAGTTTGTCACACATTATGGATGATGAATAGTTATGTTCTGGAGGGTTCTGAGTTGTTACTCCTAGCCAACCCTGGTATAGTGCGATATTGGGTATAGTAAGTATTTGCCATATTTACCTAATTGTTCCCTTCCTTTCCTGAATCTTTCTGTATATAAGACTGTTTCTGTAAGAAGGTACCATAGAATTTTATAGCATTTCATTTGAGGGATGCAAAAGCCCACCTCGCCCCTGCCGACTAAATATGTTTCCTCTGTCAAAATGCCTGCGATTCAACCGTTAATGGTGAATGGGTCTCTATCATAGTGGGTATGGGGGCCCCTAATTGTCAGGTCACTCTCAGGCTATGACTAATTAGATGACAAGCTCAGCCAGAGATCTGAGGCTCACAAGAAGTGCAAAACAGCATTCATTCATTCTGGAAACTGTTATCAAATAGTGTGCATGTGCCAAGTGCTGTGTTAAGGATCAGTGATTCGAGGATATCATGCCTTGCTGCGTTCTGACCTACAGGAATGCTTAGTCCAGGGTGCCTCTGGAAAAGCATGCAAAGGGGCCAAGTGCCTCACATTCTAGTGCTGATCCTGTACCAGACCTGAGAGCTAAGATGAGCCAACGAGTTTCTTTGGACCACAATTCCCCATTTTTAACTTCCGAGTGGGGGAGATGATGAGATAGAATCTCTAAATTTTCTTTCAAATCTGACATGCTCTCTGTAGACAAGCTTTTATTTTTCTTGAATAGGTATTACATTCACACAGTTCAAGCATCCACAATAGAAAATGTCCCTCCCGTTTTTATGTCTCATCTGCTCAGTTCTCATCTTCCTCCTCAAGCAGAGATTTTTAAAAATGTTTGTACAACCCAAAGAAAATCTATATTGTTTATCTCGTATACGCTGTAACACAAGTTATGCACACTGTTCTGCATCTTGATTTTTTCAGTTAACAATGTATCTTGTTGATCTTTCTGAGTCAAAACATAAAGAGCTCCTTCAGTCTTTTTCATAGCTACATAGAATTCCTTTATATGCATGTTCAATAGTTTAACAGTTCCAAATAGATGACAATTTGGTGGTTTCCATCCTTTTCTATTACAAACAATGCTGAAATGTATAAGATTTTATTTGCATGATTTTACATGCTAGTGAATATATCAGTAAGATAATTCCTAAAATGGAGATTCTGGGTCAAAGATACACACATTGGAAATTTTGCAAGGTATGGGCAAAATATCCTAATATATCAATTTACACTTGCACTATTCGTGAATGAGAATGCCTGTTTCTCCACAGCACTGTCAACTCAGTATGTTCTCAAATTTTTGCCTTATTTCTAATTTGATGGTGAAAACTGGAGATTTACAATATCTGTATTTCTCTTATTTTGAATAAGGCTTTTCATATATCGGAGAGCCATTTGTATTTTGAGGAGGCAGGTTTTGAGGGAAGGAGAATGGAAAGGTCTAGACCCTGGTGTGCCTTAGAAAAGATGAGAGGAAAGGCAATGGGGTCTGGTAAATGGGGATGTGCAAGAACCAAACGTGAATTGAAGGTCACTGATTTTTTTTTCTTACAAATTTTTGTCAGAGTCAGTGCTATTTTCTCTACACACCCCACAGTGACTTCCTCTGGATGACTTGGTCATATCCAAGTTGTTAGAGTATGTCAGGCTCCCCAGAAGATCCTCCAGGAAGAGGTTTCCTGGATGAGCTGAAAGCCATCTGCCAAGGGGCCAGCTGTGAAAGCCTGGCTAATTGGCTCATAGATCAAGCACTGATACCATTTAGAAAGTTGAAATTCCACGGGGAGGAGTGCCCTGGGCCTCATCTAGCTCCACTCTTCACCTTGTGTAGAGGACCTAGTATTACCCAAGAAAGAAGAATCAGTAAGACTCTCCTCTCCTTGAAACAGTGCGAAGAGGAGAGAGAGGGAAAGAAGGTAATGATGCCTCCCTGAGGAGTGAGAGTTGCTGTCAACCCAAGTCAGAATAGATTAACTTATATACAGGGGTCCCTTAGCCAGCCCCAGATGCGTGGCTGCCTTAGATGCCAGGAGAAGAAGGTTGGGGAATGGTCTTGGAGGTTTCATCTCCTTCTTTCGGAGAGTAGGAAGCAATCTTGACAGCTGTGGATTTTTTGAGCTGTCTCTGGGAGGGAACCCCACTCACCCACCCGAGTTGATATACCTCTGGTTCTGGGGTGCTGGAAATGGACCCCTATTGGGGCATGAATGAAGGGTTGGGGCCCTTGTGGGGAAGGACAAGATGCTGCCAGGAGAGCTGTCATCAAGATGTTAATGGTTAAGAACAGGCAGACCTTGGTGCTCTGCCACCAGCATTTACAGAGTGCCCACTTGCCCTCTGTCCTGGGGTTCAGAGGGACAGGGAGTTGTCAATACAAAAGAAACAGGGATGAAGAACCTATTCTTAAGGAAGTGAAAGCTGTGAGCTCTTCCAGCCCAAGAGCTACGAGGGCTTTATTCACTGTGTAGTAGAGAAAACCAAGGCCCAGAAAGGTGAAGTGTCAGTCCAAGATAGCATCAGAGTTGGGATTAGAGCTCACACTGGGGTTCTTTCCACCCCCTCACCTGAAATAACTAGCAAGTTTTGTTCCCAGCCAACTCTGTCTCCTCAAAACTCTGGGTTGTCCTGGCACAGCAGGGGCTGTTCATAAGGCAGGTTGTCATCCAGTTGGGCAGCATCAGCACCACAGAGACAAAGGGGGCTCCCTTTGCTGCACCATCTTGTGCCTGCTTCCCACCATGGTAGGGCCTCCTGGTTTTCTGTCTCATCTTTTTCCTCCACAGTCAGTTTCAGATTCTCCAGAAGAAGCCTGACTCACTGAGGGAAAATTGGGAGATATATATATATATATATATGTTAAAAAAGAGGGTTAGTCAGGAAAATCAAGCTTTTAAAACAGGTCTTATTTCATGTTAATTCAGGATTCCAGAATACAGGGTGTAACACTGTCTTTTTTGCTTGTCTGTTTGTTTGAGGCTCTGGTTGCTGATACCCTCCCTGGAGGAATTGACAGGAAAAGTTCAGGGGATGAAACTAAATTTTGTTTAAAAAGAGAAATTATTTCTTTAAAACAATCTCCATTTTGGCTGTAGCATGACTTGGTCATTTCACCCACGTTGTTTCTCCATTACTTGTCCATGAGGTGTGGCTGAGGAACCTCTGTCACTCCACAAAGCTGGACCACTGTCTGGAGGCAGTGTATCCTGGAAAGACCATCAGTGGTCTGGATTCCAGTCCCAGCTCCTCCACTTCCCTTGTGCTCTGGGTAAGCCACTGTACCCCTCTGATCTTCAGTTCCCTCATCTGCGTAGAGGGGACACAGACTTGCAGCAGAGAAGGCTGACTGATCATTACAATTCATGCTCCCCTATTCCTGGTAGAGAGTTGTTGGGAAGCAGCTGCCTGGCAAGGGACTACCTTCCACAGACCCTCTGGCATCCTTGGGGGACCCTATGAACAGTGTGTGCCAATGGAAGGTGAGCAGAAGCCATCGTGCCCCTTCCAGCCCAAGGCGTAGATCCTTTTGCCACTCTCTCTTTTCCCTTTTGCTGGTTGAAGGCCCTTGGACAATCTGTGCAATAGTACTTTCTGTGGTTATGGAAATATTCTATATATGTGCTGTCAAAATGGTAGCCATGAGCCACATTGAGCACTTGAAATGTGACTTTTAAATTTTATCTACTTGAACTAATCTGCATTTAAATTTAAAATAGCCACCTGTGGCTAGTGGCTACCATATTGGATAAGATGGCCTGAATGGATGGTAAAGACAAAAGACAGAAGGACCCTGAGTCCCTGAATCACCATGTGGAGGGGAGCCACCGACTGTTTTACCTACAATTTTCCCAAGATACCTTACTTTATACTTGCAGCATGTGGTGCCAGAGGTGTATATATCTGGGCTCCTTTGTATGGCACTTGTGTCCCTGGGATGAAGGCCACCCATTATCTAAATATACTTGCTCTGAACTATTACATGAGTAAGAAATACAATCTGTTGTTAAGTGACAAAATTTTAGTATTTCTCTGTTAAGGTAGCTAGTGTTTCCCTAACTAATATACCTCTTGTGAGAGTATAATGAAATGATCTACTGAAAATACTTTGTAAATCCTAAAGTCCTGTATAAATGTTTGGGGTATGCTGGGGAGTGTTGGTATTTGAGGTATCTGAAAAGGGTGTCCAGGGAGTGGTATTGCTTATAAGGAAATAGAGGCAGAAATGTGACAATTTTTTATATCCTGAGAAAACAATTTAAATCATCTCCATTCCTCCCCATACATCCACGACCTCATCTCTCCTGTCCCTCCATTTACAAGGCCTCCTGTTTCTCTTCTCTCAATGGACTCCACCATCTCAGTGGCCTCTCTGTAACCTGTGACCTTGGCCTTTCTTCCATCATCCCCTTCACCAAATGCCTCTTAGAAGAAGGTGGGAACACTTTATCATGAACACAAGTGGTACAGACACTGGGTGACCTGGAGGGGATGGTTTTCAGTGCAGACTGGGATGAAGGGATAAAGCTATGACCGGGGAAGTTTAACTCTTTAACGGGATGCTTCTTGAGAATGAAGCCCCTGTGAGCCTTTTGCAATGCTATCTTGTCTCTGCATGTGGTAGCATCACCTTCTCCTGATTTACTGGGGAAGTACTGGGTAAGGGTGGGAGGGAATGGGGTTGGGGAGAGACTCACACTTAACCCCTGCATCAGTCCATCAAGGTTGTACCCAATTTCATCCTTAAACATAAATGCTTGTCAAATAAGAGGAAAAGTGATCTTTTCCCGATGATTGTTTGCACATTGTCTATTTCACAAAACTGTTAAGATGCTATTGTACATCTGTTTCTATTCCATGGTACTTGACTCAGTTTCCACATCTGTGAAATGGCTGTAAGAATTCCTAGAACCTCATCTCTGGAGAATGTGAAAGTGTCCTAAAGAAAAGTGCTTAGATCTTCTCCAAGGAGCAAACTGTCTGAGTGTGGAGCATTGCTCCCCAGTTGCTGAGCATCTTTACCTGGGTTTTAACAAACCTGAGACAGTGTGTTCCCCTTGCAGTGATGGATGGAGATGCTTGGCCCTCTTTCGGCAGCAGCCTGTCTGGAATCTGATGAGCAGCCAACTCAGAATGAAGATAAAGTACCAGTAAGCTTTGATGGACGATGGGCAAAGCTTCTCTTGAAATTGGTCTCTCAAAACAATATACAAACTAATACACAAATCAATGCAAAGTGTATAAACCGCCAGGAAAACTCAGTCCATCTATCATACTTAGGGGGAAGTAGGGACCATGGACTTTGGTGATTGCTTGCCTCCCCAAAGCCCTGGGGAGGGAAAGCTCAGTCTCTAGGAACTAGAAACCTATATGCCTCATGAACATGGGCCCCTGTGTTCCTTGAAGCAGGCAAATGGAAAAGAATTTCTGCCCTGAGTCACACACCAGTGCTAGATAGGAAAGCTGCAGCCCTCTTCATCTCTTCTCTCCTGTGGAAGCTCATGAAGGAGCTTGACCTTTGGGGGTGGCCGTTGTAACAGGGTCACTGACATGGGTGTGACAGCTTTGGATTTTATGCAAGTGACTATACAAAGGAGTTGGTCTCAGCTCAGGGAAACAAAGAGTCCAGCAGCCTGGGGGATCTGTGAGAGGTTAATGTTGAGTTCTCAATGACTTGCTCACTTTTCTCTAGGGCCAGCAGTTTTTTTTCAGTGTTTTTCCTCCAACATAGCTGCCCCTCTATCCCTCCAGCCTCATTCTTCCTGCCTGCTGCCCACCTGGGGTGTCTTACTTCTCATTCATTCCCTAAATAGTTATACTCTCTGCATTGGGTTGTTTCTTTCATTGAAGTCAAGTTCTTAACTTTATAGTGACTTTATTTACTTTTACAAATTTCTTAATTTGTAGGAGAAGCAAATAAAAATAGCATATTTATACTATTCCTTGCAGTTTGCAAAGCCTTTTCATGTACGTGGTTGGTAGCATCATCCCCTTTAACAATAGAGGAGCCTGAAATTCAGAGACATTAAATGCTGTGACCAGGTTGCCAGAAGGAAAAGCTATAAGAATGTAGAATTGTAGTCATGTTATGTTTTCCAAATCTTGGTCATATAAGCTGGCCTCAGGCAAGGACTCCACTTACCCCAGATTCCAAGGAAGCTCAGGGGGAAGGTTAGCAATGCCATCCTTCCCTTCTGTTGCTGTAATTTCTAACCTCATCTTGGTGGGTGCTAGCAATGTGGTGGTATGGTGGGTAGGCATTGGATGTCAACCTTGTACATTAGAAGATTAAAAATTTGGTCGGAGTAGAAAGAACATTAGAACAAACAGGAAGGATGGGAGATCCCAGGGATAGGGTCCATATGACTTAAAGGGTCAGAGAAGCACCCAATGGACAGAGGATACCTCACACATCCTTGTACCTCCAGGCTGTAGCCACACCATCCCTGCCAGGTATGCTTCTAACTTATTCATGAGTATTTTCAGGGATGGAAAGGAGATAGCTTTCTTCAGGAGCTTATCATAGTATTTCCCAAAGCCCCTGCTTGGCAGTTTCCCAAAATCCCTCCTTTTGATGCATGGTCTTAAGCTGTTCGGTGTCCTGTTATGAACTGTCAAACCTATGAAGTCATCCCCTGAGCCTGTGAGCTATTCTTCTCTGTGCTGTTTGAATTACCCCTGGAAGGTAATGGTACTTATGGCCAGTCCTGGAAGTCCTGCTATAAGAAGGATATGGGCAATCTGAAGGCTCCAGTTGAAAGCAGGCAGGTCATGGAAGGGATGGGCCACCATATCAGATTGAGAATAAACCAATAGACTGAATTCTATGGAAAAGGGACTTGACTTATTGATTGGGACTTCAAAGGCATATGCTTAGGAGAACACAGCGATTGCACAGGGATAGGGAG
This sequence comes from Tamandua tetradactyla, assembly GCF_023851605.1. Taxonomy (NCBI): domain Eukaryota; kingdom Metazoa; phylum Chordata; class Mammalia; order Pilosa; family Myrmecophagidae; genus Tamandua; species Tamandua tetradactyla. The sequence continues at coordinate 174,793,155 of NC_135327.1, read as the reverse complement.
CACAAAGAGAGCCATGGGAATGTCGTAGGAGAAATAGGCAGGGATTGGGCAGTAAGGAGCTGATGAAGGTCAAAGCACATAAGTGACCTACTTAGATCTTTGTTCAGAAGGCCAGTGGGAGGCTATGTGTAAGAAGGCTTGGATGGGGACAAGACTAGAGGCAAGGAGAGCCTCTGGAGGCTGGGACAGTGTCTACCTGTACCTAAAAACAAAACTCAAGGCTCTTTTGAGGGGCTAGAGAAAGGCTCTGGAGGTTGTATGGGCTACTTGTCTCCCTCCACGACCCTGATCTCAGTGGAGGTGCTGGGTGTGGGTCATGGTGGGAAGGTCGCCTGGCAGACCCCAGAACTGCATGGGGTCTGGTCAACAGTTGAACTGCTGTCCAAATGGCAGCAACCAAATAAAAGCCCAAATCTTCCCTTTTGGTGATCTCTGGGCTCCATGGTCAATCCAAGTATCTGGGCCCCAGGGACTTCTGGGAAAGTCTATGGCAGAGACTTCCAGGTTCCTTTCAGGACAGGAGCCCCTAAGTGGTTCACAAACTAGCAGGCAGTCAGATGCTTCTAATAACATAGCTGTCTGGTTTCTGTGGAAAGAAAGAGAAAAATAACCCTTGGTGTCGCAATGAATAAGAACGAAGAAGTGCATCCCAGGAAAGCCTTTGAGGGCCATGGCTCAGGTTTGAGATTTCATGGATTGCTTTGGTCCCCAGGAGTCCACAGCTGTGTACCACTGCTACCTGGTGGTACCCCTGGAGGCCAAGGATGTCCCACCACAGACATTTTATAATGTGCTCGTAAGCTGCAAGGCCACTATGGGAGGTGAGGGTGCAGACTGAGTTATAGTCATGTTGGGTACATAATTCAACCCTCCACCACTCCACTGCACAACTGGGAGCCCTGGGGAAGGCAAGGGGAGGAATCTTTCAGCCGACTGAGCTCAGAGTTACTTTTGCTCAATTTCAGAGCCTTGGGTTTGAATGAAAAAAAATTTCCCCTAAATTTCTACTTAAGAAACAATAAAAATTTTGAATAAGTTTTCTGCATTAGAGGGCTATAAGCTGTTTATAGTGCAGATTGCCTCACATTCTTTCTCTTTTATTAAGGGAAATTTCAAAATCACCCATTCTAAATAGGGCTTAATTTCTGAGGATCTCAAGATGATACAGCGATTTTGCCACCAGTTCCATGAGATTACCTTGGAGTTAGGGGATGCAGGAATTAATATTCTTGATTTATGGCTGTTATCGTGAGTTGTTGATATAGGGGACTCTTATTTTGGGATATTCTCCTGGACTTTCATCTCTGAGAACTGCTTGCCCCACCCCTATGCATTGGCTTCCAAAAAATATGCTTCTATTATGTATCTTCTTTCTGCCTACTGGTGAAGGGATTATGAGATTTGAAGCTGCATGTACCGCAGAAAAACATGTTCTTAAAACTAATCCATTCTTATGGGTGTGAACCCATTGTAAGTAGGACTTTTGGTGAGGTTCCTTTAGTTAAGGTGTGTCCATCCCAATCAGCATATATATTAATCCTATTACTGGGGTCCTTTATAAAGTGATTGAAATTCAGACAGAGAGAAAGTCACAGGAGGCAAGAAACTGAATCCAGAAGAGAAGGGAGAGACCAGGAAATGCCACCATATGCCTTGCCATATGACAAGCTAAGGACCCCAGGTTCACCAGAAGCCAGTCCCAGAATGCCACAGTCTTTGGAGAGAAAGCATTGCCTTGATGATGCCTTGATTTGCACTTTCTTTTAGCTTCAAAACCACTAGCAAATAAATTCCCATTGTTTACATTGGTCTTTGTTTGAGCAGCCCAGGAAATTAAAACACTGATCGAGTGTTGATCTATGCTGAATGATCAGGGTCTTCTGAAAATTTGGGGTGGTGTCTAAGGCAGGGGTCAGCAAACTAGCCAAATTCTGCCTACCACCTGCCTGATTATATAAGTAAAGTTTTATTGGAACACAGTCATACTCATTAATTTACAGATAGGCAGCGGCTGCTTTCTAGCTACAACCACAGAATTGATTATGTTTTGGCAGAGACTATACGGCTCACAAAACTGAAAAGATTTTCTATCTGACCCTTTACAGAGAAACTTTTCCAATCTTTTATTGAAGGGAAAGTCAGCCAGTCTCTATGTATGCAAATCCACAATCTGGGGGGGTAGCCACATTCTGCCTCATCAACTAGGGAAAAGTCAAAGCCAGTCTGCAGAAAGAGAGAGCATGAAGCAGAGGGGAATAGTGATGAAGGGATGAGAGATGGACGGTGCATCCTGATAGCTCCCAAGATCTCAGTTCAATACCCTTTCCAAGACCATCAGGTTTCATTAGTTGTTCCCAGGCCTTTAAGCTAAAATCACCTTTTTTTTTTTTTGCTTGAGCCAGCAAAAATTGGTTTCTATTATTGGCAACTCATGTCCCAGTTAAAACTCTGTCGAAGCTTTTTGCCTCACATTACTCAGCAGATCTGATAGACCAGCACGTCAAAGACTACTCCAGAGACCCAGCCATCCCTTCTTCCTCTTCTGAGCTGTGAGTCTCTCCTGGTCCTGCCAGGGAAAATAGGTATGCATAAAAGTTGGCAGCTGAGCTGATGCAGAGAAAGTGTGGGTGAGACGCCCAGGATCAGAACCCCTATGCAAGGTCTTTTGCTCTTGATTGACAGCCACTGTGTCTTCCTGGTAAAAGCTGGAGTGGCCTCCAGGCCTTGAGTGCTCTAGCAGCTGCAGTCAGGGGAAATGCCAGAAGCTGCCAGCCCTGGCCTTTCTGCCCTTGAACTCTTTGAAATGTTTCTCTTAAGTCCCCTTTAAATGTCATTTTTGTAACTTTTTAATAAGAACAGACTCAAATCTAATCTTTAGTCTAACACTTCTTGTATTGGTAGCCTATTAAAGTCAACACTATGGTTGGCAAATAGTAGCATAGAATTCATGTTTGGATTCCTAGTAGAATTTAAACACATTTTAAATGAAAACTTCTGTATGAAGATGGTGGATTGAGCACATGCTTTTACCTTCACCATGTCTGAGATTTCACTAAAATAAAGATAACAAAATTCCATCATGGAAGCATTGAAAGGGAGGATTATAACAAGTCAAGAAAGTTCAGCATACTTCTGGAAGTTGAAGTGAATGGGATTTTTGATGCATGCAAATTCTGAAAAGCCATAACCTGGAATATAAGGGAACCACATAAACATGGGAAACACTATACCTGTTAGAAACTCAAAAAGGATTCTTTGCTCAGAGTTGGCAGGATCAATGGAAGGTAAGAGTTGGAAATGGGGCTTATAAGAAGAAGAATGGGTTAAGAATCGTTATGATTCATCTGCCATACTTTGATACATGTAATCCAGTGTTTGCTGCAAGGCAAAACGTAAGGGATGTGTTTCTAAAAAGAAAGCTGCTGCATCCAGTGCAAATTTGGGCACTGCAGAATAGGGCTTCCCACATACTGCATTTGAGCAGCCCTTAGTTTGATGGTCATCTTCCTATTCATTCACCCTAGAATGGTGAAGCCTGCCAGTCAGCACACAGCAACCCACAGGAAGTTTCTAATCAGAGTTCTAGGGGACAGAACTGGTGAGAAAGTGGATGTCTTGGGTTCAGACACAATGCAGAATAAACCCAAATCAGCTGCCTCATCCATTTTAACCAAGGAAAGACAATCAAAGACAAGAATTTGAGAAGAATCTGAGGCACAAAAGAGAAAGACCAATACAAATAGACTGACCTCACTGGAAACTAATATAATTTAAAAAAACTATGACTTATACACTCAGATTCAAGAGTATACTACATCCATAAAGCAAGAATAAGAGGCAATGAAAAGGAACAGAAAGAGAACAAGAGATAGTTCTTAGAGATCAGAAAATGTTGATTACCAAAATAAAAAATTTAAAACATTATAAAAATAAAATTTTAAATTATCCTTAAAATTTTTGAAATATAAAGTCAAGGGAATATCTCAGAATGTAGGATGGAAATGTAAAGAAAATAAAAATACTAGAGAAAAGATAAGAGACATAAGAACTCATCCATGAGGTTAAACATAAAGTTCAAAAAAATTCCAGAAAGAGAAAATGGAAATTAGTAAAGAAATAGAAGAAGTTGACTCCTCAGGGCTGAGCAAAGACCTCAGTCTGAAAGACTTAACAGGGTCCAGCACAGTAAATGGGTAGGAAAAATGCAACCCAACACTTAGATACTTTTCTGTGAAATTGTAGAGCATAAAAAAAAAATTGATCCTAAAATTTAGTTCAAAAGTTTAGGAACTAAACTCAAACTAGAATTTAGCTTTTCATCTGTTATCTTGAAGCTTTAAAGACAATATAATAATGCCTACAAAGTTCTGACACAAAAATATCTGACTTTTTTTTACCCAGTCCAAAATCAAATATCAGAGCAAAATAAGGACATTTAGCATCCATACAACCTGCTTTGGAGTTTATTTGAAAATTATATCCCAACAGCGTGGGGAAGTAAACAAAGGAAGAAGCAGGTTTCAGAAGTCAGGAAAGTAAGTGCAGCCCAGGACAGCAGTTAAGGGGACTCCTAGAACAACAACCAAGCAGCAAGACTAGGACAACCAATCCAGACTGGAGCAGAAGGACAGAGTACTCTCTAAGGAAAAGTTAGAAAAAAGGAAACCCCATGTGATAGGTAATACTCTCGACCAGATGGAAAATCCTGAGGATATAGAAAATGCCCATTATTCAAGGAAAAAAAATCATATATTTGGAAACTCCAGGACAAACAAGCAACTATACACAAAGTCATTATCCACATAGCAAGGAAAATGTGTCCTGATTTTAAGCAGTTACTGGAATATATGAAAAGGACCTCATTGAAATTTATGCTAGTACTATTCTTCTTTGAATAATTTAGGGGTTATAACATCAGATTTATAGAAAAGAAAGTGATACTGTAGTCCTACTTGTTTGGGCAGTGAGCAATATGTATCGAGTGATAGTAATGCAAACACTTTAAAAGTTTAGAATAAAGCTGCGGATGGCTTACAAGACTAGGTTGTGGTTCAGAATGTAATTGTTATTATTGAAAATTAAATGCAAGAGTGAGTTGAAGATAGAAGAGGTGTACATATCCCCTTCTTACATGAAGGAGAATTGAAATACTGATTAAAGTTGATGGGACAATAAAATGTAGCTCTATTTACTATTTTGGAAGTAACCATATATATATATATATATGATATGATACAATATGAAACAAAAGACATTGAGATAGGTGTTGAAGAAGGATAGTTTGAGTTTAAATCCTTAGCTTTTACTGAAATCTTTCCCTCTAAGATCAGGAACAGGACAAGAATCACCCCATCACCCCTGTTATTCAGCATTGTACTAGAAGTTCTAGCCAGAGCAATTAGGCAAGGAAAACATAAAAAGTATCCAGATGGAAAAGAAGTTAAACTTTCCAAATTTGCAGAAGACATGATCCTATATACGAAAAGCCTGAAAACTGTACAAAAAGCTATGAAAACTAATAAATGAATTTAGTACAGTGGCAGGGCACAAGATTAATATGCAAAAATCAGTAGTGTTTTTGTACACTAATTATGAGCAATCTGAAGAGTAAATCAAGAAATAATACCATTTATGATAGCAACTAAAAGAATCAAATATCTAGGAATAGATTTAACCAAGGATGTAGAGACCTTATATGAAGAAAACCATAAAATATTGCTTAAAGAAATCAAAGAAGACCTACAAATAGAAGGATATTCTATGTTCGTGGATTGGTAGACTAAATATTGTTAATTTATCCAAAGCAATTTACTGATTCAACACAGTCCCAATCAAAATTCCAACGGTACCCTTTGCAGAAATGGAAAATCCCAAAATCAATTTTATTTGGAAGGGTAAAGGACTAACACTATCTTTAAAAAGAAGAATGGAGTTGGAGAACTTACACTTCCCAGTCTTGAAACTTATTTCAAAGCGATGTTATTAAAAAAAGAATGATAGTGGCACAAGGACATATAGACCAATGCAACTGAATTGAGAGTCCAGAGATAAACCTTCACATTTATGACCAATTGATTTTTTACAACGGTGCCACCTCCACTCAATAGGAAAAGAATGGTCTCTTCAACAAATGGTGCTAGGAAAATTGGAAGTCCATACTCAAAAGATTGAAAGCAGATCCCTACCTCACACCTTATACAACATAAAAATCAATTCAAAATGGTTAAAAGACCTAAATGTAAGAGCCAGAAATATCAAACTCCAAGAACAAAATATAGGAAAGCATCTTCAGGACCTTATTTTAAACACTGGTTTCTTGACTTTACATCCAAAGCATGACCATAAACAGAAAAAAAAATTGGACCTCATCAAAATTAAAAACTTGCATGCATCAAAGCACTTTATCATGAAACTAAAATTAATAATAAATATAATAAATAAAATAATAAAAATAATAGAAATAATCAACACAATGGGAGAAAATATTTGGAAACCACATGGCCAATATGTGTTTAATATCCAGACTATATAAAGAAATCCTATCACTTAATAGCAAAAATATGAACAATTAAAAAAAAATGGGCAAAAGATTTGAATAGACATCTCTCCAAAGAAGACATACTAGTGGCCAAGAAGTACATGAAAAGATGCTCAACATCATCAGCCAATAGAGAAATGCAAATCAAAACCACAATGAAATATCATACCCATTAGAATGTCTACTATTTACAAAAATGAAAAATAACAAGTGATGGAGAGAATATGGAGAAACTGGAACATTCATTCATTGTTGGTAGGAATGTAAAAGGCTACAGCCATGGTGGAAGACAGTTTTGTGGTTCCTCAGAAAGGTATGTATAGAATTAACATATGACCAAGCAATCTACCTCCAATCATATACCTAAAAGAATTAAAAGCAAGAATTTGAAAGATATTTTCACACTGCTATTCATAGCAGCATTATTTTCAATCGCCAAAAAATGGAAGCAACTGAAGTATCCATCAACCAATGAATGGATAAACAAAATGTGGTATATACCTACAATGGAATATTATTCAGCCATAAAAAGGAATGAAGTTCTGATACATGCAAAAACATGCATGAATTCTGAAGGCATGTGGAGTGAAATAAGCCAGGCATGAAAGAACAAATGTATGATCTCACTGATATGAAATAATTAGAAGAAGCAAATTCATAGAGTCAGAAACTAGAACATAACATACCAGCAACTGGCGTGGGGTAGAAAATGGGGAGATAATACTTAAATTGTGTAGAGTTTCTATTTGGGTGATGGACAACTTTTGCTAATGGATGCTGGTAGTGGTAGTACAACATGTGTATGTAATTAGAAGCACTGAATTACATATTTGAATGTGTTTAAATGTGGAAATTTAGGTTGCATATATGTTTCTAGAATAAACTATTTTTTAAAAATCTTAGCTTAAGGGAGACAATGGGTATTAATTAAAGTCAATAAAACCAGTGGAGTTATAAATACTATTTAGATTAAGATAATCACCAAAAGAGCAAAAAAATGTGCTGGCTTTAAAAATTGCCTTTGAGTAGTGAGATGGGGAAGATGGAGGGGGAAGATTATTGCTATTCTTTGTAAGCTAGAGGAGTAACAAGTCCAAATGACTCTGGGGCTTATTTCTTCCTCTGTTCATAGTTTAGTGAAGAGCTGAGATCAGATGTCCTGAGTTAGTGCAAAGGAATAAAATGCACACAATTTACCCGCTAAGCTCCTCTTCCTCCTCCACCAGGGAGCTCCCATGATATGTGGGTCCCTGTCCCTGTCCCCTAAATTCATGTAGAACACGATGGGCCTGAGGGCTGGCCTACGCCCACCTCTTTTCCTTTTATTGTGGTATTGTATATATAACAATGTTTGCATTTTAACAATTTTTAAGCATATAATTCAGGGGCACTGATTACTTTTACAGTATTGTGCTACATTATGACCTTCCATTACTGAAGTTTTTTCATCATCCTAAATGGAAACTCTTTACCCATTAAGCAAAAACTCCCCATTCCTCTTCTCCCCAGTCCCTGGTAAGCACTAATCTACTTCCTGTCTGTTTAAATTTACTCATTCTAGACATTTTATTTAAGGGGAATCATACAATATTTGTCCTTTTGTGTGTGGCTTTTTTCCCTTAGCATGTGTTTTCAAAGATGACAAGGGTCATCCATGTTGTAGCATGTATCAGAATTTCATCCCTTTTATGGCTGAATAGTATGCCATTGTATGCATATGCCACATTTTATCTATTCATCTGTCAACCTGTTGATGGGCAAACAATAGGTTGTTTCTACCTTTGGACTATTGAATAAAGCTTCTGTAAACATTGGTGTACAAATATCTGCTCAATAAGTATCTTTTGGGTACGTACTTAGAAATGGGACTTCTGGGTCATATGGTAATTCTATGTTTAACTTTTTGAGGAACTGCAAACTATTTTCTATGGTTGCTGCACTATTTTACATTTCTGCCAGCAAAGCACCTAAGCCCACCTCTTTGGAAGTAGTCAGAGTCCAGGAGACCATGTGTACTTTGTTACATCTCTGACTTATATACTCCATCAGTGATCTCTATTTTATATTTACACTACCCGGCGCTAGCCCCTTATGTCCCCCATACCCCTTTGCACAAAAGAACACTTCTGTAAGATTTGATTTGTCACTGTGTACATGTATTATTTTGAGAAAGAGTTAGAACTGTAAAAATCTATTGAGTTTCTACTATGTGACAGGCATTGTACTGAGTACTACGAAGCTAAACAAATAGTAGGAAATAAAATATGTTTTTGAATGAGTGAGGGTCTAGGATGTGTGATTCATAGAATTTAGGACTAACAAAAGGAAATCAGTGAATTCAACCCAACATCTACCCAGTCTCCCCATCCAGTGCCCGTGCCTTCCTATAGAAAGAGTTCTTTGCTATGAGTCTCAGGATGAGGGGCATCTAAAGTGACCAAACTTTCTATTTGTTTATGCTTTTGACCAGACTTGAGAAAGTCCTGAAAATTGCCAGAGATCTGCAGTAGCCAGAGGTTAAGGCTGATGATATAGCCCTGCATTTAGAATTAATTAGAAGGAAGAATATACAAGTTTACATAAAGGAAGGATCAGGATTTCCCTTTTTTGAGTGACATTCTGTCCTTCTAAACGTGAACACCTCTTTCAAAAGAAAACCAACAGTTTTCACTCTGGAATGGTGGACTCAGTGGGGGTCAACATGGCCAACCTGATGAATCCAATCCCTGTGTGCAGTGTCATGGCTATTAATCTTGTCCCTGGAGGGCAAGGACTTTACCTAATTAACCTTGAGCCCCTTGTGCTTTGGAGAGCGCCTAGCACACAGCAAGTGCTCAAAATATTGTTGAATTGAAAAACAATTTGTCCCACATATTAAAATCACTCATGCTGACAAATAATTCTTCATTAAATTGATCTTTCAGTTAGAAGATTTGGTCCCAAACACGCAAAACAAATGGCCAATCCCCTCTCCAACCCCAAAAGCTGAGTGAATGGATGGCTAGAAGACTGGATGCCCTCGTCCAGAATTGAAATTCCAATGAGGGGAAACCTACTCAAAGGGACATTCAGTGAATGGAAGACCAGCAATTCTTTATATATGAGAGAAAGACAGCATCTATTTTATCGTTGATGCCGCTTTAACAAATATGATTCCCTTGGGATTTCTGTTCCTGTATTTTAGTGATTTAATATAATGCCCATCACACATTAAATGATAGTTTCTGTTTTTTTCATTCTCTTTTTCAGTAAGCCACTGACTGATCAGATGTTTCAATCCATATCACACTCCCCCCCCAACCCCGAGTACACACACTCACACTTACACAGTGTTCTGATTTCATTGTTTAGGCAACCGATTTAAACGAAAGCAAAGAGACACATTCATCCAGCACTCAGGCATAGAGGACAAAAGTTTAAAGGTAACCTGCAGCCAGCTCCAAAGAGTCTACCATTGATGAGATCTGACCCTGAGCTGTCAAAGAGAAGGTTAGAGGAGGTCTGGCCATGGGTCGGGAAGAGACAAGAGAATTGGGAATCAGGAAGAGCTTTGGAAGAAGAGAGATCAGAGCAGCTCTCAGCCATGAATGACACAGTGCCTGTCTCCTTTCTCCTGCTCTGATTCCATCCACAGAGTTGGAGAGAGACATGGGCCAGGGTTTGGGTAGCAGTTGAAATTAAGGACATTTTGTTTTGCCCTTATGTACTAGAGAAAAAGATTTACCCTTTTGGTGTTCTGCTTCCTCCAGCTGTAAAATGGGGCTCCTAATATTGGCTTGCGAAGAAGGCAAAAAACTGTTCCCTACAAACACTTGCCTAACTAAATTGACCATATCATCTACTGCACAAAGAAACTAAAAGCCAAAGTAGGGCTTGGCTCCCCTCTCGACTGATCTGCAAGTCCCTGGGGGAGGGGAGCTGCTTATGGCTCAAAGAAGAGCCCTTCAGAGGGATGTTTTATGAGCAGTGCTGAAAATATAGGGCATATAGTAAAAAACAAAGACAATGCATTGAGAGACCATCAATTCTGCTTGACAGACATAAATTACTGATCAGTCTCAAGCATTTCCCCTCTTGGTCATCACCCGATGGAGGGGAGAGCTTTTATTTTCTAAATGATATATTGATCCAATGAAATTATTATTACATCATTTCTATTGCCCATCACCACTCACGATGGGAGAACATTATAGAGAAAATGAATGTTCCCTTTGGAATGGAGGCTAGAAATGTGTGTGTGTATGTGTGTGGATGCATAAAAATATTTCTGATAGAGGAGGATGGAGAGTTCCATTAATATTAGTTTACTGAGCTCCGGCACTGGCATGCAAAATCAAGTGGCTCTCCCTGTCCCTCTCAAGAGTTTCATAGTTGAAATTAGATTCTGGTGGGAAAAAGCTTGGAAAGGATATAGTAGACCAAGTCCTCCAGGTGTTAAGGAGCGGGACTAAAGGGCTCTTATCAGACTTAGTCTATCTTTCTTAAGGGAGGAGGTGAGGGAGGGAGAAACTATAACGTGGAATTTCAGATATCTGGTGTATTCTGTGGCAGGAGAAAGGGGTTGAAGAGTGGCTTAGTGCAGGGTTCTCAGACTCTCTGAAAGCTACATGTCATACTTTATAGCAATCTTGGAGGATAATTTCCCTCAGTCAAGAATTAAGATAGTTCCAAAGATCATGGGCAAACTATCTTCTAAGGCAAATTATTAGTGGTTAATGGCCTTGAGTCAAGTTGGATATGTGGGGTTATTGTCCTGTGCATTGACAGAGGTTGGAATGTGATAGAGTGGTGGAGTTGTGGATGGGACACCAAGGCTGGATCAGCTTTGACTGTCTAGTCCCTGAAGAATGCTTTGTCTGCATATTCACTTATCTCTTTGGATCCTAGCTGAGGTTATTAATAAAGGATTTCTCTGACATTAGTCTGTGGGAACAGCTGCATACAGGGAGTTTTTCTCTCTTGACTAAGTGGACTATTCCCCAAAGAGTCCTAGCATAGCAATCTGCCATGAAAACTTGGTGCCTCTGGGAGCTCTGGGAATAGAGAGCACAACTCTGCCTTGCCCATTGGGAGAACAGCCATCAGCGCTGTGTAGCAGGTGCTTGCACACGTAGATATATACACACACATACACTCATTCACAGAAATTCCTACAAAAGATTTACTTTTTGGCTAGTATGAAGTAGTTAACATGGGAAAAAAATTTGAACTCGGTTGAAATTTCTTACCCTTAATTTTAGTACTATTTTTATTTTGAATTACACCTGAGGGGAGTCATATTATTTTTATTGTTTTGGCCAATTTGGATGCCTTATACCCAGAGGTCCCTATGTGTAGGGAACTATGAGGGCTGGGGTTTCCTCTTGGGGAAACTTGGGTTCATGGGCTTGGGTGCAACTGGGTGAGCCTTAGAATTCAGAGACTTTGCAGGCCCCTCAATCTCTAAATTCTAATTTTCTTTTCTTATGTTCAAGTTTATATTGTGGAACACAGTTTAGTGGAAAAACCATTCCAATACAAGTTTAGATAAGGGAGATCAACAGAGTTCTATTTCCCATACCTAGGCCAGTTCAACCTGCTAATACTTAGGCTATTGTCAGGTCCATGTGGCTTTGCTCTCTCAAGTCCCACCCCTCATAGAGGAACCTAAAGGAAGGACAGATGGCTATGGGGCCACCCAATAGTCCATGGAACCACTGAACTTCAAGGATGTAATATGGGTTTCTCTAGAAAGAATGGCGGCTACCAGGCCTTGCTAAGAAGAACTCATAAAAATAATGGAAAATTTGTACCAGGAAGTATCATCTTTCCAAATTGGATATGATCTTCTGTTAGACAAAAAGACTAGCCCTAGAAAGTAAAGGGAGAACTTTGCCAGACTACTTGTCCATAGCTTAGTACTGAACATTTCCGTCTGAAAAGCAGAATTGCCATGTTGCTCTAGTTTCAGAAAGCGTATGTTAATATTGTGTTTCAGGTCACAAGGTTTATAAATCAGTTTCCAAGATCTTGCACCTTCTATGCCTATTTTTACCACATAATGTTTGACTTTCTACCTCTCTCAAAGTCAAGTTCCATTCCCCTTGAGCCAAACTGGTTAGGTGCATATATGCTGGACTCAGCTCTGAGGTCAGACAGAGCTGTATTCTATCCCAGCTCCCCTACCCTCTTTCAGCCTGTTTCCTCACCTGGAAAATAGAAATAATAATGGTTCCTACCACCTAGGTTGAAACATTTAGCTGAGGACCTGGCCCACAGTTAACTACCTGATCAAAGTCAGCTACCTTATTATTATTATTAGTAGTTTTTGGTAGAAGAATCCCATGTTGTAGAGTGAGTTTAAGGAATTTTGTTGGTGATTCTGGAAAAGGGTATAGATTCTGGAGACAATCATAAATACATAATAAAAGCAAACCTCTTAGAATATACAGGGAGACAAGACACCTGAATTTTGATGGTATGCTGCCTTATACCCAACAGGCTTAATAACATTGCTAACAGTAGTCATGGCTGTCTATTGTGTGTTAATTTAATTCATCTTGTTTTCACAAACCCAAGAATATTCAGCAATGTCTTTGTGGTGTCTGACTATGTGATAACCCTACAGAGGACTGAGCTTTACTGACATTGCTTCAGTTTTTAGAATGACCTTAAAAGCTTTCCAGAAATGGTAGGAAAAGATGGGACTCTAACAGTAGAAGGAAAATTAAGAGGGAATTGAGGGCCATCATGGTAAGAGCTCATTATACATAAGCATTATTGAAAGTCAGGACTTCGAGGTATCTGATTATAAGTTTTCTTTCACCATGACAGCTAATTTGTGTGCTTATAAGGGTTTATTTTGAATAATAAAAGTAAAATTCTTGAGGTCTAAGACTGTCACTGGAAGACTCTCCTTCTGATACCCTTGGAGATGCTCTTTGTGCTATGTCAGTTTCCCAGAGAGCATCAGACACTGCCACCAGTGCCTGAGCCATCTCAGTCGATCCTCACACATTAGGATCCTTTCACATTAGTGCACTGGAAGCGCTAATTCTCAGCTAACTCTAGAAGGCTCTTTAGCACCCTTCTAGCCATGCCGTCAGGGCCCATGTGTATTCTCCCCACTTTCTTGTCGAATATCTGTGACCGGTGTGATTTTAAAGACTCTGCTAAATTCATTCACACTGAGGAGTAAGTGATTATCAGTAATTTAAAGCTGTGCTTTCCCAACTAGGGGTAGCTTTCAAGTTGAGACAATGCCTTCACTCAAAGAAATGAGTCTAAAATGTCAGAATTTCAGGCATGTAGCATATGCTGTGGCAGGGATAAGGAGTTAAGGAATGGATGATTTAGTGCAAGGTTCTTCTCAGACTCTCTTCAGATTTTACCACTCCACTAGTGGTTTAAGGATGTAATGGCAATTACAGTCTGCAGAAGCCTAGCACCTAGGGGAAAGGTTTAGAATATCCAGTGGAATCTTGTTGCTCTACAGTAGACCTTTGACATCCTTAAGCTGTATGGCTTCAGACCTTAGTGAATTACCAAATTAGAGAATGACATCGTCATATAATTTTTACTCCCACAAAATAATAAGGCATAATTGAGAGATCTAGTGCCTCTTTCGATCCATAATGATTCTGTAAATATGGACTAAGGTAATTTATATAACTGCTTTTTGGCCTAAAACATCACATTATTAGACTTCTTCTCTCCTCCCCCGTGCCAGGGGCTGCCTTTCTTTTCAGTCCCGTTTTCCCACTTAAAGGGCAGGCTTTGCCACCTCCTGTGTGTTCTTGCAGATGGTGACAAATTGAGACGAACAAAGTCACCAGCCAAGTGTCCTGTCCAAGCACCAGGCTCAGAGTGCACAATTCAACTTTGTGCCTTGGCAAAATGACAAATGACTACACATTATGTGTAGTAAATTATGGAGTCATTCATGAGTGGCTAAAACCGTGAATGCTAAGCCAAGCCCTTGATTGCTGAGGTCTCCAGTGTGGATTTCATGCAAGTGGCTTTAACCCTTGAGTCAGAGGCCTAAGGCCATTGCCTGTCCCCGTGTTCACAGGGGGGACATGCCACCCTTTGTAGGCCTGCAAGTTGCTTTTTTGCTATTAATCTTACCAACTTTTTTTGGGCCTCATGTTTGTGAAGAAGTAACTTTCAGGGATCAGAAGAGCCATAAACACCAAGTTTAACTTGTTCTTATCCATCTCATCACACACATACACACCCACAGAGAAACACACACACACCTGGTTGCTTTTAGAGAAACTTCAGAAGCCATTTTAAAGGGCCTTCAATTTTCATCTGGCCCTGCGATTTTATGCAGGCCAGTTTTCCACTTTCTGTGCCAGCTTCTTTGTTTCTAAATGGAAACGATGCATTTCACGCGATGTCTCCCAGGGTAAGAACTGGGATTTGCTGAAACTAAGGGCAGGGACCTTGTGCAGCATGCCCCAGAGGGTTGTGTGCCCGGCAGGACCCACTCACGTGGCAGGACCGTGGTCTAACAATAGCAAATGGCGCAAAGGGCCCCAGGGCAGCAGGGCATATCTCTGGCAGAAAACTCTGTATTTGGAAGAATGCAGAGCCCAAAGCAGGGCACTGAGGAGTTAAACATGGGAGTCTTGAAACCTTTAAAAAGACAATATCCATGTCCTAAGGCCTTTGGGCAAAATGGAGATAAATTTTGAGCACTGCTTGCTTCAGCCCTGGCTTGTTGTGAAGCTGTGTCCTCAGAGAGAAGGAATCTGATCACCCCAAAGTATGGACCACAGGGAAATGGGAAACTGGGGCACCTCTGCCAGGCAGACAACCCCATCCCCCCAACTTGCTGGAATGAATGAGCAGTGAAACCAAAGCTGTTCAGGTTAGTTTCAAGATAAGTCCGAGCCTGTTTTTTTTTTTTGGTTTTTTTTTGTCTCTGAGGCTGGAAGGACATAGGCCCTTTGCAGGAATTCCCCTCAGAGTCCCAGGCGTGAGCCAGAACCCCACTTCTTGGAGTGTGCTGTTTGAAGCTAGTGTCAGCTCTTGCAGCATCATGGGAAGGCAGGTGAAAGGCTATTGGAACAGGGAGTCAAAATCTAAGAAATGCACTTTGTGGTTAATGTTTTTCCTGAACCTTGAGACCGTCTGCCCAGTGGAAGTGATGGATTCCTTGGTTTGCCCTCTCGCAACTCCTTTGTTTCCAGTCCCATTTTCGCCTGTTTGTAACTTTACCCATTAACAAAATTAGGAAGCAGAACAGCCTCCAAGCCTGAGACCAGCATCTTCTTCCAAGGGAGTTAGGGCAAACTGAAGTGTCTTTTCTCTGTTTTAGAGGAAATCTTCCCCTTCAGGCAGGGGTGTGAGCCAAGAGGGGCCAAGTATAAGCACCAGGGTGGGTTGACCAGCAAACCCAAAAGCCATGAGCAAAAGCTGTACAAAGAAAATGGTTCTGTCAATAGGCTTTCTATGCTCTTGTGCAGGACTGGTTGCCCTGATTCATCTACACTCACGTTCAGTCCCCCTCACAGCTGGAAGGCAGGTAGCCATGGACAGGAACCAGCCTAAATGCTCATAAGGATATCGAACACAGCATCTGCAAGAGTTGCCACAATTACACAGTCACGCATTGTAAAGTAGGAATGTGCTCAGGTTGTGCTAGGTTTTATAGCAGCCTTAATCTCATTTATTCTTCCTGATATTCCTTCTAAGTAGATCTGATTACCATCATTTTTACAGAGGAGTAAACAGAAGCTCAGAGAGGCTAAACGAGGTATTAGAATCACCTGGGGGAGCTTTACAGTGTTTACCTATAGCACAGGACCAGTAGTTAATAAATAATTAAAGATAGTATTTTGTGAATTACCCCAAGGGAATTAAGGGCTGGTGCCAGCAGGGGTAGGAGAGGTGGAGGCACCTATTGCCTGGGTGCCCATTCCCGGCATGGATGCTCTCCTTGGTCACTGGGGCCTTCTGGAAATTTCAGGGAACAGGCCCATCTGTTATTTGCAGAGGGGCCAAGAGAGGAGGGGAGAGTGTGCCAAGCTGTTGAAGCAGCAGCAGCAGCTTTTATGGACAAATGCCCCTTCAATGGAGGGATGATTATAAAGCTGAGAGGAAATTCCCTGTGCTTTTTGTGAGAGTGATCGAGGCTTAGCTGTGCACAGAGGGCATCAGTACCTGAGGAAATCAGGCAATTAGATGCCACACTGTGCTCCTCAACCTCTCTACAAATCTTTTAGCATCCGGTTTAAAAGAGAGATCTAATTTTACTTTAGACCAACAAAGAAAAGCAATCTGTGCATTCATTCCTATTTTCTTCCTTTCCCAGAGCTTGTATTAAAGGTAGAGAGAAAAAAATCACCCAAAGCTCTAAAACAAACCTCCCCACAATTGCTTTAGTACTTAGTGGGTGAACTGTAAGTCAGGCAGGCCAGGCTCCTGGAAGCACCAACTCTCTCTTATGAGAAAAATCACTACAATGGGCAATGGCAACAGCCAAAGGTGTTTATTGAGCTCTAGTGAAATGTAATGGTGGGGGTTTGGTCTCCTGTAGTCCCCTCAGATCCAGGCACATGTGTACAGGAGCCAAAGAGAACAGAATGGAAAGTTCTAGGCCAAAGAAGGAGCTTGTGGCAATCAGAAAGCAGGGTTCGGTGTGTATGTGAAACCGACCTAGGCTCAGAATAAAAAAATAGTTTGCAGTGCTGGCTAACTGTGGTCTGAGGGCCAAATCGGACTCACTGCCTATTTTTACACAGCCCTTACTTGAAATAAAAATGTTTTGTTTTTTTTACATAGTTGGGAAAATAATCAAAAGAAAAATAATACTTTTTGACATGGAAAAATTATAGGAAATCTGAATTTTAGTGTATGGACATCAATTTTTATTGAAACACAGCTTATTCATTTATAAGGTGGTTGTGGCTGTTATATTTTGCATCACAATAGCAGTGCTGGGTCATTGAGAAAGGGACCATATGGCTTACAAAACCTGAAATGTTTACTATCTGACCCAACTCAGAAAAAGCTTTTCTACCCCCAGCTGAGAGTTTAGATTCAGTATAGTGTCAATGAAAAACTCTATACCAGACCATGTGAAATAGGCAAGGAAGACTTTATTCAAAGCTATAGGCAATAGAGAAGAGAGAGACCAGAAGGCTATTGTGTGTGTATGTGTGTGTGTGTGTGTGTGATGCTCTCTCTGTGAAGACAGAGGGAGATAGAAAGGGAGAGAGTGACAGAGAGGAGAATCAGGGAAACTAACTCTCCTGAAGCAGAGAGTTTTAAGGACTGGGACAAGCTAATGAAAGAGTATGCTGCGTGCGTGCATGCGTGTGTACATGCGTGCGGGCACGAAACTGTGGGTGTGTCCATTACAGTGCGTTGATCTCCTGAGCTTACAGGGGAAGCCAGGTGAAACATGTTCTATCTGGAATCTGTAGCGGTCAAGGTGAGGGAGGTCAAGCAGTTAGAGTCAAGGGAAGCCTGTCTAAAGTTGAGTCAAGCTATGGCGAAGTTAAGGTCTTTGTGCCAGTTTGAAACTACTATGTACTCCAGAAATCCAGGTGCCTTAATCCTCATTCAGTATTGCTGGTTGAGATAATTTTTATTGTTTTCATGAAGATGTGGCCCACCCAACTGTGGGTGGTAACTCTTGATTAGGTGGTTTCCAAGGAGATGTGTCTCCACTCATTCAAGGTGGGGTTGCTTTCTAGAGCCCTTTAAGAGGGAACCATTTTGGAAAAGACATTAGAGCTAAGAGAGCCACCAGAACGATAGAATTCACACAGCCAGAGGTCTTTGGAGATGCAGAAGGAAAATGTCCCCAGGGAAGCCTGATGAAATGAAAAGAGAAAGCTAGCAGACATCACCATGGGATGTCTTTCCAGCTGGCAGAGGTATTCTGGACCCATTGGCCTTTCTTGAATCAGCGTATCTCTCCCTGGATACCTTAGTTTGGACATTTTCAGGCCTTAGAACTGTAAACTTGCAACATAATATATTCCCCTTTTCAAAAATCATTCTGTTTCTGGTATATTGCATTCCGGCAGCTTGTACAAACTAAAACAGGGTTTCTTAACTTACATGTTTTCCAGGATCACAAGGCTCAGGTAAAGTTCAACATTGTCATTAAATCACACCTCTAATGCACCACGTGTGACCTTAGGCAAGTTCTCCGACCTTTCTAAATTGCAAGTTTCTCAACTATAAAATGGAGCTACTAGTAATAGGAGGATTATCCCAGACTGCAAATGGAAAGAAAGCACTCAGCGAAGGGACTGGAGCAAAATAAGGGCTTGATAAATATTGACAGTTGATGTCCTATTTATAAAGCTTCTCAAGGAAAAGCTCCTGTGACAGAGACCACTGGTTGGTTAACCCTATGGATCCTCCAAACATGTCACTTCAGAAGTTGCAAAAGCTGAATACTTGCTTTCCCAGCCCCCATTGCAGCCAAGGTTGGGCGTGTGATGCAGTTCATCCAACGAGACATAAATGGAAGTTTGCTCTGTATTCTAGGAAACCTTTTGCTTGCCTAATAGTAGGAATGATAGGTCAAGCTCTGCCATCTTCCTACCTTGATTATAGATGTGATGTCTGGAGGCTGAGCCTGCCATTTTGGGCCCATGAAAGGAACTGCCAATAGAATTACAGAGGCACTGAAATCATTAAGCTGCTAAACCAAAATGATCAGTTCCTATCCTTTGCACTTGTTATGTGAAAAAAAGATAAAACCCTATTTGTTTAAACCACTGTAAGTCAGGTTTTCTGTTATTTGGAAATGAATATATTCTTGACTGATAATAATGTCCTTTTGGAAGTTGGGTGAAATACAGAGGAACCATTTTCCAGGAGGAAGGGCTTCTGAGTGAGGTCAGAAATACCCAGTAGATATAAGGATCTAAGGATATATCTCTTGAGTACAGTTCAGAGACACAGGCTCAGAGAAGAGAGATAGGAGTTCAGAGCGCTGCTAGTCAAGCTTAGCTTTAGAAAAGAGAACTTTCATTGCCACAGAATAGCAGGGATAGGTTAAGAAGAGGATTGCTGGGGGGGCCATGGTGGCTCAGTGGCAGAGTTTTCGCCTGCCATGCTGGAGACCTGGGTTCGATTCCCGGTACCTGCCCATGCAAAAAAAAAGGGAGAGGATTATTCCCTTTCCTTGTCAAAGCTGCTAGGGAAGAGCAGGGACTGAGCATTCTTGAGAGTACCTTAGAAGGAAAAAAAGTTAATAAAAAAATACCAACTTCTAGAAAATATATCTGTGTTATATCCCTCCTTAGAGTAAGTTAGCACTCTGCCCATTGGATCTAAGCAATTCTGTAAATGGACAAACCCAAGAGATAACTGAAGCAGTATAGGCTGGTCATGGGAGAGGTGATTTTCCTCTACCAAGCTGACCTTGTCCCCCTTCCATTTCCCAGAGTGTTAAAATGTTGTGGTTTGTGGGAAGAGAGTACAGGAGTAATATCCTTAATGGGATGAAAAATAACTCTGCCTGGCAATCTTTTGCAAGTTACTGGTTCTCCCTGGACCAATCTGGGAAGGTTTTGTCAAAGAGGTAAGGTTTTAGTTTATAGTACTTTATATATTTTCTGTTTACAGAGGCAATACATGTCCATTATAGGGCATTCAAACGATATAGAGAAGGATAAAAAAGAAAGAAAAATCACTCTGAAATCCCCCATTCTGCCACCCTAGGCAACCACAGTTTCCAGGCCTCTCTGGTTGTATATATACACAGGTAATTGGAAGTTCCACACAAATGAAATTACATTATACGGAACTGGTTTTTAAAATGTTTCTTCTCTCTGTCTCTCTCTTTTGCCTCCTATTTTTAATTTGCGATTTGTTGTGAAGTTTTTCTCTTTTGGGCGACTGTATATCTGTATCATCTTCTTTTACATTATCCGCCTCATTTTCCTTTGCATGGACACTGAGGGGATGAGCTTGGGACAGCTATTTGAACGGTGGGAAGGAGCGGTTTGGCAGGTAGGAGGGGACCTTGCACAAGTTCTATGGCTGGATCTGAAGCCCGGGGATATTGTAGAATAAGTTCTTGTTTGAGTTTTGAGTGAACGAGTAGGTTAAGGTAGAGACAGAGAGGCAGGTGAGAAGAAGGCAGAGGCAGGGAGGGGAGCTTGTGAAGGGCTGGATGGCTTCCCCTCTTCCCCAGCACAGCAAGAGTTCCTTGAGTATACTTAGCTGCACCTTGGCACAGTCCCTGGGCTCTGCTCCATGGGGCTGGTGGCCTCATTGTCACCTGGCCCTACCTGAGGTGTCAGAGCAGGCCTGACCCCTGGGGCTTCTACCCACCCCAAAGCCCCCGCCAGCGGCATTGCCAGTTGGGAAACAAAGTGGACAGAAGATCCTGGCCCGAGACCTGCCATGTTATCTGCTCCAGGCATGACTTACCCAGTAGAAAAGCCCTTTCAGAAAACCAAATACAGCTTTCAGGCTTGTTTTTTTTTTTTGTTTTTTTTTTTAAATTTTTTTTTTTTATTAATTAAAAAAAGAATTAACAAAACAATTAGAAATCATTCCAATCTACATGTACAATCAGTAATTCTTAATAACATCACATAGTTGCATATTCATCATTTCTTAGTACATTTGCATCAATTTAGAAAAAGAAATAAAAAGACAACAGAATAAGAATTAAAACAATAATAGAAAGAAAAAAAAACAAAAAAAACAAAAACAAAAAACCTATACCTCACATGCAGCTTCATTCAGTGTTTTAACATAATTGCATTACAATTGGGTAGTATTGTGCTGTCCGTTTCTGAGTTTTTATATCCAGTCCCGTTGTACAGTCTGTATCCCTTCATCTCCAATTATCCCTTCTCTTTTTTTTTTTTTTTTTAATTAACGGAAAAAAAGAAATTAACCCAACATTTAGAGATCATACCATTCTACACATGCAATCATTAATTCTTAACATCATCACATAGATGCATGATCATCATTTCTTAGTACATTTGCATTGGTTTAGAAGAACTAGCAACATAACCGAAAAAGATATAGAATGTTAATATAGAGAAAAAAATAAAAGTAATAATAGTAAAATCAAAACAAAACAAAACAAAACAAAACCAAAACCTATAGCTCAGATGCAGCTTCATTCAGTGTTTTAACATGATTACTTTACAATTAGGTATTATTGTGCTGTCCATTTTTGAGTTTTTGTATCTAGTCCTGTTGCACAGTCTGTATCCCTTCAGCTTCAATTACCCATTGTCTTACCCTGTTTCTAACTCCTGCTGAACTCTGTTACCAATGACATATTTCAAGTTTATTCTCGAATGTCCGTTCACATCAGTGGGACCATACAGTATTTGTCCTTTAGTTTTTGGCTGGATTCACTCAGCATAATATTCTCTAGGTCCATCCATGTTATTACATGGTTCATAAGTTTATCTTGTCTTAAAGCTGCATAATATTCCATCGTATGTATATACCACAGTTTGTTTAGCCACTCTTCTGTTGATGGAGATTTCGGCTGTTTCCATCTCTTTGCAATTGTAAATAATGCTGCTATAAACATTGGTGTGCAAATGTCCGTTTGTGTCTTTGCCCTTAAGTCCTTTGAGTAGATACCTAGCAATGGTATTGCTGGGTCGTATGGCAATTCTATATTCAGCTTTTTGAGGAACCGCCAAACTGCCTTCCACAGTGGTTGCACCCTTTGACATTCCCACCAACAGTGGATAAGTGTGCCTCTTTCTCCGCATCCTCTCCAGCACTTGTCATTTTCTGTTTTGTTGATGATGGCCATTCTGGTGGGTGTGAGATGATATCTCATTGTGGTTTTGATTTGCATTTCTCTAATGGCCAGGGACATTGAGCATCTCTTCATGTGCCTCTTGGTCATCCGTATTTCCTCTTCTGAGAGGTGTCTGTTCAAGTCTTTTTCCCATTTTGTAATTGGATTGGCTGTCTTTTTGTTGTTGAGTTGAACAATCTCTTTATAAATTCTAGATACTAGAACTTTATCTGATATATCATTTCCAAATATTGTCTCCCATTGTGAAGGCTGTCTTTCTACTTTCTTGATGAAGTTCTTTGATGCACAAAAGTGTTTAATTTTGAGGAGTTCCCATTTATTTATTTCCTTCTTCAGTGCTCTTGCTTTAGGTTTAAGGTCCATAAAACCACCTCCAGTTGTAAGATCCATAAGATATCTCCCAACATTTTCCTCTAACTGTTTTATGGTCTTAGACCTAATGTTTAGATCTTTGATCCATTTTGAGTTAACTTTTGTATAGGGTGTGAGAGATGGGTCTTCTTTCATTCTTTTGCATATGGATATCGAGTTCTCTAGGCACCATTTATTGAAGAGACTGCTCTGTCCCAGGTGAGTTGGCTTGACTGCCTTATCAAAGATCAAATGTCCATAGATGAGAGGGTCTATATCTGAGCACTCTATTCGATTCCATTGGTCGATATATCTATCTTTATGCCAATACCATGCTGTTTTGACCACTGTGGCTTCATAATATGCCTTAAAGTCAGGCAGCGCGAGACCTCCAGCTTCGTTTTTTTTCCTCAAGATGTTTTTAGCAATTCGGGGCACCCTGCCCTTCCAGATAAATTTGCTTATTGGTTTTTCTATTTCTGAAAAGTAAGTTGTTGGGATTTTGATTGGTATTGCATTGAATCTGTAAATCAATTTAGGTAGGATTGACATCTTAACTATATTTAGTCTTCCAATCCATGAACACGGTATGCCCTTCCATCTATTTAGGTCTTCTGTGATTTCTTTTAGCAGTTTTTTGTAGTTTTCTTTATATAGGTTTTTTGTCTCTTTAGTTAAATTTATTCCTAGGTATTTTATTCTTTTAGTTGCAATTGTAAATGGGATTCGTTTCTTGACTTCCCCCTCAGCTTGTTCATTACTAGTGTATAGAAATGCTACAGATTTTTGAATGTTGATCTTGTAACCTGCTCCTTTGCTGTACTCATTTATTAGCTCTAGTAGTTTTGTTGTGGATTTTTCTGGGTTTTCGACGTATAGTATCATATCGTCTGCAAACAGTGATAGTTTTACTTCTTCCTTTCCAATTTTGATGCCTTGTATTTCTTTTTCTTGTCTAATTGCTCTGGCTAGAACCTCCAACACAATGTTGAATAATAGTGGTGATAGTGGACATCCTTGTCTTGTTCCTGATCTTAGGGGGAAAGTTTTCAATTTTTCCCCATTGAGGATGATATTAGCTGTGGGTTTTTCATATATTCCCTCTATCATTTTAAGGAAGTTCCCTTGTATTCCTATCTTTTGAAGTGTTTTCAACAGGAAAGGATGTTGAATCTTGTCGAATGCCTTCTCTGCATCAATTGAGATGATCATGTGATTTTTCTGCTTTGATTTGTTGATGTGGTGTATTACATTAATTGATTTTCTTATGTTGAACCATCCTTGCATACCTGGGATGAATCCTACTTGGTCATGATGTATAATTCTTTTAATGTGTTGTTGGATACGATTTGCTAGAATTTTATTGAGGATTTTTGCATCTGTATTCATTAGAGAGATTGGTCTGTAGTTTTCTTTTTTTGTAATATCTTTGCCTGGTTTTGGTATGAGGGTGATGTTGGCTTCATAGAATGAATTAGGTAGTTTTCCCTCCACTTCGATTTTTTTGAAGAGTTTGAAGAGAATTGGTACTAATTCTTTCTGGAACGTTTGGTAGAATTCACATGTGAAGCCGTCTGGTCCTGGACTTTTCTTTTTAGGAAGCTTTTGAATGACTAATTCAATTTCTTTACTTGTGATTGGTTTGTTGAGGTCATCTATGTCTTCTTGAGTCAAAGTTGGTTGTTCATGTCTTTCCAGGAACCCATCCATTTCCTCTAAATTGTTGTATTTATTAGCGTAAAGTTGTTCATAGTATCCTGTTATTACCTCTTTTATTTCTGTGAGGTCAGTAGTTATGTCTCCTCTTCCATTTCTGATCTTATTTATTTGCATCCTCTCTCTTCTTCTTTTTGTCAATCTTGCTAAGGGCCCATCAATCTTATTGATTTTCTCATAGAACCAACTTCTGGCCTTATTGATTTTCTCTATTGTTTTCATGTTTTCAATTTCATTTATTTGTGCTCTAATCTTTGTTATTTCTTTCCTTTTGCTTGCTTTGGGGTTAGCTTGCTGTTCTTTCTCCAGTTCTTCCAAATGGATAGTTAATTCCTGAATTTTTGCCTTTTCTTCTTTTCTGATATAGGCATTTAGAGCAATAAATTTCCCTCTTAGCACTGCCTTTGCTGCGTCCCATAAGTTTTGATATGTTGTGTTTTCATTTTCATTCGCCTCGAGGTATTTGCTAATTTCTCTTGCAATTTCTTCTTTGACCCAGTCGTTGTTTAGGAGTGTGTTGTTGAGCCTCCACGTATTTGTGAATTTTCTGGCACTCTGCCTATTCTTGATTTCCAACATCATTCCTTTATGGTCCGAGAAAGTGTTGTGTAAGATTTCAATCTTTTTAAATTTGTTAAGACTTGCTTTGTGACCCAGCATATGGTCTATCTTTCGGAATGATCCATGAGCACTTGAGAAAAAGGTGTATCCTGCTGTTGTGGGATGTAATGTCCTATAAATGTCTATTAAGTCTAGTTCATTTATAGTAATATTCAGATTCTCTATTTCTTTGTTGATCCTCTGTCTAGATGTTCTGTCCCTTGATGAGAGTGGTGAGTTGAAGTCTCCAACTATTATGGTATATGAGTCTATTTCCCTTTTCAGTGTTTGCAGTATATTCCTCACGTATTTTGGGGCATTCTGATTCGGTGCGTAAATATTTATGATTGTTATGTCTTCTTGTTTAATTGTTCCTTTTATTAGTATATAGTGTCCTTCTTTGTCTCTTTTAACTGTTTTACATTTGAAGTCTAATTTGTTGGATATTAGTATAGCCACTCCTGCTCTTTTCTGGTTGTTATTTGCATGAAATATCTTTTCCCAACCTTTCACTTTCAACCTATGTTTATCTTTGGGTCTAAGATGTGTTTCCTGTAGACAGCATATAGAAGGATCCTGTTTTTTAATCCATTCTGCCAATCTATGTCTTTTGATTGGGGAATTCAGTCCATTGACATTTAGTGTTATTACTGTTTGGATAATATTTTCCTCCAACATTTTGCCTTTTGTATTATATATATCATATCTGATTTTCCTTCTTTCTACACTCTTTTCCATATCTCTCTCTTCTGTCTTTTTGTATCTGACTCTAGTGCTCCCTTTAGTATTTCTTGCAGAGCTGGTCTCTTGGTCACAAATTCTTTCAGTGACTTTTTGTCTGAGAATGTTTTAATTTCTCCCTCATTTTTGAAGGATAATTTTGCTGGATATAGGAGTCTTGGTTGGCAGTTTTTCTCTTTTAGTATTTTAAATATATCATCCCACTGTCTTCTAGCTTCCATGGTTTCTGCTGAGAAATCTACACAAAGTCTTATTGGGTTTCCCTTGTATGTAATGGATTGTTTTTCTCTTGCTGCTTTCAAGATCTTCTCTTTCTCTTTGACCTCTGACATTCTAACTAGTAAGTGTCTTGGAGAACGCCTATTTGGGTCTAATCTCTTTGGGGTGCGCTGCACTTCTTGGATCTGTAATTTTAGGTCTTTCATAAGAGTTGGGAAATTTTCAGTGATAATTTCTTCCATTAGTTTTTCTCCTCTTTTTCCCTTCTCTTCTCCTTCTGGGACACCCACAACACGTATATTTGTGCGGTTCATATTGTCCTTGAGTTCCCTGATACCCTGTTCAAATTTTTCCATTCTTTTCCCTATAGTTTCTGTTTCTTTTTGGAATTCAGATGTTCCATCCTCCAAATCACTAATTCTATCTTCTGTCTCTTTAAATCTATCATTGTAGCTATCCATTATTTTTTCTATGTTTGCTACTTTATCCTTCACTTCCATAAGTTCTGCGATTTGTTTTTTCAGTTTTTCTATTTCTTCTTTATGTTCAGCCCATGTCCTCTTCATGTCCTCCCTCAATTTATCAATTTCATTTTTGAAGAGGTTTTCCATTTCTGTTCGTATATTCAGGATTAGTTGTCTCAGCTCTTGTGTCTCATTTGAGCTATTGGTTTGTTCCTTTGACTGAGCCATATTCTCAATCTTTTGAGCGTGGACAGTTATCTTCTGCTGCTGGCGTCTGGGCATTTATTCAGATTTCTCTTGGTGTTGGACCCAGCAAGGTTGTAATATTTTTCTGTGAAATCTCT
Source organism: Tamandua tetradactyla (assembly GCF_023851605.1). NCBI lineage: Eukaryota > Metazoa > Chordata > Mammalia > Pilosa > Myrmecophagidae > Tamandua > Tamandua tetradactyla. The sequence goes on along the minus strand of NC_135327.1, from coordinate 174,766,422 downwards.
GGGTTCTGTTTTTCTTATCCTGCCCAGTAGGTGGCGCTCGTGGCACACGTTTGTCTGCGGGTCCCACCAGTAAAAGGTGCTGTGGGACCTTAAACTTTGGAAAACTCTCGCCGTCCTGGGGGTTCGCTAGCCGAAGCGGCTTGAGCCGGCCCGGGTCCGAACGCAGGGAGGGTTGCTGGTCGCCGAAGCCAGGGAAAGAGCCCGTCCGAATTTCCTAGTCGGCCCTGGGCAACAAGCGTGGCGGGAGGGCGCCAGCGGCAGCGGCCCGCCCGAGAGAGTGCACGTTCCCCGGGAGTCACGGGGTCACCGTTCTCCGCGGCCTGGGGGTTTCCGATCCAATTCTCTCAGTTGGTCTGGGGGCTGCGCGTGGTGTGGGCGCCAGTCGCCTTGGTTTCAGGGGACCACCTCTCCAATTCTCCCAGCCGGCCCGGGAAGGGGGAAGGGAGTAACTCCGGCCTCTTGCCACCCCGCCCGGTAAGGCCCGCGCGCCTCGGCGATCTCACCCGAGCTGCTTCTCTCAGCCAGCCAGCCGTTCCAGGATGGGGTACGCTGTCTTTTTTATCTCTGTTGTGGCTTTGGGCGCTTTCTGTATCGTTTCTACTCCCCTAGTAGGTGTCCTGGAGAAGAAACTAAGATCCGCGCGTCTTACTAAGCCGCCATCTTCCAGGAAGTCTCAGGCTTGTTTTATCAACACAGAACTGAAGCAAAAGGTATCAGAAAAAATTTTTTCTAGATTCTATGCTGAGGGGAGTTGTACTGTTTTTGACTACTTCAATATTCCCCCTGCCTGGCCTTTGAATTCATTTGAATAGTTTTTCCTCACCTGTCCTTCATTTATCCTCTACCTATTCCTGTTTAACAGTTATCAACAGGGCAGAATATATCACTGTGAGAACTTGGAGACTGGAATGTGCCTGGATTCAAATCCTGGCTTCATTACTTTTCTGCTGTGTGACCCAGGAAAAGTTATTTGCCCTCTCTGAGAATCAGTTTCCTTATCTGTGAAATGGGGATTCTACTAGTGCCTGTCTCACACAGGTGCTGGGAAGATGACCTGACATCATGAAAAGGCAGGTCACACACACCGCCGGGCACATAGCAAGTGTCCACACTCCTGGTTTTCCCACCGGTCATCTCCCATCAGTATCGCTTTTCAGACTCATGCCAGGCACAAATGATGACTCGGCCTTCCTCTTTCTAACTGCGCTTATGGGTCCTCCTGAGTTAAAGGAGCTCATCAAAGTTGTTTTGGTTTAGCTGCTTCCTACACGCACCTTTAGGGACAAAGTGAACACAGTGTAGTGGTGCAGGTCACCTCAGGACTTTGTTCCCAGTTCTGCTTAAATATGTTAATAGAGAACTAGAAATAAATCTCGAAGCTAGAAGTAGGAGGCAGCAAGCAATAGTTGGGGCCAATGAGATGATGAACTGCAGGCAGCTGTGAGTGGGAGAAGAGATGGAGACCTCTCCTGAATGCAGGGGTGGTGGGAGGGAGGAAGTGCTGACATCCATCTGCCGCTACCGAGGGCCACAGGGTCCGGCCACATGCCAAGCAGCAGCCCAGGCTCAGAGCAAAACGAGTTCCCAGCTTTGCTGGTCAGTGACTGAGCTTCCTCCTTGGTGAAGTCACTGCTGCAGGGAAGACGATCCCCGAGAGCCACGGACTGGGTGCCGGGGCACCTGTCCTGGCTCTGCTTCTCTCTCTTATCCCTCTACATGTACCAGTGGCCTGGCCGTGCCATCTGACCCAGAAAGCCAACGAGACCGTGTACAGGGATCACAAAAGGACAGGCAGAAAGAGCCAAGCTGAATGACAAATCCATCCTCTGCCACCCAGAACCAAGATTTTAACGAAATCTTAACAAGATTTTAACAAAAGAGATGCCCCCTTTGTCCCTAGCAGCCTCTTTTCGCTTCTCCCTCTCTCCTGCCCTTGGGGAAAAACCTGAAAAGATTTGCTTGAAAAAAAAATTCCCATGGAATGGTAGTTTTAAAAGTCAGAATAAGACAGATTCATTGCATGTTAACGTCGAGAAGGCAGTGCTGCACCAAATTCAGAAGCGCCCAGCCAGTGCCTTTGCTGGACATTTCCAGGGGTGGCAGCACAGGGTGCCCCTCCTTTCCACTTGCTCCTGTCTCTCTGTGCCACCCTCAGGCTGTGGCCTCTGCTGGGTCGGAGAGCTGGGCAGTTCTAACCCCCCCGCAGCTGAGTTAATGGGAAAGAATTTTGGCAAAAGAGAGTAGAATCGATGTTACTGCTGAGAATGAGATTCCTCCTAGCTTGGCACTCCATGATTCCGTGAACAATGAGGCATGAAAAAACACATTCAGCTGATTTCTACCCTAAGAACACCATTCAGACATCATGGATACAGCAAAGATCCAGCACATTTTAGAGACAGGAGCGCAAATGGGGCCTGGGGGTGGAGGTGGGGTCTGTAGATGAAAGGGGCTGAACAACTTTATTTTTCTCCAAATTGCACGGACTTCAGCGCTGCTGGCTGGAGTGAGAATTGCCACGTGCAGCATTGTATTCTGTTTTGTAAAACGAATGTGCAGCATTGTATTCTGTTTTTTAAAAAATGAAAGCAACATTGTATTCTGTTTTCTAAAACATTGTATTCTGCTTTAGAATGAAAGCTCTAAACACAACACTTTATATCCCTATAACTTCTCATCCATTATTTGTCAATGATTACATACATTTTTTATATAGCTGTAATCACTGCATAGTATTTTGTGCTGTTTCCCACTTAACATGATTTAGAATGCATGTTTTTCACGTATTGACATAGTCTGTCTTGCCACTTAGGTAACTGCATGAGATCCCATTAAATTTATACCCTTTGATTTGATTAGTCAAGCTACTCCCCTATTGCTGGACATTTGGGTTGTTTCCAGTCTTTCAACATTATAAATAGAACCGGCAGCAATATCTTAAGATGGAACAATGATGATAAAGAGCTGAAATGTTGCTGACTTTATTTCTACTGGCAACCAAATTTAGAGAGAGCCTCAATATTGTTCCTCCCAAATGCGGAGTAATTAAACAGCTGGCTTGAAGGATGACTGGATGATTTATAGGCAGCAAGATATGTTCAGCGGGTTTGTCAGTATCCCGTGGCATCAAGGATGTGCTTGTTAATTATCTGTGGTTAATATGATAATTTAGGAAAAACAACACCTATTAAGACTTCTTCATTAGGCAAAAGCCATCTCATGTTTGAATAAACAAAGCCTCCAAAAATTAATGATATTCACCTCTGACCTGTCACTGAGCAGGGAGAACAAAAATTCCATTTGTTTTTAACTTTCCCACAATGCCTGAGGTAAAAAGAGGCTCCCTGTTCTGCCTCAATCCCTGCCTCTTTTCAGAGCCACCAAATTAACCATCGTGGGACCAATTAGTTTTTTCCAGGTACCTCAAGAAACTTTTGCTCCATCAGCTGAATAGAGTGAAGCTTTGCTTATAAATCCCTGGGACACAAATGGAGCAAATGTTCATATTTTTATTTTGCAGATGAGGAAACTGAGGCTCAGGAAGGGTGAGTGCCTTGTGCATCCAGGAAGGGGATGTTCAGGGACCCAGGTCTCCTGACTCCCCACTGAAGCCCTATCCCAGCCCTCACCCTTACCCCGCTATATGCCATGGCTCGGGAGATGTTGTTAGACCCGGACAGAAAGCTATAAGGAGAATCTTATTCAGGAAACATCAAACTTGTTCTAGTCCCTTAGCAGGAGGGAGAGGGCAGAGAAAAAGGGAATCCCATAAAGTGAAGCAGGAGGCAATGTCTGGGAGACCTGAGGAGAAAGCCTTCCTGCACATAACTTCATCTTTATATTTCAATAAGTATTGAATGTAACTCATGAGCTGTATTCAATCACCAGTCCCCCGTGTCACCAGAGTCATCCTTCAGTGCCCAGTCTTCACATTTTCTTTTAGTTTGGCCCAGGCAAACTCCATCAACTCCATCAAAGAATAATTTGTATATATATGGGGCCTCTGCTGAGCAGGCATCTGGCTGCACAGATTCCCACTTCACCTGTATGGTGATGGAGGTAGTGGTGGGGGGTAGGAGTCATTGGGGAAGTGGGGAGGATGCTTTCCTAAATGCTGGGGTTTTCGTTCACTGTCACGTTGACTCTTCTTAATTAACCTAAGAAGTCTGTATTATAATCCCAACACTACTGGCAGAGGAAGTGAGGTTAGAAGATGTTAATTCTCTATTCAAGGTCACACAAAGGAGGATTTAAACTTGCATGCTCTTTCCACTATACCCATTTCCCTCACCCCCACTCTTTTTGGCAACAATGATTTTGACTTGGGTGCTCAAGGGTACGGGGTGGGGGGTGGGGGGCGGGGGGGCAGCAGCACCCCACTAAGCATTTAGAGCTCATGCCTGTCCGTGGGAGACAGGGATGGTGCAGGCTGTGACCTCTGAGGACATGAACTCATCACGTCTGTGTCTGACAGTCAACTTGACCATTTACAGGAGGCCCGTCATGAAATCAGAAGGGAGATGGATTGGTCCTGGCTCCTAGTCCCCACTGCTGTTGAGCTAAATGTGTAGCTCTAGGCAAACCACTTACCTTCTTTCGGAGCCTGAGTTTCCTCTTTGTAAAAGTGAGATGAATAGCATCTTGGGTGGGCTGCATCCTTGGCTGTTGGAAAGATCATATCGGAAGAGTACGAAAGCGACTTGGAGACTGAATATCATGATTATTGAGATGAAATAATTGAGGTGCTGAGACAATGATTATATTTCACAGCTTCACCTTTCTTTTCAACAAGTTTCCCTTTTCCTTTTTCCTAAAATAATCTTCTCTTCAGGTTTTTTTCTAAGAGTGGTCCAGGGCCTGTCTGCATCCGAGACTACAGGCAGTTGTTTTTAGAAATCTAGATTGCCAGAACCCACCCCAGACCTGCTGAACTAGAATCTGGGGGGTAGGATTCCAGGAATCTGCATTTTTTTACTGACTCCCCCATTGATTCTTGTATGAAGGCCCTTGCAGTTCTCCTTTCAACTCACCTTCAGAGTTCCCAGTTTCTCTTCCTTGGGGCTTGGGAGGGAAGAGCCGAAAGGAGCATATGGGTATTTCTGTTCACTTGACCGAGCCTGGTTCCCCTTCCATGGAGATAACAGCCCCCCACCCTTAACCAACTGCCTCTCCCTTCAGCTGGACAAATCAGAGAAGTATGCCCCTCTGGCTCGCCCCTTAAAAAAGTTTGCAAAGCTTCATTCTAGGGGATGAGGTATTGACCTGGTGAACACTGGTTTTTGTCCAGGTGCAGCTTTAGGCCTGCTGTGTGATGTTGCCCCAGTTGCTTGTGCTCTCTGTGTTTTGGGGCTTCACCCACAGTCAGGAGAGAAACCTGGATTCATTGAATGAGGCCTGGCAGGCCAACATGGTGCCTCCTTGTTTTGTCAGTCTGGTTTCCTGGGCGCTAGCAGTAGGCCCCAGCAAATCTGTATCTCTTTCATAAAGGTGTAGCCTTGTGTAGCTGTGTGGCTTCAAGCCAAGAGGGAGTCCTTTCATGTGTCAGAAGGTCCTGCCCTGCTCAGAATGCAGGGGCAGATGAGAGGTTTCGCCTTCCGAATAGTACCTGCCCCAAAGCTGATACCTCACTCCAGGTTCAGCAGGCCGGGTAACTCACAGGACCTGCAATTCAAGTCTCTTCCCCCTAGACCCTCTGCAGTGTCCTGCCACACACAGGAAGCCATCCTGCTCCCACCCAGCCCACTCCCCTTTGCCTGCCTGTGTCCGGAGTGAGTGGCATATATCAAGGCTGCCCTGTCGAGTGGGGCTGAGGAAGGGTTGATTTCATACTTCACTTAGTTTATCTTTCTCTCTGCTTCTGCACCCTATTTGTCTTTCATTCACAATTTTCTTTTTTCACCCTTCACTGATCTGGCCTTCTCCTAATTCTAAAATCTATTTTTTCCTCTCCCGACTCTCATTCTGCCACTGAATTGCATCAGCATCACTGTCTGTTTTCTCCATTTCTTTTATTTCAGCCTTTTCGTCCCCCATCAGGTCCTTTAGGGGACAGAGTGTGGGTTTGTGACTGTGGTGATTACTCGGGCCCTGCCCTCTCCCTGAAAGAGACTCCAAGACTAAGGTCTGCCACTGAGAGGCTGCGTGACCTTGACCACACACTTTACTTTCTTGAAAAGCCTTGATTTTTACACCTGTAAAATTAGGTGGTCTGAACTCATCATCTCTAAACTCCGTTTTAGCTTTAATTCTATGGTTCGGGGAGTTGGCTGATGGCAACTACCTTTAATACACAGGAGAACCGTCAACTACCTACCCAGAGAGCGTCTGTATATAATTTCACATTTCTTGATGACCACCCCCCACCCCCAACTACGGAATGTACATTATTGGCTTAAACCTACAATATGTACAAGGTTGCAAGGACTGAAAAAACAACTGCTAAGTGTTTATTGATATTTTTATTTATTAATCCAGCAGATACTCCCTTTTACCTTTAGGGCATCTTTGAATCTTAGCAGGAAAGTAACTTGTCCAAGATTACCCAACTTGCCCATTGCAGAGTGGGGACTAGAACCCAGGCATCAGACGGGCGGTGAAGTTCAGCCCTGTGGTGTGGGCAGAATGGACTTATTTTGGGGCTCCTGGTGGCCAGTTTGATGGTTTTGAGCAGATTAGAGGAAGGTGCCCCTGCTGAGTGGCTGCATCCCCACCCAACGCTTGTGGTTTGGCAAGTCCACATGATGGCCCTACTGGAACGTCTGCCAAGCCATGGACCATCCGCCATTTTATTGTTGCACGAGACAGTTGAAGTCTCTTACTTCCCAAGACACAGGCTTGCCCTTCTTCCTGGGACCACCCCATGGCTTTATGCATCCTGTCTAATCTTCTCTCCATGAGGACTTCCAGTTGGAGCCTGAACTGGCCTTTGCCCTTTTCTCGATCTCAGCCACTTTTTGGAAATTGGTGGACTACAAAAATACATTTATAAAATTTCACCTACACTCATGTTTGTTTGTTTCTTCCTGGAGGCTTGATGCTCCTATTAGATATTACATGCCTCAGAAGGCAGTAGTTTCCACTAAAAAAGTTCTCAAAATGGTTAGCACAGAGCTGAATTCCTGAAAGCTCTTAAAAAAATGCTGTCGAACTGAATTGAATACACTATGATTGTTCTCAGAGGAATGGAAGGAGAGTGGCCACAAAAAAAGGAAAGACTCAGACCTGATGGAAATACCCAAGGTACCCCCGTTGCCAGGAGAAGCAGATGTCTTCCTTCTTCTCACTTGGTCCTCTCTCTTTCCCCCTACCCCACCTCCAAGATTCCAGTGTCTTCTGGGGAAACATCGTTTGGTCTTACTGTCAGTGCAAGTGGATGCAGTGCTAACAATTAACCTTTCGGATGTCTGGCTGACTGCCTTCAGTATTGAAGACATTTTCCTGAGATGATGAAAAAGGTGGAGGTTAACTGCTGAGAGATTGTTTCCTGGAAGTGGCCCTGACAGCATCTGGAACTTTCTTTCCTTCTTTGCCCCACAGCCTCTGCAGGGAGGATATCCTCCTTTCCTGGCAGAGGAAATGTGTATGTCAGGGGTTCCCATATGAGATGAGACCAAACCCCTTCTAACCTCTGCTCTGGGGACTTGGAGCCCCCTGGCCTCAGGTAAATTGGCTCTTCCTAAAGAGCCACCTGTAGTGGTTCTCTATTTTGGCTGCCACTCAAAATCCCTGGAAGTCTGCGGCATGCTGGAGCCAGTTGTTATACAATTGGTTGCTTAAAATAGTGGAAATATTTACACCACAGAAATTGACAAATGCTACAATCACTGCCCTTTTATTTGTGGAGCTGGTTTGCCAGCACATTGCTGCCTGGAGAGATGAAATAAAAAAGAATTTGATGTCAAGGCTACATACCCAGACTATTTAAATTAGAATTTGTGAGTGTAAGGGAGGGGGGGGGATGCCAAAGGCCTGAAAAGATTTTTAAGCTTCCCATATGATACCAATGTGCAGTTAAGGCCAGAATCCAATCTAACCCTCATATTTCCACAGCAGGAATTGAGATCAAAGGGGTAAAGTGACTCCTTCCAATTCCAGCAACTACCAGGACTCCAGAATGGAGAGACTTGCCCCTGTGTCATTTTATCCTCTCTTTTTCTGGCCTTTCTTCTCTTATTTTCCCTTTTCCCGTCCCTTCCTGCCAGGTACCTCAGCTGTGCCCTCTAGGAGCTGACACCTAAGATGTGAGTTTTGCCTTCAAAGTTAGGTTTCTCTGGGAGAAAAAGGCACTAGAGGAAATAGACAGTCGTATGGACAGGCTGTGATTGTGTCCCCAAGTGAGTGGTGCAGCTCCCCACCGTGTCCCGGAACTGAGCAGAAGTGTCACATGAAGACTTAGGGGAGGAGTTGATGTTTGTTACAGAGGATCAAAGTTTACATTCTGTCAACTTAGACAAACTACAGATGTGGGATTCCTCAGGGTTAGGTCTGGAGCCTTCCCAGAAACCTTTCTGGCTCCTCTTCCCCTCTGCTTGGCCAAAGGGAGCTGGAGAAAGAGGTGGAAGGCCCTCTCCCCAAGAGGGAATGAGTGATAAAAATAGTTTACAAAGTGCTTTCACATACATGATCTCATCTGATATGATGACCCTGGGGCTTCTGAATGGGGAGGGAAGTGTGGGGCTTGGGAATTCAAATTGCATCTCTGTTGTCTTGGGAAACCCTTTCCGGCAAATAGGAGTCAGCAAATCCCTACCTTGCCATCCCCCCCTTCTCAGGCCAGGAGCATTTAGAACTAATTGAATCACTAGATTAGCTAATGCAACCTCCATTAAGATTTTATGTTCCCAGAGGAGATGGCATTGAAGAGAAGCAGAAAGATCCACACCCAAACTCAAGCATCATCCCACTCCCCAAAACCAGTGCCTTAGTCTTAGTCTTATTAATAAAGCCCCAATGAACCTGCATGGGTGACCCCTTTAGATTCTCAGGCAGCTCTAGAATCGGAGGAGAGGGCCAATTTGTGCTCTCGATTTATGTCAATTCTTCTAAAAAGAAGTATATAATAGATGATGTATTATTTCCTCTCTGGATTTTCTTTTAGAGTAAGCTCTTCTCATCTGGGGAAAACTGAATCACCAAGTAAACGGCCTCCCAAAAGTCAGGAAGTGGGTTGCTGTAAGAGCAGACCCCAGGGTCAGATCTTCTGACTCATTTTCACTCGATGTAGCCTGGTGGCCTCTTCTGATAGGAGGTGGAACATTGGTTGGGTCTGCCCAGTCATTCAATCCATTTGTTGCATGTCTGTCAGTCACTTTGCTAACAGCTGGTAGGGGGACAATGGTGAGGAAGGCCCTGAACTCATGGAGCTGACATGGGTGCTCAATCTAAATTTGTGGAGTGATTAAACCAAGGGGACTGGGCAGATTTGGTGCAAATACTTCTTTTCTCAGCACCCCAACATGAATGACTGAGGGCTGATTACTATATGCTGCAGTCCCCAAAGGATGGGATGGTGGTAAGTGTTGCATCATGTATTTATTGTTGCTTTCTGAAGGCTAAAGACCTTGCCCGTTCCCTCTAGAGCTCTTTTCTGCAGCTTGTTCACAGTCGTGTCCTTTCTGTCTTCAAATTCTCCTCACCCTTGCATAGCTGGTATACACCGTCCTGCCATGTACAGTCACTGTTTGTCTTCTCCTGGCCTCCTTCCCCAACCCGATGCATCTTCATGGTCTGGGAAGAGCCCTTTGCCTGCCTTTGAAATCCTCTCTTCCTCTGCTTTCATCTGCTTCTCTCTGTCCTCTATCCTTGCCACCTTTTGGGTTTCTTAGGAAGTGACAGACCTAGCTGCAAAGGATGGAGTTTTGCATGCTTCCTAAGGCCCCTACTGTCCACTAGTCAGGACTTAAGTTGACCACGAACTCCCTGAAAGACAGCTGATCTTCCTTTTAAAAAAAATAATGTGTTTTTTCCCTTTTACCACAAGATATTTCATTGTGGGAAAAATTGGAAAAGACAGAAAAGCACATGCAGAATAGAAATATCATCTGCCACTATCCAGGAATAACTACGGTTAACTACTGCTAACATTTTGGTACATTTCTTTCCAACCTTTTGACTATTTATATGTGTGTTTGTATGCATGTATACACTATTAATAGCTATACAAACAAATGTATATGAATATATACACACATATATTCATGTATACACCCATATACACATATATATGTGTACTCACACACACACATGTACATTTATTTTTTAGCCAAAGCAAAACAAAATCGAGGTCAAACTTTGAAAGGGAATAGCCTGAAAATAAACAGAGTGACCCACTGCTCACAGAGTGTTCTCAATGGCCAGGGTGCCTGTTCCCCAGCCAAATGATATTCCAGCTGTCAGGCATGGGGCTGTCTTACCTTGGCCAACTCAGTAAACGTGGCTGTAGTTGCATCTCCAAGGACTGCTGTTCCTGTGGGCTTGCTGAGTGGATAGACAATTGGACACATCTAGCCTGAATCAGTAAATACACAGCCTCAGTTTCCTCATCTGTGAAATGGGATATTACTGGCACCTATTTCTGAGAGTTGGCTTTTATCTGAATGCAGAGCCTAGGAGCTGGGTGTACTTGGGAGGTGATTCCAGGAAGCAGGAAGAAGCAGCTGAGAGAAGGAAGGCAACGCATGTGTATGGAGGGGTGGTGGTGGGAGGGGGTGCTCTGTGCTGCTGGGGCTTCCTGAGAAGCTCAGTGAAGACTCCCCAAATTATCTTCCTGATGAATGGGTGAACTGGGCATTTTTCCACCAGCTCCTGTCCCCATTGGTTGAGGCTTGCCCCTGGGGGCATACGTTCCCCTATATGTCAGGCTGCTGCTGCTTGTCTAGCCCGTGGAGACAGAAAGTCCTAGGACAGGAAGAGAAACGCTTGACTGTGTGTCCTGAGGTAGGACACTGTCAGCATGGGGTGAGTCTGAGCTCACCCAGAATCCTTGCTGCTGCTGTGGCTGCCAAGGGAAAAGAAGGGAGGGTGCTTGGGCTTGTGCTGCATATCCATAAGGACCCCTCTGGGTCACAGAACCTAGCACATGATTAGAGAGGGGAGAAGAAGAGAGAAAGAGGCTGCGGCAAAACAAAACAAAAAACGGTCTCAGGAGGAAGAAGATTTCAAGTCGGTGATTTTCTGAGACCTCTGACTAGGTAGAGAAGAGAGGCAGTTGAGAAGGAGAAAGAGGGGTGGGTTGGAAAGACTTCACAGGTCATTCAGCCTCCTGAACTGAAGTCAGATTGCCCTGCAAAGAACACTCCTCCTCCCATCCCCTTCTTCCCAGGAGCAGCTGGCCGTGCCTCACCACTCACTTTTTTCTCCAGGAGAAGATACATTTAAAAGGGGTGAGTGGGAGTGGGCAGGGAAGAGGGCTGGAGACTGCCCATCCATCATGCTCCCAATTCTGGATCAGAGGTAGCCTGCATTTCCATGTAGGGAGGAGTAGCATCCTCCGAACTTTGTGACCTGTTTGTCAGGGGCAAAGGATTTAGCCATTGGCCCTGACTAAATCAGAAACACTCAGAGCCTCAGTTTATTCAGATGTAAAATGGGTGCAAATTCAGAATAACATTCTGACCCTCTAGCACTGGTGTGCTGTGGCTGGCTGACACCCACAGAGAGCCCACTGCACTCATTTTTCAATAGTCTTTCCTCAGTGACATCACATTAGGAGTTTGAAATTGGCCCTGGTTGGAGTATTTACACCATGGAAATTGGCAAATGCTACCAATTGGAGCTTTTTAAATCAGAAAGCCAGTGTTAAACATTTGCCAGCATATGACTCCTATTCAGGAACATGATCTATTCTGTAAGGAACTGGCAGTTCATGACCTGCCCCAGGTACCCTTATGAAGAAAAGGATAGATGTTATCCCTTTTGTCTTAAGAGGCAGAGTTGAGGCTCAGTAAGGTTGGGGAGCGTTAGAAAAAACAGTCAAGGCAGCAGACTCCAAATTTTGCATTTTTCAGTAATTATCACTGCATCTTGAGCCATGAGCACTCTCAGCCACTGGGCACTTCCACTCCCACCTCAGGCCATCAGCTTCCTGAGCCTGAGTTGCATTTGCAAAAACGTGGTTAAGAACATTCACTGAAATTAGCTTGACAGATTGTTAGGGACCCAGATAACGATGAGAGAACAGGATGAAAGCGTTCCATGAATGGTGCTGTGACTCCATGGGCATGGGGCGACTGGCACCTTGCTTTTGAGGGCAGAGCTGTGCCCAATGAAAGGAAGCACTGTGGGGAAATCTCATGGGTTGGTGCCCCCTCAGGCCCCCTGTTAGTTTTGCCAGTTCTTTCTTCCCTTTCAATGTATGATTCCCAGACACTTAGCTGCCTTTTACAGACATGGACTGAAATGTCCCCTTGGTCCCTTACTCCTTCCCCCATTTCTCCAGCCCCACCCGCAGGAGCCCGCCTGCCACCAAATTGCCCTGCCAGCAATTTTCTCAGCCGCTTAAAAGGCCATCAAGACAGCATCATACTGCCTGTACATGCTAAACCCAAATGCTTATGGAGCAGAGCCCAGAGTAGGATGCTAAATTGGATTCTATCAAATCAACATCAGCTGTATGCAAGCCGCTGATAATGAAAGGCTCCTAACGATGGCATTTATCCCTATCAGGAGATGACTAAGAACTGAGAATGGATGGCTGCTGGCTCTCACTGTGGTGGGAAGGGGGCACTTGGGAGACACCATGGTGATGAGACTGTCCTCGGGTGGATGTTGGCTGGGAGGAGGGAGGAAGGATGAGGAGAAGAAGGAATATTCTCCATTCCTTGAATGGGGATGGAGATAGGAAAAGCATTCACATTCTCCTCTCTATTTTACCCAGCAAAAAAAAAAAAAAAAAAAAAAACAAGCCAAAAATCCAGAACCACCCTGAGATTATAAGGATAGGTCCAACCCAGATGTGGATATAAATGTTTTTCTTTATTTTTTATTAATTTTTAAAAAAATATAACAATAAACAAACATTCTTAACATATGATCATTCCATCCTACATATATAATCAGTAATTCACAATATTATCACATAGTTGCATATTCATCGTCGTGATCATTTTGTAGAACATTTGCATCAATTCAGAAAAAGAAATAAAACGACACCAGAAAAAAATTCATGCATACCATACCCTTTACCCCTCCCTTTCATTGATCACTAGCATTTCAATCTAAATTTATTTTAACATTTGTTCCCCCTATTAATTATTTTTATAAATATAAACAAGTATGTTTTACTTGTCTGTTGATAAGGTAGATAAAAGGAGCATCCGACACAAGACTTCACAATCACACAGTCACATTGTGAAAGCTTTATCATTATACAATCATCTTCAAGAGACATGGCTACTGGAACACAGTTCTAAATTTTCAGGCACTTCCCTCCAGCCTCTCCATTACATCTTGACTAATAAGGTGATATCTATTTAATGCATAAGAATAACCTCCTGGATAACCTCTTGACTCTGTTTGGAATCTCTCAGCCATTCACACTTTATTTCGTCTCATTTTGCTCTTCCCCTTTTGCTTGAGAAGTTTTTCTCAATCCCTTGATGCTGAGTCACAGCTCATTCTAGGATTTCTGACCCACGTTGACAGGAAGGTCCACACCCCTGGGAGTCATGTCCCATGCAGATGGGGAGGGCAGTGGGTTTGCTTGTTGTGTTGGCTGAGAGAGAGAGACCACATCTGAGCAACAAAAGAGGTTCTTTTGGGGGTGACTCTTAGGCCTAATTTTAAGTAGACTTGACCTATCCTTTGCGGGGTTAAGTTTCATATGTACAAATCCCAAGATTGCAGGCTCAGCCTATTGCTTTGGTTGTCCCCACTGCTTGTGAGAATATGAAGAATTCTCCACTTGGGGAAGTTGAATTTTCCCCCTTTCTCACCATTCCCCCAAGGGGACTTAGCAAATATTTTTTAACTCACTGTTCAAATCACTCTGGGATTTATTGGGGCATCCCAGATGTGGATATAATTTTTAACTTCTGTTCTGTAAACTACTTCTTTCATCACTTCATGCCTCCTACACCTTTCTGAACTCATCATATTTAAAGAAAAGAAGGATAGAAGAGTTGGTCTAGAAACTGGTCGGGGGCATTTTCTCTTCATCTCTTTACCTTTACTCAAGGTCACCTGGGCCTGCTCCTTCTTTCTTCTTTTAGGTATATATACTTGTTTTCCATCATTACTGTAACAAAGTACCTTAAAACCACACAAATTTGTTATCTTATGGTTTGGTAGACCAGAAGTCTGACTCAGGTCTCACCAGATTGAGACCTGGATGTTGGCAGGACTGCTTTCCTTCTGGAGGCTGTAGGGAAGAATCTGTTTCCCTCCTTTTTCTAGCTTCTAGCTACTGTCCACATTCCTTAACTCTTGGCTCAGTTCCTCCTCCTTCATCCAGAATTATTGGATCTCTCTGACCCTTCTTCCATTTTCATATTCCTCCTTCCTGCAGCCAAGAAAGAATGTCTACTTTTAAGGCCCACCTGAGTCCGATAATCTAAGGTTATCTGGAATGATCTCCCCATCTCATTAATCTTACTCACTTCTGCAGAGTCCCTTTGCCATGTAGGTCCCATATCTACAGGTTCCAGGGATTGGGTCATGGACATCTTGGGGGGTAGGGTGGGCATGAGTGCATCCATCAGAGCATGCGTACACTGAAGTCTCATTTCTGAAATTTCTCTCATTTGGCCAAAATATCTGGTGACCAGGATGGAGCCAGATGCCATCTGTACGCACAGCGTGGGATGTCACGGACAGACAACACTGTGGAACCTGTGTCTGCGAGCACACTGCCAGGGTCTGCACCAGCTGGGAAGCAGAGGAGACAGACCTGTTGGATGGAAGTTGCCTGGAGTCTCTTTCCTGAGAACAGTAATGATAATGATCGCTGCTCATTTTTATCATACTTTTGGTTTTTGAGGTGCTTTCAAAGACATGTGGGAGCTGGTTGGACCAGTGGAAGTTAGACCTCCATTGCCTAGAGAAAAACGAGGGCTCAAGATAGGTAAGTGACACTGATGGCTTCATGACCACGATTCCAGGACTTTTCATTTGTCCAGGACTCTATTTAGCTGGAGGGAGCAGCTAGACATGGTGATAATAGCCTGGCTTGGGTAAGAGCTCGGCAGGCAAGAGCAACACAGGACTGTGTGGAACAGCAGGGAGTGGGGACATCTGCCTCAGACCCCCATTACATTGTCTGCTTTCTGTGCTTCTGGCCCACTGCCACAAGATGGGGTTCTGGTTACCCTCTAGTAGTTGGCCTATAGCTAGTTGCATGCTTTTGCTGCTCCAGCCTGCTGCAATGTCTGGCATGTGTTTGCAGGCCACTGGCCAGCCTGGTTTCTGTGGGCTTGTGATGTGGCCAGCCTGTGAACTAAACCTGGGGCCTCAGGCCCACTTTTACTGTCCCCTGCCCAGAGGAGTGTTGACAAAAGCACAAAGGACAGTCTCCCTGCATGTGACAGAGGGCACTTTTGTGAGCAGTCTCAGCCTTGCTACTGAGGAGCTTCTGGGCTGGATTACACTGACCTAGAATGATGCTGGTGAATGTGGACCTGATCACAGGAAAGACAAATATCATTACTCTGGGCATCTCCTCGAGGGAAGGACCAGCTCCATGTCTGATATCACATCTGTACTATTTTTTCACAGGTGCATTTATATTTTAGTTTGCAAGAATAGGAAGCATACACAGCATGCTCTAGCATTGGGTACTCTGCACATATCCTCCCCTCCCACTAGCTTGTCCTCAAAACTTAACCTCTGTCCTTATCTCTACTCAAAGGCTACTGCTGCTCATAAAACTTGTCATGAGGAGCTATGGGGAGAAGTGGAGAAAAAAGTGTTTTTGGAATCCAGCAGCTATGGCTCCTCCACTGGCTAGATGAGTGTTCTTGGGCAAATTATGTAGCTTTTTTTGGGGGGGGTGTCTTAATTTATCAATCTGAAAAATGGGGATAATAAGAATTGCTGGTATTTATTGAACATTTACGATGTATCTGAAACTGTACTAGTTGAAGTTATAAGCAGTGTTCAGGCAGGGGATATCATGCTAATGACAATGATAAAGAAGGGGCAGACTGTTTGCTACCTGTCAATAGTTTGCAAGCAGACTGCATGCTCCTTTTCATCTCTCATCCCCTGTTCATGCATTGAGCTTGGCTGTGTGACTGGTTCAGGCCAACAGAATGTGGGCAGAATATGGCATACCTGCACCCATCTTGGAATTCCCTAGCCTCTCTCTGCTCTTTGGTCAGCCACGTGGAGAACCTCCAAGAGGAAGAACCATTTGATGTCGGGTTCCTGGCTCCCCAAAGATCCCCATGGAAGGTCATTGTAGGATTGAACTGTGATGGAATCAAGCTATAAAGCTTAATGGTGTTAAGCCACTGAGATTTTGGAGAGTTTGTTGTAGCAGACAGCCCTGTGATCAGCACAGCCTTCAAGGTTGCCTAGCCAGCAGGAGTACTTAATCACAGGTGGCCAGTCTTGCTTAACCACCACCCTTCCCTGCTCTGCAGCCGTCCTGCTGTGTTACTGTGAGGATGAAGTGAGACGGTGGGCAGCTCGGTCATTTCCGCACTTGGCAGTAATTAATACAGCAAGGGTTTCATCCGGGTGGAGGATCTTGTAGTGTTGTAGACAGAATGGAGCCATGTGGGCTGGATAGTGGCTCTCTCACTGGTTGAATACTTGTCCCTAAGACGTGTTGATTAATGAACTGATGTCAACCAGGAAATCCCTAGGGCCAGGTCATGGGAGGCTTGTCCATTTCCCTAAAGGACCATGCAATGTGCATGTCTTCTTTGTCACTTTATCCTTAGAAAAATGAAGACATAGGAGGCATGCTTAACAAATTGATAGATGAAGCAAAGCTCGATGGGAGAGCTAACATGTTAGATGATAGAGTGAAGATTCAAAAAAGGTCTGGGCAGGCCAGAACAATGGACTGAAACTAACAAGATAAAATGCAGGAAGGATAAATCAAAGTCCTGCCTTTAGTTCAAAAAACCAACTGAATAAAGACAGGATGAGGGAGGCTTGACTGAATTTTCATACACATGCTTGTGTATGAAAGTCCTGGGGTACATATTGTCTATTAATTTGATGAGTCAAGAGAATGTCATGGACTCTTTAAAAATTAAGAACACCATAGGCTGCGGTAATAGAAGTGTGATGCCCAGACTTTGATCCTTCACTCAACAAGCATGCCTTGAGTACTTAGCCTTGTGGTAGGTACTGGGGCTACATGCAACAGAGAAGCCTGCCTTCAGGGAGCTGACATTTAGGGAAGTAATTATCCTGGGCTCTTGTGCTTCTCTGCTGTGAGGACTTGGCTTGGATATATTCTTCTTTTGCTCCCTATTTACAATCAGGATGGCAAAGGGCTGAGAAACCAAGTGATATGAATAAGAGCTCAGGGGCACGGCCTGGTGAGACATAGGAGAGCTTCAAAAATATGAAGGGTTGCCCTTGGAGTGAATGCCACACACTTCAGAGAGAGAGAGAGGAAAGATGTCTGACGTTTGTTGAGCTCTGGCCTTGGTACCACACATACATTCTTTTATGTAATCCTCACAACAGCCACAGAAAGTGGATGTTATTTCCTCATCATTTCACAGATAAGAAAACAAAGTCTCAGAGAGGTTAGCACGACTTGGGCAGACTCCTAGACCGGCAAGTGGCTGACACAGGATTTGTATCCTTTCTACCTGAATTCAAAGCCCCATGTTCTTTTCAGTTCACCACCCTGAATCAGATTCCACCTTAATTTAAGGAAGAGGTTTCTAACAACTGGGGCTGTACATGATAAATGGGCCACAGTGTGTTCCTTGACACTGCCCCTGTTTTAGCAGAAGCTGGATGACATTCTCCTGGGACATCCTCTTGTGGGACATGTCCTCACCAGAGGCTTCTCTCACAGTGCCTGTGAGATTAGAGCAGGAGGGGGATGGCAGTAGATTGCACAGCCTCTGTGTCTTTGCCTGTGACCTTATCTCCAGCTTCACTGGGCTCTGAAAGTTCTTCAAACAGGCCGTTTTCTTTCTAGTGCTGGGATCACCTACTTCCCATAGCTAACTTTTGCTCATCTTTCTTGTTTTAACTAGAATATCACTTTCTGCAGAAAGCTATCTCTGACATTTGGCGTTGGGTTAGGTGCCGCTATTAAAGGCTTTCCTACTTCCTGCCCCAGTCCATGAAAACACCCAGTGCCCTTTCAGTGACTTGATCAATGCCTGTCTTCCTTTATAAATTGGAGTATCCTTGAGGACAAGGCCTGGGCCTGTATTATATTTTGCTCTACCCTCAATGCCTAGCCCATAGTAAGCACTGTGTAAAAGCTTGGAGAATTCATGACATCTAAGAACCAGTGATTCTTTTGGTGCTGTGGGAACAGCCAACAACTGTTGGGTTTTCCACCTTTTCGTTTGCCTGCTTGGAGCTAAGCCATGCCTGGGATGGGGCTGGATGTGTTCAGAATGGGGCATACTATGGGAATGAGTAGTGGTGGCCCCTGGCCCCTGCCCTGCTGGGTTCCCCATTGCAATAGAAGCCAGGGGGGGTGATGGCTGTGGCCTGGCAGTGGGGCTCCCAGGAGAGGAGGGATCAACGACCAATGACCTTGGCAATTATCCTGTATTCTTTGTAGACTCCAAGCTTCCTGGTGCATTTCTTCCTTCTTGCAGTATCCCTAGAGCCCTGGCCCCTCTCTGGACAAGAGGGCTGCAACTCATTATTCTGTTCTTCTGTCTGTCCCTGGCCTGACTTCCTGACCAGCAGGCAGCAGGTACTTGGCGAATGGAGGATGATGTCAGCCAGGCTGCACAGCAGAGACAAAAGTCCCTAATTGCTCTTTTCCTTCTTGTCAGAAAGTGCGGTTCTGACTCCATAGACTGTAATAAAGGCCTTGTGGACAGGGGATGAGGCAGACTAATGAACAGGCCATCGTTCAGTGATGAGCAGGAAAAGTGGAAAGTAGAGATGAAAACCAGCCCCAGGGGACCAGGAGCCATGATCCCCGGAGAGAAGATGGAGCAAGTCCATTCCGGTCACCTGGCCTGGGCCGGAGCTTGGGGACTGGGAAGGGGGAGGGGGAGGGGAGAGTCATTCAGGGGTTGTGATCAAGTTGCATTTGAAATGATTTCATATGGAAGCAGCTCTTCTCCTCTGCGGCATAGTATGCTTACAGGATTTCACTGGGGAGAATAATCTGTGGGAAAGAAATGGGACCTTGATGGTGTGTTATTTTGTTAACAAGCAGGCATGACTTCCTTCAGGGGGCTGGCTTTGAGAAGCCATCCAATTTGCAAGGACTCACCCTGGACACTGGGTCACTGTTCTCTTATAACCATGTCACAATTCCCCCCAATTGAGCGGTTCTTCTAGAACCTACCTTAGAATCAGAGACTCCCAAGGGTGGGCGGGAGAACTCCTCCTGCATCTCCAAGCAGTTAAGTCATTATGTATATATGTATGTATGAATGTATATGCATGTTTAGTTAGTTTTCTGAGTAATTCAAAGGAAGGGTGTGCTTGCCAGACTTTCAGCCCCCTGGCCAAGGAGGCTGCATCACCTTCTCAGTCACCAGGCACAGGATCTCATGGAAGCTTCACAAACTTGTGCACAAACAACCTCCATGGGCCAGCTTATCCCCACAGGCCCCACCAGTCTCCTTCTCTCCCTGCCCTGGCTCTCCACACCTGGATTGCTATCCTGTTTCCTCTGCCTTTTCAAACTCACCTCCTGACTCCTGCAAGAAGGCTCCCTGACTTCTCTCTCCCTTCTCTGAACCTCTACAGAACTTGTCCCTTGGACCTCCAATTTTTGAATACCATCTTGAGAAGGTATCTGCCAGTTTTGGGTTTGGAACCTTGCATCTTCCCCTAGCTGTGTCAAGTCAAGGGCTCAGTTTTTTTTTTTTTTTTTAATTGTCTTGTATTCCCTACTGGGCTCAGTACTTAGAAGGTATTCAGGAAATTTTTGCTGCATTGAATTAAATTGATTTCTGGTCTGAACTCTAACTAGAAAATTAGACTGATCATTGTTAAGTTTTTGACAAAACAGGTCAAACCTGTGTACGTATTTATTAAGGTCCCTGGAACTTCAGTACTGAGAGCCACATGGTGTCACTTCATGGGGGGAAGGCCACCTGAAGACAAAGTAGAAGGATAGCCAGGAAGAGGTCTACATCTGCATCCTCCGAGGTGGAGTCTAGGAGGACAGGGTTCTGTGATCAGGTGGCTTGGAAAAGAGGGGTAAGCAAAGTTAATGGGTCTGTGTAGTGTGAGACTTCTCTGATTCCTTAAAATGCAAGTATGCATTTGGATCCCCAGGAGGCCCTTGGTGCTTCCCACCCTTAAGTCTCCATTCAGTCTCTTCGGGGGGAATTGTCTCCCAGCAG
Source organism: Tamandua tetradactyla (assembly GCF_023851605.1). NCBI lineage: Eukaryota > Metazoa > Chordata > Mammalia > Pilosa > Myrmecophagidae > Tamandua > Tamandua tetradactyla. The sequence goes on along the minus strand of NC_135327.1, from coordinate 174,745,963 downwards.
CTGGGTTTCATGGCTCACTTTCTAGGAACCCCCTGTGAGTGTGGCTCCATGTAGAGACTGAAGGGATCCACAGTCTCACATTGAGTCCAGGCTCTTCAGGACAGACGCTTTGGGGGACAGCTCCCCGACATTCCTCTCTAGGTACCCTCTAGCCATCTTGTCCTGGCTCACATTGTGAATGGGGTTGTGAACTCTGCCAAAACCAGGTCAGCCTCTTCTTGTCCCTGGCCTACATGACTTCTTCTCTGAAGCCTCATTTATCTTGCCTTCAATGCTGCTGTTAGCATTTGTCCCCCCACTCTAGCCCGAGTGCTATAATTTATTCACAACTGCACATCTCCAGTCCACTGTGCTCAGTCACTAATCCCATTCATATTCAATCTTGCATTATTTAAATCTTTAAAATGTTCTGGACTTGAAATGAAGGGGGCGAGGCTCATTAATATGGGCCTTACATATATACTTCTAACTCTTCGGAACTTCAGAGAGCTTTGTAACCGTTGTTCCAAGTAGCTCTTTCTTCGTTTAGCAGAGGCTGATGTGAGAGCTGAGGCCCACAGGAAGCCCAGGGGGCCGAGTGGGGAGTGGCTTGGCTGCAGGGTTTCAGCTGATAGATCTCACCCTGCCAAGCAGCCCTGCTGCGGTTTTAAGAGGTGTGTTGAAGTTGGATGATCTGGACTCTGGTCCTGACTTTGCCGCTCACTTCCTGGGTCCTTCCAGTGAATTCCCTCCTCTCTTTGGCCATGGTGTTCTTCTTTCTAAAGTGGGGGCATTGCACTGTGTGGTCTCTAAGTGGCTGTCTAGTGCGCTCACATGCCCTCATCATGGGATGATATTCTCCCTGCCCTTCCATGGCGAAAATTAAAACCAAGAAAATTGCACTTGTCAACCTGTATCTGTTTCAAACATATTTTCAAAGTCACAAAGAGCATACCTATCACAAAATGAGTTCGTTGTTCTAAATGATTTAGCAGCCATAAGAGATTTCAGAATGCCCAACACAGAGACTGTTTAAAACCCTCGTGTTTACATAGCAGCTTTATTTTCAAAATGCTTGAAAGCCTTTTTTCATACTTGTTCTTCACAATATATTTACAGCAGGTGAGTTCTGGAAAGTGAGGATTCCAGTTTATAAACTGGGAAACTGAAGCATAGAGAAGCTAAATACCTTCCGCTAAGTGACCCATCTGGACAGTGACAGAGCTTTGTGGCTGGGACTTATGTTCCCTGGAAATTTCTCCACTAAGATGTACCTCCAAGCTTGTGAGCTTTCACATGGTGAAAATGAAGCCCACTCCCTTCTCACCCAAGCCTTATCTTTCTGTTGGTTATACCCACCCAGTCTCATCCAAGCCAAAAATATGTTAACCTTCCTTGTTTTGTGATTTCATCATGACCACATCCAATCAAGGATGAACTTACCCTCCTAATTCTCAAATCCTTTCTTTTCTTTCTACCCTAAAGTCAGCTGGTTTGGGCCCATCATGTCTTGTCTAGACTGGACCTTTGCCACAGCTTCCTAATTGGCCACTGTGCTGGTTTGAAGCTGTTATATACCCCAGAAAAGGCCATGTTCTTTTAATCCATTCCTGTGGGTACAGACATATTGTGGGTGGGAGCTTTTGGCTAGGTTATTTCAATCGAGATGTGACCCACCCCATTCAAGGTAGGTCTTGATCCTTTTGCTGGAGTCCCTGGCGAGAGGATAAAAGACAGAAAAACCCCAGGAGAGGGGTTTTTGCTAGGAGAGACCCCTAGAAGCTTGTAGACCATTGGAACCAGGAGCTGAAAGCAGTGAATCCCAGGAATGAAGGACCAGCAGATGTCCCCCATGTGCCTTACTATTTGACAGAGGAGCCCTGAATGCCAGCAGCCTTTCTTCATAGAATGTATCTATAGTAGTTAGGTTCAGGTGTCAACTTGGCCAGGTGATGGTGTCCTGTTTTGTTGCTGTGGATTTAAATCATCAGCTGGGGTGGGCTAAGGGAAGTGTCTTCCTCAATCAGTGAGGCTTAAAAGGAGAGATCAGAGAGAAAGAAGGAGCTCAACATAGTCCATCACAACACAGCTTAGAGCTCAGAGTCTGCTCAGACCCAGATGTTTGGAAATGCAGAGAGGACATGCCCTGGGAAAAGCCACTGGAACCCAGAAGCCAGGAGAGAGGGCCAGCAGATGTCACCTTGTACTTTCCTATGTGCGTTTCTTCATCTAGAGAAACCCAGATGAAAGCAACTGCCTTTCCTCTGATAAGCTGTAAATCTGTAATTAAATAAATCCCATTTGTAAAAGCCAGTCCATTTTAGCAGCTTTAACAAACTGAAATAGCCTCTTACCCTAGTCTTCCTCTCACAAATCTATTCTCCAAAAATTTCAGTCTGGCTATTGCCCCTCCTGTCCTCTGCTAGCTTGAAACCCTTCTGTGGCACTCTGAATGGTAGATAAAGTCTAGCTTCATAGCATGGTATCTGGGAACTAATGATTTTTCTTGACGATGCACCATACTTTGCTTTAATAATACTGGGCCAACAGTACTTCTCTAAATGTGTCATACCATTCCCACCTCTTTGCTTTTGCTTGGGCTGCTTTCTCTGCCTAGAACAACCTATATAGTCCTATTCTCTTCTCCTTGACCAATTCCTATTTCCTCCTCCTGTTCTTTCAAGACCCAACTCATAAAACACCAAGTATACCCCTCCTCACACTGGGGAGGACCAAGGGCCACTCTTTCCTGCTCATATATCACCCCAAACCCACTTCCGTTTCAGGACTTCCCATGTTATATGTGGAAACAATATGTTTACATATCTATCTCTGTTGTATAACTTTGATTTCTTGAGAGTAGGAACCGTATATTATTCATTTTTAGCTTCAGCACCGCTATTATGAAACAAAAACAGAAATACAATATGTGTGTGTTGGGAGCCTTACTTAGAGAAAATACTATCTTTGACTTTATTCTCAAAATAGTGAAGGGTAGCAAAACGCCCAGGGATGTAGGATGTCATGATAAAATGGAACACATTTCTTCTCCTTTGCCTGATCCCTGGAGTCTTCTCTTAAAATGCTTAGCTGAGGTGCAGATGCTCAGTCAAGGTCAACCATATCTGCTGGACAGTTTCCTTGGTTTTGAGTTCAAGGCTGTGGAATCCACAGCCTCAAAGGGAGCTGTTTGCCTTCCTGACAGAAAACCTCTATTCCAAAGCCACCAATGCTTCCCTGATCCTAGACAGTCATTTATGCCCATGGCCACAAGGAAGAGCTGGTGAAAGATTATGGAGAAATTAGTACAAACTTATCCTTCCTCCTGGGGAGGAGCAAGCACCAACTCCAAAAAGGCCTGTACTATCACTGTCTTCTTTCTAGCAGTGGTGGTGGAAAAAGGCAGGAGAGGGCAAATACCATTTCAGGAAAGAGGAGATGTGTGTGTGTGTGATGCTCCGATTTTTCCTGCAGTTCAGGGAGAGTGAATCCACACTGGGACAGAGTCCAGCAGCAGGCAGGTTCCACCAGGAGCAGCCATTGGCTTTGCCTCCCACGAGGACAATTCATCCTTGTAGATCCATGGCCCTAACAAAGCAATCACACCTCCTACTGTTTCAATCTTTTACTCAATCACTTAATTATTTCCCAGGTCTGGGTGGGATGGCCACCGCCCCAGTATTAACACCGAGTCTAATCACCCATCCCATTTCTCACCACCACACCTCCTGTTTAGAGCTCTTAAGTGGATAAATTTCACCCGTCTTCTTGCTGTGGGCATAAAAAGGACCACAGTCCTCTAATCACTGCCTGGAGCCTTGGAGTGCCAGCCATAAATGACAATATCTGCTCCTTTATTTCTGTTCATTCAATTGGCTCCAAATTGCTCTGAATGAATTCTTGGGCTGGAGAAGAAGCTGTGCAGGTTGATTTCCATTAGTGTGGGCACTGAGCAGGGAGAGAGGGAGATAAAAGAGAGAGAGGACACTGTGGCCAGAGTTTTCTCTCTTCCTCAATCCTACCTTGCCCTTCAGCCCCTCTGCACACAAATTTACCCTCCGTGCAGTAAATAGGCCAATCCATGGTGCCTGAATCTTCTGCTGAGACCCCTGGATCTTATTGTTTCAGACTCCTTAGCCCCATTAAATTTGTGACTTAATAAGTTCATGGTGGGAAGGAGATCTAAACCTGTACTTGCCTCCAGCTCATTTGTGCCCAAAGGAGGAGATGGCTGTAAGTGATTATCTTTGTTTGTCCCAGCGAGTGACTGAGGAGCAGGGCCATGAGAGACATGGTACCAGTGTGGTCAGCTGGGCAGGATTTCAGGGTCAAGTGCACATTGACCCTTAACCATTTATTTTTCCTTTCTCTTACCATCGAAACTGTTCTCATAGGGCCATCTCCTCCTTGAGCTGAAAGAAAGCCTCTGAAGTTAAGGCTGTGTATTTCCCTGCCTTATGTTCTTTCTTGACCTCCTGCCTTACTGTTTTTACAGTCAGGAAGTTCTCAGGGCTGTCTAATCTGATTCTTCCTATTTCTTTTTTGTTCACCATTACCTAGCAATTGTCTCTATATTATAACTTCTAAAACTCTAAGTCAGTTATTACAATCTTACTTCATCTCCTTTAGCCTTACTTCTCTAAATCAAATCACCTTGACTTCAAGTCATAGAATCATGTGACATAGGTGCCAGAAATATTTCCTCTAACTAACCCTCCTCAGCTCAACTTTATCACCCTTTATTTATTCTTATGTGTGGTTTTCTTCAGATTCTACTCAACTTGTCAGCAAAGCTCTTTAAACATGGGTGGTCAGCGTCTATTTCTCATGGCGCATTTAATTCTGGGAGCTGAACTAACTACTTTAAAGAGGGGTTCTTATTTGCTCAAGCTTTTCTTCTAGAGTAGTAAAAGTGTCAGACATTAATTATGCTCTGTTTTTGTTTTTCCTAACAATGTGGCAGAAGTGAGGATGTTTGGTGGGTGCATGGGCTTATAGAAGCCAGTTCCCCTTTTCAGCTTCACCAAGGAGGACTTCCCAGAGGACATGGGGCCATGGTAGAGAGAATACTAGATTTGTGTCCAGGAGACTGTGGTTCTTGTCTGATTCCAACTCTTCTGGGTGACCTTGGACAAGCCACTTTATAACTCTCCGGGTCTCAGTTTTTTGCCTATAAATGAGGAAGTTGGACTGAATGAATTCTAAATTCCTCCTAGTTCTGACATTTATGAATGAAGACCCTCCTGGAAGAGTGAACTGAGAAGAGGGAGTGGACTGGGTGATGAATGATAGGGATACAGAACAATGCAGGACAGTGCTGCCCAAGCAAAGAGGCCAAATGGGACTCAAATGAAACAACAGAGAAAGTGATGGTAGGCAGGATGGAATCACTGTTATAGATTTGGGGATCTGATGTGTGGTTGTATTCAGCTCCAAGAGTGCTGGGGTAGAAGTTGCAGCCCACTAGAAGTTGCAGCCCAGTTTCATGGTGCTGTTCATGGCACTGACCTCCAATTGGTGTCCTCTGGGTGCCACTCTGGAGTAAGCTGAAGTAGGTTACAGCAGACTTTCCAGGTTATGTGGACTGCTGTATTTTCAAGGGTTTCTGTCCATCTGGTCAGCCAGCAGGTGAAGAAACCTGTGTCGGGGCTGGGCTCATCCTGCTGATACATTAATAAACCACGTCTGCCTCAAGCCAGGCTTTTCTAACAGAAGGATCCAAGAACCAGTATTTTCTACTGCCTTTTGTCTTCTAACGTCATGGAAATGTTGCATTAGATACAGGAGCCAGAACGATCTGAAGAAGGATCCAGACCTTATTTTCTGGGTCTACAAACATTTCCCACAAGCTTCTTTGGCATGGTTAAGACATTTTAATGCCTTGGACCCTGGTGAGCAGAGTGCCAATTTTAGCATGTCCAAGGCATTTCCCTGCCACCTGCCTCTTCTAGGCTCAGCTCACTGCCCTCAACTAACAGAGAACATGCAACTTTATTTCAGTGATGGAGGCTGGAGAAGCTTTGAGCTCTGCAGCCTGCCAGACAGTGCTGAGCAGTGCTGTACATCTGAAATTTGACCCAGAGGCAAAGACAGGAAGAGAACTGTGGACTCAAGGCCATTTCCCAGAGTCTAGATTTCCTGACAGCTAAGCCAGCTCTGCCCCATAAATCAGGAACAAGGCCTGGCTAGAGAGCTGATGAGGATGTGCCTGGTCCCTCTCTTAGCAGGATGTTCTGGGCATCATTGCTCATGTTTCTAGGAATGCTTCTCTGTGTCTCCAATTTCTTTTGCCTTTCCTCTCTTCTGGCCATCTACCAGCTCCCCATCTAATAGCTGATAATACCAAGTCCAATTTATTCATTGCTTTGTATACTTGATTACTTGTATTTACAGTTTCTCTATGAGACAGTCACTACTATTATCCCATGTTATAGAAGAGGAAACTAAAGACCAGGAAATGTTATTTGTCCAAGAAAACCTCATGGAGAGCAAATAATAGAGCTGGGACTTACAGAGTAAATGGTCTTATGTCAAACCTATGTACTTCACCACCATAGTACCTGGGAACCTACACTACAGGAGACCAGGGACAGATGAATCCCTATCGTGGCTCCTGGTGACAAGATTCAGGGAGTCCACTGATCACATGCTCAGCCTCTCAAAAATGAGTTCGCATCCATCTGACAAGTTAGAGTGGTCAGAGGGAAAGAGCTGGGATCATAGAGTCTGGATACCTCAGATCTACTTCTGGTTTGGCCACAAACCAGAAAGGATATAGAGAAAGTTGAAGTGCTGCTTTGTAGTTATTGGAAGTGCTGTGTTTAGCAAAGGAGTTAGATGTTTTGTGCCACTCAGAGCTCCATACTATCATTATCATCCTCTTCATTAACTTCTAGTATCTTGGAAGCAGTGAACTTTTGGGATTGCCCAAATCGGTTATCTAGGCTTCTCTCAAGTTACCCAGTGGAGGATATTTTGGGGAGGACAGAAATGAGAATTAGGATGGGCAGTAAAGTGAAGAGGATAAGAGCCATACGTCTTTCTAGTTCTTGGAGATCAACAACATCTACTTCCCTCCTTTCAATCTTTTGAACTTGTTGACTGCTTCTGCAGGCAGGCCTAAAACTACAGTGGTAGACCCCTCTTCTTAAAAAGGGTTATTTAAGGGGGCCAACTGGGTTAGGGGAATTGGAGAGCTAATTCACTGGAGAAGCCTCACATCTTGAGGATATATCATATGGAAAGAGAACCAGGCTGAAGGTCTATGCATGGACAGAGTTGATTTTTAAGCTCCTGTTAGTGTTACAAAACCCATGTTAATGCCTTTCTTTGCCATTGCTTTTGACTTTGCATTCAGATATGTCTAGGTCTGAGCTACATCACTTGGATAGATATCTACAGTATCCTTTAAAATCTGGGAGAAGAGATTCCAAAACTGCCCTAAGAAGTCCATACTAGTATTAGCAAATTTAACAATCTGAAAGCTTGGATCCACAGCTCTTGTCCCGTATTTTAAGAAAATACACTTGGGTTCCTTCTTAGGAAGGTGAAAAGAAAGTCCGTTAGCCTCTTTTTGAAGAAACACCATTATTTTTATTGAATATTTGCTCTCAAGTCTATTAATATTGAGAATTGTGAAGGATTTGAGACTTTACCCTACTTGGAAACTAATAAATGAACCTGTTACCATTTTAGATGAGCAGAAGACATGAGATTCTTGGATCAGAGACAAGAATTACAGCAAAAGCAATAGCCAGTTTGTCAACATATTTGTATTGGCTCCCTGAGCCCTTGTTCCCAGAGGGTGACATAAAAATGGCCCATTGATTCTCATACTCTCAGTGAGTTGCATTATAGAAGAACCCAGAGCTTAAGTAACCCAAATCTTATAATGGGCAGTAAAAATGTTTGCTTTTAGTTCTAGAATAAGATATTATCTTTCAAGGCTATACAAACATTCTTGAAAAGATAACAGAGAGCATGCAAAAAGACATGCAAAACCATGAAAGTCTCATAGAGAGTTGTCTCCCAATATTTATCAGTTTTATTATTTTCAGGTGAGTAAATTCAAATTCCAATTTCAAAACATTTTGTCTTGGTTTCTGCTTTCCAGCCCTTTTATTTGTTTAGCAGTTATCCCATCTGGGGTTCTGGTTACCTTTGTATTCTATGGCTTCCTGCCCTCTGGGGCAGAACTACCCAGACAGATGCTATGCTCTTCTATAGGTTCTTCCATTACAGAAGTTTACCTCTTTGTTCATGGGGCTCCAGGGAAACTGTACCTGGAAGGCTGCATTGCCATCATGTCTTCAGTTCTAGAAAAAGGAAGAAAAATTGCAGGCAATTTAAATACTTGGATGATTAAAGGGTTATGTCAGGGGGAACGATTAAAAGAACTGCACATGCAAGCATTTGCACAGGTAATGCTGAAGATTTTGGAGAAAGAGATGTAGGGAAACATCCAGTGCCTGAGTAGATAAGGCTAACAGTACAGGTCTGGATACAAACCTCCAACTGTGCCCCCATCTGGCTTGGCCTCTCCCTGTTTCAGTTTCTTTACTTAGAAAACTGGGATAAAAATGGTATGTTGTTGTTAGGGATTAAAGGACATAATGCACGTCAGTCACTTGAGTAGTGCACAATGGACAAGAAAAGCTCAAGCAATTTTTGATGTTTTAGTAACACAGAAAATTAGAGCTCATTCTACAGAGGAGGGAACTAAAGCTCAGAGGCAGAGGCAACTGGTTCAGAAACACAAAATTGCGCCTGGAAGCATAGAACTAACTAGAAACCAGTCTCCTAACACCCAACATCATACTGAAATCAGCTTCTTCTTTGCTTCTTAGTTCATCAAACAATGGTGTAATTTTCTAGGTGAAATGCACCCAGAATACTTAAGATCCAAGATTATATCATGGTTGTCTGTCATTTTAACCTGTTCAATTACTAATGTCCACACACTGAAAAAACATGGCCATGAGTGTATTAGTTTTAAGTTTATCTTTCTGAGTTCCTTAATGAGGGAAAACACATTTATGACAACTTTTGTGAGATGAAACTTAAAGTTCTTCTTTCAAAGACTTTGAAATTCATTTGATGGCTAAATGTACATGAACTTTCTTTCTAGGGGCTGAGTAAAGGCAGCCACAAGTTCCTTATTTTCCGAAGTTCTCTGTGCCTTTTGATGCAGTAAGAAAAATTATTCCAACTTCCCGCAAGTAAATTAAGCTTCTTACAACATAGATTAAGGGCGTTAAAGCATTTCAACCCTAAGGAATCTTACAAGACATTTCTTCAATCAAGTTACATTGATTAAATAATAATTATTTTCCCATTTCATGTTAATCACATTTAAATGCCAATCAGAGCTTCTGCTCAGTATTATCACTATTGCTATTCCATACAGTGATTCAGTGTGCCTGGGCGAACTTATGAATAACAAACAATTTCCGTTACAGTTTTTGAAATATTGAAAGTAGCCCAAAGATCCCCGTTACTACTTTCAAGAAGAACTAGGAAGCACCACTATCAATCACAGGATCAAAGATCTAGAAAGGATCTTAGAAATAATATAGTCCAAATTCTGACTTTTACAGAAGGGACTGAGACCCAGGAATTGCATAACCTGACACTAACAGAGGCTTCTTTTGAGTGCCCCCCAGCCCTGTTGTTGTCCCTCATCTCTGGGAATGGCTGTGAAACAGGGGTGACTTCCCAGAGCCATTTCTGGGCTATCTACTACCCTGGTGGGTGCCCCTTCCCCAAGCTAGGACCCCCCAAAAGCAGCTAATTCTCTCTTCTGGTCTCAGAATGATCTTATCGTTTTTCTTTCTCAAGAGTTTGAATTCAAAGCAAAGACTCTCAGAGCCAGAAGAGCTCTGGAGGTTAATTTAAGTCTGTGAAGGACAGCATACTTGGAAAGATGTTCATATTTTCCTGGTACTGAGGGTCTTGGGTTACTCTTGTGCCTTCTCTCCACAGGTCTCCATTGTTCAAGTCTTACTATAGTTTCAGTGTCCTTCAAAAAATCTTCCTAAAAAAATAAAAATATTGTTTGGAGTTGGTTTCTGTTCCTAGCAATCAAGAACCTTAACTAAAAGAGACTCTGAGTTAGTGAACAGCAATGCCTTCCCTAGAACTCCAGTCACAGGACTTTCAGTCCAGTGCTCCTTTCAGCAGAGTATGCTGCCATTCAGAGAAAAGAACCTATTAATTCTTGGTACAACTCATATGTCAATGGCACAAAAATTATTGGACAATAGATGTTCCAGAGAAAAGCAACCAAGGATATTTATTGAAAATTCCTTTTCAAATTATGTTAGAAAAACAAAAACCATACAAATATCTAAATCCTCTATTATGTTAAAGTAGAATAATGAATTGAGCCAACTTTAAAATGAGATGTTATTACAGCACAAACTCTAGGGGAGATTTACTAAAGCATCAATATAAAAAATTGAAAGACATTCTCTGAATTTTGAAATGTCTTTCACTGGTGTGTTTAATAATACCACTTGGTTTTCTATGAGTTCCTAGAGGAATGCAAATCATTACATTATAGACAAATGATTTAATATCTTTCTCATCAAGGTTGTGAGGGAAAAAGTAAGGGATTTCCATTTTACTACCATCCCTGTTTCTGCAATAGAGAAACCAAGGCTTTGGAGGCTCTGTTAATTGTTTGAGGTTTACTGGGGAGAGAAAGAGGAGGGTTCAAGGGATGAAACACAATGAAATTCATGCTTTTGCTGCTCCTGAAACTTGGACTTAGCTTTGGAAATGTATTTTGATTAAAAGGAGAAAAGTGGCTTACTTTGTGTATTATTTCTCTTTATACTTCCAGTGTCTAGCCCATAAAGAGGTGACAAATAAATATTGGAGGAAAGAAGGTGGTTAGATGGAGAGAGGGATGTAAAGAGGATAGGAAGGAAACAAAAAAAGGAAAGAAAGAGGGAAGAAGTAAAAACTGCTAAATTGGAGAATGCTTACCTGAAAACTGTCCAATGAAGTCATTGGGATACATGTCCAGGCTGATTTATGGGGCCAGCAAATTGGGAGACCTGTGTCATTGTGGCCAGAATGGAGAATGATCAGTGAGGAAAGAGAAAAGATGCAGAGTCAGGGGAGGTGAACAGGAGAAAAGGAAGTCAAAGTAAAGCAAAAGGAGAAGTGATTGAGATTGACCCCTGAGAAAGAGTGCTGTGCTACATGCCCATGCCGGGTTCCCTGCTGCCTTCCTCACTTCCAGGCTCCCTTCCCCCACCTTGCTTACCTTCCCTCTGCTCACCCAAGGTGTCAACTGCTTTCCTGTTCCGTAGCCAAACCAGCCTCCAGGAAGTGGAGACACTTTCACAGCTGAATAAAATACTGATCTCTTTTCAAAGTGTTGCCAACAAATTTTGTTTTAACAAATTTAAACTTTGGCTTACAAGACTGAGTGCCCTGAAATGAATGTCACTAAATGACTCTGATTGGTCTCTTCCTGCTTCTGCTCTGAGCATTCTTACTCTTCCTATTTCCTGAGTCAAGCCTCCTCCATACACCTGGATACAACTTGTCTTCCATATGTTCAGTTTCCTTCCTGCTTGCTTCTTGATGAGTAAGACAAGCATTAAGGAGTTCTAGTCCTAAGTACACACACAGACAAAACCTGCTTGCTCCATTCAAAAGGGAACATGCTGTTCATGCGGAATATGAGGAGTTCTGCCTCTTGAAGCCAAGTGGGTTTGCTCCTGGAAAAAGTGGCCTGTGCTTTGGACCCGATGTGGCATGTCTTCCCTCCTTGAAAAGTAATTAGTGCCCATCAGTCACAAAGAGACCCTTGGCATGACAAGAAAGTTTAGAAATAAAGGTTAAGAAGAGAAAGTATGGAGATGGATCAAGGCAGCTTGGAGAAAGAAGAAAGAGAAGAAAATTATTGGGATGAGGATGAGTCTATTGGCTACAGTGTTTAGATGTCACCAGACACCTGCAGAAGGACCAGGGGCAGTGTTGGCCAGAGGTTTCCTGTTTTGGTGGTTTAGGAACACTGCAATTAAGACCCAGTGGGAGTAATTTGTGGAGAGCATTAAGGACAGGGACTTTGTAGTTTAAGGATGTGAATAAACTGCGTGTGTGTGTGTGTGTGTGTGCGCACGCGCACGTGCGCAGTTTCCAAGTTGGGGAAGGCTAGCAGTGGGGACTTGTTGAAGAGACTGATATACTATGAATCTATGAATAGCAACTGAAAGAATCAAATATCTTGGAATAAATCTAAGCAAGGATATGAAGAACTTATACACAGAAAACTGCACAATATTGCTAAAAGAAATCAAAGAAGATCCAAATAAATGGAAGGACATACCATGTTCACAGATTGGAAGACTAAATATTGTTAAGATGCCAATTCTACCCAAAGCAATTTATAGATTTCAACACAATCCCAATTAAAATTCCAACAATCTTCTTTGCAGAGATGGAAGCCAAACATCAAATTTACATGAAGGTATAAGGGGACAAAGCCATCTTTAAAAAGAAGATGGAGTTGGAGAGCTGACACTTTCCAGTCTTAAATCTTATTATAAAACCAGAGTAATCAAAACAGCATAATAGTGGTACAAGGGCAGACATACAGACCAGTGGAATTAAGTCGAGAGCTCAGAAATCAACCCTCACATTTATACCCAAACGATTTTTGACAAAGGAGCAAAGACCACTTAATTGGGAAAGAATAGTTTCTTCAACAAATGGTGCTGGGAAAACTGGATCTCCATTTGCAAGAGATTGAAGGAGGACCCCCTACCTCATTATGCAAAAATCAACTTAAAATGAATCAAAGACCTAGATATAAGAGCCAGAACTATCCAACTCCTAGAAGAAAATGTGGGAAATATCTTCAGGACATTGTAGCAGGCAATAATTTCTTAGGCTTTACACCCAAAGCATGAGCAAAGAAAGAAAAAAAGTAGATAATGGGACCTCATCAAACTTAAAAACTTTTGCACATCAAAGGACTTTATCATGAAAGAAAAATGATAACCTACACAATTGGAGAAAATATTTAAAAAGCACATATCTGATAGGTTTAATTTGCAAAATATATAAAGAAATCCTTCAACCCAACAACAAACAGACAAACAGCCCAATTTAAAATGGGCAAAAGACTAGAATAGACATCTCCCCAAAGAAGATATATAAATGGCCAAAAACACATGAATAGATGGTCTACATCATTAGCCATCAGAGAAATACAAATAAAAACCATTGGAAGACACCATTTTATGCCCACTAGAATGTCTATGATTTAAAAAATAAAACAGAAAATTGCAAGGGTTGGAGGGGATGTGAAGAAGTAGGAACACTCATCCATTTCTGGTGGCAATGTAAAATGGTGCAGCAGCTATGGCAGACAGTTCTGTGGTTCATCCAAAAGTACAGAATTACCTTATGACCCAGCAATCTTACTACTAGTTATATGCCGCAAAGAATTGAAAGCAGGGATTTGAACAGTTATTTGCACACCAGTGTTCATAGCAACATTATTTGCAATTGCCGAAAGATAGAAGCAATGCTAGTGTCCATAAACCAATGAATGAATAAACAAAATGTGATATTTACTTACATACAATAGGATATTATTCAGATGTAAAAAGGAACGAAGTTCTGAAACATGTGACAACGTGGATGAACCCTGAAGGCACCATTTTGAGTGAAATGAGCTATACACAAAAAGACAATTATTGTATGATCTCACTGATATAAAGTAATTAGAATAAGTAAACCCAAAGATTTAAATATAGAATATAGGTTACCTGGGGACGAGGTAGGGATAAGGAATAGGGAGTTAAGGCTTAAAATGTGCAGAGTTCTTATTTGGATTGATGGAAATGTTTTGGTATTGGGTGATGGTGATGGTAGCACATCATGAATGTAATAAGCAGCACTCAAATATATATCTGAATATGTTTAAAAGAGGAGATATTAGGTTGTACATGGTAATAAAACAAAAAATATTAAAAATCCATGAGACCGCATTACACAAAAGTGAACCCTAGGTTAAACCATGGATGATAGTTAATAGTTCAATTATAAAAAACATTCTTTCATCAATTGTAACAAATGTACCACACCAATGCAAGGTGTTAGTAATAAAGCGGTCTATGGGATTCATGTTTTTTATGCATGATCTTCCTATAAACCCACAATTTCTCTAATACAAAAACAATAATGATGACATACTTATAAACCAAGAATAGCTTCTGTCTCAAGCATGCTGGCTGTTCCTCTATGAAACCAGACCTTTAAGGGTAGCTCAGGCCAATACCTTCACCTCTTGGTGCCTCACTGATACTTCCAAATGAGCTGGCATTTCCTCAGTTTTGCTTGGTCATATCAACCATATAACACAAGCAAATTCAAATCCATACCTTTAGTACAACTGCAAATTTTGGGTGATGGATATTCTGGGTCAAAATAGATGATGTTACACCTGCAAATGCCAAGGTTCTGTCCACTGCGTGGAGTGAAGTGGGCTTCCCTTTAGATTCAGGTCCAGTTAGAGCTCTGAGCTGCTCTGCTTTGAAATGAAGGGAACGAGGGTCTTTAAGGAGGTCTGGATCTACTGTGAGAGTTCTCCTTTCTTAAGGCCCCGGGATGTTCTATCATTCTGCTGAGCCATCTGCTATAGTTTTCTATCCTCCTGGGGCAGGTTGTTGCAGCTGCAGCCTGGGCCTGGCCCCTGAGTGAGATGCTGGTATTGGGATCTTATCAAGAGGGAAGAAACAGGAGACCAGCACAGGATGCAGGTGAGCCAGAAGAGCAGTAAAATCTGTCTCACTGATAAAGAGCCCCTGATCCTAAAATTGCTGGAAGTGTGGAGGGAGTGGGATAGAGAAAGGGGCAGTGTCCCAAAAGGGCAGCCACAGCACTTCCTTTCTGAGTTGATTCCTGTTAGGCATGTCAGACAGAATCATTCAGAGAAAGAAGGGGATGGAGGGGAGAAGAAATCAATTGCTCTTCATATTTATTGATCTCTTTCAATGAATCGCTGCAGTAATGGAGTTGGAGGGGAAAGAAGGGAAAGGGACCAGCCACAAAGAAAGAGCAAGTAGCCATCTACTGTGGCATTGAGGCTGAAGGCCACTGGGGTCACTGGACTGGAACCTGTCCACTGCCTCCCCAAGATGCCTCGACTTGGGAGCAGGCATTGCACCAATCTGTCCCAGATTGGGGGAAGGGTCTGCACGACACTTGTTTAAATGTTTGGGGTTGGAGTCTCATCTATATGGATTAGGTCTTCTCCCAGTTTTTAAACCCTTTTTCCTATTTTAGAAAATAATACACATATAATGGCAGAAAAGAAAGAGTAATGTAGTAGAAAAATGCATCATCTCACCAGAGTATTGCAACCATTCCAATCTTTTTTTTCTATGCATTGTTTACATAGCTATGATAGAAGTTACTCGTCCATTATCATGTCTTGATTTTTTTTTTCTTATTAGAAAAGTGCATTTTCCACATTATTAAAAGCTTTTTAGAGCATCCCTTTAAAATGCTTTTTCGGCATAAAGAAATAAATGAGCATTCTAGAAAAATTTGAAAACTTTAAAAAAGAAAGCAAAAATACTCAATTTCACCACCCAGAAATGACTCCTGTTGATATTTTGACCTATTGCATTCTAAGCTTTTTTCCTATGCATATATACATAGTGGATTTGTCACCATGAAATTTCAATCATAATGTATACATAGTTCTGTTCTATGTATACATTATGTTACATTATCACTTATGTTATTAAATATTTTCTAAAAACACGATGCTTAATGTTTGCATATTCCATCATATGTACACACCAGCCTTTACTGAACCAATCTGTTCTTATTTCCAATGTTTGGGCTGTTAGAAACAAATCAGTGATAACTCTTCTTACATATATCTTTAATCTTCTTTCCCTCGAGACCTTTTTTGTGGTAGATGTGGTAGAAACTCCCTAAAGCTTGGCACAGTAGCATCTCTTAGGCTGTGCCCATACAAAGTCCCTGAGCTTGACCGAGAATCCACTCAAAGCCTACAGTGGGTATCCCCCTGTAACAAATGTCATCTTTTGTTCTTGTTTTTTTTACTTTTTTTAGTTTAGTTTAGTGTAGTTTTAGAACTTTGCTGCCTGATTACATCAGTTGCTAACTATATGTGGTGCTTTAAATTTAAATGAATTAAAATTAGATAAAATCAACAGTCCATTTCTTAGTCATACTAGCCACATTTCAAGTGCTCAGCAGCCACAGGTGGCCCATGGCTGCCATATTGGACAGTGTAGATATGGAACATTTCCCTCATCGCAGACAGTTCTATAAGAAAAATTACCTTAAGCTTTGTACTTGTGGATGTACTTGTCATGGGTTCTACCTGAGTTTCTGTCCCCTTCAAATCCCTGTTCCCAGAAGCAATATCTGGGGCTTTCAACTTTCACTCAATATCCTCTCATATCCTTTACTCAGACAAGCCCACATTAATTTGGGTCTTCTCTTGGTTTGATTTAGGACTAATTTTTTTAGTTCCAAAGGTGGAGCACAGAGCAGTCTCTTTTATCTCCAGGTACTTGGGACTTTAGCAGAATCACAGGAAATGATAAAAACACAAGCAAGCTTTCCAGGGCCACTTCTGGAAATCTTGAGACTTGGAGGGGAAGAAATGGAAGATTCTGAATCAAAGAGGAAGTTAAAGGAGGCAGCATCTCATCTCTCCAGTGTGCAGGTGACTCAGCTTTGTTCCCTCAGGCACAGTCCTTAGAGAGCTAGACTCTTTCTCCTCGGCACAGTGGAGGAACACACCTTCTGTCCGTATGTCCTGGGCAGGTTTGACAGCAGCAGCTTGGACAAGGTAAGGCCATCAGCCACCACCTCCCCTTCATATAGGGCTGGCTAGGTGTCCTCAGACCGACAGCGAGTGGCCAGCCAGGAGGCCTGGAACATCAAGGGAGGCAGATGTCTTCAGCACACCAGGGGGGCTGAAGGATAGGGCCAGTGACCCAGGCCACATACACAACACTTGTGAAAAATATTGTAAGAGCCATTTACACATCCACATTTCAACTATAGCATCAGCATCTAAAATTCAAACTACTGCATGGCAAGCAAATTGTATCAGCCAGCTTTACAGAAATACTTGAGGGCTTTAATTACTTTTGGGAGCAGCCTAGTGGCCAAAGAAAGTCTCGATTCAAAGTAATAGTTGTTTGGCAGGCAGGTTTTTACGTTCCAGAGGAGACTGTGCCAAAGAACCCTCTCAGGACAGGCTCTCAACCCTTGTCTACTGCCTCTTCTCAGAGATGTCAACTCAGCACCAGGGACGTCAACTCAGCACCACTAGACTCCTAGTTCCTAAGAAAAAAGGCTAGCACTGAGCTTGTCTTGCTAATTGATGAATCCCCATGTTGGTTTTGTTTGTTTGTTTTTTGGCATGAGCAGGCTCTGGGAATTGAACCCAGGTCTCCAGCATGGCAGGTGAGAATTTTGCCCCTGCGCCACCATTGCACCGTCTGGTGCTCCTTTATTTTTATTGAATGAACAAAGTGATTTTTGGCCCTAATTCATTTGCCCTTAATTAGCCTCAACATGCCCCCAGGAGGGCAACTGTGTTTCAGGGGACAGACATGAAATCTGGGACCACAGATGGCTTTTCCTCATTTTTTTTCAGTATTGTAGTCTTTTATTATATGATATTTAATATATACAATATCTAGGTAATAAAATAATAAAGCATGCTAGTGAAACACATACTGGTAAAGTCACTCCCCATATTAACATCCAAAGTTTTACTGGTACCATGTTTGATACTTACATTCTCCCTGCAGATTTCATTGCCCTTGGCCCACACAGATAACCACTATTTTATCATTCCTGGGCTTTTAGAATAAAGCCGCCTCATTGTTTCATGTTGCTTGCTTTTGAATTTTTAAAAGATATATGGGCTATTGTCCTTGGAGGCTTGTTTTTATCTAACATCATACTTCTGAGGTTATCCTTATGGCTGTGAGTAGCCATAGCACATTCATTTTTCATTGCTACATAATATTCCACTGCATGAATAAATAAATAAATACACACACACACACACACACACACACACACACACACAGCAGGATTTATGTTTGTCCTCTCCTACTGATGTAGAGACTTTGGGATTGTTTCAGAATGCTATGGCTGTGAACTTGGATGTGTCTCTGGGTACGCATGTGCTAGAATGTCTCTAGGAGATGTGCCTGGGATAGAAAGGCTGGGCCTGTGGGAGGTGTAGTTTTAAGGCTCAAGATGTTTCTCTGTTGTTTTCAAAATGATTGCATCAATTTCTACTCCTGACTCCCACTGTTCAACATCCTCACCACCTTTTGTTATTCTCAGATTTCTTAATTTGTGCCAATCTGGTGACTTTCATAGGCTAGCTCATTGTGCACTCAACTTATATTCTCCTGATTACTAATGGGGCCAATCATCTTTTCATATGTTTTGTCTTTCAGATTTCCTCTTTAGTGACATTCCTATTCATCTCTTTTTCTATTGGGTTATGATCTTTTTTTCTCAATTGACTCGTAAGAATTATTTCTGTGTTCTAGGTACTAATCCTTTGCTGATTAAATGCCTTGCAAATGTAATTATTTCTTGTAATTTATTTCTTCTTTAATGGTATCTTTTACTAAATCAAAGCTCTCTTTTATTTTTGAACAGAAGTCCCTGATTCTAGAGTTGTCAAAAAGGGTTTATCAACGGTTTCTTTTTGGGTTTATAAAAATACTCCCCTAGGCCATCTTCTGTTTTAAGTTTGGCTTTCATATTTAAGTCTTTAATCCACCTGGAATTGATTTCTTTTGTCTGGTGATGAGAAGAATCTGCATGCTCCCCCCTCCTCCCCTTCCTTTCCAGGAATAGTGAGTTGTCCTGGCACCGTATATTGTACAGATCCCCAGTGATCGGAAATGCCACTTCTATGTCAAGGATATGGTCTTCACAGTAAATCTTGAAATCTGGTAAGGCAAGTCCCCTCACTTTATTATCCTTAAGGAGAGTCTTTCTCTAATTCTTTACCCTCTGGAGGAAGGGGTTAAGCTCAGCCGCAGCTTGCTTTTGAGGGATATCCGAAGTTGACTTACAAAAACATCCTTCGTGATGCTGAGGTCTCACATTCAATACAGAAAAGTCTGGATACCTTTTAGCCTTGGACTTTCGCTATCCTTCTAAGTCCTGAGTTCCTAAGACAGAGGAATCATGTGACAGAAATGTTAGAGTTTACCCAAGGACAGGAAAAATATCAGAGTCTGGCTTGTAAACCAGAGGCAGTGGGTGTGACATCCCTGGGAGGGAAGCAGCATGGTCTCAGGACAGTTTGCCAACCATGGACACACATTAGGAGGGGACAGTGAAGCAGAAAAACCCTGCTCAGGATACTCTCAGCGAAGAGCTTTTTCATCAAAGCTTCACCTTCTTGACAAACAGCCAGGGAATGTCTCTGATGTAGAAAGTGTGGGGGAAGAGCCCATTCATTTATTCATGTAGTAAATACATGCCAGGCACTGTCCTAGGCCCTGGGGATACTGCAATGGCCATGACAGACAAGTTGTGGATATTCTAGTTGGGGGAAGCAGGCAATGAATACCTGAACAAAGAAGCAAGATAATCTTAGATAGGGATAAAGCTTATCTAGAAATGAAAACTGCATGATATGATTAGGAGGATTTCTCTGAGGAGCTACTATTCGGGCTGAGATGTGAATGGCAGGAAAGAGCAGCCATTGGAGGATCTGAGGGGCGGGGAAGTAATGTTCTAATCCTGGGCCATAAGCACACAGCCCTGTGTTTTGGGGGACGTGGAGAAGTCCCGCGGGGCTGGAGAATGAGCAGAGGGAGGAAGTGATATAAGGTGAGGCTAAAAAGGTAGGCAGGGAGCAGACCCTGTGGGGACTTGCTGACCATGATGAGGACTTCGGATTTTATTTTAACTGGGTGGGAAGCCATTGCAGGGTCTTAACCAGAAAGTGATGTGGGATGATTTAGAATAGGAAAGTAGTTGCTTGTTCAACAGATGAGGAAACAGACCTGTGAGGACCGTGAAAGGCTTTCTAAGACCACTTAGCTGCAGAAGCACCAGAACCAGAATCCCCAAGCCCAGTAATCTTGAAGCAACCACCTTCTGCCTCTAGTTCATTGCCTCGATTGGTCCCTCTCTTTGACTGGCTTTGGTGGGAGCACGCTCTGAAGCACTGTCCTCGTGTCTGCCAGGAGGGGTTTGGTGCCATAAGAATAGAACAATTAAGGTTTGCTTGGGTGAATGTGGATTTGGAATGCCTGTGGGTACTACGTCATGCCTATCTCTTACAGAGGGTATGTTCTGATCAATCTGAATATTTATCAGCAAATTATTCAATTTTCTCTAGATTCTGGAGTTTGGTTTCCTCTACAGATGCCTGTCTTTAGTAATCCTCTTCGCACATCAGGACCAGCCACCCAGTCCCTGATTTTCCCTGAAAAATCTAGCCATCAATCTCCTCTCCTTTCTCTTTGCCAAGACAGTACAGCAGCCAATAACTTGGTCTTTCAACAAGGTCCAGCCAATAGGGCCCCAGGCTCAGCTGGCAGTACCTCTGCTGCCTTTTCTTGGGGAGGCTGGAGTTTTCTTCAGTGCTTCTTTAGGCCATCTTTCACTCCCCAGCTACCTCACACCCTGTCCCCGCACCTAACATCCTCCTGCCAGCTGCCGTGACCTTCTTAGGAAGCTGTCTGCCCAAGACATCTTCTACAGAGCTGCTCAGTGTATTCTTCCAGACTCAGCCTTATCTGCACCAGGCACAGAACCAGGAACTCTCGGCCACTGGCTGGCCTGCCCACCCCAGTTTTCCCTGAAGCATTGGGCCCCATCACAAGTCCTGCCCTTGGCCTTCTGCAGCCAATCCAGGAGTCCTGGGTATTCGTCCCCATGGGTTGTGCGACTTGGTTAAGCCTGTCAGGACTCACTCTTAAACAATGAGAGGATTGTGTCTGTGATTTTCAAACTGTTCTGTGGGACTCCAGGCCACTGCAGAAGAGATCTGAATTTTGTTCAAAAACTATTTTTATAACAGTCATAGAAAAATGTAGCGCAAATGGGTTATATGCCAAATATCGACATACTAAAACTCAACATGTTAATTTGTTTTGTGAGGCTAACTCATTTTTGCACAGAAAAACAGAAGAAAGTTTTTTTTCTGCCATCTGTGTATATGTATGTGTGTGTATGTTTGTACGTGTGTGTATGAACTGTTTATGAACAGATTGCTGATTTGGAAGGTTGTGCCTCTGCACTGATTTATTTTAAATTCAGGACTTAGCATATCTGCACCCAATTAATAGTTCCAGCAAATACCTGATTATAGCACATAGCCTCCATGAGCAATTAAGCTACAAGCTACAGGCTAGGCTCAGAGGCAAGAAACCTGGGCATGCCTTCACTGTGTGTAGTTGTCAGTTGGGTAAGGCTCGGCTGAACATGTAACATACTGCTTTAAGGTGCTATCAGCTGGGCTGCCTTTTCATTTTTAATAAAAATTTTATTTTTAAATGATTTTAGATTTTCAGAAAAGTTGCTAATCTAGCACAGAGTTATCATCTACCCTTCACCCAGCTTCCCCTCATATTAACATTTTACATAACCATGGTTCAATTGTCAGAATGGGGAAATTAACATTGGTACAATACCATCAACCAAACAGACTTTATTCAGATTTCACCAGTTTTTACATTCATGTCTTCTTTCTTTTCCTCTTTCAGGAACATCCAGGAACCCACATTACATTTAGTTGTCATTTTCCTTAGGCTCTGGTCTGTGATGGTTTTTCATGACATTGACATTTTAGAAAATTGCTGGTCAAGTACCTCATAGAATCCCCCTCAGTCTGGGTTTGTCTGCTGTTCTCTCATGATTGGACTGAGGTTATGGGTTTGGGGAAATCAGACCATTTTAATGCACTGCAGTCTTGCCTCCTGATAACCACGGCACTGCCACCATTTGGTGATAAACCCATTCAGTTCGGCATTTCTTCCTTCTCCGGAGCAGGATTGAGGGGGGGTCGAGCATGGGGATAGAAACCTGGAGTGTTTCCCCTTTCATTCTCCAAAAGATAGGAAAAGGGTTGGGAGGAGGAAGCCCTGCATTAAGAATCACTGTGTGTATTGAACAGTGTGACTATGGAGAGTGTGATAGCTCGAGAAACAGATCTTCCTTTTTTTTTTTTATAAACAACAAAAAAACATACAAACATTCTTGAATACAAATATTTTTGACATGGTTACAATCAGTGACTTACAGTATCATCACATAGTTGTGTATTCATCACCACGATCATCCTTTTGAACATTTGTATCTCTCCAACAAAAGACAGAAGAAAAAACTAATTCATGCCATACCCTTACCCCTCCCTCTCATTGGCCACTAGTATTTCAATCTACTCAATTTATTTTAACCTTTGTTCCCCCTATTATTTGTTTATTTCTTATCCATATTTTTTACTCATCTGTCCATACCATAGATGCATCAGACACAAAGTGAGAAGCAGATGTTAAACATGCCTCTGATATCTTGACCCAGGCCCCATGAGAAATGGTCAAATCCTGTATTTTGTGTCACTGAAAAATTGGTAACAGAGTAAGGATAAGGGGACAACTCTGCTGGTCACTATCTCGATAATTAGAAATTGTTTGCTACCATTGTAAATGGAAAGCAAATCTGTGATCATGAGGACAATCATGGTGTGTGTGAGTGCATGAATAGTGGCCCTTACCAACCCCACAGAGTTACTACAAGGAAGAAATAAGTGTCAGCATGCCTGGGCAAATGTAAAGTGACATGCACATATAAGATGGTATTATCACCAAGGAACTGAAAGAAACTGGAGCTGGTAGATGGTGGTGAGAGAGGTGCAAAAGAAAACATAGAGGTTGAAAAGAGCGTGAGGATCAAGAAACACAGTCTAAATTTTGTACTTGAGTACTTGAATTCCAAGGTCAGAAAAGAACTCCGTGTAGGTCTGAGGAGGCTTGGATTTTCATTCCTGCTGGTTCTCTTCCCAATTGCTGGATGGATTTCCATTTCTAATGGTGGCACTTGCTGCTGAAGTGCAGTATATTATCCACTAATTAAGGCTGTTAATGATAATGGCAATCCAGTAAGTAGTCTGCAATATTATCCTGATCAATCTCTGTCACCCTCCTTTCATCAGGTCATTAAGGTGACAAGCTTCATAGAACACAGTAATCGCCCCTCTGTCAGTCCCTTTGGTGTTTTCCTCCCTGGAAGAGCTATGAACTCTCTAGGGTTCAGTCATATAAGGGCTGAGTCACATAGCTGAAGGGCCAGGCTAGCCGAGCACCCTCTCCATCCGGAGCCTGTTCCATTCATGAGACCTGGGCATGCAAGAAGTCTCTTCCTTTTTCCTTCCCCTGATATTCTTGCAGAGACTGGGACTGTGCAGTAAGACCAAATGAAGCAGCTGGTTGAGATCCGGTACCTAGTCATGGCATGAATCCTCACCAGGCATCTCTAGCAAGAGATGGCTCACTCTTGCCCAAACTCAGCTCCACAAGTTAAGCCACACACAACAGTGGATGACCTAGTCCTCCTTGGCCCAAAGCACTGGTTTGGACTTAACTCAACAGAAAACATCTGGGGGTCTTCTCAGCATCCTAGACTCTTGGCTGCTGTCCCTCCCTCTCCTTACTTATGCCCTGAGCAGGAACACAGGGTTGACACCTGATTTGGGCAGTGTGAGAAAGATAGGGAGGCAAGCTTTGGGACTTTTATCAATCAGAAGAGGTGGCTGAGAACAAACCCTCCCCATCATAGAAAGGCTGAAACTGGGAGCCAGTAGAGTAGAAGTCTTGCTGTCAAAGGTCCCAGTATGAAGCACTTTCTCTGATTCTCAGACATTGATTCATCATCTTTAATTTTGGATGGGGACATACATTTCATATATTCTTTCAAACCACAAGTCAACTGTCATCGTTTTCTTCATTGTCTTCCTCTTTAAATCTACCACAAAGGAATTATAGTGCCTGGGGACCATTTATTTTCCTGGCATTAAAAGGGGGCCAGGATAACAAATGTCCCATTACAGCAAAGTAATGTTCTCCGTTGAATAGAGTTGTGCCTTTCCGGTCACCCAGCCCCTTTAGTGATGAAGTAGCAGGAAGCTGTGCAGCCAATTGCTGCCTGGGCGGCTGTCGGGGAGGAAGCTGAGGAGAAGATGCAGCCTGGAAGGCGGCACTTCCTCAGAACACAGGACGCCACCTGCTCTCCTCTCAGCCCCAGGCCATGGCCCAGTCAGGGAGGCTTGAGTAAGATGAAGGAACTATTTGTCATGACAGTTAATAGTGAGCCTTTCTAGAGTGCTGACCATTGTGCCGAGCACCTTACAGAAATTGTTGCAAGGAAGACATTATCGTTGCCTCCATTTTACCTGTAAGGATCCATCAGGGGAAGTTAAGTGACCTGCTAGGGCACAAAAAGTTGTAGCGGTGGGATGTCAACCGAGGTTTGCTCGACTCCAGTGTCCTTGGGCTCCCTCACTACTCTGGACCACTGGTTTTCAAACACTTTTGGGTGCAACCCTTAACGAGAAATACATCTTACCTCATGACACATGTACATATTTGAAATATAGTTTTCACAAAATAATACCTTTACCAGCATGTAGTGTGCTCTGATATTTTAAAATCCCATTCATTACTTTAAGGCTAGTTGCACCAGCCAAATAGATTTCACAACTGGATAATGGGTTGCAAACCTCCAGTTTGTGGACCCCCTCTGGTTGGCGCCTGGGAGAGTAATTTTAAACACAAAGAACAATTCTAATAAGGTCGCGTTTCTCTGGCCTGAGACAGACAGAAATAGGAGAAGAGAAGTTCTTCAGCTTGTTTATGCGGCATTTGGCTTTGGGGCACACACCAGAGGCTGTTCCGTGGAGAGAGAGACAACAACCAGCACATCCGAAGGCAGAAATGAGATGCGTGCTGCCCTGTCTAGTGTGGCATTAGGCACTGTGGGGAATCTGGAACTTGGAGACCACACACATGGAGGCTCCTGCCCTCCAGGAGTTTCTAATCTTTATCAAAGAGAAGCCCCATGGGAAACTACCGGGGATCAACACCAAGCAGGCCCGAACCCTGAGTGGGCCTGAGGAAGCCTGGAGGACACCATCATCATTTGTATATACACGCCTTTCCTAACGCAGAGCCACAGCCTAAATGAGCTGCCTTTGCACTGAAACGCTTTCCTTCTCCTCCTCCTCTTTCTTTTTAAATAGGCATTTCATTTGCTGAATTGAAGACTTAAAAAGATTTCCAAGGGCAAACCATTACGATTTTCTCTCCCATCCCTGTCCCCAGTTGTCCAGTGCCCCTCCCTGGAGATAACCAGCTTCTCTAGTTTCTCATGTATCCTCCCAGAAATAGTCTATCACATATAAGCAAGTGTAAACTAATTTTGCTTTTGCTTCTTTACCCAAATCGTATTGTATTATGATATCATATATATGATATTTTATTATATGATGTTCACTGTTTTATTTCTAGAACTTTTTGTATCCAGTGCTTAATTTATCTCAGGGTTTGCTGCATATCGATAGATAAAGAATTCCACTTCTTTTTTTTTTACAAATCCCTAGTAATTCATTGTTTGGATGGACCAAATTGACTTAACCATGGATGAAGCATTTAGATTCTTTCTAATCTTTGGCCATTATGAAAAACGAAGCAGTGGACAACCCATCTGTACTCAGTGATGTGTGTGAACGTGGCCTGACAAAGTATGACTGATGAGATCCCTGCCCACATCTCTACCCTTATGTCATGCGATGTTTTCTCTCTCTTGTTCTCCCAGGTTCAAGTCCATCAGCCTCCTCCTCAGGTGCTCTCTCCTACCTCTGGGCCTCTGTACATCTCTTTAGAATGCCCTTCCCCCACCCCCGACTCCTAACTTGTTCCTTGGGTCTCACCTTGAGTAAAATTTTTTCAGGACATCTTGCCATGGGAAGTGATCTACTCTCCCAGTGTTCTGTCCATCCCCATAGCACACTATATACTGTAATCAATTACTTAATACCATATGCCATGGCCCTAAAATTCTAAGTGCTCTAAATTTCTAATAAATTCATTTCTGCATATGATATAAATATTCTGCAAGATGAAAAAGGGAATTTAATCATAATTTGCTATATTTAATTGCAGAAATGTTGGCTTTGGACACATCCAACATCATTTTAGATAAATCTGATTTTAACCATTCCATATAACGTAGGGTTTATTACCTAGAAAATTAAAGAAAAATTAGAACAAATGAATCATTAAAAATTTCATTCTAATCTTGATTAAATTCCTTCTCTATTGCATTTTATAAATTGCTTATATATTGTATAGAAGTGAATTTATTAAAAAACTTAAACTGCATGAGAAATTTATGGCTAGCCTAGTTGAATTTCTTTTATCATATCGCAACACACTTTTCCCCACCTTTAACCTTCCTGAAATTGGGATGCATCTTACTGTTAGTGGTGCCCTACGATGTCATGGGCCAGGCAGCTGTCTCGACTGTGTCCTTGTGATCTGAGCGTGCACAGACTTGGTCAGGGTAGTTCGTACTATCACAACTTCCACTGATTTAGGTGCATTATTGTTATGTGTTTTGGGTTTAATTTATATTTAATAATATTCAAAACTATCACACCCCTGTTTGACATGGAAACAAAGTTTCTGTAGAAGAGCGAGGAAACCGAATCCCAACGTATTAATTTGATGTTAGAAAAGCTAATTCTTATCATTGGAAACTAATATTAATTCAATATTTTCCTACACAGCAACAACCACATACCGCACATGACCTCAGAAAGAAAGATATTCACAAGGAGATGAAGCGATGTTACATCCTGTTATTGACAGTGCGAAACAATTTTCTATGACTGGACAAGCTTGAAAGCATCAGCATCTTATTTGCATAATGGGTGTCAATGGCTTGGAAGAAAGTCTCGGAGACAATAGCAGAGCACACTTTTAAGAAGTGTTGCATCATCCATCCATAGCACTGTTTTCAGTGCCGAGTTGAAAAATGAATTCAGAGGAGTTGAAAACTTCTGAATATGAAGTTTTAAAAATACTGCAACCAATTTATTTTGCTTATATTGTCCCTTTTTTGCCTGCATAAGAGCCATAGAAAAATCTATCTAAATGATTCTGACAGTCTTCCAATAAAAGTTCTGAGTGGTAATAAATCATTATATTTACTTGTTAGTGGCACATAAAATAATGATGTGTCGTAAAGAAAACAGCATCCTAGATTTGGTGAAATATGTATTTATTTACTTGAAGTCTCGCATACCTATTGAAAGATCCATGAGGACCACAACTTCTTTGATGGGCAATTCCATGACTATCATGTCTTCTTTGACCAATGTTGTTTCCCCGTCACCTAGCATCTTTCCTGGTACATAGTAGATGATCAGTGAATGTTTGTTACCTCCCTGACATCTTTTAGTGCTCCTCTTTAAAAACTCAGTGCAAATTCAGCTTTAGGAAAGAATGCCAGATTATATGTATCTCCTACATAATGTATATATAATAATACATAATAATCTCTATATGATTTAGAGATGTTTAGAAATCTAGTCAAATTCCCTCCAATCACAGATGAGGAAACTAGGCAAAGTCCTTATCTAAAGCTAGTTAGAGGCAGGGATGGGACTGGAGCTTAGGTCCTCCCTGCAGTGCCTTTTGCATCCCTTAATGCTAATCATCAACCTAGAAGTTCACACCAGTGACACCTGAGACTGAAAATTTGTTATTTGAAATTTGCCTGCAATTTTTCTTTCCTAACTAGAGATAAAAACCTTAATGTTGTTGGGAAGGCTGGTCCTTTGTTCTGCAAGACCTTCCTAAAAGGATAAAAGAGAGAGAGAGGCTGTGATGGGCTATAACACCTGCCATTTTCTTTTACGCAGCCTCATGTGGTCTTCCAATGTCCTAGGCTGAGACTGGCCATGATGAGTGTTGATCTGTTTATGACAGCAGGGAGGGAGCAGCACTGTGCCTGGCATGAAATCAATCCAATGGAGGGACAGAGATGAGGGAAACTGACTCAGCTACTGTCTATCTTGGTTGCATGGCTGGGCCAATGGGGTCTGGAAGGAGGGGACTGTGGGTGGGCAGCTCAGGAGCATAGAGGTGAGGGGGGTGGGCATCTGGGCTGTGGCCTCTGCTGAAGGTTGGGTACTGGTTACTTCAAAGTGGATGCCTCCACTGTGCCCAAAGAAGCCCAGCTGATGACTGGGGCTCACGGCTGTAGGGCTGTTTAGTACCTGTTTTGGATTTAGGAGTAGAGGCCAAGGTAATCAAGGTAGAAAACTTTATTGTGGGTGGGATTTGGGGGCAGAGGGGATCTTGAGACACCTGATAAGCTTTTGCCTTAGCTAGGATTGGTTCAGGATCTGGGCAGAAGGTACGGGTAGGAAGTCCAGAAGGCAGAAGGAATGAAGTACGGTCTAGCACACAGGGCTTGGGAAGTCCTTTCCTCATTTCTATTGATTTGTTTACTTATTTATTTGCTGACGGAGTAACTGAAACACAGGTAAGGAAACTGAGGCATAAGAAAGACCATGCTAAGGCTGCCAAGGGTTTCTCACAGACAGGGAAGGCAAGTCTGGCTCCTACTTGACAGCTTTCCAGAATCTTCTTAGGCAGGAGTGGGGCAGGGGGACTGACTGAAAGTAAGGCTGGGTATATCTTTGCTTATTTTGCCCTCAGTTAAAGGCCACATCCAGTGCCTGAGAACTTCGTGTGGCCTTGTCCTTATGTGAGGTGGGGAAAATTGCATTCTAGAGTGCTCAAGGCGGCCAAGGAGAACCTGTTTTGCACCAGAGCCCTTTTCTTGCCTCTTTGTCAATTCCTACATGACAGCTACACACCACATTTCATTATGTACCCAGAGGGTGAGGGATGCTTGAACGGGGCCCATCACATTGAGATCAGGAAAGTAATTCATCCTTTTCTCACCCAAAGAACAGGGGGAGGGATATGCATGCAGATTGTGGCCTTGGTTTGGGAGCAGGGGAGGGGAGACAGAGAGAGAGGGAGAGAGAGAGGAAGGGAGGGAGGGGAGAGAGAGAGAGAAGGAAAGGCTGAAAGTGGAGCTATGGGTGGAGAGAATGATCAGTAGGGCTCTGTGGGATGGACCTGCAGAGTCACATTATGTCTGCATCCTCTCACACTTATCCCTGCCACAGGGGACTATTAGAGCATCAAACAATACCAAGAAGGTTAGAGGCTATAGCTTCCTGGGAAGGAGGAGGTGTGCACGGAAGCTGCTGGACAGAGCAGAACTCTTTCCACTCCTACATCCTTTGGATTCAGACAGTTGTGGTTTTTGCAAGCTCATTCAAATTCCAAGGTGAGCATTGGTTTGGGTGTCTCCAAGGGAGACCTGAGTCATTCAATGCCTGAGGCCAGTTACATTTTGGAAAGAGAATGATTCAAAAGAGCTACCAGGTTGAGACCACCATCTAATGGAGGGAGGGGGCTTGTGGGGTACCAGTCCTGTAAAGGCTGACCATCTAAGGCTTTAAGTGAATCTGAAAATTAGCAGCCAAAGCAGGATTTTGGCAGGTGAGCTACTGCCAGCTATGGCCTCACATTGAAACACAGAGGCACCAGGGCATTTGGGTATCTTGCTTAGCAACCACAGGATGGAGGTGAGAATATGGAGCAATAGTTATTGGCTGCAAAGTTTCTGTCACCCTTGTGGTGTGATTCCTTGGGATAGTCTATAAAGCTCACAGATTCCTGGAACACCCTTTCCTTAGAATGCCTAAGAACGTCACACTCTGGGCCAATCTCCCACCCTGTGAAGCTGAGAGACTGCTGCACCTTGGCTCCCCTCCGTAACTTTGCCCTGCCTACTCTCTTCTGGTCCCCTAACTCCCAGGCCCCTGCACTTACAGGAACCTCTGGACTTAACAGCTCTAGGGGTGATATTTTTGTAGCGCTCCCCTGCTTTTTGGCTATGAAGCTCCTGGTTTACTTGGAGTTCTAGTGCCGAGCTGATTGACCTGGTCTTTGATCTTGAAGCTTTGAGCTAGAAGTTTGTTGCCCTTCTTTCCCTATTTCCAGAGACACAGACACTCTTCACGTATTAACTCTGAACGTCTCAACAAAGCCCTTCAGCTGGGGTACAAGCAACCGAAAGTTCCAAGCCCCTAGAAATCTATAGAAAGGGTTTCTCCTAACAGAACCCCAGCCTGCAGGTGACTTGCATCCCATCTTTTCTGTCTGCAGATAAATATAGCCTGTTTCTCTCTTCACAAGTGCCAGAAACAGAACTTCAAAGATTCTCTCATTTACCTATTTTAAGTTCAATAACCCAGCACTCAGAAGATACTTGTACTATTAAATGCAAATGCAGGGTCTGATGTGGTTCCTGTTGTTTGGGTTCACATTTTCCTGAGTTGGCTAGAGATTACAGGCTGGAATGGCTGAAGCCTGAGGCAAGGTACACAGAGGTAGCCCAGAAACTTCAGGACTAAGGTGCCAAGGAATCGTCTACACATTCCTTCTTCTTTGGTCCTCCATGAAACCTATCTTAGCAGTGTCAATTCATATTTTCTTTTTTTTTTCTTCTGATTTCTAGGAACACACGCCACCACGTGTTGTAGCTCTTGGTTATTGTGAGTCGGTATTCTTCATATCCTGCCTTGTAATGTTCATACCTGTGGCATATCATCTCTCCAGGTAACTTCCGAGTTCTTGAGAGCAGGGAGCACATCTCATCTGGCTCTCTCTAAATACTTATGAGCTCAAAAAGCCTATTTGGACTTTCTGCTCATGCCAGGCACTGTGCTGGCATTGAGAATGCAAGGTATGATATGACCTTCATCCCCAAAGTGAAGAAATGGAAACATAATTTCATCCATCCTGCTGGAGGCATTCAAGCAGAACCATAAGACCCAGCCTAGGTGTGAGGTAGGTGACCGGGGGAGGGTGCCAGAGTAGTTTCTCCAGAAAGTGAGACCTAAGTGGATACAAGTGAATACGAATGAGGTAGGGAATGGGGTGGAGCAATCCAGCTAGAGAAACTGGCAAGGGCAAGGGCAGGGGCCCAGAGTCACCTGTCTGGTGATCTAGAGGTAGGTTATGTTTCTGTAGTACTGAGTGCAAGGTGGGAGGTGGCCTAAGGCAGCTGTAGAGGAATGTGCTTGTCTGTGTGTGCGTGTCATCTTGGGGGGAGGGGTGTTGCTGTGTGTGTGCGTGTATATGCACATGTGTGCATGTAGTGGAATTGCTGTGCATGGTCCATGGTTCAGACTTGATTCCATTTGGGGACAGGTGAGGAGATATTGCTGAGTGGGAGTTAATCGCAAGGGTATAGGGTCAGGTTTACATTTGAAAATGAAAGGTTTGAAAGCCCAGTCTGGAGGGAGATAGCTGGGGCATGGGGACACTGGACAAGGCTATGGCAGTAGTCCCCCAAGGAGACGTTGAGGGCCTGAACCAGGGAAGCTGCAGAGAACTTGAACAATATTTAGGAGGTAAAATCGGCAGGCCCAGAGCCCTTACCTTTAACAGTTCAGTTAGTGAATAAATACTTGTTGACTGCAATTGAACTGAGGAAGAAATAAAAAGCACAAGAACGAGAACATCAAGCCCCACTGTTTTCTCAATCACCTTGAGCAAATTGTGTTTGTGCTTCTCTGTCTTGAGCAATTAACTACCCCATTTCATTTTTTCAGCCTTTGACCCCTGTATCCCACTCAGAACACTGGCTTCATTTACTTGATTCTTATTCCATATCCTTGCCATCCCCACCCCTGACACATGCCTAGTTTCAACTGAAGGGAGAATGAAGCATCTGATGAGGACAGGAAGCTTTGGTTAGGGGTAGGCACGGGCTGTCTGTCCTTGCAATGTTTCTAGGATTGAAACTGAGGGTCTGGGCCCCTGTATCCCAACCCAATGCCAAGTGGACCTAGAGACTCAGCGCTGGGTCCCAAGAAGGTGGCAATCAGGAGAGCTGATCAGTGTCTCCAAAGGCTGTGCAAAGATTGCTGCGTGTTCCAGATGGTTTTCACTGTTTTTTTGGCAAAATAGGGAAAACATGGGGGATTTATTGTTTTTATGAAGTGGAGATTTATTCTGTTTAAATTTCTGCTTTCATCTTGAGATTATCTTCTTCCCGTTTTGCGGTGTTAACAAGTCATTTTTAAAAAATGGAACGATAGTGATAATAGGACTTATTTTTGATGTGCTTATTTGGCAAAATAAAAAGTTGGCAGTCCTGTGTTGATCCACCCTCCCCAAATTATTTTGAAATTTTCTTGGCATGTAAAAACACAGATCCTGGAAGCTGTTGAGTTAGAGTCTACGTTTCTACTTCAGGAGGTAGTATAATGGTTAAGAGCATAACTCTGGAACCAGGCACAGGCCAGGTTCACACCCACCTCTGTCATTTATTTAGTAGATGTATGACTTCTGGGTTTCAGTTCTCTGATCTATAGCATGGGAACCATATACTGCCTACCTGATAGGATTGTGAAATTAAATGAATCAATTTGTTTTCTACTATTATTACTTCTAGGGATTTCCATAAAAGACATCATTT
This sequence comes from Tamandua tetradactyla, assembly GCF_023851605.1. Classification (NCBI taxonomy): domain Eukaryota; kingdom Metazoa; phylum Chordata; class Mammalia; order Pilosa; family Myrmecophagidae; genus Tamandua; species Tamandua tetradactyla. The sequence continues at coordinate 174,713,347 of NC_135327.1, read as the reverse complement.
CCTTGTTTATCAAGAACAATAATTCCATAAATTCTACCAAGAAACTTGAAATACTTCCCATCAGCTTGAATAACCCAATCTCTCTTTGCTTTTTAGGGCTTTGATGAGAGGAGGGGGAGGAAAAAAAAAAGACTGAGGGGAGAAAAAGATGGGAGAATGCTCTGGAACTATTTATATGTACTTAAAATTATGCAGCCAAAACATAAAATTCAGAAAGGAGAACCAAAGAGTTTCAGGACTCTGAAACTGATGGACTTCTCTTCCTAGAAGCTCTTGGCTCTAATAGGAGGTTGAAAAGTCTGTGGCTAGTAGGTATTTCTCCCCCTTAGTGGTCACCTACCTCTCTCCCTACTCCTAGAAGCTGCTATTGTACCTATTTGCTCTGGGATGTTAAAGACATACTGTGGCACCTCTCCCAGGGTTGTTTGCACAAGGAGAGCAAAATGATTTAGAAGAAGAACTTCTGACTTAAGTGGGAGATTGCTTTAGGTCAGGGGCCATCCCTGCAGCACTGAGAGTTGAAGCGCCTGTCTATGCCTCTCAGTGTTAGACCAGCCCTACTTCTAAGAATGTAGACTTTAGCATGGGTTTGCTCATACACTATGGATTTAATATCAATGGCAAGGTTCATCCAAGGACACAACAATATGCTGGGATCTTGGGGCAAAAAAAAAAATCAGACGTAAGAATATTTGGAAATGTTCCCTGCCCAGGATACAGCCCAAGCATACACTCACTAGACAATGTGCTGATTCCTCTCTCTAGGAATTGACTCACTCAGGTGGTCTACTCGGTATACCCTAGGTTCAGCCTCCCCAGTTCCATCCAAATGGCATCCTTCCTTCATGATTTTTCTGTTCAGTTCATTCATCAAACGTTTGTCAAATATCATGTAAGAGTCAAAAGCTTGGTGCTGGGAACACAAGAATAAGGCAGAGTCCTTATCCCTGAGTGCTTCTTGATATCTGGTGGGGGAGATAACAGTGCAGACAAATGTACTCAACTTCTGAGTGTAGATAGGGAGAGTTTGGATAGTGAGGGGCACTACCTAATCTAAATAGATTTGGGTTCTGAATTTAAAATAGCATGCAGTGAAGGTTTGAATAGTGAGAATTTCATCTGAAAATTTAAGTGAATCTACTTGGTTCCTGAACTCAGATGGCAAGGGACAACTGGAATTACATTATGTGAAGGTGAGAGCTAGAAGTCAGGAAAGCAGAAGGCATAGTGGGAGCAACCAGCACTATCTTGGCAGAGTATGCAGGTTTTTCAGATAAAATGCAGAACACCCAGTTCAATTTGAATTTCACACAAACAATGAATATTTTTGGTATAAATATGTCCCAAATACTGCACTGGGCATACTTATACTAAAAATTATTTGTAGTTTATCTGAAGTTCAAATTGAACTGGTGTTCTAGATCGCATTTGCTAAGGCTGGCAACTCTAATGATACTGAATGCTTCACAGAGTAGATGTTCCAGTTAAGTTTTCAAGATTGAGTTGAGGAAAAGCATTCCAGGTACAGATGTTAGTTTCTATACAGACACAAGAAGTGAAAAAACTAAAAATCAAAAACAAAAACAAAGTTGTATTCATGAAAATAATTATGTAGGGTGCCTGCGAGGAAAGGGAAGGAGAGAAAGCTGGAGCAGTAACAGCTAGAAATGGAGAGTCCTTGTGTCACACTAAGGAGTTTGGACTTCATCGTACAGGGCTGGGCTTCATAAGATATGTGTCTTGTGGACACCCAAAGCAATGAGATAAACATAATCAGTCTTCTCAAAGCATCAATTTTACATGAACATTGGGGAAGGAAAATAAAGTAAGGCAGTTTAAATGCCAAGTAATTTAAAATAATGTTTTTGTATTAAAACAAACAGATCTATTATGGAATAGGGCAAAATTTGCATATATTTAAAAAATATCTCTTGAGATTTCAAAGAAATTCCGCACAAGTGGTTGACTTCTTTGGACCACATCCCAGAAACTTGGTAGTACACATGTCATTTCTCTTCTACCACTATGGGTGCACTGATTTAAAAGTTTGAAAGTCCTGACTTCTTGCTGTGTGTCTCAGGGAGAAAGCAAAGAGTTTTACTTAAGAGAGAATCATGCTAAAGTTTGCAACTTAAAAATGAGAAATTTAACTCTTGAGGATTATTAACTAAACATATAGATTGAATTTGCATTTATTTCTGCTACCTACCAAAACTCTACTAAAATGACCATAACAATTTAAAAAAAAAACACTAAGGACAATGCCAATAAGGACAAAGTACAGGAGAGGAGATGACAGAAGGTAAAATATGCTATCTTTCTACAAAATTGTGGAAGTAGGAAATCAATGGGCACATGATAAATGACTGAGCAATGCAGAAAGAGCTGGAACTGTTGGGGAGAAACTAAGATGCAGCAAATTCATTTGCATAGTACAAAGGATCAGGAATCAGAGGCAATGGCTTTCTCGAAGTCCTCTAGTATACTAGTGTTTTAGTTTCCTCATTGCTAAAGCAAATACCATGTAATAGGTTGGCTCAAACAATAGGAATTTATGGTTCACAGTTTTAGGCTAGGAGAAGTCCAAAATCAAGGCATCAACAAAGTGACACTTTCTCCGAGAAGACTGAGTATTCTGGGGCCAGGTGCCAGTGATCCTTGGTCCTTGGCTTCTCTGTCACATGGTAACGCACATGGTGGCCTATCCTGGTGTCTCCCTTCTCTCCCTGGTTCCATTAACTTTTAGTTTCTGGCTGTTCCCTGTGGCTTCTCTCTGTCTGACTGTCACTGTGCTTTTAAAGGGCTCTAGTAATTCAGAATAAAGCCCAACTTATCTCGTTTGAACCACAGCTTAAGTGAAGTAACATCTTGAAGAGATCTTATAATGGGTCCACACCTACAGGAAATGAATATAGTTTAAGAACAAGTTTTCTGGGCTACATAGCTCTAAGACATCACAGGTAGTAACAGGAGATTTTATGAAGAGCAATAAGACTTATGGTTTTCATTCCTCTTACATGCATCAGATCCACTTGAGAGAACTGAAAATAAAGAGGTTAGGTAACAGACATATATAGAGCGTTACACTCCAAAATGTCAGGATATACATTCTTCTCTAGTGCTCACGGAATGTCCTCCAGGATAGATCATATTTTGGGACACAGAACAGGCCTTTATAAATTTAAAAAGATTGAAATTATTCAAAGCACTTTCTCTTGACTATAATGGAATGAAGATGGAAATCAATAGCCACCAAAGAACCAGAACTTTCACCAATATATGGAGATTAAATAACACGCTTTAAATAATCAGTGGGTCAAAGAAGAAATTGCAAGAGAGATTGGTAACCATTTGGAGGTGAATGAAAATGAGAATACAAAATATCAGAACTTATGGGACGTGGCTAAGGCAGGACTGAGTGGGCCCCAAATGCTTGTATCTAAAAACAAAACAAAAGAAAAAAATGAGAAAACAGAGGAAAAATCAATGACTTAACTGCTTACCTGGATGAACTAGAGAAAGAATAGCAAACTAACCTTAAAGCAAATAGAAGAAGAGGAATAACAAAGATTAAAGCAGAAATAAGTGATGTAAGAAATAAGTGCAAAAAAACAATTGAAAGAATCAATAAAACCAAAAGTTGGTTCTTGAAGAAAATCAACAAAATCAGTGGACCCCTGGCTAGACTGATGAAGAAAAAAAGAGATAGGATGCAAATAAACAAAATCAGTAATGAGAAGGGGTCGTTCCCATGGACACTGAAGAAATTAAACAAAGCATAAGAAGATACTATGGACAAGTATATGCCAACAAACTAGATGACTTAGATGAAATGGACAAATTCCTAGAAACACATGAGCAATCTACACTGACTTGGGAATGAATAGAAGATCTCAACAAACCAATCACAAGTAAAGAGCCTCAGTCATCAAAAATCTTTCTACAAAGAAAAGCCCAGGGCCAGATGGCTTCACAGGGGAATTTTACCAAACATTCCAAAGAGAACTAGCACCAATTCTGCTCAAATTATTCCAAGAAATTGAGGAAAAAAGGAACACTGTGTAACTCATTTTATAAAGCTGACATCACTCTAATACCAAAGCCCGATAAAGGCACCACAAGAAAGGAAAACTACAGATCAATCTCCCTAATGAATATAGATGCAAACATTCACAACAAAATGCTTGCAAATTGAATCCAATGGCCATTAAAAGAATTATACACCACAACCAAGTGGGGTTTATTCAGGCATGCAAGGGTGTTTCAATACAAGAAATACAACACAATAACGAATCAGTGTAATAACAACACATTAACATATTGAAAAGGAAAGGTCACATGATCATCTCAACTGATGCTGTAAAAGCATTTGACAAAATTCAAATCCTTTTCTGATAAAGCACTTCACAGGGCAGAAATCGAAGGAAACTTCCTCAATATGATAAAAAGCATATTTGAAAAACCCATAGCCACATCATAGTTAATGGTGAGACTGAAAGCATTTCCCCTGTGATTGGGAATGAAAAAAGGATGCCCACTGTGATCACTGTTATTCAACATTGTGCTAGAAGTTCTAGCTAGAGCAATAAGGCAAGAAAGAGAGATAAAAGGCATCCAAATTGGAAAGGAAGTAGTAAAACTTCCATTATTTGCAGATCACATGATCCTATACTTGGAAAACCTGTGAAATCTATGACAAAGCAACTTGAGTGAATAAATAAATTCATCAAAGTGGTGAGATACAAGACTGATGTGCAAAAATCAGTAATGTTTCTTTACACAAGCGATGACCTAACTGAAGAGACAATTATAGAAGAAAGGCCATTCAAAATAGCAACTGAAAGAATCAACTATTTAGGAAAAACTTAACCAGGAATGTAAAGGACCTATACACAGAAAACTACATAATATTGCTAAAAGAAATCAAAGAAGATCAAAATAGTTGGAAAGACATTCTGTGCTCATGGATAGGAAGGTTAAATATTGCTAAGATATCAATTCTACCCAAGCTGATCTACAGATTCAACACAATACTAATAAGAATTTCAACAACATACTTTTTTGTTGTCATTGTATAGTATAACATATATACAAAGCAAAGAAATTAAAAAGCAAAAGTTTTCAAAGCACTCTTCAACAAGTAGTTACAGGACAGATCCCAGAGTTTGTCACGGGCTACCAAACGATTCTCTCAGATTTTTCTTTTTAGCTCCTCCAGACTATAGGAGACTAGAATGCTTAAATTTTTTTTTTTATTCACTACAATCAACTTTTTTCTTTCTTTTCTATGAAAAATAGCATATATACAAAAAAGCAATAAGTTTCAAAACACAGCAACACAATTAGTTGTAGAACATATTTCAGAGTTTGACATGGGTTATAATTCCAAAATTTTAGGTTTTTACTTCTAGCTGCTCTTTAGTCTAGAGACTAAAGGAGGTATCAATTTAATGATTCAGAAATCATATTCATTTTCTAAATTCTATCTTTTCTGTATAACTCCACCATCATCTTTGATCTTTCCATCCCTCTCTTCAGGGGTGTTTAGGCTATGGCGATTCTAACTTTTTCATGTTGGAAGAGTCTGTCCCTAATGTGGCATAGGGAGATAGAACTATCTGACGTTCTGGAGAAGCTAGGCCCTAGCTTTCTGAGGACTTATCTGGACCAGGGACCCATCTGTAGGTTGTAGGTTTCTGGAAGTTATACTAGTGCATGGAACCCTTGTGGAATCTTATACATTGCCCTAGATGTTCTTTAGGATTGGCTGTAACGGTCCTGGTTGGGGCTTGGCAGATTATGATGGGCAGCAATGTTTAACTGAACCTTGCATAAGAGCAACCTCCAGAGTAGCCTCTGGACTCTGTTTGAACTCTCTCTGCCACTGATACTTTATTAGTTACATTTCTTTTCCTCCTTATGGTCAGATGGAATTATTGATCTCATGGTGCCAGGGCTGGATTCATCCCTGGGAGTCATCTCCCACATTGCGAAGGAGATTTTCACCCCTGGATGTCATGTCCCATGTAGTGGGGAGGGCAATGATTTCACTAGCAGAGTTGGGCATAGAAAGAGGCCACATCTGAGCAACAAAAGAGGTCCTCCAGAAGTAACTTGTAGGCATACCTTTAGGTAGGCTAAGCTTCTTTGCTACCTACATAAGCTTCACAAAAGTAACCCTCAAGATCAAGGGCCTGGCCTATTGATTTGGGTGTCCCTAAAGTTTGACACAATATTAGAGGATTTCCTGATGGTAAAGTTTAATAGTTCAATATTTTTTTCTCCCATCCTTCAAGGGACTTTGCCAATACTTTTTGATTATCTGCTTAATATATTCTAGGATGTATCCAGGCATTACATTATGCTATAAAGAATTAAAGGCCCTCTTTCTTATTCTGGGCTCCCTATGTTTCAATTGTTCAAATGAGCTATACAAATAGGTTGAGTTAGATTACATGCTAAGAAATAAATAAACCTTTGGTTCCAGACCAAATAAGCCTTTCTTCCTTTGGTCTCAAAGAGTATGTGTAGTTCTAAAATACAGACATTGTCTTCCTTACCCCTGTGCTCTGAATTAGTTTAACCCCAACCTGACCAGCTTCATTCTTATCTCTAAATATCAGGTTATACATATAACACAGCCTCTCGAAATCCAGAAATAATAATTACCACTCTGGACTAAATATGTCTGCTAATAAAAGCTTACAATCTAGGCCCCTGTTTTCTTGTAAGCATTTTCTAAAGGAGACTGTACCATTGTTGTTCTTTTGTTTCTGGCTTATTTTGCCTCACCAAATGTCCCACAAATTCATTCATATCGTTGCTTACCTCACGACTTTGTTCCTTTTTGTAGTAGCACAACATTCGTTCATAAATGTACACCATTGTCGACCAATCTACTTCTCAGGCAGTGCATCCTTCAGCCTCCTGCATTCATCAGGGATCATGTATAGTGCCCAAAGTCCACAGTCCATCAACACTCTCAATTTTAGATAATTTCATGTTCCCCAAGAGAAAGAAAACCAATAAACATACCCTTGCCAAATAGGAAATCTAAACTTCCTTTTAACTCTTGTTCCTCCCTCCATTATTTACCTCTGCTGTTGCTGCGGTAGTGCTGATGGTTTCCTTTTTAAACATAGCCCATAGCATGCAGTAGCAGTTTTCCCCCTGTACCCTGGACTTAAAACACTCATTATACATGAATCATACTTTTGAAGTAGTTCTTGCAGGAACTAATTTATATTTCTAGTGTTAATCAGTGGGACACGTAGGTCCATACAACCCCTTCCAATCTTGTTCGTCTTCAGTATGGTAATAGACCCCCTAGAGAACCACCTTCACTCCTATCTATCCCTTACATTGGAGTTCAACCTCGTCAGCTAACTGTTCACTCAACTCTAGCATCTATGTATGTCTAAGTTCTCTATATTCTGTATTACAAGTCTCTGAGTTTACCTTTACCATGGCCGTAAAAATGGAATCATATAGTATCTATCCTTTTGCGTCTGGCTTATTTCACTCAGCATTATGTCCTCAAGGCTCATCCATCTTGTCATGTGCTTCAGGATGTCATTTTGTCTTACTGCTGCATAATATTCCATCATATGTCTATACACATTTTGTTAATCAGCTTGTCTTTGATGGGCATTTGGTTTGTTTCTGTCTTTTGGCAATTGTGAATAATGCTGCTATGAACATCAGTGTGCAAATGTCTGTTTATGTCATTGCTTTCAGTTCTTCTGGGTAGATACCAAGTAGTGCTATTGCTGGATCATAGGGCAACTCAATATTTAGTTTCCTAAGGAACCATCAAACAGTCTTCCATAGTGGCTGCACTATTATACGTTCCCACCAGCAGTGCATAAGTGTCCCAATTTCTCCACATCCTTGCCAACAATTATAGTTTCCTGTTTGTTTAATAGCAGCCATTCTTACAAGTGTGAGGTGGTATCTCACTGTAGTCTTCATCTGCATTTCCCTTATAGCCAAGGAAAATGAACATCTCTTCATGTGTTTTTGATCTATCTGTATTTGCTTTTTAGAAAAATGACTATTCATATCTTTTAACCCATTTTATAATTGAGCTGTTTGTTCTTTTGTTGTTGAGTTGTATGATATTTTTGTATATACAGGAAATCAAACCTTTGTTCGATATGTCATTTCCAGATATTTTTTCCCATTGAGTTAGCTGCCTCTTCATCTTTTTGACAAAATCTTTTAAGGTGCAGAAGCATTTGATTTTGAGGACTTCCCATTTATCTTTTTTTTTTTTCTTTCTTTTGTTGTTTGTGCTTTGGGTGTAAAGTTTAGGAAGCAGCCTTCTAATACTAGGTCTTGAAGATGTTTCCCTACATTTTCTTCTAGAAGCTTTATGGTGCTAGTTTTTATCTTTAGGTGTTTGATCCAATTTGAGTTAATTTTTTTGTAGGGTATAAGATAAGGGTCCTCTTTCATTCTCTTGGCTATTGATATCCAATTCTTCCATGCCCCATTATTGAAAAGACTATTTTGTCCCAGTTCAGAGGATTTGGGGGCCTTGTCAAAAATCAGTTGACCATAGATTTGGTGGTCTATTTCTGCACTCTCGATTCCATTGGTCAATGCTTCTATCTTTGTGCCAATACCATGCTGTTTTGACCACTGTGGCTTTATAATAGGTTTTAAAGTTAGGGAGTGTTAATCCTCCCAGTTCATTCTTCTTTTTTGGAATGCTTTTAGCTATTCAGGGTCTCTTTCCCTTTCAGATGAATTTGATAACTAGCTTTTCAAAGTCTTCAAAGTAGGTTGTTGGAATTTTGATTGGTACTGTGTTGAATCTGTAGATCAATATGGGTAGAATTTAAATCTTAACTATATTTAGCCTTCCTATCCATGAGCAGGGAATGTCTTCCCACCTATTTAGATCTCCTTGATTTCTTTTAGCAATGTTATGTAGTTTTCTGTATACAAGTCCTTTATGTCCCTAGTTAAGTTCATTCCTAAGTACTTGATTCTTTTAGTTGCTGTTTTGAATGGAGTTTTTTCCCTTAACTGATTCCTCAGTTAGGTCATTGTTTGTGTGTAGAAACGTTACTGATTTTTGCACATTAATTTTATACCCTGCCACCATGCTTTAATTTACTGCTTAGCTCAAGTAACTTTGCTGCAGATTTCTCAGGATCTTCCAACTATAGTATCATGCCATCTGAAAATAACGAAAGTTTTACTTTTTTCTTTCCAATTTGAAGATTTTTTATTTTTTTTGTCCTGCTTGATTGCTCTAGCTAGAACTTCTAGCACAATGTTGAATAATAATAGTGACAGTGGGCATCCTTATCTCATTACTGTTCTTAGAGGGGAAGCTTTCAGCCTCTCTCCATTGAGTATGATGCTAGTTATAAGTTTTTAATATATTCCCTTTATTATATTACAGTAGTTACCTTGGGGGGGTGGTGCATGGTCCAGGAAACAAAGAGGTAGTTGCCTTTGATTCCTATCTTTTTGAGAGTTTTTATCAGAAAAGGATGTTGAATTTTGTCAAATGCTTTTTCAGCATCTATCGAGATGATCATGTGATTTTTCCCTTTTGATTTGTTAATGTGCTGTATTATATTAATTGATTTTCTTGTGTTGAACCATACTTGTATTCCTGGCATAAACTCCACTTGGTCATGTTATACAATTCTTTTAATGTGTTGTTGGATTCATATTGCTAGTATTTTGTTGAGAATTTTTACATCTATGATCATTAGGGAGATTGACCTGTAGTTTTCCCTTCTTATAGCCTCTTTACCTGGTTTTGGTATTAAAATGATATTAGCTTCGTAAAATGAATTAGATAGAGTTCCTTTTTCCTCAATTTTTTTGAAAAGTTTGAGCAGGATTGGTGTTAGCTGTTTTTGGAATGTTTGATAAAATTCCCTGTGAAGCCACTTCGCCCTGGGCTTTTCTTTGTAGGAAGTTTTTTGATGATTGATTGAATCTCTTTACTTGTGACTGGTTTGTTCAGATCTTCTATTTATTCCTGAGTCAGTGTAGCTTGTTTGTGTGTTTCCAGGAATTTGTCAATTTCATCTAAATTGTCCAATTTGTTGGCATATAATTGTTCATAGTACCCTCTTAAGATTTCTTTTATTTCTTCAAGATCTGTGGTAAAGCACCCCGTCTCATTTCTGATTTTGTTTATGTGCATCCTCTCTCTTTTTTCTTTGTCAAACAAAGTTTATTTTGTCAGCAAGTTTATTGACTTTCTCAAAGAATCAATTTTTGGTTTTATTGTTTCTTTCTATTGTTCTTTTTGTTCTCCCATTCATTTCACTCTGCTTTAATCTTTGTTATTTCTCTTCTATTTGATTTGGGGTTAGTTTGCTGTTCTTTCTCAAGTTCCTCCATGTGAGCAGTTAAGTCCTCAATTTTTGCATTTTCTTGTTTTTTAATATAGGCATTTAAAGCAATAAATTTCCCTCTCAGAACAACCTTTGCTGCATCCCATAAGTTCTGATAAATTGTATTCTCATTTTCATTCATCTCCAGATAGCTACTGATTTCTCTAGCAATTTCTTCTTTGACCCACTGGTTGTTTCAGATTTTTCTTCTAATCTCCATATATTTCTGAATGTTCTCATTCTTTGGTGGTTATTGAGATCCAGTTTCATTCCATTGTGATCAGACAACGTGCTTTGAATAATTTCAATGTTTTTAAATTTATAAAGCCTGAATTTGTTCCCCGGCATATGATCCATCCTGGAGAATGTTCCATGAGCACTAGAGAAGAATGTATATCTTTGTGCTTTGGGGTGCAATGACATATAACAATATATATGATTGTTAGGTCTAATTAATTTATCAACTTACTTAATTTTTCCATTTCCTTGTTGATCTTCTATCTGGTTGTTCTATCTATAGAGGAGAGTGGTGTATTGAAGTCTCCTACTATTATTGTTGAAACATCTGTTGCTCCCTTCAATTTTGCCAATGTCTGTCTCGTACTTTGGAGCTCCTTGATTGGGAGCATAAACATCTATGATTGTTATATCTTCTTGGCGAATTGTCCCTTTAATTAATATATGCTGTCCTTCTTTGCCTCTTACGATGTCTTTACATTTAAAGTCTATTTTGTCTAATATTAGTATAGCTACTCCTGCTTTCTTTTAGTTACAACCTGCATGCAACATCTTTTTCCATCCTTTCACTTTTAATCTATTTGTATCCTTGTGTCTAAGATGAGTCTCTTGTAAGTAGCATATAGCTGGATTATATTTCTTAACCCATTCTGCCAATCTGTATCTTTTAATTGGTAAGTTTAGTCCATTAACATTCAAAGTTACTACTGAAAAGGCATTTCTTGAGTCCACCATCTTATTTTTTTGGATTTATTTTCCAGAAATATATATTCTGTTCCCTCTTTCTCTTTTTATCCCTGAAATTACCCTTACTGGTACTCTTCAGTTCTTTGCCCTCCTACAGACCTCCCTCGCCTGTCTTTTTTTTTTTTTTTTTCCTTTTCTTTTCAACTGGCAGAACTTCCTTTAGTATTTCTTGCAGGACTGATCTCTTGTTGACAAATTCTTACAGGATTTGTTTGTCTGTGAAAATTTTAATCTCTCCCTCAGTTTTGAAGGATAGTTTGGCTGGGTACAGAATTCTGGGCTGGAAGTCTTTCTCTTTCAGGATCTTAAATACATCATACCACTGCCTTCTCACCTCCATGGTGGTCATTGAGTAGTCTGAACTTAGTCTTATATGGCTTTCCTTGTATGTAGTAAATTGTTTTTCTCTTGTCACTTTCAGAATTTTGTGCTTTTCTTCAACATTTGAAAGACTGATTAGTATGTCTTGGGGAAGGCCTATTTGGATTTATCTGTTTGGTTTTCATTGGGCTTCTTTGACTTGCATATTCATGTTCTTTATAAGGGTTGGGAAGTTTTCCCCCATTATATCCTCAACTACTCTTCCTAGCCCTTTACTCCTATCTTCTTCTGGGACACTAATGGTTCTTATATTTATGCACTTTGTTTTGTCTATCATTTCCCTGAGATCCAATTCAAAATTTCCCATCTTTTTTGCCATTTGCTGTTATGAGTGTTTGAAATCAGTGATCTTGTCCTCTAAATCACTTATTCTTTCTCCTGTCTCTTCAGATCTGCTACTTTGTGCCTCTATGATGTTTTTATTTGGTCAACAGAGTCTTCAATATCTCTGATATCTGCTATTTTTCTACTTATTCTTTCAAATTCCTTTTTATGCTCTTCTCCTGTCTTCTTGATATCCTTTATGTCATTAGCCATTCCATTTATTTTATTAAGTAGCATTATATGAACATCTTTGATTAGTTTTTCCAATGCCTGCATCTCCTCTGGTGTTTTAATTTTGTCATTAGGCTGGGCTATGTCTGTCTGCATTGTGATATGCTTAGTGGTCTTCTGTTGTTTTCATTGCATGTAAATATCTGGACTGATTTACTTTGGGAGTTGATTTTCTTCAGTTGTCTAAAGCCTTGTGTTTGTGAGATGGATGTGTAGCAGGATGGAGGCTATGGGGTGAGGCACAACAGTGCGGTGATGCATTGCAGTGCAGGTATAGGCGCAGGTTGGGGATGTCATGCTGGTGCTTGTGAACATGGGTGCCCAGCAGCCAAGGAGGAAGTAGCTGTGTGTGTGTGTAAATCTGGGGAGCATAAACCTGTTAGGCATTGGTCTAGGGTGTAGGGCCCTTTGTGTGCATGCGCAGAGCTATGGCAGTAGGTCAGTATTATGTCTTCATGGGCTGGGGGTGGGTGTGACCCAGCTGGGCAGGTTAGTATTTTTTCAGAGCTGGGAAGCGTGACTGAGGGCAATGCACATGCGTGGGTCTAGGAGTGTAGTAAACTGATGCACAGAGCTCGGGTGGTGGGGTGCGGGGTGAGGTTGTATGACACTATGGGCGGGGTGGTAGAGGTGTAGTCTAGGTTTGGAGGTAAGCACCCACAGCCTTTATGCACTGGGGAGAGCCTGCAGGGAGCAGGGAGGGGGAGGTAGTGCCTGGGAGGAGTGCAGGAGAGGTGGGTTGGGCTGCACTTGGGGTGGGGGTGTGGGGTGGGTATTCGTACTGGTGTTGGTGGGGCAGGGGCACTTAGAGCACTGGGAGTGGGGGCAGGTGATGAGGTTCAGGTGTGTGGAATGCATGGCGAGTTGTAGGTGACGGGGCTGTACTGATGAGGGTAGCACATTCAAGGAACATGGCTTGGCTTACTTCCTAGTCCCTGTCTCCCCATCAGTGCACTCCTGTGGGGTCTGTGCTTCTGCATTAGGCTCCAGTCTTCTGCCTCTCAGTTCCTCAGCCCCTGCAACTAGGACTGCTCTATGTAGTGCAGAAGGCTCTCCCAGGTCAGCTGCACTCCTGAGTCGCCATCTCAGTCATGCGCCTGTCCCTTCTCTCCTTGGAGCAGAGCTGAACTCATCTACCCTATTCAGCCATCTTCCTGGAATTCCAAACAATCTACTTTTTAAATTTTTTTTATTTTTAACTTTTTTTATTGTATAGTATAACATATATACAAAAACAAAGAAATAAAAAAGCAATAATTTTCAAAGCACTCTTCAACAAGTAGTTACAGGATAGATCTCAGAGTTTGTCATGGGCTACAATACCATCATCTCAGATTTTTCCTTTTAGCTGCTCCAGAATGTAGGAGACTAGAATGCTTAAATATTTTTTTATCACCGCTATTGACTTTTTCCCTTCTTCTTTTTTTTGAAAAATAACGTATATACAAAAAAGCTATAAATTTCAAAGCACAGTACCACAATTAGTTGTAGAACATATTTCAGAGTTTGACATGGGTTACAATTCCACAATTTTAGGTGTTTACTTTTAGATTTTCTAAAATACTGGAGACTAAAAGAGATATCAATTTAATGATTCAGCCTTCATATTCATATGTTAAATCCTATCTTTTCTGCACAACTCCACCATCACCTTTGATCTTTCCATCCCTCTCTTCAAGGGTGTTTGGGCTATGGCGATTCTAAATTTTTCAAATTGATAGGGTCTGTCACTAATATGGGGCAGGGAGATGGAACTATCTGATGTTCTGGAGAGGATGGGCTTTCAGGACTTATCTGGACCAGGGACCCATCTGGAGGTTGTAGGTTTCTGGAAAGTTACTCTAGTGCATGGAACCCTTGTGGAATCTCATATATTGCCCTAGGTGTTCTTTAGGATTGGCTGGAATGGTCCTGGTTGGGGGTTGGCAGGTTATGGTAGATAAAGTCTACCTGAAGCATATGTAAGAGCCACCTCCAGAGGAGCCTCTCGACTATTTGAACTGTCTCTGCCACTGATACTTTATTAGCTACACTTCTTTTCCCTCTTTTGGTCAGAATGGAATTCCAACAACTTACTTTTAAGGCTTGGAAAAGCTAGTCATCAAATTTACTTGAAAGGGAAAGAGACCTGACTTTGAATAGCCAAAAATAATTCTAAAAATAATGATGTGAGAGTATTACCACTTCCTGAGTTTAAAGCTTATTGTAAAGCCACAGTGGTCAAAACAGCATGGTACTGGCCCAAAGATAGATATATGGATAAATAGAATTGAATCAAGAGTGCAGGAATAGACCACCAAATCTATGGTCAATTGATCTTTGATAAGTTCCCCAAATCCACTGAACTGGGACAGTATAGTTTTTTCAATAAATGCACCTGGGAGCGCTGGGTATCAGTAGCCACAAGAGTGAAAGAGAACACCTACCTCACATCCTATAGAAAAATTAACTCGAGGTAGATCAAATACCTAAATATAAGAGCCAGTACCATAAAATTACTGGAAGAAAATATAGGAAAGCATCTTCAAAACCTTGTAATAGGAGGTAGTTCCTTAAACTTTATTCCCAAAGTGCAAGCAATGAAAGAAAAAAGTGATAAATGGGAACACCTCAAAATCAAATGTTTCTGAGCCTCAAAGGACTTTTCAAAAAGGTGAAGAGGTAGCCAACTCAATGGGAGAAAATATTTGGAAACCACATATCTGATAGGGGATTGATATCCACTATATATATAAAGAAATCATACATCTCAACAAGAAAAGAACAAACAACTCAATTATAAAATGGGCTAAAGATATGAATAGACATTTTTCTAAAGAACAAATACAAATGGCTAAAACACACATGAAGAGATGCTCATTTTCATTAGCTATGAAGGAAATGCAAATCGAAACTAAAATGATATAACATCTCACATTTATAAAAATGGCTGTTTTTAAAGAAATAGGAAACTACAAATGTTGGAGAAGATCTAGAGAAATTGGAACACTTATCCACTGCTGGTGGGAATGTATAATAGTACAGCCACTGGGGAAGGCAGTTTGGAGGTTCCTCAGAAAACTAAATTTCAAGTTGCCCTGTGACCCAGCAATATTACTATTTGGTACATACCTAGAAGAACTGAGAGAAGTGACATGAACAGACATTTGCACACCATACATAAGTAAGGTTTTATATAACCACTTCAAAGGTATGAATATTATACAAAGAATCAAAATAGAGGGGTTTAGGGGAAAAATTACTATTGCATGCTGTGACCTATAGTTAACAGGAAGATGTATCAGTACCCAGCAATACTAAGGGTAAATAATTGAAGGGGGTAGGAACAAGAGTTAAGGGGTTTTTTTTGGATATTCTCTTGTTGAGGGT
This sequence comes from Tamandua tetradactyla, assembly GCF_023851605.1. NCBI lineage: Eukaryota > Metazoa > Chordata > Mammalia > Pilosa > Myrmecophagidae > Tamandua > Tamandua tetradactyla. The sequence continues at coordinate 174,697,691 of NC_135327.1, read as the reverse complement.
ATGTTTATCTGCTATTTTTCTCTTTGGAGCAATGAATATTGTCTAAAATTGAGAGTGCTGATGATTATACAACTAAGTGAGGATAATATGTGACATGGACTGTTTATTTTGGACATTATCCATAGTGCCCAATGTATGGAGGCAATACTTTTTAATTATCTGTCCAATATGTCCTGGAATGTATCTGGCTATTACCTTAAGCTGTATAGAATTACAAGCCCTCATTTCCATTCTGGGCTCCATTTATTTGGGTTGTTTAAATGAACTATGAAGACAGATTGAATTAGATCGCAGAGTCAGGCTCAGAGAGAGAGCGGCCACATCTGAGAAACAGACTGAAGGGTACAATGACTGAGAAGCAGAAAGGTGAACTGTGGTGAATACATATGATGGAATATTGTGCGGCTACAGAGAGGAAAGAAGTCATTAGGCATGCAACAAGGTGATTGAACCTTGAGGACATTATGTTGCACAAAATAAACCAGAAACAAAAGGACAAATATTGCATGGTCTCTTTTAGAAAATACTCACAAGAAATATTGGGCCTAGATTGCAAGTTCTTATAGCAGTCACATTTATTCTTGAGATTTTAAGTGTTTTTCTAGATTCTGAGATGCTGTACTATATATGCATAATTTGGTATTTCCCTGGAACTTTAGGTACCTATGTGGTACCTAAGACTCAGAGTTGGAGTTCTGAAGTTCTGAAAGTCAGAATTGCTATATACAAAAACTATTAAAGAAACTGAAAAAGGGATCAGGCTTCAATTACAGATAAGAATGAAGCTGATCTGGTTGGGACTAAGGTAAATCTGAATACAGAGTAAAGGATGACAGGGTTTATATTTTAGAACTTCACCTACTATATGAGGCCAAAGGAAGAAAGATTTATTTTGTCCAAAAACTAAAGTTTCTGTAGCATAAAATCTATCTCAACCTGTCTGGATAGTTCATTTAAACAGCCCAAATAAATGGAGCCCAGAATGGGAATGAGGGCTTGTAATTCTGTATAGTTTAATGTAATACCTAATACATCCCAGAGCATATTGAACAGATAATTAAAATGTATTGGCAAAGTCCCTGAAGGGCCTGGAGAAAAAAATAGGGAACTATTAAACCTTCCCACCTGGGGAACCCTCTCAAACACTAGGGGCTCCAAAATCAATAGGCCAAGCCTTTGATTTTGAGGCTTTCTCTTATGAAACTTACTTCTGTAGCAAAGAAGCTGAAGTCTACCTATAATTATGCCTAAGAGTCACTTCCAGAGAATCTCTTCTGTTGCTCAGATGTGGTCTTTCTCTAAGACCAACTCTGCAAGTAAAATCATTGCCCTCCCCACTACACGGGACATGACATCTAGGGGTATAAGCTGCCCTGGCAATGTGGGACATGGCTCCCAGGGATGAGCCTGGCCCTGGCACCATGGATTTGATGATCCCTTCCTCACAAAAAAGGGGAAAAGAAATGTACAAAATAAGGTATCAATGGCTAAGAGAGTTCAAATGCAGTCAAGAGACTATTCTGGAGGCTACTTGTATGCAAGCTTCAGCTAGATAATTGCCAAGGTTTGACAAACTCCAACCAACATCATTTCTGTTAACCCTAAAGAACACCCAGGACTCTATCTGAGATCCTACAACAGTTGCACACTCTAAATTTACTTTTCAAAAACCTAAAACTGTTAGATGGTTTCTAGGCCAGATAAGTCCTGAAACCCAGAGGTACCAGTTTTTCCAAGAACATCAACTGGTTCCATCCCCCCATCCCATATTGTGGACACCCCTTTTCAACATGAAAAAATTAGAATGGGCATAACTTAAATATTGCTAAAGATTGGGAGGAGGATCAAAAGAAAAGGAGGAGTTACAACAAAGAGATTAGATTTAACAAATGAGTATGACTACTCAATCATTATATTGATATTTCTTTTTAGTCTCCAGTGTCTTGGAGCAGCTAGAAGGAAAAACCTGAAAATATGGAGCTATAACCCATACCAAACTGTGAAATCTGTTCTATAGCTAATTGTTGAAATGTACTTTGAAATTTATTGCTTTTTGTGCATATTTCACAATAAAACTATGAAAAATAAAAAATAAAAAAATTAAGAGGTCAGGGCTTCACACCCAGAGAGACAGATTTACTTGGTCCAGGAAAGGGCCCAGACATAAGTACTTTAAAAATATATATTTTAATTGAGAAATATCCATACATGTACATCCAAGCATATTACACAATCAATGGCTCACAATATCATCACATACTTGTGTATTTTTCACCATGATCATTTTTGGAACATTTGCATCACTCCAGAAAAATAATAAAAACAGAAAAAAAGAACTCACACATCCCATAGCCCTTACCTCTCCCTCTCATTGACCCACAGTATTTCAATCTATTCAATTTCAACATTTCTACCCATCTCCCCCTATTATTTATTTATTTTAATTCTTATTTTTTAAACTCATCTATTCATACCCTTGATAAAAGGAGTATCAGATACAAGGTTTTCCCAATCACACAGTTACATTGTAAGAGCTATAGGGTTACACTATCTCCTTCATGAATCAGGGTTATGAGAAACAAAGTTCAACAATTTCAGGTACTTCCCTGTAACCACTCCGAAACACCATAAGCTAAAGGATATCTATGTAATGCATAAGAATAACCTCCAGGATAACCTCTCAACTCTGAAATCTGGGTCTTTATTTTGTCTCATTTCTCTCTTTCCCCTTTTGGTCAAGAAGGCTTTCTCATTCCCATAATGCTGGGTCCTGACGCATCCCTGGGTGTCAGACCCATGTTGCCATGGAGATTTACATTCTGGGAGTTATGTCCCATGTAGTGGCAAGGGCAAGTTGGCTTAGTTGGCTTAGAGAGAAAGGCCACATCTGAGCAACAAAAGAGGTTTTATGGGGGTGAATCTTAGGCATAATCATCAGTAGGCTTTGCCTCTCGTTTGCAGGAATAAGCTTCATCTGGGCAAGCCCCAAGCTCCTTTCTCTCAAGTTCCCCAAAGGGACTATGCAAATACTTTTTTATTCTCTGCACAAATTACTCTGGGTATATCAGGGCATCACACTAACCTCTACAAACCAACTAGATTTCATGACTTATTCAAGATTCCATGTGGTTATGGTGCTTAAGTAAACTGACCATAAAGTTAAATTAGATAATGTGCTACCCAAAATATAAATTTTGTACCAAATAAACATCTCTACTTTTGATCTAGCACAGAGATTGAAGTTTGAAAATCTGGACCATATCGTCCTTTACCCACTACTCTGATTCATCTTAGTCCTATCCAGATCAGTTTCATTCAAATCTCTAGATAAAGTCTGATCATTTTCACCTTTTAAAACAGTTGCTGAATGGGCTAATGCTGACTTGCATAGCTTCAGTGTTCTAACTCTGAGTCTTAGGTGTCACATAAATACCTGAAGTTTCAGGGAACAGCCAGGTTATAGACAAATAGCTCAGCATCCCAGAATTTAAAAATATCAGTTATGACTCCTAAATATATGTGCTGGCCATAAGAATTTACAATAGAGGAAACTTTACAATAGACCCCAACCTGATAACCTATGCTCTCCACTTTATTCTCTGAATTTGTATATTATAGTTCATCCATATGAATGAGCATGGTAATATTTGTCTTTTTGTTTCTGACATTTCATTCAATGTACTGTTCTTAAGGTTCATTCACCAAGTTGCACACCTCACAGCTTCATTCCTTCATGCAGCCACTCAGTAGTCCATTGCATGTAAACACGACAGTCATTGTACCCTTCTATTCCTCAGTCATTGTACCCGTAAGTCACCTCCATCCGTTGAGAATCATGGACACTGCTGCCATAAACACCAGTGTGCAAATGTCCATTTGTGTCCCCACTCTCAGTTCCTCCAGATATACACCTAGCAATGTGGTTACAAAATCATATGGCAACCCCACCCTTAGCCTCCTGTGGAAGCACCACACTGCCCTCCAAGGGCTGTACCTCTCAGCTTCCCTACCTACAATGAATAGAGACATCTCTTTCTCTTCATTTTCTCTAGCATTTGTTTCTTTCAGTTCATTTTTAACCAATTTTATTTATACATCATACAATCCAACCTAAGTAAATAGACATGCCTTTGTCACTATAATCTACATGAAGGCATTTCCTTTTTTTCCACAAAGAATCCACACACATCCCCCATGCTTCACCCTCTGCCTCCATTTGTTGACATTATTTTTGGCATAATGCCTTTGTTATATTCAGTGGAAGCCTATTACAATGCACTATTGACATTAGACCCTAGCTTGCATTGGTTGTACATTTTCCTGTATATTGTCCATTTTCAACCCCTTGCAATGCTGACATTCATTTGTTCTCCCTGATGATAAAACATTTTTATATTTGTGCATTGAGTCACAATGATTGTCCATTCTAGGCATTCCTAAGTTATACCATCCCAGTCTCTGCTCTGTCTTTCCTTCTGGTTTCATACTTGCCCCCAGCCCTTCTTCCTCAACCATATTCACATTCAGCTTGTTTCAGTATACTTACATTATTGTGCTGCTATCAGGTAGTATTGTACTATCCATTTCTGAATTTTTACCATCAGTCCTATTGTGCAATGTGTATTCCTTCAGCACCAAATCCCCAATCTCGACCCTCTTTCTATCTTCTGATAACCTGTGTTCTTAACTTTAACTCTCAAAGTTTGCCCATTAATATTAGTTTATATTAGTGAGAACATACAGTATTTATTCTTTTGTTTCTGGCTAATTTTATTCAGCATAATATCCTCAAATTTCATCCATGTTGTTACATGCTTCATGACTTTATTCTGTGCTACAGCTGTGTGGTATTTCATCATATGTGTATATCATAGCTTGTTTAGCCACTCACTCATTGATGGACATTTAGGCTGTTTCTATCTCTTGGCAATCATAAATAATGCTACTATAAATATCGGTGTGCAAACATCCATTTATGATCTTACCTTCAGTTCTTCTGAATAAATTCCTAGTAATGGGATTGTTTGATTATATGACAATTCTATGCTTAGCTTCCTGAGTGCTTTCCAGAGCAGTTGTATCATTTTACATTCCCTTCCAGAGTGGTTGAACCATTTTACATTCCTACCAACAGTGAGTAAATATGCCTTTTTTTTTTTCACATCCTCTCCAGCACTTGTCATTTTCTGTTTTTTTTTTTTTTATAATGGCCATTCTAATGGGTATCAGATGATATCTCATTGTGGTTTTGATTTATATTCCCCTAATAGCCAGTGAAATTGAGCATCTTTCATATGTCTTTCAGCCATTTGTATTTTTTCTTCTGAAAAGTATCTCTTCATGTCTTTTGCCTATTTTTAACTGGGTTGTTTGTCTTTTGTTGTTGAGTTGAAGAATCTTTTTATATATTCTAGTTACTAAACCCTTATCTGATATGTGGTTTCCAAATATTTCCCATTGTGTAGGTTGCCTTTTTACTTTCCTGACAAAGTTCTTTGATGCTCAAAAGTGTTTAATTTTGAGAAGATCCTATTTCTTTTTTCAGTGTTCGTGCTTTGGGTGTAAGGTCTCAGAAACTACCTTCTATTCCAAGATTTATAAGGTATTTCCCTACATTTTCTTCTAGCAGTTTTATGGTCATGGCTCTAATATTTAGGACTTTGATCCATTTTGAGTTAATTTTTGTATAAGGTGTGAGATATAGATCCTCTTTCATTCTTTAGCATATGTACATCCAGTTCTTCAAACACCATTTATTGAAAAGACTGCTCTGTCCCAGAAGGGTTGGTTTTACTGACATCAAAAATCAATGGTCCATAGATGAGAGGGTTTATTTCTGAACACTCAGTTTAATTCCATTGGTCAGTGTATCTATCTTTACACCAGTACTATGCTCTTTTGACCACTGTAGCTTTGTGAGATGCTTAAAAGTCAAGTAGTGTGAGATCTTCCACTTTATTTTTCTTCCTCAAGATTTTTTTTAGCTATTGGGAACACCCTGCCCTTCCAAATAGATCTGATTATTGTTTTTCTATTTACTGCAAAGTAAGTTGCTGGGATTTTAATTGGTATTGCATTGAATCTATAAATCAATTTGGGTAGAATTGATATCTTAGCTATATTTAAGTCTTTCAATCCATGAACATGGCATTCCTTTACATTTATTTAGGTCTTCCATGATTTCTTTTAGCAATTTCTTGTAGTTTTCTGTGTATAGGTCTTTTGTATCCTTGGTTAAGTTTATTCCTAAATATTTTATTCTCTTGGTTGCTATTGTAAATATATTTTTTTCTTGATTTCCTCCTCAGATTGCTCATCATTAGTGTACAGAACCAGTACTGATTTTTGAGTATTGATCTTGTACCTGCCATTTTGCTGTACTCATTTATTAGCTCTAATAGCTTTGCTGTAGATTTTTCAGGATTTTTGACATATAGTAACATGTCATCTGCAAGTAGTTAGAGTTTTATGTCTTCCTTTCCAATTTGGATGTCTTTTATTTCTTTTTTTGTCTAATTGCTCTGGATAGAATTCTAGCACAAGAGTGAAATAACAATGGTGATAGTGGCATTGTTATCTTAGAGGGAAAGCTTCCAGTCTTTCCTCAATTGAGGATGATGTTAGCTGTGGGTTTTTCATATATTTCCTTTTACATGTTGAAGAAGTTCCCTTCTATCCCTATCCTTGAAGTGTTTTTTTATCAAGAAAGGATGTTGAATTTTGTCAAATGCCTTTTCTGCAACAATCAAGATGATCATGTGGTTTTTCTGCTTTGACTTATTGAAATGGTGTATTATATTAATTGATTTTCTTGTGTTGAACCAGTCTTGAATACCTGGAATAAATCCCACTTGGTCATGGTGCATAACTCTTATAATGTGCTGCTGAATTCGATTTGCAAGTATTTTGTTGAGGATTTTTGCACCTATAGTCATTAAAGAGATTGGTCTGTAACTTTCTTTCCTTGCAGTATCTTTGTCTGGGTTTGATATGAGGGTGATGTTGGCTTCAAAGAATGAGTTAGGTAGCCTTCCCTCCTCTTTGGTAGGTTTCACATGTGATGCCATCTGGTCCTGGACTTTTCTTTTTTGGAAGTTTGTTTATGGCTGATTCAATCTCTTTACTTGTCACTGGCTTGTTGAGGTCATCTACTTCTTTTTGAGTCAATGCTGGTTGTTCATGCGTTTGTAGAAAGTTGTTCATTTGATCTACATTGTCTAGTTTATTAGCATATCGTTGCTCATAGTATCCTCTCATTATGTCCATTATTTCTTCAGGGTCTGTGCTTATGTCCCTGCTTACATTTCTGATTTTATTTATTTGCCTCCTCTTCTCTTTTTTGTTAGCCTAGCTAAGGGTCCATTGCTTTCATTGATTTTTCTCAAAGAACAAATTGCCCATTTTGTTGATTTTCTCAATTTTTTTTCACATTTACAATTTCATTTATTTCTGTTCTGATCTTTGTAATTTCTTTCCTTTTGTTTGCTTTGAGGTTAGTTTGCTATTATTTCTCCAGTTCTTCCAAGTGAACAGTTAATTCCTTGATTTTTGTTCTTTCTTCTTTTTAAATATAGGCATTTAAGGCAATAAATTTCCCTCTCAGCACTGCCTTTGCTGCATCCCATAAATTTTGATATGTTATGCTTTTATTTCCATTTCCTCCAAGACATTTATTGATTTCTTTTGTAATTTATTTCTTGACTCACTGGTTGTTTAAGAGTTTTTTTAGCCTCCTTATAATTGTGAATTTTCTAGCTCTCTGCCTGTTTTTTATTTCCAACTTCAATCCATTATTATCTGAGAAAGTGATTTGTATAATTTCAATCTTTTTAAATTTACTAAGAATTGCTTTATGACCCAGCATATGATCTATTCTTGAGAATGATCCATGAGCACGAGAAAAATGTGTATCTCCCTGTTATGGCATATGATGTTCTGTAAATGTCTATTAAATCTATTTCATCTATTGTATTATTCAAAATCTCTGTTTCCTTATTTATCCAGTGCCTAGATGTTCTGTCCATTGATGAAAGTGGGAGAAGTCTTCCAACTATCATAGTAGAGGTATCTATTTCTCCCTTCAGTGCTGTCAGTGTTTGCCTCATGTATTGTGTAGAACTTTGGCTTGGTGCATAAATATTTATGATTGTTGTGTCCTCTTGTTGAATTGTTCCATTTATTAATACATAGTATCCTTCTTTGTCTCTATTAATCCTTTTACATTTGAAGTCTAGTTTGTTGGATATTAGTATAGCCACCCCTGCTCTTTTCTGATTGTTGTTTGAATGAAATATCTTTTCCAGTCTTTCATTTTCAACTTTTTTTTTTGTCCTTGAGTCTGAAGTGAGTCTCTTGTATACAGTATATAGATGGGTCCTGTTTTTCGATCCATTCTGCCAGTCTATATCTTTTGACTGGGGAGTTTAATCCATTAACATTTAATGTTATTTCTGTAAAGGCAGTACTTTCTTCTACCATTTTGTCTTTTGGATTTTATATATTATATCTAATTTTTTTCTCTTTTAAACTTTACTAATAGTCTTCATTTCTACACTCTTCTCCAGACCTCTCTCTCCTGCCTTTTCGTCTCTGCCTGTAGTACTCCCTTTAGTATTTCTTATAGAGTGAGTCTCTTAATCAAAAATTATCTCAGTGATTGTCTGAAAATACTTTAATCTCCCCCTTGTTTTTCAGGGACAGTTTTGCTGGTATAAAATTCTTAATTGGCAGTTTTTCTCTTTCAGAACCTTAAATATGTCATGCCACTGCCTTCTTGTCTTCATGTTTTTTTTGCTGAGAAATCCACACAAAGTCTTATTAAGCTTCCCTTGCATGTGATGGATTGCATTTCTATTACTGCTCAAAATTCTTTCTTTGCCTTTGACATGTGACAACCTGGTTAGTAAGTGTCTTAGAGTATGTCTATATGCATCTATTCTATTTGGGGGGTGCTGCACTTCTTGGATCTGTAATTTTATAAAAGATGGGAAATTTTCAGTGATTATTTTCTCCATTATTCTTTCTCCTTTTCTCTTCTCTTCTCCTTCTGGGATACCCACAACATGTATATTCATGTGCTTCATGTTGTCATTCAATTCCCTGTGACCCTGCTCATATTTTTCCATTCTTCTCCCTATATTTTCTTTTGTGTGATGGATCTCAGATGTCTATCCTTAGGTCACTACACTTTCTTCTGCCTTTTCAAACCTATTGTTGTAGGTTCCCATTGTTTTTTTCATTCACTCTATTGTGACTTCCATTCCTATAAGTTCTGCAGTTTGTTTTCATAAACTTTTGAGTTCTTCTTTATGTTAGCCCAATGTCTCCTTTTATATTCCCCCTTCACTTGTTGATTTGATTTTTTATGAGATATTACATGTCTCTTCGAACATCCTGAATTAGTTGTTTCAACTCCTGTATCTCATTTGAAGTGTTGGTTTGTTCCTTTGACTGGGCCATATTTTAGATTTTCCTATTATGACTTGTTATTATTATTATTATTATTTTTTTGCTGGCATCTAGACATTTGATTTCCTTAATTAGTTTATTCTGGAGATTGTTTTCACTCTTTTACTTAGGATTTTCTTGCTGGATGGCTTTGTTCTTTATCTGTTCTTTGACATTTGGTTCAACTTATTCTGGACCTCTAGCATAATTTCTGTTTAACTGATCAGGATTTTTTAGTTCTTGGTCTTCTGTTTCTTGCCCTGCCTATAGATGGAGCCTTTTTTTTTTCTCAGGAGGATTTCTTTATATATTATAGACTCCAGTCAGAATTTCTCAGTCCAAACAGGCCTACATCTCAGGAGGAAAGAGTAACCAACATCAGTTTTCCCTGAGGGTGAGACCCAGCAGATTGTCAGACTTTCCTATGAAGCCTCTAGACTCTGTGCTTTTCCTATCCTGCCCAACCTGCAGCTTCCCATTAGCTTAGCAATGTGATGTCTAATTTTAGTAGACTCTCTCTGCTAGAGGCGTGGTTGAGATAAAGGTGAGGTAGTAAGACGGCTTTGATTGCTTCTGTTTTCCAGTCCCTGGGGACTGAATTCCTCGAAGGAGGGATTCCATTTGAGCTGGACCCTACCCCCTTTTCTTGGGGAAGATAGGCCCTTTAGGGAATTAATCCCTTTCACCTGACGATTTACATTCTCTCTCAGACATGCTTTAGTTCCACCCTTGCCTAGAGCAGTGCTGAAAGTGGGAGAGTGCTTGCAATTCTATCTAATGAGCAGTTTAAGAAGTTAAAGAAAAAGTTGGATCTCTGCTGTTCAGGTTTGCCAATCAATAGCTTGTGTTGGTACATGGCTCTATGTATCTCCAGACTCTAAGCATCCCCTTTTCTTGGAGTACAGCCCTTTTCCAGTATTTTGTACTGTCCAACTCAAAAGCCTCTGTTTTTGCTTTTTTTCCCTCCATCAGCCCTGCTCTCTCTCTGCTAGGGCAAAAACTCCTAGTACCTATAATGCTTATTCCAGGTTTATCTATGCTGGGGGCCTGTTTTCAGTAGTCAGAATTTCTTAATTAATTCCACAGCTGGAGCTTGGTTGAGGTAAGCCCTTGCTTAACTTGTAGCTTAGCCCTTGCTTAGTCTGCTTCTTTCCCTTCAGGGAATCAGCCTGCTGTGCCCATGGGGGAAGGACACTGGCCTCCTCGGCTTGGGGAATTTACAGTTTTGTGTGGGATCTCAGCTGTTCCATCTGGTCCAGACTGCTGTATGCTGTATGTCTGGTCACTGATGTTCCCCCAGTAGTTGTTCTGTACTATTCCTGGCTATATGCTAGCTGCTCTGGAAGACAAATTAAATTCCATACCTTACTATGCCACCATCTTCACTATATGCATCAGTTCTTTTTAAAGTTCTCCATCTGTTCTTATTGTGACTCTGACTCAGTATTAGAATGATAGCATAAGACCTAGCAGATTCCCTTCCCATCCAGGTGTATACCTGTATCCTGCCCCAGTATGGGAATTTAGCTATAAACTCTGGAGAGATTGAACCACAGGGGCTCTGGACTCAGTGTCAGCAGGCAAAGTTGAGAGTGAAATTGAGTTAAAGCCAGTTTACCTAACAGTGAGATATCTTCAACCCTCTTCTTTTATTCAGATTCCCAGCATACTAGAAGCAGATTTAGCTGCCCAAGGCAAGAATTCAAAGCATTAAAGCACTGAAAAGAAGAAAAAGCACATACAAAAAAGCATCAAAGAGAAAAGAACTAAAAGTGTCAACATTTGGAGTTTCCTAACAAAAGTTTCTGTCTCCTTCAACCTTATCACCCTATAGCGAGATAACCACTGGAAAAGCCAATAGTAAAACTTTCAGTCAACATTCCAGTGCTTTGCTCTTTAACATGAATAATCAAGGACATCAGGCATTTGAAAAAAGACTTCAACATGTGACAAAATTTGAACTAAATAAAAAAAGAATTCAGAATAAACAAATGTAAAGCACATTACAGAAGGAAAACAAAAGTACTCTAGGATTAAAATGCTTTGAGATGTAAGATAGGACACTGTATTCTTAAAACAAGAACAGAAAATTGTAAAACAAGGAATTTCAAAGAGCAAGAACAGTATCTAATGTATTGAAAATAAGAGAACAGAAATAAATTTAACAAAAAAGTTACAAGAGAAAGTTGGAGGAAAATCTCTCAGAAATTAGGTCAGAGACTGAAAATAGAAAAAAAAGATGCAATCCAGAAGAGCCAACATCCGAATAAAAGGAATTTAGAAAAAGAGAACATAGGAAATGAAGGGGAAAGAAGACATTTCCAAAAAATACAAAGACATTTTGAAAAGAATATGTTTCCAAACTGAAAGGATCAACTGAATGCTCAACAAAATGAAGAAAAAATATATACATGAAGGCACAACATCATGATTTTCAAAATTCCATGGTTAAAGAGCCTAAAAGCCAAGAGAAAGAAAGAAAATAAGGGGCAGGGTGGTATGGGGGGTATAAAAGAGAAGGAATCACCATGGGAATAGGCCTTCCCACTAGCAACATGAGAAGTTGGAAAACCATGGAGACTTGTTTTCAATATTCTGAGGAAAATTTTTTTTTAAACCTAGAATTCTATACCTAGCCAAACTATGAATCAACATGAGACTGTAATGTATTTTCAGAAATGCAAGTCTCAAAAAATCAACTCCTATGTATCCTTTATTAGGAAGCTACTAGAGGAAGTCTACCACCCAAAGTAGAGGGTAAACCAAGAAAAAGGGAGTCAGAGACCCAGTAAATATGGGCATCATCTTAGAGGAGTTAGGTTGAAGCTGAGGGGAAGTCCAAGAGTGAGGACTGTGGAGTAGAGTTTCTGTCAAAGTTGGAAAAAGAGAATTGAGAGGTCTGGAAGGGATGTCTCTAAGAGGAAAAAAAAAAAATCAATGGATTAAATATCAAATATATTGGATATACCAAGAAGAGATATTCTGGTAGAGGGTTTGAAGAAAAATTAGTGAGGGGAACATAAGAACTAAACAAATAAAGCAAGGCTATTGTTTATTCTAGGGAAAGCAAAATAGCTATATAGAAAAAGAAATATAATCACAGAATACTGCATGGATCAGCTGTGAAATCTGCTGTTTTGAATCACACTCAAAACAATGTAAGCAATGAAAACTGTGATAGAATAATCTTGGGAAAATGATGAGAGGAAAAGTGTGCGTGTGTGTGAAATATCTTAACTCTCATTTTGGATAGTAGGAAATCAGTAGATAGATAAAATTAAAAGCATAAACAAATAGAAGTTTAGCATGTTATTTAGAAATGTGAAAGTAAATGCCAAAAGGTGATGGTGAAGGGGCAGGGAAAGGGAAGGCTATTTTTCATTATCAGCCTTGAGTAATATTTAATTCCTTAAACCTCATAGTATTCTGATAAAAGTAAAATTTAAATTTGAAAATACAAATACTACTTTGGTGGATATTCAGAATGGGATAGGTGAAGGGTTGAGTAGAGGCAGAGAAGGGTCAGGAGCCATTGCAATTATCTGGGCATCACATGTTGGGTTCCTTACGAAGTGGACTTGCAGCTGGAGTTTAGCATACAAACTGTTTATTAAAGTGGACCATTAGGATCAATGGGAGGGGAAGAAAGTGGGACTGAGCAGGAAAATGTCATGCTACAATGTAGGCCCAATGACAGCCTTAAATGAACCCACAGGGTTCTCTGGACCTAGAATAGCCCTTCAGAGTTATCCTGGGTTGGGCAGAGATGGCCGAGCCTTGGATGAGACAACTTTCTGTAGCTGACACATCCCTGAGGGGGCTGACAACTGAAGGCTGTGGGCCAACAGCATTCTAAGAGCTAAGGCAACAAGACCTTTATTGAAAGAGAATTTGGGCCATACATTATGGGGTTCACCACACTAGGTAAGACACCATAAGGGCCTGACTTAAATTGTGGCAGGGAGAATATGGCAATATGAGGGTAAGGAACAGAGTTCAGAGGCATTTAGGAAGTAAAATCTACATGGCATTCTGGTTGATCAGCTGTGGTGAGTGAAAAGAGGAACAAGTGAATTAGAATAATTTGGAATAGCCCCACGTTTCTCACTTGTAAAGCTGGAGTCACAGGGAGAGGGCATAGAAGAGGAGAGGAGAAGAGTTCAGTTTGGGATAAGCTGAATTGAGTGGATTAAGACCCTTTGCTGTCTGATACCACAAATTATTTTACTTCTATATTATTTTACCTTTATATATCCCATGTCTAAATTATCTTATTTCTATGCATCCCATGGCACCCAGCGCAGGGCTGGAATAAAGTACTCACATGCCAAATGCAAGGGGAGTAACTTATTGATGAGTGGCCAGGGGAATCTCAGGTCTCTAGCTATCTAGGATCCCCCACCCTCTCCGTTGTCAGCCAGATCTGTTCCCACCTTCCATGATATTCTCTCTGGTACTTGGATGTGACAGATGCTCTGCAGAATCTGTGTGAATGGTGTGAAAATATGGTGCCAAAAGAGGGGGAAATGCATTTAAATTATTGCAGAATTAACCAGTTTTCTTGGAGATGAGCTCAAATTATATACATTAGCAGGACAGGGAGGTAGTTGCATTTTGGGTCCACAAAAGTCAGAAAGGCAGAATTAGGGATCCCTGATCTCCATAACTCTGCTCCTTCAGCACTAATGCTGTGTTGGGAGGGAGGGTCTTTCATTATGTGGTTGGATAGCCCTTCACCCAGGGAGGCTTGGTCCAGCACCCTCCAGCTCACTCGGGCTTAAATCATTGGCTCTGTACGCCAATAAAGAGCTAGGTTCTTGCAAATTGTCCAGCCGTCACTTCTGAGAGGCAAAAAAGTAAGTAGTGGAGAAATTTCAAGAACCAAAGGGGGAAAGATCTTAGAGACCAAATATACTAGTTCTTCAAGGCTCATTCTTCTGTGTGTTGAAATGTATCCATAGCATTAGCCATTCATGGGGCAGGAGGTAATTTACCCATTTTGTACACGAGACTGAATTGCGCTATCTAGAAGTAGAAGCAAGTCCATGACTTGGGCTATTTATTCTCTCTTTACATGGAGCCCCTGTGTAGGCATGCTTATCACTTGTGCTTGGGGATTGACTTAGAGTACGGGCCTTCTAGGGTTTATGGTGAAGGTGACTCTGAGAGTCACAGACTGTGGGGAACCAAAATGGGGTAGCCGAAGTAAAATTTGCTGATGGGGCTCATATCTAACCTTCATAACATTGGTTACTAAAGTCAACTCTCTGTGAGTTTTAAGGACAGCATTACATGACATAACCAGGATCCAAGAATTGTGGTTTCCAGACTCATGCTTCCTTTTACCAATCCTGAATAAGTTACCAGCTGTGACTTTCCATATGAAGTAGAACTTGGATTTTGAGTTGATTTCCAGGTCATGAAGATGAGTTTGGCTGGTTTTCCTCTGTTCTCTATGCCCCTGGCAATCCCTGGCATCATCATTATGATGACTGTTTGGTGTGGAACCTGTGTCTATGCTCATGGAGCAGATATTGTTGGTCTCAGTGTAAAGAGACAGAACCTGCAGCCATGTAAGCTAACCAACCAGGCTGGTGCTTATGGCCAGGAACTGGAGCTGCTATATGTTTTGCATACTGCTGTGTCCCCAGTGGACACTATCCCACCATCACCACTGCTGCAATCATTATGATGGCCACTTCAATGAATCTTGCCAGTGGTGTAATCACAGATAACATTGATACTTGGAACCTGAAATGTGGTTCCACTCCTGCAACAGCCCTTGACTAGCTGTATGACCTTGAGCATGTCACCTAACTTCTCTGATTTTCAGTTTCTGTTAAAAGGGTGATAATCTCTGGCTTGATTATGTCAGAGGGGGTTCTGATAATTGGATGGGAGTGCAAGGGAAAGCACTTCGTGAACTGTGAACCGCTGGTCTTGTTGATATCAATGCAAAGATCAAATGTCCCACATTCTTTCGTTCCCAGGATATTAAGGACCTGCCATGTGCTAGATACTAAACCAGGTGCTAGGAATGTAAGGGAGGCAAAAAAAAAAGAGAGAGAGAGACAAAGTATCTGCTCTCATGGTCTTTGTGGTCTGGTGTCAAAATGCTCCATGTACAATTTTCTGGTCTGCATCCTGTGGGCATGTTACTGTGGACACTGGAGGTTGCTTCTTGCTAGTCCTGGATGTGCATTTAGAGAGATGGTTTTCAACCTGTGCTCTGAAGAGCCAGGGGTCCCAGGGAAATACTCACCTGGGTAAGGGGCAGAGCAAGCAGGAGGGATTTTTGGCCCTCCTCCCTGGCTTCAACCAGGCTTGCTTCTCTTCTACTTTTTTTGATTATTTGACAATTTTAGTGGGAAGAATTGGACAGCCTTCATTTTTTTCAAACTCTGGCATTTGATTCATGAGTAAGCCTCTTTAAAAGTCCCTTTCCTTTCCTCCCAGTGGCAGTCAGAGGGAAAGATTGCTTGTTGCCATTCGCGGATTGTAATTAGGTTCTGGTGGTTTGAAGCTGTTTATACCTCAGAAAATCATGTTCTTAAATTTAACTCATTCCTGTGGGTGTGGACCCATTTTGTTGTGGTCACTTCAGTTAAGATGTGGCCCACATTAATCAGGATGGGTCTTAAACCTATTGCTGAAGTCTGTTATAAATGGAAAGAAATTCAGACACACAGAGAGAAAGACACAGAAAACAAGGAGCTAGACATCAGTGGAACCTAGAAGATAGAGACCAGGAGAAGCTGATATGTGCCTTGCCATGTGACAGAGGACTCAAGAATTGCCAGCAGCCAGCCCCAGGGTATCACAGTCTTTGGGGAGAAAGCACTGACTTGATGATGTCTTGATTTGGACTTTGTTTTAGCCTCAAATCCATAAGCAAGTAAGTAACCATTGTTTAACCTGACCTATTTCATGTATTTACTTGAGTAGCCCAGGAAACTAAAACATAGTATATGAAGAAGGGGATGGATGTGTGGTAACTCACTTGGAGGGGTGGGCTTGTGTCCTTCCTTTCATAGTCATGGAACAACAGTATGCATAAATAGCTTGGATGGCTGCCCAGCTGGAACTGCTGTGCTTCACAAGAGATGGGCATGAGTCTTCCTAAACACATTCTCCACCTCCAAAGAGAGTCAACTTCAACAGGTAACCTGGTCACCATGCAGGAGCATCACCTCTGGCCTTGTGTGGGTAAGTGGCGTTCTAACAGTAAATGGCAGACTCTCTGTAGTAGTTGATCCTGAAAGCAGACAGAACATTTCCGAGGGTATAGAATCCCTGAGGACTGAACACTGACCAACAGTTAACTAGAGTCTCCCCCCAAAATGGAGAGTCCTTTCTCAGGCCACAGTGGGGACCAGAAAATGGACGAAATACCTTTCTTAGCCAAGCTAAACTGAAATATTCATGGTTTTCTGTCTTTAGTAAGCTCCTAATTATTTGGGGGTTTCCAAGAGGAAGTATTCTGCCCTGATTATTTCCCAACATTTTTATATTACCTACAATTATTTTAATGAGTGAATCCTCACTACAGCGTATTAGGGTACTCTGGCTGCTGTAATAAATAAAACCCAAAATGCTCAGACATGAGAGAACTTTGCTTCTTGTGCACATTAAATTCAGAACAGGTATTCTGGATTGGTTGGTATTGTTTTTCTCCAAGCAGTTACTCAAGGACTCGGGCATCTTCCCTCTTGTGGTTCTGACATCTTCAATGTGTGGCTTCTAGGGTTACCAAACCAGTGAAATGAAAAAGAACAGGGAAGATAGTATGTGGAAAGTTTTTAAAAACCAGTCCTGAAAGTAGCACACATCATTCCACTTACATTCCAGTGGCTGGAACTCAGAAACAAGGCTACACCTGAAGGTCAAGAAGTCTTGGAAATGTAGTCTTCCTACGTGTCCAAGAAGAAGAAATTTGGCAGATATCTAACAGCTTCTGCCACAAGTTAGGTTGGTCTCCCTATTGATGGGGTGGGGGGTGGGGGGTAGAGAGCAAGAAATAAAGTAAAGCAAGGAAAACTGTTAAATAGCAGTGAGGTAGTTGGCCATCCATACTCAAAGCTCTGCTGGGTAAAATAAAACAAAAGTGTGAAACTATTTTCACTTATCCGATTGGCCATCATTTTAAAGTTTGGTAGTGGTAGGGTTTAGGGAAACAGGTTGTCTCATGCAATACTTGTGAGAGAGTAAATTGGTGCTGCCACCTTGGAGAGCTATTTGTCAGTGTTTATGTCACAGTTTTAAATATTCGTTTCCTTTGATCCAGCCATTTCATTTCTCACTATCTTTCCTAGAGTAACACTATCATAGTTGTGCCATGAGGGATATTTATTGCAACAGTGTACATAAACTAGAAGATTGAAAACAATGTAAATGTCCATTAGTAGGGGACTGGGTAAATAAACTATGGTACACTGATTTTGAGGAACACCATATAATGGCTAAAAGAGATAAGACAGATTTATATGGACTGACATGGAAAAGGCTTTAGGATTTTGAACAAAGAAATAAAAACTAAACAAGACCAAAGAATCCTCCCATAAATCCTGCTCAGAAATATGTCATGTATCCAGAGTCACTTCAAAATCACAGGAGTGCTTGGGAATTTGACCTCATGGTATTGAATACGCCACTCAGTCTTTGAAGGTCAGTAGAGATAATGTGGCCCTGTAGCCTTGAACATGCTTTCACATTTTAAAAAAGGAGCTTTTTAAGACAAACTGACAGTAAGGAGTGCTGCTGCTGTCCAATAGCTCTCAATTATACCCCTGTGTTCCAGCAGTGGGACTGAGAGGCTCCCTAGCTAAAATCAAGTAATATCACGCAAATTTGCTTCATTCCTAGAATATGCTGGCCCTATACCGGGTACTGACACAGAGCGATGGATAAGACAGTCATTGGCCCTTTGCCCGTGGAGCTTACAGACTAGATATATTTTCTTAATTTATAGTACACATTAGGTCATGCATAGAATTCTCTCCATTTTCACTTTTTCCTCCCTTAAACTTTTTCTTTGATTTCTGATTCTGTTTAAATACTAACAAACACAAACAGACAACAGCAATAAAGACAAACAAGTAAAAAAATGACTATTAACAGGAAAATCCAGAAATAGTTTATTATCTTTAATTTGATAGCTGATCTTTTTGGACAGGTATGCATGATTGTGATATTATATTTTGCACATAGGATACACTGTCTCCTGCTCAAATTGTCAGTAGATGGATTTACAAATACAAATATCTCATGGAGTTTCCAGAGAATGTCATGATTTCCAGACTTGGTACTACCTAGCAAAGTTTGAGAACCTCTGACATATATTTCGATTTCTGTAGGGTTGTTTATTTTTCCTAGGGAATCAAAGCAGGCAGAAATCTTTGTTAAGAGAGTTTTCTGGGATTTACACTTCTCTGACATTTTCCCAGTGTTCTGAGTCATTCCCTTCTGGGCTGCAGCTCGTCTTGTCACAAAGCAGTGTCTGGGTCATAGCAAAACAGCCTAACAAATTTTTTAAAAATTTCAAGAAAATTCCTTTCATCTTCTCACATTTTTTTCAATGCCATGATGTCCATAGGGACATTTTTTTTTAAGTCCACTTTTCTTTCTTACCCAATTCTCTCACATAGCCCAATTATACAAAAACTGTCCCCCTAGCGTTAACCTTCCTCACCTGTTCTCCTTTCCACTTCCTTTCTTCATGATCGTGCCTCACAAAGGCCAGAGAGCTGGTCTGGCCATGGTAGGCCTGGCCTGGAGGAAGGGAAGGAAGAGCAAGCAACAGGCAAAGCAAGACAGAACCAGAGGGCAGAAGGGAGGGAACAGCAAGGAGCAATCACAGGTTCATAGTTCTTGTCCTTTCACACATCATTTGTCCATTCGCTTAGTCCATAAATATTTATTACGCAGCTACTCAGTGACAGAGCTTGGGGATACAATGGGAAACACAGTGAACACAGTCTCTGCCCCTCCACAAGACTCCAGTTTAGTGGGGCATAGAGACAAGTAAACATGCATTTACAGTGCACTGTGATGAGTGCTGTGACCAGCCATGCAAGGGACCAAGGACACTTATGGGGCAGAGAACATTGAGGAAAAACTTCCTGGCAAAATCCACATCATGTGCCAGGAAACCAGAGGCTGCTACTTGCCCACTGATACCTCTGATAAAGCATGCCCAAAATTTAGCTCATTAATGATTGCCCAGATAGAGATTACACATCTCAGCCTTCCTTGCAGCTAAGTATGGCTAGGTATTCTGGCAAAATGGATCTGGTGGTTGTAACTGGAGCAGGTATTTTAGACCATGTGATAGAAGCTGAGTGGCGAAGATGGCAGAGGAGAAGGACAGAAGGAGCTGGAAAACCTGGACAATATTGTGAGCAGAATTGTGCTAACAGCCCAACTGGCAGGCTATTACATGAGAAAGAAAAAAATTTTATTATATAATCTCTGTTAGGGCAAGTGGGCCAATATATTAACTCATGTATCAAGTTCATAAGAGATTCCATATTTCTCATCTTCTTTACTTAACCACTTGGGATTCCATGGTGAATTCAGCTGGGGTCCTTGGATCAGTCAATCTGGGAGGCATTTGGGGAATGGCTGATGATTTTTCAGATTCAATGGAGAGAGGGCCTCAGTGATGTAGACACTATCCCAATTTAATTCCCCTGAAAATTTCTAAAAGATGAACAGCCACTGCTTCAGGAGCTGAAAGAGTAGCTTTAAAGGGGAAAGTTTGTGGATTTGGCCTACAACCAAGTTCCTTTCATTTAGGAAGACAGGATACACAGAAACCAGGAATACAAATGTGTCTTTCACTCTTTGGCTTGGAGCACTTCAGCTAAGTGTTCAGGGACAGCCTTTGGATTCGACTGGAGATGGGCTCCTTGGCTTCCTGGGGAGGGTCTGCCCAGATGATACCTTCTCAGTTTCTAGGTTTGGTCCTTGGACTCTGTGGGCCATTTCTTGTGTCTTGATCAGTATCTCCTTCCCAACCCTCTCTCCCTGTGTTCCCTGCTCTTCCTATGGTGCTGCAGACTGTCCACTTCAACCTAGGAAGCCCCTCCCAGCAAGGAGAGCTGGTGGAGACCAGGTCTTAGAGAACAAACCTATCAACGTGATGACACCCTGGTTCTTCCTTCGCAAATGGTATCAGTCAAGCTGCGCCAGGTTGTGGCATAGTAACAATCCATTCCCAGATCTCACATCCAACTTGGGGCAGCATGTCTGTGTGGGTTGGTTATTTGAGAGACCCAGGTTGACCATCTTATGACACCACATTCAGCACAAGGCTTTAGGCTTTCTTGTGGCTAGAGAAGACCTGTCCTGAGCCATGGTCCTTGAGACTCCCCATTGGAAGTGACCCATATTATTGGATAAAACAACTCATGTAACCACTCCTAACTTCAAGGGGTGGGGGCACAATCCTTCCCTGTAGCTGGAAAGGAAGGGGAACTGGAAATATTGGTGATCAGGATTATGTCTACCATAGAAATCATACAGTGCAGAGGTTTAGGGGTCAGCACAATCTTCAAGGCAGGTGTGTGTCTCAGGAGCTTTCGAACATGGCCCACTGGTGCAGGGAGAACTGAGCAGGACTTCTAATTATATTTGTTCTTTTTCTGCTCCTTTTACAATTTTTATTTATCTCATATCTATTATATCTAGCATAATAACTATGCCTATTTATGAGGTACATAATGTTGTGCATCATTATAATTTAAGAATAAATAAATATGCATATATTGGCGGTGGATGCTCAAAAAAAGTTTTATGGGTGTAGCAAACAATTAAAAATATTTGGAGACCACTAGACCAGACAAACTTAGGTAGTGAGGGCTGAAGCCTCTTTGAAAATAGGGACTGGAGCGCTTAGCTCCAAGGTGACTCAGTTTACCTGGCTATGAAATTCTGATAATGAGACTCTTTTCAGAAGCTTCTAGGATCAATACCCAACAGGTCTTTAGAGATTAGAGGCTGAGACAGGGTAGGGTTAGGTTGAATATCTTTTCTCCTCTCTTACCTATAGCCAAAAAAATGCAAAAGCACTTACAGTGCTTTGCAGAGAGGCTGCAAAGAGGCCGCGTGCATTTGTAACTGTGCAGGGGAGCCTGCGGTGGCCATCAGAGGGTCAGGTGGAAAATGTTGCCTTTGCCTGGAGAGCAGAGGGAAAGAATGACCACTTTTGTCTGCCACTGCTTTTCCCTAGAGGGGCTGAAAATCTTGGAAAGTTTCACTCCAGGAGAAAGAGACAGAGAGACAGAGACAGAGACATGGAAAGAGAGTGAGAGAGAGAGAGAGAGGAGGGAGGGAGAATGAGTGTGTACGTGTGCGTGTGTGTGTGTTTGTACGCAGGTTGCGCAGGAAGTTGTGCGCAGGAAGTTGACATGAACACTGTCTACTAGTTTTTCTTACTCTAGGTTAAACTGGAATCTCCCAGCTTTAGAATATGAAAACAGAGTCACTTCCCTATCCATTCCAATGACAGGAAGACCAGAGATGGGGAGATTGGTGGAGGGAATAAAGGGCAGGTGCCAGTGGGTGAGGATGTGGAGAGAAAGCATCAGAAGACAGAGCAGAAAGTAAACAGAGGAAATGGCTATTTGTTATACACAAAGCCATCAGCAGCAGACCAGGTGATGAAATTCTGTTTCCAGGGACAAGGGTTGGGGGGGGGGGGCTGCTCACACCAGGCTGCTGTTGACAGCCTGTGGCTGGGCAGAGCAGTCCCAGCCCGTGTCTCACACTCAGTAGGAAGTCTGGGCAGCCAATGACTCTTTTCTGTCCTAGCCAGGCATAGAGGCTGAGAACTGTGTATAATGCAGCAGCAGTTTCCCCCAGAGACCTGCTTCCCTCATCCCTCCTCTTCCCATCTCTAGGAAGGACCCCCTAGTTTTCTAGTCCTAAAAGCTAGAAACCTCAGTAATCTCTCTAACACCCCCTTCCCACTTACTTAGTTGTCAGGTCCTGGCAATTTTGCCTCTCACGTTGTTCCTTGCCTTTCCCTCCCCAGGTCTTCTCCCAGGTCAGAAAGGAATAAATGTTGCGTGTTATAAAGCTCTGCACTAATACTGTCTCTTAGGACTTTCTAAATCTTTAGTTGCATGGAACAGAAACCAACATTCTGAAAATAAGAGAGAGAGACAGCACGCGAGTGAGCAAGAGCATTTCAAGGAGCCCAAGGGCAGGATTGTTTCAGGGGCAGCTCAGAAGAGTCTGGAAACTAGAACTCGAAAGCCTGTAGTGGATACTCTCTGCAGCTTGTCTCTCTCTGATGCTCAGTTCATATAGTGGGAGGTGGCTTTCCCATATCTGGTTAGTATTTTCATATCCTTTCAAGAGACCCAAATAAATCGAACAAGTCCTAGATTCATTGGAAATTTCTTACTACCAAGCTGGACCAGGTGCTTCTGACCAGCAGCTGCAGCCGGGACAGTAGGGTGGTCATAGACACACATGGCAGCTCGGGCCTGTGTGTGCCACCTTCAGCCTGGCCTCAGTGCCTTCTCTTTGGTCCTCATACTTGTAAACCTTTGCCCCCTACAATTGCTCTTAGTCTTCTATGCTTCCCCACCTTTGAGTTTTCTCTCTAATAATTTTCAGTATGAAAACAGTATGAATATGTCTGTTCAAAAGGTTCCATGCACTAGAGTAACTTTCCAGAAACCTACAACCTCCAGATGGGTCCCTGGACCAGATAAATCCTGAAATGCAGAGGGACTAACCTTTCCAGAACATCAGCTAATTCCATCTCCCTACCCCTTATTACTGACAGTCCCTTCCACCATGAAAAAGTTAGAATGGGCATAGCCCAAGTACCCCTAAAGAGTGGGATAGGAAGATCAAAGGTGATGGTGGAGTTATACAGAGAAGGTAAGGTTTAACAAATGAGTATGAGTGCTGAATCATTATATTGATATTTCTTTTAGTTTCCAGTATCTCAGAGCAGCTAGAAGTAAAAAGCTAAAATTGTGGAATTGCAACCCTTGCCAAACTCTGAAATCTGTTCTACATATAATTGTTGTGATGTGCTTTGAAATTTATTGCTTTTTTGTATATATGTTATTTTTCACAAAAAAAGGAAAAAAAGTGGATAGTGTGATAAATGTATAGCTATATGATGGTATTGTGAACCATTGATTGTTCATTTTGGATGATTACATGGTATGTGAGTATATAATACATATCAATCAAAAAGCAAAAATAAAAATAAAATAAAAAATATGCCTGTTCAGATGTCACCTTCTTCCTGGTGCATTCTGTCGCCCACTCTGGGTAGGCCTGCCTGAGCCCTTCCACCCTTACGCAGAGGAAACCTGCTGAGGATGGCAGCCACTCCCCACCTGTGGCTGCTGAAGACTTGAAATGTGGCTTGTCTGAATACTAAGGCTTAGTTAGGAAAAAAATGATGTAAAATATCTCACTACTAATTGTTTGTACTGATTGTATGTTGAAATGATAATATTTGGGATATATTAGGTCAAATAAAATATAATATTAAAATTAATTTCACCCGTTTCTTTTTACTTTTTTTTTTTTTCTAGACAGGGCTACTAGAAAGTTTAACATTACCTATGTGGATTGCATTATATTTCTATTGGTCAGTACTGGCCTTGACAGCACTCTCAGGATGGGCCTGGGCTTTTTCACTCACTGCTTTTGCTCAAGCTTTTCCTCCTTCTGGGAAGAGCTCCACATTCCACTGAACCAACTCCTACCCATTCTGCAAGGCCTCCCCCAAATGCTGCCCTTGGAACCTTCATGCCCGCAGGCGGAAGCAATGTACCCACCTTCAGATCTGCCGAGCCTTCCTTTTCTTTCCTTTTTGTATTTTAAAATACACTTTTGGCACATGTTGCTTTTACTATAATTATATATGTCTTATATATTATTATAATTATATATACACACACACACACACACACACACACACACACAAAGTCTTGTATTATACTCTAGGTCCTTGTGACTGTGTTTTATTTAGTTTTCTTTTCCAGCTGTAGATATCGAGTGTATCCATAAGTGACTGGAAAAATGAAGTCTGTGAAAGAAACTTGCACTTGCTACTGACTGGTTATTGTGAGGCCTTTGGACTGCTCGTTGTTTGAGTTCTCTCCACTCTCTTGTCCGCTCCATCACAAGCCCACACATACTCTCTCTGATCCCCGGTTACCATAGTCATTTCTTCATTCATTTATCAAATATTTCATGATCCTTTCTGTGCCAGGTGCTTGTTGATTAATGCGGACAAAGAAAAAGCCATGGTCCTTGTTCTCAATGAAGTTACAATGCAGTGGGGGAAAGTGATAATAAAAGTGAATAAATTAATAAACTTGCATGAATGGTGCTATGGGGGAGTCAGATGTAGCTGGGGGAAGGGCAGGTTTATTTGTATTTGTGGTCAATTTGAGGCAATTGCATTTAAGCAGAGCCTGGTCTGATGAGAAGTCAGTTATGCACAGCGCAGGGGAAGGGGCTAAGGCAGAGGGAATCTGACGTGGCAGTTCTTGGGAGGGGAAAGCACATGGTGTGCCTGGAGCCCAGGGAGGGAGGAGGAGAGATGCAGAAGGCTGAAGTGTGTTTCTCTGTGTTCCTGAGCTCTGGAGAGTGAGAAGAATTACCCATAGGTCAGTTCCTCTCCGTGTTCTGAGTTTACTCTTTAAGACTTAGGGAGAATCACAGAGTAAACTTGACCCTGAAAGTCTCTCAAGGTAGTTCTCAACAAACTGTAATGTTAATTCCATTACTTCACATAGTGTTAGAAAAGTAAATGGCTTGGGTGACTGGATGCTCAATAGTGTGTATATACACAAATGTATATACACACACACACACGCACACACATATACATACACTTTCTGTACAAAATGATATCAATGATTTCATCCTAATGCTATTTTTATATAGACCTGGGGTTCTCACCCAGGGGTGATTTTGCACCTCCAGAGGACATTTGGCAATGTCTAAAGACATTTTTGGCTGCCACCTCCTTGTGGGGGACTGGTGGTGCTCCAGGCATCTAGTGGGTAAAGGCCAGGGGTGTGGAAAAACATCTTCTAATGTACAGGACAGTTTCCTACAACAGCATTTACCTGGGCCCAAATGTCAATAGTGCTGAGGCCGAGAAATTCTGATATGGATATAATCAGGATGAACGTATTCTTTTGATGGATGGCAAACTGAGTCTCTGACACAGGCTGCCTAGTCCTACCTCATATCCATTGTCACCAAAAAGAAAAAGAAACCCAATATTTTCAAGGTCACTAAAAGACATTATTTCTAAGTGTCCCATGCAGCTAGGTGCAGCATGTGACTGAGTCCTAGCCAGTGAGGTATAAGCAATGCTCTGTCTTTTGGGGAAGATTCCCAAGATGGAGCTGACTTGGCTGCCGTTGGGTCAATGGGACACTAGGCTCTTGTTTTTCTTCCTTTCTCCGACCTAGAATGTGGTGTGATTGCTGGAGCTCAAGCAGCCATCTTGGAATATGAATGACCTTGAGGATGGAAGTGGTGGTAGATTGAATTAGGGACCCCAACAAAGACATGTTCTTAATCTTAACCCTCATTCCTATGAGTGTGAACCCACTGTAAACAGGTCGTTTATAAAAATGTTGTCTTAGTTATGGTATAGCCCAACTAAACAGGGTGGGCCTGAATCTAGATTATGGAGTCCTTTATGAGCAGAAGAAATTCAGATACAGTCAGTTTCAGCAGGCCACAGGGAGAAGCTGGAAGTCAGCAGAAACCAGAAAAGCAGACAAGAGAGAGAGAGAAGGAGAGAGATTGCCATGTGACGGGAGGCAGAGATGCAAGCCAAGGAACCCTAGGGATTGCAGCAAGCCAGTGCCAAAACACTAGATTTCTGAGAGAAAGCATGACCATATCGATGTCCTGATTTTGGATATCTAGCCCCAAATTGTGAGCTAACAAATTCTCATTGTTTAAGCCAATCCATAGTGTGATATTTGTCATTGCAGCCTGGTAAACTAAGAAGCCGTGAGGTTCTTGCAGATGGTAGAGCACAAAGGATCCTGGGTCTTTGTTGACTTTCATGGATCCCCTGGACTCCTTTCCTCTTGACTCCTTAGACATGAAAGAATAAACCCAGTGTGTTTAAATCACCAGTATTTTTGTTTGTTTGTTTGTTTGTTTGTAACATGCAGCTGAATCTATTTCTATCTGATAAAGAGCCACAGAGGAGACTGAAGGTCCGGTGCTCTTTCCCACTGCACTAAGTCTCTCCGGGGCTCCTTTCTCATCAATGACATCTGTCCTTTTTTTGGTCCTGGTCCCTCCTGCCTGCTAAATTGTCTGCCAACCTCAGATCTGCCTTTTGTGGTTTCCTCATGTTATGGACAAGACTCTGCCTATAGGCAGATTTGCATATAACCTCTCTTTCAGGATGGTACCCGAGGTTGTTTGATAGATTGCCCACCTTTGGGTATGGGCACAGCCATTCAGTAAAGTAGCCTCTTGGCCCTCTGATTGCTCATGTGAGATGCTGAGAAGTTGTGAAGGAGTCAGTACTGAGAAATGTGCACTGGGCCTGCACTGCTGCTGTCACTTTAGAAGTCTGAAGTTCTGCATTCGGGCTTGGATTTGGAAGCGTTCAGACATGTTTGCCAAAGGCTGGAGTTTTGATGTAGAGTGGGGAAATAGCTGTTACTTTGAGGGGGAGAAAAACACCTTTCATTTCTCAAGGGAAAGATAAGTAAGGCAACTTTGTGGTATCTCACGTCTGATCTTCTGGGGAGCAGATGTTCCTTGAGGAATGACTGGTCCAGAGGCGACATATTTAAGTTCGCAAACACCACACATTTAGATGTTAGACATTTCAGTGTTGCTAAAGAAAACCATTGAGTTAAACATCCAACTTTTCCTCTTAGTTTGTCAAAGAGAGACTTTTTAAATTTAACTTGGCTGTTGGCAGTGGAGCCAGCTCATTTGCCAGTCTCAGAGATGGAGAGTGGGGTGTGTGTGTGTGATTGGGGTTGGGGAGAAGAAAGACAGGAGGGGATGGGGAAGAGGGCGTGACTATGTGCACAGAAAGCCTCTGTCCCTTGTGGGGACAGGGACAGAATTGCTCCCACTGGCCGTGAACTTCCCTGTTTAGCACCTCCCAAGTGGCGAGCCTATGTTCCTTCAAGAGGCAATATTGCCACGCTGAAGGGGAAATCCATCCCTTTGCCATATGGGCAGTTATCTTCTGAAAGATGCACCCCTCCAGGGTAGAGGAAATTCTGATTGAAGAGAGCCTTAGGTAAATGAATGGAAAGTATTCATTAGGATTAGAATGAATGACGCTTGGGGTTTAAAAGATGTGCTTTGGGCTGGGTAAATTGCTTCTCTTAGCCTTATGACCCTCTTATCATTTATGCACATTTTAGTTTTTAAAACATGGTGGGGAATGGATGTTGGGGGAGGTTGCTGCTGAGAGCAGGGAAGCAGAGCTTCAAGCAGCTGTATTCAGGATGAATACGATGAAGCTCAGCTTTTTATTTTTAGCAGGGGTGGGGTGGGGGGAGCTGGGAGAATCTTTGAGGAGGGGATTGAAAAGCTTCTTTTGGAGGATGAGGATGGGATGGTTATGGGTTGTACCTCCAAAACTCACCCATGCAGCAGCAGCAGCAGCAGCAACAAAAGCCAGGGCAGCTCTGCCACATAAATAGCAAAGCTCTTCTTCCTATTCTCAGGGACTCCAAATGCCAGTGCCCTGGTGGAGAAACCGAGACCCAGAGGGGTGCAATGACTTTTCTCTGGTTCCCCAGTAATTCTCTGGGAGGAGCAGGGCCAGGCTGGGTCTCTTGGCATCCAGTTTAAGGGTTTTGTCTTTGTGATTGCTTTGATTTCATAATAGCACTTTCCGCTCTGGGTTCTTGGAAGTGTTCCATAAATGCCCTGCTATGTGAATCTCTTTCTTAAAATAGGAAAAGAATAAACTCATCTATGGAAGGACCTTGTGAAGAGAACTGGGCATAATTACAAGTCACCCTGGTTTCACTAGTTCAAGCAGGCAGATGGTGGATAGAACTGCAGCCAGACAATTTGCACTTACCAAATTAGCAGCCGTCTGTTAAAGTGTGCAGAAATGGGGAAAAAATGGGCATCTCTCTTTTCACCATATAAGGTGAATAAAACCAATGCTCGTGGAGTGTTGGCCCTACAGGAAGCAGAGGCAATGCTTTCCAAGATACCCCAGCAAAGGTCACATACTTCCCCTTTCCACTGCTTATGGGAGGCAGCCGAGAATGGTGAAAAGAACACAGCTTTGGAGACAGACAGTTAAGGGTTCAGAGCCCAGGTCTGGCACCTACTAGCTGTGTGGCCTTAGGCAAGTTAACTTCAGAGAACTATTTACTCATCCATAAAATGGGGATAATAATGCCTACTTCATATGGTTTTTGGGGAGGGGGCTCTAAGTAAAAAAAGAAAGGAATAGTAAACGGTGCATGGCAGATATTCTACTGTGATAGCTCATTAGTAATGGCTGTTGATCACACTTGTATCCTATCCTGCTATTGCCGACAAACAATCAGGGCCATGAGAAGAGGAGTGGGGAGTCCAAGGAGAGTGAACGGCCCAGGACTTGCCCGCTAGTAACATGTTCTTGTAGATGGTCTAGTTCCTTCACATATGGAGGAAGAATGCGGGGCTTACAAGCACGTGGGGGAGTATCTCGCATACTCTGAGGGAAACTATTAGTACATTTTTGAATCAGGAAGTTTGTCATTCACCCATTCACCCATTCCTTCCATGAACAATCACCCTGCTCTACGACAGGCCCTGACTTGACATTGTAGAGACTGGCCCTATCTTAGAAGAACTCAAAGTCTGGGAAGCAAGAAAGATAGATGTTTCACCAATAATTCTGACAAAACTTTTAAAGTGCTATAATAAAGGTGTGGTTAATTCTACTTGACCTTGAGAGGATTTGGGAGATGTCACTTCTACAGAGCATTGAGCTGGGTCTTCAGTGAGAAGGGGAATTTCAACAGGTAGCCGAGGGGGAAGAAGTACATCCTTAGCAGAAGGGTCAGCACATGAGTAAAGCCTTGAGGTGTGGCAGGGGCTGGTGCACCAGGGATGCCGAGAGCATGTGGGGTGATGGCCACCTCACGTGTCAGGGCCACCTCAAGAGAGCCTGAGCCTGAGCTGCTGAGCTGGCCAGGTTCAATCCTGAAGGGCCTTTTTGGAGTCTGAATGTGACCCAAGACAAAGGGAGTTTTTAATCAGCGGAGTGATTCCTTCAGGTTTGCATTTTGGAAAGATCAGTCTGGCTCTCCTGGAGACAATGGATCACGGGGGGAAAGTGTGGAGGCAGGAGATCCATTTCTAGACTATTCCAAGAGCCAGGAGGACCTGAACCAAGGCAGGGGCAGAGGAGACTCATTTAAGTTGCAGTGAGAAGCCACACTGGGCAGCCCTGGTGGTGAATTGGATGTGGGCGGTTAGTGATAGGAAGGCCAGTGGTGACTATTATATTGCTTTCTTGGATAATTGGAATCTCCGGACAACTTTCCATTGCAGCACTTAAGTTATAATGCTTGCTGTTTATTTCTCCTTTACCGTCAGACTAGGTGTTGCTGGAAAGCAGGAACTGCGTCTTCATTCCATTGGCGGTTCCAGCACTTCAACAGAATAGGGACCCAATAACCATAAAATTAACATGTTGATTAATGAATGAATGAGTGAACAAACTTCATTCTGTCTTACATGCTACCCCCTGGAGAGAGAACATGTGCCCAGCTGACTTGATACAGCTCCCAGCATGGGGTCTCGTAGATGCCTGTCAAACCCATCAGGAAGACATTGGTTATGATGATGACGAGTACGATGAAGATAGGGTGATGTTGATGACGTGACGCTGCTTCCCTTCTCCTTTCCAAAGCGTCAATCTTCCAAGCTACCTGGGGGAGTGCAGGCCTAATTGAGTCAAGCGCCTCGACTGGAAGTTCTAGTCTAGAAGAAGCCTTAGGCCTAGGAAATCTTCCCGTCCAGAGTCCTCACTGCTCTCACAGCTCATGAGGGGCCCGTGAAGGCTCTTCTATTAAAGGTAGACACAACTCCAATCCCTTTAGCCTGGTTGTTACACCTCAGCACTATCCATCTCTCTGTCTACAAAGCTGTCCCTTGATTCCTCGTCCACTCAGTACAGATTGGCAGCCGCTATTCTGCTGTTTTCTGTGCTGCTCCTGCCAAGGGGGTAAGCCTGGCTGCCCCTAGGAAAGCTGGAAAAGATCAGGGTGGGTGGGTCAGGAGAAGGAGTGGGGAGAGGAGGAGAGAGGCACCTTCACCATAGACAATTTGAACAGCTCCTGCAGTTTTTCCAGAATGTTAAGCTGTAACTCGCCTTACATGCTCGGATAAGGCACATCTCCTGTGGGTATATGCAGGTTCTACCTCTGGTAATTGGAATGTTCAGGGCATGGGTTTTCTGCTTAACTGAGGATTATCAAAAATCCTTCTTTTGGTTGGTCTCGTTAAACTCCTTCTTAAAGGCTTCAGTCCATTTTCTTTCCTCTGCTGTTTGAACGCTGAAGACTATTTACTCTTGATTTGGTGATTCAGAAAGCATTCAGGATCGTGATTCATAATCCCCATTCTGAAATGCCAATTTTTATTACACATAACCATAGGTGTAAAAGGCTCAGGGGACTGGGCAAATTTTATTTCGGTATACATTCTTGATTTTACTCGGCTAAGCCCCCCAGATATCTGTTTATTTCTTATGATTGGTTTCTTCTAAAAGTAGAAGGCAGATAATTTTACATAGATGAGAATTCAAGTTGGTTTCTGGTTAGTGAAAGTTTTATCAGTATCAGATGCTCCCTCCTCCCTATTTTTTCTCAGTTTTAAAGTAAGATGTCACTGCAAATCAGGAGAGTTTAGTATAAATTGTGCCCAATCCCAATACTAGCTCCCCATGTGAGTTTGGCTATACAACCAGTTCTGTGATAAGGCTTGCTTTGAAAATGTAAACTTATTCCAATGAAATTGATGTCTTAGGGGACAATTAGAACATAATGCAAATTCTGTATTTACTTATGTATGATTTCACCTGTGAGAGATACTATGTGAATGCAGAAATTCATTGTGTGAACTGAGCTGCACGAGGATATATAAAATGCATACACACCTACCTCAGACATCGACCAGCCACCTCAGCTCACCACGTGTTATGAGCCGCACCCAGCTACATCTGGTGTCAGAACTTTCCGTTCAGTTTCAAATGACCCTTCTTCCACCATTTCACCATAACTCTCAGAAGTTGTGATCATTCCAATGCCCATTTCCATAAGGAAACTTCAGGACTTTTTAAAGGGAAAGTGCCATATCTAGTGCAATAGTTATGGATTTCTTTCTTTATATAGTTCTAAATAATCAATTTTTAAAATTAATAGACTCTTTTGAACAGTTCCTGGTTTAAAGAAAAGTTGAGTAGAAAGTACAGAGGGTTCCCATTTACCCCTCTCTCCTCTGTACAGTTTCTTCTATTATTAATATCTTGCTTTAGTGTGGTACATTTGTTACAATTGATACAACAATAGTAATACATTATTAAAGTCCATAGTTTACATTAAGATTCATGCTTTGTGTTTTCCAGGTCTCTGGGTTTTAACAAATACATGATTTCATGTAACCACTGATATAGTATCATATAAAATAATTTCACTGCCCTAAAAATGTCCCGTGCTCCATCTCCTAACCCTTCCCTCTCTCCCCCAAATCCCTAGCAACCACTGATGTGTATATTATTAGAGAAGTTGTAGGTTTATAGAACAACCATGTATAAAATACAGGCTCCCCAGATACTACCCCACCAACAGCTCCTTGGATTGGTACGGAACATTTGTTACCATTTATGATGACACATTTTTATAATTATGCTATTAATTAAAATCCATGGCTTAACTTGAGATTCACTGTAGTACCATGGACTTCTTTAAAAATTTTTATTCTGTTACTATATATACAATATAACGTTTTCCCCTTTTAAGCATATTCAGGTCTATATTTCAGTGTTATTTGCAATCACAATATTGTGCTACCATTACCACTATCTATTACCAAAAGTTATTTCCAACCTCCCAAATAGGAATGCCACAAATTTTAAGACTTAACTTCCCATTCCCTAACCCCACCCCATCCATTGGAGATCTATATTCTAGATTTTGACTCTGTGAGTTTGCTTATTCTAATTGTTTCAAAACGGTAAGATCATACAATATTTATCTTTTTGTGTCTGGCATGTTTATGGATTTCTTAACCATTTAACATACATAACATTGTACTACCATTTTTATTAGGTTCCTCTCCTTTTTTCATGTCCCGTTGATGAAGTTTTTGAGTGTTGTGTCCCTAATCTCATTTTTATCATCTGCCCTGTGGTTTATATGTGCGAATTTGAACAGTGTGGTGAATTTTAGGAATGCATTTGTTGTTACAAATTACAACAAAACTGGTGGGGTGGGTGCATGTGTCGCATGGGTAGCTCAGTGGTAGAATTCTCACCTACCATCTGGGAGACCTGGTTGATCTCCTTACAACAGGCAACTTTGATTATTTACCGAAGACACATAATTTATAAGGAGCATTTCTAAAAGGCTAAGTGTATCTTCCAGCTTAAAGAAATGGCACACCCAATGCAATTTAAAAATAGGTATATAAGATAGTAGTACTTCAATGTACTTATATGGTATCCAAAGCATTGAACACATGTCCTCTCAGTGTACCACAGTCCACAGAATTTCCTTGTGAAATATAGCAAGTGTTCAGGGAAATTACTATGTCTTTACCATGGAATAGGTAACACCACACACATCATCTCCTTTAAACTTCCTGCAACACTGCTCCTGTGTTTTCCAGATGCTTATTGAACCCCTGCCATACATTGGGTGCTAATCTGGACATGGGCTATACCCATGAACAGAATACATTCCCAGCCTCCAGGAGTTGACACTCTAGTGGAGTGAGACAGTCAACAAAAGAGCAAAGGTACTCTCTTCCATGGGGTAGCAAGTGTTATACAGAAAGATGATACAGGGAGGAAATCTTTGAGGCAAGGGCAACACTTGGGGATGGGGACAGTTACCAGCATTATCATCTCCCATCTCCATTTTTACAAAAGGAGACACTGAGGTAAAGAAAGAAAGATCAGGTTGCCCAAAGCCATCAGTAGGTCAGTTAGGAAGTAGAGGAAGGGAAGGAAGTATGGAATTTGTACCCTGATCTCTAAGGAGAGGTAGAAAATATAGAGAGGCCTGGGCTGAATTTAATTTTACTCCAAAGTCTATCTTCTTTCTACTCTTCTGTGGTTTCCCTATTGCTGCTCAAAGACCTAGGAGGCTTCTCTAATGATCAAGTCAACTCTCAACTCTCTGCCTGGCACATACCTAGAACTAGCCAAATTTGCCATTGTCCCTCTGCCCACTTCCTAAAAGCCTGCATGCACAGTCATCTCTGGACCTTTGCCATCTCCATCATCCATCATTCTTCTGGTCCAAAGTTCAGTTCTGCCTGTGGCCCAAAACTCTCTGATGACTCTACCATACCACATTAATCCCATCTCTGAATTCTTGTAGCCACCACTCAGGGATAGCTTCACTTGTGTTGTATGTATCAAAGAATTCTGGGCAAGATAAACTACAGCCTAGTCTGAATGTACTAGACCTTAACAGGCAAGGCATATGGGCTTTGGAGGGACGCTCTGCCACTTCTAAATTACTTACCTTCTCTGTGCCTCAGCTCCTTTATCAGTAAAATGTGGATAACAGTGCCAGATTCATGGGTTGTTGTGAGAATTAAATGAGATGATTCATGTGGAGTGCTCAGCATGGGTCCTGCACACTAGCAATTATTTTTTTCTGTAAGTGGCAGAGGAGCTTGCCTTTAAAAGTGCCCCTTTCTAGGTTGGTGCTGAGGCTGGGCTGGTGTGCACTGTCAGCACGGTACGAAGGGCCAACAAGGCCTGGGAGAAGAAGGAAATGCACGGCCATGTGGGCTGGGTACCAGCAGGTGGTTGCTGACAGGGACTGGGTGCAAGCCAGGCCATTCCAGGGGACAAGGCTGAGAGATGTAGCCATCTGTGCATTGAAATAGAGGTGTGTCACGGCCCTGGCCTTGTAGAAAGAAACAGTTTATACATGAGATAAGCTTATCAAATGACTAAATTGCTGAATAATGGGAACTTTGGGTTAGAGTTGTTGTGAAAGGAGAAATGGATAGAGGGGGCGTTCCAGTAAGTAAATTATTTCAAATCAGAGATTGGGAGAGTGGAGGAGAATCTAAGTTATCATTTAGCCAACTGTCTCATTTTATGTAAATTGGTGGTTACTTTCTATTGGATTACAGCTGTTTACCAGAGAATTAAGACAATTGCAAGTAACAAGAACAGCTCTAGCTAACTTTAATAAGAAAGGGGACTTTGTTATGGGGATGCAGGGTGGTGAGTTTCATGGAACCCAGACAGAGACGAATTAGAATGAGGAAATTGAGTGTTATCTACACTCTGTCCCTTGGCTCCTCTATGTATATGTGTCCCTCTTTTTTCTCTCCATTTGAAAACTAGCCTCACCTGAAGGTCCAGGCTACTTGGCAGAGCACAGGGTCCTTGCCAGCTGAGTTAGTGGTCTGCTCCCTAGAGGGAGACCCATCTCTCTCAGCCTCTATCCAATGGTGACTCTGGGGAGAAGGGACTCTTACTGATCTGGCTTGGGCTAGGTGCCCACCCTGGACCACAGCTCTGGCCAGAGGTGTTGTGGAATCAGGTAATGACATGACTGTTGGGCACTTACCCCTACAACACGGCAGACTAGAGACGCAAGGTGGGCTTCTCAAAAGAGGGAGATGGGCGATGGGAAATGACGCACAGCTGGACAAATGACCCAGTTTGAGGCTAGACAACCAGGCTGTCTGCGATGCCCTTTACGTATGTGATCTTTTAAAGCATGACCACAACCTTGCAAAATATCCATTAGCAATCCCAACATACTGATGTAAAACCGAGGCTTAGAGTGATCATGTAATTTGCCCAAGGGTACATTAACATGGACTGGATGCACTGTTCTAATTTAGATCTGTTTGAAACTAAGACCTAAGGAAATTAAGTAATTTGCCCAAGTCCAGAGTTAATTGTTAGGCAAAGATGGACTAATTGGCACAATATATTTTAAAAAATACAAAAACACACCTGAGGAAGACATGCAAACGCATAGCAGCTCCCACGGTTGGAGGTCTAATATACTTGATGGGAGTTGGCTACTCCAGCTCCCAAGCCCAAAGCAGGTCCTCCCCTCCTGCATGCAGTATGAAGTGGCCTCTGGGGTGGGGGTGGGGACCTCAGCTTATCAGGGACTCCACTTTCAACAGTGGCTTCTCTACCCAATATGTTTATCTCAAAGGCTAATCCTAGGGTTCATGTACTAGGGCTGCCCCCTCCCCCCCACTTCTTCTTGCAGCCAAAGCTGGTACCAGAATCCTCTTAGGGGAAGTCAGTGCAGCTTCTGCCTGGAGACCAGACACAATTACTGTCTGGATTATCTGCAATTCAGGACATCAGAGTAGCTAGGCAGAAATGATTTACAGAGGAATAATTCCCGACAAGGGATTCTGGTGACCTTATAAACCAAGAGACTGAAGCAGCTCAGCTCCTCTCTTCCCAGGGTGGAATTAATTCCACCTAACTCTCTGCAGTCCATTTGATATTTTTTTTAAGAAAGAAAATCCAAATCGCAGAACTCTATGCTGTTTCTTTGAAACATTTACACTACCAATCTCATTAGTATGGGTGCTACTTGAGGAAAGATAGAAACCAGGTATGAGAAGAATAAAAATATAGCATCGAAAGGAAGGAAAATTGAGGAAATTTTTAACACTTTATTTCCAGGCTATCAGCTCTTTTCTGGCTCCTTTGGGGATTTCATTTTTAATTGATTGATTGTCAGTGATTGATGGGCAATTGGTGTTGGGATTGTGGGTTATGGTAGGGAAGAGATTCTTTTTCTTTCTCCATGTTTCTTCAGGTTCATAAAATAGAATTGCCCCCAAATTCCCTGATAGTGTGGGGGAGAAGCTTCTTTCTACCTCTTACTGATTCCTCCTTGGCAGGGGGGAGCCACTGATAGGTGAGATGGTGGGCATCTGAGATCCCTGGGTCCACGTGTCTCCACCAGGCAGGATTATTGTATCAAAGGCTGATTCTCATGTCTCCTGACTCTTTTTTAAACAACAACAACAAAAACATTTTTATTGTGAAATATAACATATATACAGAAAAGTGGCAAAGTTCAAAATTCAGTTCAACATGCAGTTATAGAGTGCATTTCAAAGTGTGGTATGGGTTACAGCTCCACGATTTCAGGTGTTTCCTTCCAGCTGTTCTAATACACTAGAGACTAACAAGAAATATCAACATAGTGATTCAGTAGTCACCATCAATCGTTAGAACCTATCTTCTCTGTTACAACTCTTCCCTCTCATTTGATCCTTCTCCCACTCTTCAGAGATAGTTCGGCAATGACCATTCTAACTCCTTTGGGGTGAAAAGAGATATTGACAGTATGGGGAAAGGGGATGTAACTAGTTGATGATTTGGAGAGACTGGTGTCTCTGGGTTTCAGGGCTTAACTGGCATTTTCCTGACTCCTTTGCAGGCTGGGAAAAGGCCCAGGATCCAGGCCTTGATTATTCCTTGTAACCATCGTAGCATATGAGAAAATGTGTGTGAGGACGAGGGTTGGGATTTGGGAAGAAAGAGTAGGAAGCTTATTTTGGTTTTGGGCCTAAGCCATGTCACCTACTTTTATCAGTAAAAACAAAACAGAACAATATTTAAATTCTTGTCTAAGTATATTCCTCAACTGATTTTGAAGTTAGAGAAGGGAAGGCTATGATCAGTGGGTATCTCCTAAAAGCTCAACACTCTATTTGCATTGACTGTCAAAACTTCTAAACATATTAGTGACCTTGATGGGGTACGATTTTCTCATAAGATCAGAGGGTATTAAGTTGTAGATAGAACAATTATCTAGGGAAGGGATGACTTCTGGAAAAGAACCAGCAAAGAACAAGGATGTTGGAGTTAGATGACCCTGGATTCGATTACTGGCTCCTCCACTTATAAGCAGCAGATGTTGGAGAAGTTATTTTAAGTGTCTGTCTCTCATGTTCTATAACTTCAAAATGGGCATAAAAACCCATTTCAAAGTGTCATTCTGATGATTAACAATAAAACTGGCAAAAGTTACTGAGAGTTGATTATATGATAGGCACTATTCTAAATACCTTGCTCATAATAACTTATTTGATTATATCATCCCTGTGAGGCAAGAACTATTTTACATCCACTTTGCATTATTACTTTATATTGCCTTTCAACTGTTGAGAGATTCAATGACAGATGTAAATTAAAGCACCTGCTACAATGCCTGGCACATAGCACAATATTGCGGATGTGATTCATCCCATGGATGGTATACTTGGGAGCTGGAGTTGGGAAAGATTATGCTGTACATATGTTTCCACAATTAAAAAAAAAGAGCAACTAAAGAGACACTGACAATTAAATGCAATACATGATCCTGGATGGAATCTAACAGTGAAGAGGAAAGACTAAAGAAAAAAAAAAAAACAAAAAACCAACATTATTGGGCCATATAAAAAAATGCAATATAGATTGTAAGCTTTATAACTGTGTTAAATTCTTGAACTTGATAACTCTACTTAAGCTGGCTATATAATTGAATATCCTTGTTTTTAGGAAGTGTACATGGAAAAGCATTATGTGCTCAAAGACCATGAAATATACAATCTAAGCCCAAATGTTCAGCATACAGATAGATAAATAGATATACAGATAGACAGCTAGCTAGCTAGGTTGACTGACAGAGGGATAGATAGAATTATTTGGCAAATGTGGCAAAATGTTAAACTTGGTGGAGCGGGATACTGGGGGCAGGGATTCTGCTGAAATTCCTTATATAGTTTTTGTATTATTTTTGTAACTGTCTGTTAAGTTTGAAATGATTTCAAAATGAAAAGTTAAACAACAATAACGACAGTGGGGTCACAGTGTAAAAACAAATAAATCAATTGAACAGAATAGATGGCCAAAGAGAGTTCTGTGTCTCTATGGGAGGTTGATATACAGTCAAAGCTGCCCATGAATCAGTGGAGGGACAATTAGGTTTTTAATTAAAAGACTTTGGTAAACCTACTTACCATACTGAGAAACAGAAAACTGGGTGTCTACATAATAGCACACACAAAAGCACATTCGTGATGGACTGAAGATCTAAATGAGCGATGCTAAACTGTAAGTTCAATAGAGTAATGTGTGGACGAATATCTTTGAGGTCTAGGATAAGGAAGAATTTCATAGGCCAAACTTCAAAAGCACGAACTCTAAAGGAAAGACTGTATTCATATTCATTAGGTAAATTAAGAAATTCTATTTGATGAAAGATAGCATGTATTGCTAAAGAGCAGATGACAATGGGGAGAAAATATTTACTGTATCTGAAATGGAAAAAGACTTCCATCCAAAACTCATAAGGGACTCCTGCAAATCAACTAGGAAAATTGGCAACCCCCTCAAAGATATGGACAGAAATTATGAGCAAGTAGTTTATGAAAGAGGAAACCTGAGAGGTCAGCAAGCATATGCAGAGATATTCCAAATGTCTTCTTAAAATGCAAATTAAGATACCACGTTAGCCTAACAGACTGACAAAAATTAGAAAGTCGGACAATGTCATGGGTGGTGGGGTATGAGAATACAGGAAACCTCATGTCCTGACAGTAAGAGTGTAGATTGTTGTAGACACTCTGCAGAGCAGTGTGCCACAACATAGTCAGAAACACTCACTAACCCTATGGTGCAAAAAATTCATTCCTGTGAACATATTCCAGGGGACCCAAAGGGGAGTGAGAAGAAACCCTGACATCCATCAATGGGAGGAAAAAATGTAAAATGTGACAGAAGCACACTATGGTGTGCTATGTAGTAATTAAAAGTTATAGATCTCATGTACAGATAGCAACATGGATAGAATCTTGAAAACATAATATCGAGTGAAAAAAGTAATGAGCAGAATGAAATGCATAGGATTATATGTTTATGTGATTTAAAATTCCTTTACATGAAAATACACATAAGAATATATATAAGCAAAATAATATTCACTGGACTCAGAATGGGAGCAGGGGTAGGAAATGGGGATAATAGGTAATAAACAAATAAATGCATGAATGAATGAATGAATGAATGGAGATCATACATGAATGAATGTGTCATGAACTAGGAGTATGGCTAACTGCTCTGCTCTAAGTCCCTGAGGAAAGGAAAAAAAAAAGATCAAATTGTGGTCACTAAGGCCTACAATTCAGTAGAAGGAAGTAGACATATTTCATTAAAAAGTGGAATAAAGGGTATTAGATATTTCAAAACAATTCTGCTCATTGTAGATCAGGGACACAAATGCTGGTGTAGTAACTTCTCCCAGGGCGGGGCCTGGGGAGTTGAGAAGTGGCCTTCTAAGGAGGCAACAGTGGAGGAGACAGACATGCATAATAACAATGATATAATGCATAAAATATGATTACATATACTATAATTATAAAATTATAATTCAAAGACTCCTGGGGGGAAATTAAAACTGAATTATAAAAATAAATCCAAACCCACAGCTAATATCATCCTCAATGGGGAAAAATTGAAAACTTTCCCCCTAAGATCAGGAACAAGACAAGGATGTCCACTATCACCACTATTATTCAACATTGTGTTGGAAGTTCTAGCCAGAGCAATTAGGCAAGAAAAAGAAATACAAGGCATCAAAATTGGAAAGGAAGAAGTAAAACTATCACTGTTTGCAGACGATATGATACTATATGTAGAAAACCCAGAAAAATCCACAACAAAATTACTAGAGCTAATAAATGAGTACAGCAAAGTAGCAGGCTACAAGATCAACATTCAAAAATCTGTAGCTTTTCTATACACTAGTAATGAACAAGCTGAGGCGGAAATCAAGAAACGAATCCCATTTACAATCGCAACTAAAAGAATAAAATACCTAGGTATAAATTTAACCAAAGAGACAAAAAACCTATATAAAGAAAACTACAAAAAACTGTTAAAAGAAATCACAGAAGACCTAAATAGATGGAAGGGCATACCGTGTTCATGGATTGGAAGACTAAATATAGTTAAGATGTCAATCCTACCTAAATTGATTTACAGATTCAATGCAATACCAATCAAAATCCCAACAACTTATTTTTCAGAAATAGAAAAACCAATAAGCAAATTTATCTGGAAGGGCAGGGTGCCCCGAATTGCTAAAAACATCTTGAGGAAAAAAAAACGAAGCTGGAGGTCTTGCGCTGCCTGACTTTAAGGCATATTATGAAGCCACAGTGGTCAAAACAGCATGGTATTGGCATAAAGATAGATATATCGACCAATGGAATCGAATAGAGTGCTCAGATAGAGACCCTCTCATCTATGGACATTTGATCTTTGATAAGGCAGTCAAGCCAACTCACCTGGGACAGAACAGTCTCTTCAATAAATGGTGCCTAGAGAACTGGATATCCATATGCAAAAGAATGAAAGAAGACCCATCTCTCACACCCTATACAAAAGTTAACTCAAAATGGATCAAAGATCTAAACATTAGGTCTAAGACCATAAAACAGTTAGAGGAAAATGTTGGGAGATATCTTATGGATCTTACAACTGGAGGTGGTTTTATGGACCTTAAACCTAAAGCAAGAGCACTGAAGAAGGAAATAAATAAATGGGAGCTCCTCAAAATTAAACACTTTTGTGCATCAAAGAACTTCATCAAGAAAGTAGAAAGACAGCCTACATAATGGGAGACAATATTTGGAAACGACATATCAGATAAAGGTCTAGTATCCAGAATTTATAAAGAGATTGTTCAACTCAACAACAAAAAGACAGCCAACCCAATTACA
Organism: Tamandua tetradactyla; assembly: GCF_023851605.1. Lineage (NCBI taxonomy): Eukaryota > Metazoa > Chordata > Mammalia > Pilosa > Myrmecophagidae > Tamandua > Tamandua tetradactyla. Next base: position 174,656,243 of record NC_135327.1, on the reverse strand, counting down.
AAATGGGAAAAAGACTTAAACAGACACCTACCAGAAGAAGAAATACGGATGGCCAAGAGGCACATGAAGAGATGCTCAATGTCCCTAGCCATTAGAGAAATGCAAATCAAAACCACAATGAGATATCATCTCACACCCACCAGAATGGCCATTATCAACAAAACAGAAAATGACAAGTGCTGGAGAGGATGTGGAGAAAGAGGCACACTTATCCACTGTTGGTGGGAATGTCAAAGGGTGCAACCACTGTGGAAGGCAGTTTGGCGGTTCCTCAAAAAGCTGAATATAGAATTGCCATACGACCCAGCAATACCATTGCTAGGTATCTACTCAAAGGACTTAAGGGCAAAGACACAAACAGACATTTGCACACCAATGTTTATAGCAGCGTTATTTACAATTGCAAAGAGATGGAAACAGCCAAAATCTTCATCAACAGAAGAGTGGCTAAACAAACTGTGGTATATACATACGATGGAATATTATGCAGCTTTAAGACAAGATAAACTTATGAACCATGTAATAACATGGATGGACCTAGAGAATATTATGCTGAGTGAATCCAGCCAAAAACTAAAGGACAAATACTGTATGGTCCCACTGATGTGAACGGACATTCGAGAATAAACTTGAAATATGTCATTGGTAACAGAGTTCAGCAGGAGTTAGAAACAGGGTAAGACAATGGGTAATTGAAGCTGAAGGGATACAGACTGTGCAACAGGACTAGATACAAAAACTCAAAAATGAACAGCACAATAATACCTAATTGTAAAGTAATCATGTTAAAATACTGAATGAAGTTGCATCTGAGCTATAGGGTTTTTTTTGTTTTTGTTTGCTTGTTGGTTTGTTTGTTGTTGTTGTTTTTTACTATTATTACTACTTTTATTTCTTTTCTTTATATTAACATTTTATATCTTTTTCTGTTGTGTTGCTAGTTCCTCTAAACCGATGCAAATGTACTAAGAAACAATGATCATGCATCTATGTGATGATGTTAAGAATTACTGAGTGCATATGTAGAATGGTATGATTTCTAAATGTTGTGTTAATTTCTTTTTTTTTTCTTTCCGTTAATAAAAAAATAAAAAAATAAAAAAATAAAATAAATCCAATGGGAAAACAGAGAAGGGGATGTTTAGCCTGTAAAGGGAAATCAAGGAAGGCATTTTGTTAGCCGAGCTGGTCCCATAGCACTGGACAAGTGACCAGACGAATGGCCAGTCTGGGGCCACATCTAAGTTCACTAAAGCTCTGCACGTTTATCACATATGGTTAGTGTAACCAGAGAACCAATTGAATGACTAGTAATGAAATATATGCTTTTATTCTGTTTCCTCAGCAAGGAGAGGAATCCCTTTAAAACCAGGCCCCCGATGCTGTTTGTTCAGGACTGTGACATTTACAGTCTGCCTCCAAATTCATAAATATAACAACATGATTTATCATGGAAAATTATTGCATGATCATCAAAAAATAATGATAAGTTGCCACAGCTTCCATTCTTAATGGCATTTCTTACTGACCTCCTTCCCCCTCCCTGGAAAGCCCTAGTAATCTAGCACGGGGCAAATCCCAGGGTCTGATGCTATTTAATTTACTCAGGCAGTCAACCATAAACACATTTTTCAGAAAGAAAGACAACTTCTGTAACTTTTTAATTAAAGCATAAAAGGCCTCAATTAAAGAGACATAAATCATTGAGAAACCTTTAAATCTTGGCAATCTTTTGCAGCATGGCATGTATGTTGTGTTCATTCTGATCTTAGAGCAACAGGGTATCCAGAAGCCCCGAGGCAGTGGCTCAGCAGTTTGATGGGACCAGGCATTCAGTGGCCGAGCCATGGTGGAGGCATGGAGACTGCACTCAGTGGAGAGGAGCGGCCAAGAGGACCTCAAACAGGAGCATTCAGCCCTGCTTCTCCTTTGACTCTGGGCTACCCTCACTGTTTTTGGTAGGTCAAGATGACCCCTCCTCTAGGGGATAGACGGACAAGTCAAACAGCACCAGGAGGACACAATCAGACAAGTCCAGAATATATACCATATCCTATGACCATCAGCCTGATTCGTCAAAAATATAGGTGGCAGACGATAGTGGGTTAAAGGAAACTAAAGAGATTCAACAACCAAATGCAATATGTGAACTTTGGGATTGGATCTTGGTTGAAAAAAAAAAACAACTACTATGAAAAATATTCCTTAGGATAATGGAAAAAATTGAATATGGCCCCCTGTTAGACAATATTGTGGGATTATTATTAATTTCATTATCTTTGAAAATGCAGTTATGTGGGATAATGTTCTTATTCTCAAGAGAGGTTTGCTGAACTATTAGGAATGAAATTCTACAATGTCTACAGATGTGGCAAAGTGATAAGAAAATTGGATATAGGTGGAGGGCAAACGTGTTCATTTTACTAATTTTTAAAACTGCATGTATGAAAAAAACATAAAACACGATGTGGAGGAAGAAGGAATGGCAGTCTGTTCATTTCTTGGACATTTCCCTCTACGTGTGACTTATAACTCTACTGATGTGGTGACAGAATCAGAATCAGCTGCGTAAGTATTATTAAGGGCAAATTTTCCTCTCTGCCATGACTTACTGTCTGGATGGCATGAATATACAACTTCCCAGGTGTAAAATAATACGGGTTTTAGAAAGGTGTTAAGTTATTTGGATCTTTACTCCACATCACTTATTATATATCCGCCTATACCTGATAGTCAAAACCGATGAATGGAGTGATCCCCTTTCTCATGGAGCTCTCCGTCTAGCACAGAAGAGAGAAAACGCATCTGCCAGTCTCCACAGGGTAATACGTTTATGAAGAGACTTCTGACATGTACGTAATCAAGCCTGGATGGTGCTTTATACCTCCCAAATATTTGTGACATCAAAATCTTTCTTTAGGGGGGTGTAAGGGTAGTTCAACGGTAGAATTCCTGCCTGCCATGTGACCTCGGTTCAATTCCAGGCCCGTGTACTTCCCAAAAACAAACAAGCAAGCAAGCAAACAAGTAAATGAAAAATCAAACAAAAACAAACAAAATTTAACAAATGGTGCAGCAATAATGGAATACTCACATGGAAAAAGAGTGAAATGTGACCCCCACCATATAGCACACAATGAAAAAAAATCCTCTTTTATATGTTTAAAGATAGAAAACAATGACATCGTATATATGTCAAGGGGTGTCTATTGTTCCATGAGGAATTGCACTTCACTACCGGAATGTGGCAGTTGCTGAAGGAAGGTAGGTGGGGGTATGTCATAGAACCTTTCAATTGGTGGGATCCACTATGGAATTTGAAGACATTGAAATGACAAGGTCTCGAATGGAACTGAGTCTCTAGGACCCAAGCCTAGCAAAGATATGTATGTCTGAGTAGAGATTTTAGTGGACTAGACCAAGATCTCTCCACCCTTTTAGCCCTAGATGAAGTAGCTTTATTCTCACAGGGTTCGGTGGCTAATGCAGCTCAGTAGGAGTAAGTGGCATAGGGACTAGCCTATCCACACAACCAGAGGAGGAAATTTCTCTGAAACAACTTTTCCAAATTTTGAACAGTCCTTTGTCAAAACTGAGAAGAGCTTTAATTTAGACAGAGTTGGATCTTGGAGATCACCTGGACCCATTGTTTTCAAAGATGCCACCAAGAACTTCTAGGATTCTGAGAAAGTTCATGTGTCAGGGCAAGACTAGAACAGTTTGAAAGTCACAAACTTTCAATTTATCTTCTAGAACCAACTTATCTTCTAGAATAAGAGCCAGAGGCAAATAGACTTGCTCTAGATCAATAGACTTGCCTGTTGGGATCTCCTGATAAAGCATCAAGGGCTCTTTTCAAAATGGCAAAGTGCCTCCTACCTGATGTTCAGACTAAACAAGGGATCCCCCAGCATGTTTTTCTTGACCCTAGTATAGATGTCATTTGCCAGTTTTTTGGTGCCATTATTCAACCTCTTTTTATCAGCAGCTGACCTCCCTTTTGGGGAATCCCCCTATTGTGTGGAGCTTCCTGGGCAAATAGACTTGTTTCCCACTCTCCGAACTGAAAAGGTAGACCCTCCTTTTACCTCTATTGAGCCAGAGGTGGACATGTTGGTCAGCCTGTCGGACCCAGCTTCCTCGGGCTTTTGTCCCCTCCCTGAGTGAGTGGATATGGAGGCCACATCTTTTGCCAGTGCTGAAGCAGCACCCAAACTAACCTGTTCCTTCAAGATGGCCTTGCTGGGCATCCTCCTGTATCATCCTCCAAAACTCCCTAGCTTCATGCTCTTGTGAGTCCCTGATGTTTTTGCAGTAAGTTCTGCTTTTTCTTAAGAGAACCAGAATCCATTTCTGTCACTTACAGAAAGAAATTCTGCCTGATACACTCAGGGCATTACTGGTTATGTGGAAAGGTGCTGCTGAATTTATTTTAATTTTAGAAATAGTCAACAGACACATCACGATTCCCCAAAGATGACAGGCTACCATGATATGGCTTCTTTCCTATTGACCCAGATCTGAGCTGGGCACTCAGGCCTATGTTTTGAGGTTGTGGCTAATGAACCCAACCTGGTTGGAGCAGATGAGCAGGGGTTTGGAGGAGACTAGCCAGCCACTGCATGCCAATTTCTATTTCATTACAGCCCACATTGCATGTCAATTTTGAGGGTAAGCAGCTTCTTGATTGGCAAATCACAGGGCCCAATGATTATATCTTGTTAAAATTGAGCCTAAACAATACAGATGCACATGCTATCATCTCCATGAATTAATCCATGTACAGTCTCTCTTCTGTGAGGTTTGCCTTGGTGTCGGTGTGTCACCATAAACATAAGTTGGGTGGGTCACTCTTACTAATTTAATTTGCTTGTCTACGTGTGTGTGGGAGACCTCCTCCAAACCAAATTATGTGGAAGAATAGCATCAAGGCTAGTGAAGTAATATACGTGGCAAACCAAGGTCTTGGAAGACACGTGGGGGGTTTATTTTTGATTAAATGCCTTAGCCTTGCTTTGGTATTTATCTTTCTGTGGCAGCCCCTGATCCAGTCACAATGTGTAATTCCATTAGCATTATCTCTCAATTCATTTGAGAGGGGCTTCGTTCGGCCTGGACAGCATACGCATAAAGGGCTACAGCATTCAGGAAGCTTATTTCTTATTTCTTTAGCAAGTTTATTCCTTTATCGGCAGCTCATTTAAAAAGAGCTAAAGGGGAGCCAGTCAAATCGTTAGACAAGAATTTAACGTGGGTTTTTAAAGGCAATCCCAAAAGCTTTTTGGAAAAAAAAATTTTTAATTAAATAAATGAACAATGCCCCCATTGCTAGCATAGCTGATGAGTATGAATACTATTTAAGATCTCATATTTATAAAGGAGCTTTTAGCTTTGTGCTTTTAATGAGAAAAGTGATTTTGGTAGGGACTCAGGACACCTGGGTGTAGTCTAGCTCAGCCACTAAATGACCTCGTGACTATTCCTTAGCAGCCACCCCACTCCCGTCTTTGTTTCTTGTCCATGGCAGAGGTGATGCTGGCGGGGGGGAAGAAAGAGATGATCTTTCTGAAGTGCCTTGAGTACCTGCAAATAAAGATGAGGTCGGATGGAAAGTAGATACCGGCAGTTCTCATTTTCCCATGCTAACAGGAGACAGGGCTCAGAGGGAGAAATGAATTGCACAGATAATCCCCAAACCTCGGTTGAATGCTAACCCTCCCCCCATATGGGGCCTTTTACTTCACTCGCTGGCAGGTCATGCCTTGTTGGCATCGCTTTCCCTCCTCTCCCTGCCCTTGTTCACCCCCCATGGAAGTGCCCACCAGCCAAGAAACACTCAGAAGGTGGACAGCTAGTGGAAGATGCTAGAGGTTGGCAAAGCTACTTGATAACAGCTCCTGGGAGTTGCCTGGGGGTGTCGTGTTTGTACTCTGCTGCCTGGGAGAGGGATCTGAGGCCAAAAGACCACGTGGCCTGTGACATTTTACATACGGAGTAGGGAGGGACCGTGACAGATACCTGGTGTTGGCATAGAAATTACAATATTCGTATAGCCAAAAGGGGGGGCCAGCCTTATTTGAAGGCCCAGTATGTGTCAACTCCTGTGCCAGGCTAAGTGCTTTATGTGTATTATATGCTCTCTAAATAGTGTTTCCAAACCTAAAAAAAAAACCTATATCCTTATTAGTAATTTTTTAGCACTCCCAACATATATATATATTTATTTATTAATAATATATGTATATATACTATGGTAGCAGTGAATTAGATACACCACAGTGCATGCCCAACTTTACATATTTTTAAAGAATGGGAAATAAATATAAATAGAAGTCATAATACTATTTCCCGGCAACCTGAGGGAGTCTTGGGCTCACAAACCACTCTGGCAGTTTCTGCTTCTCATGACTTTCTGGTGAAGAAACTGGCTGAGATTGTTTTAGTGATTAGCTCAGACCTTGTAACCCGTATTTTTGATTCCAGATTAGGTCTTTCCATTACACTGCATTTCCTCCTCTAGCCCTGTAGTTGCCTCCTTCTCCCCTCCTGCATCCCTGTGGCCCCGGATGATCAGCACTGCATCCCTGCAGCCACCATTCTCACCTTCTTCAGCTCAGTTCCAAGACTCTCCCTGTTCATCACATCTGCAGGGCATAACTCACTGAATAATCTTGATCAGTCGAAATCAGTTTTAGTAATCCCATTCCCCTTTGCCAGACACTCGTCCTCCTGACCTCCCTTACAGCTTGGGTTAGCCACGTGGTCCAGGTCTGGCCACTGATTCCTAAAGGAGCCTTTTGGGAAAGATTGCACTCTTGCTGGTAGAAGGGGAAGCACTCCAGAGAAGCTCTCTGGTACCACTTTTCTTCATGTTTTAAATATGACTATGTGATGGGATGCTTGGGGTTGAGGCCATGAAGAAACAAGTTCAAGAGCAGAAGGTCAATTTTCTAAGGATGACACACAGAAAAAGTAGAGAGAGACCAAGTCCTTGATGATCTAAACCAGCAACCACTGCCATCCAGGCTACTCGTGTGAGATATTAAATGTCTATTGCATAAAGAGCTAGATGAATATTTGGTTACTTGCTGAGGAAAAGCCTTCCTGATATGGTCTCCAGTTCTAATCAACATCTTCCACTCTCAGTTCATTTTGTCGGTTTCCTTCTCTTCTTCAGACTACATATTAACTTTTATGGAACCAGGCTTGGTGCATTTGGTATAAGAAGTCATATGATCCAATGATCTTTTTTAGTTATGTACTGATTTTCCTAACTGCTGTTTTATCTTTCCCTATTGTACTACAGCATGTGTGTGTGGGGGGAGGGGTTAATGGCTTGTTCCGTCTCTTTTACTTGCTTAGTTCTGCCCACACTGGCCTTGTTTCATGGTTCCTGAAGCTTGGCACCAAGTATACTGGCTTCTTATAAGGTCCCACCTCAGGGCCTTTGCACTTGCTACTTCCTCTGCTGGTGTTCTTTCTCCATGTCTTTGTCATAGAGACTGGCTCCTTCTCCTTCAAGTCTCAGCTAAGGGATCACCACCTCCAGAAAATCTTTTCTAGCCTGTGAACTTCTACCCCTTGCAACACAATGTTTTAATTTTCTTCATAGAATTTACCACTACTTGAAATTATTGCATTCATTCATTTCCTAGAGTCAATTCTTGCCTCCATTCAGAGTAGAAACTGCACAAGAGCCTGTACCTTGTCTGCCTTGAGTGCCACTTTATTACCAGCACCTAGATAGTACTTGGTATATAGTAGGGGCTCAGAATATGTTCATATAACAAATAAGTAAAAGAAAGCCTGAATGAATATGAAGTAACTGCCTTATCTGAATCCTTGGTTTTCTTTCCCAAGGGAATATTTCATTGTTTATGATATGGAGATATTAAAAGGTGAGCAATCAGAGCTTCTTATGCAAGGTATGTCAGGTAAATATCGTACCATCATCAACTTTCTATCACCTAAAAGCCTAATTTAGGAGAACATATATTAATGCCATTATTATTTCTCATTTTTATGAGCCTAGTTTTAAAAATATTGTAATAGCAGAGACTCTCTGAATAAAAAATGAATAACTATAATTTAAATATAGTGTTAAGATAAGTATCAAGAATTGCTTTCTGAATTGACAGATGCTCACTTACAATCCCACACTACCTGGTGAATACTTATATCTTAGCATCAATAGCATATTACTATATTTATTTACTGTTTTGTGCTCCACTATACCAAAAACCATAGTCCCGAGGGATAGGGACTGTGCATGAAACAGCTTTGATCTGCAGCAGAGGCATATGGTAAGCACTCCATAAATGTTTTTTGATTGAATGATCCTAAACATGATATGAGTTACACGAAGTATTCTACTGGCATATTTCACTCTATGATTATATTGAAATAAAGTGAAATAACTTTAAAGTCTCATGAAAATCCTTTGGGACATACCTTCATCACTGTCATCATCATCATCATCATCACTTTGCTCTTTCTTTCTCCCCTAAGGTGTACTCTCTCTTCCTATAGATTTTATGCTTGAATAAGTCAGAAGAATCAGGAAAGGAAATTATGACCATGCCAGGAAAGTGTTGATGCAGTCACTGGAGAAGAAGAGATAGGATGAGTTAGTTTTACTTGCAGGATAAGAAGATGACGGTGGTGGTGGCACGAACAGCGAGCATAGTACAGGAGGAAGCATAATTAGGAATGGCAAAAGGACAATTAGACTGAAAATTTAGAAAGTCTGCAGAAGAAGCCCAACCCGCATTCCTTCAGAGAGAAATGCATTTGATGATGGAGTAATTTACCCCCGGGACAGATGAACATGCCATTGTTTAGGTCATTGAAACAAACTAGAGGAGGAAAGAGTAGTCATTATTGATGGTTTGTTGAATGTCCACAGTATGGGTGGGTGTAGGACAAAAACCTGTCTAGTCCCCAGCTTTGCAGTTCATGGGAATAGCTGGTACATTCTGGCATCAAGCACACTGTCTACCTCTCTGAGACACTAAGATCCCTGCACCGGTTTTCAAGCTCCTGGTAGGTGTAGAGAGCTGAGGCTGAAGCAGGCAGAAATGGGCAAAGGGAAAGGGATCTTCTCTGGGGCAGGGAGAGACTACCTAGTGGAGAGGGGGTGAAAAGCAGTCTGAGCGTACAAGGCAGAAAGACTGCTAACCCTGGGGAGTGAGAGATAGGGGTAAAATCTGAAAACCAAAGGGAAAAAATAAAAATTCAGAACCCTGGATTATATGAGCCTCCAGTGGGTAAATGATCAGAAAGTGGTTCCATGTAAGCCAGCACCAGGCAGAGGATAGATATCTGGTATATGAGGTGTACAGTGCGGAGCAGGGAAAAGGCAGGGTTTAACTTGGCTCTGTTTTTATTTATTTCTTTTATCTAACTCTTTCACCCTGACTATTTTTCTGTTGTCATCTTTGACTTCCTTTGTTAGTGATAGTCTTAGGTGGGACATTGGTTAGCATCCCTGTCCCTAGATATTATACCCAAAACATTCCAGTTTGATTCATCGGCATTGGATTTACTCAATTCAATGAGTCAGTGACTCATTTACTGAGTCATATGGCACTGTAAAGGACACAACAATAAACACAAGACAACTAAAATCTCAGGCCCTTAAGGAATCCAAGAATACTTAGTCCAAACTCCAGTCTTTACCTAAGTATCAGCTAGTTCCTACCTGGACATACTGGGTGATGGTCAACTCATTATCACCCAAGGAAATCTATTCTTTAGAAAGCTCTAACTATTAGAAAGATATTCCTTATATACTGAGCCAAAATATCTTTAATAAGATAAATTCCATTCATTGCTCCTAAGTTGATATCTTGAATTTGTATAGAATTGATGCAGCAACTCTTCCACTTGACAAGCTTTCAGATACTTGAAGCTGTCATGTTCCCTTGTATCTTATTTTCTCAAAGTTGAATATCACCAGTTCCTTGGTTCCAAATATAACAGAGTTTTAAATCCCTTTTGGGCTTGGCCACTCTCCCCTGAATGTGCTCAAATTTATCTAACAGTATGGGGCCTTGAACTGTATACAATAATTCTCATATGGTCTAGCTATCGTAAAGTGGAGCGGGACTATCACCACTCACTTTGGAAGCCATTCTTCTATTAATGTAGTTTACAATCCCACCTACTTTGGCAGCATCTCACCATTGATTCGCTTTGAGCTAATTGTCAACTTTAGCTGGTACTTTTTTTTTTTTTTTTTTTAACATTGTCATGTCTCCCTGATCCTGTATTTACAAAGTTGGTTTGTTCTCCAGGGAAGGAAAACTGAGATTTATTATAGGAATTGGCTCAAACTACCCAAATAGGCAAACCAGAATTCTGTAGGACAGGCTGCAAGTTCAAAACTCAATGAATGTGACAATGAATTTTCCAGGAGATGCTGGTTGTCTGCAGTAGAGATAGAAATTCTTTTTTCTGACTGCTGAAATCCTCAATTCTCCCATTAAGGCATTCAACTGATAGGATGAGGAAACTTCTTTCATTGCTGAAGGCAGTCTCCTAAGTTTATTGTAGATATAATCAGCCATAGATGCAATCAACTGACTAATGATTTAAGTCCATGATATCCTCTCACAGTAGCAATCAGGCCACTACTTACTTGACCAAACAAGAGGACACCATAACTAGCCAAGGTGACATATGAAATTCACCATCACACCCATATATAAGACTTTGGTTGTAACTATATTACACTGCTTTTTGTTAGTTTTTCCCTGTCATTTCAGCATGCAAAACTACTTTTGAATAGCGATTATATATTCTAGTGGTAAACTTTGATCACAGACTTGCAGCCTGAATAAAACAGAGTCTTCCTGTTCCTACCTGAAGATTCATCACAGCTTGATGAGGCATCCAAAGGAAATACAAAATCCACCTTTCCAAAGCACTGAAATATCACCAAGTTCTTTACTGAAGGTCTCTTGAGCAGGCTCCAAAGGGGCGGGGTGGGGGGGAGTAGATTACATCATCCACTCTGAAAGACTTCCTAAACTCTTCTCCTTGTGACTGCTGCTCACGTCTCTCCTGGATCCACATCTTTTAATGTAGACCAGTTAAACCTCTTTTGCCTTTTTCATGACTTGGCACAGTACCCAAAACTAACACAAAATGCCCTATTAATGCTCCAAGTGCCCAATATTGAGCAAAAGTTTCTTCTTCCCTAGAAGGGTAGAGGATTGCAAAATCCTTATATTTTAGTATTTTACTTTTACTGGAGTCATAGAAAATATGATGACCATGTCTCCTTGATCTTTTCTGAGGTCACCAGTAAATATGTTGAACCGGATTGGTTTGAGAGCAGCTCGGACACATATCCCAGGAAAACCTTCCTCCAGGTTGTCGTCAATGCATTAATGGACACTTTTAGGGTTTAAACATCTAGTCAATTAATCCATTCAGCCCACATTCTTCATGTTCCAAAGAGTTTTATTAGAGAGTTTTTCAAATTTCTTAATGCAATCCAGATATTCTTTTACATTCCCTTGAACTAAAAGCCTCATCACCTTATTGAATTAGAGAATGAGCTCAGCCTGCCATGACTTTTTTTTTTCCCTGATCCCAGACCTCTTCCCAGACCACCATATCCTTTTCTAAATAGGCATGCACTTACCTCTTACTGGCCTAATGGTCAATACCTGGATCCAGCGCATTTGTTCGTATTTTTCAGAACTCACAATACTTTTCCAGAATTATTAGCAGAGTTACATTTGCCTGTCTCTAGACTTTTCTCCCCTCTCCCTATATCATCCCTAATGAGATGAAAAACTCAATATGGAGCTTTCACCCAATGGTATCTAAATGTTTTCTGGCATCATTATATTTTTAGCCTGCACCATTTCTGGGGTATTACTTTCTATGGAGTTTATGGACCCTGGTATAGAAGAACATCTCCTTTGATCACATCTAAACTTATTTGCTTTTGCATGGAAAAGATGTTTCTGGATCATCCTTGGAATCTCCCTCTAATCAATTTGTGCAATACAGAAGCCCTAGGGCCCAGAAGGACACTGGTTTGTTTTTAGGAAGTGGGAGCTGAGAACGCGTTCTCTAGAGGATTTATCCCATCATGCCCTGGCAGACAGGCTGCTGTGTCACCTTCACAGCAGCCCAAGAAAGAGGCACATGATAAAGCCCACGGTGGGAAACCAGAACAAAGGCGAATTTGACATGATACAGATGGGGTGGAGGAGTGGTTGGCTGGATTTGAAAAGAGAGAGAGAGTAGAGAACCAGGCGGTGCAACAAAGATGTTTTTAGCAGTGGTATTTGTCTTTCATTTTAACCAGCTTTTTTTTTTTTTAAAAAAGGAGAGAATGTAATACTCATGCATGGTAAAAATGTCAAGAAGCATAAAAGGATATACGATAAAACAATAAAATACACATATCACCTTTCCCCTCTTTGGTTTCCACTGTAAGTTTCTTGTGCATCCTTCCAAAATGTTCTACGTATATACATTCTTATTCGAAAAGTACCCATTTTGCCGCATATTTTAAAATGTGCTAATATATATATACGTACACTAGTCTATACCTTGTTTCTTTCCCCCCCAGGGCAGCATTCATAGATTTACTCCATTCTGTCTAAAATCTGCACTGAGTTTTACTGTATGGGTGCACTGTAATTTTAACAGCAGTGCTTTGAGGGGATGAAAACAGAATGGCTGCAAAACCCGGTGTTTTAATCTTAAGTTTAAAGTGGAAAGAGTCAACTATAGATGTTAACAGGTTTACGGTTGGAGCTTCCTCTGTAACCTGAGATAGGTTACTTCAACATTCTTTGCCCCAATTTCCTTCTTGGCTCTACTGTCAAAAATACTAGCAAAGGCTCTTTAAATACAGAACTTGGGAAATTACAGATAATAGAGAGGTAAAATTGCAGGCAATATTTTCTTATAATCTAGAAGGGAGGTGTGGGCAGAAGGAAACCCTTGCTGTGGCTTATAGTGATATTGAATTGGGCTAAAGCTGGTATATTTGACAGGTCCCCTGATCAATCAGCTGAGGAGCCCAGCTAGTTGTCTGCCCTGTCCAGTGGTGTGTTGGTCAATGTTTAACAGCCAGATCTCTACAGAAATAAAAGCCCTGATCTGTAGTGTTTTCTGATTCCTAGGGTGTAAATATTTCAGCCTGGCTGATTTCAAGCTATTAGTGTGGTAGTGCCTGAGGCAACTATCTGTGGTGCTTTTTCTACTCTGACTTAGTACAGGTGCCTCTTTCATTTCTTCCTTTTCTTCTCTGCCCCCGCCCCCAACTCCAAGGACACTTGGGCTCCATTTAGTTCTCCAGAAGCTGCTGAGGGCTGAGGAGATTCCTTGAAGCCTGAAAAAGAAGGTATTGTGAGAAAGCCCTCATGGGCACCTATGTGGTGGGGAAATGGGCTACCAGCTTCCAGTTACTTCTTATTTCCCATCTCTTCTTGATGTGCCTTCTATCAACAAGAAGTGGTCTTTGGATCTTCTTCCCAGCCTGCTGTGAAGTTAAGGGTGGGAACAGGCATGGGGACATTTTAGCAGCACGCTGGAGGTCCACTCATTCTGAGGAGCTCTGAAAGGCCCTGCGGGAGGCAGGCACCAGGCTGTTGGTTAAAACGAAAAGGACCTGGTACCCCTTCTGCCTCAGTATTGGGCACTTCTGGTCCTTGACACTCTGGAACAGACTACAGTCAAATTAAAAAGTGTGCTGGATTTGGGCATGCTGTATGGTAATGCTTTCCAGACACATGTGTGCGTTTTCTCATATCCACTTAGCACAATGGGATGTGCTAAGAAGCTTGACCCAGGAGCTCGGAAGAGTATTCCTTGAAGGGCATGCGTTGGTGCCCAGTCCTTCCCAGGGTGGGAAATATGCAGCAAGCATGTCCCCTTTGTCTTCTTTCTCGAAACCTAGTGAGCCCGCACATTAAGAGTAGCAGGCTAATGAGGTCCGGGCCAGGCGTATGCTCTTCCTCCATAAGTCACTATGATAGTTATCTATTGCTGGGTAATGAGTCACTCCCAAGGCAGTGGCATAAAACAACAATAGTCACATATTATCTCCTGGTTTCTGTGAGTCAAGAATTCAGACGTGGCTCAGCAGAGATAGCCTGTCTTGTCCCATGACATCTGGGACCTCAGTTGGAGACCCGCAGGAAAGAATCACCTGAAGACCTGAAGACGTGCGTGGGACTGGAGGGACCCACTTGCCCAGTGGCTCACCCGTGTGGCTGGCAAGTCCGGTGGTAGGAAACTTCTGTTCCTCAGTTCCTGCTTGAAGGCCCTCACCACAAGGTGGCTGGCCTCCTGCCGCAGAGTGAGTGCTCCACGAAGCCAATCTGGAAGGCACAACATCTTCTGCAACCCAGGCTCAGAAGTCCCCCTGCCCACACCCTCTGCCCCGGCCACTTCAGCAGTGATCTCTTGGCCACACAAGTCAGCTGTGATTCAGAGTAGGTGGGGACTGCATCAGGGCATGGGTATCAGTGGGGGCCGTTTTGGAGGCTGGCTTAGAGCAGTCACCTAGAGGACACACGGAGCACCCGGCAGCCATCGTGTAAATATGTGTTACCAGACAAGAGCACAAAGCCATCTTCATCACTGGAAAGCCCTGGAGTCATTTGTACTATTTGCATTCCTGTCAGAGGGGTCACAGCCTCTTGACCTGTGACTGATAAAGTGGGAGCCATGGACAGCACAGAACCTCATGTCTCCTGTGACTGAGCCCCCAAAAACGGTCACACTTAAGTGTTTACACTTTCTTGTAGCAAGACATGGAAATGGCCAGAGCTGGGGCTCAGCCGTGTCTGGCCACTGGAGTTAGGTATCACCTCCTGGTTTATGCAGTTGCAAGGACAAGTTTGGTTTTTTGCTGAAAGAGAAGAATTGGGTTGGGGGAGGCGGGTGAAAGCATCTGGGGGTGGGGTGGGAAGAGGGAGTGAGCTTGGACCATGGAAGGCACAGGGGCTGCTTTGGGGCCCAGACACCCAAGAGAGCCCCCCGGTGTGTGTGTAGGGGGCATCCTCCCACCTTGGCACCGGCCCGTGGATATGGACTGGGTGAAGGCATTCTCAGGGAGGGCACCACAGAGCGGGCAACGGAGAGACATGTCTTCCCATCAAGTGACTTGTGTCCGTGGACCTCCCTGAGGACACCCGTGTAGAAGAACACAATCAGATTTATTCCTAAGCACAGCCACCACTTGGGATCTCTGACATAATGGGAGGAAACAGGGGTGGGGACTGTTAATGTTGCCCAAAGTTTTGTATGAGCAGAAAAAGGCTGAGAGTTGTCAAGATCCAGATATTAATATCACTATGTCCTCGTTTGCACCCGCGGGCTGGTGAAGCCTGGGACAGGTGGAGTGTGCTAACACTACCCAGCCACCCAGTTTAAGCTGCAATTAAGAACCTTGGAGACACGGAGATGCTCTTGCCCGCCGCCCCCAGAACCCCCAAGGGCAGCGATTTCTCTCTTGTTTTACTATCCTATATAGCTCAGAGTCTCGATGCTAGATGCCTTGGGTTAGAGGCTTACTTAACCCCTTAGGGAACAGGAAAGAACAACGGGCTTGTTTGAATGACCGAGAATCCCGAAAGCTGCTTTTGATGCCTGGGAATGGCGGCTTTCACGGTGGGTGGAGATCGAAGACTGGGGTGCGCGGTGGACATCTGGGGACACGCCCCGGCAGCAGGCATCAGTGGGGAGTTGGGGCTCATCTTTCTGTCTGCAGTGCTGGCCTCCGCAGCCAGCACCGCGTCAACTGCGGAAGGCGCCGTTTCCTTCCCAGTCTGCTGAGATTTGGACTAATGGTGATATTTCTGCTCTCCTGCAGGTGGCGCCACAATTTAGGTTTTTAAGCGGCTGTCTGCCTGAGCTTTGGTCAGGCTCATTCCGTAAGACCCAGCAATGGGGGCAGCTCTGGGGGGAAAAAAAAATTCTCTCCAGCAACACCAGGCTCTGGTGATTTATTTAACGAGCAGATCTGGCTTTTATCAACGTAAACAGCAGTTCTGTTTCTAGGCTAAGTGGTAGCTAATTGAGGGAAAAACTTCAGAATTTCTTCTCCTCTCTCCTATTAAATCTGGTCCCTTTATTCAGTCGTGAGAGATGAGCCAAAACTTTTCTCCCCGAACCCTACCCAACCCCCCGCACAAATATGGCCTCCTTAGAAAATAGGATTTTATGAAGCAGTATGCCACTGAGCTTCTCCCTCTTGTGGCCGATGGGCCTGGCAATGACCTACCTACCCAGCTCAACCACCAGGCTAGGAGTCTAGAGGATGATTTGCAGACACACTGTCAGCAGACAAAAGCTAGACTGCTGTACTTCTGTCTCTCTTCGCCCCTCACCAGCTGGCAGGGGGTCGGGGAGGTATGAGAGCTAAAAGGGTTTGTACCTAATGCAGAAACACATTTTGAACTGTTACATCATGCTGCCTTTTCTAACGTCTATTGGTAGAGTTGGGTCAGGAGAGCAGAGGGCTTAGGTACTCTCATTGCTTTGCCATTTGAAACTAAAGGTATGCTTGTCAGAAAAGCCATAATAATTCCTTACAGGCTATGTTGCACTTACCTTAGAGTCTCAAAGTGCCCTAGTAGTTATCGCCCGCTTTGAATGCCACTCCAACTCTAAAAGGTAATGGGGACAGGTGCGAAGTTGCAGCTTCACCCAGGGGACGTGATCTACCCCAAATTATAAAGCTCGTCCATGGCAGAGCAGGGAGAAACACCCAAATCTCCCAACTCCCAGGCCGGAGTCTTCCTCATCTCTCTCCATCCCATTCTCCAGGCCTGAGAGAGTAAATCTAAGGGGCCATCAGAATTAAAAAAAAATTAAAATTCCACCTTGCTGCTAATGACAATGACAGTGTGCCTGCTTCCTTTGGCACATGTTACTAACTGGGAGTAAAAAGGCAGCTCATGATATGGCCCCATTAACAGCAGGATAACAGAGTGGGGCCCCTCACCTGCCCATTGTTGATCTGGCTTTTTTTTTTTTTTTTTTGCCTCATTCCTTCTCTGTCATTTGGCTCCATTATTACTCTTCTGGCACCACATAGCATTCATTTCTCTGAATGAAAATAAATGACATCAGACACTAGGCAGGAGATAAAGAATAATAAACACATTTTATTTTCAACCTCTAAAAAAAAGGGCCTTGACTCCCCATGCATCCATCAGGAAATGGACCTGGGGCTCGCTGGCAATATTCACATGGCACACACACACACACACACACACACACACACACACACACACACATGTACATATGCAGGCTACAAGGGGGAAAAAAAAGACAATCAGGTTGTATTAAAAATACATGCTAGAATGACTGAGAATGAAAGCAGAGCTGTTTTCTCACTTTCCCCTCCCTTTCAGCATTTTTATGGCATGCACTGAAAGCAGAGTGGCAAACAGACATTTTAAAGGGTTTCCCCCACTTTTATTGAACCACATTCCTTAAGTAACACATTAGGGTTTTCCATGGGGCTATCTGGTATGCCACTTCTGGGAATGGCCAGAGGCATGGCCAGAACTAGGGGGGAGGCAAGCCTTTCTTGGATCCAAGAGTGAATGCCTCCTTCAATTTTCTACCCTGGGTACCTCGTTTGCCTCATGCTAGTCCCGGCCCTGCCTAGCCCCAGATGGATGTCCAAGAAGCTGCAGCATTGAGTTATTTTGTTATGTGTTTTTCTGTGCTTTGAAATTAACCTGATATTGGCCTTGTGTGCTTTATCTAGAGTCTGGAATCCAGGATTACTGAGAAAAGAGGAGCCAGATCAATGTATTAACGTAAGCTAATAAGATAACTCCTTGCTGCTTTCTGGGCTGTGCAATATTTAGTGGAAAACCAGAGGCTAAAAGGGCTCCACGCTGTCTCCTGGAATACCCTTTAACCAAACAGCCAAGCCTCTGA
This sequence comes from Tamandua tetradactyla, assembly GCF_023851605.1. Taxonomy (NCBI): domain Eukaryota; kingdom Metazoa; phylum Chordata; class Mammalia; order Pilosa; family Myrmecophagidae; genus Tamandua; species Tamandua tetradactyla. Next base: position 174,638,312 of record NC_135327.1, on the reverse strand, counting down.
TTTTCCACTTGCTCCGGCTTGGTTCATCTTCTCCTCCTTGAAGCACTCACCTTGTGAGCACAAAGTTTCAGCAAGGCCCTCTCTAGGTGGACCCAACCTGACCTATATGTGCTGCCCACTTTGGGGCTTGTAAACCTGCCAGCTCACAGCTTGTTTCAAAGTCTACCTAGTTTACAGCTTTGATTTCTGTGAAGATAACCCCACCCCCACCCCCACGGCAAGTGTAAGAATTTATGCTGTTGTCAATCATTTCCACCTAAGGTTCTGAGATGTTCTGATGAGAGGGTCAGTAATGGGCAGGAAGGTGCTAGGCAGGGTTAAAGGAAGATTGAAGAAGGGACATGAGAGAGGAGGCCAAGAACCCTCACTGATGGGGTCATCTTTGATTGTCACCCACCTCAGGCGGTGCTTAGTGGACATGGCTGGATGATGGTGCCACTTCCCTGGGACTGTGGTGGAGGTGGAGATGAGGCGGGATCTGAGGGGGCTATGCATAGAGTTGCATAGATAAGTGGGGGAATCCCTTAGCTTTCTCCTGATGGGTGGGACACATTTTCCTAGCAGGATCTAGGAGGAGGTGTCAGACGCAGTGCTGCCCAGCTCCCGTCACATATTTCCTCCCTGCCAGGTGGCTGTCTAAACCAAAGCAACATCATGATATCTTTCTTTGGACTCCCCAAACTACCCTGATTTTTTGTCTGTTTTATCCGTATTCTAGGATCTAGCGTTTCAGAGAAGAGAGGAGCCAGGCCAGTCTCTTAACGGCTAGAAAAGTCAGTTACCAAGCAAGTTCTGGGCCCTTGGTGGTTCATGCTGTCACCCAGGCTTTCCATCCTTGGGTGAGGTGCAGGGTGCCTGGGTGGGATGCCGGGGTGGGGTGCTGATGGGGAATAGGTGTATGCTTTGGCGTCAGCGTGTGTCTGTGCCATCTCTGAACATTGAGGGATCCCCCGACGGTCAGCGCCCATGTCCCCACTTTCCCGGGCCGCTGAGTGTGCCCTGTTCCGAGTGCGCGCGATGCGCCCCTATCACCAAGTATGCACCTCTCTCTGCCCCACAGCGCCACTGGCAGGGTTGCTCCGCGTGGGCAGAGGGGTCAACAGGGGGTGTCAGGTAACGTCCGTGCGGGGAGAGAAGGACAGTGGGATGACGGCGGGTGTGAATGTGTGAGGGAGGCGCCCCCTGCCCCCTCTGCCGGCCGCTCTCCCTCGATCTAGATGTCAGCCGCGAGCTCCGAGCAAGCGAGAGCGAGCCAGAGAGGGAGCGGCGGCGGGCAGCGAGGAGGGGAGGAGGCGAGGAGAGGGAGGGAGAAAGGGAAGAAGGGAGGGCGGGAGGGAGGAGAGGAGGACCCAGAGAGCGCCAGGCAGCTGGAGTTTTTGCAGCGCTTGGCCGGGCTTCAATGCACAGCAGCAGCGAGCCGCGGCGGCAGCAGGCAGCCTGGGAGCTCCGGCGGCAGCCGAGCCAGCGGCAGCCCCGCTCCCTGCCCCCTGCAAACTTTGCGAGCAGCCCGCCCGGGGGGCTGGGGGGGCGCCCGGGAGGCCCAGCTCGCCCGACAGCTGCGTTCTCCGCCGCCGCAGAGCTCGCCGCCGCCGACACCGCAGCAACCCCGAGCCTCCCCAGGGAGCAGCCGGCGGCTCCCGCGGCCCCCCAGTCCCGGCCCCTTGGCACTGCCCGGCGAGTCCCCGAGCAGGGGCGGGAGCAGCAGCGGCACAGTCGGCCGCGGGTTGCCCGGAGGTGGCCGCCGCTGCCCAGGGAGGCGCGCAGAGGCGCCGAGAGCGCTCCCCGGCGGGTCCCCCGCGCACTCGCCGCACCCGGGCAGCGGCCGGACCCCGCGAGCATGGGCGGCGCGGAGTGACGCCGCCGTGCCCGCTTGGCATCAAGGACATTCAGCCCGCGGGGGTGGGGACGAAGCGGGACAGCCCCGCCGCGCCACCGCAGCCCCAGAGAGCCGCCGTTGGTGCACGGGTTCCGGGGCTGGGTGGAGGTAAGAGGTGCTTGGAATTTATCCACATTTCCCGACCTTTTTGTTGGACATTACGCCCACCTTGGACGCTGGAAGAGCGACTGTCAAGACCCGAAGGCTCTGATACTCCCCCCTCGGTTTTCCTTTCCTTCTCCTGGGTTCCCCGTGCCTCGGTGGAGTATTTGCGTTCGGGGCTGGGGCTGGAGGAGGCAGACACGCGCGCACACGCACACGTTCAGAGGAGGGCGAGAGGCAGCGGCACAGGCACCATCTGCAGTGTCAATGCGGCGCTCCCGCTGAAGGAGGGAAAGCGGCGCTTCCAGGTAAGGAGCGGGGCGGGCGGGAGCTCCGGCTGCGGCCGCGCGGGCCGGGCGAGGACAGTGTGGGCGGAAATACCCGGGTCGGTCCGGGGAGTCCTCGGCTACCCTCGAGCCAGCCCGTGGCGCACACACAAACACACACGCGCGCGCACACACAGGGATACACACCCGCACACACGGCGCACACGCACCTGCCCACGTCCCACCTGGAGACCTGCGTAGGTGCAGGGCGGCCGGAGCAGGTATTTCCCATGTTCTTTCTCTTCTGACGCTCCCCGACTCAGACTTGCGTTAACCAGGACTTTCAGGCTAGGATTCTGTATATTTACTGCCTCTCCCTCCCACCCGGGTAGGCTGAGGGAGCGATTTTTTTCAGTTCCCAGCCCCTTTCATCCATAGCTGTTTTTTAAAAGGAGAGAAGTAATGAGAGGTCTTGGGAGACCCGCCCAGTGTAATCTGCTCCATGGCCTTTGGACACCCTGAGATTTTAGTGACACCCAGACTGACAGATATTCAGATAGATATTTGGAGAGAGTGGTGGCCCAGCGCGCGGGGGAGGAGGCCACAGAGAAGGATCGGGCTGCAATTTCGGTAGGGCGGTGGATATGGAACAGACACTGCGTTTCCCCAGTAAGAGGCAGCACAACCGCCTTTCTGAAGAGTGGCTCCTCTTCCCCGGGAATGTGCCGGGATTTCAGGCAGGAGGACGCTTAAGCAATCGCTGTGTGTGCGTTGCTTGCCTAGGAAAGGTATGGGATCTCATCCTCCTTAAAACGGATGACCTATTCCCATCCCCAGCTTCAGGGAAAGAGCAAGCAGGCAGGATTTGGGCACGCAGGACTTGTACCTCCCCCTCAGCTCCCTGCCCATGGCCTCTGCTAACACCTGTCACATGCCTGTAGAGGTGTGTCTGAGAAAAAGACCTGGATGGGGAAGAGAGGAGGCTGTAATCCAGTAAGGGAGGAGGGTCCTCTCTCTCGTGACCACGTAGGCGATACCCACCCTGTAAGGAGGCATTCTTGGGACTTCCAGCGTCCCCCAGAGCCAGGCTGCTCCCGATAGCATAGAAACAACCTCTGAAAGCCTGAGGTTCAAGCTTCTAGTTCTTCGAAGCTTTTCCTTTTCTTTTCTCCCTGCCTGGAGTTTCACCTGCTTCTCATTTTCAAACTTTTTCTGGGGGAGGTAAGAGGTGATTGGGTTCCAAAAAGACTCTATCACAATTTCTATCTGGGGGTCACAAAGCAACTCATTCTGGGCTCAGTTGTTGTAAGAAGAATGTGAGATCCAAATTAAAAAAATAATAATTTTTGAGTTCAATGTATGTATGTGTAGACTCTTATATATAGCATGTTTCTGTGTTTCTCTAGTTGTCCCTTGTTGGGGTGCCTTGTTGGGCAACCTAATAAGAAATGGAATAGTCGTGTGATCTCCAGACAAGATCATGTGTTCAAGGTCCTACAGATCCACCACTGGGAAGGATATGTTGGGTATCTTCCAGAGCATGAGAGGGGAAAGGACAAAATACTCTTTCAAACAAGAAAGCCTCAGTGCAGGGGCACAGGATTCGGATTGCTTTTGGAAATCTTGAAGAAGGGCACTGAAATAAAGGCTTTTCTCCGCCCATCCTCATCTCTGCTGTTTTCAAACTTTTTCAGCCTCTGCAAAGGTCTCTGTGTAGGCTGAGGAAGAGAGGAGCAGATGCCCCGGGAGGGAGGTTGTATTCCCGCTGTGTGCTGTGTGAGCTGCCCTTTGATTGATTGAAAAGGGTGGATGGAATAAAGCAAAGCTCTCACAATGGGGAGAACCCAGCAGGGGGAAGATATTATTTTCTCTTTAAGAATAGTGGGTGTGCATACACACACACACCCTTATATGCACACATGGTCTTGTGAGTGTTTATAAGTTCAACTCTGTGTGACAATGAGATCCACCTATGTCTTCTGGGCTATGGACCGTTTCCACACACATGTCCTTCAATTGTGTGGACAGGGAGGTCCCACATCTGTGTATGGTGGCCCATGGTTTTTAGCAGAAATAGCTCCAGGACAATGGGTGCCTCCCACATAAATATTCCCTTAGGGGAAGTTGAAGGGGGCAAAGGTTGGGGTACAGATCATCCTTAAATATCTCTGTATCTTCCCATTAGATAGATCTCTGCTTTCCTCCCTACCTTCTTCTTTTCCCATATATTTGCAACACAGGATCTGTCGTTTTAATGCAAAACCAATAGTCATCATACTGGTTATAAGCTTAGCATCTGGGTTCAAAACATCCCTGCACTATCCACACTTAGCATTAGGTACCAATTTGGTTTCTAGGACAAGGAAGGCATTAATTAACATCTATGTAAAACTGGGTTTAAATCATCTAATTTTTTCTGAGCTCTCTTGCCATATTGTCATGTTGCCATTCTTTCTGCCACATCTCTGTGGCCTTCCTTTTAAGTGCTCGGGGGTAGTCATCCCATGGAAGGGAACAGCATCAGAAAAAAACCCAGCCACGAAGGAATGATTCTGTCCGGCAGACTCCACTGCTGCTAGATTGTGCTCTAGGTGCCTCACAGTCTGGGAGCACGAGGCGTGGGCTGCCCACAAGCTGTTCCTTCTTGCCCAGTTTCATTCTCCCGGCTCTACTCTGCCCTCCCAGGACTTCCTCCTGGCTGCCCACCGATGCTCTGTGAACATTTCCGGAGGAATCCAAGCCAGCCAACTTGTTTCCTTTCTCCCTCTCTGAACATCTCCATTGCCTGCTGCTGCTGTTCCTCCCTGCAGACGGGGAAATCTGCCTGTCAGAGTCTGCCTACACTTGGCCCCTGATCCTTTTAATCACAATAAAGGATGCTGAGAATTAAATGGGGGGTCTTTTAGGGAGGAAACAGTCCCGAAATGGGGGCTGGGTCATTAACCCACTCTCAGCTCATAGCACCAGGCTATGATGCAAAGAAATCGCAGAGAATCCCTGTCTCCTAGCCAGCAGGAAAAATCTCTTAGCTGCTTTTCCCATCCTCACCCTGAGAAGGTACTGTACAAACAATACCACATTGGAGACCTGTTGGAGTGGTTTTATGATGGGTCCTGATGGGGGCGGGAGAAATACAGAAAACCCGATCATGATGCTGGCATCCATTAGTCTGTGCAACAGATGTGCCGCCCTTTCTTAGGTGCTACTCCCCTCTTGTTTTTTGTGTCCCCACACTAGCCAGTGTGAACTTGGTTCAGGGCCTGGGGCTGTTGAAGAGAGCTCCTTTCCCTCCCTGCCCCTCCCCCACCTCTTCCTTCCCCAGTTCTCTCTCTCTCTCCGCCTCTCTCCTCCGCCCAACACTTGCTAATCCACCTCTTTGCTTTGTGCACACATCCGCCAGCCCATTCACCCTCAAATTTGTGGCACTCCAAGAAATCAATATAACATGAACTTAACGACAGCTGGATGATTAAGTGTTATTTATATTTAAGAGCGGCATTTTAAAAAGATGGTTGTGCTAATAAATCAAAGGGCTGTTTGGGAGATGCACATGATTAGGGTAATTGCCCTATAGGCTCTATTGAGCAATGCTTGGTCCACACAGGTCCTCCAGACACTGCCTCTCCCTCCCTTAATGTCCCTCTGTGCCCCTTTCTTTACCCTGATGTGCTCACTCTTCTTTCTTTCCACACTGCCCAGGCTGTAGCATGCAAGTTATGGCAGGAAGGTGGAGTAGGCAGAGAGACTGAAGGGGGCTCTGCTGCTAAGTAGTAAGAGATGGATCTTAAAAGAATGGGAAGGCAGGGGGTCCTAATTCCCAAAGCTGGTAGACTGCTTCCCTGCTTGGCATGAGATAGCTTGGAAGAAAAACTTCCTGCATTCTCGTGTGTCTGGTGTGAGCCCCTGAGCTTCTGCCCTTTGCAGATCATGTGGCATCAGGCTTCCCAGGGAAGAGGCTGCGAGGACATTAGAATTGGTTTTAGTTCTTGAGAAATGATGAAATGGAAAATAATGCTGGTGATGATGATGATGATGATGGTGGCTGAGGTTCATTGAGCACTTACTCACATCACTCTGTTTAAGTAGTTCACACAGATTGGCCCATTCACTGCTCACAGCAACCCAGAGAGGCAGTTACTATTATCATCCCCATTTCTTCCAGGAGGAAATCCAGATGTGGAAGTTGAGGAATCGATGTCACAGTCACATCTCAACCCTAAGCAGCCCAACCCCACTCCTTATGACTGTGCTGTGTAGCCTACTTGGAAGATATGTGTCAACTGAGTTGCCACCCCCTTGGGAAGTTTATAGGGAGAGTGTTCTGGGGGGAAGTTTGGACTATCTGGCTCTAGTTTCTACCTTGGACTCACTCTGTGACCCTGGGCAAATCTGTTTATTGTTTGAGTCTTGGTTTCCCCATCCATCAGATGGGTGTGACTCTTGCCCATTGCTGGGTGGTGATCCATCTCATGGATCATTCTAGTGGGGTTTTGTACTGAGCAGACCTGTTCCTGATGGCAACTCTTACCTCATTTGGCAACTCCCATTTCCTCCTGGGAAGCTAAGAAGGAGTAATGGGTGATGGTTCCATCTCTGCTTTTGAGTTTATGAGGCTGGTAAGAGTCTAATTCTCCCTGGTGACTGTTTCAAGATGCAGGTATTGTGGAAATGACACTCTCTTTTTTGATGCTTCAAATAACCCTGTAAGGTAGGTATGGTTTATTCCTGTTTGGATGGTGTAGGAACTAAGGATGAGAGAGTTTAAATGAGATATCCCTGGTCCCTCAGGGGCGGATGGTCTTTTCACGCTTGGTCCAGGATTCTTTCCATTACACTGCTCACTGGAGATGTTCATTCCCTCATTAACTCCAGGGCTCAAGATGTTGGGGTCCAGAGATAGGTAAGAAATCTTTGCCTATGGATGTCACGCCATGCTGCATGCCTGGATCATTGGAATTTCGTGCAAATGGACTGGTGTGAGCATGGTGGTGGTGGTCAATTACTTTGTCGCACATAGTCGAAATTTTATCAGTCTCCATTCATGTGGAGAAAATAATCAGGGCCTGAGATGGCACAGGCTGTACCTGTGGGGCTGGTTAAATGCTGTCCGCCATCAAAGTGGGGCTAAGCCGGCCGACTTGGTCCCTCTGACTTGAAAACTTTAGGAAAGTGCAGCAGTGACGCTCTTGTGATTGTTTTTTATTTATTTATTTATTTTTTTCTATTTCCCAAAGACAAACTTTTAGTCCAAGCATCATTTGTTTGGCTCCCTTCTTCCCTGTGAAGTGACTGGAGGTTCTGCCAAACGTGAGGTGGCTAGAATGGAATTTCACTGCCTCTGCTCTGGGGCAGCCGCGGAGTGTCGAAAGGCATGTTTAGATGAAAACTGCTGGATGGGTACCAGCGCAGACTTACACCAACAGGTGTTCATGAGGCCGGAGGCATCCTAAGCTCGGATAAACCCCGTCTCTCCCCCCACTTCCACGGTGCCTCCTCCATGAACCAGGATTCGCAACAGCAAATTGGATTGGGGATGTTTTGTCGCTCCGACACAAAACAGATCACTAGCTGAGAGGCTGGCGTCTCCGCAGCAGTGCGCTGAACACAGCCTAGCTGAATCAATTCCCGAGGTCGTATGGGGAAGGTATTCTCATTAGGACGTGTGAGGAGAGAAGCAGTCGAGGAAGAGGTCACTGGAAACTTAGGGAAGGAAAACCATAGCAGTTCAAAGGCTTTCCTTGTCTTCACTCAGAATTTGTTTTTCATCTGACAGACTCATTTAATTTGTCTCGTAAAAATCCTGCTATATTTCCCTCTTGATAGTGTGGGGTCTAGAGATAGAGGGTGAATAAATCTTTCCTTGGCTTGAGCCCCAGAGGTCGAAAGGAGGGAAAGTAAGCAAAACATAATTGACAAATGGTTCCTTCTTTCATTTAGGGGGTGGAGAATGAGAAGAGAGCATGTCATGGTGGTAGGCATTAAGGATGTAGAATTGACCCAGCCTGTGTGGGGTGCGGATAAACTTGCAGAGATAGAGTTCATTTTTATCCTCTCCATCTCAGACCTGCTTCTTGAAGGTAATACTTAGAATAGAATAGAATTTCCCAAAGTTTATTTTGTGGGACTAAATAGATGTTATATGTGGAAAAGTTTTCACAGTCAAGTATGTTTGAGGAACCCTGGGTGTAGAACAAAGTCAAAGAAATTCCTTGTTGCAGGACTTCTCAGAGCCTTTAATACACTAATATGGATTGTGAAACCACAAAAGGCTTCACAATGTAAAGGATTCTGGAATACACTAAGAAACGATAGACCAAGACAAGCACTTTCATTTCTCTGTTCTTGACTGTGAAAAACAGGAATGGATTCTACAATAAAAATTTGGGCTGAACTTTAGTGCTACAAACAGAAAATACTAGGTCCTGATGATTGAGTAAGTCCTGGATTCTCAAGCAGGCTTTTACCAGATGGACAGACAGCTCAACTCGAGGCTCAAAGTTTGCTCAAACATTGTCACTACCAGTCTATCCTTCCAACACGGCAGAGAGGCTCTCAAACAGAAGTGAAGTTTGGGCATCAATACTTTAAAAAAATTCCTAGATAGTTCTGAATGTTCCCCTGGTTAAAAAATCCCTGGTGTTCTGAGAAAAGGTAGTCTTCAGAAACAGATAGGTACAGGCAATCCCAGCTCTGCCAAGTACCAGCTAAGAGGTTGGAGAAAAATCACTTTACATCTCAGTATTACCATTAATAAAATGAGGGGCTGGTCTATATCAATGATTTAAAAAATATTTTCATACGGTTGTAGAAGAACCGTTTATTCAAAGGAGTCTAATTCAGGGTGGGCCACGGTGGCTCAGCAGGTAAGAATGCTTGCCTGCCATGCCCGAGGACCCGGGTTCGATTCCCGGTGCCTGCCCATGTAAAAAAAAGTAATCATAAAGGAGTCTAATTCATACAAAAGCATAGAGAACTGATCTGGTTAAAGCAGTAGAGGGACCAGGCACCTTGTACTCCTGGTCTGTCTGCCCCTGGCCTCCAATTTTCACCTGGGCTTCCTAGAAAATACAGCTGGAAGCAGAAATTTATGTGTTAACACTGTGTTGGGGATGGAATCCAGAGACAGCAAGAGTGAAGGAAAGGGCAGTAAGGGTAGGGGAAGATGGGAACACATAGTATATTACAAAGCTAGCCACAGGTTCCCAACAAAACACAGTGGGTATCTCGGTCATGCAGGTTGTGTCCAGAGAAGCTGGATGGGGGCGCAGTGTCTCAAAATGGTCTTGGAGGGAAGAAACAGCCAGCTGGGTCTTTCCTGACTCCTATAGCTCACTGGTCATATTTCACCCTATGAAGCATTAAATGCCCCCCACTTTGAGGCTGTGATGGTTAGGGTTAGGGTTAGGGTTAGGCCGAGTTGGAGCTTCTGGGTGTCAGGTTCAGCATCTGGAGCTGCAGGGGCTCCCACCACAGTGTGCTGTTGGGGTGATGGGCAGGGTGGGGATCACATCAGTGTGTGCTGACTGGCCATTCAAAGGTATTCAGATGAACCAAGAAGAGCATGATGAGCCCATCACACACCTGAGAGTGGTCTGGGGGCCTTAGTGGTTTGGGGCAGGTCAGGGTGCAGTAGTCTTTTCATGGAGATGCACATGAAATTGAACTCTTGCTCTCCAAGTAAATCCCCTGTGAGTTTAGGTAGCTGATGGATGGGGAGGAGCAACCAAGACACATTCTCAGAGTAGTCTAAAGCCTAGTAGTCCAAAAGACACCCTAGGAACAAATATTCCAAGGCCTGATCAGTTTGGAAAGACCTTATTCTTTGTCCTCCTCTTGACGGAGCAAGATGCACATTAGCATATTAAAGTGGAGACCTGCTGTAGAGAAACGTAATTATTATTGACCAAACATTTTCCAGCTTTTCTGACCATGGAATCCCTTTGTACGGGTCTAGTTATACCAACTTACATCCCTTGGAATGAGTATTCCACAGAAAGCACCCTGGGAAATGCTGGCCTGAAATTGGATGCTTTCAAGTTTGAGTTTAGTTTGGAAGTGAAAAAGAAAAAAAAAAAATAAAACAGGAGAAGGAATCCACTGAACTGTTAAAATGGAAACTTGTAAGATCCAGCTTTCTGAAGAGCCCCTTCCTTTCTTCCTTGTCACTTACTTTTGAGAATCCAGGATGTAGCCATGAATTCTTACAAGACTTTGGCAACCGCGGTCACATGGTTTGCCTACAGAGGTATATTTTCTAACAGGATTGTTTCAGGAAGTGCAATTGCAGCTCTGACAGGCTTGTGGAAACGCTTGCAATGAGTAGTATTTTTTGGTTGCACATACAAGATCAAGATGGATGTTTGCAAAATAGGTGAGTAATGACATTCACCTTTTTGGTATTTTTTTTCAGCTGCAGTTATTGAATAAGAGGCTTCAATATAACTGGCAAAGATAAACATTCTGAATGAACAAAGAAGGCTTGAGTTATTAAGACACGTCTCCCTAAATTTGGAATTGCTGAAACAAATTTTATCTTGGAGAAAAAAAAAACTTTTCTACCCTAGAGACAGCTGGAGTTTTCTGATTAGACTGTAAGTCCATGATTTCCACCATTTGGTAGTGACCAGAGAGCAAAGTTAGGCATTTCCCAGGGGAAGCATTTTCACCACCCAGTATTCATCTCATAGAGGTAAAGATACGTGTGTGTGTGTGTGTGAGTTGGGAGTTGAGTGAGGATATAACCCCAGTAGTATTTGGGTTTGGATCACCTAGAGACACGGACTATAAGCCACGTGCCCAATTATATCGTGCATTGCCTGAGCATGGTGCTTCTTTCCAAAGTGAGTAACAGTTGCTAACACACACTTACTAACAAAATTCCCCTGATGCCCATTCATGAAGCATTGCACTGGTGATTCTATCAGCATTAAACTCTTTGGTGACTGAGTTTAGAATTATAGGAATTGGAGATATGAATTAGCAGAAAATCAGGTCCCAGCTGAGTTCGAACCCAACTGCAGTGAGTTTTAAATTAAAAATATCTGGCTATGATGAAACAGTTGTAAGTCAAGCACTGGAGCTGTCACTCTTGACTTAGCAGTCACCCTTTGAAAGGAAAACCCTGACAACAGCTTGTATTGATTCCCGGCCATGCTAGGAAATTGCCACTTCATTTCTTCTTCATAAACTGTTGGCTTTCTTTCCTTTTTCTTTTTTCTTTTAAAGAAATCGTATTTTCAGGTACCCAGCAGAGCTTTGGTAACAGTGCAGGTAGGAGAGGGCTGAGGCCCATGGGTTAACTCGCCCTTGCATTCTCTTTGGCTCTCCTCAGGAGTCATGCAGAAGAGGAATCTGGGTCTGTGGGTGTCGTGCGGTTTGTTTTCCTGCTCGGACCATATTTGATTCTTCTTTCTGGGGGATCTTTGCAGAAAAACAACAAAGAGAACACTTCAAGGAGGCTGCAAGACTGTCGTGTTGCAGTGACAATTGCCGTATAATAGGAAATCATTTATGTAAGTTATGGTGCCCTCTGAAAGGAGCTTGTCGGAAATGTGGCTACAGCTTCTCAAGGCCCTGTTTTTTTTTTCCTCCTGCAAAATAATCCTAAGGTTTTCCTTTTCAGAGCAATTGAAGCAGTATTATGTGCTGGCCAGGGACTAGGGAGACCTAGCTTCTAATCCGAGGCCTGCTGAGTATCCTTCAGCGTGTTCCCTTTCTGGCCTCAATTTCTCTTTCTTTAGCCAGGAATAAGCCTGCTGTTTCCCACCTAAAGCCCAAGAGTGAGGATGAAGGTGGCCATGCATATTCAAGGACCTGGAGGGCCTCAGAAGAAAGGCTTTATGTACACCCAAGGTCAGAGAAAATCAAGAAAGAGAGAATGAAAACTAGGCTTAGTCCCCACATATTCCACCTTTACTGTCTGCTGATCCAGTGAAGAGCTGTAAGTGATAAAAGCCAATTGCAGAGGGTCAGAAAAGAGAATGCAATGGAGATGGCAAGGGATGGTGGGAGGGATGAGGAGCGCAGGTCCAGAGGCCTGGGTGAATGGGGAGCCCCCATCCTGGAGGCGGTTGGTTAAACTGGGGGACTGTAGAGAAGGAAAGGGGGCCTGTGATTTCCCCTGATGTCTACTCTTCACTTTGCTCCATATATATATATATATATATATATATATATATATTTACATATTTTAGTTAGCACTGGAGATGTGATGCTATGGAATATTTAACCAATTGATCAATCAGTTGGTCAATTCAGCTCATATTTATTGAGTGCCTACTATGTGCTAGGCTCTATGCAAGAGTTTGGTTGTCAGAGATGAAAGATATAGTTCCTGTCACAGGGAGCTCAGATAGTGTGGCCTCAGATGTGTGTTAGTAGGTAATTTAAACCCAACGTGGTAAAATGTGAGATGGGGCAGGCAGAGGACGCCTCGGGATTACCTAAGAGAGGGCACCCATCCAGGTTTGAAAGGCAGGACTTGGGGTAGTTTTCCTGGATGAGGAGGAGGGGCATCAAACCGAGATTTGAAGGTGGAGTAGGATTGGCCTTGTGGATGCCTGCGGGAAGGTGCTCAGGTGGAGGAAGCGGCCTGTGCAAGGCATGGAGACATGAGCGAGTGCAGCCCAAATGCTAGTAGTGAAGGCAGACTCGGAAGGGCATTGGGGGCGATGAGGCTGCAAACACAGCAGAGGCTGAATCAGGGCTGAGCTGAAATGTCAGGCTAAGGATTTTACCCCATAGGCAGTGGTGAGGCCTTGGGGATTTCCAAGACAGGAACTCAACAAGATTGGATCATGTTGTAGGAAGGTAAGTATGGGCATCAGTGGAGAGACAATTGGAAGTGAGGCTGTTAAGATAATCTAGGGGAGACCTGAGAGGAGCTGATCAAAGATGGTGACAAAGGCAAGGAAGGGACTGATTTGAGAGGTGTGTAGGAATTAGGCTTGACGGAGTGTGGCCATGCTGGGGGAGGGGGTGGAGAGTCAGGGCATCTTTCAGAGTTAAGGAGTGTTGAGCTCTGTTCTGGAAGTGGTGGACTTGTGGTACGTGTAAGATTTGTAGGTAGAGATGACGAGGAGGCCAGCAGACATGTGGCTCTTGGGCTTCTGGAAACAGCATAAATTATGCTGTTTACTTCTGGTCCCAATTGTAGACTGCAGAGTTCATTTTGGGATCCAGTGGAAGCTCAGTAAAGAAGCAAGCAGACCCTCATGTAGATTTGTATATTTTTGAAGTAATTCATGTTTCGAAATAAACATACTGTCGTGGACACCATGCTTGAGATGGTTCTGCAAACATTCCAGGCACTTATCTTGCTTTAGGACATCCCCCCTATTTTCCAGTGGCAAAAAAAATGGTCCCAACAGGTGGAGTAGTGCACAGTCTGTTAGGCACAATTAGAGGTTGGTGATGGAGAACGACCAGGCATTTGCTCAGCACATTAGCTTGTTCTCTTTCTTGGCTTGAACACCCTTATTTTCAATGAGTAACACTCAAAATGGCATGATCTGGTGAACTAAGCTCCACCATGAGCTAAGAGATGGTAATTAAAATTTTGATCTCACCCTTTGGAGATAGGGTCTAGTTTGTTGAATTTTACATCCTGGGTGGCAAGAACCAGTCTGCACCATCAGGGCCTGCAGGTGGGAATGGCCAATAGGTTGGTTTTTCTTGACTCAAAGAGTGTTAAAGGAATTTCTTATTATTTGAATACCTTTGGGTGGGAGAGTTACTCTCCAGGGAGCCACAGGTTGCACACCTTGATGCAAAAAAGCAGCCTGGTGCCTAGTAGGTAGGTATGCAGATGTTCTTTCCCCCTGTTTCCAGTGTGTAGAAAAAATAAATGGATGGCCATATTAGTGTCAAGTGCACTGCATTCTACTTTGTGATTTAGTAACCCCTTTTAACTGCAGGAGCTGTAGAAGTGGCTGGTGGCAAAACTTTTAGGCCCACCAACTAGTGTGGTTAGACTCTAGAAACGATAGAAAACAGCTATTTGGATTGAACAGACTCCTGGAGAGAAAGAAACCCAACTCTGTCAAGTCCACCCGGACCCTTCCCCTCACTGCCTTCCCTGTGCTGCTGTGGAACGTAATTTAACACGTATGGGGGTTGGAGGTCCTTAGACAGAGCTGGGCATCTCACTGGTGCTGGGACAGTTTAGACCAGTCCTCTAGAATGGGGAATGCAAGGAGTTCCGCTCCGAAGACTATCTTTAGCTGAAAAATTGCAGTGCAATTTCCAGCGAAACAATAGGACTACTCTCTTCTCTGGATTGCTTCTGGGTGTCTCAGAGCTGCTAATACATGTTTTACAATGATTATTTGGATAATTTACTTGAATATGCCTATGGTTAAGCTAACCAAGATACCTATTTTTGGTGGTTCTAAGTGTATTATTTGTTTTCTTGAATAAAAATATATTTTAAAAAAATGGCTCGCTCTGGATGCTCTTCTGTTGAGTGGGGACAGGGGGCAGGTAGGTATTTTTGAGCTCTAACCTTTCAAGAGCCCCACAAAGATGACAGGATTTCTGTTCTTCCTTCTGTACACCTCTGTACCCAGCCCTTATACATTTTATCAGCTGCTCTCAGTACATAATATATGTAAGCAGCTACTTGTTTTGTTTTAGAGAGCTCAGCAGTTTTCCCCAGTTAATTGGGTGGCAAATTGTTTCCGTTTGAGGGGGCAGAGGGCAGGGCCTGTGACCTCAAGAGGGGAAGTAACCTAACCACAGGACCAAAATAGGGCAGACGACACTGCCCTGGGCTGTCTTTGTTGCATCGTCCCCCGGCAGGTGGCTCTGGGACAGTGAGTCTCAAAAGGTGTCTCAGAACCTGTGATAAAGATAGGGGATTCCCACTGCATCTCCTTTTCTTGCGCCATCTTTTATTTTGTTCTAGAGACTTCTCACTGACCTGCGGGTTTACAGATATTCCCAGAGCGGCTTATGGTTCTATGCTTAGATGAGAAAACCCAAGAAAGGAGGCAGGTGCTCATGGTAGAGAATGCTGACTGGTGCCAAACTGGATAGAGAATCTCAGCTGCTGGTGGACCCCAGCCCAGTGGAGGAGGGTAGGAGAGAGAGCAAGCTTTCCTAAACCCAGGTCTAATTTCAGAAGTGGTTGCAGCTCATTCACCTCTCCTTCATTCCTTCTTCTAGGATTTAATACTAGTAGGACAAATATTTCTTGGAAAATGCTTAAAAATAAACTAATTAGAGCAGGCCATGGTGGCTCAGCAGGCAGAGTTCTTGCCTGCCATGCTGGAGACCCAGGTTAGATTCAGAGTGCCTGCCATGCAAAAAAAAAACACAATAAACTAATTAAATAATTTTTTAAAATGGTATCTATATTTATGGCTGTCACTTATAAGTGAAATGGTATTTTATGGGCAACTAGGATTTGAGATGTAATAGAAATTCTCTGGGTTTAATTTGATCATGCCCAGTTTTGGAGCGTCCAAAAGACCTGAGTTAAAATTTAGGACTATCACATGGCCAAATATAGAAAATTAACTTTGGAAAATGTCAAGCAGCATTTCCCCAGCTCATAATGTTTTGAAAGAATGGCATTTTCATCTAAAATTTGTATTTGCCAACTTAAAAAACAAAAAACAAAAACTGGGAGGAATTTTTGCCATCTAACAAATTTTGCAGAAAGCCCACAGTCCAGGAAGTAGCCAGGTCCAGGCATTTTTGTTTGAAAACAGAAAGTAGCAAACCTAATGATGCTCTGCAAATTCAGGCTTCCAAGAATTTATTCTTAATACAGGGTTTATTGACTTGCATTTTTAGTATTTACATCTCATAGTCCCATTTAACTGAAAGCTTCTTAAAAGCAGGCAGTGTGCTCACATATATTTGCAATTCCCTTTGCACTAAATATATGTTTGATTTTGTTGTCTCTCTCCCCACCTTAAGTTTGGTTTTCGGAGCTTAAAAAGATGTGAGTAATAGAATGGTCCAACACAACGGAAGCATGGTACATACTAAAATGACTGTGAGTCACTGGAAGTGGGAAGTAGATTCCTGTGAAAGTGTGAGTGCAGTGAGGGCTATGTGGTAGTGTGTAGTCCTCTATTTAATTTTTATTGCTTACCAACCAATTGTGAATAGAGCATCTAATGAGTCAGGGGTCTTGACCCTATGTTGCTGGTGGGCAAATAAGAGTGACTGATACAGCCTTTCTAGAATGAAAATTTCGTTAAACTTGGCTGACTTCTTATTATCTTTGACCAGAAGTTTCTGAGGTTTTAGAAAGGCCAAAAAAATTTTTAAAGGTAAATCAAAATAAAATTCAGGGAAATAAAGAAATGGCCCAAACAATTGCTCCTTGGTAGTCATTGCCTTATTTTACCTCCGCCCCCTCCTCCCCTTTACCTCCGCCCCCTCCTCCTTTTCCTCCCATCATCCATTCCTTCCATCTTCCTTTCAGGCTTTTGCCAACTCTCCTCTTGGTTCTTTTTTTTCTGTGCCAATCATCTTGGCTGTGCTGGCATTTTGGGAGCCTTTGTATGGGACAGGGACAACCCAACCTTCATAGCACATGGTAAAGGTCTTTGCTGATTTAGAGCTCATTGCTACTCATGGCACAGTTATTCCTGACTTTACATCTGACCTTGACTGTGACTCATATGGAGGAGAAAGTCAAGGTCTGCAGGTGGTGGCAGCAAAGCTTAAAGCTAAAACCCATCAGCATGTCAGGGTTGATGATCAGAGGCCCTGAAATAACAACAAACCCCATCACACTCTTGGTTTGTAACTAGCAGGCATCTAAAACACCCACCTGTTTCTGTTTTACATGAACTTCTGCCACCTGGTACTTTATCTATTAATTTTTTTGATACCCACATTTTGAACATATGCTTATTACATTAAATTTTATTTTTTGTCTAGTTTTGACCCTGTTCTAGCCCACTAAGATTTTATGTCATCACCCAAAATGGTATAGCCTTACAGTAATACGATATGACTTCTTACAGATTATCTCATCTGACCTTCAATACCCAGAATTTGTGATCTGCACATTTAAAAGTGTGACTCTTAGCCTTTATTCAAATTATGGATAGAAATGTGAACCAGGATGGTGCTGAGGGTGGAACTCTTTGGCATGGCATTTCCTAAACAGCATCACTTTCCAGTTTGATAAATAGCCATTGATTGACCTTTTTTGGGCATAAGAGGCAGTAAGTCAGAGAGGACCAAGCATTGACTTTGAAATTAGACATCTGACCTTGCAAACTGACCCAGATCAATTTGGCCATTCCCAAGAGTTGCATTATTTGGGAACTATTCCAATGATTACAGGCAGGTGAGAGCTGTAGGCTTTTTCCTCCACAACCTTATGATAGGTGGATGTTACAATGAAAGCAAGTTTCAGACTGAGTGTTGCTACACCTATGAACCTTTGTTAGTAAGCAGACATCAAAGCAGTCCTGCAACCCATCCTTAAAGCTCAGTGAAGACCAGTGTGCCAAGGAAAGATGGTAGATTTGCTGATACAGTGAGTCCTCCTCAACTCTGTGGACAGACACGTCGTGCATATGGCAGGTGGAACCCCAACCATTTTCTGCATGTGCCAGGAAGTGAAGAAGGCTGGGAAGCATGGACATAGTCAGTCTGGCAGGTTTACATTGAAGGAAGGTTTACTTGAAGCAGATGCAACAGTATTTTGGTCTCAGGTTTCAGCTCACCAAGTGGGATCAGAGGAACATAGAGCCTAATGGGAGCACTAGGCCAAGAATGGTGCTGCAAAGAACTCTGGGCTTGCCAGAATTTTATGTCCATACTGCAGAGGTGCCTGGACAATACTTCTACCCAATCCATCTATGCTGGACATCACTTAATTTCCCATTGAGAAATTATTTCTGACATCTCTCATGCTCTTTAACAAATCCATTACAGCCGATAGAGAAAGTGTGTTTGAAGTCCTTGGAGTAGACTACAGAGGGTAGACTTCTGATGCAAGTCTTTCCAAGCTAAATAACCAACCCTGGAGTGTGCATTTGTGATTACACTACTTCAGATGTTAACTAAGCATCTTTGGGTGTGGATTAAAGCTAACTTACACACATTATGCCCCACTGTTTAAGGTGAAGTGTTTTAAAGTAAATTACAGACATCATCAGAGCCCGGCTCATTAGCTGTGTGACCTTCAGCAAGTTACCTACAGTGTTAGGCTGCTAGGGCTGCCATAACAAAGTACAAAAACTGGATGGCTTAAAACAATAGAAATTTATTGTCTTACAGTTCTGGAGGCTAGAAGTTCAAAATCAAGTTGTCAGCAGAGCGCTGCCTCTGGAAGCTATAGGGGAGAATCCTTTCTTGTCTCTTCTGGCTTCTGGTGTTTGCCAGCCATCCTTGGCAATCCCTGGCTTGTAAATGCATCAGTCCAATCAATGCTTCCTCCAACACATGGCCAGTGTTTAAAGTTCACCTTCTTATAAGGACACTGGCCATATTGGATTAGGGCCCTGCCTAATCCACTTTGGCCTCATTTTAACTAATTACATCTGCAATGACCCTATTTCCAAATAAAGTCACATGCACAGGACTGGAACTTGAACATATCTTATTTGGGGGGCACAATTCAACCTATAACACCTACCCTCTCTGATGTTCAGTTTCCTTATCAGTAAAAGGGTAAAGTATTACTTACATGACAGGAATACTATGACATAATACATGGGAAATATTTTGCACAGTGCTTGGCACATAGTAAATGCTCAATAAATGGAGGCAAAATATTGTTGAAAATCACTGCCTGCCCTTCAGATAGTAAAACTTGTTAGTTCTGCTTCCTGCCACCCTGAGTTGGCAATTTTCTTGGTTTATAAGTAGAACATCTGTTTCTAACATTGGGCTTTGGTGGGCCTACCGCCTTGAGGTTCTACAAGCAAATGGGAAGAGAGAAAGTGTAGATGGCTGGTCATGTTTGGGTCAATCCTAGGCCTTCTTCTTAATAAAAAACTCTTTAAAAAAAAATGATCAGGCAACCCTGGCTCAGTGGCAGAATTCTCACCTGCCATGCGATTCCCGGAGCCTGGCCATGTAAAAAAAATAGAAGATTGGAAAGTTTGTAGGGATTCATGCAATTTTTGGAAGACCCATCATTTGTCTGGTTAGTTTGAATAGCCATGTTTATATATCCAACCTGTGTTCATTGGGCTATCCTGATATAGACTAGCTTAGCTTTTTTTGCCAGTGTACACATGTAAACATATATTGTTTTTATAGGATCTGCAGTGATATTTTAGATAATGTGTTTTTCTTGCCAGGCAGTGGTGATATTTGCCTTTTCTTTCCCCCTTTCAGTTTATCATCCAGTACTGTAGATTTGTTTGAAGGAGAAACGAGATGAGACTTGACTGTAGCTCAAGGCAGGGACTGACTATTAGTGGCTAATTATGTCAAGCACTGAAGGACAGGGCATCTGCTATTACTTGCCTGCAACAAAGTCAGAGAGCTGAAGTGGTCCAATGGAGATCAGAGGGGCAGTTCCAGCGTGCATGACATTTATATACCTGGATATGCTCTTCCTTATCCAATAGAAGATATTTACTTGAAAACAGCTCATCTCAGCTATCTTGCCCCCCGACCCAGTTTCTTGGCATAATAGCCTTAAACTAGATAGTAAGAGCCTCTGGGATTTTCTTTTGTGGTTTTCACTGCACAGAGCCAACTATCCATTCAAAATCCTTGGTTTCCGAACATGTTCCATTCTGCCAGGCACCTCAGCTCTGAGACCAGTGAAGTCCTTGCCTGATGACAAACTGTTAAGCTTGAAACATTGCATTATTCCTACCTACATTGTGGAGGGGATTGGAGGGAACTCTGGTTGGCTGGGAGAAAGGTAATTAGTGAAGGGGGTACTCAAGCCTGGGGAGTTAGGAATTTGACTGAGTTAGCATGCTTTGTAGATGGTAGGGCCTCTCTGAACAGAGGGTTCAGGCCAGCTCTGAAGGTGATGTCTGTCCTTTCACTTCATGGCATACCAGGGAGAGATGGGTCACTGCTCTGTCTCTGAAGGAAAGGAGCCACCTCACTGGTGTACTCTCTCCAGCCACCCTCCATGCTTCAGCACATCTGTGGTGCCCACATGCCCTGGATTTACTAGAACATCTATCATTGCAGATATTCTGTGCTACTGTCAAGTGGCTGTCCTAAGTTAGGTTTGAAGATATAGTCAACATATATATCCAAAGGGTACCTTGGACAAAATTGGAAAGTAGTTAAATTTTACCCATAGCACTCTATGTGCTGTACGTGGTAGAGTTGCGTGATTTATGCACCCAGGACTCAGGGGTAGTTAGGGCTGACATCCTGTCCATGCTCCATGGCCGTGCCTCCCGTCCTGGTGCAGGGCTGCATAGTATTGCTCAGGGAGGGGTGGCCTTTTTCTTCCACCAAGATGCCTTCTGCTCACCATGCCATGGCCAGCAGGGATGCTATTCCCTGATTCCCACAAGGTAGCCGGGTAGACCAGAGAGGGTCCTGCTGTTTGCCTCCTCTCCACTCTCCACTTTTTCTTGGAGCTTTCCTGAGAGCCCCCTTTGTGACAGGGAAAGGGAGGTGATGGAGGTGGGTTGTTGAGGAGAGAGGAGAATGCTTGACTCAAAGAAGCACAGTTTCAGTGATGGGATTTCAGGTGTGTAGGTGAGGGGGCTAAGATGTGGGTTTGATGCTGGGCTTTGTTAGGACCCCATCCATCAGCATTGTGTGTCTGTATTTCAGATCCGGCCAGAGGACAGCTGTCTCTGGCCCCTTCTTCTGTATTTCAGTTTCTTGGACCCTGTCGGGAGACTGCCCCAGAGCTGATGACTGTCACCCTTTGGATTTTCTGATGGGTCTGAGGAGGTCTGGGGAACCCAGAGATTATTTGGCAATGTTATGAGTCTCCCAGGGCAAAACATCATTAGCAGTAATGTGGAAAATAGCTGGAGGACATTTAGGGCTGCTCCCTCCTGCCCTCCTGCCATGTCCCCACACTGTCTTTAATGTGTCTCTTCACTGTCATTCCAGGGACTGCAGACCTCAGGGTCAGCGGATCACAGGTCACACCGGGGTCTGACAGAGACAGCCCTGAGGATGCAGACTCTGCTGAGGTCTCCTGACCCTCTGGGTGCTGTGGACGTGGGTGCCAGGGCTAGACATGCAGACCTGCACGATCTCTTAGAGAGACCTCATTGTCATTGCACACAGACTCTGTTCTTATCCCCATAGCACCCCAGAATCCTGGGCCATGCACCCCCGAATCCTACCTAAGCACTGCACAGGCCAGGCCCTCTAGGCCCAAGGCAAGGTTTCTCTTTGGAGTATCTATCACCCTTCATAACTTCCACTTCAGCTAGAATCACTTAACTGGTGTTGGGGAAAGGCTCAGACACATATTTGACTTTGTACAAAAGTGTGTTTCTCCTGATAGTCATCTCCAGGGAAATGAAAACCCAGATATCTTCAGTCGTGAGTTTGGAGGTGCGGAGTGTGTGTCTCCCCATTTGGGGTGTGGCTCCCCAAATGGGTAGAAATGCAAACTGGACTCTCAGTGCTCACCTGTAGGGGGTGGGGCTGGGGTTGCAAGGAGTTAGATCACTCCTTCAGCTGGAAGCCACATACCTGCATAAGAATTTCCTCTTCTCATCCTCCAGAGCCTTCCTGCTATGAGTCATGCTAGAGGAAATGGGGAGCTGAGGAAGGAGCAGGATCGCTCCCAACCTCACTCCCCAAGGCTGTCTCTTTAGGGTCCAGGCCTTTGGCCTCCCAGGGCCTGACCTCTTGGGGCTGAGGTGCTTCCATCTACCTCTTGACCAGGCTATTTGAAGGGGGTTAAGACTCACAAAGAGCCCCCAGCGTAGTTCACACTGTGGCTTCTCTTTTAGAGCAAGTGTTTGCTGAGAAATAAATCAACCCTCTTAGCTTGTTATTTTTCAATGTTCTAAATAAAGGTCTAGGAATCATCTCTCCAGCACTGAGTTTCTGGGTAACTTTGCCAGCTGTGATCTGGATGCAGTCTCCAAATGGCTTTTCCAGTCCCAATTAACGTCCTCCCTGCTAGTTACATTAACTCTCACCGTGAGCTTTCCTGTCGAAGGTAGGGAAGTACGACAAGTACTTAGCTTTACATACACTGTCAGCTTTGGCTGCATCTCTGATGCATGTGGGGCATTGATTTTACATGTTCCTCCTCAGCAAACCTGCTAATAAAATTTCTGCCCCCATCTCTCTCCTTTCTCCCCACCCTCTTCAACCTGGGCAAGACTCCTGGACAGACCTTGATTGCATGTCTCATTGATTCCATTCAGCTATTTATTAATACGCTAATTAGTATTTTCATTTAAAGGAGAGTGACACCACTTTTTTTTTAAAACAAATGTACAGAGGTGCAGGTTAATGGAAATTGCTGTTTATTTAACATTGATGTCTGATGTGAAAAGGATTAGTTTCGGATGTTAAAAGGACACGGGTTTTTTCCGGGGCTTAATCACTTTAGCTGACAGTCGCTGACACCTCTGAAAGGCGACACTTAGAATCATATTGCCTTTTCCTTCAGGGATCCCAGGGACTCCACTTAGGAGTAGAAACTAGAAGGTAGGTGAAAGGGTGCAGAGCTGGCTGCACACAGACTTTCATAGACAGCTGTGATCGTGTATAGGCACTGGCTGTCTCTTGTGGCAGAAACCAGAGTCATGCTCACTCTGTTGACTGTAAGGTTGTCTATTGTTTTGTAACTAAAGGCCTATGAATGAATGAACATTTATTATATATATAAGCATTTATTATATGCTTGGCCTGTTGAGTTGCTCACAAGGAGTGTATTAATCAGGGTATGCTAATTCTGTAACCAATAACCCCCCGGATATCAGTAGATTAACACATCACCATCCAATATGGACTACTCTCCTTAGGGGACTCTGATCCATGCAGGCATTTAGGAACCCAGATTCCTTTCATCTTCTAGGGTTTCTGAATTCCCCACTGTCTCTTTTGCATCTGGCCAGGAGAGGAGGAAAGAGGAGGAAGTTGCAGAGCTGGTATGGGAGCCGGGACATACATCGCTGGGACTGGAAGCTGAGAGTCTCTCTTGGTGCAGGAGCCAACTGTAGCTGCAGACCAGCCCAGGGGCACAGCAGGGCTGAGAAAGCCTGTGGGACACTGCTAATCCTCTCAGAGAGACAGTGTGTAATGCTGCATACCTTAGATCAAGGTAGATTTTTCTTAAGAGGTATTTTCTAAATTTGGTGGACAGCGAGAAGGAGTTGTACATTGAAAAAGAAAAAAACACACACATGAAGTTGGAGAGAAATTCATCCCAAAGATCCCAAATAAAGTAGATTTGTATTTTTGAAGTCTTTGGGTGGGGGGGAGATATCTTCCCTCTGGTTGGATGGATTGCTGGGCTACCTGGCTAAGGACTAAATGATGTCTTTGTGGTACAGACTGGAAACCAGAATCATGGGTACAGAATGCTGGGAGCTGCTGGGAACTATCTTATGAGATGGATTGGTTTGGGAAGAGAAGAATTTGAGAAGTTTCAGCAATATCCATTTTTCATGCTGCAAGAGTGAATCTTATCCAAGGGCACTGTTATTCTGGCATGATTCTCTCCCTTCTGCATTTCTCCATTGACCCTGCTCCTTTACTTGAATTTTCTTCTCCAAAGCCAGCAGCAGCTCCACATATAGTGCTGGCATCCTTCATCTCTCTCTCAGTTCATGCCATATATACCCAGGCTGCCCAGTGATAATCTTCCTTGGTAATAGGGATCTACCGGACAACTGTCAAGTCAGATAGAAGGTAGCACAAATCATGGTGAGAGGCAGTCAGACTTCCAACGAGAAAATGACTGGAAGAATGCATGTGGCAATCTGGCAATATCTAATAAAAAAATTCCATTTCTAGGAATTTCTCTCATGGAAACAACAGTAGTAATATGTAAGGCTGTAACAAACAAGGGTATTTATAGTGGCATTGCTCTTTGTGGCAAAAAGAGAATGTACATTGGTAGGGGAATGGCTGAACATATTATGGTACATTACACCATGGGATGTTATATGGCCATATAACCAGAAAAATCACAGCTGTGCCAGGTGACTTGGAGGGTTTCCATGAAGTATTGTTGAGAGAGGAAAGCATTTGTGATTGTGTGTGTGTTTGTTTGAGTATATGAGTATGGAGAAATACATGAAAGAATATGTGGCTGTCAATGTTCTCCTGGAGAAGGGAGATGGGAGAAGCAGAAAGTTTAGAGGGAAGCCAAAAAAAGTATGTTTACACTTCTTTCATGCTGTAGGATGTATCTGCGGAAGGAGTTTAGGCAGAGAAGAAGCTGTGTTAGACTTACTTTTTGGAAAGACCACGCTCTTGGTGGTGTGGTAGATGGCATGCAGGTGGATGAACCTGAATTCGGGGGATCCCTTAAGAGGCTGGTGCTGCAGTCCTGGGAGGAGGTCATGAGAGCTTGGACTGAGCAGTCAATGGAGGGGAGAGAGGGCGGGTCTTGGAGTGGGAAGAGGTTCATGAGCAGGACTTGGTCGCGATTAGATGAGGAGGTTGAGGGGCACAGAAGTTGTGGGCAGTAGTGTTCTAACAAAGGGAGGGAACTCAGGAAAAGGAGCAGTTGTACAAGAAATGCTGGAAACAGTGCCTGTGGGATTCTGAACGGGGATGTGCAGGGTGTGGTTGTGCAGCTGGCCTGGAGTTAGAAGGAGAGAGAGACTGAGATCCAGAGTAGAGATACCGATGTGGGGCTGTAGACAGAGATGTGGAGGTGGCAGCCCAACGGGAGTGGGTGAGCTGAGCGCAGGGGCCAAGGTGGATCATTGGAATCACTATCACAGAAGCTTGGAGGTTGAGGAAACGGAGCCTTTCAGACAGAAGTCAGGTGGAGAGAACTGTGTGTAGCAGACCTCAGTGGTTTATGAGTACAAAATGAAGTTTTGGTTAAAACCCAAATTATGCTTTTTTTAAACCAGTTCAGCTGCACTCAAATCTCCTTCAAGTATCCACTAATTGCTTTCTGCAATTCAAAAAATGATAAATTCCGCATTCCACCCCCACTGATATGTTCCCCATACTCCAAGCATGGAGGAGGTCCTTTCCCAAATCCATCTTGGTCCAAGAAGGGCTATCACTTTTCTTGTGTGTGTGCTGTATGGCGGGGTCACGTTCCATTCTTTGTCCACGTGAGTATCTTGTTACTGCAGCACCATTTGTTGAATTTTTGTTGTTTGTTTTTCCTTTGTTTTGCTTGTTTGCTTGTTTTGGGGAAGTGCATGGGCCAGGAATCCAACCTGGGTTTCCCACATGACTCTGAGCTACCCTTACATCCCCAGGGCTGTCATTTGCAATAAATCTTTTCTGATAGGTCAAGTATAATGAAGGGAACAGAGAAATAATACAGAGAGAACTTAGACTGCTTCAAAATGTAGTCATGTCTACATCTATAGGCTTACATCTGCTTCAAGGGCACTCATTTATCCAGTGCCTCACTGGCTCCCTCTTCTCTATACAGGAAGGGTCAGCTCATCTTCATCCTATGCAGTGGGGCTGATAGTCAAGCCTCATTTTCTTCCTAGGAATGTCCACTCCCTTCAGGGGAAGCATCACCCTCAGATATAAGTATAGGATATTGCCTTAAGGCACAAACAGCGTAACAGCAGCAGAACAAGATGGTCCAGTACTAGTATATTTCCCAAAGTCTGGGTCAGTGCCCCAAGCTGCACCTGTATCCTAGGCTCAGCTGCCTCCTCGGAAGGTGAGGACCTCACTTGCCTGTTGTCTTTCTTTTCCTGCTCCTCCTTTCTCTACATAAATGTCAAAATGTAACTTCCCTTCCTCAAAACTGAGCTGAGCATTTAAAAATCATGTTAATAAAAATAAAAACCAGCCCCATACTGCTCCCATAGCAAGAAATGAGAAAATAGCAAAGATGTGGCAGAAATTTAACCTTAAAAGCAGTGTACCTGACTGCCAAGGATGCCTCTCTGCGGGCAATCTACGTCAGTTTTCCAGAACAGCAAAGGAGGCAATGGCTCAGCCAAATGGCCTTCTGAGAATCAATACAATCTGCTCCCAGGGGTGCTTTAGTGTCCACTCACTTGGAAGGTTTTTCCAGCTTCTGAGGTTCCGGGTTTCAAAAGTCTCTGGAGGGAACAGATGTATCAGAGTCTCAAGGGCTTGGGCCCAGTCATCATGGTTTTTAAGATCCCCAGGTGATTCCAATATGCAGCTGTCTGTGTTCGGAGCCAGCACTGCCCAAGACACCTATAAAGAAATGAGTACTGAATAAGTATTTTGTGACTGAAGGAGAGTAAGTTCCCTGGATTTTGGTTGTGTTAAATGAGGGTGCATTTTACTCATGCAAATTAGGATACAACAGATTGGTATTTTGCTCCCCAGTTATAGCTTTGCAAAAAGCTAGGATGGGCATTTACTTAAGAGTTCAATAGACTTATTGGTTTTGGCCTTTGGAGAAAACATGCCCATATTTGAATGAGAGAATGTTTATCTGGGATGGGTAGTAGGAGCAGAACCAAATGCCTGGCTTCTAGCCATCTGCAGTGTCTCCCAATGCTGTCATCATTGTTTCTACGTCCACGTCTCCTCTTCTGGACTTTCCCCATCAAGCTGAATCCCAAAATATATGCAAAATGATGGAATGTAAAAAACAAATAACCAAGAACCCCACATATGCTTGAAATCAGCTTAGACTCATCTGATTATGATAAAAATCTTTTCTCAGTTAACTCACAATTAGAATTAACTCTAATCTGAATTAATTTCACATTAGGATTTAATTTGATGAAAGATGAGGGCTGGGCAAGTAAAGAGCTCCCCTTCCTATCATGACAACCAAGTACTGTTCAAAACCCAGAACTGTCCAAAAACCCGCACAAACCCCACCAGATATGGGATGTGGCATTCCTAGAAACTCTTTTGAGACATTCCAAAGCAAGGCTTTGTCTATCTTTGCTCTTTCCCCCATTGCTGGCCTGGAGTGAAGCCATCAATTCAAAGGGCTCTGTTTGGCTGGGTGCTTCCTCCGATTTCAAGTTTTGTTTGAGAGCGTTAGATCTGCTCACTCTCAGACTCCCTGGGGCCCATGAGTACGTCAATGAAGGCTTTCTGTCCTAATTTGGTCAGGGTGATCTTGAGATTGGTAGTTGTGGCTACAAAGCAAGGTACTCTATTCCCTTGCCATCACCAGGTTCATTTTCACAGTACTGCATAAGGCTGAAATACAGAATAGCCGAAGGAATAGAAATCCAGGCTACCGACCAGGTCTCCACAGCCACTCATTGGCGTCTCCTGGTGGGCGGTATGTGTGGGGTCCCAGAGGCTGTTTCCCTTTCCCTGTTTCATCTCCTGTTTCTTCTCTGGGTTGTCCAGCTGTTGGAATCCTTGTCCCTTGATTCTCTTCCATGGTAGATACATGAGTCCAGACTCCTTGATTTAGTCTGCCCCTCACCAGAGGAGTGGCCATCTAGATGAGCCCTTCTTCATTCTCAACTTCTGTGACTTGGTGGATCCTCAAACATGCCTTCATACCTTCAGGAGGGTCCTGGCAAAGTGACTGAAGATACTTGGTTGGCATGGAGGGAAAACTTGTTAAGTGATGTTTAAAGACCTAGAAACTTAAGCTGAGATATCAGTATGGGAAAGTTTAAGAATGCAAGATACTATAGGCTTAAGGGTAAAGGCTCTGGAATCAGACCTAAATTTGATTGGAATCTCGCCACTTACTAGTGTGGGCAAGTGACTTAAACCTCTCTGAAGAAACTTCTGCATCTGTAATATAGGTCTGTAAAGTGTTCAGTACCATTACCTTCAGAGCAAGCATTGTTGATGAACATGGCTTAGGGTTTCTTCCTTTTGGAAAGGCTCTGCAGCTTTAAATGATCTCTGCGAACTCGAATCAAGAAAAATATCACCATGGAGATAGCCTGTTGTAACTCAGTTTACTGTTTCAATAGAGGAAGCATTAAAAAAAAAACTGTATTTTTTAAGTCCATTTGTAATGAATTGACATACTTTTGTGCTCCCATTCTTTGAATAGTAAAATCAGTTGGGCTCATTTGGCATTTGACATGCATATTTTCATTTTGTGAATCTCACAGGATAGACTCATGGTTCACAAGTTATGCTTATTCAAGAATTCACCTAATGAAGTTTTGAAAAATTGTGAATTCTCTGCCCCCATCCCACACTGATTGAATCAGAATCTCTAAGGGTGTTGGGGAGTTGGGTGAGGTTTAGGAGGGAAAAGCTTTTGAAAAGGTTTTTAAGGTAGATCTGATGAGCAGTTTAGGACGCCCAAAGCAAGATCACTGTTATTGGAATTTCAATACGCTAGTAGGGAATGTGTTTCAATAATTTAAAACTCTGTTTCCATTCATGTTGTTTCCCTTCCTCTTTGTTCTTCAGCTTATCAGTGCTCACGAGATCACTAGCATTTGCACGCTTCTATTCCTGAATCTAAATGAATGCCTAGTCTTGAATGAATTGTGGTCCTCATTGGCCATTTTCTGGAGACTTGAGAAAATCCCAGATTTTCTTTCAAATGGTTTCTACCAGAATTCTAATTGCATTTGAACTTTTTCTTGTCATATATATTGGAGTCCTTTCTCTTTCTGTTCCTGTATCCAAGAAGCATAGCATGTTAAATGCACTAGGACCGGTTAAGGGGAGTAAAAGGTCAAGACCTCCTAAAGCAAATGCAGACTATGTCAGTGTTGTTTTCTTTTCCCTTTCTCTTCTTCTCTCTTGTCATCAAACCTCCTTATAAGGACTCTCCCTAGCTGTGACCCTGGGAAGTTGTGAAAGGAAGAGGAAGAAAAGCATGAGATTATGTGTGATTGGGGATGTCCCTCCTTGACTCCTTGCCAAGTCTTCATTTTCCCTCTTGTTTGGAAAAATAATGATACTGGGCATGGTTCTAAGCAGCTCCTGCTAAAGCTGGAGCAAATGGTCTTGTCTGCTGATCCCACCAGGAAAATGCCACTGGGCTATTTCCTTGATGTCTGCAAGAGCCACTGCAGCAGGAAGCAGACTCTAGGAAATGCAGAAAGTTATTTTTTTTTCTTTTCTGTTTCTCAAAGACAAGTTTTAGATACTGTGAGTAATAATATTCTGGAATCATGTTATTTTTGTTCTTCTCATAGATTCTGGGTGCTCAGGGGAGGGAACTGGAGCCTCATTATCTCTTAATTCCTGAGATTAAGGAATTAAGCAATATCAGTTAGGACATTACAAAAGACATAACTTCTTAGTAGTGGCTGCTCTGAATCAAGAGGATGTGTTGTCTTGTGATGAGATTAGGCTTTCTCATCTGACAGTGGAAAAGTGAGACTGGATCACCTTGAAGAATTTTTAAAATGCAGGCTTCCTTCTCTTCCTTGGGAGGAACCAGGGGGCTCCTAGTAATCTTGGTGGCCATTGGCTCATTTGCAGTTTGCCTTGTGTGTCTCTGGGGATGGCCCAGGTTATCCTAGGAACAGGAGAGGATTTTTCTAAGTATGGCAGAGAAACATCCCAAAGTTTAATGATTCTCAACTTGGACCTAAAACAGTGATTCACAAACATGACTGTTAAATGGAAATCCATGAGCCAAATCATATTTGTGTCTCATCACACCAAAGGAGTGTTTTGGTAGTGGCCACTGTTCTAGCTTGCTAGCTGCCAGAATGCAATATACCAGAAACGTAATGACTTTTAAAAAGGGGAATTTTTTTTTCCATTCTACATATATAATCAGGAATTCTTAATATCATCACATAGTTGCATAGTCATCATTTCTTAGTACATTTGCATCGATTTAGAAAAAGAAATAAAAAGACAACGGAAAAAGAAATAAAATGATAATAGAGAAAAAAAAAACTATACGTACCATACCCCTTACCCCTCGCTTTCATTTACCACTATTTCAAACTGAATTTATTTTAACATTTGTTCCCCCTAGTATTTATTTTTATTCCATATTTTCTACTCTTCTGTTGATATAGTAGCTAAAAGGAGCATCAGACATAGGTTTTCATATTCACAGAGTCTCATTGTGAAAGCTATATCATTGTTCAATCATCATCAAGAAACATGCTACTGGAACACAGCTCTACATTTTCAGGCTGTTCCCTCCAGCCTCTCCACTACATCTTGAACAACAAGGTGATATCTACTTAATGCGTAAGAATAACCTCCAGGATAACCTCTCGACTCTGTTTGGAATCTCTCAGCCATTGACACTTTGCCTCATTTTACTCTTCCCCCTTTTGGTCGAGAAGGTTCTCTCAGTCTCTTGATGTTAATTCTCAGCTCATTCTAGGGTTTTTCTCAGTCCTTTGATGCTGAGTCTCAGCTCATTCCAGGATCTTTGTCCTACATTGCCAGGAAGGTCCACACCCTTGGGAGTCATGTCCCACACAGAGAGGGGGAGGGTGATGAGACTGCTCATCATATTGGCTGGAGAGAGAGCCACATCTGAGCAACAAAGGAGGCTCTCTTGGGGGTGACTCTTAGGCCTAAATTTTAAGTAGACTTGACCTATCTTTTTTTTTTTTTTTAGCTGCATATAATTAATATTTGGATGAAGACATTAAAAACAAGTGGTAAGATTTTAAAGTAAACCAATTCAAGGTCAATTTACTTCTCTCTTAATTTTTAAAAAAATTTTTTTTATTATTAATCAAAAAAAGAAAAGAAATTAACACAACATTTAGAAATCATTCCATTCTACAAATGCACTCAGTAATTCTTAATATCATCACATAGATGTATGATCATCATTTCTTAGTACATTTGCATCGATTTAGGAAAAGAACTAGCAAAACAGCAGAAAAAGATATAGAATGTTAATATAGAGAAGAGAATTAAAATAATAACACTAATAAAAAAATATATATATATAAAAAAGGAAAAAGAAAAAAACAAAAACAAAAGATACAAACAAACAAACAAACAAACAAAAAACCATATTTCAGGTGCAGCTTCATTCAGTGTTCCAACATAGTTACATTACACTTAGGTATTATTGTGCTGTCCATTTTTGAGTTTTTGTATCTAGTCCTGTTGCACAGTCTGTATCCCTTCAGCTCCAATTACCCATTATCTTACCCTGTTTCTAACTCCTGCTGGTCTCTGTTACCAATGATATATTCCAAGCTGATTCTCGAATGTCGGTTCACATCAGTGGGACCATACAGTATTTGTCCTTTAGTTTTTGGCTAGACTCACTCAGCATAATGTTCTCTAGGTCCATCCATGTTATTACATGCTTTATAAGTTTAGTCTGTCTTAAAGCTGCATAATATTCCATCGTAGGTATACGCCACAGTTTGTTTAGCCACTCGTCTGTTGATGGATATTTTGGCTGTTTCCATCTCTTTGCAATTGTAGATAATGCTGCTATAAACATTGGTGTGCAAATGTCCGTCTGTGTCTTTGCCCTTAAGTCCTTTGAGTAGATACCTAGCAGTGGTATTGCTGGGTCATAATCCATTCTGCCATTCTATGTCTTTTGATTGGGAAATTCAGTCCATTAACTTTTAGTGTTATTACTGTTTGGATAATATTTTCCTCTACCATTTTGGCTTTTGTATTATATATATCATATCTGATTTTCCTTCTTTCTACACTTTACTCCATACCTCTCTCTTCTGTCTTTTCATATCTGACTCTAGTGCTCCCTTTAGTATTTCTTGCAGAGCTGGTCTCTTGGTCACAAATTCTCTCAGTGACTTTTTATCTACAAATGCTTTAATTTCTCCCTCGTTTCTGAAGGACAATTTTGCTGGATATAGAAGTCTTGGTTGGCAGTTTTTCTCTTTTAGTAATTTAAATATATCATCCCACTGTCTTCTAGCTTCCATGGTTTCTGTTGAGAAATCTACACATAGTCTTATTGGGTTTCCCTTGTATGTGACAGATTGTTTTTCTCTTGCTGCTTTCAAGATCCTCTCTTTCTCTTTGACCTCTGACATTCTAACTAGTAAGTGTCTTGGAGAACGCCTATTTGGGTCTATTCTCTTTGGGGTGCGCTGCACTTCTTGGATCTGTAAATTTAGGTCTTTCATAAGAGTTGGGAAATTTTCAGTGATAATTTCTTCCATTAGTTTTTCTCCTCCTTTTCCCTTCTCTTCTCCTTCTGGGACACCCACAACACATATATTTGTGCGCTTCATATTGTCATTCAGTTCCCTGATCCCCTGCTCAAGTTTTTCCATTCTTTTCCCTATAGTTTCTGTTTCTTTTTGGGATTCAGATGTTCCATCCTCCAGTTCACTAATTGTAGCTTCTGTCTCTTTAGATCTACCATTGTAGGTATCCATTGTTTTTTCCATTTTTTCTTCTTTGTCCTTCACTCCCATAAGTTCTGTGATTTGTTTTTTCAGATTTTCTGTTTCTTCTTTTTGTTCAGCCCATGTCTTCTTCATGTCCTCCCTCAATTTATTGATTTGGTTTTTGAAGAGTTTTTCCATTTCTGTTCGTATATTCAGCATTAGTTGTCTCAGCTCCTGTATCTCATTTGAACTATTGGTTTGTTCCTTTGACTGGGCCATATCTTCAATTTTCCGAGCGTCATCCATTATTTTCTGCTGGTGTCTGGGCATTTGATCAGATTTCCCTGGGTGTGGGACCCGGCTGGTTGAAATGCTTTTCTGTGAAATCTCTGGGCTCTGTTTTTCTTTTCCTGCCCAGTAGGTGGCGCTCGTGGCGCTTGTATGTCTGCGGGGCCCACCAGTAAAAGATGCTGTGGCTCCTTTAACTTGCCAATCAGAATCTCGCAGTCGGCCCGGGAAACCGCACGTGGAGGGGGGGTCGCCGGCCGCTGCGGCTTGGGGGAGTGCCGGTCCAAATTGCCCAGCAGGCCCGAGACGCCAAGTGTGGCGGGAGGGCCCCACTATCCAACGTTCCCAGTCAGACCGGGGAGCCACTTGCATGGAGGGGACCCCAGTCACCAGCCGCCCCGGCCGGGAAAACGCGCGCCCCTCGGGTATCTCACTGCAGCGGATTCTCCCTGCCCGTTCAGCCATTCCAGAATGGGGTACGCTGTCTTTTTGGTCTCTGTCGTGGCTCCGGGAGCTGTTTCATATTGTTTCTGTTTCTTTAGTTGCTTTTCTGGAGGAGGAACTAAGACCCGCGCGTCTTACTAAGCCGCCATCTTCTCCGGAAGTCCTTGACCTATCTTTTGTGGGGTTAAGTTTCATGTGAACATGCCCCAAGACTGGGGGCTCAGCCTATAGCTTTGGTTGTCCACACTGCTTGTGAGAATATCAAGAATTCAACTTGGGGAAGTTGAATTTCTCCCCACTCTCACCATTCCCCGAAGGGGGCTTGCAAATACTTTTCTAGTCACTGATCAAATCATTCTGGGATTCATCGGGGGATCACTCTGGGCAAACCAACAAAAACTCATGTCCTACCTGAGATTCCAAGTACTTATGACATTCAATCAAACTATCTACATGAGTTATATTAGGAAATGCTCTAGTCAAAATCTAAATTTTGTAACAAATAAACATTTTTTTGCTTTAGTCTTACACATAATGTGACATTTTGACGTATTAGTTATCATCTATTTTCAGCACCCTGCAATAATGACAATCCTTTGTTCTTCCTCATGCAAAAACATTTTTAAAATTTTGTACATTGTACATTTCACTATTATTATACACTCTAGGCATTCCTAGATTATACCATCTCAATCTTTAACCTCTATCTTTCTTTCTGATTTCATTTATGTCCCCAGCCCTCCTCCCTCTATCATTCTCACATGCAGCTTCATTCAGTGTTTTAACATAATTACATTACAGTTAGGTAGTATTGTGCTGTCCATTTCTGAGTTTTTGTATCCAGTCCTATTGCACAGTCCGTATCCATTCAGCTCCAAATACCCACTATCTTACTCTATTTCTATCTCCTGATGGTCTCTGTTACCAATGACATATTCCAAGTTTATTCACTAATGTCGGTTCATATCAGTGAGAGCATACAGTATTTGTCCTTTAGTTTTTGGCTAGTCTCACTCAGCATAATGTTCTCTAGGTCCATCCATGTTGTTACATACTTCATAAGTTTATTCTGTCTTAGAGCTGCATAATATTCCATTGTATGTATATACCACAGTTTGTTTAGCCACTTGTCTGTTGATGGACATTTTGGCTGTTTCCATCTCCTTGCAATTGTAAATAATGCTGCTATAAACATTGGTGTGCAAGTGTCCATTTGTGTCTTTTCCCTTAAGTCCTCTGAGTAGATACCTAGCAATGGTATTGCTGGGTCACATGGCAATTCTATAATCAGCTTTTTGAGGAACCGCCAAACTGCCTTCCACAGTGGTTGCACCATTTGACATTCCCACCAACAGTGGATAAGTGTACCTCTTTCTCCACATCCTCTCCAGCACTTGTCATTTCCTGTTTTGTTGATAATGGCCATTCTGGTGGGTGTGAGATGATATCTCATTGTGGTTTTGATTTGCATTTCTCTAATGGCCAGGGACATTGAGCATCTCTTCATGTGCCTTTTGGCCATTTGTATTTCCTCTTCTGAGAAGTGTCTGTTCAAGTCTTTTTCCCATTTTGTAATTGGATTGGCTGTCTTTTTGTTGTTGAGTTGAACAATCTCTTTATAAATTCTGGATACTAGGCCTTTATCTGATATGTCGTTTCCAAATACTGTCTCCCATTGTGTAGGCTGTCTTTTTACTTTCTTGATGAAGTTCTTTGATGCACAAAAGTGTTTAATTTTGAGGAGCTCCCATTTATTTATTTATTTCTTCTGTGCTCTTGCTTTAGGTGTAAGGTCCATAAACCCGCCTCCAATTATAAGAGTCATAAGATATCTCCCTAAATTTTCCTCTAACTGTTTTATGGTCTTAGACCTAATGTTTAGATCTTTGATCCATTTTGAGTTAACTTTTGTATAGGGTGTGAGATATGGGTCCTCTTTCATTCTTTTGCATATGAATATCCAGTTCTCTAGGCACCATTTATTGAAGAGACTGTTCTGTCCAGGTGAGTTGGCTTGACTGCCTTATCAAAGATCGAATGTCCATAGATGAGAGGGTCTCTATCTGAGCACTCTATTCGATTCCATTGGTCAATATATCTATCTTTATGCCAGTACCATGCTGTTTTGACCACTGTTGCTTCATAATATGCCTTAAAGTCAGGCAGCGTGAGACCTCCAGCTTCGGTTTTTTTCCCTCAAGATACTTTTAGCAATTCGGGGCACCCTGCCCTTCCAGATAAATTTGCTTATTGGTTTTTCTATTTCTGAAAAGTAAGTTGTTGGGATTTTGATTGGTATTGCATTGAATCTGTAAATCAATTTAGGTAGAATTGACATCTTAACTTTGTTTAGTCTTCCAATCCATGAACATGGTATGCCCTTCCATCTATTTAGGTCTTCTGTGATTTCTTTTAACAGTTTCTTGTAGTTTTCTTTGTATAGGTCTTTTGTCTCTTTAGTTAAATTTATTCCTAGGAATTTTATTCTTTTAGTTGCAATTGTAAATGGAATTCGTTTCTTGATTTCCCCCTCAGCTTGTTCATTGCTAGTGTATAGAAACCCTACAGATTTTTGAATGTTGATCTTGTAACCTGCTACTTTGCTGTACTCATTTATTAGCTCTAGTAGTTTTGCTGTGGATTTTTCAGGGTTTTCGACGTATAGTATCATATCGTCTGCAAACAGTGATAGTTTTACTTCTTCCTTTCCAATTTTGATGCCTTGTATTTCTTTTTCTTGTCTAATTGCTCTGGCTAGAACTTCCACCATGATGTTGAATAACAGTGGTGATAGTGGACATCCTTGTCTTGTTCCTGATCTTAGGGGGAAAGTTTTCAATTTTTCCCCATTGAAGATGATATTAGCTGTGGGTTTTTCATATATTCCCTCTATCATTTTAAGGAAGCTCCCTTGTATTCCTATCTTTTGAAGTGTTTTCAACAGGAAAGGATGTTGAATGATGTCAAATGCC
This sequence comes from Tamandua tetradactyla, assembly GCF_023851605.1. Classification (NCBI taxonomy): domain Eukaryota; kingdom Metazoa; phylum Chordata; class Mammalia; order Pilosa; family Myrmecophagidae; genus Tamandua; species Tamandua tetradactyla. Next base: position 174,602,092 of record NC_135327.1, on the reverse strand, counting down.
TTCTCTGCATCAATTGAGATGATCATGTGATTTTTCTGCTTTGATTTGTTGATATGGTGTATTACATTAATTGATTTTCTTATGTTGAACCATCCTTGCATACCTGGGATGAATCCTACTTGGTCATGATGTATAATTCTTTTAATGTGTTGCTGTGTTCGATTTGCTAGAATTTTGTTGAGGATTTTTGCATCTATATTCATTAGAGAGATTGGTCTGTAGTTTTCTATTTTTGTAATATCTTTGCCTGGTTTTGGTATGAGGGTGATGTTGGCTTCATAGAATGAATTAGGTAGCTTTCCCTCCACTTCAATTTTTTTGAAGAGTTTGAGCAGGGTTGGTACTAATTCTTTCCGGAATGTTTGTTAGAATTCACATGTGAAGCCATCTGGTCCTGGACTTTTCTTTTTGGGAAGCTTTTGAATGACTGATTCAATTTCTTTACTTGTGATTGGTTTGTTGAGGTCATCTGTTTCTTCTTGAGTCAAAGTTGGTTGTTTTGCCTTTCTGGGAACTTGTCCATTTCATCTACATTGTTGTATTTATTAGCATAAAGTTGTTCACAGTATCCTGTTATTACCTCCTTTATTTCTGTGAGGTCAGTGATTATGTCTCCTCTTCCATTTCTGATCTTATTTATTTGCATCCTTTCTCTTCTTCTTTTTGTCAGTCTTGCTAAGGACCCATCAATCTTGTTGATTTTCTCATAGAACCAACTTCTGGTCTTATTGATTTTCTCAATTGTTTTCATGTTCTCAATTTCATTTATTTCTGCTCTAATCTTTGTTATTTCTTTCCTTTTGCTTGCTTTGGGGTTAGTTTGCTGTTCTTTCTCCAGTTCTTCCAAGTGGACAGTTAATTCCCGAATTTTTGCCCTTTCTTCTTTTTTGATATAGGCATTTAGGGCAATAAATTTCCCTGTTAGCACTGCCTTTGCTGTGTCGCATAGGTTTTGATATGTTGTGTTTTCATTTTCATTCGCCTCGAGATATTTACCAGTTTCTCTTGTAATTTCTTCCTTGACCCACTGGTTGTTTAAGAGTGTGTTGTTGAACTTCCACGTATTTGTGAATTTTCTGGCACTCTGCCTATTGTTGATTTCCAACTTCATTCCTTTGTGATCTGAGAAAGTGTTGTGTATGATTTCAATCTTTTTTAATTTGTTGAGACTTGCTTTGTGACCCAGCATACGGTCTATCTTTGAGAATGATCCATGAGCACTTGAGAAAAAGGTGTATCCTGCTGTTGTGGGGTGTAATGTCCTATAAATGTCTGTTAAGTCTAGCTCATTTATTGTAATATTCAAATTCTCTGTTTCTTTATTGATCCTCTCTCTAGATGTTCTGTCCATTGATGAGAGTGGGGAATTGAAGTCTCCAACTATTATGGTAGATGTGTCTATTTCCCTTTTCAGTATTTGCAGTGTATGCCTCACGTATTTTGGGGCATTCTGGTTCGGTGCATAAATATTTATGATTATTATGTCTTCTTGTTGAATTGTTCCTTTTATTAGTAGATAGTACCCTTCTTTTTCTCTTTTAACTGTTTTACATTTGAAGTCTAATTTGTTGGATATTAGTATAGCTACTCCTGCTCTTTTCTGGTTGTTATTTGCATGAAATATCTTTTCCCAACCTTTCACTTTCAACCTATGTTTATCTTTGGATCTAAGATGTGTTTCCTGTAGACAGCATATAGAAGGATCCTGTTTAAAAACGGGAATTTAATAAGTTACTAGTTTACAGTTCTAAGGCCAAGAAAATGTCCCAATTAAAACAAGTCTATAGAAATGTCCAATCTAAGGCATCCAAGGAAAGATACTTTGGTTCAAGAAGGCCAATGAAGTTCAGGGTTTCTCTCTCAAGTGGAAGGGCACATGGCAAACACAGTCAGAGTTTCTCCCTCATCTGGAAAGGCACACGGTGAACACGATCAGGCTTCCTCTCTGATCTGGAAGGACACATGCAAACACGGCATCATCTGCTAGCTTCTTCTCCTGGCTTCCTGTTTCATGAAGCTCCCTAGGAGGCATGTTCCTTCTTCATCTCCAAAGGTTGCTGGCTGGTGAACTCTGCTTCTCGTGGCTATGTCGTTCTGCTCTGCTCTCTCTGAATCTCCCATTCTCCAAAATGTTTCCTCTTTTATAGGACTCCAGTAAACCAATCAAGACCCACCCAGATGGGTGGAGACATATCTCCCCTAGTCCAATTTAACAACCACTCTTGATTTGGTTACATCTCCAGGGAGATGATCTAATTACGTACAATATTAAATAGGGATTATTCTACCTTTATGAGATGGGATTTTGATTAAAACATGGCTTTTCAAGGGTATATACATCATTTCAAACCAGGACAGTCACCATTTAAAAATCGAGAGATCTCATTTAAAATGTAGATTTTATATTTCTATAGAATTATGGGCATTTCTGACAATACTGAGCCACACTGAAATATTTGACATTGCAGCACCTGGAGCTAAGTGGAGGATGCTTCCTAGAGGACACATGTTCTCCAGTTTGTAAAGCAGCAGCCCACTCCAGCTTGCTTTACTTGCCTTTACTTGCTTGGGTCCATGTTGCCACTTGAGTTTGGGAGCCCTCCCAGTACCATAAAATCATCTAGGGAGCTTATTAAAGTTATAAATTCTTAACCTACTGCCCCTTCAAATCTGATTCCTTGGGTGTGATTCACTAGAGGAACCTAAACTTTGAGAATTATTGGCCTAGATCTCGGGGCTTAATGTCCAATGAGAGTATGTGAATGTCTCATGGAAGCAGAGGCAAACCCCACTGAGGAGAACAGTCACATATCTAACCATCAATACAGGATGGGAAGCAGATGTAGGCATTCCATTCTTTTTTCTCTATAACCCATTGGTCTCAGGTGGAGAGAGAAGGTTTGACAAATAGCTGAGCTCTGCTTTTGCATCCTTTGATGCAGTCTTGGGGCTGCTGCCATCTCTGTCATTATGGTCAGTGAACAATACTTGCCTCACTGAGTCTATCCACTCCCCACTCATTGTTCAGAATAAAAGCCCAGCTTCAGGACCAGTGTGACCTGGACAGCTGGCAAATGATTCCTGGAGATCGAAGAGGGTAGCATAGTGTGGGTCAGAAGCAATCAATGGAGGATGCAATAAAACATAGAGATTCACTACTTCCTTCATCAGCCAGTAACTTCTGTCTGGGATAGAAGCATCAAAATGAAGAGAATTCAGACTTCTTCAGGCCCAGGGGTTGGAGGGGCTAAGAGAATATTCCATACTAAAGGAATCACTAATACTTGTCCCCTCCTGGCTGCTATGTTTTTGTGGTTCTGGAAGCATCAGTTCCCACAAATCTTCAAGCATTTTCTCTGCACTGCTGCCATTGTGTCTTATCCCTGAGATTAGGATTGTGAGTAGGGGAAGCTGAAGCTAGAGGAGAGAACCCCAAGTCTTTTGATGGTGGTCAGAACATCACAGTGGGAAATTGGACACAGGTCTGGTTCAGCCAAATGCACCCTTATGGAGCATCTGTCCAATTGGTCAGTTGTTAAAGCCAAGGATAAGCAAGGGATGGCCAGGGTTATCGGTGATGATTGGCCACTTAGCACTATTCAGTTTCCAGAATGGTAAGTTACTGCTGGCCACTTCCATGCTCCAACTTTAGCTCTGAATAGGCAAAGTTATTCCATCAGTCAACAGGAATAAACCCAGCCACCTTCTGCTGTGCCCGAACCACAAGTACCCTGATAGCTCTGTGCTCGAAGCTATCAAATCAGCCAAACCTTTCCCTATTCCAGCAACACTCCTGACTTTAATTAGCCTCCTCTACCTGAATACACTTTTCAATACTTTCATCCCCAACCTATTCTTATCATCACCTTTTATCCTTTCCTGCAAATAAACAAAAGAAAACAATGTAGCACTTCTTTTACCAGTACAATGGAAATCCAGCTGCTGTTAAAAGCATCAGAACACAGAACACATTTATAGGAAGACTCCTCCTTGGGATCACGTAATGAAAAAGTGAGGAAAACATTGGGTCAATTCATTGTCCTGCTCTCAGGTGGCAAAATGTTTATGAATCATCCAAAGAGTATAGTGATGCCTGACTTGCTTTCGTCATCCCAGCACTCTTAATTCAACCATTCAGCAAATACTGATCGAGTGTTTCCTGTAAGCCACGCACTGTGCCAGGTGCTGGGAGTTCAGCAGTGAACGGACAAATGTAATTTTACCCTCAGGGAGCTTATAGTTTATCCCTGGGGCAGTTAACCTCTGGCTTCACTCTGCCATACATATATTCTGAGTTTCACTGGGTTAAATTAAGGCTGTCCACAGGAGAGAATATAGAGTGACGGCAGGAGGTGGGGTCCTTTGTGAGAATTAGAAGGAACTTTTGGGGACAGGCGATATGAACCCAGAGGATTTTGGGGGAGAGGCCACCATCCTGTGGAATTCCAGATCTGAAGAGGGAGGAGTCCTGGCTATAGGACAGGAGCAGGAAAGTACACTTGCTTTTTGTAGCTCTTATTGATTTCATGTGGACAATTAATAAAAAAGGAAGCTAACAGCTTATAAATGTGTGGTGAGCATTACCTGGTGTGGCTGCACTGCTCTCCCCTCTCTGAAGCACACATTCGGCTCTAATCGATGTCAAGTTTAGTAATTTATTTATGAAATTATATAGCCCTTCCTCAAGTAATATTTTACTTGTCTTTTATTTCATCTCCCAGACCCCCACAGTGAAGGCAGAAGTTATTTCCTCACGGGTAGCTACCTTTTGACACGCATTCATATAAATGAAAGGGAGGATGGGGAGCATATCTGTAGTATGTGGCAGACATCTAGGCTGAGAAAGGCTTGATTGTAGTTTAAAGGGTTGCACTTCCATTGGATTCAGCCTCAATTCTGCCCTAGAACATGGGAAATTAACTCTAGTGGGCACCTTTTCATCACTCAGTGAAACCAATAATGACAGTTCACGGAGTCTCCAAGGATCACCTAGAGTGATGGGGGTGCACTGCTCAACCTCTGCACGCTTAGCTCGATTTCTGCATGCTCTGACCACCACGGCTGCTGCTGGGTTTTCTGTGGAACCTCCTAGTAGTTGATCATATGCCTCGTCAGATCTCTGGTTATCAACAAGTCCACACGGGGCCCTGAGAACTTTCTTCTTTGCCCAGTTCAGAACTGTGCTGTCAGCTATCTTCACTTAGAGAATCTCTGTTTTCACAAAACCAGTGACCTCCCTCTCCCTGGAAGGTTGTCCATCTGCCTGTCATAGTGCCACCATGCCTCCTTGATTTCAGTGGCAGGCTCTTTCTTCCCTCATGAGGTGACCTTTCCTCTGGGAGCTTCCTCAGTTGGAGAGCGGCCACTTTCACTAATTTCAAACTGAGATCCTTGCTTGGAGCTGCCCCAAGACTTAAATGAAGAAGGATGGGTTGTGGCACAGTAGTCTTAATTTCTTTTCCCCAAATAGCTTTGTCTTTGAGTAACTCATGTTCGAACTCTGATGTCATCTTTGACTTTGCCTTCTTCTTCAACCCTACTCTCAATTAGTTGAAAAATCATATAATTCTACTTTTCTCCTAATTTCCTTCATCTGGGTTTTCTCCCATCTTTGAATTCCTGTCGCAGGCTTCTGATTGGAGTACCTCACCTGCATGGTACCTCTGGACTTCCCATCTGTCTCTGTTTTCTGAGTTTCACCACCACAGGTGTGTTTACCTCATCTCTAGAAATGTGATAAAGCCTGCTAAGCCTCCTTCCTGATTTTGGTCTAATTTGCCTCCAGTTTGTTTGGCACAGAGTTGTCCAATTCACCTTCCTCGAGTATAGCTCTCAGGTTATCACTCCTTTGATCAAAAATATTCAATTGCTCCCCATAGCTTACTGAATAATATCTTTCCTCTATTGCCTAGCATTCATGTTTGTCTCTATTTTGGGGTCAGCCAGTATTTTGGCTTTATCTTTCACTTCTTCCCTAACTTAAACCCAACATTCCAGTCAAATCATGCATTATTTCTAGGACTTTTGCTTCTGGTAATGGCAGACTACATAATTCAGGCCAACACCCATACCTGGAATAATTCAGAAAGTAGGAAGGTATTTTTTAAAACTTGGTTGAAGGCATATGAAGGCTAGCAAGACTGTGAAGATTTAGAGAGCTAAATTTTGGAAGAAAATGGAAATCAGGTGGTAAGTCCCAGAGAGTGAGACCTATGCTGGTTTCTAAAGAGGCTGAAGGTCCAACATTGTTTTAAACAGCCTAATGGGGTTAGGGGCTGAAAGCTGGAGTCCCCTTCCAAGGGGATGGGAACATGGTTGAGTCAGGACTATAGGTAAACCAGCCTTTGCAGGTTCTGAAGTCCAGCCTTGAATCATTCCAATAGCTCAGAAGAATCTCAATTCCCGAAATGGGATTAATGTTATCCCATACTGCAAGTCAGTCACCTGGCGAGAAGCGAGCGAAGTACTCTCTGGTAGATGATCACTTTGTCCTAGTCATCAACTCATTTCTATAAACACATTTTTCAATGCAATGTGCAGCATAAAATCAAAGATGAGCTGGTACAAGTCAACATGAACAAGGGGATAAGAGACTCCCAGGATTTCTGGCTACTGCCATTTTCAAGGAGAAATAAGACAAGATTGTGAATTTTGGTAGTAAACTAGAAACTATCCAAATGAGGTAGTAGATTTGGAACAAGAACCAAGAAGAAATTTTAGAACTGAAAAATAACAGCAACTGAAATGGAAACATAATGGATAAGTTTTATAAGAATTTAGTCACAGCTGAAGTTGGGGGTAGGGGGTAGGGCTGAAGAAACCATCCAAGATGAAGGCTAGAAAATGCGGAAAAGAGGATAGGAGGCATCAAGGGTACCGTAAGGATGTCTTACCTATTTAATTTCCACAAAGAGATAGAATGGGGAAGGATTATTTGAAGAGGTTATGGCTGTGAACTTTTTAAATGGAGGGAAAATGCCAGTATACAGAATTAAGAATGCCTACAAACTCCCAGCAGGATAAATAAGAAGAAATCTACATTCAGTTATGTCATAACTCAAATGCAAAATATTGAAGACATGCTGTATATTTGCTATTGCCTGAGCAAGTCCCCAGTTTTCCTGCATCTTCACTTTTGCATGTATTATTCCCTACTCCTCATCTTCACTTGTTTAAATTTCACCCATTATTTATCAAGCTTTACCTGGTGATCCTCTTGTCTTTAACTCTAACTAGATTCATATTAAAATTATAGATGTTGAATATTAACAAAATTAATCCTACTTCCTTGATTACTATTCTGTTATTGAGCACTTCTTTGGTTCCTGGCATTTTTCTTGGCACTGGTCATGTATTATTTCATTTAAACTTCATAAAAGAAATAAAAAACACACAAAGAAACAAACAAAAAAGAATTTTAAAAAATTAAAAAAAAGAAAAAATTAACAACAACAACAACCAAAGCTCAGCAGGGGCCGTTACACAAGAAAAATCTGAAGTCACAGTTTTCTTCTGAATTTGTATAAGGTTTTACCTCTCTTGTGCCATTTATAACATTTTTCCCTGAACAATTTTAATTTGTAGGCAAAGTCCATCTCATCTAGGGGAGAAACTTCATCTTTCTTTTTTGCATCTCCTCCTGTGCCAGCACCAAGCTTTATGCATGCATAGTTGGTGTTCGTTCATTTGTTGAGTGAATCTTGCACGTGGCCTGTCCCCAAGATGCCTTAAGCTCCTGCAGATCTGTTAAAAGTCTGAGCGGATGCACCAATGGAAGCTGGGAGCCAGTCCCCACACCTTATCATCTCTGCCTGCTTCAACGGCTCCCGTTCACACGTTAAATTGAAAGCAGCGACCGATGCCCTATTTAAAGTGTCCTCGAAAATGGTACTCAAGTGTGTAACACAGCTATTTCACTGACGCGGGCAAGGTGTTTATGGAGAGGTTGTTTTTCCTTTTGGATAGGGGGGTTTACAAGCGCAAGCCATTATGTGACACCTGTGTGGATGTCAAAAAGAAAACAATGGGAAAAACTCCTCTACTAGTTATCTCCATGTCTATCAAGACATAATCTTCCTGGTTATTTTCTGCATCGAGTCATGTCTCTTCCAACATCATTCAAAGAATGCACTATATGATCTGGGACCAGTAAAGTCGAAGCAGGAATTGTCTAGGGCAGAAAAAATCATTGCTTATTTCGCCATTAGCATTCCAGCGTCAGCTCTCTCTAGGTTTATTCACCACTTCAGTTTGACAGCTTAATGGTTTGCAGCAAAAGGAACATTTTAGCACAGTCAGTCTCTACCTTTTATGGGGAGGGGGAGAAACTGGTAAAAGTAGTAGGTGGGAGCCCCTGGAGGAAGGGGGATGTGTATTGGAAAAGAAGTGTTAAGTTAGGGGAAATGGCTAACTTCATTAGAGTCACCGACTGTCAGTGCATCAGGAAAACATGATGCACTTACATGGGGCAGCTGCTACTTTTCGCCCCTCTGACTGTCTGTCTGGACATCTTATCACTGGACATCCTTTGAAATAAATCTTTATTGATTCTACTAATTAAATCCACTGCTTGCATTTTTTTGACAGCCAGGATTTTTTACTTTCTGAACTGCATCAACATTCTGCTCTCTTTCTCTCTCAGTGACAAAATCACAAGCAGCACACAATTTTTAAAGATAGTTCTATACCATATCTTCTCCTCTTTACCAGCATCTTCTTCCTTTATGAGTTTTTGGAGATTTAGGGAGGACTCCCCAATTCCACAATTGGAAAACGGTTACCTGCATCCATGGAAGTAGATGTCTATTCTAGGTTTGGTATGTTAGAGTGAGACAACAAAATGTCTAGAATGAAAGCTAGCCCTCGCAACTCCAATGTGGGGTGGAGTGGTGGCTGGAATCAAAGTAGGGAAGTCCAAGCAGAGGTGAACATGGGAGCAGCAGCTGCCGACAGCATCCAGGCTTGCTTGGGTCAGCTCTCCAATGCTCCTGGGGATCCTTCTGATGATAAAGTTGTAAGGGTCACCTATACTTACTGATTGCTTCCTAAGAGCCAGGGCCTATCCTAAACCATTTATGATGGCTATGGGGGATGGGCCTTATTTTTAACTCCATTTCGTAAATGAAAGGCTAAGATTCTAAGAGATTCAGAAATTTGTTCAGGTTTGCACAATGAGCAAGTGATAGCTGGACCTGGAGTCCATTGCTGTCTTAATCCCATCACACAGATGCACAGTTACAATTTTGGTACTTGGTTTGCTAGAATCAGGGAAGCCCCGTCTCTTATAGCAGGGCACTTCAGTTCCATTCACCTTGCCCAGAAGCAGGTGTGCCCCGAACTTTGTGAAGCTAGTGATGCTCCAGGCTTCAGACCAGGCTCTGCCTGAGACCCTCCCTGTGAACCCAAGCTGGTCCTGTGACTTCGTGGGCCTGAGTTTCTCCCCTTTGCGAGCATCAGGACCCCTTTTCTTTCCTGCTGTGCTGCTGGAACGTCTCTGGGCTCCCGGGAGGAAAGGGGTGGGAGTGTCTCTACCCACCCAGAAAGCTGATGCAGGGGCCCTAACAAGGAAGCCAAGACTCCAGCTGCCACTCCTGGTGTATGAAGGCAGGCCTCATCCATTGGCCTCCTTCTCCATGTGGGTGGCAGCACTGGGAGAGCTGGAGCAGGGGAAGGCAAAAGAGAGGAAAGCGATTATCTGATGTCTTTTCTAGTTTGGATTGAAATGCATGTAGGTCCAGGGTCAGGGCAGGGTCAGCAACGCTCTGTGTCCCTCAGAGGAGGTGCTCTGTGCTGGGGGATTTTCCCCTCTGCTGGCTTGATAAATGATCCAGGGCTGGCTGTCCCGGCTGAGCACGTGGGTCACGGTGGCCCCCACTGCCCGTGCACTTCCCCATGAAATTGACAACAGAAGCTTCTGGCTTGAATGGCTTGGAGAAGGGCTTGATCTAGATAAAGTCTCTTTTTTTACAGTTTCCATTCTTACCAGAGGTTTCCCTGTCATTGTGGATTTGCTACCTCATGCTCAGAAGGCCTTTAGCCTCCATTCATTTACCTCCTTCTCTCTGCGCCTTCCCCTCCCTCTTTTGTATCCAGCAGAAGCTATACAGCATGGGATTGGAGTAAATGTCTCCCACCTTCTACTCTGTCTGTGTCTTCTAAGGCCCACAGTCCTCCGTCCTGAGGTATTCTGCACTCAGGCTTCTGTATGCCCATCCCAAACCAGGGAATCCCAGCTAAAGCCCTCTAAAGAAATGTCTTCACTTTTTTGAAATGGTACTTTGGGTGTCGGAAATGACTCCTTTGAAAGCAATGAATGGACTTAAAGGATTAAGATTTCTTCAGAAAAAGCCTGTTTTTATCATTTCTGGCCAAAAAAGAACCACTAAATCTTATTGTTGAATTAGTAATTACTATAAATCTCTCCTATGATGAGTGCTTAGTGTGTTGCAGACACTGCTAAATGCTCATTTAGGCATTACCTGGTCCAACCTCCTTCCCTATGAAGGAATCTTGTTCATAGCATCCTTGCCAAATGGACATTTGGCTGCTGAATATGCCTGTCCCCTTGATGGACTGCTCCAATTGACTGAGAGTTCTCAGAGAGGATTGAAGTGTAGTGCCTTTTAACCACCAGTTGCTGGCTTTATTTTTTGCACTTTGAAGTAATCTGGAAGGTGGCAGATTCCAACTTCAGCTGAAAGATACCCCTATCCCTTCAGGACTTTCTATGCCCTGGCTCTCCACCTGCTTGTTTTCATATCCTTTTTTTTTTTTTTTTTTAAGTTTTATTGAGATATATTCACACACCATACCAACCAACCAAAATATCCTTTTAATCAACTTAATGAGCCGAGAGAAGTCGCTTAGTTACTCTCCTTTGCAAAAAGCAGAGTCTGAGGCACAGAGTGGGGACTCAGTAGTTCATTCTCAAAAAATGTGCAATACTCCCCCACACACACTCCACCCATGAACAGCCCTTTCTCCTCTGAGTCCTTGGAACTGCGTCCTGTGACTTTTGAAGGTCAGCCATCTCTTCAAGTCTGCTTCTCCTTGAGGGATGGTTTACCTGTTGCTGCTGCAACTGCTGGACTAGTGGCTGTGGGATTTCAACCTTCCAGCCTCTCTCAGCACCTCCCTCCTGGTTGGGTCCTCTGGGCTGATTTGCCCAAGGACTGGCTGCCTAATTAGTCTCAAGGTATCTGCAGCCCTGGTAGAGCAACCTATATCTGGCAAGTTTACTCAGAGGGGAAGATGAGCCTTGTTTAATGGGCCAGGGCCCTGCCAGGTGTGACTGCTATGTGGGAGCCCTGCAGGGGGTAGGGGAAAGGAGGCCTTGTCCAGAGATCTCCTTATTCTTTCTTCTGTTGCAACAGAAGTTCCTGAGTTCATTTGCCAAGTCCTGGATTCACCAGTGGGGTGTGTGTGGCGATGGAGATAGGAAAAACAGGGTAGTTTAGTCTTTTCCTTTGGTAGTAAGGAGCTTCTCTCTAGGTCTGGAGTAAGGATCAAGACTGAGAGGACAGGAAAGGACTAGGCACTCCTAAGGAGCAACAAGAGGAAACAATGCAACAAAATAAGGTTGCTAATAATAATTGCTAACTCTAATACAGCAGTTACTCTCTGCCCGGCACAGTTGGAAGCATTTACACTTATTAACTCATTCAATTCTCACACAAACCCCAGATACTATTTGCTATCATGACTCCACATTGCACATGAGGAACCTGGGGCTCAGAAGACAACTTGGCCAAGGTCTAAATCGCATCCATGTTCCATGCTTCCAATGCTGTGAGACATGGTAGAGAGGTGGGAGCACAAGCTTGGGAGTCTGGGTCTGGGCTCCACTGCTTAAAATTACTTATCCTCTGTGAACCTCAGTTTCCTTCTCTGTAATATGGTAATAATAATAATAATAATAATAATAATAATAATAATAACAATAAATGACCCAAGGGGCATTAACAAGGCTTAACTAAGATGAACAACTGTGTGACCTGGTGCCAGTAATTAGCTCTTTTTGTGAAGGGGAAGACACTCTAATTTTCAATCATAGAGAAGCTATCAGGGCTGTGGGGCCTATGGGGAGGTTCTCAACCAAGGAATAAGACATGAGTCTGGGAACAAAGGGATCTCATTCTAATTCTCTGTTTCACACTTTCCTTTGTCTTCAGGGTGAATTGGCGTGACAGTGGGGTGCGGGATAGGGGGTGGCTGTCCTTAAGGTAAATGCGGTGAGTGCTTTTAGCATCTTGGAGGTGAAGGTGACATTATCCTCAAATGCCAAGGAACTGCCTCCTTTTCCCTCTCGGGCCCAAACTCTGCAGTTGATGTGAGGAAGAAGGAAGGAGGAGAAATGAATCACTTGGTTGGGTTGAGCCACAAATGGTCTTTTCCAAGAGATGGCTCTTGAGGTTCATGAGAGTGTGACCCCCTCCCTGTTTTCCCATTAGAGCGACCCTTGGTGAGGTGGGGAGATGGAACACGGTCTGTGGGTTTGGGGCAGCTCTGTCCATTCGGCTGGGTCTCCAAGCATTTATGGAGAGGTTCTTAGATAAGGGTGGTGAGTGTAAATCCAGATATCAAAATCACTTTCTTGAAGAGGGAGGGGATTTCTGATCTGATTAGATGGTCTTGTGACTTGTGATGATGAAGAGATGTTACTGGAAGTATCAACTCTTCATTTTCTTATTCATTACTAGTCCTTGCATTATTTGTATTATTTTCTATCCAAGGTTTCTTTGTAAGAATCTTTCAGAGATAATTTCCCATTAAAAAGAAAAAACAAAACACTAGCTTGTTGAAATGAAATAATGCAATATAACATAAATCTTCTTAAATTGACCCAGATAGGTTACAATATTTTGCCAAATGCTCATGGGCAGAGTGAGGGTTCCTTGTCAGCCCTTCGGCATCCTGGGAGTCCCACTCTGCCCTCAGGAGACCTGCTGTGCCTGTTGACATACCAACCCAGTGAGCCTGCCAGTTCTGAATATTGAATATTTCACTGAGCTCTTTCCTTTCTTTTTTTTTTTTTTTGAGATAAAAATATATTTAAGTGGAGGTTCTAATACTTTCTTTCACCACCCCTTCCCCCCAGGTGTGTGCACTTTATTATGGAGACTGTTAAAATGAAAGGCTCCGGTGCCAGCCCATCCCATGTCTGTCCCAGTTGCTCCAAGTCCTGGCTGTTCCTGGCCTGAGACTGACTCCTTTCCCTCTGCTTTGCCTTCTCTGCACCTCTTCCTCCATCATTATATTGTTACACACATATACACTCGTGTGTACGTGTCTGTGGACGTGTCCCGACCTGTGGCCAGGTTTCCTAACTCTACGGTAGGTATCACTATGTAGACACTAGGGGATGGAGGAACTCCAGCTACTTCTCTCTCTGTAAGATACTCCTCCTTTACTGGGACTCCTACAGGAAGAAAGGCGTCTAATGGCAAGTTGGTCAGGGACAATCTGGGATTGTTGATCAGTTCATGCTAGTTATTCCTGTTCCAGTCAAGAACCAGAGAGGAGAGATATTTTGTCCTTTCTTTGTTTGTGCTAACCAGTTTTCCATTTCAGTGTAAGGTGTTGTTGCCCCCTCTTCTTCACTCCTTTAAGGACATCAAACTGTGCTTCCTCTTTCCTGACCTTTTCTTCTAAGTAGTTCAGCCCTGGGAGTGACTACAAAACAGCCATTTTATTTTCCGGTCTCGCTTTTCTCTGTCTTTCCCCGCTCAGAGGAATGTTTTTCAATCTCATTGCCTCTATTGCCTGATGAGTTGCTGCAAGCAAAACAAAGCAAAACAACAACACCCTAAATCCTTATTCTGTCTTTTAGAACAACCTCCAAAATTCTGGATCTGTGGGTCTTGGGCCCCAGCTGGAGATGCCAGAGCTCCCAGAGATGGGAGAGGAGCTGCAGCATCACAGCCTAGAGGAGCCAAAGGAGAGAACACAGGCCCAGAAGCATCAGTGGGACTAAAAGGATTTTCCGGTGGAGCCACAGATTTTTTTTTTTTTTAAGTAAACACAAGGGACTCCTGATGTGGACAGGAATCTTTGAATTTTTAGGAAGATGCCGTGGGATGGAAAACTAAGGTGAAGCCAGCCTCTGGGGGATTCAGGGGAATCCTTTGAACAAGGGAATATCTGGAGACTGTTTTCCAAAGCTCAGCAGCCAATTCACAGGACAAGTGAAATCTTTTCATGTTGGTGGCCTTGTACCCATCTAATCAAATTATTATTATTAATTATTATTCTTCCTGAATTGATGTCCTGCCCGAGGATTTGGCTGCATTCATAGCATTCTCTGGAACACTGTAAAGGATGTGCTGGGGGAATTTAAGGTCACACAATACTGATCATTTTTAATTCCAACTTCGGTAGGGACCACACTATGCCAAGAATTGTGCATTCAGCTAAAAATAAGAAGCATAGCTTCACCTCAGCAGCAAAGGGAATACAGGTATAAAAATAATGGCAAATGCAAAATAGAAACTGTAAGAGCCCCTGTTTGCACAAATTGCTTTGGCAATTAAGGGTAAAGAAGTGAGATACCTTCAGCTTGGAGGTTAGGGGAGGCTATGGTAGGGATGAATGATTAGATGGATTGTCTCATTTATTTCTGGCCACAACCTTTAATGTAGGTCCTACTATCATCTTCATTCTATGGCTGAGGAAACTGAGGCAGAGAGGGAACAAGTAATTTGCGCCCGGCCAAATTTGTAAATGTAAAGATAAGGAAGGAAGAAGGAGAAGAGAATCCTAAGCAAAGGGAACAACTTAGAAAAAGCGGAAAAGAGGAAAGCACAGAACCATACTGGCAACAGAGAGTAGTTTTATTTGAATGGAAATGATGAAAGGTAGACGATGGAGGTCTTTGAATATGAGTTAAGTCTGTCCTTCATTCTTGTGGCAATAGGGAGCCATTGAGGATTTTTGAATAGAGGTGATGATCAGAGCAGACAAAGTAGTTTGGAGAAAGAATCTGGAGATGTAGAAAACATTAAGAGGTGCCTGTAACAGGACATGTGAGAGAGAATGCAGTGTACACAGAGGGCGGTATGAAATCATTATTCTGGACGTTGCAGCAGAGAACATTTTCTTTTACTTTGATAAGAGACAACTGATTTCACAAGAATGAAGAAAAAGTGACCTATATTCCAATTATCTCCAGCTCCACCTAAATTTCTGTACCTACTCTCCTGATCCCCAAACTAGACTCCAGTTATTACTGCTTCATCTTTTTTCTGTTTCTGATGTCTTTGATTCTAAAACTAGTTATTTTTTAGACCTCTCTACTGCCAGTTTATTGAAATAGGAAAAGACATCTTTTATGTCTTCAGGCATTTACTGACTTTGAGCGAGGTGGTAGGTGAAGCAAACGTGGCATATGGAAGCCTCTAAGATGACTAGAGTGAATGATCACAAACTATTTGTGGTGCTAGGATGGGTGATCTCTGATTTTTTGAGTTTCTGCATCTGTGAAGTGGAGATAATAATGCCTAAGTAGGTGAGAAAAATGAGGTGATGGTAAGGAAAATGGAGGCCAATGGCGCCAGGTTTGGGTCTCCTGGGTGGGAGTTACCATGGTCCGGTGACTGGTTTTGCCAGGGCGTCCAGAGAGATGCACAGCCTGTCAGTACTAACTCACTTTAATCCCCAAGGATCTTGATATTTAAGGTAAAAGCCAATTAACTCATTGCTCTTGTCTTGTTAACAAAAACATGGTTTGCTCTTCTTGACACTCTCACCGTCCTCACGGTGCCAGGCTATCTGGGGAGCACATCTGTCAACCCAAGGTTTGGGTGAAGGAGTGAGGTGCTTTCAGTTGCTGGAAACAGAATCTGATGATAGTGTGAACAGTAAGTGGAGGATTATTTTACATAACAAGATGCCCACCAGTTGGGTAGTTCCAGGACTGGGTAGTTCAGTGGCTCAGCAGCACCATCTGACCAGGTGCTTTCCATCTCTCTGTTCAGCCATCATGCGTGTGTCAGCGTCATCTCCTCCCAAGGTGATGAGAAGTCTACCACAGTTCCAGGCAATGTCAGTGGGTGGACAAGTAAGGGAGGGGCTTGCCCCCTCTCATGCAGCCTGTTAAACAGTGATAGGAGTATTTCCCTGAAGCCCCAGGAGTCTTCCCCTCAGGCGCGGTTGCCCAGGTTTGGGCCACAGGCTGTTCCTAAATGGACAACCAGCTGGGGAAGCTCAATCCAGTAGCAACTGACCCCCTTCCAAGGTGTGAATGGAGGTGAGCTCCTCATAAAATCAGGGAATAGTCCAGCAAGAAAGAAATAGTGGTGCTGCCTGGACGAGTTTGGAATCAAAACTAGGAAGTGGGTGTTTTAAAGAACAATTTTTTCCAGGTTGTGGAGAAGGCCGATGACCAACTACTGTCCCTCCGTAAAGTAGCCTCCTCTTCATTGTGCCAAGTACTCGTGTCTGCTTAGCGCACGATTAAAAACCAGCCTTTTGTCCCCAGTCAAGATGGTGAAGTGAGAACCTTCTGGGCTCCATCCCCCACAGAAGCTTTGAATGGCCTGCAAGAACTGGCAGAAAGGTCTTTTTAAAGGGCCAGAAAGCAGTTAAAGGGTTATAGTAACAGGGCAAGCACTGAATCAAAAAAGATAACTTAAAAGAAAAAGTAGTAGGATTCCCCCTGCCCCCTACCTTTCCCCTCACAGACTGGGTGCTGAGCCACCATGTGCTCCTGTTCCCAGTCCCAGGGGGCAGCAGAAACCCCTTGTGTACCTACTAGGAGTGTGTGGCCCAGTCTCTCTGGTGGTGGTCTGAGGAACCTGCCTTCCCTGAAGTTGTCCTGTGTGTAGAAGGCAGCTCACAGAGCTCTTCTACAGAGTAAAGCTATAGGAGAGCAGTCAAGTGGCCTCTTGGGGCAGAGGATTGCTGGCTGTTGGACATGTAGTGCAGTGTCCAGGACCAGGAGGAGACTTTCCTAGGGAAGAAGGGACATTTGCATTTGTGTGGGGAAGATCCTACAGCCAAATATGCACACCAAAGATGAGATGGTTATGCAGAAAGGACCAGGGAGGCCCCTATGCTTTGAACTGGAGCTACAGGTATACCTCAGAGATACTGCAGGTTCAGTTCAAGACTACTACAACAAAGCAAATAGGGCAATGATGCAAATATTGTAATGAAGTATGTCACAGCAATATTTTAGTTTCCCAGTGCATATAAAAGTTATGTTTAGAGTATGCAGTAGTCTATTAAAATGTGCAATAGAGTTATGTCTAGAATGTATATACCTTAATTTAAAATAATTTATTGCTAAAAATGCTGTCATCTGAACCTTCAAGGAGCTCTAAGTTTTTTGCTGGTGGAGGGTCTTGCCTCGATGATGATGGCTACTGATAGATCAGGTGGTGATTTCTGGCTGTTGGGGTGGCTGTGGCAGTTTCTTAAAATAAGACAACAATGAAGTTTGCCAAATTGATTGACTCTTCCTTTCACGAAATATTTCTCTGTGGCATGCAATGCTGTTTGATAGTATTTTACCCATAGAGGAACTTCTTTCAAAATTGGAGTCAGTCCTTTCAAACCCTGACCCTGCTTTATCAAATAAGTTTATGTAATATTCTAAATCTTTTGTTGTCATTTAAACAATGTTTACAGCATCTTCACAGGAGTAGATTCCATCTCAAGAAAATACTTTCATTGCTCATCATGAAAAAAAAGCTCCTTGTCCACTAAAGTTTTACACAAGATTGTAGCAATTCAGTTTTATCTTAAGGCTCCACTTCTAATTCTAGTTCTCTTGCTGGTTCTACCACATCAGCAGTTTTGTTCTCCACTGGAGAATCCCTTGAAGTAATCCATGAGGGTCAGAATTAACTTTACCAATCTCCTGTTAATGTTGGTATTTTGACCTCCTCTCATGAAACACAAATGTTGTTAAAGGCATCTAGAATGGTGAATCCTTTCCGGAAGGTTTTCAACTGACTTTGCCCAGATCCATCAGAGGAATCACTATATATGGCAGCTATAGCCTTACAAAATGTATTTCTTAGATAATTTGACTTGAAAGTCAAAATTACACCTTGATCCATGGGGTACAGAATGGCTGTTGTATTAGAAGGCATGAAAACAGCTTTAATCATGTTGTACATCTCCATCAGAGCTCTTGGGTGACAAGGTGCATTGTCCATGAGCAGTAATATTTTGAAAGAAATCTTATTTCTAAGCAGTAGGTCACAAAATTGGGCTCAAAATATTCAGTAAACCATGCTATGAACAGATGTGCTGTCACTCAGGCTTTGTTGCTCCACGTATGTGGCACATGCAGTAGATTTAATATAATTCTTAAGGGCCCTAGAATTTTGGGGATGGTAAGTGAGCATTGTTTCAACTTCGAGTCCCCAGCTGCATTCATCCCTAACATGAAGGTCAGCCTGTCGTTTGAAGTTTTGAAGCCATTGGCATTGACTTCTCCTCTCTAGTTATGAAAGTCCTAGATGGCATCTTCTTGGGATATAAGGCTCCGTCACCATTTTAGCTAGATCTTCAGGATGACTTGTTGTAGTTTCTACATAAGCACTTGTTACTTCACCTTGCACTTTTATGTTAGAGAGATGGCTTCTTTCCTTAAACTTCATGAATCAACATTTGCTAGCTTTGAACTTTTCTCTTGTAGCTTCCCCACCTCTCTCATCTTCCAAAGAATTGAAGACAGTTATGGCATTGCTCTGGAGTAGACTTTGGCTTCTGGGAATACTGTGAATGATTTGGTCCTCTATTTAGACCTCTGAAACTTTCTGCATATGAGCAATAAGGCTGTTTTGCTTTCTTATTCACTGGAGGAATAAGAAATTTTTAAATTTCCTTCAAAGCTTTTCCTTTGCATTCACAATATGGCTAACTCTGGCACAAGAGACCTAGCTTTAGGTCTGTCTCAGTTTTCAACATGCCTTCCTTGCTAAACTTAATCATTTCTAGTATTTGGTTTAAGGTAAGAGACATGAAATCCTTCCTTTCACTTAAACACTCAGAGGCTATTGTAGGGTTATTAATTGGCCTAATTTCACTTTTTGTGTCTCCAGGAATAGGGAAGCCCCAGAAGAGGGAGAGAGACAGGGTACAACCAGTTGGTGGAGCAGCCAGAACATACATTTATAAAGTTTTTTGTCTCATATGGGCATGGATCATGGCACCCCAAAACAATACTTTGCAATAACATAAAAAATTACACTAGTAACATTAAATATCACTGATCAAAGCTCATTATAATAATAATGAAAAGTTTGAAATATTGTGAGAAATATCAAGATGTGACATAGAAACACAAAGTAAGCACATACTGTTAGAAAAAAAGGCACTGAGAAACTTGCTCAAAGTAGTGTTGCCACAAACCTTCAATTTCTAAAAAACACCATATCTGCCAAGTGCAATAAAGTGAAATACAATAAAACTAGGTGTGCCTGTATTCTCTAAACTCATTAAAGTTTAGATCATTGTATGGATAATCGCTGAAGGAGAGCACTTGCATAGGTCAATCTGCAAAGACTGGAAGAGGTGCTTTCTTTTTTTATGTTCTTTTAATTTTTTTCTTAGCTCCTGGAATTCAAGGAAAGCTCTGTCATAACACTCGCTGGATACAAGTTTAAAGAACAGATGCTTCAGAGTCTAAATTCTAGTGATCACACATTAAAACATCAAAATGTCCAGGTTTCTACAAAAGATTATAAAACATACAAAGAAACAGAAAATTATGGCCCAGGTAAAAGAGAAAATTAAAGTATCAAAAACCATCCATGAGGAGGATAAGACCTGGGACATTCCAGATAAAGACTTTAAAAATGAAAAATGGTCCTTAAGAGCTAAAGGAAAACATAGACAAAGTACTAAAGGAAATCAGGGAAACCATAGTTGAAAACAAAGTGCATAGCAATAGAGAGATAGAAATTATGAAAAGGAACCAAACTGAGCTGAAAACCGCAGTAAGAAATTAAAATTTCTCTCGAGGGGTTCAACAACAGATTGGAGCTAGCAGAAGAAAGAAACAGTGAACTTGAAAATAAGACAATTGAAATTGTCTAGTCTGAGGACCAGAAGGAAGAAAGAATAAAGAGAAGTGATGAGAGCCTGAGGAACCTCTGGACACCATCAAGTGTACCAATATATGAATTGTGGGAGTCCCAGAAAGAGAAGAAAGAAAGGAGCAGAGAGAACATTCAAAGAAATAATGCCTGAAAACTTCCCAAATTTAATAAAAGATATGAATATACACATCCAAGACACTCAATGAACTTCAAAAATGATAAACTCAAATAGACCCACACTGTTTCATGTTATAATCAAACTGCCAATCGGAAAATATAAAGAGAATTCTGAAAGCCACACAAGAGAAGCAATGTGTCACATTCAAGGAAGCCTCCATAAGATTAAGTGCTGATTTCTCATTGGAAACCATGCAGGCAAGAAGGCAGGGAGAAAATGGATTTAAAGAGTTGAAAGCAAAATTTGCCAACTAAGAATTCTACTTTTGGTGAAGTCTTTCAAAAATGAGGGTGGGATTAAGACATTCCCAGATCACAAAATCAGAGAAACCTCATCACCACTAGACCAGCCCTACAAGGAATGCTGAAGGAAGCTCTGCAAGTTGACAGGAAAGGACATTAGGAAACTGACTGAAGTCACCTGAAGAAATAAAGATCTTCAGTAAAGCTTATGAGACAGGCAACTATTATTATTGTATTTTTTGATTTGCAACTCCACTTTTTACTTCCTACAGTATCTGGAAGGAAAAAACATAAGATGTAATGATAAATCAATGATTTGAGACTCATTGTGTAGTAAAGGTGTAATTTGTGACAAGAACTACAGAAAGGTGGGGATATAGGAACATGGTTTATGCATGTTATTGAGGTTAAGTTGGCTTCAAAGCAAACAAGATTGGGTTTAGAATGTTAAATTTAAGTCCCGTAGTAACCACAATTAAAATATTAGGAAATTTTCAAATTCGTAAAGGTAGAAAATGGAGTAAGTTTACCAGAGTGGGGAGCAGGGGCAATGGGGAATTAATGCAAAGTGAGTGTAGGGTTTCTGTTTTGGGTGAAGTGAAAGTTCTACTAATGGATGGTAGTGAGAGTTCTGCAACACTGTGGAAATGATTAATTCCACTGAATGGTATGCTTGGGAAGTTTTACATTGTAAATATGTTTCCATAACTTAACAGAAAGTAACTAAAGAGATGACAATTAAATATGGTACAGGACCCTGGATGGATTCTAAGAATGGAGGAGAAAAGACTCAAAAGCACATTATTGGGACCTAAGAAAAAATTGGAATGTAGAATGTAAGCTTTATATCAATGTTAAATTCCTTGAACTTGACAATTGCACTTAAGGTGGTTACATAAATGAATATTCTTGTTCATATAAAATGCATATGGAAGTATCATTTATTCAGATAGTATGATGTGTGCAACCTGCTCTCAAATGTTCATCAAAAATAACATATAGGTAGATATAGATATAGATATGGATAGAGGTAGAGATGGATGATGGATAGAATGATATGGCAAAGGTGGCAAAACGCTAAACTGGTGTATATGGGGGGGGGGCGGTTCTCTGTTTAAGGCTTGTATACCTTTTGGAAATGGTCCTGTAAATTTAAAATTGTTTCAAAATAAAGAGTTTGTTTTTAAATATAAGATGGACAGTTCACCCATTCCCTTGTCCACATGATCTTATTTGCTCAAGGCATGGCCTTAAGAGAACTCTCTTCTTGGTAGTTGTCTGTATGATTGACACGTTGAAGTTGAGATCTGTTATGGTCGGTGCTAAAGCATCTGATTCTTAGAAACCAAGTTGATGGCTCAGAAAACTATCCTCTCATTTCTGTTTTCAGTAGAGAGGACTTGGCATTTATCCAACAGTTAATGAGAAATCATGGTACAATCAAATTTATTATTTTCTCTCAATTCTTTCTGTGTTTGATGTAATGGTCAAATTAAAGAAATTTCCATGGAAAATGCATCAATAAAGTAGATACATTTTTAAAAATGTTTGTATATAAAAAGAAACAAACAGACAAACAAAAAACAATCTATTCATGTTGTTTTGCTTCCTATCTCAGTACTCCAGGCAGACTACCTGGGGTTGGTTAACACCTTATTTATTCAGACTGTTTAGATGACTGTGTTCTTGAGTTACATTCTTGTCCTAAGGAGGTGCCTTTGTCACTGTGATTGGGCTTCAGTTCCCTGCTCTCTCACCTGTGATTAGGGGAACACCTTGCCCTGTAAGTTGGCTTCTGCAGATATCTGGCGTCTTCATGATGTCTTGATTGCTACTAAATTGACTCTCGGAAGATCACCTTATCTCCTTGTTCCAGAGGCTTCTTTCTGTAGCTTTTTTGTGTCGGCTCCATCAGCTAACTCTCAGGGATGTTTAAAGATGCTGTTCAGATCGGGTGAGGTAGTTGCTTGGGTGAAGGTTGAATTGGGGGACCTGGTCCATATCCTGGCAGGTAGGATGGGGAGTTGGTTTGGGCAAATATGATATGGCTGCAATGTGATCATGTGTCAATTCAAGTGGGAATACAGGTCATTTGTCGGTTGCCTCATTGATTTTTACAGGCTGAGCATTTTGCCTCATTGATTTTTCACTGCTGACTGACTTGTTCATCCATTCACTGGAGATTACTTCATCTCTTTTCAATTCATTTTTTGGTGCCTGCTTGACACTTCACCATTTTGCATTCCCCTTACTCACTGTAGGCGCAGTTCTACCTCCTGGTGGAATGTCTGTGACTTTGTGAGAGGTCTTTAGTCTCCATGAGCCTCACTTTGCTTATCCACTAAATGAAGATTATAACTCCTGCCTAAAGCTTGAAGCAGCCAGGAAGGCAGTTGGATAACTTGGAGAAAGGGCACTGAGAGGTAGGCACCAATATTTACTCAGCAAAGGAATTATTGCCTTGCTCAGTAAAGTAAAATGTAACCCCTCAGACTTGGCAGTGGAGAAAGAACCCCACTTGAGGTGAGCTGCTGAAATTCCACCATCTCAACACTGGTCCAAAGATCCCAATGTCTCCTGCTGATAACTGCAGCTTCTACCTTATTGGCCCCAGAGAGTGAGATACATCTTCCTTGTCCCTAAGCTCATGTGTGGATTCACAGCTGTCCATTTAATATCTAATACCACAGCTGAGACAAGGCTGGACATTTTAACAGGCCGTTAGCAAGGGCCTAGGGATCATAAAAGGGAAAAAAGCAGAGAGAGTTACCATGATGAGGCAATGTGGTTTCCAAGTTATGATTCATTTTGCTTTCACTTGTAGAAAGGCCCCAGTTTAATGCCCATTTTGACACCTTGGAGCAATGTCCATCCTTGACATCTAGCTAGTCCCCTCAATGTTCAGGCATGAAAGAATGAGGCCCATAGGGGGATGGGAATCTCCTCTCCTACCTGCGAAAGTGTGTCATCAGTCCTAGCAAACTGTCTGGAGA
Source organism: Tamandua tetradactyla (assembly GCF_023851605.1). Lineage (NCBI taxonomy): Eukaryota > Metazoa > Chordata > Mammalia > Pilosa > Myrmecophagidae > Tamandua > Tamandua tetradactyla. Next base: position 174,578,631 of record NC_135327.1, on the reverse strand, counting down.
ACTACCTCTTCCTGGATGACTGAAACCAAGACTTTCCACCTGCCTTGCAGAGGCCATGCTCACCCTCACAATCATAACCCTACCCCATAGTCCAGGGCAGTACAGTCATTACCCCCAAATAGAACAGCAATCTCTACCCAGGCCACCAGAAACATGTGCATTATAGGCAGCAAAGAAGGGAGGCCTCCAGGCAAGGACCCTTTGAAGTTGAATCAGCTCTTTGGGTGTGAGAAGTGAGCAGGGCCTTTGAGCCTAGGAATGAGTTACGGATGGGTGAAGAAAAACCTGCACTTTCTTCAGATAGACTCATTTTGTGTTTCTTCCTTTCTCTACATTTATTTTGTTTTCCTGTAGAATTTCTTATCGTAGAGAAAATGGTGGTCTTTCCAGCGGTGCTAAGAGGCCTAGGGAAGGGGGAGTGTGATGAGCTTGCAGGCTTTACCAGGATGCTAAGGGGAGGTATGTCATGTGTCCCTGGTACTGTCTGATGGTGGATGCAGTGTGTGGCCTACGTGATCTTCAGCAAGAAGTCAAAATTGAGAGGGATGGACTCTACATCATGTGTTCTAGCTGCTTCTCTTCACTGAGGGATTTTTTCCCCCAGACATAAATCTTGGAAGCTTGGGGATTTGTTCAATAAGTGAAGCAAATTACCTTACATTTCTTAATCTACTTGGTGAAAATTTTTTTGTTAGAGAAGTTGTGCGTTTACAGAACAATCATGCATAAAATACAGGATTCCCATTTGCCGCCTTATTATTAACATCTTGCATTAATGTGGTATGTTTTTTATAATGGATGAAGGAACATTTTTATAACTGTGCTATAACTATAGCCCAAGGTTTAACTTAAGAGTGTGCTGTGTGGTACAATTCCATGGATTTTTTTTTTTTAATTTTATTCTCTTACAATATATACAAACTAAAATGTCCCCCTTTTAACCACATTCGGACATGTATTTCAGTGCTGTTAATTACGTTCCCGGTGTGGTGCTACCACCACCACCATTCATTCCTGATCAGCATTTTATAAAGACTAAGTGACAAAATAAATGTAAAGGGAATGTAAGCCTGTATACCAACATTTCCCAAAGTGAGTACCATGGAATGATATTCCTTGGAATATTAATAGGCATTATGCAATAAAAAGGTCCTTTAGTCAAATGAGTTTGAGAAACCCTGGTTAACAAACCTTCAACAGGTTTCTTCATCAAACGATCTTTTAATGAGCTCATGTGCATTTATGGCCTTTGGGTGATTCAGCCTTCAGTCCTTTTCAAACTTGCTTAATAGGGCCTTTTTGGGTAGGGCATTGGTTGGATGATTTTTTCAATGCAGCGTTATTATAATTATGTGGGTTTGGGTATGTGAGTGGGGTGAAGGGCATGATTTCACTTGTAGGCCTTGACAGGCACTTGTCTAAAATGTTTTTTCTAGTTCTTCCTGTTCTTACCTGGGTCCATGAAATGGTAACTTGAGAAGTTATTTAAAATCCAGAATAGTTTGGGGGGATCTATTTTTCTTTGTTAAAAAGTGCCTTGCCCTTTGCCTGAGTTCTTTTGGTTTCCGTCTAATTTCCTTAGACCTTCATTGTTTCATAGCCGGATGCTCTTTACAACGTGAGTGTAGAGAGGGCTTCTTGCTAAGAAGTCTGCAACAGACCTCTGAACCTTTTTGCTCCTCTCTTAATTTTTGGTTAGAAATTTATGAAGTTTACCAGTTAGCCTGTACTTCATAAGAATTTGTAAATCAAAGTTTCATTGTGATAGTTTTAATCCATAGACATAAGTGTAAAACTTTAGATCCCCCGAGTAAAGTATTTTAGTTGCTATCACCTTTTGCCATCTGAGGTCCCTTGGCACACTCTCCACATTGAAGTAGGAATTGTTACACTTACAGGGTCTCATGCCTAAAAGGGCTTTCCCAGGCCTATGGTCATATCTTTGCCTCACTTCATACCAGTTATTGAGAATCAGTTTCTCATCTAGAAAATAGGGATAACATTTGCAACCTCTTGAGAGGACTTAAATGTGATGTCGTATGCAGAACACATACAGGTTGGTTCTCTGTGAGCCTTTTCCCTTGACAATTCCCTTCAGCATCAACTGTGCAGCACCAGCTCTACAGGCAACCTCACCAGAGTGGAACTCTTGATTTCTTTGTTCCTCATCCATGCCCTCTCCATTCTTCCCTGTAGCAGTAAATGGTACCATCATCCACCCATGTGCTCAAGCCGAGCTCTAGAAGGTATGATTCCCCTCCCTTCCTGGCCACTCATGTCTGTATTCATTAGTAAGCCCTGCAGAGCCATCCACTTCTCTCCTTTTACACCACCATGACCTGAGCCAGGCCACCATCATCCCTCCCTCAACTCGTGCAGGTCTCTACTACTTTCTTCCACCCCATATCAGCCAGGCCAAGCTTATAAATGATAGACTGGATCACGTCACTCTCCTGCCTGCTAAAAGCCTTTTCATGGCTTCCCAAACCACTTGGAATAAATTTAAAATTCCCTTTCATGGTCTTAAATGCTCTCCATCATCTGCCCCTGCCTTTCTCTCTGACCTCATCACTCATGCTTCCTACTCTCTAAATGGCTTCCAGCCTTCTGCCTTTTCTTTGCCAAGTTTGCTTCTTCCTCAGAGTCTTTACACTTGCTTTTCCTTTTGCTGAGTATGCTCTTTTCCAAAATCTTTGCATGGTTAGCTCCTTCTTGGCCCTTAGTGCCCCCTGCAAGCATCACCCCAGAGCAGCTTCCATTGCGCATTCCAACGAGTGAACCCACTACCTCCACTAGTTACTCTGCATCAAATTAGTGTATATTTTTTCCTTTTTATTTCTTTGACATTATTTACAAATAGCTATTTTCTTGTTTATTGTATATCATCTTCCTATTAAAAAGTAACCCCCATAAGATCAAAAACCCCATTGAGTTATTCATTACTACACCCCCAGACTGTAGCATGACGCCTGGTACTTAGTAAGGACTTGTCATGGATTGGATTGTGTCCCTTCAAAAAATAACAAGGGCCTAACTTCCCTGCACCTGTGGATGGGGCCTTATTTTGGAATAGGCTCTTTGCAGATGCGATCAAGTTAAGATGAAGTCATGCTGAATGAGAGCGGGCCCTAATCCAAGATGACAGGTGTCCTTATAAGAAGAAAAGAGACATAGATAGAGAGACACACATGGGATCATGCCATGTGGAGGTGGAGGCAAAGACTGAAGTGAAACAGCTACAAGCCATGGAATGCCTAGGATTTCTGGACACCACCAGAAGCTAGGAAGAGGCAGGGAAGGATTCTTTCCAAGAGTCACCAGAGAGATCATGGCCCAGCTGATACCTAAATTTCAGACTATTAGCCTAAACTCCAGAACTATGAGATTATAAACTCCTGCTGTTTTAAGCCACCAAGCCTGTGGTAATTTGTTACAGCAGCCCTAGTAAACTAATACAGAGCTGAATAAATGTTGTTGAGCAAATGCCTTGGACTCATCTCATCTTCCCTATTTGCCACTTGACCCTTTCATACCATCCCTTGGTCAATGAGAATATGTCCAATTGTGCCAGCCTCCTTGGATGGAAGGAAAGGGACCAGGCCATTGTGGGCAAGTTATCTAAGGCTCTCAAGATGATGCCAGTCCAGAACAGTTTAGTTTTTATAATCTAATAGACTAGAAGAACTTCCTCTCCTCCCAGTTAATAAATGTGAGTTTGTGATGGCATTTTCTGTACTCAACTCTCCTCCCACTTTTGATACACAATCTCAAGTCATACTCTGATGGATGGCTTTCTGGTTTAGAGGAAAGTGTGGGATTAGTCAGAAGACCTCAATTTTAGACACATGAAGAACATGGCTTTGAGCTAATTAAATTCTCAGAATCTCAGTATCCCCAGCTGGAAAATAATAACCATAGGGCATGTAGGGATTGCTATATAATTTTGGAATATTGAATGGTTTATTGCATATGAAGCAATCTGTAGAATGTAAAGTGTCAGACAAAGGAGAGGGGCTGGTGGTGGTTATGATGATGGTGGAATTTGAGGCTGAGTAAGAGGAGGAGGGGGCTAGTGCTGGCAGGTGGGCTGTTCTCTTTATTTCTGTCTGCTGAGCGATGTGCACAGCAAACTCTTAAGAGCCGTTGCACTTACTTAAAGGCTGCCTGGGCATTGCAGTGATTTGACCTCCTCTCACACCTTGGGTCTGTCTCATGGCCTCTTCTGCTTCCACTGGCACAGCTTCTGAAAAGGCCCTAAGAGGGGTGTCAGCTGCATCCAACGTTACTTCCTCCTGTGTCTGGCCTTGCTCTGGGACCTCCAGCAATATGCTGTCCCTTGATGCTGCTCATGTCATCTGGAAAAGGAGGAGGGCACGTCCGGTCCATGGAGGTGCTATGGGAGGGAACCAGAGAGCAGTGGTGAGAGGTGCTGGGGTTGACTTCTGGGCAGAGGTCGCCTTGCTGAGTTTCCTGATGAGGAACAATGTCTGCATCTGCTGCACACTGAGGGCCTCTTGGAGAAGAGTGTCTTAGGACTTTACCATTCTGTGCCTCAGTGTGCAGCGGGGGCAGAATGGGGTTAAGTATTCCTGCTCCTTGAGTCATATGAAGCAGGCATAAATACATAAGCAGGGTGGGTAGGGGAAGAGAAACTGGGAGATGGGAACGTGCTGGTTCATTTGGATTGGTTGCCAGAAACTGCACACTTCCTCCTCAGCCATTCGCCTTACAGGTGTGTGTCCAGCAGGTAGGAGAGGCAGGAGGACTCCATGACACGCGTCTCCATTGCTAAAGACCCAAACTCATACAGCACATGGCTGCAATTGGGAATAAGGAGATAGTGGGCCCAGAATAGCCTCCTTACATGGATGACGTGTTATACTAGGGTTACTTGAAAAATACTAAATGTTGTTTAGAATTCAGTGTTGTCATGATGATGAAGATTATTTTGAAACTTCAAGATACAACCCCCCCACCCCCATTCTACTTACTCCTCACATAGTTCCAGGTAGTAGTGCCTGCCCCTGCAACTTCATTCCAGTCATTGTGAACCTTTTTTTTAAGGAGCAAATTTAGCTCTGTTCGGCTTCCGGCTGCAGCAGAGATTTCTGCCAAGATTTGCAGCACACAGCTGAAATATGTTTTGTATTTTATGAGCTTTGGCTCATCATGAAATTAAATAGCACTAATTACATGAATATAGACCAGCAAGGGAGACAACTGTTCACTTCCTGATTTTCCCAGGAATTGAGAAAGAAAGAGAGGAGGTAGAAGGACAAGGAGGGGCTGGAGAGAAAACTCTCCCACATGGCATTAGATGACAACAGAAGTACTGTCATTTGGCCTGAATGTGTCCCAAATAGCCCATTCCCTCACTGTCCCCAATTTGGTGGAATTACACGTTTCAAGTGAAGACTCCACTGGGTTTGGGAGGCTGGTGGCTATGTGTGGGAAGGGCAGCAGTGATAGGGGCTGGAGAGGGAGGCTTCTCAAGAGCAGGGTGGTCACTGGAAGAGTTGCTGAGGCTCAAGGTTTGGGGTTGGCAACCATCAAGGACTCTCAGCTCAGTTCTCACAGCACCATGTCTTTAGTATCATTCTCAGTTGGAAAAATCTAGCTAGAGATTTGACACCAGTTCAAGGAGGGGATTTCTATTTCTTTTCCTTACTTGCTGTTGGGGCTTGAATCATGCCCCCTACAAAAGACATGTTCAGTTTTCAACCCCTGGTCCTAGTGGTGTGAACCCATTTGTAAAGAGGACCTGTGAAGATGTTATTAGTAAAGGTGTGGCCACACTAAATGAGGGTGGACCTAATCCAATATGACTGAGGTCCCCATAACAAAGGAAATGGAACACAGAAAGAGAAGCCATAGGGAGCAGCTAAGAGCTGGAAGTCAGTGGAACCCAGAAGAGAAAGGAGAAGACATTGCCATGTGCTTTGCCATGTGATGGAAAAACCAAGGAACCCCAAGGATCACTGTCATCCAGCCCCAGAATACCACATTCTTCAAAGAGAAAGCATCACTGTGCTGATACCTCAATTCTGGACTACTCCTAACCACGAAACTATTAGCCAATACATTCCTGTTGTTTAAACCATTCATTATATGGTGTTTGTTTTAGCAGCTAAGAAACTAATACAATTGCCAAGGAAAAGAAATAAAATGGGTCAGATCACACTGGTGTAAATCAAGTCTATAATGGAGGCAGAGACAAACTTCAATGCTTGGAGGCCTCCTGCTGGCTTTTAGTCAAATGTGTGAGAGGTGTTCCAGAGGCCTGTAAAAGAGCAGGCACCTACTCAAAGGGCTAATTCACTGCTCAGAATCTAGCTCAATGACATGGGCTAACACCTGAACTGGTAGGGTACATCCTACCCTAGTATTCCTTTTCAATGTGAGAGAGGAAACAGAGTTCAAGGAATATAATTTAAGTCTACTTAACAGATGAGTACCCTGAAATTCTCTAGGGGTGGGCTGTGGAATTCCACCACAACAGGCTCTCCTGAGGCTCCCTACAATTTCAATTTAGGCAACTTAAAAGCCAATTTAAGCAAAGAGGCAAAGAGTCTCCAGAGAGACATTTCAGCACCAGGTTTTTGTTTTCCAGAAAGCATCTTCCACAGATGATGTTGGCAATCATCATTATCATAGTGTGGCTCTGCCCGGCAACTTTGCAAACATCATTTGTCGAATGCTCCCAACACCAGTGAGAGTGTATATTCTGTGAAGACTCATAATTCTTCATTCTCATTTCTCCTGGATTTAGCCCAAAAAGAAATCTGGTGATATCTTTTTCTTTATCACTCTGTTTCTCAAAATACCCTATCACAGATGGGAAAACCAAGGCATCAAGAAAGAAGGGCAGTCACTTGGCAGGATGGCAGCCAATTAGGATGGGCCATTCCCGGTGCCTGCAGTATCCTTGGCCATGTAGATTCAGAGAGATGAGGCTTTTAAGGCTGGCCATTGCCTAGGTTGGAGCAGCTGTGAGCTAAGAACATCCTACCTCTTTCCCTGACTATGAAAGGTATGGAGGATCTCAAGAGAGAACTCAATGAGGTGAAGACCATTTGATGCTACTTCGCTGGCTGGTACCACGCTGCGTGCTTGGTCAGAAAAGATGCAGAGGGTATGGGGAGTGAAGGGAAAGGTGGCTGAGAGAGCTACAGTAAACCTCATTTCTGATGAAAATCAGTCAGCTAAGCAAGTCTCCAATCCACTTCACTCCAGGCCACAGGCATGACCCAGAGCAGCATGGAGAAGGGACAGTCTCCAGCTTGGGGTGGACCACAAGCCCCTTTTCCACCCCTGAATGTCTGCCCAGTCTTGGAGCAAAAATACTGAGAGCAAATACTTCCTTTACTGTAACTTTGGGTGTCCTGAACACCTTTCCATGATGTGCAAAAGCACACCCAGAGGCCAAATGGGGACCCACTGCAGACTGGAAGCCAGCACCCTCTAGGCAGGCCCTGGACAGGACATTCCACATGGGCTGGGCTAAGGGGCTGGCTGGGGGGAGGAGAGAAGGTCACCTCAGTGCCAGGCTGCCCCAGTTTGCAGAACAAATCTTTATAGAACACCAAATCCAGCTAGATCATATGACCCCAAATTCCTGGCTGACCTGTTTCTTTACACGAGAAGCTGGAGAAAAGGTAATGCTTGTGTGCTCCACAACCCAGGCTTCTATTAAGAGTGTAGTATTGTGAAAGCTTCTCAGCCAGGCTTGGAGTAAAGCGAGTCATTGCTTAGCTACTCCCCCACTCAGAGGCTCAGTGTCTGGAATATAAAGGGCTGAATGGGTGTCATAATAAAGAGTTTCCTCTTGGGCGGCCTGGGCTTGGGCTGCAGCTCCTCTTCGGCTCTGCTGGGAACAGCAGACTTGGCCAGGGGAAGGTAGTTTGGTGCCTTGGGGGAGCTCCCTCTAGACCAAGGACAGGAAAGCCTGGAGGAGGGGGAAAGAAGAAGGAGGTGCCAACTACAGAGAGGGGCCTCACAGGTCCAGCTAGGACGTAATCTCTGAATGGGAGCAGCTCACAGACTCACCCTCCTGCAGAGACTTCTCCTAGGCTGGCTCCAAAGGCTCTGGCCATGGTCATCACCTTTCCCAGCCCCTGTTAGTAAACTGGGGAGTGAGGCTTCAGTGAGCCCCTTGCAGCTGAGCTTGGTGCTGAATTTCCCGGGGGACTGGACTGGTTGCCTGGAAGCAGCGAGACTCTAAGCCTGGGACTGGCACTCCACTGCTGCCTCTTCCCCATCCTTTATGCCCTTCTCCAGCCCTTCCCCCAATCACCAATTTCACATTTCCCACTGCTCAAAAGAATCAATGCCGAAGCAAAGGGAAAGCAGACGGCTGGGATTGGCTTCTGAGCTCAGGACTTGGCCCAGCTTGACTGGGGCATCTGCTCTCCATGCTGGGCTCTTGATAGCCTGACTGTTATAAGGCCCCCACCTGTGCATGAGACTCTCCAAAGGCAGTGCTGTGACCTCTTCTTGGAGAGGACAGTTGCTTTGACTTTATATTTTACCCCAGTGGTAGTGATGGATTATGCTGAGACGTCCACGCTCTGTGACTCTTTTCCCAGTCTGAATGTCACACACTTGTTTCTGAGACAGCAACAAGGGAAAGGGGAGGCAGGGAAGGCCAGGACCTGGCTGCAGTGAACTGGACAAGCATTTGGGGTCGGGGTGGCTGGATGTCCATGATGGGCACCAAACTCTCACCCAGTTGCCCTACTAAATAAGACATGTTCTGTATAAATATGATGCCCCAGAAAAAGAAATCAAGTAATAGTTCGTGGTTCTCATTTCTAGAAACCAAAAGTTTTAAAGTGAGAAATGCAGTCAGGAAAAAAAAAAAAACCCTTGCTATTAAACAAGGGTGCTCTTCTCAATGTGTAGATTATGAACTGGAAAAGGAATATAAAAGTGGATTCACTCGTTTTGCTCATTTGTATCAATAAATATTTTGTGTTTCATAGATGAAGTGGAAAGGAGGCCCAATCCCCTCACAGTCTCCAGCTGCACACACACAAACACACACACATACACAAACTATGCTGCAAACTTGGGATGGGCTACTGAGGAAAATGGAATATATTTCTATTCCGTAAATGTCAGTGGGTTTGTCTTCCATCATTCTGGGCTTGGTGATCTGCAGTCTTTAGGGACAAGGGATGGGCTGCCAATATCTAAAGAGAACTTCCTTGAGGGTCGGCAGCCAGTTGTACTGGAAAGATCAGAGCCTTCGAGTTGTCCAGTGTCAGGTTTGAATTCTGGTTCAGATATGCAGCGTGCTAGCTGTGTTTCTGCCTGTATTAGTTGGGGTGATGCTAACTGTTGTAACACACAAATTCACAATCTTAGAATCTCATTGCAACAGTGGTTTATTTTCTGGTAAGAGTCTGATGTGGCTGTCCTTTCTTGAAGGTAGATACTTCCATCTTGAGGCTCCACTATCCCTGTAGGACTTCAGAATCTTCTTTATCCAGCTGGATGGGGAAAGTCCTATAGAGAAGACACATCTATTTCTTAACAGCTTTGCATGGAAGTGTCACTACAACACTCTCACTATTCATACAGCCACACCTGGACATCATGAGGATGTACAGAGGCTGGAAAATGTAGGCCCTGGCTGTGGCCACCTGTCACCAACAACTCTGTACTTTGGTTGGGGGAGCACAAAGTTTTGGTGGATAGCTAGCTTCCTGTCCCCTTGCCTCCCCTGAAAAAATAGAGATGAAATTACCTATCGTACAACATGTAGAGGGGCTAAGGAAATGGTGACAGTCTTGGTTTGTAGTAGGTGGAGTTTTGCAGAGCTCAGCAATGTTTGGAAATGACTTGATAGGAGGATAGCTAGAGGCTCCTCTAGGGGACTGTCAGCTGCTAGAGGGCAGGGCATTGTTTTCAGCTCCGGAGCACCTGCACCCCTGCAGGCAGCTCAGAGCTTCTCAGGTGGTCTGAGCTCTGTAAACACTCGATTGGCTGATTGAATGAATGCCTGCTGACTTCTAGCAACTTGTGTGGCCTCAACCACCTTGATTTTCCTGATTGTAATTTTGCCTTCAGGTGTAGCCCCTTCTCCTGAACAAGGTCTGCATTGATTTCCCTTGCTGGATGGTTTTCAAAGTCAAGTTCGTGGATACAAGGAGAATTGCTATGATATTACAGCTGGTGGACAGGCCAGTCTCATTGGAAACCACATATGAAATGTCATTTCTCTGATGTATTTTAACTCACATTTTAAATTTCTTTTTTGTATGCGGTATGGCAGGGTCCCATTTCATTCTTTTTCCATGTGAGTATCCCGTTATTGCAGCACCATTTGTTGAATTTTTGTTTGTTTGTTTGTTTTTGTTGGTTTCTTTTGTTTGTTTGTTTGGGAAGTGCGTGGGCTGGGAATCGAACCTGGGTCTCCAGCATGGCAGGCAAGAATTCTACCACTAACTACCCTCACACCCCCCCTTAATTCATATTTAAAGAGGACCAATTTGGGTATTTTAAGTATTTATAAATCCTGGATTAGGCAGGGTATTAGTGAAACCAACTTTTTTTTTTTTGTATATTGTATGGCAGAGTCACATTTGTTTTTCATGTGAGTGTCTCCTTATTACAGTATCATTTGTTGAATTTTTCTTGTTTTTGTTGGTTTCTTTGCTTTACTTGAGAAGTGCATGGGCTGGGAATTGAACCTGAGTCTCCCGCATGACAGGCAAGAATTCTACCACGGAACTAGCCTTGCTCCTCCTGAAACCAGTTTTTTGAGTTTGGTCCCTATTTGAGCTGGTTGGCCCACCACCAAGATTTGTTTTGTATTTCAGCCATAGGTGATGCCAGCTGCTATCTCATACTCTGCTGTGCGGTAGTCATTCCTTCATTTATCCAGTCACTCATGTGTTTGCCGAAGGTTTATTACATGCTTATTTTATATCAGGTTCTGGGCTTGGAACTGGAGAGAAACATCCTTCTTTCCTCAGAACTCACAGTCTTAGGGGGGAAACAGCATCAACAGACAAATACAACTAAGTGAGCACTGGCTCCTGTTCTAACATGTAGTAGGGGCATCTTAGACCACAGTGAGGGTCAGAGGGAACTTCAGTTGAAGATAGAGACAACTAGATGAAGGGAGTTGGGTGGGGAATAGGTACCCAAGCTACCATAAGCCATCTGTGCAGAAAGCACAGAGGCATGGACAGGTGGAGAACATCCTGAGAGACCTGTCACCACAGCCCTCTGGACAATGCCTAGCAGGTAGGGGGAGCATTGTTTGTTTATGAAAGTCAGTAGATACATGAGTGCACACATGCAATTGCCCCCTGGGACAATTCCTCACTATTTGTAAAATTGCACTTTATCTCTGTGGGCAGTGGACCATAGAGATATATTTCTTTGGGAAGCTCACATCCTTCTGTGAAAGATAGTCTGTCAGAGAGGATGGGATGAGAGTCACTTTACTCTTTAGACTGTTGGATTTTTCTGTGTATGGGTTAGGATTCTTTCAATAGCAAGTGCCAGAAAACTGAATCCAAATTGGCTTAAGCAAAAGGCTAATTTTTTGGCTCCTATAACTGGAAAGTATAGGCATAGAGCTGGCTTCAGGGCAAATAGATCTCTAGACCTGGGTCCCAGTACCCTCCCCTTTGGCTCAGCTCTGCTCTCCTTAGTACTTGGACTCCTGTTCGCCCCTTCTTTGAAATCAGATGGCTGTGGGCAGTTCTTAGTGTTGCACCTTTCCACAGTCACATCCAGTATAAAAAAGCTGGAACTTTTTTCTCAGCATCCACATTCAAGGTCTTACTGCTTCTCAAAGACTCAGATTAATCACGTACCCATACCTGAACCATTCACTGTGATGGGAGCCAGGGAAGGAGGGCTTTCTGCTGATTGTTTTAAGTTCAGGTCTTGTGTATATCCCTGAGCCCGGGGTGGGGTCAATTCTACCAGAAGCTTGTGGGCTGAGAGAGGAAAAAAAGGGGAGAATCTCCAGAGGATGAATGAATGATAGCAAAAAACCACAGACGTCCACCATCTCTAAGTGTGTTTCAAATGTTATGACCATGGCCAAAAGTAAGTGGTAATTTTACATCACACCCAACACAACTGAAACAAAAGTTCCCAAGAAGCAGTGTTTATTCTTCCTACTTGTGATGTACTGTGATATTTTATCTTCTATTTTCTTTCATGAAAGAAGCTCATTAGAACCCACTCAGCTGGTTTCTAGACTCAGGATGGTTGTGACAAAGGGTCTAAGGATTGGGACTTTGTCCCTGGGCTCAGATAATGTGTTTTGAGCAACTAGTGGAGATCTGAAGAGCTTTCTAAGCCCCAGCACGATTCATTTCGTGAACTTAGCCAAGTTCTGTACTTGCTCATGCCTCAGTTTACTTAAATGTAAAGTAGATATATTTATAAATATCTCTCCCACCAGTCAAGCTTGTCGTGAACAATACAATCAGAATGAGATAATGTATGTGAAAGTGCTTTGTAAATTCTAAAGTAATTTCGTAAGATAATTGCTATTTTAAACTACTCTGTAATAACTTTCTTCCCTACCACTTAGGAATTTGAGAGGATGGTGCTATTTCATGAAAATGAGTTTGAGCTCTTCAAAACTTGCTACAGACAGCAAAGACAGCCCCAATTTCTTTAATCAAAATGATGATCAACTTCTAAAAATGAGTCCTGTCTCCTCTGAGACCACTCAGAATTAAAATCTGATTTCAAAGAAGGGAAAACTCTGGCTTGTTTGGGTCTGATTCAGAGACTTTTCGTTCTCTTACCTACTGGCCCCTTTCCCACTCTATCCCATTTAGTGAATCCTTTGGCACAGTCTTCTGGATGACTCCATAACATTACCTGCTGATAAAAATCAAGGTGGTGCTTAATGCTACAACCAGTATATTATTTTTAAGTTCCCTGGGGGAGAAATGGGGGCTAGGATCTGGAATTGGCATGGGATTTCCTAGATTTGAGTTACCACTTATGAGGACTGATGTCCTAAAATGATGACCCTCCCCTCCAAGAAACTCTGATTTTGCTACAACATAATGGAGCAGCCTTAGACAGCCCAGGGGGCAGGGGACTGAGAGCTCTGCCTACCCTTGGGTCCTGGGCTGGGGCAGGAGGGCTGCCGTGGTGGTGCCTGGTGGTGTCTCTGGTGAGGCAAGCTGGAACCCACATCCTATTTTGTTTCCCTTTTTCTTTTCCATTTTGTCTGTTATTTGTTTTCTAATCAGTCCCTTTCGTATTGTGTAAAATGAGAAGCTGGTTATTCCTATCACACATTATTGTTTCTGTGGGTACCCCCCTCCCCTCCAGGCACGGTAATTTCACCATCCCCAGATGAGGGTGATAAGTGTTTGAGATGCATAACTGTGTCTCATTTCAGTGCCTAATAGAAGATGGAGAATGAGCCATGGCACCTTTCTGCTCAGTAAATTCATAATTACAGGCTTCCTCGTCTCACTTCGTCTGAGCTAGAGAAACGTTGATTGGTCTGTGGCTCTGTGAGTGTGTACAGTCAGGTGGTGGTGTGGCAGGCTCACTCTCCGAAGTGCTTTGCAGCGCCCAATACTGGTACTGCCGAAAGTTCCCCTCCAGAGGGTTGGTAGCAGAGTCCTGACCTGCACCTGCCTGTCTGGAAGGAGGATGACCAGCCCTGCAGGAATTTTGTTGTTGGCAGAGATATTTGAAGAGCTGAGATAGCCAGCAGCGCATATGGTGCCCAGAGAGTTGTCTCTGCCAGGCAAAGGCCAGGTTGCAGATGCTGATGTGGATTCAATAAAGTCAGAGGGGGAGGCCATGAGAGGTGGGAAGAGCATTGGGTTGGGAGTCTAGAGACCTGAGTTGAATCTCATTCCCATTTTTATCTCACTATGTGGACACCTGCAAGTCATTTGATCTCTTTGGACCTCAACTTCCTTGTCTCTAAAATCAGGGATTTGGGTTTATTGAAATAGATTACCTCTTTAAGATAAAAAAGAAAAATCTAGATGCTTGCTTAATATTTGGATTTTGCACAAGACAGTTCAAGATGAGCCTTCCTGATATGTCATCATTCTAACTGAGATGGTATCACCAGGCACCATCTTGTCATCCTAACCCTAACCCTTTTCATCTCATTTCAGTCTTGTCAGTAATAATAGTAACAACAATTTCATGTAATAAGTGCTAAATCTGTGCCAGGGAGAGGTCCTGTGGCAGGGACTTTATCGTCATTAGGAGTTTTAGAGGTACAAAATATTATCTCCTTGTATCCTGGGTGTCACAGGGGCTTTGGTTTACTCCTGTAGAGCTGATTGGGAGGTACTGCTGGATGGTCTGCTGGGGTTTCTATATTTGGGTACTTATATGACTCAGAAAGGACTTCCTAGTGCTCTGTATTATGGGATCTAGAATTGCAGGTTTCTGGAAAGAGTATGGGTTTTGCAATAATACCAATGGGTTCCGATTCCAATTTCACCACTAATTAGCCACATGTCCTTTTGGAGCTAAAGTGTCCTTACCTGGAAAATGGGAACAGCAATACCGACCCCATGGAGCAGCTGAAAGTGTTATTATTCCACACGTGTGGAAACACTTGCATGCTCCACGAATACTGATATTTCTCCTTCCGCCCAGCCCTTCTTACTGCCAGTCAAGAGATTGTTGTTGAGCTGCCACTAAATGCCAAGCACTGCTCTGGCGCTGTGGCCACACTGATGACTGAGACAGGATCCCTCTCCCGACCATGGGACTCTCCTTTGGTAAAGGCTAAATTGACAGAAATGTGGAGGCTCCTCTCAGGGGGCACTGCCCTTCATTCTTTGAATTTCTTTCCTCAACACCACATATTTTCATCTCAATCTCCCACTGACATTCAGACAAGACTTGCGTCTCTCTCTTTTCAGCCTTACCTTCTACAACTCCTTGACGAACTGGGTTCTCCAGACAAACTCTTCCGAGTGTACAGCCTGGTTTGAGACATCCCTGCATTTGCTTATGCAGACCCCTTCCCATAGAATGGCTTTTCTCCCCAGCTTTGTTTGAGGCTTGGCCCAAGTGTACCCCCACCTCTCTAAGGTCTCCCACAGCCTTCTCCTTGTTCTGTCTCCCCAAGTTAGAAGTCATGTTTCCTTATACAAAACTCAAAGCACCCTATTATCTGTGACATACATTTTCACCTTATGCAATAATTTAGGTTCTGGTTATATCTACCTGATTAGACCACAAGTGCTTTGAGGGCCTGATGCAGACTTAGTCATCCTTGTACCCCAGTGTCTTGTGCATTTTGAATGGGCTCTGAGCAAACATTTGCCAAATGGATGAATAAAAGAAGATCCTTGATTTGCAGCTGCTGCAAAGCCAAGCTGCTGTTCACGGTGGCTGCTCCATCTGCCAGGGTGTTCTTCTGGTGTTCACTTGAGAAGACCTGTTCTTTTCGTTGGGATTTGGCTGACGGTGCAATGTCTTCATTTTGTTTCCTTCTTTTTTCTCTCGGTTTCCATCTAGCCTCTTGCTCTCTCTCCCTGTTGGGGCATATTTTTGTTGTTGTCGTTGTTCAGTGGTCTACCTCTTCCCAACACTCCACTTTTATGAGGAATTTGGGGTGAAAGAGAGAAAGTCTATCAAGCTCAGGTGCCCACAAATAAGAGGTTGATAATTCCTGCCCTGATTTCCCATGAACTGGAAGAAATGCAAAGTTGTCCTCCTAGAAACACACTCAGAAAGCATCTTGAATAAAACTGAATGAGACCATTAGAATGGAAATCTATGTTGTTCCATAGGGAGTTATTTATTTATTTACTCTACTACTTCTTAAGGTAATTTTTTCTCTCCCTTTAATGAAAACCTCTCAGAGGAGGCCCCACTATGGGAGGCAGCCAAGATCTTGCCTTGTTAAAATGACATTAGGGTTCCAAGCTGGGCAGCAGACCCAGAGGCTCTGGTTGCTGCTACAGTGTGGATAGATGGAGGATGTGGGATTTTAATTTGGCCCCACTGCACTGCCTAGCAGAGGAGGCTGGAAGAAAGAGTTGCCCTGGCAGTAGATACAGGCACACAGTGGGAGAGGCAGCATCATGACAATGAACCCATAAGAAGGGGCTGAGCTTGTCCTATCCTGCTGTGTATACAGTAACTGATGACCCATCTGTGCATGGCCTCGATAAACAGATTGTTTTGTGGTTCAGATTGAGAACTGACTGGGCTCCAGCTCCTTGAGTCTGAATCGTGCCTCTAGCACCTCTAGCACCTCTAGCTATCCAAATAACTTCCTGAAGCTCGATTTCCTTAGCTGTCAAATAGGTATAACAATAGTATTTACTACAGAGGTCTCTTAGGGCCCCAGCAGAAATTAGATAACCCACTAAAATTTGGTAATCGGAGCAAAGTTTAATAAAGGGACTCTTTAAAAAAGTGTGTTTCCCTGCAGTTGGCCCACAAGAGGCTGTGAGATATTTGGGGTAGTCACAGTGAGGCATCTATTACTATGTCTAGGGCCAAATGGGTGAAGACCAGAGATGGTTCAAAGCCCATAGAGATAGAGAGGCTGTGTGGAGAGGGCTACCCTCCAGAGCTGTGACTTTTAGACATAGTCACAACTAGTATATGCAACTCCACCTCACTGGAGTCCCCTCTCCTCCTTCCTCAGGTCTTTGGCTTGGGGCTTCCCACTGGTGAACCTAAATAGGCCTAAAAGCAAAGGAGTCTGCTGGTGGATGGTCCACACAGGTGAGGCTTCTAGCACAGAGAAGGGGCAAGTAAACAGGAGAGGTAGACGGAAGATGCCCAGAACTGGAGGGTTTGTTAACATGAAATGAGACAGTTTCTGCAAGGTGCTTGATGGACTCCAACACAAAGTCTGGCACTTGATAGGCAATGGCCATTTACAGTGATGATGATGATGATGATGATGATTCCTTACTGAAGTGCCTTCCTGCAGCTGCTACCACCCAGTTCTGGCTGTCCCACATACTCAGTTGAATTCTAGCTTCCAGCAGTGTATTTATGTGACTCAGTATGTGGTGAATGCTTGGAGAGTCCTGACAGACCAGGGTGAAATCAAGGCATTGCTTGTTGTTATCCAATATCATGGTCTTTTCTTTCTGGTCATAGGGGAGACACCACTCCTGAGTTCTGGCCCTCTGAGGAGATCCCTGTGTCTGACTGCGGCTGTGGCCAGGAGGACCTGTCTCTGAAATGAAGGCCATGCCTTGGAACTGGACCTGCCTACTCTCCCATCTCTTGATGGTTGGGATGGGCTCCTCGACTCTGCTTCCCCGGCCACCACCCCCACCATCCCCAAAGCGGTCTTTCATCACGTTCCGCGGGGAGCCAGATGAGGGCTTCAATCACCTGGTGGTGGACGAGAGGACAGGGCACATTTACTTGGGAGCTGTCAACCGGATCTACAAGCTTTCCAGTGACCTGAAGGTCTTGGTGACCCACCAGACAGGGCCAGACGAGGACAACCCCAAGTGCTACCCACCCCGCATCGTCCAGACCTGCAATGAGCCACTGACCCCCACCAACAACGTCAATAAGATGCTCCTCATAGACTACAAGGAGAACAGGCTGATCGCCTGTGGGAGCCTGTACCAAGGCATCTGCAAGCTCCTGAGGCTAGAGGACCTCTTCAAGTTGGGGGAACCTTTCCATAAGAAGGAGCACTACCTGTCAGGAGTCAACGAGAGTGGCTCCGTCTTTGGAGTGATAGTCTCCTACAGTAATCTAGACGATAAGCTCTTCATTGCCACGGCAGTAGATGGGAAGCCCGAGTATTTCCCTACAATCTCCAGCCGGAAGCTGACTAAGAACTCAGAGGCAGATGGCATGTTTGCTTATGTCTTCCATGATGAGTTTGTGGCCTCGATGATTAAGA
Organism: Tamandua tetradactyla; assembly: GCF_023851605.1. Lineage (NCBI taxonomy): Eukaryota > Metazoa > Chordata > Mammalia > Pilosa > Myrmecophagidae > Tamandua > Tamandua tetradactyla. Next base: position 174,560,768 of record NC_135327.1, on the reverse strand, counting down.
TCCCTTCGGACACCTTCACTGTCATCCCTGACTTTGACATCTACTATGTCTATGGGTTCAGCAGTGGCAACTTTGTTTACTTTTTGACCCTTCAGCCTGAGATGGTGTCTCCCCCGGGCTCCACCACAAAGGAACAGGTTTATACATCCAAGCTAGTGAGGCTTTGCAAGGAGGATTCAGCCTTCAATTCCTATGTGGAGGTGCCCATTGGCTGTGAGCGCAATGGGGTTGAGTACCGCTTGTTGCAGGCTGCTTACCTGTCCAAAGCTGGGGCTGTGCTTGCCCGGACCCTTGGAGTACATCCAGATGATGATCTCCTCTTCACTGTCTTCTCCAAGGGCCAGAAGCGGAAAATGAAATCCTTGGATGAATCGGCCCTGTGCATCTTCATCCTGAAGCAGATCAATGACCGCATTAAGGAGCGGCTGCAGTCCTGCTACCGTGGTGAAGGCACGCTGGACCTGGCCTGGCTCAAGGTGAAGGACATTCCCTGCAGCAGCGCGGTGAGTCAGAGCAGGGCCTGCAGGCCGGGATTGCGTGGGGGTAGGGGTTGAGGGCCACGGCCTTGTGACCTCCCTGCCCATTCTGTACATCACTTCTCTGGACTTCTCTGGGCTTCCGTTATAACCAGCTCAAGCAAACTCTGACCATGACACTGAGCTTGTAAGAGTCATAGCTGGAGCTAAACGTAGATTTCCTGTCAGTACACTTTTCTCTGTTTTGTGTTGGCTCACTGGTTCCAAGAGGGAGTGCTAGGAATAGGTGAGAATGTGTTAAGTGAATGTCATATGCACTGGGCATTGCTAAAAGCTAGATTATAGTGTGCTGGAGCACAAGACACATATCCACCCTTTTTACTGACCGAGCCTATGAATCACTTTCACGGGTGCTTAGAATAAAACCATGAGGGAGAAGAGGACAGTGTGAGGGAGGTATTCATTCTTTGGGGTAGATATAGAATTTCAGGGGATTTATATTCTTAGCCCCTTGTGTATCTTTAGGAAATGGTAAAATGAGGGCAGTAGAAGTAGGTGAATGGTCCGGTGAACATAGAGGGGAGAACAGAATTTGCTTAGAAAAAGGCTGAGAAGAGGCAGATTGTATTTGTTAGGCATCCTTTGTATGCACAGTTTAATGGAAGAGACATGTCATGGGACAGGAAGCAGCCAAAGCACAGTACTGGGAGACAGAGTGCTGTAGGGAGCCAGAGGAAAGATGGACTGAAGAGCTGGATAGGAGGCCTGCCTGTGCCGATGGGATTTGAGCAAAAGACCAGACCTCAGGCTCCTGCCTTCCTGGGTGATCACAAGGTGAAGGAGATGACAGTTTCCTTGTCTCTCCCAGACCAACTCCCCAGTGACCCAACATGAAAAGCATCTTACCCTTCTGTGGCTTTATTTCTGTTCATCCTTAAATTGATACCATTTTTTCCTCATTCTTCAAGTGACTTGGAAAACTCAGCTGTTAGCAACTTCTATGCCTTATGCCACCTTCTTTTTCTTTTTTAAAAAACCATCCATTTAAAAATTATTAACCTATTTTAAGAAAACCTATCCTGCAATCTTAATTTAGAGAAAAATTCACCCGTTACTTAGAAATATGCATTTGTGCTGATGTGGTTCTTGACTTCCAAACTTTGGAAGAATTCTGTATTAGGAAAATGTATGTATTTAGATTGGCTTTAAAAGACATAAATCTCCCTTTACAAAGCATAGCTACTTTTACAAGCAGATCTCAGAGGGCACTGGTACCTGGCCTGCCTAGACTTGGCAAGGCCATTCCTCTGGGCACTGAGACCTGGAGTGGGAGGTGGGAAGAGTGAGAAGAAAAGGGAATTGGCAAAGTCCTCCTTTGGGGGGGTCCTTCCGTTTAGGCTCAGGCTGTTTCCAGTGGCAAGTTTTTCAGGTATCTGGACTGAAACTAAAAGATGCTCTCTCTTCTTGGAGGTCCTAAAAAGCCAAGAGTTCCCTACTGTTACAAAGGAAATGGGAAAAGGACTATAGGCCAAGGAAGGCAGCAGAAACTGACAAATAGGAGCCGGGAAAACTGAGGAGACTGCTGAACCCCAGCAGGTGACTTAACTTCGGCAATGCCACCTGGAGCCTGCTTAGGGCAGTGCCGATCAGCTCCAGAGTCTATGGGACAGGCATATGGACTTGGGGGGGCCCATGGACTGCTCCTAAATGAAGACAACAGAAGTTGGAACAGATGCTATGCTGTGTGTATGGATAATACACATAGGCCCGTGGGAAGATGCATTAGAGAGTTGGTCTTGAGAAGGCCCTAGAAATGCTCTGGTCTAAACCATCATTTTGCCCCAAGGCCCAGCAAGGTGAATGAATTGCCCAAGGTCATTTATCTTTTGAGTAAGTGGAAGAGCCAGGACTTGAGAAAAATTGCTCTTACCTCTCATCACGCTCCATTACCCCTCCACATGTACATATGCCTGGCAGTATACCCATGAGCATGTACATATACCTACAGTAGAAAACAGCAAATTTATGCTGTGTGCTTACTAAATGACAACTAGTTCTGAGATCAGAGGGGTTGGCTATTTCTGACACTTTTCTGTAGAAAAGTTGCTCAAAACCCTGTCTTTTGGGGCAGTGCTTTTGGGAACAAAATCCACTGCAGGGATCAGTCTGGCTGCCCATGGGCAGGTGTTTGTCCTGTCTTGCTGCCTGCCACAATACAAAAAGCAAAGTTCATGGTGGAAGGTTGCAGAGCTGAAGGTCCTAACACTGTGTGGTAGCCTTGGAGAGAATAGAGGCAAAACAGCTTTGCAAGACAGGCTAATGCCAGGACTAGAAGTAATGGAGCCAGATAACAAGCTTTTGATTTTTCTTTTGGCTTTAATTAGCCCTTTTAAGTTAGAAGCAAGTTCAAGGCTGAGAGCAGAAAGGAGGCCAGAAACTCGTCACAGAGCCGGGACTGTCTCCCCAGCTAGTGTAAAAAGGCCATGCCAGCTTTTAATGCACAGTATCAGTTTTCTTTGATTAGGCTGATATCCGAGTTACTTTGCTCCGGCCCTCTTGCTACAATTCATCTGGACTCAGCTCAGACCACACATGTATCATCCGACATAAGCCAGACCAGAATCTTGAGCTGCCCCGATGAGCTCACACCATTGGCGAACCCAGCTTCCCGCGACACTGTCACAAATCTGTTGGAATAGATTTTTTACTCCCTGTCTGCCTAGAGGCAGGGGGTGGATGAAATGAACTCTGCAGTTCTCTTTCACCTCTGAGTTCGAGATACCCTTGAGGCCCGAGAAGTAGGAACTGAATCTCAGGTGGCATCTGTCCTGTGAGGTTTCACCTGTAGGGAGATGGCAGTGGGAAGGATGAGCCCCAGGAGATTGACTCTTGGGATTCGTGTTTGTCGGGTGGGGGTCCCCTAAGGGTTTTATCATAGTTACAACTTGAAGAGCTTAAAAAGGGGATATGATCAGAGATGATTTTTCCCCCCTTTTAAAAAATTTATTTTGATTTTTAAAATTTCTTAATTTTTTTTTTTTTAACATGGGCAGGCACTGGAAATTGAACCTGGGTCTCTGGCATGGCAGGCAAGAATTTTGCCACTGAGCCACCATCGCACCACCTGATCAGCAATGAATTTTTATTGTGCTCCTTGATGTCCTATTTCCTGAGTCAGATGCTCTCCCCATTGTACCCTTCCAGCTTTTCTGAGCCCTTTCCGTTTCCTGGACTCACATTCTTTCCCCTGAACTCATGCCTCTGGAGCTCAGAGCCTGCAGTAGTATAACCTCTGGGCCCAGAGAGTAGTAGAGGCTGAATCACCTGACTGCCTCATTAGGTGCCTGAAACCCTTTTGGTTGTGTTCATTGGGAGAACGGGGTGGAGTGGGGCAGAGGACACCTGGGTGACTTGGCCTAATGTGCTAAAGTCCATCCTTGGAGCCACTTGGTGGGCCAGAGTCTGGGGTCCAAGGGAGGGAGAAGTGTTGGCCATGAGACCAGAGCCCACCAGTCCCCTGAGAGCACCATGGTATACTTATTCCAGGTGGATCAGGTAAGACCAGCTGTGCTCACATCAGAGATAAGGACTCAGCTAACCAGGAGTCGCCTCCTCATGAAAGAGCTTCATTACTATGAATGCAAGTTCATATTGCAAATGAAAAGCCCTGAGCCGGTGTTGGGTGTAGAGGCTGGGAAAGAAGTGAGGCATTTTCTAGTGTTTCTAGGAAATGGGAGTAGCTTCTACTTTTCTTTCTTTACTGAGTCTTTCTTTTTCTGGGCCCTGGATTTTTCAAGCCTGAATAGAGAGAGGTATCCACGACCAAATGGGCTATTTTCTGAAAATTGCTTCCAAGACCTCAGGGGCGCATGGACATTAGGAAGGTCGTAGAGGGATCTGTTAGGGGCTCCAGTTTGTCTTATCACCTGGTTGCCCCTTTGGTCAGGGGACCAAGACCAACCCTAGGCTGCTTTGCTAATAAGCTTTCATGTGGGTTAATGATGATTTGCTTTCTCTGTTTCTGTTGCTCAGCACTGGTCTTGTCTCCACCTTGAGTCCTGGTTGAGGGCTGTTGCCCAGGCCTCTCTGGAGCCCTCTGTCTTCAGACCACATATATTATGGCTGGGGAGCCCCCTCAGCTTGTATCTTCTGCCATAGTCCAGGGCTCTGAGTGGGCCAGGGAGTCAGCCCCCAGCCCTTTTCTGGGGGACCTGCTGGCTTGCTTGCCTGCCCTGGAGAGGAGAGACAGGTTGGACTGAGGCTCGGTGTTCTGCCCAGGCCAAGCTGCCTTGGCATCCCAGAGTTTGTACAAAGTTCCAGGGCTATCAATGCCTCCCTGCATTTTGTCAGTCTTCTGGGGGCAATCTCACACAACAGGGGCCCTTCTGTCTCCAAATAAACTAATGAATGGATGAGTGAATGAAATATCCCATTAGGCCTTCGGAGACTGCTTGGCAATGTACTCACCTCTGAGGGAGGCCAAGAATCCTGAAACAAGTTTCGGTCTCCAGAAGGCCCGAGAACTGAGGAGAGATGGGCAGGCAAGCAGGTCATCACGGCCTGTGTGCTGGTAATAACGGTTCTGGTTGTGGGTGGTCATTGCTCGTACCACTTACATCTTACCTGACTTTGGTAGCGATTGAGAAGTGGATATGAGGGTCGGGGCAAGATCAGCTTTAGTGCTGATGAGGCTGGATTATGGAGGGTGGCAAGGAAGTCAGGCAGAAATCCCATTTCTTATTCTTCCCTTCAAGAATAAGTGACCTTCCAGTAGAAAATTTGGTCCTTGGGGGGCAGAAACCATTATCCAGGATCACCACCTCAAACCGGTTAAGTCCCAGCAGTAAGAGCAGAGAGCAGTGGTGCGAAGCTGCCTGATAATAACACTTCTAGGAGTTCCTATGGCACCTGACAGTTTGCCAGGAGTTTCACCACCTCCTTTTGCTCTCTCAGCAGTGCTGTAAGATAACAGAAAGGGTAGACGTCATCTTTTATTGAGGAAACGAAGGCACAGAGATGTCAAGGGCTTCACTGGAGTCCATGTAATTAGTAGTCGAGAATCTACTGTGGGTCCTGGTTCTCAGCCTGGGCTTCTGCCTCTGATATTCCTCAATGGTATTCTCGTGGATTATTATCTTTTTTTTTTTTGTATGATGTATGGTGGGGTCACATTTCATTATTTTTCCATTTGAGTTTTGCAGCACCATTTGTTGATTTTTTGTTTGTTTGTTTTGGGGGGAGTGCATGGACCAGGAATCGAACCTGGTCTCCCGCATGGCAGGTGAGAATTCTACCACTGAACTACCCTTGCACCCACCTCTAGTGGATTTTGTGTTAGGACAGTTCTTAGTGCAGGAATTTAGGTTTTGGGCCCTGTATCCTAGAGCTCCAAGTATCAGCCTGACTCCCCAGTCATTGCGAGAACTTGCAAAGCTGCTCCCATTTCCAGATGCTGCCAGTGGAGAACCAGTTCCTATGCGATTTCAGGGTTGACACACTCTGCCCAGTCCCACAAGGTCCACAGAGGGACAGGAGACTGAGCTTTTTCTTTTTAAACCTGAAGTGTCCCTCCGTGCCCTAATGGGCAGTATCGCTGACTTAATATCCATCGCGGTCCTGGGAAGGAGACAGGATCATTCTCTTAGCCTCAGACTGGCCTCGGGTCCCAGCCTGGACCTCCGCTCAGGTTCGTCTGGCGCCGAGGATCCTGGAAGTCCATGCGATGAGCATCCGGAATGGGCATGCGGTCACCCCAGCTCTGGGGCTCGTTTCTGCCAGCCTGCTTGGGGTGTTTTCCTTTCCCCACCGGCAGGAAGTGCGGCGCTGCCTAGATGGAGTTGTATCCTGTTGTTTATGGCTCGAGGCGAGGTTTTCTCTTTCTGCTCGCAGTCCTCTCTCAGGCCAGGAACTCCTCCTCTTCCCTGCCCAACCCTCCTTTTCCTTTCTTTGGTGAAAATAATTTATTAGAGGTGAAACTCACGTAACGTACAGTTATCCATTTTAAAGTGGCATTTAGTACATTTACAATGTTGTACCGCTGCAACCTCTTCTAGTTCCAAAGCATTTCCATCCCTCCAAAGTCAAACCCTGGACCCGTGCAGCAGTTTCTCCCCACCCCTCTCCTTCCAGCTTCTGGCAACCACCAATCTGCTTTCTGTCTCTATGGATTTATCTGTTCCAGATACATAGATGGACTCAAACAATATGTCATCTTTTATGTCTGGTTTTCTTTCATTTAGCATGATGTTTTGGAGGCTTCATGTATCAGTATTCCTTTCCCTTTTATGGCTGTATAATATCCCATTGTATGGATGTACCAACCACCCTTAGCTTATCTGTTCATCTGCTGATGGGCATTTGGGATATATCTGCCTTTTGGTTGTTATGGATGGTGTTGGTTTGAACATGCTGTACCTGTACTTGTTTGAGTCCCTGCTCTCAGTTCTCTGTAGCACATGCCTAGGCGGGGAATTGCAGGGCCTAATGGCAATTCCACATTTACCTTTTTGAGAAACCATTGCCTGTTTCTCCTTTTTCATCTCTACTGCATTTTCCCCATGTGCCATGGCCCAATAAGTGTAGTTGCCGTATGCCACAGTCCAGTCCCAGTAAGTACACAGGTCACAGATCTCCTTTCACATGGGCCCAAGCACTCAGCACTCATATCCCACTGACCCTGTGCGCCAGACTCTTTGCTTAGCATTTCGGTGGCTGCCGTAGCACAGCCCCAATCTTTATAGACTCAAGCCTTTCCACTCTCCCCTTGCGATGTCTCCTGTCCAGGTGTTTAGGTGAAAAGCCCACCTACCTCCTTCTTTTTGGCCTGCAGGGTTTGCATGAAAGTCACACCCCAGCCAATTGTGCATGGAGCTTTAGGGTATAAGTGGTGGCCAAGTCCTGGGTGACGTGGAAGGGATTGGAGGTTTGGCCTCTCAGGCTGGACATGTCCCCTCAGCATGCTCACCCTTGAGTGCATCAGGTCTGTAGGGAGAGCAGCCGGACCAAGGAATCACACACGCACAACTTCAACACAGTCAACTGCCAAGAAACCTCAGCACAGGTTTACTGAGAGGCAAATTAGGACACAGGGCCTTGTAACACCATGGCCTAATGCCAGGACTTCTGGGTTCTACTTCCTGAACCCTGGTAGTGAGGTGTGCACACGTGTAAACACACCCATGCATGCACGTGCATTCTCTCTGTTCTCTGGGCCTGACTCACTCTCTCGGTGTGAATTTCTCCTCCTCACTTATGTCTCTTTGTTCTCTCGGCGTCTTGCCCTCTTGCTGTCTTCCACTCTACCTGGCTCACTCACATTCTTTACCTTGTCATCTTTTAGGCTCTTTCTGTCTCCTTCTTTCTGTGGCTTATTCTCCATCATACCCACACTCTACACACAGCAGCTAATACAGGAACATGTCTCTCTTGCACTCAAACCCTTGGATTTCTGGGTCTCTTCTTCAATGCCCATCATCCTCATGGGGAGGTGTTTTGACTGGGATACTGGTCTGGGAGTCTGGACCTTTGGGTATCAGCCATTCCCAGTTCCTGAAATGTAACTGGATTGGTGAACAGTTTCCTTTTTGTTTTGAGGTATACATTTTATCTTCAAGAAAGAGGTGATAAAATCATATCTCTTTAATAAAGTGCATTGAGACTCATAAGGGAATACATAGACATTCTTTATTAATGAACAATGATGGATACACAAGCACCTTATATTTGTAAGATGCTTAAATATTTTCATAGCATCATCCTGCATATCCTCCTCGGGTTATAATAACCACTCAATGGGACAGAAAGGTGCTTAATATTATTATTGTGATTTCATGCTTGCATCTTTCTCCATCAATATCTGCTTTTGAACAGTTTGAGCTGTGTCTAATCCAGATGTTACATTCACTATCCCGGGCCCTGGAATGCAGTCCCCTTTCACCTTCCTTTCTATACAACACACGTTGTGAATGCTAAATTCAGGCATTTGAAGAAGAGGAGAGATTTCAAGCTAGAACTTCCCTGCTGTCACTTACCTTCAGGTGTCCCTTAGCTTTTGCAAGGCAGAAAGGAATGACTACACACCTACAAACTGAGCTCCTTTCTTTTCATCAATAGCATTGGTGGCAAGGACAAAACAAAGGAGACAACTAAGGAAGCTCTTCTTCATTTGGCCTCTCGATTTACATTTTTTTCCCTAATGGATTGGACCCAACATGCCGTCCACGTACATGAAACGGAGTCAGCGGGAGAGAAGAAACCTGCATCTTTTCCCGGTCTTGGTGTCATTACTGTGTCTCTGTCAGTGTTCCAAAATATAATGGGATTTGTTCAGCTGATTTATCCCTCATGCAGGCAACGTTATCCAGACACACACACAGGCCTGAGGAGCAAGAGACGAAGACACACGGCAACAAGAGTGGGGCTAATAAAATTTATTCCCACTAACAAGGGAATGACCTACCCCATAATTCAGCCTGGCGAGCTGGGCTACTGCTTCCCAGCACCTGCCAGAAAACACACAAACTTAATCACTCTGGTGCTCCCCACTTCGATTACAGTTCTAGTGGCGGCTGAGGTCTGGCAGGGAGAAGTGGAAGTGTGGGATGAATGGGCCGTGTGGGATGTATCCTCTCCTGACAGGTAGCCAGTGGGGCCGCCAAAGCTAACGTACTTCAGCAGAAAGGCAGCTTCTGTGTGGGCTTTGGTTGGTGCCATTTACAATGCTGAGACTTCTTACCTGGGATTTACTATGGGTCCAGTTTTGGCTGCATTTGGGGAGCTTGAGGACTCGTCTTCAGTGTGGTGTCATCTGCAGAGCTGGTGTTTGCATCCTACTTCACTTGCTAGGCTGGCCTCACGTCTGGCCTATCCAGACCCTCCCCATGTCATTATGTTATGGCCTGTCTGCTTATTAGAGGGGTGAACATGGGGCTCCCAATAGCTAGGCTAACGAGGAGAAGGTCATGGGTTCAACCCCCAGGGTCCTGAGGTGGAGCTGCTCTTTCACTGCAATGCTCTTTGACTCCTAGGAGGTTGCATTGCTAAAGCATGCTACAGGTTACAGTGAGGCCTGCAGAAAATGTGCCTGGCTTAATGTCCCTCTCCTGGGAAAACAGCTCAAATAAGAGTGTCATTAGTTTCTTACTAGAATAATGGCTTGTTATAATGGTGAGCGAAAGACCTTTCGGATGTCTGGTGGGGTTGGGTCACGGATGGTTCCAAAGCACATGGAGAAATGTGAAAAGGAGTACAAGAAGAAGTATTGCCTTTTGCAAATTGCTGTCATTGTTCCATAGGTAGGTAAGTACATTAATTCAACGGATAGTTGCATCAGAAGCCACACACACAGATATCCTAAAACATCATAACCTTCTACCCTGTTTTTGGTACCCCTCTCCTTTTTTGAGATGCCTAGAAATAGGGCCCTTGGTTCTTGGAAAACTTGGCTGTAATTTGTTGGGTGTTTTTTTTTCTTCTTTTTTTTTTTAACCCTGAGATGCTTTTCACTAAGCCTCTTCAATAACATGCTTGTCTAACTAGGTTATTGTAGCTGTGGTTTGCTGGCTCCCTCTCTTTCTCTGTACACATTTATTTTCCCTACAATCTCATTGAAAAAGCACAATAAAGAAACAATCTGAGATAATGCATTAGTAGCTAAGTGGATGAGGCCTTCATTCACACTTTTCGCTTCCATTAGTCCATGCGCACAGCCAGGGTTTCGGAGCCAACCTTCCCCTATTGCAGGTTGTTTGTGGCTCTCCAGAGAGTTCAACCCCCATAGGGTCGGAGCAGGCCACAGGGAGTTATAATTCATAGACAAGAAAGGAAAGTTTATGCAGAAAAGTAGAGCAGTCAGAGGGGTAAATAATCAGATATTTCGATTTATGTCTTTGTTTTAGGAATGAGCACTCAAGCTAGTGGGAATATTTTAGAGTAGCAAGCTTTCTGATGAGGCTAAACCTGAGCCTAACAAAGATGTCTCTTTTTCCCTAAGGACCCACTCTGCCTACCTCTTCTCCTGCCATTGGAAGGCACACTGAGTCATCTCAAGGGGCAGATGACTGCGTCCTGTATCGGGCCCTGTGCCAGGTGTATTTATGAGCTCTTTAGGTGTCAGTGGTCATATTTGAGATATTGTTCCCAATAAATGGGTGATCATTATCTTCCTGTACCATGGAGCTTTACAACTGGAATCTGTATTTAGACATGAGCTATTATAGCTTATCTGATCAATATCTACCCTTAAAAAGAAATCCCCCATGTGTAATTCACCAATCCCAATTTCCAGAAGAGGCTTGCTACTGTCAGCTCATGGTGTGTGTGCTGGTGTGTATGTCTAAGTGTAATTAACGGGAAGAAATTTAGGGCTGCTGAACACAGAGAACCGAAAGATTCTTTTCCACCTCAGCAGGCACCTTGTGAGTTTTCATCCTCTTTTTCTCCTAACTTGCATTTCTTTTCAAAACTCCAGCTCTTACTTTTCTTTGGGGGCAGACAGAACAAGCGTAGGGGGAGCCCCCAGCTTTGGTAATTGGCTCACGCCCTCCTTGGAAAGAGAGTCAGTTGCTTCCAGGCTGCCATAGATCAGAGCAGGGCAGAACATGGGTCCTGGATGGCAGGAAGAAAGTGGAGGGAAGGGTTCTTCCTCAAGCAGTCATCTCCCAGTTGACCCTAGCAGAGTTTCTCTTTGGGCCTAACCTCCAGCAACGCTGGGCTAAGCTCCTGCTTAAGATCAGGATTTTTCCCTCTGCATCAGGAATTTGGATTCCGGTGCTGATTTTTCCACTAACTTGACATGTAACTAAAGTAAGCCATTTCACTCTCTAGGCCTCAATTTCCTCTTCTGTTAATTGGGATTGTGGATTTTAAGAACTTGAGTTATTTTTCTTTTCTGAAGTAGCAAATTCTCTGAAATTTGAAAGAGTGACAGTATGATATGTTGCCAGAGAACCCGGAATTGAGTGCCAGCATCACCTCTCTGTTTAACCCTGCCTGCTACCCCAGCTCTGGGTCATAACGGAAGCAGACTGTGTATGGCCTTATCTAGTCATTGGACTACACATGCCTTCCCTGCTAGGAAAGGGCAGTTCCTTGGGGTGGAATCTGAGACCTTTTCATCTCTGTATTCTTGGGGGGTCTTGCCTAGAACTTGGTGCTTAGTAGATACTTCATAAATGTTCTTAAGCAATTTGATAAATGAGGAACTCTAAATAGTGCTATCATCATTTAGTGCCTCAGTTTCCTCTGCTGAATACATGGAGTTCCTATAGCCTAAGGGAAAAAAGTGTGATGGAACGCCTTACAAAAAGCCATGCAAACCCCTAAAATGGATGCACGTAAGTGAATCTCTGATGCCCTCTTCCCAGTATAATGGAAAGGAGGCATGGCCTCCAGCTTTGAAGGTGGAAGCAGGGGGCTCAGGAATCCTCTGGGTAAGACTGGACAAGACTTTTTCCCATTTAGGAAGGACAGAAGAGTTGATCATCTCACAGCTGTCGGGCCTTCTCTCTTTGCTGGAACCCAGGAGTTTCCCATGGAGCAAAAGACCTGGGAAACTCGGTTGTGACTTTTTATTTTCTGTCCTGGAGCTCAGAGATTGCTACCACTGGCCCAGAGCAGGAGGGCAGGTCCCTTTGGAGTTGAAGGACTCAGCTGCATCCATGCTTACTGGTTCACCTGGCTTGCCTTTTTTGGAAATCAGTTCGGGATATTTATAAACAGAGGATGCCTGGGGTAAGAGGGGCAGCCTGTGGCTATGGAAAAGACTCTACCCCAGAGCTAAGCTAATTGGGCCCCAGGGGGATGGACTGGTGACCTTTAGCTCATTAGTGCTACATTCAGACCACTGAGGTCTGGCCTAGTTCTGACCTTTCCTGACTAAAGATTCAATATAAGGTTACTGCAAAGGTGGCGCAAGGGAAGGCCTGGGCTCAAACAGCTTTGGCAAGGAAGATTAGATCAGGGCCGTGCGAGCTGGAATGAGGGGTGCTGTCAGACTCCCGCCCCACCTCATCACCTTGGGCCTACAGGACAGATAGGGATGTGTACCTGGGATGAGCGTTAGTTCCACATCCTGGTAAGAGTGTGTCGTCAGGACCTGGAGTAGAAGGATGTAAGGACGGGGCCAGGGGAGAGCCCCAAATTGTCTCCCAGTTTTGCTTTCTCTCTAGTCCTTCTAAGAGAGTCTCCATAGAGACCACCAGATCTTTGGGTGGCTGCTTTGCTGCTCTGTCTCAGAACCCAGGGAGGCTGCTAGACGAAGGATGCGGGCAGCATTTAAAATCCCCTTACAGTGGAGAGGATAGAGCTTTTCAGAGTGCCAGAGTCTCTGCAGAGTGGGAGCAATTTTCCTGTAATTGGTAAAGTACCCGTAACTGCTCTGTCATTTGTATGTAGCGACACGTAATTGCACGGTAACCTTTGCTGCTGCGGCACGAAGGAAGTGCCGTACGCTATTAGATTGTAATTCGGAGTGTCAGCTCCGCTCCCCAGGCCACCTCCACCACCACCACTAGGCAGGCCCCCGGGGAGGCTGCAGTGGGACCTCTCTGCACCCAGGTCCAGTGGGTCCAGCCCCAGAGGGGAATGCTTGTCACATGCCACTCCCTCCACAGTGTGGTTCCACGGTGCTCTCAGTTAGGAAGGGACTTCGAGAGGGTGATGCAGGCCTGGGGCACTCAAACCTCAGCATGCACCAGCATCACCCAGCTGGTTGTTTGCACACCGGTCCTGAGCTCCAGTCCCCGAGTTTCCTGTTCAGAAGGTCTGGGGTGGGACCTGAGAATTCGCATTTCTCATGAGCTCCCTGTTGATGCTGATGCTGCCGGCCTGGGGACACACTTGACAGGCGCTCAGTCTTCTCCATCTCAGGCCATTCCTCTGCTTCTACATTTGGCTTCCTTGGCCAAATATCTATGTGATTCTGAAAGATCTTTGGGAAGTACCTCCCTTACTCTTCAATCTTTTTTTTTTCTTCTTGATGTTCATAGCGGCTTTATTCATGATAATCCTAACTGGAAACAACCCAAATGCCCATCAGTTGGTAAAGTGATGCACAAATTGTGACACCACACAATGGACTACTACACAGCAAGTTAAAAGGATGAACTACTAATACACGCTGTCACATGGATGAATTTCAAATGTATTGTGCTAAGTGGAAGAAGCCAGGTTCAAAAGACTGCACACCTTACAATTCATTCATATGAAAGTCTTTGCTCTTTAATCTTGATAACACCTCTCTGAGGGAGACGCCCTCAGTTTCCTCTAAGATGCTGAGACTTGCAAAGGTTATCTGACTTGTCTAACCATGGAAAACAATAATAAGAATTAACACTTAACAGAGCACTTACTAAGTGCCGGACATTGTTTTTCATATATCAGACCGCTCTAATCCTCAGTGCAGCCCTACAAAATGCCTCCTGTTATTATCATTCCCATTCTACAAATGACAAACTGAGGAACGGAGAGGTTACATACTTCGCCTGAGGTCAAGCAGTGTTAAGTGGCAGAGCTGTGATGTCAACATATCTGGTTCTCGCTCCACACTGTTAGCCACTGTGAAACCCAGGCTTTTATTTAGTCATGCATCCAATAAATGGATCTTATTCACCTAACTATAAGTCACTAAGCTGAGGGTGCAAAGATGAGTAACCCATGGTCCCTGTCCTTGAGCTGGTGCTTCCTGAAATCCAGTGGATCTCCAGTCCTTGTTTCCACCTCACGAATTCCATGAGACATTTGAGGCAGAGAAAGGGAGATTCACTGCCCTCCTGATAGGGACAGAGGAACCCAGAGGGTACGGACCTGCCTAAGGCTGTGAGGTCTGTAGACAGGTTGCCTGAAGTGGTACCACATAGATTCCTATGCAATGAACTCTTATTTCCTTTCCATGTAAGAAGGAAGTTCCTCTTTAATAAGTAAGTATGCTAAAAATATTTTTTAAAGTTATTCTAAAAAAATTTTTAAAAGATGCAGAAAGAAAATGCCCCAGGGGAAGCTGTTTGAAAGCAGAAGCCAGAAGAGGAGGCCAGCAGAGTCTCTGGGCGACAGCATTCCTCACCCAGGCCCCTTGCTGTGCTAGTGCCACAGAGGAAGGAACTTGCAGGTCCCTGACTTTCTGCCCTTGACAAACCAATGATTTAATGATGCAATTGGTCAAACGTACACTCTCCTTTTGCAGGTGGCTGTTTATTTATTCGCGTGTTTTTGTCCAGCTAAGGCAACCCTGACATCTCAGAAATACAGATTGTGGGGGCTGAGATATGTGCGCTTATGGCAGGGGTGGTGGGAAACCTCCCAGGTGATGGAGGAAACCTGAATGGCATTGGCCTGTCTCTGGATGCCTTAGTTTGGACACTTTTATGCCTTATAACAATAAACTTGTAACTTAATAAATCCCCTGTATAAAAGCAAAAAAACAAAAAAAAGTAAGCATGCAAACCATAACTTGTTTGTGGCTATCTGCAAAGTGATAGGAGGGGAGAGGCGCTGAGCTTTGGGCGTGGCTGGTCTCCTGGTTATGGCTGGCTCCTTTGGCTGCAGCTCTAACCTTGTTCTTAATGGGGTCCAGGAGAGGCCTTGGCCAGGGCAAAGGCAGTCACGCTTCCTTCCCCATTACCCAGGGTGCTCAAGAATCCATGCCTATCCTCCCCTATCGAAGGGTTTTACCAATTAACTTTTCCTTCTAGAGCCCACACTGCCCTGGCGTTTGCTCCCTCTCCCTCCCTCCCTGGGTCTGCAGGTCCTTGGGGACCCTCCCACCCTACTCTGCCTCTAGGTACTCCAGTTCCTCTGGCTGCAGCTCAGAACCGGCTGTGCACATGGCACTTGGAGTGATGTGCTGTGGGCCCAGGCAAGCTAGGACCATTCATTACAGCCGTTTTACCCCTGGCTCTGGGCAGGATCATCATTAGAAATATTAACATGAAATAACATCTCACAGCAGTGAAGTCCTTTCCAGTCCAGTAGGTGTCTTCACACCTGTTATCACACCTAGTCTTCATGACAGTCCTGTCTTGCTGTTTTACAGTCAAGAAAAACAAGGTCCAGAGAACATTAGGGACTTGGGCTGAGTCGTAGAGATGGGAGGCAGCCTGAGTAGCCAGTGAATTTAGTCCTATGTCTTTTTCCACCACCTCAATGTTAAAATCCACCTCTCCCCACTCTGCCACCCCCAGCCTTGAGGAAACTGCGTAAGGCATCTCATGCAACTCTTGGAATCCAGGTCTATCACCTGGGACCCCATTCAGAGGGAGAAACCCCTGGAGAAGCTGAGGGAAAAGCTACTGTTGTCCCATGAACCTGAATGCCACTTTATGAGGTCCAGCTGCATCCTCTGGCTCATTTGAGCCTAATAACAGCACCATGAGCTGGACGATGCTGGGGATAACTGTCAAATTCCAGGGGAGGAGGCTGGAACCCTGCCTCCTACGGGGCCTTGCAGGGAGCTGCCATGAACTGAAGATGAAGTGAAGGCCTGGGATCAGGGTGCCGGCTGGGTTTTCCTAGCTTCCTTCTGGTGACAGCATTGCTGTGCTAGAGCTGCAGAGGAAGGAACTTGCAGGTCTCTGACTTTCTACCCTTGACAAACCAATGATTTAATGATGCAGTTGGTCAAATGTACACTCTCCTTTTGCAGGTGGCTGTTTATTTATTTACTTGTGTTTCGCCCAGCCAAGGCAACTCTGACCTCTCAGAAATACAGATTGTGGGGGCTGAGATATGTGTGCTTGTGGCAGGGGTGGTGGGAAACTGAAAAAAAAAAAAAAAGGACTGCCTTTCCCCCTACCTCTGTTTCCCCTGGTGCACTGTGGACAATCTCAGTCAGCTTCATCTACTTGGAAAATGGATCACTGTGGAATAGGTATGTTTGCTGAGGACAGAGATCCCTGTAGCACAGTTGAGGTCCAGACTCCTTGTAAACCACAGGCAAGATGGTGCAAAGGATGCGAGGATTCCCAGCATGCCTTGGGCTGCCCTTCAAATTCCTGGAGGTTTACTGTACTTACCTCCAGCAGGGAAAGGCGTCATCTTCCCTTTACCTTCTCCGTCCTCTCTTCTGTCTCCCCTTTCAACCTCTTCCACCTGTGTCCTCCCCCATCTCCTCAAATTAGGAAAGCAGGATGGAGATCAGGCTAGACCCCCAAAGCACCTTCTTATACTTGATTCCTACGGATTTGGGCGGGGAGGGTTGTGTTTGGTCTGGCTTGTTCTACCAGACATTGTGAGAGAGGCCGGAGGCCATCAAGGGCATGGAACAGACAGTGGCTCTGCCTGTGGCCCCCAGGACTGTCCTCAAGCCCCCCCACCCCGCCACTCCGACTGCCTCCACCGTGGCCCAGAGAGTAGAGGTCGTGAGAAGCTTTAGATGCTTAGCGTGTTGTCCCGCTGAGGTGAGCAGTGCCCCCTCTCCGATTTCTAAGAGGGAGTGAAGGAGCCCCCTGGGAGCCTGGAAAGCTCAAAGTTGGCCCCTCACACAGCTCTGCTGGCAAGAGCCTGCCTGCTGGTCTCCAGATGCCTTTTCCTTGGCTGGAGTGAAGCCTTTAAAAAAGTGACACCTTGTGTTTTATTTCATTCCTTTCTCTGAAAGTTCCAAAGACGTTTACAGGCATGAGCTCAATAGGCTTTATGGTAGCCCATCAAAAAGCAGGGATTGTTTCCTTCATCTTTATAGAGTGAAAAATAAAAGCATGGAAAGACCAAGTAACTATTCTAAGACCACACAGTTCTTCCAAGAAAGAGTGGGAAACCTAGTATAAGTTCCTAAAGTCTCCAGGAAATCGGTGCCAAACTGAAGCTGCCTGATGGGGAGTGCTGTGGACTTCTTACCAGCCGCTGTTAAGGGCTTCACACCTCCTGTGTACAGCAGGACTCAACTGAGACTCCTCTGCTGGGGTGGGGGATTTGGAGTCATGGTATACAAAAGAAAAAGCCAGAAATGCATTGGGGAAATCTGGCCTGCAGACCTTTCTTCTTAGTTACCTCACTCTTGAAATTATACTTCCTGGAGTCAGAAGCAAGACTCTGGTCAGTGTTTTCACGGGGTGTCCCGGGAATATTCTCTTTAAGGGGATGATAATAGGTATTTTGGTGGAAGAGGGTTTAGGAAATAACAATGTTTGGAAAAGGCTGAGATTATGTTAAATATAACTCTTATTAAAAAGACTTTCTGGACCTTTCTTATAACTAATCATTACTGGTATCTTAGATGGTGTTAGAATATGCCATGTTTCCCATAATTATTTGTCCCAGGGCCCCTGTAATGGTGAAGTATCTCAGGGGGCTTGGGTTCTACAGAAGAGACTTTGGGAGATGTGGTGTGGGTATGACAAGGCCAGTCAGCCTCCTCATCACCGTGCTCTGAAAGGAATATTGAATTAGAGGATTGGGACAGTGAGGCATCACCAGTGACCTGTTAAGTTCCGTTATGTAACATACCTCTGTTGTTTTTTAAAATACTTTTATTGTAAAATCTTAACACACATACAGTCCATACATGATGTATAATCAGTGGCTTATGATATCATCACATAGTTGTGTATTCATTACTATGATCATTTTCAGAACTTTTACATTATTCCAGAAAAAGAAATTAAAAGAAAGAAAAAACTCATACATCGCACACACCTTACTTCTCCTTCTATTGACCACCAGTATTTCAATCTACCCAGTTTTTACCCTTTATCCCCCTCATTATTTCTTTATTTTTTATCCTTATTTTTTAACTCATATCCCATACCCTGGATAAAGGGAGCATCAGATGCAAGGTTTTCACCCTCAACAGTCACATTGTAGAAGTTTTATCTTTATGCAATCATCTTCAAGAATCAAGACTGCTGGAACACAGCTCAACAGTTTCAGGTACTTCCCTCCAGCCACTTCAATACACCATAAACTAATAAGGGATATCTAGATAATGCATAAGAATAATTTCCAGGATAACCTCTCGACTTTGTTTGAAATCTCTCAGCCACAGGAACTTTGTCTCATTTCTCCCTTCTCCTTTTTGGTCAAGAAGTCTTTCTCAATCCATGATGCCAGATCCCAGCTCATCCTGGGAATTCTGTCTCACATTGCCAGGGAGAATTACACTCCTGGGAGTCATGTCCCATGTTGAGGGGGAGGTAGAGGGGGAGGACAGTGAGTTCACTTGCTGAGTTGGCTCAGAGACAGAGGCCACATCTGAGCAACAAAAGAGGTTCTCTGGGGATGATTCTTAGGCATAATTCTAAGTAGGATTAGTTTCTCTTTTGAAGGAACAAGTTTCATAGGGGCAAAATCCAAGATCGAGGGCTCAGCCTTTTGATTTGGTTGTCCCCACTGCTTGTGAGAAAATCAGGAATTCCTCAAAAGGGAAAGTTGAATATTTCTTCCTTTCTCCCCATTCTCCCCAGGGAACTTTGCAAATACTTTTTTATTCACTGCCCAAATTACTCTGGTATATATCGGGGCATCATACTAATCTATACAAACCAACAAGATCTCACACTCTATTCAAGATTGCATATACTTAATGTTGTTCAACTAACCTGACCATGCGAGTTATATTAGGTAATACAAAATACAAATTTTGCAGCAAATAAACGTCTCTTCCTTTGGTGTGTCACAGAAGTTGACGTTTTGAAATATGGACCATATCCTCCTTTACCCTGTATTCTGATTTACCTTTGTCCTATCTGGATCATTTTCATTCATATGGCTAGACGAAGTCTGGTCACTGTATCAACAGTTGCTGTATGGGATAATGCTGACTTTCATAGCTTCAGAGATTTAACTCTGAGTCTCAGATGTCACATAGTTACCAAAGTTTCTGGTAATGACCAGGCTGTATACAAACAGCTCAGTATCTCAGAATTTAGACATAACAGTTCCATTTCCTGAATACATGTGACTGTTGTCAGAGCTTACAGTCTAGGATGCTTTACAAATAGGCCCCCACCTGGTAACCCATACTCTCGACTTCAGTTTTCTGAGTTTGTACATTATAGTTATTCCAGATGAGTGAGGCATGATAATATTTGTCTTTTTTTGTTCTGTTTTTTTTTTCACATGGGCAGGCACCCGGAATCGAACCCGGGTCTCCAGCATGGCAGGTGAGAAATCTGCCTGCTTAGCCACCTTGGCCTGCCCTATTTATCTTTTTTTTTTTCCTGCCATTTCATTCAACATACAGTCTTTAAGGTTCATTCACTTAGTTGCATGCCTCACAACTTCATTCTTTCTTGTGACATGCCTCTGTCTTGATATTCTCAGTCATGCGTTAATGTTTCTAGTCTGCTGTTTTACTCTTTGGGGTCCTCATTAGTGAGACTGCTCAGCTGTGAGTGAGTAGATGTGGAGACCACCTCCATCTAATACCTGAGCATTGCTCTCAGGCCCAGTGCTTTTCAATGGTGCAGCTAACACTGGGCAATCAAAACTACCAAGATGGCGCCTCTCCAGGCCTGGAGGAGGAGCTGAAAGGCTTGGCCTCCCATGCTGAAAAGAGACTCTATGGATCTGGGCTTCTTGTCACAGTCCTGCAGCTACTAACTTAGGTGACCATGGGCAGGGCACTTACTTTCTCTGGAACTTAGTTTTCACATAGAAAAGGAGGTATTTTTACCAGGTTTCTCTAAGGAGCCTGCTGGCCCTCCAGTTCTCTGATTCAATACTTTTGCTAATTTTTTCTCTAATTTTTCTCTCTTTTTATTTTCAGCTCTTAACCATTGACGATAACTTCTGTGGCCTGGATATGAATGCGCCTCTGGGCGTGTCCGAGATGGTGAGGGGCATTCCGGTCTTCACGGAGGACAGGGACCGCATGACCTCTGTCATTGCGTACGTCTATAAGAACCATTCTCTGGCCTTCGTGGGCACCAAAAGTGGCAAGCTGAAGAAGGTAGGATTGAGCTGCAGTCATTAGTGTCATTGTGGAGACACACCTGACACTTTTTAAATACCTTGAACATGGTGGGCGATGATGCAGATTGGCGCTGAGGAGATGTTGTTGTCGAGGTCGCAGATGATAACCTGGTCCCTTCTCTGTCTCCGTGCAGTGTGTTGTTGTGGGAAATCAGACTGCATGAGTGTGTGGATTGGCTTCTTCCCTAGAGCTGGTGTGCACCTGAGCGGGTGCTATGTCTGCCTCACTAGGTAATTCCAAACGGCATAACTGTCTAATTTGGCTTATGCCTAAGGCAAGGATTTTATTAGGACTGTTTGGTTGGGAGAAGGCAGGCAGGGGGAAGGGACGCGCCTGGTCCTCTAGCTCCAGCCTTTCTGGCTGATGCAACCATCTGGAATCCATTCAGGGAAACAGATGGAGGAAAGTTCAGGACCTGTTAGAGTAGTTAACGAAGCTAAGAGCCAAGTCATGGGATGAGGAAACCACGGATGCTGTGGGAGCATAGAAACTGCTAAAGGCAGGGAAGATGGTATGGCTGTGGATGTGTCCTTCCCTAGGAGCTTAAAGTCTCAGGGCCACTCAGCAACCTTAGTCCATCAGCTGTGCTGACAGCGCTCCTTTGTCCAGGAGTGTTTGCTTGTCTCCCTCCATTTAGGCTTCTCCTATCATGAGTTGGAACTGGCCCATACCGTGCCCACCTTAATTGGCTTAAGAGGTTTTTTAAGGCTGTTTTCTGTTGACTGAAAGTGGCACTTCAGTCCTTTCCTAGCGAAATAGTTGCATGTGGAGGTCATGCTTGTCGTATTTAGGCTTCCTTGGAATTCTCTGGACTTCATGGTGATTCAGGCTAAGCACAGAGGCACTGCTTGGTCTGACACTGAGTCTTGATCCCTATTTTTCTGTTTGTTGCATATCTGGGTTTCAGCTCTCGATGTTCAATCTGGAGTACTGTACCTATTCTACCATCCTAGCCTAACGAGGATTTCTGGATTTGAAATTTACATCTCTGTGAACGGGCACTGGATCTGGATTGTGAGAGTTTGGAGGGTGAGAGGCAGTGAACAGAGTGTGTATGTCAGGGCATGTGTGAGGGAAGCAGTTACATGGGTAATATCTGGCGAAGAAAACGTACATTGGTGAATTCACTGGCTCTCTGTAAGGATGATAATACAACACACCACACATCCAGTATTGCTTAGGAAGAGGTAATCACCTAATTTTAATGTACTGCCTTAAGTGTCAAAACTAAAAAATAATTTAACGACTGTCTACGCATCTTTTGGAAATATATTCCATACTTCCCTGCCTTTCTGCAGAGAATATATTAAACGTAATTGAATATTTTCTTGCTGCCTTGCTCTCCTAGTTATGATTATTACTCGTATATTGAACTGAATTTCATGGATGCCCAGAGAAGAGGCTGCAAGCTATCATTGTGTTGTCTCTACCCAACCCTCATCCCTGATTGTTACAGCCTCTGGTTCTTCTTGTAGTGCATATTGTCACTCATCATTTCCAGGTGCTTTCTCAAATCCTGGTGAACTGCAGCTCTTTTTCTTCTCTCTCAGTCTGCAGCTTCCAGCTTTCAATGGGCTTGGAAACCAGATACCCAAACTTGTTGATAAAGTAAGACTAGGTATGCCCTACTAAATGGGCAGGGGAGAAGTACCTAAGCTTTAGGGCAGAGACCTTGTGGATATTTCTGTGGGTTTCTTAGATTGCTCAGTTTTTCACTATGCGTTGACTGGTATGGTTTGCTAGAAAAGGGAATTTTTAATTACCAAAGCCATGATCATACAGGAGTCATAAAATGTAATGTGTGTTGAAATGCTTTGCCTGGTCCAATCAGTGAATGAGCACATATTGAGAGTACATGAACAAGCAAGGCAATTTGCAGGAGTTTTAATTCTTTTCATTAAAGACCCCCAATCTCAATGCACTAGAGAAGTAACTCTCTTGCTCTGAAAGATTTCTGTCTGCTGAATTTCCTACTAGGTGCCAGAGGGTTATTTAATTGCTGGGAAGATCAAGTGGACACGGTATTGTTTTTGTTTTTTTTTTTTTGTCATTGTCTGAACTCATTGGAATATGGTGTCAGTGAAATATTGAGAGTTCAGTGCACTTAACAGAACAGGCAGCTGTTTTTTCTTAGAAAAACAGCCATGCTTCCTGGACAGCAAATATCCCAGATAGTCAACTTGCAAATGCATGCTGAGGGTCACAGGGTGGATTGGAATAAGGGCGGCTGGCTCTTTCACCTGTAGATGACTGTTCCCCGATGGAGAGAGAATAGTGCAGTACAGCTCCTCAAATAGGGGTTGAGGGCATCTCCAGGAGCCTGGACAATTAAGCTGCACAGAAACAACTGTCACAGGGCAGGAAGGGGTAGAGCCTTTGCCTTGAAGTTTCCCCCAAGGTCAGCCAGCAATTCAGTGAAGGACCCCTGACCAGGAGGCTAGGAGCTTTATAAACCACACGTTGGCATTTCCCATCTTTTACTTTGGGGGTTTATATAAGAACAGTTCTATTTCAGCCTCCTGGGACATTACATTTAATTTTCAGAATAATGGTGGAATTGGTGAGGCATAAACATTTCAGAGGCAAGAGCAGAAGGGTCATATGGGGGGAATAAGCTGTTGGCCCTCATGGGGAAAGCCAGGCCATTGGGGCAGCCAAACTTTCTGCTCTACAGGCTGAGAGTGGCAGTCTTTTAATGGTTTTGCTTGAGGCCAGCTACCACTTCTGCAGGCTCAGCACAACCAGCCCAGGGGGATAGTCTAAGCTGGGGAAGGAAGGCTGGGCCACTGAGTCTGTTGCTTGAAATAATAAAAAGCAAAAGTGACCAATCTATTTATTTTTTTCAACAATAGAATTTCACACCACCCCTTGCTTGCTGAGCTCCACTCCCCTTTCCATGTAATAACTCTGAAGTTGCTTTCCCCAGAGGTTATCAGAACTAAATTCACCTTTCAGGCAGAGGCCTAGCCATGAAAAGCTTTGGGGCTGCAGGAGGATTTTGCAGGAAGTTTTTTGAGCTGCTGAAACCAGAGGGTGAGAATAATGGAAATCACACTGTAGCCATAATTACAGAGTTGGCTTTTCTGAGCCCTGTAATCATATCCTATGTGTATCAAGGGCCTTTCGGAATTCTTTGCTGTATGACAAGGGACTCAAAGTGGGGAGTGTGGGCGGGAGGGGACTTGGGGGTTTGCTGATAGTAAGGGAGTTTGTTGTGGGTTTCAGGGGTCTGGGAGCTATACCACAGTTATCCATAGGATGCCCTCAAAATTACTGACTTTTCATTTTGTTTGAAAGGTATGGGTAACCAGCATTTGCAACCTTGCCTCTGATGACCGTAATTTCACTCCTTTAATGCACACATCACATGAGGCAGGGGGAAAGGAGGTGAGGAAAGTGCTAATTTGGATGTCTTTTATGTTTTCTGAAGCATGTGTCTTGTGGATGGCATTGGCAGCCTTTTCCTATGGCGAGTGTTAAAGGCATGTGCTGTCAAGAAACATGGCATATAAATGTTGCAGTCATCAGGCGATGCCTAGGAATTTAGGAATAACACACAGACTTAAAATCTCAATGGCAGGCAAAATTGTAAGGCAAACACCATCTTCATTTGCTTCAAGGTGTCTGGATAAATCTGAAACCCTTTAACCTAAGGTGGGCTTACCAGATCAGTATTGTCTCAGAAGGACAGATTTCTTAGCTTTAATATTTCTACTGGAACCCTCTTTCTCTGCCTCTTGCTTTTCCTTTGGTAAGTGATCATATTTTATAGCTGTTGTTCATCAGTGAACTAGTGCCTGACATTAGTGGGAGCAGCTAATAATCATTATAAGCCAGATTGTCAGAAACTTCCACTTAAGGTGCGATTGTCCCATTCATTTTGTGATTGCATCTTTCCTGGATGTTTTGCTTGGTTAAATTGATCACACCTAAGGTGTGGAGCACTTTGTGGGTATTGGTTAAGCCGAGCTCTGGCTGGCCCTGCTGATAGGCATAGTGGTCCATGTGCACTTAGAAAGAAAGCCATGCCATTCTATAGGAAATGGGTCTAGGGCCAGCGTGGAGAATCAACAGGACCACATAACACAAGAATCATTTTAATTGTGAATTGCCATGCAGATTAACTTAATCTTCCTAATTAATAATTTTTTTCTAGAGACTACTTTAAAATTGATTTGCTTGAGTTCCCTGGGCTCACACCATGGGTCCAGAAGGAGAACTAGCCAGAAGTGGAGTGGTGGCTGAGGGAGATCTACATGGAATTATGTGCCCTTCTGCACACTGGTCCTCAGGAAGGGATGCATGTATGTGTGCATGTGTGTGTGTGAGGGCTTAATAACATTCGAGTCTATGAAACATGTCAAAGAGGATACTGACCAGCTTGGCTGCTTTCCACATCTACTGAGTACAACATGGACAAAAAGCTTAAAGCACAGCAGAAGAGATCAAAGCGAGGTAGGAGAAAAGCCCGGGAGTAAACTGGTTGGCATGAGGCAAAATGGGTCTGAAGGACAGGTTTAGGATCTCCAGGCTGGAAGGACCCATTAGAGAATGACCATTTCTCTTTTCTTGGTTGATGTCAGAGAAAAGTACTCTCTGTGTGTGCATGTGTATGTGCACGTGTGTGTGTGCACATGTGTGTGTGTGTGCACGTGTGCACGCACACACAGTGTTTTAGTCTCAAAGCAATACCAGCTCAGAGATTTGCAGCTCCAGCTTTGCAACTTCCTAAGTGTATCCAGAAATTCTCTGAAAATTCATCTAAAAATTTTAATCCACTTTAAGGAAATAAATGCCTGCCACATAAAGCCCGCCAGTTGGGTGGAGGTCTCACAAAATCAAATAGAGATATGGTGTTGGAACTCCAAATTGATGGGAAATCCTGGGATTAGGGCATGGGGGATGAATGTGTCTGATGCAAGATTTGGTCTGTTAGTTCTGTTGTGTTACGTGTCTCCCAGGCTAGGGCCCCAGCTGGTTTGCATGTGTTTAGGCACAGCAGAAGGGAAAGAGAATGCAAAAGGAACAGTGCCGAGCAATTTCCATAGTGGAACCAGGCGTTTTATTTTGTTTTCTATTGTGGCTTTACATCTTTTACCCCTATATGGATCTTATAGTTTTGCAAGCATTAAGCCTATATGGATCTTATAGTGGGTTCAGTGAGGTGGAGGCTTGAGGTTGAAGGGTTTTTGCCATCTGAGCTTCTACACACAAAAGCACCAGAGGCAGTAGTACTCTTCTCTGACATCAACCAAGAAAAGAGAAATGGTCATTCTCTAATGGGTCCTTCCAGCCTGGAGATCCTAAACCTGTCCTTCAGACCCATTTTGCCTCATGCCAACCAGTTTACTCCCGGGCTTTTCTCCCACCTCGCTTTGATCTCTTCTGCTGTGCTTTAAGCTTTTTGTCCATGTTGTACTCAGTAGATGTGGAGAGCAGCCAAGCTGGTCAGTATCCTCTTTGACATGTTTCATAGACTCGAATGCTATTAAGCCCTCATCCAGCCATCTTCTTAACTGAAGTGCACCCCCCACTGGCCCCATTTCCTTACCCTTTCCTAATGTTCACTGCTCTGCCCTTGTTCTCTGCGTGCCCTTGCACATCCTTTGTGGAATCTCTAGCAGTCACAGAGAGCTGGCCTGAGCAAGCATGGGAAGGGAGCCTCACAACTGAACCTCTATTCCAGCTCCTTTCAAGTCAGCTTGATACCAAACGCTGGGGCAAAGACTCATTCTCCTCCCGACTTCCTCCTGCAACCCACTTTGAGATCCCCAGAACACACTTGCCATTCTGTTTTCCAAGTGATCATTGCTAGTGCACATGATTTAAGGAGATAGTTTCAAATGAGCTTTGCCAATTTGGGATTTATTGATACATGTGCCACTTTTTTGAATCGTATGTGTGTGTATATATACGTTTGAATAGAAAGATCCTGATCATAAATTAAAATGCATTAAAAATGCAAAGACATTAAAATTGATAAAAAGTGCTGCCGAAACAGCCCGAATCATAGAGCACGCTCAGTCAGCTGATACACAAATGTCAGACATGCTGAAGGAATTTATCCAGTGACACATGCAATTGAAGTAAAATATTGTACTTTACAAGAACATATCATTAAGATGAAAACTAGCAGCATATCAGGAGTCTGGCCATGTAACCAAGACAACAAAGAAGGAAAGGATGAAAAGCATGATGTACAAGAGGAAGAAGGAGGGGGCAGCAGACAAGAAGAGGAAGTGGGACCCAAGCTGTAAATGGTCCCCCCTTACTGCTGGGCTGGTGGCTGTTAGACTCTGGATCAAAGGAGAATGCAATCCTTGTGTCAACACCATTGAAAACTCTCAGGGAGGGTGCAGCCAGGAGAGGGCTTCATTACCTGAAATCACTGCAGCTTCCTGAGCCACTTTGATGGGGAAGGCTGTGGCTGCTTGAGTGACTCACAGCTCAAGGGTGGAAACTCTAGGGGTCTGGTTACAGTTCCTGCTTGTTCTCAAGTGACTTCCTGTGACTATGTCCACTGGGCTTGTTTCTTGGTGATGTCAGGGCGTTTTTTCCAGAGACATCCATGGTGACTTTTTAAAATAGCTCTGTCGTGTCTCCACATTCACTCCATAGCTTCTCTTCTATCCCAGCAGACAGGGGTGTTTGAGTTCTCCACTGCTGTATAACACATTTCCTACCTCACAGCTTCTGTGGGTTGGGAATCGGGCATGGCCTGGCTGGGTCCTGCGCCTCAGGGTCTCTCACAGCCGAGGCGTGGTTTGGGGCTGCAGTTAGTTCAAGGCTGGACTGAAGAGGATCTTCTTTCGAGTTGGCAGATGTTGCTGGAGACATCAGTTCCTTGCCACGTGGGCCTCTCCATGAGAGATGTACACAAAGTGGCTGCAGGCTTCCTGCAAAGGGAGAGACAGAGAGAGAAGAGATAACAAGAGAAGGCAAGCGAGAGGGAAGGCAGAGTCTTCTAGAAACCCAAGTTCAGAAGTGACATCCCAATACCTGTGCTGTATTCTGCTCATGAGAAGTGAAGAACGAGGCACAGTCCTCACTCAAGGGAAGGAGCATTGCGCAGGGACCTGAGGACTCGTAGAAGGGGAGCACTGAGGCAGAGTGAGAGGCTGCCTACCCCTCTCTGATTTTGTTTCCCGACCATTGAAGGAATATGAACCAATACTCCGAAATGCCAAGTTAACCTTCTGTGGTGTGGGAAGGGCCTAGTCTTGCTCAGGAACAAAAATGGTCCAAGCCCTGAACCCTGTCTCTGGCTTCCTGAGGTTTTGATCGTACAGAAATAAGAGAATCCAGAGGATGACTACAAAGAGGGGAAGTGACTGGCTACACCTAGAGGGCTAGAGGGTGAGGGACCATGAGAACAGATGCTGTTATTCTTAGGAAGAAGGAGATGGCTTTTGGTGGCCAAGGAGAGAGACTAGTTTCAAGCTAGTAATGGATGAGAACACTGGCATAGCCAAGGAAGATCCATGCCTCCTTTCTTTGGCCTCTGCTGGGAGTCAACCACCTCCCTAGGAAGGGGTCATTTTCCTAGAGATTGGGGCTGGAAGAGAAGGTGGGAAGGGAGCTAATGTTCTATGAATACCCAGTAGGGGCCAGGCATTGTTCTAGGTGTTTTCCATGCTTTATATATATTAATTGTCATGTAATCCTCATTATTTCCTTTTGGGGTAAACCCTAAAACCCCCATTTTATCATCACAATTGACTTTGTTTTCTTTTTTTGTGAAAAATAACGTATATACAAAAAAGCAATACATTTCAAAGCTCAGAGCAACAACTAGTTGTAGAACAGATTTCACAGTTTGGTGTGGGTTACAATTCAACAGTTTTAGTACAACCCCCACATTTTATATGTGAGGAGAGGAATTGAGTAACTCACCAGGGGTCACATGATTTATTCTAAGGTCTATCCTTTGACCCATTTCTCTGTGTCATGGAGTCTAATGTGAGGCTTTGGTCTCAGGCCAAGTCTCTCACCTCTGTTACCATGAGCAGAGGTTGCCACCCAACCTCCTGCTGCCTGGCCAGCTTCCTTCCCTCTGTCTCTGTTTTGGTTCAGGACTCTTATAACTGATGTCCCCACTTCTAGGTTCTCCCTTCTTTAATCTCTCTTATATACTGTGCCCAATGAAGTTTCCTAAAACAGGAATCCTCTCATGCCCCTGGTTAAAAAAAAAAAAAAAGAAAGGAACAAAATCTTTTATCCACCCTTCCCTGGTCCTTCCTGTCTGTAGTCCTGTCCATGTGTGAATGGCTCCAGCCCCACTGATGGGAACTCAGGCCCTCCATCTCAGCTCTGCAGCCATGACACCCTGTCCCCTCGCCCGCACCCAGGCAGGCTGCCTGTGACTTCAGGCTTTGAGTCCTCAAGGGCCCTGGCTGAATTTAAATACCGGGAAAGAGGCTCCCACCTGAGAAACAATGGGATTCTCACCTACACGGCTGCTCTTACAGCTCCAGCCTCCCTCCACAGGCAATTTCCCTGTTGAGGAGCAATTACGCTGGAGCTTGTATCCTGCACAGCAGAGGAGGTGGTGGCCATGGGGGGACACGCGAGGTTTTCTGGGAATCAGAAAAGCTGTGCTTTTCCATTTACCCCTGCCCTGCCTCCTGGGATGGATTGGTCATTTCTTTGTCTTCTGGTTTCTCACTAGGGTTATTTCTTCCAACAGCCTCTGGGACAGTGGGGCGGGATTCTTTATAATTCTGCCTGTCGCACGTCATCCCAGGTCCCTGTCTTTACTCAGGGTCCCTGTCTTTACTCAGAAGAAGATAGCTTCTTCTACTTAGTCATGTTCTGAAACTTCTTTTCAAGCCCCCTGGGGCAGAGAACCCGATTATATATCTCCTTATTATTCCTGGTCATTTTTAACCCTTATTCCCAGCAGTCCACCCAACCGCCTTTCTCTTTCTAAATGCCTTCCCTCCAAACTTGAGCTTCTCAGCTATTCTCTCAGTCCCTGGGTTTTCCTCACTTTTAGCCCTCTTGGCTCTTGCTTTTTTTCCCCTCCCTGTCATTATATAGCATTGTGCTAACTTACTGAAAACACACTCACAAACATTATCTTGACCAGTTTGTACAATGGACTGTGGGGTTAGTTAGTAGCAGCAGTAGATGTACAGTTCTTTATAGATTTTGTGACTTGAGGGGACAGTGTGATTAGATAGGTGATTTAGAGGCTTCACCTTCAAGATGCGTTTGCATAGTCCTTCACATAAAATTTAGAAGAGGATTAATTCTCCTTTAAAAAGAAAAGGAGGTGCAAAGGTAGTTCAGTGACAGAATTCTCACCTGCCATGCAGGAGCCCCAGGTTTGATTTCCGGTCTATTTGCTTCCCCCAAAAAGCAAACAAACAAAAAACGACCAAACAAATAAAAATTCAACAAATGGTGTGGCAATACCAGGATACTCACATAGAAAAATAATGAAATGTGACCCTGCCATACAGCATAACAAACAAACTTAACAGGATGTTAAGGATCTATAGAGAACAGCCCTCACCCCCACCCCCAGTTCCCTCCCTCTCCAAAACCATCCCTTGGCAGTACACAGCCAGGTGGCATCATTTCCACTGTTCGTTGCAGTGTCTGAGGCTCACAAAGGTGGAAAGAGTAAGCCGATACTTCTCCCATCCGGCTGTTGGTGTTCTTTTGGGTCCCATTAGCAAAAGCTAATGGGGAAGTGAGTGTTGGCTGAGGGGTCTCTTCCACCTCGTGAGCTCCCCTTCTTTAGGGAGCTGCTTTCTAGCTGCTGAAACTTCTGCTACCCCCAAAGCTTTACTTGGCCCTGGTTTTTCTGCTGGGACCTCCTTTGAGTCCCCTCCAAAAAATTCTAGAACAAAGAATCCTTTTCTAAGATGCATGGCCCCAGAATGTATCCATTTCATCAAGTTGACTTTTTATCCGGTCACATTTTGATTACCCAGAAATTACAGGAAGTAGACAGTCTCAACATTTGTAGCTGAATTTTTTTTTTCCGGAAAGGAACGTGTTCATTTTTTTCCTGTGAGATTATAGTTCATTACTATGGCTGGATCCTTTCGCCCGGTATGACTGAACTTGCCCCCGATTAGACTGCAAATACCATGACGACAGGGACCTTGTACCCCCCCAGTGCCTAGGACAGAGCTGCCCTGAATGCAACAAATACTAAATAAAAAATGTATTTGAAGATGGGTTGTTGGGGTTTAGGGTCTTAGTGTGCCTGGGTGGGGTGGTCTCAGCTTGCTTGGACTGAGCTATGACTTCCAAATTTAAGTGACTTACAGCGAAGGCTATTTCTAGCTGATGTTCACATGCACCCGGTTTGGCAGCAGCCCTGTTCCATGTCGTTTATCTGGGACGAAGCTGAAGAACAGCAGCCCCTATCTGGGACATGCCAATCTCCCAGCTTTGATGCCTGTAAAGCTTCTGCTTGGAAGTGGCACATATTATTGCCACTCACGTTTTATTGGCCAAACCGCAGTGAATGAGGTGGGAAGTCTCCTGTTCCCGCAGGAATGAGGCTAGTGTGAGGGGAAAGGAGAAAAGGGCCAGGAGAGTTTTGTCAATAATGCAGTTTCCCAGAAGGATTATGACTGGGAACATCAATATTTGCTCAAGGGATATGGACTTGGTCATCCCTACCATGCTAGGGGGTTCCTGACTTAAAGAGCTCATGGTCTCTACTTGCTGACTATTGGAGAAATTGTGTGAAAAAAGAGAACATATGGCTGATTTCAGTATTGGAGAGTTTTTTAAAAAACTGAAACGAAATCCTTTATTAGCTTATTTTTCCTATGATTTGCTTTCTGCTTTTAAAACTGAAACCAGAATTATTCAGTGCCTTCCATTAGTGGGGCTCTAATAGAAAGATTTGTATTTCCCTGAATTCAGTTTTCTTTAAGGGTGTGGACACATTTCTACTTAAATACAATGATTAGATCATGCTCAGCAGATGTCTCCTTGGAAAATTCAATTATCCACGTTTATTGAATCATTTCTCTTACCTGCAATTAAACAGAGCCTTCCAAATCAATTTTTCTTGAGTAATTTAACCCCCAAAGATTCCCCCACTTTCTTTCTGAACTCTGCTTTTCTGACCATGAGTTCCAAAATTTCGCTCTGGGCAAAGGCAGGACCACTGCTCCTTGAATTCCATTCCTTAGGGTGAGAAACGTAATATGGAATTCTGGTTCCAAAGCTGGCTTCTGACTTAGGACCAGCTCCTGTACTGCTTTGTCAGGATTGCCAACTGTCCCACTCCACTCTGATAAAGGGAGAAATGCAGAGCTGATAACCTAAATGGAGGAAGCCATCCTCCGGATTGTTTTGAAAACCATTGATGTTTAGCCTTCACACTTGTTTTGTAGGCTGCGAATTTTGGGGCCAACATTTCCTGAACTTGCATCATACAGATGATGTGGGAGGAAGCACTGAGCATCAGTAACTGGGCAAAAGTATATATATTTTCATGGCTGCAATTGTGAAGCTCGTGGCAGCAATTGCGAAGTCTTTGGTGATTGTGGAGATCTCTGTAAAGGGGTTGCCCTATCACAATTGCAGCAAGCAGGGCCCTCTGACCCTTTCCCAGCTCCTCACCTTCTATTTTCAGGTAGTTAAGGTGCATGCTCACACAGGCATGACTGGTGGCCCCACTCCTGCCATGTCACATTCGTACACATGCACATTGCCTAATGCACGCACAAACCCACATTCACACGTGCCCACCACTGTGCACCCATGCAGGAACATTTAGGAACCTGACCTCTTCCTTTGCGCTCAGACCTGGAGTTGGTCACCCAGGCCTCTACCCTTTGGGCCCAAGCCTCTGCCACCCTCGTGTTCTTGCAGGGAAATTAGCGGCACACCATCTAATCAGTTTACCTCTGACTCACCCACTTTGGCTTCAAGATGATGACAGAGTGGAGCTATTTAGCTGTCAAATGCTCTGAGTGTTGCCCAGATGGACAGCGCCTCAGAAACATCAGAGTGGTTTCTTTCGCCTCCTTGTGTGGGGGTAATGAGTCTCCCAGTAGCTTTTTAAATTGCTTCTTGCATCTGCCTTTAATTTTAATGCCTCTTGCCTGCTGACCTCGCTTCCCGGCAGCCAGCCTAAGTGTGATTCCCATAATTAGCTTAGTGATAATTTAATCTCTCTGCTTTAAATTTGATTGTTTTTTTGAGGGACTTGGATCTGGGGGCAGAGGAAAGGGGACCTTTGCTCCTTCCCTGACCTCTGCTTTTGTCAACTCTCTCACTGTCCGGGGGCAGTCCAGAGGAAAGCTTTGGGATTGAGGGTGATGGATGGGGGGGTGGGAGGGGACACAGTAATAGAGAGCCTTGGCATAATGGGTAGAGTCTGGTCTGGTTGCTGGAAGGAGGTTCATTCCTCTCTCTATCATTCTCTATCTTATAAGAAGTCCTGTGGGTGGGTGGTTTGCTCCTTTCTTTGTCTCCACTTCTACCCAAAACTATGAAGGTATGTGACTGTGGGTACACAAAGAGTTTTAGAGCTTTAAGGTGCTTAAGTGAGGAGCAGTTTAAAAATGGAAATAAGTGTACTTCTTCCAGTGGTCATGGCAACTATTCTCTGAAGCCCAAAGAAAATGAGATGGAGCAAAGGTAGTCACTGAATATCACCCTCCTGCTCCGAGGTACCCCTGCAATCTTCACGCCGAGGGTCTGCCTGCATCTCTGTCTGGGTGTCTTTAAACTGTTAAGAGTTAGACCTGCATAAAGCTTTGGAACTGACAGCCCGGAAATATGAACTTTGCTGTTGTCTGCACTTCTGATTAATAGTGGATAAATTGAATAAGTTGTTCATCTGCACATATTTCACCTTTTGAATAATGAGCAATGTATTAATGTATACACCCTCCATCCCACTTAGGAATGAGCTGAGAGTACTAGGTCTACGCATCTATAGAGCATTCTCTGAGTCACCAGAGGGGGGAAAGACTAATAGAAATTAAGAAGATGGTAGGTATCGTATGACTTTCTGTGTTTAGTAAATTTCTGCCAGGCTGGGTAAAACAGTACAGGGTGGAATGTCTCCTCAGGTGGGGGCTCTCCAGAGGAAGCATCAGATGCTCCAAATAGATGCACAACCAGTCCTTGTGAGATTTGGTGTGTATGTGTGCCCACGTGTATGTGCATGTTTGTGACCAATGTCTTATGAGGACAACTTCAGGGAGCCAATGAGGAGAATGAAAGATGTAATTCTGCTGAGCCACCCTTGGCTATTCACTGAGCATCTGCTGCTTGCAAGGTGCTGGAACTGGAATGAGTGGCCTGAGTGAGGGGACGGGTGTGGTGGGACAGGAAGGACACACTCAGCTCTGAGAAGCTTAGGCTCCTTCCTACCACCTCCTGCAGCTTGGAAACAAGGTCTTTGATTTATGAGCTAACTTTTAATTAAAAGAACAGGAGGCAAAAAAATCTCATTTTGTCTCTACAGGATAAATGCTTCGCAATCTGAACTGATTTTGTTTCTCCCCAAATGCCCCAATACTGCAGTTATATATGCATGTGTGTGCATGTGTAATTTGGAGTCTGATGCCTGGAAAAGTTCTTTGCCCCCACATCTGACCCTGTTTCTACCCTCTGGAAACTGCTGCACTGCCCTACCTGCTTCCAGGTGTTCTTTCTTGCCCCAGGTCTTGCGATTTCTCTTTGCAGTCTTTTCTATACTCTTTGCTTGAAGAAATGCTGTCAGGTCTGTTCTAAGTTGCTTGTAGAACTTACCTCCCTTTAACCACAACGAGGCTTACACTGTTTTCGGTGAAAGAGATTTTGTTTGGGGGATCACCTCAAATCCTCATTTGATATCTTTGATAGCCCCACATTACATTCGCTGGGCACTTTCCACCATGGCATGTATCAGACTCACTGTCCTTGTTCTCCTTGATCTGTAGTATGACTGAAACTGGCGTGGGACCGAACCCCACTGTGTTCAGAGATGAACCTGGCCCTTCTTCGGTGACAGCAGTTATTCGCAATCACTATTGATCAGCTTTGACAGTGTGATAGGGACCACTCTTTTCTGTAGGCCATATCTTTTTTGAAATACCTATATTTATTTGACATTTAGAAATGTGTTTCTTTCTATTTGAGAGGTGTCAGATTCATTCTTTTTAGTTATTTCACACTTCCCGCCTTCAGGAAGCTGAGTGGGGTTCTCCACTGGTTACAGAGGCAGGAGCACATGCCCACATCTAGCCAAGAGACACCCACCATTGCCCTCCTGTGGCTAGCTTTGGGCCGCATGGGAGGAGCTATCCTATGTGCCTCTTTGCTCCAGGAATGTGAAGGAGAGCATGAAAATGAAATGCACTGAAGACACCTCTGGGGAACTGACCGACAAAGGCCCACCTGCTAAAATAATAAAACTGAAAACCAACTCCAGGGCCCAAGACAAGCCACTTGATCCCATGGCAGGGACATGGATTTGGACTTGGCTACAAATTCTCATCTGGTCTGCCACTGAGGAACTGCGTGGAACCAGGAACAATGACTCCCCTTTGCAATAAGACTTTGGTCTTATTTGCAGTAAAGAGCAGAAAGAATGAGCCTCAGCCCTCCCTGCCTTCTGGCTGCCACTGTTTATAATCACACTGTCATGCAATGCCCTGGTGAGGGCACGAGGGGAGGTTCACAGGGACGCATGCTAACTCAGACCATAACTCTGTAGTGCAAATTGCTGCTTGTTCCTCATCTCAAATGGAAATGTGTTGGTATCTGTGGACTTCCCTGAGAGCACCAGCTTGTGAGCCTGGGGGCTCTAGGATTAGGGGAGACCGAGGTGGAGATGCCCCAGGCCTCACCCAGCCACACCTGGGCCGTTACCTTCTGGCCACACCCGGGCCATTGCCTGTCCCCGTGGCTCAGGATCTGGGGGCTCCTTTATGGTGAGCTGCGAAGGACTCCCGTGCCCTCCACTTACATTACGGGACCAACGGTGACGTTCACTTTCCACCTTGTCAAAGCGGTGCTTCCCGGAGTGCTCTGGAGCCCTGGGACCCTACTGAGGGATGAGATCATTGGTGCGAGATTCGTCTTTGCTCACAGCCCAGAACTGGGTTCCAGGGTCCCTGGAGGGCCCCAGAGGTGACTGGCTGAGGGTGTGTCCTGCATGCTGCTGCCCCAGCTCCTGCCATGCCATTGCCACCCTCGCTGTCTGCTGAGAGAGGCTCCCTCCTTCCACCAACAGTTCTCACTGTCTGCTTCCCAGGTTTACTGTTTGAAAGATTTTCTCCTGTGTCCACTTCCCCTTCTCACCCCTTGTCCTGGCAGCTTAAAGGGTCAGCATCCGACCAGGTGAGAGAGTGTCCCTGGCCTCAGTGAGAAGTGGCACACCCACTTCCTTCCTTGTTTTCTCTTGTCTGTATGTAGTTATCTTGCATTGCAAGAAAATAATGCTTGGTATTCTGCATCTCCGCATCTTGGAAAGTTGGTGTGGTTCCGTTCCTCTCCTTCTCATATTCCAGCATGTCTGTGGTCTAGCATTTTGACTAGTGACCTGGGAACTCAAAAAGGGTCCCAGATACTAGAAACAAGATGTGGGAGTTCCTCTAAGGAGCCAGGGCCATTTGACAGTGGAGGAGATGACATTCTTCTGCCCCCTGGTAAGGGAGCTGCTGAGGAGCTTGGGCCAAGGTGAGCATAGAAGTAACAGGTGAGGCGGTGAGCCTCTGATAGGAGAGCTCAGCCAGTGGGCACCCTCAGAGACATCAAGCCAGAGAGGGAGGGTGGGGGGTGGGTTTCAGGGTCACACACCCTGCCAGCAACCAGCAATGTCTTGGTTTCCTGAGGCTGCTGTAACAAACTGCCACAAATTTGTTGATTTTATTGACTTAAAACAACACAAATCTAGTATCTTACAGTCAGTAGGTCAGACGTCCAACATGGGTCTCACTAGGGTAAGATCAAAGTGTTGGAGTGGTTGTGCTCTTTTCTGGAGTCTGGAGGGAAGACTCTGTTTCCTTGCATTTTCCGGCTTCTAGAGGTCACTCACTTTCCTTGGCCCATAGCTCTCTTCCTCTGTCTTCAAAGACAGCAAAACTGCATCTGCCTAACCATTCTTCCATAGTCAGATGTCCTTCTGACCCCAGCGGGGAAAGGCTCTCTGCATTTGAGGATTCATATGATTTGATTGGACCCACCCAGATAATCTATGGATATGGGCCCAATAACCCCCCATCTCAAGGCCCTTAACTTAATCATATCTGCAAAGTCCTTTTTGCCATGCAAGGTGACATTTTCATAAACTCTAGGGATTAGGACTTCATCATCTTTGGGGGGCCATTCTTCTGCCTACCAAAAACAGAGACCCTCCCACATGCACCCTGCACTAAAACATCTGCAAAATTTTGGCCAGGGGCAAAGGGCTGGAAGTTTCGGGGGCAGTTTGGGACTAGATAAATTCAATGGGAGGTTTGCATCCAAAGAAGAGGTGAGGAAGTTCTTAAATAGGCCCCAAATCCCACCAAATTTGCCATGGTTCCTAAGTGGAGTTCTTCAGATTTAACATCCAAGCTAGACAGGGTGTGGTCAGTTCCCTGCATTTCTGACTTCAGTATGCTGCGCTAGGTAAGACAACTTTTGGTTCTACATTCTGGATATCAGAATGAGAGGGGGGTCCTCTGTGTCTTATCAATTTCAGTGATTTTATATTTGGGGTTTTTTTTTATATGCGGGTTTGCTTCTCTTTGGTTTCAGGAAAGCTTTTGGGAAAAAAAATTGAAAACTCATCTTTTCCTTAACTCTACAAGGCAGAAAGGGGTTTTTGGCCACCGTAGAGTGTGGGGCAGTTACTAAAAAGCCCAGTGAAAAGAGCCAGGGTGAAACCTGTCAGCTCTCGGGGCAAGTTGTGACAGCTGCAAATAGCGTCCCCTCCCCCAAAGGGGATCACTTTGACCTTGATTATTTACTGGTCAAGGGAAACTGTGATCTGCCAGGCTTATGTTTGTGTGTTTTGTTTTTTGTTTCCTTCCTGTAACACAACTGCCATCATCTACTATCATTTATTGTTGAGCAAGATATGATTTTAGGCATTGTGAAATGACCAACTAGAGGAAAGCATGGTCTTCATATTCTTGGAGATCTTAGATAGACAAAATAAGTTGGCATGGACTGACACATTAAGAAAGCACAGACAAGTATTGACATGAGGATTGTGGGCTATTTGATTATCGGGATAGCATGTTCTCTGTTTGGCTCTGCAAAGCATTAGGACTGAGCCCTGTTCCAGGAAGTCTGAGAGATCCATGATCAATTACGAGAAGTCAGCTCGTCAATCCCAGATATAAGGTCTGAGGATGGCAAAGAAGTAGAACTAACTTCCAGCCTCTAGGAAAATGATTAGCTAAGTACTGGTTTAGCTACAAAGACTGAAAGCACTGTTTAATCAGTTGAGACTGGGGAAAGGAAGAGAGGAGATAGGAAATGAGAAAAGGTGGGCACCTATTACATGCTGGGCCCTGTGCTACGAATGCTTTGCACATGTACAGTCTTTGGTCCTCACAGCAACCCTCCAAGGCTGCCCCTTTTTGCTCCTATTTTACCCATGGAGAAACTTGGATCCAGAGATGAAGTCACTTGTTCCCCCACAGACACCAAAGCTGATGTCCTGTAATATATCCTGTTGCCTCTGCCTTTAAGTAGCTTAAAGACCTTTGCTTGGGCACCTACCAGAGCTCAGTTTGATTTTCCTACCCAATAGCCATTGTAAGGGACTGAGGGCGCATGTGGAATTTGAGGCTCCAGAGGTAAAGCACTGGATACCACCATCTCGGGAAGCTTCCCAAGCTGGAAGCTCAGCCTTCCAGGGACTGCGTCCTGAGCCTAGAGAGGCTTGGCTTTTTCTCACACGCTGTTGAAATTCCTGGACTCTTACCATGTGCTTCTCTACTTACAGGATTGCTCTTAATTTCAGTTGGATTGTGGAAATGAACAGCTGATGTGTTATATAATTTCTCTTCAAATGTGTTTGTGTAACAGTATGTGAATAAATATAGCTTGGGGGGTAGGAGGGGAGTGGTGGCAGCGGTGGCATTCCTGGAAAGATGAAGGAAGACCTGTCTGCCCACTTTGGATGCCATGTTAAAGCATTCTTCTGCCTTTTTCTCATCCTTTCTACTTCTCCCTCCTCGGAAGAGAGAGAAGTCACAGTGCAGTAGGCACAGAAAGGGACATGAGAAGTATTGTTTGGATTTTGACTGTCTCTTCTGGTTTTTCAAGACTTCCCTGACTGACCTCAGCATTTTGGATTAAAAAAAAACAAAAAACAAAATACTTTTGACTGCTGCATGGTGGGGGTCACATTTCATTTTTTTTTTTCCATGTGAATATCCCCTTATTACAGCACCATTTGTTGAATTTTTGTTTGTTTGCTTGTTTGTTTTTCATTTGTGTGTTTGGAAAGACCAGGAATCGAACCCGGGTCTCCCACATGGCAGGCAAGAATTCTACCACTGAACAACACTTGCAGCCCCCTTTTCTGGGTTATTGATATGAGAATTTAGTTCTTCTGGGTTCACTGGTTTGAATGTGTAAGCCAATAACGCTATTAGGACAACTTCTTTGTGAAATCTATGTATGCTATCTGTATAAACATCTGTTGCAGAATAGGTGGGGACAATTTCTAAATAGTGTCTGCTAAATACGAATTATATTTCAAGTTTTCAACCATACCCTGTGTGTGTGTGCATGTGTACGAGCATTAGTCATTCAAAGCCTGAGGAGTTTGAGGGTAAAGATTTTTCTAACTCTGTTATAATTATTTCTGACTTAATCTTGGGCCCAGCTCACACTTGACTACAGAAATATGTGCCACTTTTTCCAGAGGGGACTCAAGAAACATGAATCTATTATCTTCCAGTCTGTAAGTCCAAAGTCCAACTTGGTCTCACTTGGCTACCACCCACGCATTGGCAGGGTTCTGCTCCTTTCTGGAGCTCTAGGGAAAAAAAAATCAGATCTACACCTGGGATTGATGGGGAAGCAAACCTAGGGAGCTCCAGGGAAGAAGCCAGTGAACCAGTTGAAGCCTCTGTGTGTGTGTAAGTGTGTGTATGAGTGTGTGAGAGTGATGTATAATTACCTCGGATGGTGCTAGAGGGGACAGGTGTTGCATTAAGTTTGAGATATTTGGAACATTTTAACTGAGCCGTGGTAGTGGATGTTGGCATTCCAAAGTGAGCTAGCAAGGATTCTCCTGCCAAGAAGCTGTATTGCTCAGCAGCGCTGTCAACCAGGAACGGCATATTTCACCACTTGGACACCACTATCCTGAGTGACAAGGTGTTTAAAGTATTAGAGAGACCCTGAAACGATTTACTCCCACAGGACTCGGATCTTAAGCCATCCTGGGAGTGGGCTGAGTGCCTGCATCCCTGGGTTCACTGCTTTTTAATTGTGTGGTCCTGAGCCATTGCCTTGCCCTCCCTGCATGCTAATTTCCCCATTGCCTATTGAATGCAATGAGTGCAACTGTAAGCAGATCAATTTCCTGATTCTAGGATTGGTGGGCCAAGTTGGCTGAGCCAGGGCAGTGACAAGGCCAAGGTCATTCATCTGCTACTGCAGGGGAAGAGGAGGGCAGCGAGTGACTCTGTCCTGTGGCCTCGGGCAGAACCCTGAGCCCTTGACGAATGGTGACCTTGGCTACGAATGATGTGACTGATGCAGCTCTGAAAAAGTAATACCAACTCCACGCCGCCCCCATCATAAGTCAGTGAAACTCACACCTCTTTTGGCCCCGGTGGCCACTCTACATAGCTATACCTCTGTGAGGAGGTGGGCCGGTAGCACTTCTTGGGTTTTGTTGTTGATGTATCAGGAGAATGGCACAGGCAAGAAAGGAGCAGCAAGACATCGGGGCCTGTGGACGCTCAACCCCTTTCCTGCCAATAATTTCTCCATGTACAAGATAAGCAGTGAGATGGTTTTATGTGACAGGGATGTTTAAGGAGTAGCTAATGATTATGATGCCAAGCCAAGAGGTGGTGACAGTGCAAGTCTGTCCAAGAGGTTAAAAGACATTCCAGGCAAGTGACTTCCACCAGCAAGGAGTCCCCTCCTAACAGCTCAGAAAGCCCCAGAACCTGCGAATAAACAATTGCATCTATAGTTATGTATGATTTAGGTTTCTGGATAAATGACTTGGCATTTTGGCTCTATTTAGTGAAAAGAGCACAGAGGGAGAACTTCAAAAAAGTTAAAAAAAAAAATTTAGAAGGGAAGAAAATGGAGGGATAAGGTAAAAGTTAAGATGGAAGAGATGGAAGCAAGGAGAATGCCCCGAAGGGTGGAGGGTGGAGTTTGCATATAGAGGAAACAGGTGTTGGCGGGCTGGTGTGGGTGCTGTTCAAGTCCAGATTCTCGTGCCACCTTGTGAACCTCACTTACATACCTGCTGCCCATTGCCCCCCCCGTGATGGGCTGAACCCCAGCGGGGATTATTAAAAGGGGATTTGTCTGTGACTTATTTGACTAACATTTATTGCGTGCTTACTAAGTATAGGCTCTGGTCTCAGTGATTTACATCTATTAATTCACTCAAACTTCAGAAAAGTCCTATGAAGCAGATGTTTTTTATTATTGCCAAGCCCATTTAAGGAAATTAAGACCGAGAGAGATTAAATAGCTAATCCAAAACTACTTGATGAAAGTTGTGGAGGCAGGACTTGAACTCATTGTCTGGCTCTGGAAGTCACACCCGTGACCTTCATGCTATATCATTCTCAGGGCTCAGCAGAGTGTGTCGGCTGGAGCATCTGCCCGAGGCTTGCAACCTCTTAGAAACGTCAACTCCTACCCTCCCTCCATATTCATCCCTTTGCCTGAAGCTGGTCCCCTCTCTTGCAATCTCCTTGCTCCAAAATCTTTTGCAGCCAAGCAGTGATCATTCCCTCCCTGCCTATCTGTGCCTTTCAGAGCTCTATTTGTTTAACCCACCAAATAGCCAGCTCTTTGAAGGGGAGACTCTAGGACATAGGTGGAGTTTTTCCCCAAAAGGGCGTTTAAGCTTTAATGAGTTCAAGCTGCTCAGTCTCTGAGTGGGGGACACTGGGCTGAGCTCTTGCATCTTGCTGACCTCCTGTTTCCAAAACTGAGATCAGGCCACCTGCCCACGTGGGCATGGGGAAGGGTGGTCCATCATTACCCATGTGCATTCCAGGGAATCGTTTCTGGCTCTAAGCCGGCATCTCTGTTTCCCTGGCCTTCTCGGCTTTTTCCAAAAAATGTGCACTTCAAAAGAACAGATGGCTTGATGTGTGCTCTTCCAGCCCCTCTTTCCTCCAGCTCCGCGGGATGATGTGTTCTCTTCTTGGTCTTTCTGCTTCCTTTGCTTCCCACGAAACCTTCCGCCCATGTCCCCATCCAAGTTTGCATGAATGCTTTGCTCATTTGGGCCTCATTTAGAAACAGAATTTAGATAGTTCTGGTTCTGCTGATCCTGGTACCACAGCGCATGGGAAATGAAGAGGGGCTTTGTCTGTGCACCAGAAAATTCCTTGTACTCCAGTGCGTAGCTACATACCCAGAGCCGTTCTGGATGGTGCTATTGTTAGACTGAATTTACCTTGAAGAAAACATCGTTCTCATTTGGATGGGTGAAGAGGTCGTTCGGTGACTTCATTCCAGCCCAGCAGCCAACGTCCTGGTCCTCATTCATGATCCTCATAAGCTTGGAGGGGAAAAGGTTTTGAAGCTTTTTAAAATAGGGAACCTTTTCTTCAAATAAACCCTTAATGGTGATCTAACATATCAAACCGGTAGCAATCGGATCAGTTTTGGCGGAAGTTGGAGGAAGTGGAGGGACAGGCAGGTTCAGAGCACTCCCTCTCTGTGTCTTCTCACCCCCAGACTCCTAGGACACCTCATGGAACTCAGGGGGGCCCATGAAGCACAACTGGAAGCCCCCACCCTACCCATTTGCCTTGTGGCAGGTCTAGACCGAAACACTAACTCACCTTCAGAGGTGGGCTGCGGGTGCTGTGCTGTTGGAGTGAGGTTTGGTGAACGAGGAGGAAGCACACATATATGGAAATTTAAATAGGAGGCGGGGGAGCCTTGCAGTGCTTCTCCATTATATCCACACAAGAGATAGGGCCTGAGCTTCCAGGGGGGGTTCAGGCTTTGAGAGGTGGCCCTTAAAGGAAAGCCAGCCCTAAAGCCAATTTCTGGAGCTAATGAGATTTTTTCTTTCTCTTAACCAAATATCTTGGAGCTATAAGGAAAATGGGCCTCTGGCCAGGCCGTCTTTATCCCTAAGCCTATATGTTTCCATCTGAGAAACATCCCTGCAAATAGGTGCTGGCCCACATGTCAAGGTCAGAAATGGCGCCTTCTGGGCTTGTATAACAGAATGCCTGTGCTACCGGTATACTGGTTGATCCAGATAAGGATGGGGACTAACTAGTAGCAATTCTCATTTTAGTAATCAATGAAGTTGTGCTGACAAATGCCACCCGTGTCACTATTCCCTCCAGCTACTTGGGGACCTACTCTAACACTTGTATCGCACATTACAGTTTGCAAAGCCCTTTCACATGTTGCCACTTTAAATGGCATGCCTACCCTGTGAAGCAGGTGCTGTGATTCTCATTTTATAGGTAACAAGTCAGGCTTAGAGAGTTCACCTAATTGAAACAAGGTCACAGGAATAGTGAGTGGCAGGGCCAGAACTCAAAAATCAAGTCCAGTGCCATTTGTACTATTCTACAGGTGCCCTCGCTACCCCAGTCAGGAAAGCAGCAAGATGATGAAAAGGCCCTTAATTCTACCAAGTTCCGTGCAGTCCCCTCCTGAGTCTCATCTGATATTCCTGCTTATCTCACCATCCTGCCTAGATGAGATAAGAGGGCGGCTCTTCCAAAGCACATTCCCATTGTTATTTTTCTAATATCAGCACCATGTGTATTGCTATTTTTAAACTGTACTAGAAATGATTAAATGGGGAGAAATGTTAATTGGTATTATTACAGCAAACTGTGTCCTAGTAACATTGCAATTCAGAGGTAAGCTCCCCACCCCCACCTACTGCCTTTTAGGCAAAGACAGGAGATTTTTTTCATTTCGCTGACAGCCAGCACAGATTCTTTCGCTGGCGCACGGTCTATGGGAAGAAGCATTCAGGACTCTGATATGTATTGGACAGGCTGCTGGGCTTCTATTTTGTGCTTGGTTTATGAGGGAAGGATGTGGGGGTGGATGGAATTGCGACAAATGTAATTCTGTTTTGTCCAGCAAAACTAGACTGGAAAGGACAGTACGTCTGCTCAGGAGGCCATCATGGGGTGCGGCTTGCTGGGTCATTGTGAAAGTATCTAGGGCATGCATATTCCTCGTCCAGCTGGAGGTAAGAGATAGCAGTCCTCACAGATGTGTTCCCCCGAAGCCAGAGTGAAGAATCAACAGATGAAAAAAATAATAGCAATGAAGACCAGACAAGTTTTGCCTAACTTCTAGAAGGAAGAAAAGAAGACTTTATATTATGCAGGAATTTAATAAGCATGCTGCCCTCAGGCTGCCTGGGACAGAAAATCCTTCTGCTTTTCTCCTAAGCTGTTGGACCTCAAACAAGCCTCAAGCATCCCTGGCCTCAGTTTCCTCATCTGTAAAATGGGCCTACATGTCTAGGTGATTGTGCAGATGGATTATAGCAGATTGCTTGGCACATAGAACAGTCTGGAAATTAGGGCTGGCATGGTTGTTATTTTATTTAATTTTATTTCTTTCATGTGTTCTGAGAAACCTGAGGGCCAAGAGTGTGAGGGGAGCAGAGGGAGATGGAAGATCCAGTTTCCAGCTTTGTAAAGTCCACTGCTTGCCTGAACACCTGGCAGGTAGTATCTTCCAAATTCTCTTTGTTCCTCTTTCTCTGATTATGGGAAGAATAATCAATTTTATTTCATGGTATCCAAAAACTGATATTTTTAATG
This sequence comes from Tamandua tetradactyla, assembly GCF_023851605.1. Classification (NCBI taxonomy): domain Eukaryota; kingdom Metazoa; phylum Chordata; class Mammalia; order Pilosa; family Myrmecophagidae; genus Tamandua; species Tamandua tetradactyla. The sequence goes on along the minus strand of NC_135327.1, from coordinate 174,516,447 downwards.
ATGCTTATTGCTTTCTTATTATTAAAACAATTGCACTGTTTGTGGAAAATATAGAAAAAAGAAAATAAAAGAAAACAGAGATCACCTGAAATCCTACCACCTTTAGAAAATTATTATTAATATTTGGATGAATTCCTGTGTGTCTTTATATTTTAAATAAATGTGTACTTTAAATATATACAAAACTGAGATAATACAATATGTGTTTATATTTTGCATCATACTTTTTTCCTACTTTCCATTGTGGACATTTCCCCATGTGATTAAATGCTCTTCAAACACATAATTTTTAATGGCAGCATAGTATTTTATAATCCAATCCTTGCTCATCTGTTCTTTGTCTTTAAGCTTTCTGGTTTTCTTTTTAATGTACTCTCTTCCTGTTTCCTTTTTAGCTGCATTAATTTTCACTATATGGATTGGATTTTCTCTGCTTTCCCTCCCGCTGGTGATTTGGGAAGTATTCATCTTATTTTAACTTAATAGTGGGTACCATTAAGTTTTTGAGAGCCTATTTTAATCATATTTTCTAAGCATTAAAGTTAAGAATTAAACAATATGATTTTATTTCCTTCCTCTTCTCCCACTTTCCAATTTTTGTTAACGTGACCTTGGTTTTAAGACCCTTATAGATATTTTTACATTACTGTTATTTCAATATTCATTCATCCTTGTCAAACACTGTATTTGACACTTCTCTTTTCTAATTGAAAATATAATAACTATTTAGACAACTCTTTAGCTTATCATTGCTCATAGGTCTGTAACATTGCAAATTCCCCACCTGTGGCTTTAAGACATTTTTTTTATATGAAGGGAAATTGGTAATACAGGCACAAATACTTGGTTGAGTATCTTTCTTTTCTTAGAGTTGTCAAGATTGGACCATTGTCTCCAGACAATGAATATAGGAGAGGAGTGTGAGACTAGATTTTTATTTCTTTGTAGGCAATCTTTTTCTTTTCTCAATCTAAATGTTTATAGAATTTTCTCTAGATAGAAAAAACATTTATTAGGATATATATATATATATATATATATATATGTATATATATATATATATATATATATGTATATATATATATATATATATATATGTAATTTCTTTTGCATTGAATTTAAATATGCTCTTCAAATCTGTAGCCTCAAGTTTTCAGCTCAGGAAGGTTCCCCACCCCCACCCCCACTACCCTTTATCATTATTTCTGCTCAGTGCTGTTGTCTCCTCCGAGGATTGCCTGTATGCATGTATTGGGTCCTCTGGTTTTATCATCTGGGTCTCATATTTTTTTCTGTCATCTGAGTTGTGGGAAAGTTTTTCCAGTGTGTCTTTACTTCTTTAATTTTTTTTTTTTTGCAGTGTTCTTTCTGAGGCTTACTGCTTCCAGTGAAGCTTTAACTTCAGCCATTCATGCACTCTTCCTTCTAGATCAGACTCTGAGGAGAAACTGCTTTCCAAGAACCAGATACTGCCCCACCCACTCATTTACATGCTACCCATGGCTGCTTTTGCTTAGAATTGAGTGGTTATAACAGAGACCATGTGGCCATTAAAGCAGTTAGTATTTACTGCCAGTACTTTTACAGGAAAAGTTTGCTGACGCCTGGTCTAGATATTATTTACTTTGATTTTTCAGACACAAGTCCTCTTGAATCTTACCGAAAAACAAATAAGAAAAATGTCCAAAGATTCTTTCTCTCTCCTTTATTCTTATAGTAAATCTACTTTATAGGAAGATACTTCTTGAGATATCTCTCCCCTCCCCACCCCAACTTTTTTGGATCTAGGACCAGTAATATCTTTCTGCTTATTTGAAGGCTTTTTTTGTTTGTTTGTTCATCCTTACAAAGAGAGGTTGTTCAGGGACCTATGGTGGATTCACCAGAAGGTGGTATGAGCACCTTTCTGAAATGTTTAGATTCTAATACGTTCCTCTCTCTCTGTATCTCTCTCCCTCCCTCCTTCTGTGTGTTTGTGTTATTGAAAAACTGAAGTCACCCATATAGTGAGTGATGTGAGATTAGCAGAGAATAGGATTCATTCTTACCACTTTATGGGATGAAGGAGGGAAGGGGAGAAACTGAGGCACAGAGATGCAACTTTTAGTTCAAATATCGCCTAGTCTCACGTCTCAACTGACAGCCCATTTCTGGTTGTCCCCACTTACAGTGCTTTCTACTTTATTGAAACTTTACCCAGGTTTCTTTGGCATGTGAACCTCTGGGAAGGCTACTCAAGAGGTGACTGCTGTAGAGCCCCAGGAGGGGCAGGGGCAGGCTCTTTTTTTTTTTCTGTGCAATTATTTTTGGAAATATTTAAAGAATTTATGACTTGAATTCTTTTTATGTTGCATCTGAATTGAACGCTGTCATAAGTGTGCTACCATTTATTGCCATCTTGTAATTCCCACATCTGGATGCAGAAGGAAAGACTGTCCGTACAATGACATGTATATTTGCTGCACTCCTAACTGAATACAAAAAGTGACCTTCTCACTAACGGGTGTCATAAAAAGGTGACTGTATTGTGGGCATACATGGAAGTGTGATAGTAAAAAGGGTGAAAGGGAAGGGGTAAAAGTAGGGTGTGGGTACATGTCTTTGTTGAAAACATGAATTTGAGAAGCAGACATTTTCGCAAATCAGTCAGCTCCAATTATCCACAGAAGGGAGAGGTGATGCAGATCCTTGAAACCAACAGATAACTTAAAAATTGTTCCACGTGCCTTTGGGATACTTTATATGAAGTGCAGAGGAGGCTTTTCCACTTCAAAGCAGCTCCTCCTACTTCTCCTCCCCAGCAGAGTAAGCCACAGACAAAGCTCAGGACCAGACTCCATCCTTCTTTCTAGGGCGTCCCTAATACTCGACTGTGCTTTACCCTGGAAGAATTTTACACCGTCATATTGCCTCTAGCCCACCGACTGCTCTTTGGCGTTTCCCTGCCGTTTCCCTCTGCACTGCCAAAGCAAGATGATTGTTCCGTTTCACATTTGCTGCCATTCAATTTGCTTCCAGCTTCGCTTGATCATGACCAAGGAGATTTAATTTTAAACAAGGAAAGAGGGGGAAAAATGATTTCCCAAACATATTTCCCTTTTGGTGTTGAAAACGACTTATTTGCGTTCCTGCCCTGCGCTTCTTCATACAATGTTTAGATTAGGGACTCTGTCCCAGAATACTGTCTGCTCAGGGCAAGTGCTCCCCAGAGTTGCTGTTTCTGCCCAGAAGGTTAACCAAGAGGCCAGGAAGGCTCCTCCTGACTGGGCAGCAGAAGGCGGAGTGGAGGCTGCGCCATACTCTCTGCTTTGGTCCTGCCGTGTAAATGTGCATTCTTCACCTAGCCCCATATAGATGCGTGTATTTATGCTTACTAAGCTCCATATTTCAGGGTTGTAATTGCTATCCCGTGTCCCTGCAACATTATAGACATGAAGGGAAAATGAGGGCTTTGCATGTTCCCAGAGATGTAATTATGGTAATAGGCAGACCTTGTTTGCTGTGCTTGTCCTGTTAGGCATTTAGCCCAGGCTCTCCACTGCTGGCAGCTTTGAGAGGGGATGGGTTTAGTAGAGGAACCATTTCCAAACTCAGGTTTTGGGGGTAACGTTTTACTGATAAATCATATCTGTACAGGAAAATGCATATACAATGAGCATGCTCCTTGGTCAGTTTTCACACGCTGAACTCCTCCATGTAACCTGTACCCAAATCAGGAAATAGAACATTCCCCATTCCCCCAAAACCCTGCCATGCCCCCTTCCAGTCACTACCCCAACCCTCTCAAGAGCAGCCCCCATCTGACTTCTTACAGCCTAGATTAAGATCAAATGTTTTGTACTTGATATACATGGGGTCATACACAATATGTCTCTTGTGTCTCATTTCTTTTGCTTTACTTTACATTTGTGAGATTGATCCATATCATTGAATGGAATTGTGGTTTATTCATTCTTTTTTGCTGTAAAGCATTTCATTACGTGACTAACGTTTGTTAATAACAACAAATAATAAATGTTAATACTAGCATTTATTTTTCTGTTTTATTGTTGATGGGCATTTGAATGGTTTCCAGTTTTTGCCTCTTAGGAATACTGCTGCTCCTAATTCTCTGATTTGTGTCTTCTGGTGACCATATATTCACATTTCTACTGGGGTTCTATCCAGGAGTGAAATTACTGGGACAGAGGACATTCATGTGTCCAGCTTTAGTAGATACTAAAATATGAGGTATAGACGAGATGTTTTAAAGAGCTTTTTAGGTCTGAAAAGCTGGTTTACATCCTCACCAGAAAATAAAAGAAAGCGGGTATCTTTTCTTTTTTAGTTATCGTAGTGTGGTAGATTTTGGAGGGAGATAGACTTGGTCATATTAGCTCAGCAAGTAGTTATCGAGTGGCCACTGTTCTTGATAACAGGAGATAGCACTGTATCTTGATTTTTGCTACCTCACCCACAAAACCTGCCTTCATGAAACATTACTGTCTGTATTGCAAAGTTACCCAATTGGACTTGCACTTCTCTATGATTCTCCTTGTATTATGGGGAAAAGTTGATGAATGGTACCAGGGGAGTGAACCTAAGGTTTGTATTATCAAATTGTAGTTTGCTTTCAGCAGCAAAAATGACTCTCAATATTGGACATGGGTAGCAAGAAAATATAAAAAAAGACAAGACATGCTAATTGCAATGGGAAACCTTGGATGGATCCTGGAATGAAAATGGACATTAGTGGAAAAACCTGGTGAAATCCAAACAAAGCCTATAATTTAGTTGTGAGTATTGTACCAATGTTAAGTCTTCCTTTAATTATACCATGATTATGTAAGTTGTTAATATCAGCAGAAGTTAGATAAATGATATAAGGGAATTCTGGTATCTCAGCAACTCTTCCCTAAATCTAAAATTATTTCAAAATGGAAAGTAAAAAAAATAATAATAAAAATAAAAAAATGTAGTGTGCCAATTTGGGGATCAAAGCGAAAGCTCCAAATTCCATTTTTTTATGTGACATGAGAGGCAGGGTCGATTGTTGGCAGAATATATTGAGAAGATCTGAACAGTGATAATGAAGTTAAAAAATATATATATATATATATAATATTATATATATATGAGCATTGAAATGTAGAAATCTAAATGGAGACTGGGGGGCTGTGAGACAAATAAGTGATGCTGGTTCTCTCAGTAAGGACATGCATATTGCTACCCAGTGCCACTCAAAACCTCCCGGAGGGGCAGGGGCTGGGGGTGGCCCTTGGGCATGAACGGAGAGGGAGTGTGTGTTCCCCAGCCTGCCGCAGCCCTTCCCCTCCCAGCCCCAAGCCCCCACCCCACCCCGCGCTCTCCCTGTCCCATCAAGTCACTCATTCTGCGAACGGCTCCCGAGCGGCCGCTGCCCGCAGCTGAGTTGTTACTATCCCGTCACACACTTATCTGGGCGTGGTCCGAGCTCCGTAATCAAATTTGTCACAGACTTTCATCCCATCGCTGTCCAGACCAGGTTGATTGCCCCCCCCCCTGGATGTTTGGGCTCTGCTCCGTACCTCCAGTCTCTTCTGAGGAAATTGGTAGAGATGGGATTTCAGGGAGAGTTATTGGCCCATTTAAAAAAGAGAACAGAGAAGAAACAAACCACCAAACCTTTCTAAAACAAATCAATATAAATGGCTTACTCTCCCTTCTGCCCTCCTGTTAGTTTCGGCCTGTGAGGATCAGAAGCAGGAGAGGGCGGCATCTTTTCTTGTCCCTGCCAGGGCTGTCAGTAGAGACAGAGAACCCACTGCTGGAGGCTGGCCTCACCTCCGTTCTCCTGACAACTCCACGCCTCCCCAACCCACCCCACATTCCTCCTGGGTCTCCTGAGATGGGGAGAGAGGAGGATGGACAGGCCTGGGCAGGGGAGTGGAGGCACTGAGGCCTCAGGCTGGATCACTGGGCACCATCCACCCACACCCCCAAACCGGCTGTGGAATATCTGGGCCACATCCCCTCTGTTCCCTTCCATGAGGCCACATGGAACGTCCTGGCAGCCTCCTCTGCTTGCTGAACTCTCTTAGCAGCTGCATGCTCCATGCACAATTTGGAAGCCCAGAAAGAGAGTGTGTGTGAAAAATGCAGAGCAGTATTCTCCAAGGAACACTCTCACTCAGCAGACACAGCGTGGGTGCTCCCCACAGACGCTGAGCCAGTGTTTGGTGTGTTCCACTCCAGGGTGCATACGTGACCACGTGCGAATGCTTTGGGATTTGGTGTGCATCCGAGTGTAAATGCAAGCAGCCCCTCGCTGTGTTTGTGTGTGGGTATGTGGGTGCAGGTTTCCGTGCCTGGCTCTTCCTCCCATCTTCCCTTAGTGTGCTGCTTTGCCACGCACCAGATACCTGTCTCCTTCTCATCCCCTCCGCACTATCCTGAGAGCCAGGGCCCCCCTCCCATTCCCTGAAGGTAAACTTCCCGGTAAGTATACCTTCTGTCTTGAATCTGTCGATCCCCTTCCTTTGGCCACCAGGGCTTCTTGCCCTCCTCAGTCCCTGCCCTGAAGGAGGCAAGCAACAGGAGCAGTGGGAGGTGCAGGTGGAGGTGTGTGCACCCTCTGCCTCCTTTCTGGAGCACTGTTTTCCAGCCTGCTCTGGTTAGTTAGAGGGTTAGTGGCCCTCTCAGAACCTCAGCTCATTTTCCTGCAGGCGTGATGAGGCCACTTTTTGCTATTCCTTTAATACTTTCAGGACAAGGAGACAGCGATGAGATGTATTGTCAAGAATAAGAATTTAGGGTTGAGAATGAATAACTGTGTGACCTGGATCAAGTTATTTCCCCTCTCTGAGGGTGTTTCCTTAGCTATACCATGGGGCTGTTGGGAGGACTAAGTGGGAACATGTACTAAAAGCCTAGGACAGCAGTGACACGTACATAGTAGGTGATCAAAACTTGCTTCCTTTATTTCAATTACGGTATTGATGAGGCTCCCAGCCCCTCACAGAAATGGGTGGTGACAAGCAGACAGAACCCAGTGGGCTGCCTGGCAGGTGGAGAAGCTATGACTGAGGACTTAAAAACAACAAAAACAGAAAACACACTTAAACGTCATTTTCTGCTGATAGTGGGTCAAAGACAAAAATCTCACCACACAGTTGTTAATAGACAACTAAGACGTTGGAAGTGACCCAGAGTTTCAAAGGGAACTTTGAAGACAAAGTTTGAAAAAGCTCATTGTGAGTGAAGGATGGAATTGATAACCAGAGTCCTTTTCTCCCTACAGCGGTGGTTCTTATACTTAAGGGAGTCTGCATTAGAACCTCCTGGAAGGCTTATTTAAAGAGATTGCTCAGCCCCATCCCCGGAGTTTCTGATTCGATAGTTCTGAAAAGGTGCATTTCCCAAGTGATGGCAATGCTGCTGATTCCAGGATGACTGTTTTGGAAACAGTACAGGTCCCTGTTCAGGGCTTGTATCGCCTTTTCCCCCAAGTCTGTCCTGTCTTTGCTGTTGTCCTGTCTGCCTGGCCTGGTTTCTCAACTCCAGTCTGGGAAGAAGGGCAGATTTGTTGAAACTTCTCCATCTTCTCCCTGATTTATATACGATTTCTATCTGTTATTGGGCAACTGCTTCTTTAGTCTCTTATCTTTCTCTCCTATCTTCCCTCATTTTCTCTTCATATTTGGGCCTCCAGATATTTTGACATGACCAGAAAATAGAGCACAGTGCACAGCAACCTAACTGATGCCACCGTGACCCCAATTAGGAGGAGAAAGAAGCCAAAGAACCATCTTTCCCATCACCATCCTCATCTTCTGTACCCCCATGTGCCCCTACCCCAGTACATACCAATTGCTTGCTCCCAATTCCCTAATCACTTGGCCAGAGTAAATAATTGCTGGTGTGTGGTGACCCAAGGTCATAGCCAATGGAGGGATGTAATTAGGATCTTCATTTCTGACCACCTTGGGAGTTGTCTTCCAGCTGATACTTGCTTCTCTGCCCTCTTGCACTGATGCTCATATCCCCCTTCCCCGCTGGGACCACGGAGCTTTGGTGAGAATCGAGTTGCCTGTGAGCAGATGCTGATGATATAACTTTCTTCATGCCCTTCTCTACAGAAGCAAGAGGGCAAAGCATCATCCCCCAGGGAGTTGGGAGCATGGTCTTTACACCTTTCCTACCTTACCTAGTAGTGTGTGCATGCTCTCTAATAACCGTGAGCAGAGAGGGGCTTGAGAACTGAAACTTGCTCAGTGCTATGTCTTTTTTTTTTAATATTTTTTATTGTGAAATAGAACACATATACAAAAAAAAAAAACCACAATAACTTTTGAAGGTGTTTCACTATGTTTTCTTCTAGAAGTTTTATGGTACTGCCTCTTATATTTAGGTTTTTGCTTCATTTTGAGTTAATTTTTTTATAAGGAGAAGGGTCCTCTTTCATTCTTTCGGCTATTGATATCCAATTCTCCCATGCCCCTTTCTGAAAAGACTGTTTGTCCCTATTTAGCGGATCTGGGTGCCTTGTTGAAGATCAGTTGACCATAGGTTTGGTGGTCTATTTCTGCACTCTGGATTAGATTACGTTGGCCAGTACGTTTATCGTTAAGCCGGTACCATGTTGTTTTGACCACTGTGATTTTGTAATAAGCTTTAAAATCAGGAAGTGTTAGTCCTCTCACTGTGTTCTTTATTTTTAGGATATTTTTTAGCTCTTCGAGGTCTCTTTCCCTTCAAGAAGAATTGGATAGCTAGCTTTTCCGAGTCTTCAAAGTAGGTTGTGGAATTTTGACTCATATAGCATTGACTCTGTAAATCAATTTGGCTAAAACTGTCATCTTAACTACGTTTAACCTTCCTATCCATGAGCAGGGACTGTCTTTTCACCTATTTAGATCTTCTTTGATTTCTTTTAGCAATGTTATGTAGTTTCCTGTGTACAAGTCCTCTACGCCCCTGGTTAAATTTGTTCCTACATACTTGATTCTTTCAGTTGCTATTTTGAATGGAATGTGCGGAACCATTTTACTTTCCTGTTTTTTCTTGCCTTTCGAGCCCTGCTAATATGTACTTGGTAGAGATGATCATGCTAAAAGCTCCCTGGTTTAGAAGGCACGCAGTGACTTGGAATATGTCACCGTGGGTGGGACCCTAATGTAGGAGGCAAAATACTTGCCTTTTCTTTTCTCTTCCATCTCTTGATGCTGGATTCATTTCTCTTTCTCTTAAACGCATGGTGCCAAAATGCCTTGCTGGGAAAGACGATGACAGATAAATGCTTGTGAGTTTTTTGGAAACATTCCCCTTGGTCAAAGCAGGGGAGGAAAGCATCTTGCCTTCACTCTGACTCTCAAAGCTAAGCCAAACTCGAGACAAAAATAAACCTGTGACTACTCCAAGAGAAAAGGCCAAGCAAGAATCTCTCATATGTCCTTCCAGCATGCCTTTCTGGAATTGGGAAAAGAGCGGTTGGGAAAGGCAAAGGGCAGAGGGTAGAGGGTAGCAAGTGTAGTGTCGTGTTTTGGTGTTTGATGTCTTGAGTCTCATTTCAAGAAGGCCTAAAGGAACCAGAAGTTTTTTGGTTAAAGAAAAGGGAAAATCATTGTCTGTCATCTCTAGGAAGATCATTCCTACTTATAAACTTGTATACCCGACACAATTCCACACCTCTGCCTATGCTGTCCCCCAGCCTGGCATGCCCAGTTAGTTCTGGGCCCACTAATGTGCTCCCTCACAATGGGCTTGGCATTGCCTTCCCTACATGGAGCTCCACTGGGTCCATATACCAAGCTCTTCCTCCTTCACCTAGAAGTACTCTCCAAAGATGCTTCCATGACTGTTCATCCCACTGCCCTTTTCCCTAGCACATCATCAGACACAGATAACAAAATACAAGGGCTCCCCCACATAAAAATAATACCCTTTTCATTGGTGATCCTTGAAAGAGGGTCTAACACCTTAATTTGGGACTAGGCTCCTTTGTAGCTTAGTATTTCTTTTATGTCTATTCCCATGTGTATGTTGATTTTCCCAACTATCTGAGGACTGGAAACGTCTTCTCTTTGAGGCTCCCCTCCCCAAGTGCTCCTAAACTGCTCAGCCTATCAGTGCTTGCTGTGAAAGTGATGTTAACTGGGAAGTCCATGGCTGCTGCCTCTGATTCCCATCCTGGGGTAAGCCTGAGAAACTGCAGGGCAGGGATGCTGTGAAAGGCAGCCCAAAGCAAAGATCTCTGTCAGGTCCAAATAGAATCCCTCTGCTCATCCAAATGATCTGCAGCTAACATACGGACTCTTTTTGTATTAATTAATTTTGTTTTCTTTATTAGGGTTGTTGTGGGTTTACAGAACAATCATGCACAAAGCACTGGACTCCCATATACCACACCACCACAGCTAAGGATTTTAAGACCAGTGTGGCCGTGGCCTTGGGCTGTGTGCCCTTGTGGTCTGTGTTTACTCCACCTGGTCTCTCTGCTTTCCTTCCTGACCCATGGTCTCCTGGGAGGCAGTAGGAGTCAACTGTAATTAAAAAGGGGTTGGTGAGTAGGGGCCTCCCTTGGATTAGTAAGAGGATTGTTGGGCATGTGCAACCCATATTCTGAGGGTTATGGACATAGAAGCGAGTGTAACTTGGGCATTTTTCTCAGGCTTGAATCTTCTGAGGCCTCTAAGCCTTGGGTGGTTGAGCATTCAACGATTCGGTCCCTGCCGGGGATGCTGAGCCATGGAGCAGGAGTCCTAGGAACGGACTCACCCGCTTGGATAAATGAGCAGCTCCAGGCCAGAATGAAACAGAGTCCTTACTCACCGACAGGCCAGAATTATTCTGGAAACCCAGGGACAGAGCTGAGTAGGCCCTTCATGGCTGTTACAAATCCTTGGGTCGCTGTGGCAGCCTCCTTGACCATTATTTCCATAGCAGGCTGAGCAGGTTCGTCTAGCCCCAAGAATGCTGGAATGATGGTATCCATGAATTTGCGGAGGGCAGGGTCCTGGCTTTTCTGACCTCCACGGCCAGCTCTCATCCTGCATCTGTCCTAGGTAGAGTAACTCTCCTTAGCAGCAGAGTGACTCAGAGAGTTGGGTAGGGGGAGAGAAGTGAACATGATCAGTTGCTGCTGATAGGACAGTAATGAAATAAATGTGCTCGTAAAGCTCCCCCATTAACAGTGGAGTTAGTGTGTCAGAGGCATTTATTTATCTGACATCTCCAGATGTCAATCCAGGACAGGCAGAAGGGTTCACTTGTCCCACCTATTTCTGTGGAAACACAAACCTGCTTCCCAGGGGACACCCTCATTTCCCTTTTGAAACCTCCTGGTGCAAATTCCTGACTAAAGGGAAGTGGAGGGCCAGAGTTATGATGTGGTTACTTTTGAGATCCATGGAAACTGCGTTACGTATTGGCATTATGAAGCTGCATAAAGTACCAGAAAGAGCTATAGCCTTGGGGACCTAGATTCCAATATTATCTCTGTTAATAACTTACTGTGTGGGCCAGAACAATTTAGCATCTCTGAGCAACACTTTGCTCATCTCTCATCTCTAAAGTGGAGGGAGCCTGTGGAACCATCATCCTTCTTCCTGGAGGAGAATGGGGGTTTGAAACACGGAAGCTGGTGTGCAGGAAGGAAATGATTGGGGCTCGAATCATGTATCCCACAAAACACATGTTCAAATCTTAATCAGTGTCCCCATGGGTGTGACCCCATCTGTAAACAGTATCTTTGTATGCATTAAGGTGAGTCAGGGTGACACTCATTTGTGACAGAAATCTCTAAAGATCCTATTTAGATAAGGCCAAATGAAATCAGGGTGGGCCTTGATCCATATTGTCAAAGACCTTACAAAGAGAAGAAATTTGGATGCAGTCTATCTGATAAAGCCAAAGGAGGAGACCATGTGAAAGAGGCAGAGATGTAAGCTAAGGAACCTCATAGCTTGCCAGAAGCCAGCACCAAATTGCTACAGACTTCAGGGAGAAAGCGAAACCTGTCAAGACCTTATGCTGAACTTGTAGCCTTCAAAACCATGAAAGAATAAGTGCTGGTTGTTTAAGCTAACCCATTGTTTGGTATTTGTCATAGCAGTTCTGGCAAGATAAGACAAAAATGGACAAGTGACTTGAGAGAGGCGTTTTTGCAGGTGTCTCCTTAATTTGGAATCCATTGGCCTGGGGCCCCTAGTTGGAATTTTGGAGGCTTGTGAACTCAGTAAAGTTATCTATATAATAATGGATGAATGAGCATTTTTTTAGAAGAGAAGATCCTCAGAAAAACATTGACCCCCAAAAAGGTGAATACCTACTGGCAATGAGTTTGTGGAAAGACCATATTTGTTGGAAGTGGCCTGGACTTTAGTCACTAAATTGAGAAAGAGGCAGCACCCCAGACAGCAGACAAACTTGGTTTCTTGTCCAAAACTGAGGGAGCTTTGCTTCTAATCCTGGGTGAACCTTCCAAGAAAGGCAGAGCAGCCTGACAAATGGAGGAAGTCGCATGTGGCACATGATGGAGACGTCATTTAGACAGATTTCTAAATGAGGTACAGAGACACAGCTCCCTCCTTGACCCTTTGTGAGAAGCAGAGCTGGTGCTATGGGGCCAAGATGGGTCCCTTTTTCTCCTGGACGGTGGTTTCTGAAGTGGATCGTTGGTGATAAGAAGGAACTGATCTGATAGGAGGTTTTGAGGAAAGGTTTCCTTCTAGCTTTTGCTCCTGAGATGTTCAGGGACTACTTTTCAGAAAACCGTATCGTGAGTCCTGAATGCTCTGGGGCGCCTCTGAATTTTACATGGCATGGTGGCCTGTGCTTTGCTATTTTTACCTGACTGGATTTGGATTGTCCTTATTTGCGGCGTTCAAAGCACACAGTTGGACATTTTCAGGGCCCATGTTGCCAGTTTACTAAGAACCAGAATCTGAGTTCTCGTTCTGAATAAGATCTGAGTAAGAGGCTAAGAGCCTGGGAACTATTGAGAAGAAAGCCAGTCAACTGGGCAAAGAGGGAATGAGGTAGAGCCATAGGCAGGAGCTCAAGATGAGTTATAAGGTCAAATCTTACATGTGTCTATCTAGTCAGCCAGCTAATTTTCACCTTGTTAGCAAAAGGGATTTGAAAAAGGCTGTTCTCTTATAGTAAACCAATAGTTTGCCACCAATTAAATTCAAATCAATTCAAAGTAATTCGATTAATAACTAAATATTTGTTATCTTTTGTTTCTTTACTGCTTTATGAGACACTGTCAAGGATATATAAGAACTGCAAGGCACAGTCTCTGCTTTTGATGAGCTCATCAAAAAGTGAGCTGGAGAGAATAAACACATATTTATGCCAGGAAGAGCTGGAGAGAACCAGGTCTGGGCTATGCATAAATTTTGCATGTAGAATTCAATCCTTCTAAGAAATGATAAGTTCCGAAGTCCCATCTGTCCCTTCAATTTCCCCCATTTTCAGTCTGAGGATATAACGAATATTTGATTTCCTTGTGGAAGAACTAACATTTAGGTGAAGGGGGAGTGAGCCGCTGCTTGATTGGGAAACAAGAAGGAACAGTGATTGTTAGATTAGAGGTTACTCTTTCCTTGGTTTTGCCCATCTTTCTCACTTTACCCCTCTCCTCTTTCTCTCCCTTCTGCCTACACCTAAGCTGATCACAGGACTGGAGACACTCTTCATCAAGCCCTCCGTCTCTCCAGGAAAAAAAAAGGCCTGATTTACAGCATTTGCCAGTTTATGTGGCATAAATTCACCCACCATGGTGATCTCAAGCTACCCATGGCTTAGCAACTAGTTCGCCAAGTTCCTGAAAATTTAGCAATAAGCTACTTGAGCTGACACCAGCCAAGTGCAGCACACCACTTCAAGTCCCTCTCCTGCTGTGCTGGTCATCACTGACCACTTCACAGGGCATGGGGCCCAGACCTTATTGGCTGAGACTACCACTGGACATAGAATACCATTTGGGGCACCCACTGGTCAGCCTACCTTGCGAATGGGAAGTTCAGTGAAGAAAATGTGGCTCTATGTGGTACCTATTCGTCCAACTTAATTATCTGAGGCACAAACAGGAAGTTCAGGGAGTGTATATATATGTTGGTTTGAATTCTTAATCTTAGAAAAGAAACCCCTCTTCTGAGTGTTGTGTGGCCTTGGCAGAAGACTGGTTTAGATGAAGACTTATCATGTCATGAAGGCTTTCAATTGGCTAAAAGATTGGGGCCTGTTTGCAACATGGTATCCCAGTCACTTTCCTCCCCTTTTCAGAGCCCATTCATCTTCCTCAGACTTTTAGATCCATTTTGCTTTGGGCAGTCCCCTTCCTCATCCACACGAAGTCATACTACCTCCTCAGCTATGACTGAAAACATCAGTACCTAGGAGGTTGAAACTCACCTGGTCCCACCTCACAGAGTCCCATGTCCTACTGTTCTCCTTTGCTTTTTTTTTTGGTATGCTGTATGGCAGGGTCACATTTCGTTATTTTACCATGTGAGTATCCCATTATTGCAGCACCACTTGTTGAATTTTTGTTTGTTTGGGTTTTGTTTGTTTGATTTTGCTTGTTTGCTTTTTTGGAAAGTGTACAGACCAAGAATCAAACCTGGATCTCCTGTATGGCGGGTGAGAATTCTACCACTGAACTACCTTTTTATTTACATTTTAAAAAGCTTGAAGGGTTAAGGAATATGTGCTCTCAATTGGGTATTGGCTGCTAAAACAAATACCACAAATGGGTTGGTTTAACAATAGGAATTTATTGACTTGTGTCTTCAGAGGCCAGATGTTTTGCTGGAGTCAGTATCGTTTTGCTGACCTGCAGTCTTTGGGGTTCTTTGGCTTTTCCGTCACATGGCAATGTACCTGGTGATGTTTTCTTTTTTCTCCTCTGGGTTCTGTTGACTTCTGGCTTCTGGCTGCTTCCTGTGGTTTCTCTTTCTGTATCCAATTTTCTTTGCTTATAAGGACTCCAGCCATATTGGATTAAGGCTTACCCTCCGTTTGGACGTACCTTAACTAATAACATCCTCAAAGGTTCTTTCTACAAATGGCTTCAAACCCACAGAACCAAGGGTTGGAACTTGAACAAGCCTTTGTGGGGAACATGATTCAATCCCCAAACACACCTGAAAGCTGGGAAGAGAGTGATGGAGTCCCGTTCACCTGTCCTGGCGATATGCTATGCTATCCTGGGCTCTAGGAGGTGCCTGGTGAGCCCGCTGAAGGTCTCCAAGAGGGAAATCAACCAGAAATGTCAGCTAGGCAGTAGAGCGGGGCTGGAAAAATCAATGCTGAATTCCAGATGCCAGCAGGGTAGGAGAGGCAAGACAGAAGAATGAAATGAGAGCATTTGTTTGCAATTCTAATATAACAAATCAACAGACCACTGGACAAAGATGCCTAATGAAAATGCGCATTATGGATGTGGGCAGGTGGAGGGAGGAAGGGAGGGATAGAAAGTCCAGGCACTGCACTATGGGCTCTGTTGAAAAGTTTAAAGGTGTTTGTGTCCACTAAAGTCCTGCTGCCAAAGTCAATGGGACCAAGACCAGCTAGTGTTGCAATCCTAAATCTGCCACTCACTAGTTGTGTGGTCTTTGACATAACCTTCTCATCTTCCATTCTCTCCTCTGTAAGATAAGACCATCAGGAATACTGAGCATGTAGAGTTTTTATGAGGATAAAATGAGATAACCAAAGTACCTGGTTAGCTGGTACTCAATATATGGAAACAGCTATTATTTTATTTAAAACCCTTGTGATAGTTTCTTTTTTTGGCATGGGCAGGCACCAGGAATCGAACCCAGGTCTCTTGTATGGCAGGCGAGAACTCTGCCACTGCACCACCATTGCCTGCCCTGTGATAGTGTCTTATGCATAAAAGTTAGTTTCCTTTCCTTCCTTTTCTGATTGGTGCTGGTATTTTTAACTTCCCTGAACTTGAATTGCCTTGTGTATAAAATGAGAGTAATATACCTAATTCATTGGGCAATTGTATGGTTGAAACAAGAGGCATAATGGCAGTCTTCATTGAGAGCCTATCAAATGCAGTCTCTGGTCTGGATACTCTACCTGTGGTATCTCATTTAACTATCCAACAAAGGTGAGGGGTTATTACTGTTATTCATTTATGGCTCAGGGAGATTGGGGGTCAGCCTGCAACTTTGACTCATGGTCTCACCTTGCTCTTTCTGCCTCTGCCGCTCTCTTCCTCTGTTTGAGATGGTGTTCAACTAGGTACAGAGGTGAGTGGGGCTTTTCAGGGAGGCATCAGCTCAGCTTTCAGAGCAGAGCTTCTTGATCAAGACCTTGTGAGTTTTTGCTCTTTAATCAAGGCCTTGATTTTTCCACCTTATCACATGAACCTGAAAGACTGTCAAGCAGATCATCAGCCAGAATTTCTAAAGCAGCGAGAGCTGTGCCAGAAGGACTTCCTGTCATCCTCAGTAGTGGCCAGTGCACACCATCCAATAGAAAGGGGCCAACAGAATCTCTGAGTAATTTTGCAGGCCTTCTTTTTCATTATGTTCCTGTCTCTCTTTCATTCCTTCTGGTCAGTGAAGTAAGGCATCAGAGCTGGTCTGGTCTTGGCATTAGGAAAGATTTTCCAAAACATATGTTTACCCTCTCCTTACAACTTGGTAAAATTTCAAAGCTTTTCAGGTATGAGAGATGCCATTATCTATCCAGAAGTGAGTGTCACAGTTATAGGGGCTGACCATTCTTTTGCTCAATTGCAATAATTTCTGGTTAACACCATGGAAATAAGTAGTTTTTCTGCATCCCCTGTCACAGTAGGCAACTTGATGTGTCAGTGAGATGCATTCTGCAGGCATGATCCACAGCGGGTACTGGCGAAGACTGAATCAGTAGACATGAAGGCAAGTATGCCCAATCAGCTGCCCTTAGGAGGAGTTTTTGAAGACTTGAGAGAGGAGAACAAGGTGGTTTGGGATATGATTTACCCCAGCTAAAACTCTCTTCTCCTGCTTCAGAAAAAAAAAACATAGAAGAAAGAGCAGAGGGCAAGGGTGGGCTATTACACTACAAGCTTAAAGGAGGTTTGGTTGGATAGTTCAAGAAGGTAATGAGAACCAAACTTTAGGAGATGGAGCCAATGGTGCTGATTTTTACTATGTGGGCATGGCGGCTGTTTTCAGGTTCTCCTGTCCTTGTAGAAAAATGACTTAGCATGCAGGCTCTACTGCTAGTGGTCAACTGTGGGAAAGATAGACAATGTGTGTGGTTGCACACCCACTGATAGGTGCCCCTCCCACTAACCCCACATTCCCTTTTCCTTTTCCCACAACCCAAACCTTCACACAGGTATGCACCAGGGCTGCCTGGGTTTCTGGAATTTAGGTCCCTTCCCCTTTGCATGTTAACCAGATGGCATCCCTCATCTAGGATGCTCAAAGTACAAAATGTAGCCATCTCTTGTCAAGAAGTGAGCTAATTCCTGATAATGACACCTAAGAAAAGAGGCATTACTAGGAAGGTGAAAAGGTAAATATTGGTTTATTTTCCAAACTTGGAGGACAAGGGAGTCAGTATGGGACAGTCTTTCAAAACAAAGGACCTTTGGATTCTAGAAAGGAATATTAACAGAAGACTGACATTTAGCAAGACAGTGCTCTTAAGTTCATCTAAATGTTTGAGATTTGGCTTGGTTTGTAAGCAGGGGTCTTGGGGAGAAAGGACAAAGTGAGGGGGATTCCATGAAGTTCAACTTGGGGGTGACGCAGCCTGATTGATGACTCTTCTAGTAGCTAAATGATATCTCAGGAGCTGAAGGAGTCCATGTCCTTTTTGCTTATTGATAGGATTAGTCTATTCCTGTGTTTCCTGGAACGGAAGCACACATTTTTAAAAAGAAGCTATGCCAGAAACATTTTAATGTGAGACAAGTGCCAAGTTAAAATATGAAGGGGAACCCTAGAGATGCTATATGTTGGTCTTCAGAAATTTTCTTTGTTGAGTCCTTCAATGACTATATTTTCCCTTCCATGCAACAAAGAAAGGATACAGACAGGAGGTTAATTAAGAGGGATGCATCTAAAGGAAGGCTGCGGACAGGGCAATCCAGGGAGAACCCGGCCATGACCCCGGCAGCATTGTCGTCCCCAGTCTTGATTCCTATCGACTGAACCCACGCAGGCAAACAGAAAATGAGCCCACAGGCAGCTGGAAATTGACTCTAGAAATGTCTAGGATGTGAGGGCATGGAGGCCACAGACATGAAACCATCGGTTTCATATAGCATCAGAAGAATGAGGTTCTGGGAAGAAAATTGTCCAGTTGATTTAAACTTCAGGCTGCACAGCTGCTCTTTCTGAAACCTGGGGACTTTAGAACCTGATGAAGGGCAGCCCAAAGGCAGTAAAGCTCCCCCAAAAGAGAATAAGGCCTAACAAAGGTGCTACCCCTGATTGGATTGGATTCGGATTTTGCTGAGGGAAAATGGCTGCAAAGAAAGGAAAGGCTGTCTGAACATCGGCAAACGAACATCTTTCAATTGGGCAAAACTTCTCATTTTTCTACAGGATGTGAGGGGGCTGGGCCCCAGAAGTGTGAAAAAAATGTGAAGCACAAGTGTGAAATATGGTGAGAGGTCTGGCTCAGTGAACCATTTCCCTTGCCCTGGGAGCTCGAGCCTCAGAAACCTAAGGGATAAAGCCAGGGGTGCTACTCAGATGCACAGCTGGTACAGTGCAGACCCAGCCGATCAGAACTAATGCTGGTTGTAAACATCCAATAGGGCCCTGTGGGTTCCACCCTGAGGGATGTCGGGCAGCCTTGGGCATCACATAGACGTTTGACCTCTGAGGACCTGTTTTAGTTTCTTGACTAGTAAAATAAATGCTATATAATAGGTTGGCTTAAACAATGGGAATTTCTTGGCTATTGGTTTTGAGGCTAGAAGTCCAAAATCGAGGTAACAGTAAGGTGATGCTTTCTCCCTGAAGACAGAGGTGTGCTGGGGCCAGCTATCCATGATCCTTGGTTCTTGACTTTTCTGCCACATGTCAATGCATGTGGTGGCCTCTGTTGATTTCCGGCTTCTTCTTGCTTCTCATGGCTTCCTTTGCTTATAAGGACTTCCACCGCATTGGATCAAGGCCCACCCTCATTCAGCTTGCCCACACCTTAAGTAATAACGTCTTCAAAGATCCTCTTTACAAACAGATGGGTTCACATCCACAGGACCAGGGTTGGGACCTGAACATGCCTTTTGTGGGGGACAGAATTCAATCCCTAAAAGGATCCTACCAGCCCCCAAACCTACAGCTTTAAGTCTTTCAGATCAGAGCAGGGTATTCCAAGAAGAAACTTCATAAATAAAATCAGAGGACAGAGGCATTGCTTATGGGAGCAACTTGGTTGCTTTCTTAGTGCCCATCTTTCATACCAAATTGTAAGTTCCATGAAGCCCTAGATTGTTTCTACCTTGGTCACTGTTTCAGGCCTGGTACTTAGCCCTTGGTGTGGGACATAGCATCTGCCTAAGAAGTATTGGTTAAATGCATGAACAATTGAGTTTGTAGATGGGGGCTTCTCTGAGTGGCAGCATTTGAGATGACAAAGGTTATAACCTGAAAGAAAAGAAGAAGAAGATAGGGGGAAAAAAATAATAGAACAGAAAAAGGAAGAATCCCGTGGAGGAGAAGCAGATTGGAATTCAGAAAGAAGACGTAGGTGGTAGGAAAGATGCCCATTCGTGAAAAGTAAAAATCTTGAGGCATTCCCAAGGAGAAAGGGGGTGGAAAGGACATCTGTTAAAACTTCTGAAAATGGGTTGAGTCCTGGGGGATGCTTCAGTTGGATCTTTTCAGGTTTTTTCTTCTCTTTTCCTCTTTCTCTCTTGACTTGCATGCAGCCTTCTGCACAAACTGCAAGCTCACCCTAGGTGCCGTGTTCCAGGGTCTATATGGTCTCAGGCCCTAAAATCCAAGCTCGTGACTTGGATTTTGTCCCCAGCTCTTTGCTTCAGATCATAATTTCCTGACCTCCTATGGCCTTTGGAACTTTCAGGCCAGCCCCAAAGGCTGGTGCAATCATTGACAAAGCAGAGCTCAGGGGCTCCTCCCCAGGTGGGAATAGCAGGGGTCCCCCAGCTTTAGAGGATCTGGGAATCTATTTCACCTCTGCCTCTGATTGACTGGTGACTCGAGGCCAGGAACATTACTCTTGCAAACAGTTTCCACCGAGAGCAAGAGTGAAGTGCTGTTCATGGAACAGCTGGCACGCCTCATCCTGGAGGGGATCTCCAAGGCAAAGCCTAGCCAGACCTCTGGTCTCATTAAACAGGATCTACCTTTGGGACCATCCTTCTTTGATATTCAGCCTTTGCTTGCCTTGGGCAAATCATGCTTTGAGGGACGTTAGTTTCCCTGACTGGCAACCAAGCAATATGATTACTATTTTACTGAATGGGTTTTGAAAATGTGGTAGAGTCAGGAATTTGAAATATATATAATATGAAATGTAAAAAGGCATGAAATAAGCTGCAAAAGCAGAGCTTGAAAAATAATTCCATTCATTACTACCTAAGAATGCTGAGCTAAGCAAGACAATCACATGGAAATGTGATTGTTCTGCAGCCTTGGGATGTCTGGTCAGTGTCCTGTGCCTCACAGCCCGATGTAGGGAGCAATCAGTGGGAGTGAAGAGAAGTTTGCTGTCATTCTCCATTCAATTTGACGAACATTTATGGAGCATCCATTGTCGTTCAGGCTCTATGCTAGACACCACAAATCCCCAAATAAGTCAACCATGGCCAGAAAACCCCCCAGCCCCACTTTTGGTAAGTTTTCTAAGAGGGGAAGTATCTCATCCAAGATCTCACAGCAAATTCAGTGACAAAGGTGAATTTAGAAATCAGGTTTTGAATTTGCATTTTGTTGCCTTACCTATGAGATACAGTCTCATGGAGCAAAAGTTAGGTGGGGGGAAATGTCTAGGACCAAGAGTTAGGGGACTTAGGTTCTAGCTCTATCCCTGATGGGAGCTCACCAGGTGAACTCAGGCTATTGGTGGTAATTTATTGTTAGAAGGAACTCAGGCTCCAAGACTCCTATGTTATATTTGAGGAAGCGATCTTCGATACTCCAGGACTTAACTTTTTCCATTTATAAATATAAACAAAAATATGATGCTTACTTAATTACCTCACCTGGTTTTTAGGAAATAAAATGTGAAAACAGCTGTCGGAATATTTTGGCAAAATAAGGAGCACACAGTGGCCTTGCTTCTGCCTTTAGGGACAGAGGTCATCCCACTTACCTACCTTCTTTGCTCTTTGCTCCCTTCTCTACCAGGTGCCCAAATGAAACCCCAGGGAGCATAGCAAGGTTGCTACAAAGAGAGTCAGATACAATATTTAAAAACATTCTACTTGTGGGCAAGAATCCCGTAAAAACAGTCTCTGACCCCTGTTGATTTGGTTCTTTCCTCAACTAAGTGCCTGATAATCACCCTTCACTGTGAGATACTTTTATTTATTCTACGCTGGTTCACTGGAGGACGTTTTAAAGAGGAAACTGTGTAAAAACATTTGCTACCAGCTTTAGGGAAAGAGAGGAGAGGGCAGAAAGAATGACTGGCTTGTGCCCTTGGAATGGTTATCATATTAAACCTGTGTTCCATGAACGTACTGGTTTTCTGATGCAGTTGGGTATCTTGTCTCTGGACAATGAAATTGCTATCCTCCGCCACAGAATAAATGACCTGTCAGGCTCTTTTAAGCGGTTTCAGGATGGTTAGTTTGAAGACAGCAGCACACCCTAGAGAAGGCAGGCGAGGTTTGGGAGTAGGGAAGAGTCTGCACTCAAAAGTTGCTGGTTGCGTGCTGTAGTGTTATTTGCTGTGTCATGTTGATCTAGTGCGATTTGACAGCTGCATGTGAGAGGAAGCAAAGCTGTGGGAAAGATGTACCGATGCTCCCTCTTTAAACAAACATTGGGATTCTGGCATTTTTCTGCCCATTGAAGCTCAGAACTTTTTTGATTGCCTCACTTGAGGGGAAATGGGTGGATGAAATTGGCGCATTATAAAGATAAAGGCATTGCTTATGGCAGCATGGGACAAACCCACACATACCTATCCTCGCACTTAGTTCCAATTAGTTAGCCATAGGCATGTTATCCTAATCCCATAAAGCCTCAGAGAGCTTCACACTATTTGGCTTTAGGACAATTTCGGGGATCAGGAAGCAGATACTTCTGACCCCGATAATCCCCCAGGAAGCAGGGCCCAGTGGACCCTTGGCAAACTTTGGTTGACCACCTATTGCATGCTTCTCTAGTTCAGGGCTTGCCTCTCTAACTGGCGGTTTACAAATGTTCTGGGTCCAGAAGCCATTTGAACAACAGGAAACACCCCTATTTCTCACACGGACATCACTGGCATATGTATCATCTAAGGGGAAAGTGATAGGTAGTCATGCATCGATGCCGAATCCCAAATAACCTGCGGTTCATGCGTTCTCAAGTGTGGATGGTCACATATTGTGAGAGCCCTTGTCCTCAACCAACCTATAGGATCTTCCTAGGCGACAGGGGATGCTTCTCCTGCAAGGGCTGGCTCCGTGTTTGCAGAGCCCCAGAGGTGGGCCTGCTGAATCTCTGGGCCACGTGTCTGAAGCTCAGGCACCTGCCAGCTGGGCTGTGAGTGTTGGGATCTGGCTGAGACTATTTTTTGCTTCTCAATTCCCTCCAAGCCAGCAATAAAATGGGGACTCCAGTTTGTGAAAGATACCAGGGCTACTGAACGAATCAGGAAAACTTAACCATTCTTGCCAATGGTAAAACATTTATACGTGGTAATAATTATAGGCTAATACTTGCTGCCTGGGATAAAGAGTTTAAAATGGATAAGACAGTTCATCTCAGGACTTGGAAAAATTAACACATACACATGTCTCATAGGGGCATGGCATTTTAAACCTTTGACATCATCCTGTAAAAGTGTAGTAACTAGTTACTAACCAGCAGTGGCCAGTTGATTTGGACCAAAGATTTTTATTTTGATATGTTGACTGCTAATTTCTCAACTGCACACACAGAACCAAGATTGTTTACAGACCTTTAGACAAAAACTAAAATTGTCAGTATTAAGCACATCAAATTATATAGAACTGTTATTGGGTACTGGTGAGTTGTTTTTTATTTGTTTACTATCTATTGTGTTGTTAGTCTATGATAGGCATTGGGCTAAGCCACTTGCTAGCTAGTGGCAAAAATGGGTATACTACCATAGCATAATATCAAAATTCTTGCTTTAGCAATATACACTTTTTTTTGTTTTTTGATGCATTGTCTGGGAATTGAAGCTGGGTCTCCTGCAAGCATTATAAACTTTTAAATGAATTTTAAACTAATATTGAGATCATCTACGTAGCATTGTCATTGTCATCATATGCTAATATTCAGTGTGTGTGGTTGAGAAGTTCGCAGTTCCAGGTTTAGCTGGGTAATGTCAGCAATGACTGTTGTTTCAGTTTGCTAAAGCTGCCCAAATGCAATATATCAGAATTGGACTGGCTTTTAAAGGGGGGATTTATTAGGTTACAAAGTTTCAGTTCTAAAACCATGAAAATGTTCTAATTAAGGTATCAAGAAGGAGCTCTTCTCTGGAGAAAGGCCGCTAGCATCCAGGGTTCCTCTGTCACATGATGTGTTAGTTTACAAGCAGCCGGAATGCAATATACTTGAAACAGAATGGCTTTTAAAAAGAGAGACTTTTTGAAGTTGTAAGTTTACAGTTCTAAGGCCATGAAAATGTCCGAATTACAGCTCCAACAAGAGGTTACCTTCACTCAAGAAAGGTCAATGAGTAATTCCCAATATCATCACATAGATGCATATTCATCATTTCTTAGTACATTTGCATCAATTTAGAAAAAGAAATAAAAAGACAACAGAAAAAGAAATAAAACAATAATAGAGAGAAAGAAATAAAAATAAAAAATAAAATTAAAAAAAAAAAAAAGAAAGGTCAATGAAGTTCGGAGTTTCTCTCAGCTGGGAGAG
This sequence comes from Tamandua tetradactyla, assembly GCF_023851605.1. NCBI lineage: Eukaryota > Metazoa > Chordata > Mammalia > Pilosa > Myrmecophagidae > Tamandua > Tamandua tetradactyla. The sequence continues at coordinate 174,492,436 of NC_135327.1, read as the reverse complement.
CACATGGCAGCGTCTGTTAGCTTTCTCTCCCTGCTTCTTGTATCATGAAGTGTTTTCCTTCTTCATCTCCAAAGGTCACTGGCTGTATGGATGCTATTGGTTCTCGTTGCTCTGTCAGTTCTGGTAACTCTAAAGCTTTTTCCAAAATGGTTCCCTTTTTAATGGCTCCAGTAAGCAACCCCATCTTCAATGGGTAGAGACACATCTCCATGGAAATCATCTAATCAAAAGTTACTATCCACAACTGGGTGGGTCACATCTTTGTGGAAACAATCAAGAAGATCCCACCCAGCAGTATTGAATGAGGATTAAAGAACTTGGCTTTTCTGGGGTCCACAACAGATTCAGACCGGCACACCTGGGAAGACACCTGGCAACGTCTGCTGGTCCTTCTCTCCAAAATGTTTTTCAGCTTCTGTGAGTCCTTGCTTGTTTCTTTCTATCTTAGCTTCTCCTGGTACATTTTCTTTTTAAGCTTCTCTCTCCTTGAGCTCTCTTAAAGGTGTCCAGTGAGGGGATTAAGACCCACCTTGAATGGACTGGGTCAAACTCCATGGAAACAACTTAAGCAACAGGTCCCAGCACAATAGGTATGCACCACAGAGATGGATTAAAAGAACGTAGGCTGGGGCAGGCCATGGTAGCTCAGTGGCAGGATTCTCGCCTGCCATGCCAGAGTCCTGAGCTTGATTCCCGATGTCTGTCCATGCAAATAAATAAATAAATAAATAATAACATAGGCTGGGGTACATAACAGATTCAAACCAGCACAAGCTGTGTTGCAGATAATAACGTGTCTAACCTCCCTATTGGAGCTCTATAATTTTAGATCTTAGCTGAAGGGTAACTGAAAAATAATAATAAAACAAATTAATATTGTTGAGCACTTCCTACATACCAGGCACTCTACTCAGTGCTTTATCCGTGGACTGTTGTAATAGCAACCACATGTAAAAGTCTACCTCTTTATAGATGAGGAAATTGAGGCTCCAAGGGGTCATATAGTCTATAGCTTGTATTTTAACCAGAGTCTGTGGTCTCAGATATGCTTTAACCTCAATTTACAAGATCATGTGCTTTCAGCATGTTGCATGCAAACCGACACATGCTTGTATACCCGTAAGTTGTGCTGGGACTTCACTGCACAGGGCTTCCCTTCTCTAAAGCTGTGACTGGGTTGGCTCATGAAGGACCCACAGATCAAGACCATTTCCCTTGCAGGAGATGAGCTCCATCCTCCTGTAACCACAACCACATCACCACTTCCCTTTGGCTCTCCTCCCAGCCTTCCCTCAGCTCAATTCTTGGGCTTCATCGTGGCTCTTGCTAACTGTACCTTTCGGTCCTTCTCCTTCTTTAACTCACTTTCTGAGTGGGGATGGTGGTTTCCACTCAATGTGACATTGAACAACCTTGTCTTGCCTGGCTACCCACTCTTATCACAAAGGGGCTCTCCTGCCAGCTAACACACTGCGCAGACCCCTGCTGTGTGGGCACACATCACATTCAGCTTGTGTGCGCTTAGCCACGCAAAGTCAACCTGGGGAGGGAGAGATGGAGAGGATCTCTGTTTGCCTTCCGTTTGATAAGGTGAAAGTGGGAGGCAGTTGGGGAGATGGATTAGGGCACAATGGTCAAGGATGTCTTGGAGCAGAGGTATAGATTTGGCTGCTTTTTGCCTCAGATACAGCTTTCCTTCCATCTGTGATCCTGAGTTGCACACAGTCACAGGCACAGCTCCCCCAACTCTCACACCTACACCTACACACCACCAGCTAGTGTGCTTTCATTTGTGAGAATGTGTGTCTATATGTGCATGCACACACACTTACACACACCCATACACACATACTTTGTAGTCACATCTTTCCCTACCAGTCTTCTTGCTTCTCAGAGATTCATTTCCATCAGGGTCATTAAGTGCAACTTCTGTTTTGAAATCAGGACAATGAAGAGGAGAGGCAGTGGGATGCTTTCTGGCAACTAGAAAAGATCTGAACTTTTCAGGATCTGACTTTTTTTTTATGCTCCACATCCTGCCTCTTGCACTTCCAGAGAATCTCTTTTAAGAATGAAACAGCCTAGCTATATTTGTTGGTGGGTCACCAGAACTGGGTTGTCTTCTCCATAGGTTAAGCTAGTGGCAATTTTCACATGAAAATTCAGGGTACAAAGGAAACTCCTTGGGCTTGCTCTTTGCATCCATATCGCTTGGTCCAGAGTCAAGATGGGCATTACCCCTGAATAAGTCACACTTTTGTGGCACAAAGATTATCTGTGGTGACTTGTAGGCAGAAAGCCCAGGTCAGATGGCTTCATTGCAACTTCTGCAGTGGTGGCTTCCAGGCTGGCCAACAATTCAGTGTCCTAGAGCCTTAAATGGCCATCTCTGTCCTGTGGAGTGTGGTGGCTGTGAAACCATGGTTTGGGCTCACATGCTGGCATGATGCCAAGGGATGGGAAATTTAATAGGTCATTCCTAGCTTGTGGCAAATATACTTTACCCTCTCCCTGTCCCCTTTTCCATGCATGGACCTTTACACTATCTCTGTCATGCTGATTTTAGGTCTCATGTGTCTTTTGGGTTGTCAGCCTTCAACTGAAATTCAGGGCCCTCGATCACCATGTAGTATTTGCATGGAAACAGTTTCTAAGACTCTCCACGGGTTGGAAACTAGGGAAAAGGACACCTTTCTTTGACTAGAACCTTCCACATCTGTGACTCTTTCTGCTGTGTTTCCAACAGCAGCAGCAACACACACAGGAAAGATGCAGGTGGAGAGCTGGAATTCTCAAAGCAGACTGGCTCGTCCCCCTTGCTTATAATGCAGGGTGCAAGCCTTTCCTCCACCTCACTGCTCTGGCTCCAGGATGGCGAGGCAAGGTAATTTATCCTGGACAGCTGCATTGTTCATTGCCATGGCCTTACCTCACCAGGCCTCTGCTTTTCACTCTAACTGCTTAAAATATAAACCAGACCCCTTGTCCCCACAGACAGACTCCCTCCAGAGTGGGACATAGTATGGTGTGTCATATGTCATCTGATTTGCAGCATGTTTGGGTGACTGCCAGATGGGTACAGGAGGAAGGGGAGGGCAGCTCCTAGCATGCAGAGGAAAGGGAGTTCAGTTTGTGGGGACAGAGCCTCCTGGCTGACACCAGGCACAGCAGGTGACTTTGACGAGTTGCTTGCCTCTGAGGCCCCATCTGTGGATTGGAGGAAAACCTATAAGTCACCAATCATTTTCTGGGAACTTGAGGAGTCTGGAGTCTGTTCAGGGAGTCCCTAAGCCATAAACCCTTCACTTTAGCAACACCTCTAGAGGATTTTCATGTAATTGTTCTCTCCGTTCCAAAGACTCCCTGAAAAAGTGGTTAGAAACTACTGGTACCTATTTCTCACTGAACATTGACCCTGGCCTTTGATTCACAGAGATTGTCCTTGAGCTTCAGCTTAGAGGCTGTGAGGGAAGAGAAAAGAAAGAATGCATTCCCAGGTACAGGAAAAGGCTTGGTAGGTGTGTCAATAGGTAGCCACACACAGGCTCACCTCAGGACTGTCACCTCTAGATGTGGATTTTGAGGGGCTCATTAGTGCAGAGTATCCCCAGATACAGGCAGTTGCAGCATGCAGACAGGTGCTCCATCTCCAAGGCCTTCCTCTTTCCATCTTCCTCTCTCTTTAGTGCTCCTTGTTTTCCTTCCACTCCCTAGAAAAGGCTTCTCCTTTAAACTCAGGATCTCCTCTTTTCATAGATGGTGTAATTGGGGATACTAGACTTCCAGGATGCTCGGGACCCCTCCCTGTTTTCCCGAGATGGGGTGGAGGCCACCACTGCTGTCTGAGTGAAGGCTCCAGTGACAGGGCCTTGCCTGACTGGAACAGGCTGCAGTTTGAGCAACCGTAATAAAAAGCAACTATAATGAGACTGTTTCCGTAACAACAGTCTCTTGATGTTGTCCAGACATCAGAATCTCTCCCCTCTCCCAACCTGGGTTATTTTCCTTCCTGTCTGCTCCCATCTCCCACCCTGGGGCTACTGATACACCCTCAGCAGGAGGTGTGGACCCACCACCACGCATGAGGGGCTGCATATCTCTGCCAGTTGCTGTTGCCTCCTTCTAAAGGAGAACCTCACCCTGAGTGACCAGGGAGCCCAAAGCGAGGTATACAGACTTCCTTTCCGACCCAAAGATACAGGCTAATGTGTCCAGATGCCAGAAGTGTGGCCCGAGGACCTGAGAAGTGCCCACTGTGTGGGGGAAGGGCTACTGGAGGGGTGGAGCAGGCTGGGATCCGGGGCCTCAGCTCTACCTGCTCCCTAGGGTTGGCCCCCGAACAGAGCTGCTGTGAGAAGGGTGTTGGGCCTTTGGACTTGGATTTCTCGTTCTGCCTGAAGAATCTGAGTAGGAATTTGTCTTCCTTTCCAAGTGTCCACATTTCCTCTGCTTAGAAGGACTCCGGTCATATTAGATTGAGGTTGACTCACATTGCTGTCACTTTAACTAACAAGATCTTTAAAGATCCTATTTACAGATGAGTTCATCTAAGGACCAGGGCTTAGGAAATGAATATGTCTTTGTGGAGGGTAAACGAAGTTTGGACACGGTAGGAGCCAGATGACAGATAGCCATGTGACAGAGGCAGATATTGACTTCTGGATTGCTGACAAGCCACCTCCACAATGCTATGGACTTCAGAGAAAGTGTGGCCCTGCCAGCTTGTTGTGTCCTTGTAGCCTCCCAACCTGAAGGACAATATATGCCTGTTGTTTTAACCAACCGATCTGTGGCATTTGCTGTCAAAGCCCTGGCAAACTAAAACAAGTTCTTATTGGATTTTGAGTGGTGCTGAATAAGCCTTCCTTGATTAGTTGGCAGTGATCATTAATCTCTAGAGATCTGGGTCCTCAACTTTTCCTTCTTTGTTTCCGCAGTCTGGGTTCAGTGTTTTGGGAATTTCTGTTTCTAATTGTCCTCCTCTGCTGCACAAATGAGTATCATGTGGATAGAAAAGGGGATTTTCCAATAAGGTGCTCTTCCTAGCATTTAGGGAGATGCTAGATGGAAGATTAGAAAGGTGAGGGCTACCCCAAGTCATTTCATCTCATTGTCAAGGAGGTTCAGGAAATCACAGGTTGGGTCTTGTGTTCGGGACCCTTGCCTTCCAAGGAAAGTGATGAAGGTAAGGTAGCGTCCATCTGAGTTTCTGTTCTGATAACAGAGAGAAAGTTTCAGACATCAGGCACCCACTTTCTTCTTTCAGTGGTGTTTGTGCTGTCTCCAAAGGGAAGTGAATGCTAGGCATAAAGCTCAGAAAAAAAAACATCATATTTAGGAACAGTTCTGCCTGTAGTCACATGCTTTCTCTTTCAGGTAGGTTTGATGTCTTGTCCCTGTACCTCCAGCTGCCCGATATCCGCACTAACTAGCAGCACAGGCACCAAAGCCTCTGGTACGCTTTTAGGTTGGAAGGCTTTATGTGCCTCGTCCACTCCAGGGACCCTAGAGTGATTCTAGCATCTCTTTTGTTGCTATGATAAGAGGGTGACATCAAACCAGTTGCTCTAGTAACAGGTAACTTCACTTAGTTGTCAAATGGATGAATGATATCAGTCAGAGTGACTGATTTCTTTTTTAACATTTTTGCTTTGGTGGGGGAATGTTCATAAAATTTTGGAAATGAAATACAGCTCCTAAATTTTCCAATCCAGTCAAGTGCTTTAATCTAGACCTGTTAGTCCCTATTATCCATTTGGTATGAGTATCAACCAGAACTAGAAGGAAGAAGTAGCTAGTATAATGATGCCCATATTCAATTGTAATGTATAAAAAAAAAACAGAATAACTATAAATGTATTGTGATTTCTTGCAGAGACACTACAGGGAAGAAACAATTAAAAAACAAAAAGCACTGAAATGGATACAAAGGACCAGGTTCAGGTTTTGGCAATGCCTTTTCTGGCTGTGTGACTTTGGACAGGTGGCTTCCTCTTTCCGGTCTGGTCTGTAAGCTGAGCAGAGTGAGCTACTTCACAGGGTCATTATGAGTTGTGAAGGAGAGAATATATGTGGAAGCACTTCCTGTGTTGTAATGGGCCATACAAATGCTAAATACTCTCAAGGATACTTTCTACTTATGAGAAGTTCTGCCCAGCTAGTCCTTCTCACCCATTCCCTCAGTTTTTCCATCTGTTAAATAGAGGCAGCTCTTCAGACCTCCCCCACCCCCAATCAACATAAATGCTTCCTCCCCTTACCTTCCCCACATGAAAGAAGAAAGAAAGAATAGATGTGAAAAGCTTTGAGTTCCTTGAAACCAAGGAGTGGGATAAATACCCTATATTGATTATGATGATTATATCTGGGACTAGAAAAATATGATTGCTTGGTTGCCAGTGGCAACCAGATGGAAATGCAGGAGTAGGGATCTGTGCTGTGTTGTGTGGAGAGATTCCCTGGGAACAGAAACACATTTCTTTTCTTCCTCTTTTCCTTTTAAACCCCCATTCTTGCTTGCTTGGCCTGACATTCTTGCTCTCAGGAGATGTGGGCAGTTATAAAAGAGAATTGGGAGGAGGTTGCAAAGAAGACTGACTGGGGGAGGGTGCCAGCCAGGGTTCCTTCTTTGGGAACACCGTGAGGGGCTGGTTAGACTTGCTTCCTTCACCAGTCACATTCCCCCCTGTAGGTGCAGACGTGTGAAGTCTAGCCGAGCGGCAGTGAGGGGAGCAGATGGGGTGGCTGGACCAGGCTAGAGAGGAGAATACCACTGTGGGGAAACATAGACCCCCTACAGGAGACTGGGAAGACAGTGGGTGGGGGAGAGTCCAGCACAGAGGCGGTGGGTAGGAGGTCTGGTGAGGCTCTGGGCTTGCTTAAAGCTGCTTCCTCCTAAGCTGAAATAGAAGTCTGAGGTGGACATTGACTATGAGAGGAGGGGCCCATTCTTGTCTCAGATGGTGAGCAAAACCTCAGCCATGCGCTGAATCCTGTCTTTAAGTCTGGGCTGAACATGCATCTTCTCATGGACCTCACTTAACTCCTGTCCTTGTGACATGGTCACGAGGCCAGGGAATGGTGAGGCCAAGATGGGAACTCATGGCTGCCTGCATCCAAAGCCTGTGCTCTTTGTGCCATGAGGGTGATAATTTGCCGGAGAGGTCAGAGGCCCAGTGAGTAGCCAGTCACCACATCTTAAGCATGAGATACTGATAGAAAGACTTTGTAGGTTAGGGAGGTCCTGGACTTGCCTGCCTGTCAGAGGCCTTGGCTCAAATCTCTCTGCAATGCCCCTGTATGTCTAAAGAAAGAATGCGCTTGGTCTTTGGTGAGGACATTTCTCTCTCCCTCTTACGATGTGGGGGCTGTGGGTCTTCTGTAGACCACACTGGCTTTCTTGACGAAGGTCCTGTGTGGAACTATTCATTTCTGGTTCCTGGATGCTGCCAGCCGGCTGTGGGGAGTGATCAGGAGGGCGTGTGTTGGCTTCCTGAGATTGTGATGAGGGCCCTGCCATCCAGGGCTTGGAGGGTGAGAAAGGAGGGAGGTGGGGATTGTACAAGACTGGCAGTGTCCCTTCTACCTCTCGGCTGGAGAGAAGCTACTCTGGCCCAAATATGACTCCTGACAAGTTGATAGAACTTAGCCCCTGCTTATATAGAAAAATGTGGTGTTTATCTTGGCACTCAGGGAATATTTTTACTAGTTACGCACTGATCTAGCATTTTTAAGGCTATTTTGGTATAAAACTAATAATAATGTTTAACGTTTATTGAGCAGTTACTCTCTGCCAGGTACTGGGCAGCACGTTACATGTATAACCTCATCTAAACGTCACAACAGTCTATGAGATGTGTTATTATTACCTCCATTTCACAGATGAGGAAGCTAACCCCTAGTTTAGAGTTTCTTTAAATGGACTCCTTACTCACTTGCGCCTTTATTTTACTCTGCTGCCATATCATTTTTCCATTTGTCATTGCCACCCAACCACCTTTGTTCAGAATATCCAACGCCTCCCACCATCTGTAGAAGTTTGAATTTCTTTGCCTGACATTCTTGGCCTAAATGATCTAGATAAACATAACTTTTGGTTCTTAGCACTCATTATTATTCCTCAAGCTGAATACATGAATCATCAGAACTTTATCAGTGTTCTTATATACTCCTTCATGACTGAGACTCTTGCTAGCTAATCCCTCTGGCTGGAATTTCTTCTCTTCTCCCTTCTTGTGCCCCACCTGTACATGCCCAGACCCACTCATCTTATCAGGCTTAGCTCAATTGCCTCCAATGTCATTGAGCCTCTTTTGATGTTCTCAACTGGGCACAAGTTCTCCCTTCTCTGAACTTGCATAGGATTTGATCTGCTTTTTTTTTTTAATGTCTCTGAATATTTCCATCTTGTGCATACATTCATTTACTCGTTCATTCAGTAGACATTTACTGAACCTCTCTTATGTTTCCCTGCAATGCTGGGTGCTGGGGACAAAAGAGGTATTATTGGCTCCAGCTCTCAAGGTACTAACTGTGTGGAGACTTGTTCTCAGTTTGTGTCTGATATCCTGTGTCCAATTTTCATCTGGCATGGTGCCATAGTAGGCATTCAACTTGATACATTTGTTTTGAATGAAGGGAGATGCTTGATACTCTCTGCTGTTAAAAGGAGAGGCAGCAGGAGGAGGCAATAGTAAGTTGGGTTGTGCTGAATAGAAAGCCAGGAGTTTTGTCCTTTACTACCTTATATGCCAGGGAGACCCCCTGCCTGGTGAGAGGAAAATTGGAGCGGAATCCTTTTCCCATTCCTTTTTGGGAAGGATTGCTTGACTGGCTGGGGAAACATTCTTCTACTTGTCCAGTTCTCTTTGGAACTGGGTACTTACAGATGCCAAGGATATTTTGAGCAAAACTTGCAGGGATTGCTTGATGACCCAGCAAAGACCGACCACCACAACTCTCCAAACTCCCTGTTGTGTACGTGCAGTCAAAGAAGGGTTAAACTTTGGATGTGGAATAATCAGAAGAGTACAATGTCTTTGAGTAACACGCTAGAGCAGGGATTGGTAAACTCCAACCCATGGGCCAGAGCCAATCCAGGCCTGCTGTCTTTGCATGGAACACAAACTAAGAATGGTTTTGATACTTTTTAATGGTTGGAAAAAAATTAAAAGAAGAATGATATTTCCTAATGCCTGAAACTTACATAAAATTCAAATTTCAGTGTTCATAAATAAAGTTCCATTTCATTTCGTTTGCTTACATATCATCCTTGGGGGCTTTCACAGTACAAAAGCAAAGTTGAGTAGTTGCACAAGAGACCATAGGACCACAAACCTTAAAATATTTACACTCTAGCTCTTTACAGAAAAAGTTTGCTGACCCTTGTTCTAGAGGACAAAGTTCTTCCTAGAATCATCATTTCTGGTCAGGAATAAAGAGCTCTCCTGCTCTCTCAGTGCATAGGGCCAGCCAGGTGTGGGTATAGGAATCAAAGGCTGGTGTTAAGTCCTGAACATAGATGAAGCTCTGGCCTGGGGGTTGGAAGTCTTTACCTCTCTGGGTTTTGGATGAAACCTTTGGTGATCCAGCAAAGACTGACCACCACGACTCTCCAAACTCCCTGTTGTGTACGTGCAGTCAAAGAAGGGTTAAACTTTGGATGTGGAATAATCAGAATGGGTCTTTGTACCTCATTTGAAAATGAGAAGCTAATTAGACTAAAGGCCCTATAAGACCCTCTTCTTCCTCTTAGGCAGGTCTGGCTTTCTGGTCTACCTGGCCTGTTCTTAGACTGTGGTCTATTGCATGAGGACAGCTCTGGGCAACTCAGGCTGATCTAAAGCCTTGGGAGAGCAGTGTGAGTCCCGGCTCTGCGTGCAGGGGGAGGGCAGGAGCTCCTCTGTCCCTCCCCTCCAGCAGCACCCCAGCCTTTGCACCCTAGTGCTCACCAAGAGCACCATCCTTTTTCCTCACATTGATCCCTTTTTGGACTCAGTTCAGCTTTTTTTGAGGCGGCTGAGATTTTAGGGCGGACTGTAATTATGTAATTCTTCCTCGTTATCTTTTCTAATTGTTCTCAGAGCTGTTTCCTACACTGATTGGAAACAATTGCAGGCAGGGAATGAAGTGGGAGGTAGACGGAGAGCCTGGCAGCTGGCCAGAGCCAGGCTGTCTGGGGGCGGGCGGCCCCGGTGTAGGGCTGGTGATGGAGAGGGCGCAGGGGTGGTTACAGAGAGGGCCACGCAGGGCCAACCTGCCCCTCACATCCCCTGGCGTCTGAGCAGGGGTGGTGGCAACAAGGAAGCACTCGTTGAGGTGTTTGGAGCTTCGGTTTAATCATTCAAATATGATGATAAACCTGTCTTCTGCTCCCAGGCCCCAGAGATCTGGCTGTTTTCCCTTTCTCCACTGCCTCCGTGACGTTGGTAGCGCTCCCTTGGGATTCTGCCAGTGGCCAACAGGGAGCAAGGTCCTCCCTCCCGGCATTGAATTGTTTGTGTTTTCTCGACAGAAAATAAAGAAAAAAAAAAAGAAGTAACTCTTGAGCTATCCATCACCCCAGGAAGCCAGGAAGGTCTAGTGGAGGGGATAACATGGGCATTCCTTGCTGATTTTGGCCTGCACTGGTGAAATGGGGCCCTTGGTGGGTTATCCTTGGAAGACGATCAGAGGTGCTGCCTTCTTTGGACCCCAATCCCAAGAAAGAGACCCAAATAAATGCCTCGTGACCTTTTCTTTCTGTGGGGACTGCAGCCCCGGGCTGCACAGTTCTCTGCCCTCGGCGGGGCCAGGCGAGGAGAGGCCCCTGTGCAGGTCAGGAGGGGGGTTCTCAGGGCCTTCTCCATCCCCTCTAGTTTCTCAGTCTGGGATGACAATGCTCCCCACCCCCCACCCCCATTCCCCCTCTCGCCTCCTCTGTGGAAATGCTCTGAGTTTCCTAGAAAAGAAAGCCCCGATGAGAAGAGGTCGCCCGCATTGCCTGTGGCGTTTGAGGTTCTCTCCCTGGCACCTGATAGGCACCATCTCTTTTAACATCACCAAACCCTCTGAGGTAGGGGGATTATCATTCCCATTTTACTTTTGAGACAGAAGAATTAAATTCAATTCTGCAGGCGGATCATGGTGGCTCAGCAGGCAGAGTTCTTGCCTACCATAACCAAAGACCTAGGTTCAATTCCCGGTGCCTGCCCATGCAAAAAAAGAAAAATCAGTTCTGCAAACATTTATGAAGCATCCATTGTGTGACAGATACTAAAGAAGACATTGGGTATGGAAAATGGAGTAAGACTGAGCTCTTCCCCAGGGCCCTTGGCTTTCCAGGTATATGGGGATGTTTGCCCAGTGCTGGAGCTGACATGTGTCTGACCCCAAAGGTCTTGGCAGCAGACCCTGAAGCTTCACAGGAAGGCTGAGACTCATTACCCTGGAAGCTCTACTGCTTCCTTCAAGGAGTCAGGCCAGACTCAGGTTTTGTGGGGGTGGGGAGCAGGAAGACTTGTCTCTGGCAGGCATGGGAGGTGCAATGCCATCGGTTCTGTTTTGCTTCTGATTCTCCTCTGTCTTTATGAGGCCTGGAGCTAGAGAGGGGAGAGAAGGAGTAGAGTGTCAGGGGTGCTAGCGGAGTGCAGGGTCCCTCCACTTCGGTCCCTCTGGGTACTGTTAAGGTCCTGAGCAGACTGGCTGGGGCATGTCCATCTGGCATCCCATTTCTCTTAGGATTTTAAGGTCTGGGTTGAAGGGGTGGGAAGAGAGCCCTGTGGGACTTTGTGTCCCAGACAAGCTCTTTCCTCTGAACTGGCAGAACATACAGCATTGCAAAATCTCAGACAGTTGCCCCACTCGGGTGTTGCTTTGATTCCCAAGATTGCTTGAATCTCTTACCAAGTTTAAAGCTTGTGAATGTCCTTGGGTAGGGATATCCAAGAATCTCTGTCCGATTTCGGAGCCAAGTCCCCTCCTCTGCCCATTTCATGTTCAGTCAGCTGAGGTAGGTCCCAAGGGGACATATTTAGGCCAGTGCTTCTCAACCTTTTTTTCACTATCAGCATTCCCTCCCTCCCCTCCAACACACACTAGAGAAAAATTGAGTTTATATTCTTCTGAACAAGAAGGCATACCATACTAAGGAATGAGAATGTGTTGGGTAGGGTTGAGCTTTGGAGGGCCACAGACCATTGTAACATGTAATATCTTTTTTGCCCCTCCTACCCAAGAACCAATTCTCACCCCCTCAGGGCTGCTTTCACTCCCAATGAGAATGCACATCCTAGGCTTTCTGAAAACTGGTTAGAAATTGTAATTTCCCTGTGATCTCACTTAAAATGCAGAAGCAGGAGCATCATGAGCTATGGGTTCAAGGACAGAGGCAGGTGTAAAATATGCTACTGGGGTGAATCACTTCCCATCTCTGGGCCTCAGTTTTTCTATTTGTAAAACTCAAACACCTGCTGCTGCCCCTCACCTGAGGCTACAGCCGGGGTGGAGCCTGCATGGCCAGCCCTGACCAAAGGTATATGCCTGTCGGGGCGGGAGGGTGGGGGGGAGACAAGAAAGCTCTACTGTCCTGTTCTTCCCACAACTCCCAGCACAGTGGCCCTGGAGGGGGACCAATGCCCACCCCCTCGGCCTTTCCCTCCCTGCAGGCAGCTGTCCTGGTGGTCCCTGTGAGCTTTGAAGGGCTGGTGTAGGGGGTGGCAGGTGGGGTCTTTGGGGTGAACAGGGGACGCTGTGCAGCCACTCTGCAAATCTTCTCCTCAGCCTCCCCTTATACAGCCCCAGTAGCACACTGATTTCCCTCTGTGGGGGAGGCCTTCTTACCCCTTCCCTGGGCAGGAATCCCAGGGTACTGAGAGGCTGGAGAAGCCAGCAACAGCGCTGTGATGCTTTCCCTCTAACAGGCTCCTTGATGCCTCCAGGTCTGAACTTTAAGTGTTTCTTCAATTTCAGCAAGGGAGTCAGGGCTACTGAGCACATCAGGAGCCTGAGCAGGAAGCCGAAGGGCTGCAGAAACCCTACCCCCACCCCCACCCCATCACACTGATGGATATTTTTTTATTGTTGTTATTCCCCTGTTATTTATTTATTTTTAATCCATACATTTTATGCATCTGTCCATACTGTAGATAAAAGAGGCATGAGACACAAGGTTTTCACAATCACACAGTCACACTGCAAAAGCTGTATCATTACACAATCATCTTCAAGAAACATGGCTACTGGAACACAGCTCTCCATTTTCAGGCAGTTCCCTCCAGCCTCTCCATTACACTTTAACTAAAATGTGATCTATATAACGCATAAGAATGACCTCCAGGAAACCTCTTGACTGTTTGAAATCTCTCAGCCACTGACAGTTTATTTTGCCTCATTTCACTCTTACCCCCTTTTGGTCGAGAAGGATTTCTCAATCCCTTGATGCTGAGTCTCAGCTCATTCTAGGATTTTTGTCCTACATTGCCAGGAAGGTTTGCACCCCTGGGAGTCATGTCCTACGTAGAGAGGGGGAGGGCAGTGAGTTTGCTTGTCGTGTTGGCTGGAGAGAGAGAAAGAGGCCACATCTGAGCAACAAAAGAGGTTCTCTGGGGGTGACTTTAGGCCTAATTTTTAGTAGGCTTAGCCTATCCTTTGTAGGGATAAGTTTCATATGAACAAACCCCAAGATTGAGTGCTCAGCCTATTGCTTTGGTTGTCCCCACTGCTTCTGAGAGTATCAGGAATTCTCCATATGGGAAATTTGAATTTTCCCCCTTTCTTACCATTCCCCCAAGGGGACTTGGTAAATATTTTTTTTTTTCATTGTTCAAATCACTCTGGGATTTACACTGATGGATATTTTAATGGGAAGCACAAATGAGAAACAGCTTTCTGGAATTTGGCTTTTGCTCCTTTCTCTGTTTCCTCAAATACTTCTTTCTTCTCTACTTATCCTCTCTCTTCTCTCTTTGTTCCCTTCCTTTTTCTTCCTTTTTGCATTGTTGTCTAGCAGTGGGTCTGCCAGTTTTCCTGCCTCTTATTTACACATAGCACTTAAAGACAGGTACCCTGATGGAAGGGCAGGTCTTGAGGTGGGAGTGAAGGGATGGGAGAAGGAGGAGTGGATAGAGGGGCCCTTAATTCCAGTAAATAGAAATTAACCCTTTCATGGCCCAAGGAGGTCAGGCAGCCACTTCCCTTCCCTTCCCACCAAGGTCATAAAATCTGCTTCTAACTTTTACCAATTCCCCTGCTAGTACCAGAAACCCACAATTAGCTTTAAAAGTGTCTCCAAGCTGTGGCCAGTTAGAAATTTATGACTGTTTTTTTTAAAAGCTATCCTTTAAAGTGGCTAATTAGGTGTATTTCTCCAATGGTAATTTAAAAAATGCTAATTGGTCTGCACTTTGGAAGGAGAAGAAAACTTTCCCCCTTATTATCTTGGCACTAGGGAGACATAGAAGAGATTGACACAGCCTGAGTGGTCGGTGTGGCCTCCAAGGAGAGGGGCCAGGCGCCTGCCCTTTTATGGATTTGGCAGTGAGCTGGGGGCTGAGGAGAATGACTTTCTGAGTGCCAGAGAGTGGCCCCACGTGTCTAGAAAGGGAGACCAGGGTAGGGTGGAGCAGTCAGTGGCTCACATTCCAGAGTGCCCAGACGCCCAGACCTAGCGTGCACATGACAGAAGCTTTCACAGTGCACTTCCAGGGAGGATGCAGGGCGGGGGCAGGGAGCCCACTCTAGCCAGGATACTGCCCTAACACAAAACTTAATAATTGCCAAACTACACTCTAGCAGAATATGCTATCTGGAGGAGGCTGTTTATTTCAAGGCAAATATAGATTTTATCAGAAGGGGGAAGGGTCCCTGGTGTATAATGACCTCACTTTGGAGAAGGGGCCAGTGACAAAGAACCCTGGGACAAAGGCTGCCCAGGGAAAGAAGCTGTGTCATCAACATTCTGCCTGGCCTGGCAGGGAGGACGGCGACTGCAGAATCTAGCTCTTTATGAAGGGATGGTGAAAGACCTTAGCTGGAGTGGACATTCTCAAGTTGCTGATGCTCCTTCACCTCCCTGCAAGTAAGGCAGTTGCTGTCTCTGCAGCTGAACTCCCTCTTCAGCCTCTCATCCACCACTTGTCTTGGAACTTGGGAGTTAGCTGTATGTTTCTCGGATCTGCCACTTTTCCAACAGCAGCCCGGGGATGGGGCAAAATCCAGCCCAGGGAAACCAGGACAGGCCAGCAGAACCAATGTGTAAAGCCACCGCGCCTGCATTTCCCAGATGTGGGTCTGCTGGAGTCAGAATGCGAGGCTCTTCTTGGGGCTAGTGAGTCCACTGGGATCCCTGGGTTTGGATTTATTGGTTGTCCTCCATGGGGCATCTCAAGAGGAGCAAGACACAAAAGCTCATCAGATAAATCCTGGATTCCTTGGTTAGGATAAAAGGGTGTGTTCTGGGGGAGGGCCGGGGGAACATCGCCTGAGGGTGCTCTGCGCAGGGACGCCTGATGTTGAGTGTGCATGATCCTAGAGAGCTGTCATGTTTTCCTCTTGGCCCAGATGCTGGTGACTCTAGTCTTGTCATCCCCATGCATTGCTATGCAAATAACACAATTATGAAGACACAGGAAAAGGATAAACAGAAAATGTTCTGTGGCAACGAGAGTGGGCGGGAAGACCAGTCGCAATCAGATATTTTGTATCCAATAATTCCAGGAAAGAATGGAATTCCAGACAGAGATTCCAGGTCAGTTTAAAGCCCTGTGCTTTTGTAGAAGGAAGGCATGTTCAGTCATTAACCCAATTACTCAATTTGTTTTTTGACATAAGCCTTGATCAGGGTTCTCTTATAGCTCATCCCCTCTCTTTGGCTCTAGTACTATCTCTGGGAAAACCAAATGAAAGTGTGACCGGGGTTCTAGCCCCAGATACTGCAAATCTCTGTAGCCCCTTCTCTGCTCTGCTGGCGAACTCAGTTTATTCATCAGCATAAATGGGGGTGGGGTGGGAAATATCCCTTGCATTATCTCTGCAGCCTTGTGACAGATTGATTAGGATCCTTGAGGGTGGGTGGAGCAGAATTTGAATCCTGTCCTCACACTGCCCAGCTGGGTGAGCTTGGGAGAATCACTTCACATGTAAGCTTTGGTTTGTTGGGAAGATCAAATGAAATGATGTGGAAATTATGCAAAGTGGAATTATCTACTTGACATGATTGTTGTAAAAATGAGATAAGATGAAAGATGCAAAATATCCAGCACAGTTCTGGGAATGTGGAGCCGTCCACAAGGGAAGCTTTCATCTTCTTACTGTCCTTTCCTGGGTAATTGCAAGGCGCTAACACAGGGGGAGGCTGGAGAGAGTGACTAGAGCTCAGGGGGTCATGTAAGGAATTTCGAGTGACCCCAACAGGCTAAAGGGACAGCAATGATAAATGTTCTTATTCTGAACCCACCACATGGTCCAGTTTACTCTCCTCTGCCTCTCCAAGTCTAATGAGGTAGAGAAACCTGGCTCCTTTGGCAATAGGAGGCTTTGCCTGGTAAGTCTCTCCTTCAGAGGTTTCCTGAGGTGCTGGGTCACCTAATTTGCCCATCTTCTGTATGTCCAAAGTTACCTAACCTTCCTGATTCTCTATGCAATGGGGTAATAACCCACTTTATGGAGTAATTATAGGGATTAGGAGAGATAATGTATGGCTGGGAGCTCTTGGATCTGGGCCTGACTCTTGAAAAATGCCCAATGAAATGTTACTTCCTTTCCCTCTCTATATATAGCTAATAAATGGGCAACCACATATCTGACTAAGCACATCACTAATTAGCCTGAAGAATGAAGGAGACACGAAAGGATCAACAGCCAGGCCGTTAGATAGGACCAATGAAAATCCATCTCTGGATGAGTTTCTGATGGGCAATTAAGATAATTAGGATGTATTATATACCTGAATTCAAATAGGGATAGGTCTCTGTAAGATTGGCTGTGTGGAAGAGTGGAGAGTTCTTAGATTTTAGAAACAAACCTGGTTTTGAATCTCAGCTTTATGATATACCAGCTGTGTGACTTTGGGCAACTCGTCTTTGAGCCTCTTCATAGGTGTCCATAAATGGGAAGAGTGAAATATTATTGTGGGTGTAGAAGCCCTGGCAGCACACACAGTTGATCCCCAGTGGATGTGCGTTTTTGTTCCCCAAGAGATGTTCCTTTTCTTCCCTCCCTCTTCTCCGAGAGCCTCAGATGAGCAGTTCGGTGTGGATAAGGCATGAGTTTCTCTGCTGTATGTCATAGTCTTTGGATCACACATGTGTAGAACTACACACAGTGCTGGGTACCTGGGCTCATTGTTTATCCTGTTTCCTGGCCCTTGGAATGGTGCTGGACTTATGGTAAAGACTCACAACATTCAGGGATCAACTGAATGCATCAGGTCCCAAAGTAACAGTATTTGTCCATGAGCAAAGCGTCTATTTTACCATGACTTCCCTGTGATGCACTCAATGCACTTTTAAGACATTACTTCATTGTGGGGATCATTTTAGAGGCATTATTTGATCTACTTTACAGACAAGGAGGCTGAGGGATAGAGAAAGACAGCAGCTTCTGTCTGTCAAAGAGAAGCAGTGGTGTATTAGACTGCCAGACCCTGATTATAGTGCTTTTTGTAGTAACTCAATTGCTGTCTCTAAACATAGGCTCTGGGATTCACTTGGGTATCTCCAGGGTTCCTCTGGGGTACTGAGAATCAGGCCTTGACCCTTCAATGCACTATTGGTTGAGGTAATAAAAATGCTGATAACAATATCATTTTGAGCATAAAGCTTTAAGTTTTATGTTAGATATTTTGCAGCCTTTATCTCATTTCATTTATTTTTTATTATGATTTTTTTTTTTTTTGCATGGGCAGGCTCCAGGAATCAAACCTGGATCTCCAGCACAGCAGGCGAGAACTCTGCCACTGAGCCACTCTTGCCCACCCCATCTCATTTCATTTTTGCAGCCATCATATGAGGAAGATCTTTCCATTTATTGGTAAAGTTCTGGTTAATAATGTTAACTAACAGAGTAAAGAAGACAATGAGGTTTAAATTCAGGTACATCAGCCCTACATAAAGCCTGCTCCTCTCCTGACATCACCCTGGACAAGAGGGGAAGGGGGAGAGGATGGAGGCTGCTCTAAGGGCAGAGGAATGATGAACATATGGAGTGGAATCCAACCAAGGTACCAAGCCAGGGGTGAATATGGAGAGAGTGGTACTTAAAATGTCAGATGCCAAATCAGGGAGAAACTAAGTTGTGCTCTTACTTTGTAGGGAAACTTGGCACCTACTTTTTAAAAGAGTTCTCATTCCTACTTAGGTGCATGAAGATGAATATATTTTTGTTGTGCTGAGGCACCAGGGACCCTGTGGCTTTAGGTTAGCTGATGAGGCTGAGTAGGTACCAAGGAGAATCTATGGGTGGCCTTGGGAGTTGATTGCATATATGAACCAAGCAAAGGCTTGGAAGGGGCAGAGGCTCTCCCACCTTCCACTGGACCAGTAGGTTCTGGAATCTCCTGGCTCACAGGAGATTCATGGAGAAGACAAGAAAATAAAGAGACATTTCAAGTTAGAGTGATAAAGCCATGACACGAGAAAGTACGTTCTCCCTGAGGAATCAGTTCAGGGGAACAGAGACCATTATATATATATCTTAGAACTCAAAATCTTATGCAAGAACTCAGAATTCTTATACAAAGGGACAAGATCGAAATAGGCTTGCCTTTGATTCATGTGAGTCTGTAGCAGAGGTTGTTGGGCCTCCCTACATCTCATCCTATCATAGATCCCTGGAGAGAAGAATTAGCAACATGCCACAAGCGTTGGTTGTTATTGTATGGTCAAAGGATCTATAATCCATGGCCAGAAAATCCAATCTGTTGTCTCTTTTCATATGGTCAGGAGGTAGAAATTATTTTTTATTTATTTATTTAAGAGTTAAAATATATCTCAGAAGAATATTACATGACACATGAAAATGACATGAAATATTTTTTGCATTCATAAGTAAAGTTTTATTAGAAACTCAGCCACACTCATTCATTTTCTTACTATCTATGGCTCCTTTTGTGTACAATGGCAGAGTTGAGTAGTTGTGCCAGGGACAAAACAGGCTGCAAAGCCAAAAATATTTACTATCTGGCCATTTACAGAAATGAGTGCTGACCCCTGTTCTCATCCAGTTTTTTTCAAACTATGGGTCACAACCTGCAAGTCAGCCATGAGTAAATTTAGCAGATCATGACCAGCATTAAAAAAAAAAAAAAAAGAAAAGAAAATTGGGCAGAAAATACTAGAGGGCGTCACTTGTTGTAAGACTACTTTTCTCCTTCAACTTTTATTTTAATTAAACATGCATGTTTGTATTTGGTCATGATATGAACTTTTTTTCTTATTATGGGACTTGACAAAACAAACAAAAAACCAGAAAGCAACTGGTCTAAGTGAACCTAGGGAATTTACTGTTGTTCTCCCAAATATCTGCGATGCAATTTTGATACGTGCCCCCTAGCGTAGTGTCCTTCTGCTCTAGGCAGCCGTTGTCTGCTGTGCAAGCTGAGGTGGAGGAAGCATGATTCTCTGCTGCATTTCTCTCTCCCAGAATCTTGGGGTCAACTCTGCCCACGAAGTGATGCACGACCCCAGGTAGAATCCTCTCTGTGTTTTCTCCCAGTCTTTTCCCCCATGAAGAGGGAGGTCTCCATGTTCCCAGAGGGAATGAATGAGCAGTGTTCACTCGTGGGCAGAAAGAGGAAAACAGACAAGTAGCAGAAACAAGGACATGGAGCTCCCTTCTTGACCCCTTTGACTGACAGCTCATATGGGAGTGATGGGGGTGGGGGTGGGGGGTGAGAAGCAAGATCTGAGAAGGCTTTGTGTTTACAAACATATTGGCCAAAGTGTCACGGATGGAATTGAAAAACATCAATAGAGATCGATGGGAACAAATCACTGGCCCCAGCCATTAAAAATAAAGTAAATCCAGCTTGAAGGAAGTAAAAGAGGAGAATCTTTAGAGGATGGAAATATAGTTACACATTCTCCTCCCTCTCTTCTCCTTCCCCGCCCCCTCTCCTCACTTTACCCTTGTCTTCCTTTATTTACCTCCTGCTCCTCCTCTTGCTCATCACTGACAATTTTCCTGTGTACAATGGAAGGAAAACCATTGATTTGTGTAAGAGCATTTGCCATAGTTTTAGAGGCAGGATTAGAACAGGGCTACTTGCTCTCCTCTTCCATTCTCTCAGCTGTGACCAGGGTGGCTGTTGAATTTCAAATTGTGAGTTTGTGAACAGGTACACAAGCTTCATATTCTGAGACATTTACCACAGATTTCCTCTGGAAAGACCTTAAACAACTAGGTAGCAAAGGTTATTATAGTATGATATGCTTTGCCTGAAGCAAATATTCCAGGAATTAAAGCTAAGTGGGTTGGGTCCGTCATGGTTTGCTATCCTTTGGACTGCCAGGGAGTTGTGTTCAGCAGGGGACTTTTACCTTCTCATTATGTGGGAAACAGATATACCTTCCTATAAAGCTGGAGCAGTGACTATACAAGGACTCCAAGAATTCGATGTGGATTTGCTGCTGTGGTCAGAGGGACAGGTGTAGATATTTGCAATGGAGAACCTGGGGTACAGGATGAATGAGTCTTGACGGGCAGTAAGAAAAATCTTTCCAGGTCAAGTCACTTTTAGAACATGAGAAAGTTATCATCTTGATTACAAAGAACTACAGGAGGATGCTGGATCTAGGGCTGCTGAGAAGTGTAGGTGGGCCCAGGCATCCAGGGGGGCAGCGCTGGCCGGGTGGTTGGCTGTGGATGACCTGTACAGACTCTTCAGTGTGCAAAATTTCTCAGTCCAAATCAGCTCAAGAAATTTTATATAAAGAAATGACTGATTAGGGGAATTTTGTCCAAACAAACAAAAGGAAACAAGAGGAACTTTAGAGGCTGAGTGTTGGGCAGTTGCAGAGTAAGCAGTGCCAACATAGGACTTAAGCTGATAGATATGGGACCCAGCAAGAAAGTGGCACTCAAGCCCCAAGGAGTAAGCCTGGCTTCTTAGCATGACAACAGCAGACTGGGGATGGACCACAATAACAGGTTTAGTTCTGATAATCTCTTCTCTTCATTCTCTCTCTCTCTCTCATTTATTCATTCATTCTTTGTATCACTTGTTTATTATATGCCAGGCATTTGTTTCTACACATCAGGAATTCAGATTTAAAAGATGCAGAAATAAAATATCCGCCCTTAAGGAATGTGTGAGCTAAAGCATTACCTTATTCCTTATCTGCCAGACAAGTTTTTATCTTGAGGTTTCTCATTTCGCCACAACATAACTTCACCATTTAAATGATGGAATTTGTAGTTTGAGAGAATACGAAGAGTCTGAAAAGTGGAAAAGGAGGCAGCCCCTGTCCCAAGTGCAGGCTCTCCGAAGAGAGGAGCAAACGTGGTTTTTCAGGCAATGTAGATAAAATGTCCTGACAAGTGGGAGATGCTCGAGCCTTCAATTCAGGTCCCCTTCTGCCACTTTCCCGGCTGTCAGAGGCTCCTGCATAGCCCTGGCTGGTAAGGGCGATGTCAAGAGTGTGGATTGGCCGTGGTATTTTTTTTTAACATTTTTTATTATGAAATATAAATAAACAAAAAAACAATAAATTTCAAAGTACATTATGACAAGTCATTATAGAACAGATTTCAGAGTTTGGTATAGGTTACTGTTCCACAATTTTAGGTTTTCCCTTCTAGCTGCTCCAAAACACTGGAGACTAAAAGAAATATCAATATAATGATTCAGCAGTCATATTCATGTGTTAAATCCTATCTTCTCTGTTACAATTCCTCCTTCTCCTTAGATCCTTCTCCCAAACTTTAAGGGTCTCTGGGCTCTTCTGTTTCTAACTTTTTCATGTTGGAAAAGGGTATCGATTACGTGGGATAATAAGGTAGGACTAGTTCTTGGAGAGGCTGGCTTTGCTGGGTTTCAGGATTTATATGGCCTAGGAAGTTGTAGATTTCTGAAAAGTAATCTTTGAGTGTGAAACCTTTGCAGAATCTCAGATAGAGCCCTAGGTGTTCTTTAGGGTTGACAGGAATGGTTTTGATTGGGTTTGGCAAACAATGGTAACCAGCAATGTCTAGCTGAAGCTTGTATAAGAGTAGTCTCTAGAATAGCCTCTTGACTGTATTTGAACTCTCTTAACCACTGATAACTTATTTTGTTATATTTCTTTTCCCCCTTTGTTCAGGAAGACATTGTCAATCCCATGGTCAGGGCCAGGCTCATCCCTGGGAGTCACATCCCACATTGCCAGGGAGATATCATGTCCTCTGGATGTCATGTCCCACGTGGGGGGAAGGGTAATGATTTTCCTTGCAGAACTGGGCTTAGAGAGAGAGAGAGGTCACATCTGAGCAACAAAGGAGATTTCCTGGAAGTAACTCTTAGGCATAACTATCGGTAGGCTTAGGTTCTGTGCTACAGAAATAAGCTTCACAGAAGCAAGCCTCAAGATCAAGTGCTTGGCCTATTGATTTGGGAGTCCCCAATATTTGAGACAGTATCAGAGGTTTCCCCAGTGGTAAAGCTTAATTATTCCATATTTTTTCTCCTGTCCCTCAAGGGAGTTTGCCAGTACATTTTAATTAACTGCCCAACATACTCTGGGATGCATTTGGATATTGCCTGTACCGAATTACAAGCCCTCATTCCCATTCTGGGCTCCATGTGTTTGGGTTGTTTAAATGAGCCATCCAGATAGGTTGTTAGATTATGCACTACAGAAATTTAGGTTTTGGACAAAATAAACCTCTATCCTTTGTTCTCATAAAGTAGGTGAAGTTGTAAAACATAGGTAATGTCATCCTTACCCCTGAAATCTGCTTCACTTTAGTCCTGACCTGATTGGTTTCCTATCTCGAATTGAAGCCTGATCTCCTTTTCAGTTTTTTTTTAACAATTGTTGTATGTAGCAATGCTGACATTCAGAGCTGCAGAACTCCAACTCTGAGTCCTAGGTGTCATACAGGTAGCCAAAATTCCAGGGATATACCAGGTTATACATGTATAGCACAGCATCTCAAAACCTAGAAATACTGTTGACAGGTCTGGACTAAATGTGACTGCTATAAGACCTTACAATCTAGGTGCCAATTTTCTTATAGGGGTTTTCTAAAAGAGATCATACAATATTTGTTCATTTGTTTCTGGCTTGTTTTGCACCACATAACATCCCCAAAGTTCATTCACCTGTTGCATGCCTAATAACTTCATTCCTTTCATAGCCGCACAATATTCCAACTGTACACCAGAGTTTGCCATCTTACTTCTCAGTCATTGTATCCTTCAGCCATGTCCATCCATTGGGCATCATGGATAATGTCCAAAGTCAACAATCCATGTCTCACATTATCCTCATTTAGTTGTAGAATCATCAACACTTTCATTTTTAGATAATTTTCATTGCTCCAAAGAGATAAATAACTGATAAACACACCTTCACCAAATAGAAAGCCCAAACCTCCCCTTAACTATTGTCCTTTCTCCCTGGTTTTATACCCGTGGTGTTGCTGTGGTACTGTTGGTGTCTCTCTGCGAACTATAAACAATAGCATGCAATAAAGTTTTCCCACCTACGCCCCTCTATTATTGACCCTTTGTGCAAGATTCATGCTTTTGAAGTAGTTTATGAAGATCTTACTTATATTTGTAGTGTTAATCAGTGGGATACATGGCCCTATACAACCTCTTTCAATCATGTTCACCTTCATTATGACAAAGTTGTGTATAGACCCACTAATGAACTGCCTTCACTTCTGTCCATTCCCTTAAATTTAAGTTCAACCTCATTAGCTATCCATTCACCCATTTCTAGCTTCCATACATCTCTAGGCCCCCTATATTCTATATTATAAGCCTCTGAGTTTACCTTTACCAAGATAATAACAGCAAAATCATACAGTATCTATCCTTTTGTGTCTGACTTATTTCACTCAGCATTATGTCCTCAAGGTTCATCCACATTGTCATATGCTTCAGGACCTCATTTTGCCTTTCGGCTGCATGATAGTCCATCGTATATATACACCACATTTTGTCTATCCACTCATCTGTTGATGGGCACTTGGATTGCTTCCATCTTTTGGTAATTGTGAATAATGCTGCTATGAACATTGGTGTGCAAATGCCTGTTTGTGTCACTGCTCTCAGCTCTTCTAGGTATATATCAAGTAGTAGTATTGCCAGGTTGTAGGGCAACTCGATGTTTAGTTTTCTAAGGAACCACCAAACCATCTTTGGGTTGGCCATGATGTTTGAGGCAGGAGGGAAAGTGGGTTCCCTGACCAGTGGGCCTAAACTTAGCCTCAGAGAGAGTTACTTTTAGCTCAGGCAAGAAGGCATGGGCAATGTTCCTTAACCCCTTCTTTGTCCTTGTATCACAAGTAGTAAAACCCTTTTTACACCAGGGTCTGTACTGAAGTTGAATTTTTTCTCCATCCTGAGATGTTTTCCCTGTTCAGTGGCTTTTGGAGAAACATCTGTGAGAGTGTGAATGGGCAGTATTGGGATGGGGAGACGGAACTAGTCCATAAAGTGGGTAACGGACTTTTAAGCAGGTATCATCCAGTCAGCCATCCTTCCATCCATCTGTCCATCCATCCATCCAACTAGTCAACCAAACATCCACTACTGTACTTGAGAAGTATTTACTGAGTGCCTGCAATGTATGCCAATCTATACTCTAGAGATAGCATCCTATTTGGCTAATTCCCATGCACTAGGTTTACTATTTATCTTTTGAGTGTGTTATGTTTTCCAAATTCCTAACCTGTCATCCTTGGACAGTACTGTCCGATTATAATAAGGGAAGACATAGCTATAGGAGTACTGATAGTTATTGCTCCCAGACAAAACTTACCTAGTAGGAGTCAGAATAGTGTCAGATGATGATTAAAATCTCCTCTGGGTACTCTGATATTTTCTGTACACATCCCAAGAGGGGTCAAGAATGAGGATGGTGGGAAGGACCCAGTGTGATGGGCTGGGTGGGATAGGAAGAGCCCTGAAATTAATTGACCATGTAGCTTGGGGTAAGCTGCCTAGCTAAGTATCATTGGCCTCTTTTGTAAGGTAAAAGAGGTTGGATATGCTAATTTTCAGGGTTCCTTCCTTCTTGGACACTGGGTGAAAGCTCATTTGTTAGTGACACCAATCTACAAATCTGCATCTTGCTGCCTTCTGCTCTCTTCTTGTTACCCCTTTTCCTTTCCTTTCTGTGTCTGAACAGCTCACGAGTTGGTGCTGAACCTACTGCATTGCATTCCTTCTTATAGCTGGTTTTCCCGAAGGATGTTTCTACTTTGCCAACACCTCACATTATCCTTTAACTCAGTGCTGCCCAATGGAACTTTCTGTGATGCTGGAAATGATTAATACCTACACTGTCCATTACACATGTCACCTGTGGCTACTGGGCCCTTGAAATGTGGCTAATGTAACTGAGGAATGGAATTTTCAATTTTATTTCATTTCAATTTCAATTTCAATTGCCACATGTAACTAGGGGCTATGTTATTGGAGAGTGCAGCTCTACCTAGTCTTTTTCCAGTTCTCTTAGGTCATTAGTGTATTTATCTATTGATTTAATGCCTTAAATCATCGGTTAAATGTTTGGGGTCTGTCATCAAACTTCTCTAGCTTGAGTCCTCCTTGGCCGTGGACCAGCTGTGAGCCTGTGGGCACTTTCCATAACCTTTCTCAGCTTTAGTCTTCTCACCTGTAAAATGTGGGTCATAAGAGTCTTACTTGGAAGAGTTGTTGTGTATATTAGTTGAGATGATGAATGTAGAACATTTAGGATAATGCCTAGCACTTTAAATTTATAAATGTTGGTGGAGAAGGAGGAGAAGGAGGAGAGGGACATGTATTTCTATCTTCTTTAGACAGTTTACATTTTGAGGATGGAGGCTATCTGACCCTATTTACATATTACTACTAAGCACACGGACAATACTGTGTGACCCAAAGCTGACATGGGTGTCCTTTACATTTGATTCCCATCCTCTCTGCCCAGGTACCACCTCTTCTGATACACAGATACAATCTTAGAATACCTACCCTGATGCAAGCTGAGAGAATGTACTACCCTCAACCTTTCACATACACACATACACACACGTACATAAGCACAGAAACACTTACAAGGCAGATGGACCTGTGACTTTCATCCCTTCAGCCACATATGTGTCTTCTGTCTATGGCTCCACTTCCTCTGGGTGATAGAGAGCAGGCTGAGGACTCCACTAATTCCAGGCAGGTCCTTGCTGCTTTGTGGGTTTCCTACTCCTTTTGGACCTTCCCCCTGGCCAATTTGATCTCCTAAGTGACATCTCTCAATCGTTCCCCAGGAATCAGATGTCTGAATAGCAAATGAAAGATTAATGACAGTGACCAAGATTGGGGTGTGAATAATTAAAAGGACAGAATAAGAGCCAGCTCTGCTTACCTATAAGTCTGCCAGGGCAGAGGTCAGGGAGAGGGTAAGGGCCAACTTAGGGTCAAGGATAGGAGTTTGTGGGTTTTAGTGAATTGATCTGGGAGAGGATCCGTTGTTGTTTTTTGTTGCTGTTAAGACTTCATAGTGACACCCAGAGAATGGTCCTTTTGGCATTCTCAGCTATATGGGGATTTGGGGCTTCATGAGAAATGCCAGCAGTTTTCCATGGGGGTGCCACGTTTCCATGGACACTGTAGAGCCAAAGACCACGTACAGGATGAGCATCCTGTGCCCCCACTGGAGGGGACACCTCTCACCAGCATCTCAGTTCTTGTTGCTTAGGGTCTATTTGCCTGGGGAAGGGGGTCGATTATTGTAATGCTTCCCAGGGTTGTGAGATTTGTAGTATGGAAGGAAGAGCAGCCCAACAGTTGTGAAATGAGCAGATATTTTCTGGGCAGTGTGGTTCTTGTACAGGCAGGAAACCTCTGGGTGGATATTTTTTTCTCTCTCACCACCCTGATCACCTCTCTGCCCCTTCAGCCTCCTGTTGGTTTTGCCACAGTCTCTCCTCTGATGGTTTGTGTGTGATAAATATTTTCCCCTCCGGAAGTCTTTAGCAGTGCAGCAAGAAGGTTGGGTGATAGATCTCCACCATCACATAATTGAAGCCATAAAAAATGAAAAGAGAGTCTCCAATAAACCAGACCATTACTCACTGGTGAGTCGAGGCGGGGGACCCCAAACCCTGGGCCTGGGAGGGGCAGCTGGGAAGCCCTCCAGCCGACTGTCTATTATGATTATTAATCACGATGGCAGCAAGGTTTTTTTGCACTGAGCTTCTTGATGAACTTGGACTCATGTCCTTACAGGGTTGTAGCCATTACAGTAACCAGGGCTTTCCCATTTCAAATCCCTGAAGGTTTAGTTGACTGGAATGTGTGCCCACATGGCTGCATCTGTCCTAATGCTCCCCAAATTGTGAAAGATGTGAGAATCTGGTCAATGATTAGTAGAGGAAGAGTATGGCTGGTGGCTGGGTACATGCTAGTCATGTGTGCACGGATTCATGGTTGCATGTCTTGTGTGTGGTAGTGAGAGTTTTATTTGGACAATGGTAGATGGGGGTGTGAATGAGGAATGTATATTTGTAGTGAGTGTATATACTTTAAAATAGCATCATCTCTATGCAGATGCTATAACATTTGGGTTTCTAGTTGCATTAGCATTAGGTTGACTATGGTATTTATTGTCCAAACTAGGACAGTTTTGAAAGTGAAAAGGGGCATTGTTAATGTTTTGTAAGGGATTTGTCCCTAGGCAAATGGGGATGTATATTAACCCCATTTACAAAGCACTGATGCATCGCTTAGATGTTTTCCATCGGGTTTGGCTCCGGGTTGAATTTATGTGGAGGCTGAGTGTGTCTGGGTTAGTGCCTAGAGGAGTTGGTAGAAGCTTGCCCCTTTGATGGGATAATAATTTCTGGAATCTGTCCCAGTCCCTGACACCAGGTAGCGAAAACAGCTTCACAGGCTCTTTCCTGGGCTTGTTGCTCCAGTTTTAGAGATGTCCTTATTGTATTCCCATGTTTTGGTACCAAGGGGGCTTTGGTGTCCCCTCCAGGAGCCCTGAGTCACCAGAAATGGGGAATGTGGCTGGTGAGCGGTCAGTGCCCTCCTCCCTGCCCTGTTCAGTGTGGCTGGTGAGCGGTCAGTGCCTTCCTCCCTGCCCTGTTCAGGAGCTCTGCAGACTCGCTGAGAACTGCCTTGTGCCCAGTGGTAATGGTGCAATGCACCAGGAGCTGGGAATCTTATCTGTTGGGGTGGGGCCTGTCCTGGACTTGCCGTGGGCCTCAGCATGAAACTCAGGGAAGGGTAGAGTATTAAATGAGTATTCATGTTTGAGATAGCATTTGGGTTGGGCTGTGTAAGAGAAACATACCTTCTTTCTCTGTTTCTCTCCCTCCTTCTCTCTCTCTATCACCCAATCCTGCCATTCAGTCACTTATCAAATGACTATCCCTCCAAAATTCCCGATGTTTGTTCTCTGGGGTCACCTGTTCTTCCATATCAGCAAAAGTTTCCCTTCCTGACTGCAGCACGGAGGTGTGAGGGTGAAGGAAAGAGGGATCCAGCTCAAGGCTCAGCCAGTGTTTCCTGCCCCTAGGTCCTTCCTCAGTGCTCCAGGTCCTGATTTTCTTTTCGGCTCATCCTGTGATCAACAGCAGGCAATGCCCTCCATAGAGTAACCCCTAAAAGAATTCTATCCTACTGCCTTCTCCAGAGGTCTTCTTTCCCACCTCCTCCCTGAAAACCAAGAACTCCCCAATGCTGTAAGCAACTCAATGTAAACAGAAACCAATCCACCTGCTAAACCTCAACATGTCACCTGATACTTATCAGTGCCTCATAATCTCCTCCAAGGAAGATCTTATTATATTAAAAAGCAATTCCCCTCTATGCTGGTAATACTAATAGATTTTGTGTGCTATTTACACAGGACTTAGCTTTCAGCACGTGAGATTCTGTTCTTTCCTTCTGCCTCTTTCTCAACCCCCTTTGTTTTTGTCCAAAGCTCCTACAACTCCAGAGTTTCTGTCTGCAGGATGATAAGCTCCATCGAGGCATGCTTCTGGCTTGCCAAATGTTGTCTCACTGGAAGAGTGCCCACCCATAGTAGGCAAGCAGTTTCATCCATCCGTCCAGTTCATTCATTTGTCCACTCGATGAATGGAGCCTAAGTCTGGACTCAAAGTCAGGCCAAAGTCTAAAGTAATGACACATAGTTACAGGACTTTGAAAGAAACAAATAGGGTATTGAAACAGAAGGCAGTTAGGCTCAGGGAGGTCTACTTCGAATGTGTAGTCAAAGAAGACAGCAGTGTTCACTTTGAGACCTAAAGTCTGACAAGGAGGCACCCATGAGCACAGGAGGGAAGAGCATTCCTGCCAGGGACAACAGATTTATGTAGGTGTTGGGAGGTGGGGAAAGAGCTCAGCACCTCTGAGTTCCTGGAAAATGCTCCTTGTGGGTAGAGTTTCTTGAACACTAGGCAGCAGAATGCAAATTGAGTTTGGAGAGGTAAGCAGGGGCCAGACCATTGCAGAGATGCCTGGAGTGGTCCAAGTACTCAGGTATGTGATAGGTGGGTAGAATTTGGTAACTCTCATATTCCATTACAATGGTTTATATGACCTAGAGATGAAGCCTGTGTGTGGGGGGGTGGAAATGAAAAGTGAAGGTGATAAGGAGTATAATTTGAATCAGGGATGCTGGCCTTGGGTTGGATGCCAGAATTTTTGCATTTTCTTTCCTGATCACCGTTAATGCACTTTGATTGACACATCATTAACTTGGGTCTGTCTGGTCCTCTAACTGTCTTTATAGAGATGATGTAAATATAAACAGGAATTTGGACTCTTATGGCTCTTGCTCAGATTGTGATGAGCAAGGACTCAGAGCTCAGTGATAACCACAACTGTTAACAGTGGCAACAATGGCACAGTCTTACTTCTGGGCCCTCTCATGTCGGTAAATTGAGAGCAGTTTCAGTTCAGGATAGGTTTGGCGCAAGAGCCAAGCCCGTAAAATGCCCTTCATCAGTTATGGTCTTGTCAGTTAAGCTTCAGAACCAGTTGTTGATGAGGGATTTCAGGGCCAAAGCCTGCACAGGTTGGAGAGATGCCAGAACCCAATCTGATCACCGGGTATTAGATAATCAGAGACTGGGCAAGCGTAAACCTCTGCAGAGAATCACCCAGCTCCAGGAGAACTCAGGCCTCCATTCTCAGGGAGGGGAGAGATGGGAGAATTGTTTGGACAAAGGGAACAACTATTAATTAGAAGTTAAATGTCCCCCATTCTCTGCCAGATGTGAATACATTAAAGTGAAAACACATGAGCGCAAGCACGTTCCTTTGGTTTGCTCTTTGTTTCTTAACATTTCCTTAAGTTAAAACCCTGTGTGTCCCTTTAATCCATGACAGCCAGATCATATCGTGGGCAAGCATACTGGGGATAACATCCAAGCACTGGAACTTTTTCTAAAAGGTGGTGCTGAGGACTGGGTCTAGCCCTCAGGAGTGTTATCCCCTGAGGCTCACGCCTGAGGTTTCGGCTCCCAGCCCAGTCCCTTCCCAACAGGGTTGTTAGCCCAGTGGGAGGGTGGACAGACAGATGGATGCACAGGCCAAGGGGGAAAGGCCTGGAGTATCTAAGCAGGTCCTGTATCTTCTATACCTCCTGATGGAGATTGATAAAAACAAAAAGTGATGGTAGCCTTCCCTCCTGGGGCCTCAGAGGGAAAGTGCATGCTTGTTTTTGGTGAGGGGCTTAAGGGAAGGCAGTTCAGAAAGACGAAAACTTTTTTATCAAAAGGTGACACTTTGTACCTACCTCTGTCATCTCCATCATCTCATAAGCTCATCTCCCAATTATAAGAAGCAGCAGGTAGTGTTGTCAGAGCTCCTCACCACTGACAGGGATGAAGGCAGCACTCCAGGGGGTCACCCCAAAGCAGGGGAGAGGGCTGGGCTCGGGGTCTGTTCCCAGCTGTGCATGTGACAGACTTGACCTGAAGCCACTTGCTCTACCTCCCGGTGCTTTCTTTCTTCCTTTGACAACACGAAAAAGTATTTCTGCTTACTTCTGCCTTCTGAAGACGCCATGGGGAAAACACACTTGAAGGCCTCAGCAAGAAGGAACTGTGATGCTTCTGTGACATTAGGGTGTGGGCTCAGTCAGAGGGATTTTCAACCCCATATGATAGAGGAAATGCAAACCCTGCAAATAAAGCAGGCAGCACGGGGCAGGTAGACACAGCCCATTTCCCACCTGTTTGCCGAGCCCTCTCCACCCATCCCCATCCCAGAGCAGAAGGGGGCAGGCTGGCAATTCAAACCAAAAGATGTCCTTATTATTTTTAAACCACCATGGCTGTCCCATATAACTTTCCTCTGAAGGATTTACGTGGTTAGTCTCTCTCAGCCCAATGGACTCAACTCAGGGAAGGGGAACAGGCAGAGGAGAGATTCAAGGGCATTAAGCCTAACGCTGGGCCAAGGTCGCAGAGGCCCCAGCAGGGCCAGGCAGGTTTTCCCCCTTTAGGTGATGGACTTTGGGAGATCCGTGGGGATTATTCCAGGGGAAGAGCCAGGGCTGCTAGGGGGGTGTAGGAGGCATTGGAGGGCAGTGACTTTTTACCACCAGTATGGAAGTATTTCAGTTATTTTAACTTCCATCCAATCTGGTGCATACTGGCTGAATATCATTTTTAGAGCAAGTCATATCCTTTCCGAACTGCAGAAAAGATGGTTAAGGTTCAAAGGAGAGATGCAGTCTCATGTGATTATTGAATTGTGGACTTGCACCTTGGAGGAGACTATTGGAGGTTGTCGTGTCCAGGCTCTCCCGGGCCAGAAGAATTCAACATGTGGATTCTATTGTCCTCTGTTACCCTGTGGATAACCCAAATGTTGTTGGGTGACCAACGGAGAGACTGATTCAAGGGCAATGTACAATACAGCTGAGGAAATGGGACAACATATCCTACTGCTGAAGGCATACGGTGCACTCAGATAATTTGTGAGGTGGTGCCCCTGTGCTTAAAACAGATGCATGAATGCAAATTCCATGGAGCTTGGTCATGGGGAGACTTCTGTGGGAGGGAGCTTCAGGGGACGTTGTAGAACGTTGGGACTGTCCTGCCTCCTCAGGAAGGGTCAGGAGGCCACCTAGCCCAGTGCCCTGAGAGATCAGCTACAACCAGGACTCGGGTGGAAACACAGTGCTGAGGCCCTGCCTCCCCTAAGCACGATTCCTGGCTTCACATCGCAGCTGCCAGAGACCCCCTTAATTTGGATGTTTGGCTCCAGATGTCCAAATCCAAGGACATCATGTCAGCATGTTTCTCTGCTGACTGTAAAAGAACAGCTGCATCTTCTAAGAAGACCCTTCCAAGTCCATTGCTTGTTAGGATGATTATAGTATTTTACTTGGAAGATGGTTACGCCTTTTGGACCCCTTTTTGCGATCCCATTCTCAAAAGCAGGGTGATGATATTTAGAGACACAGAATGTTAGAGCAGAATGGGTTTCAGAGATCATGTGATCCAATACCCTCTTATTTAGATGAGGACTGGGGAAGGGGTGTTGGGGAGGGGAGCAGCCAGGAAGGTCATATAACTTCCCTGAGGTCATGTGAAAAAATGGTGGCATAGATGGGGCTGGACTTTCATCTACATAATGTGTTATTTTTGTTTGGAGTTTAGAAAAAAAATTTTTTAAAGAGGAAGTACTTGTTTTTTTTGGAAAATGCCGAAATGTATATGCAAGTTGAAAGACAATGTAAGCCCATAATGCTACCACCCCACACCCATTGTTAATATTTCCTTTCAATTTTTTCTGTGAATTATTTTCCCTAGTTATGATTATACTATATATATAATATAGTATAAGCCTGCCTATTCAGTGAAGTCTTATAACTTAAATAATTTCCCCGTGGCTGTAAACTCCTTATAAAAATAATTTTAAACATCTGCTTAATATTCTCTCATGTGAATGAAAGTTTTTTTACCCACTCCCCTACTGTTTTGTATTTAAGCTACCTCTCATTGTCAAATTATAAGTAATGCTAATATGAAAATGTTTGTGCATTGATTTTTTTTCTGTTTTTTTTTTAACTCCTGTATTCCAAACCATTTCCTTTGGCTAGAGTCCTGAAAGTGGTATTACTAGGTCAGAGGGTACATGGTAAAGATTGGCTACCTATTACTAGATTGTTTTCAGAAAATATTGATCCAATTTATATTCCTTAGAAAGTTATGAATATGCCCATTTTGCAGAAACCTGGCAAGAATGAGTTGAGCAGATTTTATTAAATCTTTGATAATTCAGTAGATATTCCTCCTTTCTTATGTGAAAATTCTGAGTTTTCTGTGACCAAGTATGGCTGTGATGCAGAAGGGATTGTGATATAAATAAATAGTTTATTTTAACGTTCTTGGAAATTCAACAAAACCCTGCCCCCCCACTCCACCACCAGAAAGCAGAGGATTCACCCCTGTTAGCTTACCTGACTAGGACTAGCCTCCAACTGATGCCTGCACCCCTGAGCAGGAAAGCTGTATTGACATGGATGCAGGAATAAAAATAAAACAAAATAGATTGGTCCCTGAGGGCATGCTGGAATGTACAACCTGAACATTGCATGTGCATGTGCATGTGTGTGTGTGTGTGTGTGTGTGTGTCCGTGCACGTGTCCGTGTGCATGGAAATCATCCCTATCCCCAGAGGAATCCAGAGTGCTGGATCAATGGACTCATAAGCACATGTCTCACAATGGAAAATGGGATTGGTGCGCCATCCTGTGAAAATCACCATGGCGGTTCATTTGGCTATTCTGATGAACCATGTCAGTCCATCTCGGCCCTGCTGTTCGGAGTTGGGGGTGTCCCAGCAGGGGTCAGGCCATTTCAGTCAGGCTGAGGGAGGAGGCCAGCTGAGATAATGAGCTCCTGTTCATTGCAGGGAGGGCTGACAGGCAGGGACCACCCAGAACAAATGAGAGTGTCAATATCTGTCTCACCAGATCTATCAATCCCAGGCTGTTAGTGGAGGTATTTCTAGTGCCTCTTCCCCCTCCAACTCCATTTGGTAGAGGAGGATGTTCTGGGATGATTGGTCCTGCTGGAAGTGGAAATCCCACTAGGGCTTGTTTTTGATAGAGAAGGGGAAATGTGGTCTCTACATTGAGTTCTCCTTCCTCCAAAATCATCACCACCACCCCTAGGTCAGTTAGTTCCTTTAGGACACACTCAGCCTTCCCTGAAAGTATATAGTTGACTAAACCCAAGACTATTAGAGACTCAGTCCTTCTTATTTTCATTCATGGAGAAGTTGCATGGGATGGTGGGGCCTGGGAGACAGGACACCTGAGCTCTCACCATCACTGTGGACATCTACGTGACGCCAGGCAAGTCACGAGCCACCTAGGTCTTGCTCTTCTCACTTGTAAAATAGGAGGCTGGATTAGGCACATTCTTGGATCTTTTCATTTTAGCTTTATGATTTTGTGGCATGATAAAAATCGAGAACATGAATAATTTACATTTTGCCAAGAAGGGAGGAGATGCTCTGAAATCTAGGAGGCGCACCAAGTGAGCAGACTCTTTCCTCAAACTCTTATGGTCAGGAGACCCTGGGCTTCCTTTTGTAACAAAAGGCAGAGGAGTTGTATGTGAGCAATGGGTATGCATTCAACAGGTTCTGGATTAGCTCATTCCTAGAAATCTCAGGAGTGAGGAAAGCACTTCATCGGAGTGGTTTAGTAAGTGGCTATAATTTTTAGGAAGTTTGTGGGGAGTGTGAATGACAAATGGCAACTTCATGTATGTGTCACAAAATACAGGGAACACTGTGAGATGGAGGGCAAGCTATCCCTTTCAAATGAGCCAGCGTATGTTGGTGTGGAGAATTAGTCATTCCAATGATGCAGAAATCGTTCACTGTGGCATGGCCCAGGGATTCAGAAAGTTCTTTTAACCCAGTGATTTAGTCCTGGGAACATTCTGTCTCTGAATGAATCTCAGTCTGTCCCTCTGCAAAATGGCATCATCACCTACTTTGTTGCCACATTGTGCTCTTAGTCACTTCCTTGCCTCTAAAATAGTGTTTTTCAAGTTATGGGTTACAATGGCTTAGTGTGTCATTAAATCAATTTAGTGGGCTATGACCAATGTTTTGAAAAATGGAATATAATAAGAAAAGAAATATCAGAGTGTTTTGCAGGTAGTAAGGGTGAAGCTTGTTTTCCTGAAAAGTTTTGTTTCATGCTGGGCTGCATTGTAAGATGTACTGGGTAGGTCTTAATCAAGACCCTGCTCTAAAGATGAGGAATCTGAGGTATAAGGAATTCAGGGTTCTCTGTAGCTTCTCACAATGTGTGTTGCATACCATGTGGGTGTGTGTTGTGAATATCAGAAATTCTGCCCGAGCTGGAGAGTGATGGGCTTTGGGCCTTTACTCAGCCTGGAATCTCCTGATCTGGGCTCCTGACCCAGGAGACCTGTGCACCCCCCCCCCCCCCCCCCCCCCCCCCCCCCCCCCCCCCCCGCTGCCCCGGGAGGTCAAACACCCACCACCATCTCTTTCAAGGTCAGCAGGTGACTGGGACTTTCCCTGATCCTTTGCCCCTGCTCCTCTGGCTGCTTTTAAGACTAAGGAAGTTAAGTCACGAAAGAGTCAAGTCCAACAGAAAAAGGAGTGACCTGCTCACTATCTCAGGGTGACTCAAATGTGGCAGGAGTGGAGTCACATTTTGTAGAATTAAATAACTAGAAGCAGCCAGAGAAACAGCTTCGTCCTGCCCCATCCTTTTACGAAAAGGCGCCTGAAGCTTGGTGAAGTTAAGTTCAAACAACTTGCCAGAGCAGATTTTAAACCTGGGTTTTCAAAGCCCATGCTCTGTCCACCCTGTGTGCCACTCCCATGCTAGCTTGAAGCTCCACATTTGAGAAAAAGTCTTCTGAGAACTTTAGGACAAAAACATACTTCCCTCTGAAGGGATTGTGCATAACCTCACAAACACACACCCTACCCTCCGGCTTCCCCAGCTTCCCCGGCTTCCGGAAGCAAACAAGCCTCCCCACCCCCTCCATGTTCTCCCAGAAGCACCCTCTCAGCCTCAGGTCCCATTACGAGCAGAGGCAGTTGAGGTGGGAGTGGGGGCTAGCAGGCGTGACAGGACGGCCACTAGCTCTCTCGCTGCACCGCCTACTCACGGCAGACCCTTTGGCTACAGCTGTCCCCCATATGCCTTCCAGCCTCCTTGTCCGTGAGATAGAGCGAGAATAGTGACAATACCACTTCTACTAGTGCTAGCAATTCTAATAGTAATCAGAACCCACAGCAGACCCTCACCCAGGCCTGGCACTGTGCCCAGGGTTTTCCATGAATTATCTCAATTAGCCTCCATCCCCTGTGAGGTGGAGGAGCTATTACTATCACCCCCTTTAACGGTGCACAAAATGAGTCGTGGGAACATTGGTTCATTCAAGCCATGGTTCATTAGGAAACAAATCAAGCAGCCTGACCTGGGAGCTCCATCCTTGACCACTGCTCTATACCATGTAGACGTCCCGTTGCCCAGTTCCCTGGCTGGGTCTGGCGTCGCAGGGGCCTGAAAACCCTCAACTGAAACCCCAGCACAAGCCGTGCTGGCAGTGCAGCGTCCTGGTCCTGTCATCCAGCTGGGACGGCGCCCGCCCTGCCTCCCTGGCTCAGGGCCTACCATAGCAGGTTTGCAATGCATGGCAAATGAGTGGCGGGCTGCAGGCTCTCCAGCTGCCCCCTTGCCAGCAGCCCTTTCCACCCCGGGGGGGGATCCAAGGGGACAAGCACCTCTTCCCCAGTTGAGGTTCGGGTGGTGAACCCATTGGGGTGAGTTTCTCAGAGCTCGAGGAAGAGGAGCCTTCTGGAAGACTGTGGAGGAGGTGTGCAAGGCGGGCCCCATGAGAGATGGTTGCGTCATGCACAGCCTCACATCGGCCTCCTACAGGGTGACGTAAGGTGCAGCTTCCCACGGAGCTGTTTAGGGTTGGAGCCTCCAGATTAATTCCTCAAGGGGATCTGACCCGTATTGTGTCACGGAGGTACTTGGGGATCCACAGAAACAAAAGAAATGAATGAAACCCTTCTCTCCAGACCTCTGTCCCGGGCAAGTCCCTGTTCCTCAGAAATGACAGGGTCAAGTACCCCTCCGTTCCCTCCACCCCAGTTGAGAGCCACATCACCCCTCATCCTGCTTCACACTGCACAGCTCTGATCCTCCCATTTGACTTCATGAATCCAGCCCCTTGGGAAAGCCAGCAAGTCTGATGCAAACCCTCCTGGCTGCCCTGGGAATGGAGCAGTTCTTGACATGGAGAGGGAGTACGGACATGGAAGTCTGCAGGGGAGAGCCCACTTCTCTGACCAGGGCATTCAGACCCTCTTCCCCCACCATGGGCCCCACACACCCTTCCTCTCTCCCCACTCAGTCCTAAAGTAAAGCCACAGACCTAAATTGTGGAGTTCGCAGGTGGATTTCTCTGTCAGAGCTTCTGGTGGAGTGGGAGGAGGTTGGTGAAAAAGAGGAGAAAAAGCCAGAAAGGAACAAAAGTCCCCATTTAAACCCAGGCCAGTGTGGGAATTCAGCTGATGCAGCAAGAAAACCAGATTAGTAGCAAGTGCGAGGCGAGATGATTTATGTTTTGTGCCTGAGGATTCACAGAAGACTTTCTCGCATCACCCAAGCTGCCTGGTGATCTTTACTGGCAATTATAATTCGAGAATATCCTGACACCCCCTCCTTACTTGCATGCCTGTAATACTCCACAATAATACTCCCATCGACTCTTTGGGTAAGGAAGTTTTTAAAGTCTCTCTTCCCTGCCTGACTTCTCTTTCCTCGACTTTCACATTTGGAAGAAAACAAGACGTGGGAAGCCTGCGAAGGAAACTTATTAGCAGCTGGGCTCCTGGGGGTGCTGCAGGAGGACAGGGCATGGCTGGACAGTAGAATGTCTGGGGTTAAATCTTCTGTCTCTCTCCCGTGCTGCCCTCAGGGACCCTGTGCACATGCCCAGGACCCTGAGTCTGGGGCAGGGATGGGCATCCCATTTAACAGGAGATACTGGTCTTTTCTCAACTCCCCTCTGAGAGCTGACCCTTGAGGAACTGGCATAGAGGAGATTGTTCAGTCTTCCCAGCCTGGTAGTGGCGAACAGGTGAAATAATTAGAAAAATAAGGTGCAAGGACTTAAAACAGATTCAGGTGATTAAGATATCTACCCTCTCTGTCTTTGCCTCATGCAGAGAGCTAAGGCAATGCATCCCACCAAGAGGAGATGCTCAGGGTCAGCACCAAAGGGAGGAGAGAGTTCCAGTTATCACACATTTGCATGGCAGCACTGGGTCAGCTAAAGTATTTTGCATTTTATTAATGAACTGTTCTACACCAGCTCCCCTGATGGTGGGTCAATGAAAGGGGGTGCTTAGGATGAGAAACAAAGTAACTGGGTCAAGGACACACAGTTTCTTACCAAGCTGGAATTGGATTTCACAGCCAGACTCACTAAATGCAAAGTGATGGGGCCTGCAGTAATGATGTGGGAGGAGCTTCTCCTGTGGTCCTCAGATGCCTTCCTCTTAGTCTGTTTGATCCAACAGATAATCAGCTTGAGAGAAGCCCTGCCCTTTGCTCTGCATACTCTGGAACGATGGTGATATGAGGCTACAAGCAAGCAGGCAGGTTTTGAGAGGGGCACCGGTGTTTTTGGCAGAGGGCATTCCCAAGAATCAGGATTCGCCAGCTTCCCTTCACCTGCTGGCAGTCAGCAATAGTACATAACCATGGACCTCTGTACATACATCGAAAAAATTAATAGCAGGCACAAGGAAGAAACAAGGAGAGACTCTGCAAGGGCTTCTCGACTTGGGCTTGAGCATCCTACAGCTCTTTCTCTGCCTCTACGACAGAGCCCCCCAGCCTTGCTAAAGGCAGCTCCCTTGTGTCAGATGTACTTCCCAAATTACTTTTTATAGTTTCTTGGTCTCCTCCCCTGCTGTCGGGGTGTCTGTCACCTGTCACTTCTCACTGTTGTCAGTGATCCTATCACAATTCTCCTGCCCCTTTTTAATTTTTAAAAATTTTTCTGTGGGCTTGGAAACATACATTCAAGCTCATTAGACTTGTGTGCAAAATGAGAATAAAGAAGTGTTGAATGAGTACTCAAAGGACCCTCTGAATCAAGTGCTTAGGTCCGGTGTGTAGGCACTGAAACTTCTATTTTGGCTCTTTTCAAGTTTTCTGGGATTCTGTGGTGCTTAGCTGAGTTCTGCATG
Organism: Tamandua tetradactyla; assembly: GCF_023851605.1. Taxonomy (NCBI): domain Eukaryota; kingdom Metazoa; phylum Chordata; class Mammalia; order Pilosa; family Myrmecophagidae; genus Tamandua; species Tamandua tetradactyla. Next base: position 174,453,030 of record NC_135327.1, on the reverse strand, counting down.
GGGATATGAAAGCCAGATAAGGTGAAATTAAGCAAGGGCTTTTGTGCAGTGACAAGGACTGCTTCCTTTTATACCCATCGATTCTTTCTGTTACTATATCCTAAAGCCTCTGCAACATCTCCCATATTTTGGTCACCTGAGAGATGCCAATTATCTTCTGGAGAGTTGTCTTTTTGCAGATAATTTCTCTTGGCATATGAAATGAAACAAGTAGAACAATAAGGTGCAAGGATTTAAAACTGGTTCAGGTGGTTGAGAGATCCTTGAGCAGAGCCCCCTTATGATTAAAGGTTTATCCACCCTCACTCCTCAACTGTCCCCAAATTTAATCCTTCTCCTCCTTGTCAGGCTTGCCACACCCACCTCCAAGCTCTTCTTTGCTCACTTAGGATGCCCTTTCTCCTCTCCTTTATCTGAATTCTTTCCCCTGTCAAAGATCTTTTTAAATACCACTTCTCCCACGAAGCCTTCTCTCATATTAATCTTGCCTTTTCTTTGAATTCCTATACAACTTTATGTATCAATTCCGTAGTTCATTTATTTATTCAATGTGTGTTAATTAAGCCCTTGGTACTGAAGCATATACTGATTGTCTCCTGATTCCATGAGTTTGTCTTACTTTCCTAACCAGTATCTATGCTTCTAGAGCAGAGGCTCTCAACCTTGTCTGGACGTTACAATCATCTGGGCAACTTTTAAAACTCTGACGCCCAGGCTGCAGCCTAGACCCACTAAATCAGACCTCACGACCCAAGAAGCATTTTTTTTTGGTAACTTTTTGTTTAGAAATATTTGTAGATTTGCATGCAATTGCAAGACATAGTACAGAGAAGACCCTTGTACCTTTCCCTCGGTTTCCCTCCATGGTAACATTTTGAATAATAAAATGCAATTTGCATTTGTAACATTTTGATATCACAAAACAGAAATTGACATTGGTACAATCCACCAAACTTATCCACTCAGATTTCACCAGTTTTGCATGCACTAATTTGCATGTGTGTATATATTTAATTTTATGCAATTGTAGCACATGTAGAATCAAGAGACAGAATTGTTCCATTGGCATAAGGACCCCTCATGCTACCTTTTGATAGATTCTTTATAAAGCTCCCATGTGATCTCAGTATGTGATTGAGGTTTGGAACCACTGATAGCTCCTTTGCACCCCACAGTGCCCAGCAGTTGCTATTCACTATCTATTTGCTGAATCAAAGTTTCTTCTCCAGCCATGGGGGTTTCTACCGCAGACAACCTGACTCACAATCCATCAGGCCACACCCACCTTTCCAGCTAAAGTTCTCTTTTTTTTTCCCTCAGACCCAAGACCCCGAGATGGGATGGCACATGTTGGGGAGCTGGAGTCCTTCTCTGGCCTGCTTGCACACATAGCTATTTCCAGGACTCGGGAATGAATTGAAAATAGACCAAATAATGTGACAGTTTTCTGCTGCTATTTTTTCTTCCATGAACAGAATGTTCAGCATTATTTTTTTCTCTTTGTGCAATACTGCAAGCAAGAAATAATCTGATTGGAATGCTGGCTTGTGCTGTTTATAAGCCTGCAGTCTCCAGCAAGCTGTGCAAAGGGAGCTTCCCTGAGGAGGACATGCAGTCACTTTGAGACTGGAAGTGTGTGGGGGAAGCCGTGCCAAGGCCATGCCCAGGTGCTGACCCAAGTGCATGCATGTGGATGGCCCTTCTTGCTGCTTCTCTTTGCCCTGGGAGTTTTGCGGTGGCTTTTACTGAAAAGCCATCAAAGGGTAGTCGGTCCACCCACACAAGGGCTATGAAGAAAGAGTCACATTTTGATTCAGACTTTGTCAAATGAGCAGCTTAGGGGAAAGAGAGGCATTCCTTGAGCCACCAGCTTGCTTTTCTCAAGACCTTGGCACTTGAGGCCTGGGAAGAGCTGACTGCAGAAAGAGCAGCAGGGCTCAGGATGGTGGGTAAGGAGGCATGATGCTCTTTTGCATTCTGAGGGGGATTCCTCTCTGACCTCAAGGGAGAAGACAGGAAGACTTCCTGATTGTCAGTGTCATATGGGAGCTTAGAGAGAGTGGAGCCCCTTATTTCCTAGGGGACTTTGATCTGAGGCTATTCATTCTTTCACTTGTTTTAGAAACATAAGAAGACCCTGCTGTGTTCCAGGTACCCAGCTTGGTGCTGGGAACGCGAAGACAAATCACACAAAAGCTACCCTGACTAGGTGTTTGTCTCACTACGTGGAACGTAATTGTATTTTTTCTCCCAGAATGAGAGGAGGGTCCGAACTGGGCAAGGGAGGAAATCGTTGATCATTTTGATTTTTTCCAATTCACTCTCCGTGTATCAGTGCCCAAATGATGTACGTACAGCACAGTCAGAGTTTCAAAGCCACACTCCTCTATCCTCGTGCCCCTGTGGAAGTGTCCCATATCTTGATCAGGGTGTTAGATACACAGGTGGATAAATTTTTTAAAAAATTGATCAAAGCATACACTTAAGGTCTGAACATTGCACTGTATCTAAATGTTACCTGAAAACAAAAAAAAGTCACATTCCAGACAGAGATGGAAAAGAAAAAGTGGAACCAAAGTTAAGAGAAGATTTTAACAGGAATAGAAGCCTGATTGTGAAATTTCACCCTAGAAATCTTTCAGATGCTGTAGTCCCGTATCTCTCCAAAGTGTAAGTGGACACCTTCCGCAGGCTCCCTCCAGGCCTAGGCTTGCCTGCTCCTGCTTCCTGGAACATTCCTCCCACACTCTGAAAGGACCAGTGTGATACCACCTCCCGCATGAAGCCCTTCTTGATTTCTCCATTCAGTCTTACCGACCTTTCCCTTTTCTGCGTCATCTGCATTGCCTACTTTACAGTAATTTCACACTTTATTACTCAGAGGCTTTCATTTTTATTTAGCAAGCAAGTTAGTAGATGTAAAGAGTTTAGAACAGTGCCTGGAATGCTGCAAGTGCTCAATCAATGGTCATCACTGTTACTGTTAAAGGCATAGAAACATAGAACTATGCTTATGATCACTCTCCTTAGGGCTGATGCCTATTGGGTGTGGCCTGGACTTTGTCCATTGGTGACCAGAGTGATACTGGGCAATAAGTCCATTTTAAGGCTGTTGAAATCTGTGTAGGTATGTGTAAATGCTGGGAAAACTTCACGTGCATGTAATGAGGGATCCGATTATATCAGAGACCCGATTCAGGAAAATTCTAGCATAGACCTCCTCTTTAGATACTGCACTAACCAGATAACATAGAGACGGAAGAGATGCCCAGAGTTTTTACGCTTCTCTCCAGCCAGGCTGAGGAGCAGAGGTTGTGTCCTCAGCGTACCTGGCCAGTGCAGAGGCCCCTTTTGCATCTCCTGTGGGCACCCTGGGGTGGAGTAATGAGATGCCACTGGATGGCAATGGCCCTGTCTTTCACAGTGACACTCAGTCAAGAGGTAGCATGACAATGACACCTGCTCTTCAGCCCTCCCCACCTTGAGCCTGTGGGCCGAGCTACCCTGCTCATTAGGTCTGCATCTGGCCCACCAGCCTGCCTGCAGCTGATGCTCATTAATCCTGGAGCCCTGGGCCTGGTGGGCAGGCAGGCACTGAGGTTTTAGAGCCATTTATGGCAATGGGCTCACTGAGAGCTGCTAGATTGATTTATAATTGGGCAAAGGCGCCCCCCTGCCTCCCTGGAGCCCAGGTTCCTAAACTGGGCCGGCTCAGGAGGGTGGTTTTGGCTCACTGGTTTCATGAGAAAGACAAATGCAGGGATGGAGTGCCTGCCAGACCACCCCGGGTGGTGGTTCTCCAGAGCTGATTCCAACACCACCACCACCATCACCACCACTGAGGGTCCCCTGGCTTGGGCTACCTTGGATGCGGGGTTCCTTGGTTAGGAGGCTAAACAAAACCTGTGCTCGTGAGGATCAAGTCCCCTTGGGGAACAGGAGCTTGTCAGAGTTCTCGCTGGAATGCTGTGGAACCACTCTCTGAATTTGCAGTGACATAGCAGGAGAATAACAACAAGGGAAGCAGCAAATACTATCAGCTGCCTAACTCTGCTTGGTACTGAGCTAAACATTATCTCATTCATTGAGGTGCAGTACTTATTATCAGTCCAATTTTGGAGATGAGGAAATTGAGGCACAAAGGGTTAAATAACCTGCTCAAGGACATACCTTAGTGGAGGAACAACTTAACTTTGGAGCAGGCAGCCTGACTTGGAATTTCAGTGCCTTTGCCTTATACTCAGGCGCAGGGCCTGGCATTTCCATCCTAAGCCATTGGTGTAATGGGGCGCTGAGATGCTCAGAACCTCCTTGGTACGATGACAAGGCCTTGTCTGGTTGAAAAGTTGGCTGGGGATCAAGAAACTGGAATTCTAATTTCATTCCAGCCCCTTGCCAGCCATGTGACTTTAAATATATTATCCCCCTTCTCTGTGATCTCAGTCAAATGGGGATACCGCCATCAGTTAAGGTTTTTTGTTTTTGTTTTTGTTTTTTTTAATAAGGATACCAGCCTGCAATAAATGTGAAAAAGTCAATAATGTGGGAGGGCCTCAGCACAGGCACCATCTGCTCGACTGGTAGAGACCAAGGGAACTTGATGCATTGGGTGAGGTTTCAGCTTTTGCCAAGGTAAATTCCTGGCTCTGTCTTCCTGTTTTTTCCAGGTACTGTCGATGTGGCTGGAATTTCAGGAAGCTCATGTCTGCTCATCTTCTCTTTGAATCACTTCTTCCTCCTGGCACATGGCTTTATTTGGTGTGTGGTCAATAAAGCAGCTGATCTCACTCTGGTTCCCCCAATTCTTCCTACTACCTTCTCTCCACTTCCCCTGCCTCTCTCTTTTTCTGTCTGGTTCGCTATCATCAAAGACAGTGCTCCATATCCAAACTGTCTCCATTGCTGCAGGTTTCAAATCAGCCCGCAGGATGATGGTGCTTTTTTCAGCAACAGAATCTGCTGATGTATTATTCAACAAACAATCCAGAAATGCATCAGAATCTAAATTACTCACATCAGAGAGATCTTGATGTTAAACGCTGTCTCTTAAAAATACACTCCATTCATGCCGGTCCCTGTGCTTTTATCTTCCAGCATTTGTAAAATTTGGGGGACGGCTGGGCTGTTGAGGGGAGCGGTAGTCTAAAACTGATGGCTGGGTATCCCTGCAGAGCACGTGGGTTGTGTGAGTTCCCCAGCCTCTTTCCCTGGGCCAGCTGTCAGCAAGGCAGGTGTCTGTAACTGGATCGTGACGCTGGAGTCCCCAGAGAGATGCGGTGCAGGGCTAGCCTTGGAGCCTCCAGCCCCTCCTAGCAGGTTCACACCTTCCCATTCACTCGGGGTCCGTGTTCACTTCCAGAAAGGACGTGCTGCCTAGTGGGTAAGGGGGCAGGCTTTGGAGCTGGACTACCTGGGTTTGAAGTCTAGCTCTGGCAGTGATCAGCTTTTTTACCTTGGGCATGTTATTTAATGTCTCTGTATGCTTAGTTTCCTCAACTGTAAAGTATAGATAATAATAGTGCTTAACTTACAGTACCATTATGAAAATTCAAGCTAATGTATGTGCTACATAAGTGTTGCCTACTGTTATTATTCTAGAGACTCCCATGGATATCTAGGGATCCTGTGGTTCTCTCCATTCCCTTCACAGTTTCCCCAATTTTCAGAGCATGGGGCTGGCATGGGCCTCTTCAGCATCTGGGCTGGAGTGAGTCTCTGGAATCCTGCCCTACGGTCTAGGGGGGAAATACTCTCCAGGGGGCGGGCTGAGGGTCTGCTCCACCTGGGGTGATTCTTTGGCCACCAGCTTACCTTCTGGAACGCATTTGATATACGCCTACTATGGTTCAGCTCTGTGTTCCAGGGAACCCCTACATATGACATAGGCAATATCGCTGTTTATTTCTGGTAAGTCTCAAAGGCTCAGAAATTTGGTGACACTTTGGAGACAGTCTCTCATAATTTGGGGAAAACAAAATGAAACAAAACATCCTCAGACAAAAATCCTTCTATGTCTTGTACCTTCTACATGCAGGCAGAGGGTGTCATGGAAGGAACACTTCACTTGGGATCAGGAAATTAGCTGGCTTCACCACCTATTTCCTGGGTGAGCATGAAAAGGTCTTATGATCTCCCTGAGCTTCAGTTTCCTCATCTGTAAACGACAGCAGCTGGCCAGAAGATATCTCTCATCCCTTCCCTCCCAAAATCTCTGTGATGCAAACTCTGAAACTGAAATTACTCTAGCATCAATTAATCTCTCTCCCTCCACCAGAAATGGCCATCTCTTTAACTTATGCCACAGAGACCCAGCAGGCCCAGGAATTGTCTCTCCCATTGGGGCAGTTTGTCTTTCACTGTTGCCATCATTGTCAGACGATGGCACATGCGAACACTCACAAGACACTGCCACCTCCTCTGTCATTAGCTCCAGAGTCACTGATTATAAATTGAACTTGCATCTGAGCTTCCTACTTTCTCTAAGAGGCAGAGAGAATAGAACATTTTTCTCTTTTAGCCAAAGATGAATCCAGATTCCCAGGCCGAGCCCTTTAGCCAACAGGTCGTGATTTGCAAACTGTCCATCAAAATGTCCTGATGCACTCTACATTGACATTATAGCTTCATTGGCATCTGCTTTTTCCCCTCTGGTTCTGACCCAGTGGCACATCAAGGGTCCATATAACCAGACATGAAATATACCAGTTGGAAGTGACCAGCTGCCTGCAATACTTTGAAACTACTCCTAGCCCCCAGCTCTATGCTATTTGCCTCATGTTCATCCTGGCTGGCACACTTCATCTGCAGGGCTCTTTGGGTCTTCTTTCCCACAGCTTTTTATTTTTTTTCCTCCTCTCATGGGGCCTCAGAGTCTAAAGAAAATCCCCATCCATCCTGCTACCACATCACCATATCTTCCTGTCTTCCTCATCGGCCACCTTGTCCCCAGCAGTGCCAAGTGGAATCCATAAATCCCTTTGCCCTGTCATCTTGTGCAGATGCAAACCTGCACATGTTCTCAGAGCCCAAGTCCACACCTGGATGCCTCATTGGGTGTCTCGTCTATTATTTCAAGGAGTGAAAAGTGGGGTTATCTGATCCATAGGCCTCTGTGGCACCTTATCAGCAGCTGTAGTTATTTCCCATTTGCTGAGGGACCGTGGAGGGATGGAGCCTATCCACCCACCCAGAGCCATATCTGCATGTGTCGACCCAGGCCCCTGCAGGCTGAGAACTCCCAGAACTCCCAGGTTCCTGGGCTGGTGGATCTGAGCCATGGGGAAAAAGGACTGAAAATGCAGCAGGAGCACTTGCTTCTTCCTTGTGACCAGAACCACTGCCCTAGGGCAGGGGTAGTGGGAGAAAGTGCAGATTCTCTTGGGTTCTTCCTGGGTTTGGCTGTGACCCTTGTGTCACACTAACTCAGTTTTCTTTTCTTTTCTTTCTTTCTTTTTTTGCATGGACAGGCACTGGGAATCAGACCTGGGTCTCTGACATAGCAAGTAAGAGCTCTGCCTGCTGAGCCACCGTGGCCCGCCCCACACTAACTCAGTTTTAATCCCATGATGTGTACTATGTGACTTCGAAAAGATGGTTAACTTTAGCACAGAGAGGTGAAGGAATTCTCCCAACATTACACAGTAAATTAATGGCTAATAGACTTGAGGACCCGATTCTCTTACCTTTCAGAGCAGTATGTATAGTTCTGGCTATTAGAAACACAGGGAACAGGAAAACCCATTCTCAGAGAGCAGAGTGACTTGTCCAAAGTCACACAGTGATTGGGTGGCAGAGTTGGAACGAGGACCTTGGTTTCCTCACTCTTAATTTAGCATCTGTACCACATCTCACCCCTGATCACTTTTTCTGGTCCCTTCACCTGCCCCCTTGTTAGCTAAGGAGGACGGGTTCCTCCTAGGGAGTGGCATCTGCTCGTGCCATCTGCACTGAGACCAGCCTTGGTGTCTCGAGAGGGTAGGGGAGAAGCAGCCCTATCAGCTGGGCATCACTTCAGAGGAAAACCGGCTTCATCCCAGCACTTGGGCTGAATGGGGGAGCAGGCTTTGCATCCCATCCCCCGTTCCTCGCCGCCCTCTCCTGGGTTGTGGGTCTTGGCCAGGACTTGAGAAAAAATAAATTCTGTATGGCTGCTAGCCAGGCAGACACCCAGATTGTCAGGGGATTTGGGGAAGGTCAGACAGGGACGCCGTTAGCATTAAAAAAGTAAAATAAAATAAAACAAAAGAGGGTAGGGTGTAAATTAGTGGCCGGTGTCTCAGCAGCTCTGCGCCTGGAATCTATAATGAGCCACCACAAGTTGGCTGGGGAATCGAGATGATGACCCAGTTCTCCTTGCAAGTCAAGCCCTGGCTGTACTGTCATACCCTGATGAGGGCATTGGTCATTGTCCTGATACTACCCCTGGTCCACCCCTAGTGTCCTCCATACTGAACTTGTTGCAAGCCTTTAAAGGCCAAGGTTCTCTCTGACTGCCAATTGCAGTCAGGTGCCTCTTCTGTGGATCCTTACAGCCCCTCTACTCTCCCTACCATGCCTGCTTACTTATCTGTTTCATCTTCTAGTCTCAGTTTTCCTAGAGAGCAATGACTGGGACCTGCTTGCTTCTGTATTTTCAGTTCTTAGTGCAGTGCATACAGTAAGTGCTCAAAAATACTTCTTGAATGTATGAATTAATGTTTAGGGAACAAAATTGGGACATGTGATATGAGTTTATTGAGACTTCCTGGGATAATCATCCATGTCCAGAGCTCAATTGATATGTGCTGCTGTTTCCTCTCTGCTCATTGGTCAAACATCCAGGCCAGACCAGATACACCACTCCTGGCTTGTCGCCACTTGAGGATAAAACCCGGTCATTAAACTACCATGAGCCCGGTGCTGCTTAGGTACTGGGCTGACTAAACAATCAAAGAGACAGTTTCTCTAACCTTGAGGGACTCAGTTTGATGGAAGAACCAAACACAGAAACAGTTCATTATATAGTTGTGTTACAAACTATAATAAAGGGATTTCCCACCTGCTCTAGGAGTGCTGGAATAGGAAGCAAAAGGTTTTCTGTGCCTGGGTGGTGTTGGGGTGAGGATCTGGGGTCAGTGGTGGTGATGACAGCGGTGCAAAGTGGTGCTTGCAGCGAACATTGAGCTAAGTCTTGAAGGATAAGTGAAAGTTTCCAAATGAAAAGTGTGGGAAAGGGTAGGAAACATCATGAGTAAAGTCAGAGGATCAAGGTTATAATATCCAAGGGGGAATTGCAGGTTTTATCTAGCTGGAGTGTGGGAGTATGGGGAGGGGTGGGGCAAGGCCCACAGAGGGGCTGTGAAGTGTCTTCATGCCAACCTAAGAACCCAAGAACAGCTTCTTCCATGGTCCCTGACCATTGGAAGCAGGAGCTCAGACAGATGGAGAGAGGCAATATATCCTAGGGCAGTTGGGTTCATTTGTGTGTGTGAATGACTATGTCTCTTTTGCTTGCTGACCAGCTGGGTCCAAGCAGGTCTCTAGCCTCTTTGCTCTCTCTTTGGTTTGAACTGCAGTGACCAGGGAAACCATGTTTAGAGGGTGCTACAGCTTCCAACATCAGGTACCATGGGGACTGTGTAGAAGAGGCTGAATGCTGCCTGTTGCCACAGAAATGTCAAGCAGGGCACATGGCAACATGCGGGTACTTGGCTCCCCACCCGGCAGCAAGAAGGGTGCTTAGGCCAAACAGTAACCACCTTGGCTTTCCAGGAAAGGCTCTTCCCAACTTGGGATATCATGACTCTGATATGGGATGGATCTGGAAAAAACAGGGATTGGCAGACCAGAAGAAAAGGATTTAGCTACTTTTTGGGGAGTGAGCCTGAAAGACCAATTAGAGCCTAGTAAGGACCAGTTCCACATTTGGATACTATATCAGGGCTGCTTAGCTTCGGTGCCATGCTTGGTGCCATTCCATTCTTTCGTTCATTTATGGGTGCCCCTGCTGCTACTGTAATGAATATTTATTGAGTGTCTATTGCGCATCAGGCAGTTGGGCCCTGCCCTTGAGGAGCTCATGGTGCAGAGGGAGGACAGACATGTGAGTAACTCCCACGTTCTGTGATGCATGCCCCAGTGTCTTTCCTTTGGGCTCCAGATCCTCTCTCCCTCCTTCCCCACCACTAGGTACCAGGCGAGATATTATACCAGTGGTCTCCTTGGCCTCTGCCTTCTGGGTGGGTTGGACATTGGGGAGTCTTGGCAGGAGACTGGTAAAGTGGAAAAGAGATGTTGGGGGATTTATTCTCCCAATCCCTACCCTCACCCTCTCCTCCTCTTCTTCTCTCTACCTTCACTGGGTGGCCTTGGGTTGGCTGCATCTTTTATGTAAAATCACTCCTTTCAGAGTGACCTGCTTCACATAATTCTTTCTCCTTTCAAGGTCCAGTAACCATTCCCATCCCTGCTCCTTCAGGGCAATGTGTGGTAAGGGGCCCCTATTTTTACTGCGCAAACCTTGTGGCTGTCCTTTAGTTCAGATAAGGGAGCCAGTGATAGATTAGAATATATCATCATAAGCCATCCCCATCTACACAAGATAAGATTCATGGTAGCCTGCTGTCCTCTTCAACATGCTTTGCTAGTCTGTACCCTCCTGGTGGTTATTACCCTTTGATGGGGAAGTGAAACTGAGAGAAGTGATGTGAATTACCATGGTCCCAATTTTCTTTCTGTCCTGGTCCTGACACTGGACATTTCCCCTTGCTTTTCCCTCACATCCATCCCCCTGATACTATGTGGGTGCATTTTAGTTTGCTAATCTTCTCAAAGCAGATACCATGAAATGTTCTTTAACTATGGGGATTTATTAGCTTACAAGCTTACAGTTTTGAAGTCGGGAAAATGTCCAAGTCTAGACATCAAGACGCTTTCTGCCTGAAGACCAGCTGCTGGTGATCCTGGCCTTCCTTTGTCACGGGATCAGACACATGGCTGCGTCTGCTGGTCTCTCCCTTCTCTTCTGGGTTTCATTGCTTTCGGTTTGTCTTTCTTTGTCTCTCCTTGTTTGAATTTCATTCTCTTATAAAGGACTCCAGTAAGAAGATTAAAGTCACCCTGAAAAACTTAAGTAGCCTCACTCAAAGATCCTGCTTACAATAGGTCCCCACCTATAGGAATGGATTAGGTTTAAGAACGTATTTTTCCAGGGTACCTACAACTTCAAACCACCACCAGGGTGCGTGGGCCCACAAACCCCTCGATGCCACATGTCTGCTCCCACTAGCATCTGGCACACTTCTGTGCTCCTGCTAGGTATGTGATCACCTTCCCCACGAGGCTAACTCTATTCTGAAGGGGATGAGAAACAAGATTCTGTCACTTCCTTGTTCTGTTCAGAAGGAAAGGGGTGGGGGCAAGAGGAACCACCCTGCAACCGGCAGACATTGTGAGGAATTACTCTCTCTCCCCCTCCTTGTTCCTTCCCACCCCATCGTCTCTTCTACTCACTGTCTTTGAGTCATCAGAAAAGAATTTCCTCTCCTATTCGAGGCATCATTTTCCAAGATTAAAAGTACAAAAGGAGAAAGGAAAAGACTTCGCCTGTCTCGTGCCCAAGCAATATGAAGATGTAAAAGCTGAACTGAACTTTCGAAGGATCCAAGCACATTCCAAAATAGATGGGAATTTTTCAAGAGACCCTGAGGGTAGGGTGCTGGCAGTGAGATAGATGGTGAGAACAGACAGGGTAAAGAAACTGTGGCATATTCTGGGGCTCACTTTATCAGAAGGAAAAGTTAGTGATAGCCATATTTGCAGCTGGGACTTTTCTTCCGAGAATGCAATCACTTCTGGGAAGGCCATCACCTCCTCTCTGAGATGCTTGTCAATGCGTGAGTGATTCAGGTTCCTGATGAACATTATAGGACTGGACAGAAAGAAGGATAGAGTAATAAAGGCCCATGCCCCCAGAACATCCTAGAATTGGAAAGGTGGAGAGAAGGGGTTGGTCACATGATCTCCAGGCTTGAACTGGTCCCATTCTAAATCCCATAAACCAGAGGTAGAGACAGTTTCTGCTTTGGCCACCCTAGTAGCCCATGGAGTCACAACTTGGAACCCTGACACCTCTGGGGATCCCTTAAAGAAGTGATTGGGTGAAACTCTCCCTGCAGACATGTTCTCCAAACGCTTGGATGGTTGGAGTCCCTGAGTTGGGTAGGTGAAAATACATGCTCAGGACCAGAGGAAATACATTAATAAGGAGACTTTTTTTTTTCTGAACCAAAATTGAGAATTTGGGATGAAATATTGTGCTGGTTTAAAAGGATGTATGCCCCCTAGAAAAGTCATGTTTTATTCAAAATCCCATTTCATAAAGGTAGAATAATCCCTATTCAATACTGTATGTTTGAAACTGTAGTCAGATCATCTCCCTAGATGATGTGATTTAGTCAAGAGTGGTTGTTAAACTGGGTTAGGTGACAACATGTCTCCATCCATTTGGGTGGGTCTTGATTGGTTTATTGGAGTCCTATAAAAGAGGAAATGTTTTGGAGAATAGGAGGTTCAGAGAGAGCAGAGAATGCTGTAGCACCATGAGGCAAAGAGTCCACCAGCCAGCAACCTTTGGAGATGAAGAAGGAAAACACCTCCTGGGGAGCTTCATGAAACCCAAAACCAGGAGAGAAAGCTAGCAGATGATGCCGTGTTTGCCATGTGCCCTCTCACTTGAGAGAGAAGCCCTGACTGTGTTCACCATGTGCCCTTCCACTTGAGAAAGACACCCTGAACTTCATCAGCCTTCTTGAACCAAGGTGTCTTTCCCTGGATGCCTTAGATTGGACATTTCTATAGACTTGCTTTAATTGGGACATTTTCTTGGCCTTAGAACTGTAAACTAGCAACTCATTAAATTCCTCTTTTTAAAAGCCATTCTGTTTCTGGTATATTGCATTCTGGCAGCTAGCAAATGGGAACAAATATTATGATTTAATATTGATTATAAAAATCATTGCCATGGTGGTATATCTGGTGACTGGGATTAAAATCGTGATTGACTCTCAAATCAGAGCAGCGTGGCTTTCCGCAAGGCACTTATGTACTTGGGACCTCAATTTCTAGAATCTTCCCAGCTCTCCGAATTGATGACTATGGGTGGGGAGAGAGCAGGTCCAGAACCTCCGTCTTCTGAACAGAAGTGCGAGGAGTAAAATGCCAGTGGGATGAGGTGTAGGACAGTACTCAGGAAAGGGAACTTTGGAGGGGCTGACTCTAGGCTGCATGCAGAGAGAGAAGACTCAAGTGAGTCAATGCCTTCTCCTCGTGATTTCCCTGGGCTGTGACTTCTTTCCTCAGTTGCCTGCAGGTTCACTGTGGTGAATAAGGACAGGGGCTGTTCCTCAATGGGAACTGATTGAGGCAGGTCTGTAGCCCCCGACAGAGGCCTGGACACACTGGAGTAGAGAGTTGCAGGAAGCAGTCCCATCTGGGTTTCCCTCTCCCAGCACGATGAGGCACAGAGAGCCTTAATGGTCAAGAAGATGAGGAAATGGTTCCTGAGGAGGGCACGGGCACTGGTGAATGATAAACTCCTTGCAGCCAGTCAACCAATTAAGCAGACAAGATCCAAATAAATATGCTATACTGTTTCCAATGGGTCAGGCCAGCTCCCTTCTCCTCTAACACCTGACCTTGGCCTCCCTACTTCTCTCCCGGGAAAGGCCAGAATTCCCTACATTGGATTCATAAACTTCTCTCACCTTTTATGTGTACTCTTCTGGGTTTTCTTTTAGATTTGGCAAGTGAGTGCAGTAATTCTCTGCTGGCTCCTGAACCACAGAATTATCCAGCCACAAGAAAGCTCTTACCAGGTCTACTCCTTCCTTGATCGGCTATCAACTCCAGTAGAATATTCCAGCCTGTAGGCTTTGCTGATTTTTACACCCACGTCCTACTCTCGCCCTAGCCAAGATAATTCAACCTTAAGTATCTCATCTGTTCAAAATCATTTTAGGGGTTGGATGTCAATAATACATTTGTAATCTATTAATTGATAAGACTGATATATCCCAGTGCATCTCAAATAATGTGCACACAAATCATCTAGGGATTTTATGAAAATGCTGATTAAGTCTGGGGCCCTGCCAGAGAATCTGCATCCCTAATGAACTCCCAGGTGATACTGATACTTTTGGACCCTGAGCTGCCACCCTTTGAATAGTAAAGGAATAGACCAGAGCTATTCAAGACGTGGTCTGTGAACTGTTTGTTAATTTTCTGCAATGAGATAAGTACAGAAATCGAGAGTAAGCATTTAGAAATTTATACAGCAATATGACAATCCTGCCACATCCCAGAGCATGATCAGTGAATTCATATTTCGTATTTTTTTTGCCTCGTTTTTCTAGTCATTTGTTTTTATGGTATTTGACAAAAGGATCTACCTGTAGTGGGTTGAAAACTTTTGTGTTTTAAATGGCTCTTCTCCATAGACAGTTGGAGAAGCGCTGGGCGAGAGGACCTCTGATGTGCTTTGCCATCTCTAGATTCTCTGATGCTCGGAAGCTCAGAAAGTCGTGTAAAGAGATGTCCTGCCTTTCTCTCCTGTTTTCCAAGCACAGCTGGCTGTTTTCTTTCCTAAGCAGAATTCTGGATAATTCAGATAAAGGTTGAACATATCAGGGCAGTTTGGCCTCTGTGGATGCCAGGAAGTACCAACTAACAAGGGAAGGAGGTGGCAGGACAGCCTCTGAGTATGCAGACTGGAAGTCATCCACACCGAGACTGGACAGCCCCCTTTCTTCCTCTCTAGGCAGAATTTCACTTTATTGCGGCAGCTACCTGCCCAGCTTCTGAGAAAGAAAACACCAGTCTGGGGAAGCTTCCTGCCTTGTGTGCACAAGGGGGTGGCTGGGTATTAGTGAACCCAAGCGCAGTCACAACAGGAACTGGGCCAGCTGGAGCCCGCCCATGTTTGACCTGCGGTCATTTGGCAGGACCCAGACTACTGTGGGAGTGGTCAGAGACAAAAACACAGTCCATTTTCTCCCTGCAAAAGCAGTCTTTGTTGTTCTTGGACCACTGTGGGCTGTCACACATGTTGGCCAGGACCGGGGGTGGGGTGGGAGATGACCCTGGGGAGGTGGGGCTGGCAGGTCTTATCGCACATCTTGCCTTTTTTCTTCCATTCCCCATTCTCGGTGCCTGGCCCAATGTTTAGCAGCTTGTGGGCCCCCCTCCCTCGGAGCTTTTAGATTGATTGATTGAATATGCCCTTTTTCCCCCATTCTGAGTTAGAGGCAGTCCCTCCAATATCGTAGTTCTATGGAATGTCTCACCATCTTTGCTAACTGCTAATTAAATTTCAAAATCACAGAGAAAAGGGGTTGATATTGAATAGCCATGCATTGAATGATCTTCTTATGTCCTTTGGAAATCAGCCACTCCAGTGTTCAAAAGGGATATGATTTCAGCTAGGCTCAGATTTAATTGAGTGGTTAGCATTTTGGTTTTTGCTTATGTATTTATTGGATGACCCTCAGCTGCTCTATCTTTTGATTTGTATAATTTGTTTGTGAGGTGCTCGGTTGGTCACAGGAGGAATCATCACTGAGAATGTATACGTGCATTGGTGTCCTGACCTTGGAACAAAAGAGGATACTTGATAAGGTGGGACTTAAGTGGGACTACATTGTTTACTCAGGAATGAAGATGAGTTGTCCTACCCTGGTTATACTTCCTTGCAGTCTAAGACAGATACCACAATACACCTTATGGGGACAGGTACCTAGGGCAGTGGCCATGGCCAGGAAGCAAAAGGCAAGCTATTTGGTTGATTTAAGGTTTGGTCCTGTGGCTCAGCCTTGTTAGCCCCATCCCATAGCCACTGAGTCTCTTAATACTGTGCAACTGTATTCTGTGTAACTGAACTTTGAAATAACATGCATCCTGAAAATGGAATGAGGAGTGGGGAGAGGGGCCTTTGTGACCACATTCTTTGTCCCCTGGTCCAAGTCTGTGAAGACCTAAAAGGAAGTTGATTCACTGGTTTAGATGCCTGGTACTAGTCTCTGCCCCACTTTAGGCTACCAGTGGCCCCCACCTTCCACCAAAAATGCTCCAGTAACTCTGAAAGTCCTGTTCTTTGGCTGTTAACTAAACTGAGAGAAACTTAAGAGCATAATGTCTGCCTTGGATGTTGGAAAACAGAGATAGAGGAGCTCAGATTTAGCTCAGGGTGACCCCAAATTAGCCCATAAACTGCCTACAGCCCGTGTCCCTAGGGAAAAAGATTTCTGAGAAAGTCTCTGCTGAACTCAGATGTTCCATCTCTTTTTCCTTTCTGAGCTAACCTGTGGGGACACTTGGACACTGGAGTGCAGGGATGATTGATGCTTATTGTATCACCTGTGAGCTTTAGCAAAACTGATTCTCCCATATGAATATAGTTGTCTCTTAGACCGTGTTTATATCATTCTTGATATGATATGATAATTTCATGATTGTCTACTGCAGCCAAAGCTACTGGACACTGTGTGTGCGCACTTGTGTGTGTGTTTGTGTGTGTGTATGTGGGGCAGAGAGAATGGAGCCCACTATTGTAACTTAACTAAGTACTCAGAACCATACCAGCCTCTGCAGTAAGAAAGAGAAAGCAGGCTCCCCAGGCTGGGGCCTATCAATGTGCTAAAGCTTTGTTAGCTTCTGGTGTAGACGAGCACCACAAAGAAACGTTAGACAGCGTCGTCCACCCTCATACCTGAAGGCTCTGGGTTACAACTGGGTCTGAGCTGTGCCCCCTGCATAATCAGAGTCTAGCAGAATTCCATAATCCTCAATAAAGGATTGTAATTTAGGGAAGAGGTAGTGAGAGGTGATGAAAGTGAGAACATTGGAGTCATATCTTTCCATAATCTCTACTAGTTCACTGGGAAATAAAATGCAGTAAAGAATGCATGAAGTCAAGGTATTAAGTTAGAGACTAATGTAGTAATCTGATCGCTTGAATATAAATGAAAGTGCTGCTGATTCATTCTGTTGCTAAGAGCTTTCATACTAAACCCCAAATAATTCCTGTGGGACTCACAGAGGTGTAATTCCTGTTGTGTTGGTCCATAGGTTCTTGGCCCATGGGAGGTGACAGATCAAGGAAGGGAATTGAGAACCTCAATTGGGTAATTCCTCCAGGGTTAGAGCAGGGAATGAGTTCCAAAGCTGGAGATTTAGTTGGTGGGGGCACACCTCTTTGCCAGGCTGTCCATATCCTGGGGGTAGAGGTTCACAATAGGCCATCTGAACCTGCACAGGGACAGGTCAAGCAGGACTTTGAAGGAGTTTAAAAACATTATCAATAGTTCTTCAGAAATGAGTCCTAGGTCTGCCATGTGAAGCTGGCTTTGTCTGAATGTCAAGCATGGCTGTTGGGAATTCTAACCAGTACAAACACTTGTGGAAAACAGTTTGTAAATTTTTAGAAAGAATTTTAAAATATTCAGACCCTTTGAATTAATGATAATTTTTTATAGGAATCAATTCCAAATTTTAAAAACGGGTGCTACACACCAAGAAACATATTTCAGCACTATTTAGCACCTCAAAAATGGGAATTCATATAAAGACCCATCTCTAGAAAACGGTTAGGTAAATTTGGCATAAAGGCCAGTATCATAACAAATTCTTATAACATTAAATGAAAAAGTATCATACAATTAAAATAAAATAAAAACTGGAAAGAAACCTACTGAAATGCTAACAGTTTTCTTTTTTAGAAAATTGGATAATATGTGATTTCTTGAGTTATTCTATTTATTGACATTTCTTAATTTTTTCTTTAATGATCATTCATTACTTTTATCATGGAAAAAAATGCGATTTTTAAGGTGGAAAGAAGTGGGTGCCAGAGGATTTTTTTTTAGATAGGACAAGAGTCTAAGAGCAGAGAGGCTTTAACACACCAGCATTCAACCCCAGGACCTGCAGCCAGCCAGCAAATTAACTGGGAAGGTGAGAGGCCCTTTCTCTGAGTGGGTTTGCTTGGTAGCTCACAGTATGTGTCATGAGTGGACATCTGAGAGATGGAGCGTGGATGGAGGGATCAGCGTGAGCCTTTCCTCACTGCTGGGATCATGCAGGCAACCAACTAGAATTTAAGGGCAACCTAAGAAAGACATACCCTGTTTCACACTAAGGATAACACAGGAGAAGTGCAAGGAAAAATTGTTGCCCACAGGAACTTGCATTCTAATCTTGGGATAAGACATGTATACATAAAACAGTTTATGACTATAACTACATGTATGTGTATATTTGTGTGTATACACACATGTATGCATGCACACACACACACACACATAGATATCACGAGCACTCTTTCAGACACATTGTTAGCTCAGATAACATGTGATAATTGTGCAGTGGACTATAAGTACTTATTGTGCTGTGTTGTAGCATTGTCTTTGAATACAAAGGGCAGCATATCATTGCAGATCATTTTGATAGCCCTAACGATGATTGCAGGCCATGCCAATACTCTCTCTGTTATTAATGAGCTGATGCTGTTGCAATCTCCATTTTCAAAGTGCCACACACTGCAATTTTAAAATCTTGACCATTTTGCTAAAACCGACTAAGCATGCTTAGGGTGAAAGGCTCACGGAGACTTGGGGACCCTGCCACAGGGTCCTCACCTGGATCCCTCCAAGTGAGTCTGAACAGCCCTCATTTCACATTTTAGAAGGGAACTGAGCAAGGAGCAGTCTGTGTGGCAGCCTGAAGAAGCAGCAGCACCACTTTTTATTATGTCCACACTGCACTCCTCAGCTGGTCAAATATCACCTCCCCATCCCACCCCCACCCCTCACCCCCAGCCCGCCCTAGGAAAGATAAATAAACTGAGAGGCTCTGGGCTCTCGATTCTGCTCCTGGGAGTGCATCTATGTGATCCCAGTGATTGGCTGTGGTCTTAACTCTTCTCCTCCTTCCTCTCCCTGGGGCTGTAGGGAAAGACAGAAAGCTCGGTTTGTTTGCTTGGTCCTAGAGGACCAACCCAGGCAATCCTTAGAAAGCGCATCCACGGGTCTACCCTTCCACTGCACACAGAATAGAGCCTCTGGCTTCCTTTCCCCCTCTCCCTCACATTTTCTCCTCACCTGTTACTTTTGTCTTGTTTCTCCCCCTAAGCTATCAGGCCTACAGAAGCGTCAGTAGTTACTTGAGAGTAGCTGGAATGGCGAATGTTTCTGGCTAGAATCCCTCGCGTAGGGAGGTGATGTGGCTGTCCGGCTCTGGCACTGGAGGGGTCTCAGGCTGTGGGGAGCCCACGGAGGAGTGGGCTCAGGGCTCCTGGCCGCTCCGCTAATGGCCCCCCTCTGCCTTGGGCAAATAGAGCCGCATCTTGGCAAGTCCCTCACTGCCGTCATCTGATTTGGGTCACACCGGGACGCAGGCCACATGTTCAACCCCAATGCATGAGTGTGTGTGAAGCAGAACATAGGCTAGTGGTTAAATTCTTTGCCTTATAAATATCTATGTCACAGGACTGTGTTCTGTACCTCTGTAATGTCCCTTGAAATTTAAATAGCTGTTTGTGCATAAAGATCCTTTGGTCACATTTGGGAAATACTTTATATCCTCTTTGACATTCATGATACCCTAAAATATATTGAAATACTGAAGGAGTCGAGTGATAAATTCTTCGTATGAAATTTGATTTTTCCAAATGTGTTTGACCACGGGACCACATTTTGGACCTTTTTTTAAAACACAAAAACAAAAACATCTTGCCGGAGGACACTGTGTCATGATACATAATTTAGGAGATATTGGCATGTGCAGTTCTGCCTCCTCTACCTCACCTAAAAGAAGATGGGAGATACAAGTTTGAATCTGATCTCTACCTCATACCAACCCTGAGTCTGTTTCCTCATCTATAACGTGAGGATAAAAACAAATACCTGTGAGTTTCTGGTGACAATTGCATATGTAATTGTTTGTAACAGTGCCCAGCAAAGTGCTTGCAATATAGAAAACTCCCTTTAATCTTGTGTTGAAACCAAACCTAAATATAATCCTTGGTAGATAAAACTACCTTGTGGCTAAGCAGAACTGATTCAGAGCCATTTCAAAAATATGAGTATCAACTCAGAGATTTCCATCACTTTCTCCAGTAACCTGAGCTAGTGCCTCATTCTTAACCTTGTTGGTAGGAAGTTCTTCCTGGTATCTCATCTCGTTCACTGCAGTTGGAGTTAAAGCGGTTTTTCTCTAAAGTGGTGGCTCCTGGCCCAGCACAGCAGCAGGACCTGGGAACATGATAGAAATGCACATTCTCAGGCCCAGCCCAGACCTACCGAGACAGAGACTCTGGAGCTGTGGCCCAATGATCGGTGTTTTAACAAGTTCTCCAGGTGACACTGCTGGACCCTAAGGCTTGAAAACAACCACCCTATAGTACTGTTGGTATTGACTGGCCAAGAATGATCAGCGCTCACTTCAACGTGATCCTTTCCCTCATTTTTAAATCTGTCCTATCTCCTTTTCAGCCTCCCCCAAGGACTGTTGTCCATTTCCTGATTTCTTGGAATGTAGGGAGGTTTTTTGAAATCAGGGCTACGAGATTCTTCAAGGCT
Source organism: Tamandua tetradactyla (assembly GCF_023851605.1). NCBI lineage: Eukaryota > Metazoa > Chordata > Mammalia > Pilosa > Myrmecophagidae > Tamandua > Tamandua tetradactyla. The sequence continues at coordinate 174,432,421 of NC_135327.1, read as the reverse complement.
GGCAAGCTTCCATATGCCGAGCAATAGGCCGAGGGATGAGCAGTCCATCACATCATCAGCCTGCTCTGAGCCTCACTCAGCCACTCTGTGCAGTGTCTCTGGTCCCTCCCATCTGTTTCCAGTGCCAAGCTGCTGCCAGGGACCAGGTGTGTGAAGCCCAGAGGGTCTCAGTATTGCAGCTGAGGAGAAACAGCCTCTCTAGAGGCAAGTTGGTAGATAAATATTCTTCCCTGGTATCACCACAGGGCTCGGTGCTGCCCTTTACGCATGACCACAGCACTGCAAATTCCACAGGCTGCTCTCTGCAGGGAGTTGGGCAGTAGAAAACCACCGGGAGGCTTATTTCTTTGGTATTTTGGTTCATTAAAAAAGTTGTTTGTAGCTCCCAGAAGCCCAAAAGGGAGGGGCTGCTTCTACTTCTAGAATCCCATATGGGGCCACTTTCAACAACTCTCAACCCACTCTCAAGCCACAAGTAAATCAACGCCATTATATTACCTGGTGTGGGGGAGGCCTGCCTGCCCTGGTGTGGATGTGGGGTGGGGGCGGGGAATGTGGTGGTGATGGCTGTGTCCATGACCGCAAGCGCAAGAGGTGAAGATCAGGCAACCATTAAATAACGAGTTCCTACCCACCATGGCCTTGAAATCTAAATATAATGAATAGAAGCGTAACCAACCCTTCAGATACTATCTTTCATTTGTGAATTTTGTGGTGTTCAAAGGAAGCGCTATAGGCAAGGGGTCTGAAAGCCTGGGTTCTAATATTGACTTAGTCACTCGTGTTTTGTGACCTTGAGCAAGATTCCATATCTGATTAACACCGTTTATGTGCTTGGCGCTTTTCTGGCTACCGAGGATACAGAGGAGAGTAAGGCATAACTCCTGTTCGCAAGGAGCCCACGGAATAAGGAGGAAGGTATTTGTACCCAGACCCTCACCCAGGGAATAAAGACCTCCACATGGGAGATCTGCACACAGTCCGCTGGGAACCCATGGAACAGAGCCGTGGAGGCTTTTGGGAGCTAGGAGTGCTTCACAGATGAAGCTTCAAGGCACTGTTCCATTTCTTCCTCCTGTCCAGTGATTTTGTAAAATCCAAGTCTCATCCATGCAATTCTAATCCTCTCACTTGCAAAGTGAGAAGCGAGTGACATGTTGCCTGGTTTAACCCCCCATTCGGTGCTTACATAACCCCCTCCAGAGTATACAGCCACCCTGGCTCCCACGACAGCCTAGACCGGTTCCTGCTCAGCCTGCCCTTGAACATCTCCAGCAATGGAGGAACATTTGTGCCAGCTTTTATGGACATTTGTAATGCACAAGAAAACTGATACACATTTCCAGAACTTTCAAACAGAAGAACAGATACCTACTTTATTGGAATTGAATGGGCTGCCATTTTGGTGTAAAGTAGACCATATCACAGCTCGGGCCTAGCCTGATGCTCCTGAGTGAATTTCCAACTTTCAGTGGCCCAAAGAGTATCGGAGGTGAAAGGGGCTTTTAATTAAATCATTCCAGTTCTCTCTTTCCTTAAACAAACCATTTTACAAATGAGAGAACTGAGACCTAGAGAAATGAAATGACTGGGCCAGGTGAATCATCTGTCCTGACTGCTACCTGTAAAACTTCTTGAAGGTCTGGTATTTTTGCAGACAGGAAACCTTACAAGGGCACTGCTCCAGCCTCATGCAGTCCCCGGTGGGTCAGAGCCCTCAGGAATATGCCACCAGAGGAAAGGGGGAACAGCCAAAGACAAGGAATGCCCCATGCCTCCTCCTGAGCTTCCCTAATCGCCAGTGGTCAGCCCATATTAGAAGGTTGGGCATAACCAGTGACTCAGGAAACTCGCCATGTGCCAGCCAGGTGCTGTGGGTGGTAAGGAGCTGAAACTCTGGCTCAAGTATGCCTACTGTCTGCTTCTAAGCACCTCTCAGTTTTATGGGAAGAGTGACTATTTTCATGCCTCAGGAACACTGGACCTCTGGCATGCGAGAGGAAATTCTCTTCTGCGCTATGAGGCAGTGAGCTGGGACAATGAGGACCCACTTCCAGGCAGTGTCGTGACCCTTGAGAATAACTTAGGTGTTTCTGACAGAAAGAAGATAATTGGGCCACCTTTAGTCACAAGCATAGATGGTTTTACCAGGGGCATGTGATAGAGGGGGTGGGAGATGGGATCACCCAGGGTGCTCCCCACCCTCCTCCATATCCTGGGGGCACACAGCACCTGTTGGGAGGAGCTAGCGGATTGCTGCAGCCTTGTCCCAGCAAACTCTTCATACCGCAGTCCCGCTCCCTCCTCTCAGCAGCTCCTTGTACAGCCTGAATGCCTTGGTGCATTTTCACTTTCTTCCTCTCTTCAGAGGCTCTCTTGTGCAACACTGTGCTTCCTCTGTCATCTACCTCAGCTCTCTTCTCTCCTCAGACGCAGGTCTCTCGCTTTCAATCATTCCCGCCAGCCACATCTTCCTGCTCATAGGCATCTCCTGGAAAGCAAAATGATTTTCAAGTAGAAAGCAGACCCTTCTCAGCCGGTTCCGTGCTGGTAGCCACTGAGGGGAAGGAGGAAATCGGACCAAGCAGTGAAGTTCTGAGGTGGGGGGAGGTTGATGCTGCTGAGGACACACTGAGGGGCGTGTGGAGGGTGAAACGGAGGACCCCTGGTACCCCTGTCAAGTGTCCGCCCGACTTGGTATGGGGGTGCCTTGGGGTGAGAGGGGAGTCACCTTTTGTACCTCAGCTTCCTACCTATACAAAGGAAGCCATCATCCTATCTCTCCCTTTTCTTTCCTTTTTTTTTTCTGATTCTTTTTTTTATCTTAAGCTTGAAGGAGTCTGTGCTAGAAAAGCTCTGTGCATAGCAGAGAAACACATCCTGAATGTGCCATCCTGTGAGAGTGTAGGAAAAGGAACAAAGGGCATTTGGCCAGAAAAAAATGATCTTTTGGATTGAGGTTGTTTAAAACAATCTTGGTAGGAAGAGGAGAGAACGTATTTACGTGGATCTGATTCTTTTCCAACTGGGTCCCATAAAGAAGGCTATTGGGTTGCTATTTTATGACACAAGCATCTAATTTCAGCAGCTTTTCCTAAAAAGCCTTTCCAAGTCGAGAAGGGGCGGAGAAAGAGAAAGGCAGGCAGACAGACAGACAGACAGGGAAAGGCAGAGAGAGACAGACAGAGAGAGAGGCCCTCCAATTGTCTCATAGATAACGTCTGGAGAATACAGTGTCGAATTTTTTTCTGCATTTTGTTTTTTTACAAAATTCATGAAGCCAGGAGAGGAGTTTTTGCTGGCATTCATGTTTGATGAAGAGAGAGCAATGCAGGCAAGATAAGTTACTCCATAAGCAAACATTGCCGAAGGCGGGATTCTGCATTCCCACTGAAAGCAAGGGAGGTGATTAACTCTGCCTCACACGGAAAGTGGAAGGCTGATCTGGGAGGATGCAAAGGCGCTAGGATACAGGTGGGGCCAGGGCAGGCAAGGGTCAGCTTTGTCCAGTCACAGTGACAACTTCCTCCTACTCTGGTGTCGCGGGTTGGGCTTACTGGATGAAGGGAAAGGTAAGGGCCCCGCCTCCCCTGCAGGGCGGAGGGCCTGGGAGGACCAGGAGACCCGTCCCCTCCTGCCTTGACAGTGATTGATTAGGGCTCCTGAGAAACGGTTATCACGGAGCAAATCACCTTCTAGGAGTGGAGATTTAACAGCAGCAATTTTGTTTCCTTGTGGGTTGCTTCTTGCTGAAAGCTCCTTGCCTTCTATCACTGTTTAATAGTCGCAGAGTCTGAAGGACCTTCCAAAAAAAGAAATGTACATACACACGCCACAACACAACACTTTAAAGGGAGGTATTTGGGAGGCCCGAGTTGAGTGTAAATGGGGGGACGTAGCCATTGAATTGGGAGGCAGCGGGCATGGGAACTTGCGGGGAGCAGCAGCAGAAAAGCGCCCGTCTTCCCCCTTCCCCCGTATCTGGGCCTCGCTGAGCCACGGCAGACTTTCCCTTACCGTGGAAGCTGCAAGGACTTCTAGGCACACTCGGACAGTCTCTGGGCCAGTGCCAGCATACCTGGTGATGATTAATCATGCTTCTTTACACTTCCTGGGCTCTCCACAGTCTATAAGGTGGCAACACTTACAGACCTTATCTAAACCTGATGTTCACAGCCACACTGACAGGTAGGGCCGGCAGGTGTCAGCCTTCCTACTTTACCAATGAGGCAGGCTCTGTGAGGCGAAGGAATTTCTCCAGGGTCACAGCAATGGGACTAGGGCTCAAACCCTACTCTTCATTCTTTTCGTTCACATAAGGGATCCACTGAGCTGAAAAGAGATGTTGCGGCCTCCAATCTCCCCACCAGTTCTTATAAACTTTTTTCTTTCTGAATTCCATGTCAGGTCCCCTCACTCGATACTTATGCTCCAGCAGTTCTAAATTATGTTTTATTGCCCCAACATGCCATGTTGTCTCCCACCTCCCTGACATAACTCATGCTGCTGTCTGGGTCTCCCCTTTCGATTGTTCAAGGAGCTCCTTCTCAGCTCAGAGGTAACCTCCTGTATGGAGTCATCCCAACTCTCTCCCTCCCTTCCTCCCACCTACCCCTGCCACCGCGCACCAAGAAGAATGAATCCCCGTTTTCTGGACTACTGCTGTGACTTCAGTAGGTCAAGGTTTGCATGGATCACACAGTGTCGTGGTTATTTGATTACTTGTCTGTTTTTCTTTGTGGGTTTTTGTGAGACCATTTGGGGCAGGGTCATTGCTACATCTGTGTTTGGGTCCCCAGAGCCTCACATGCCAATTAGCATACTGTATTTGTTTTTTTTTTTTTTTTTTTTTTAGGAAGGAAGGAAGAAAGGGAAACATCTCCAAACATTTTCTTGCTTTATTGTATTTTGTTTTTCCGTTTTTGTTACATGGGCTGGGGCCGGGAATCGAACCGAGGTCCTCCGGCATAGCAGGCAAGCACTTTGCCCGCTGAGCCACCGCGGCCCGCCCTGTATTTGTTTTTGATAAATGGAACTGGAGGTTGAGGGCCTGAGGAGCCCAAGTTTCTATATGGCATTTTCCCTGGACCTCCAGAAACTTCTCCGCCTCTTGGGAGACAACCCAACTGCTTGACTCTAAGGAAGACGTTTAACGATTTTGTCCTAAATCCTTCTGCAGTCTGGGTCAAGATGGAGTTAAGGGGTGGTTGGGAATACTTAAAGGAAAAGACCAAGATGATATGGAATATGAATAAGTACTAAGTAAGTGACTAAGTCAACATGTGCCCCAAGAACTAAGTAAGTGACTAAGTCAACATGTGCCCCAAGAATTAGTAAGTCAACATGCCAGTCTTTGTCTGAACAGGTGTCTTTCCTGCCACCATCCTGCTCAAGCCTCTACCAGGACTCAAAATCCCAGTTAAACTAGCTGCTCTGGAATAAGGAGCACAGATGAAGTGGGCGCATCGACATTAGAAGACCTTGTTAAATGAGTTGTGAGATCCAGCATGGAAATGGTGGGGGTGGGAGGGCAGGGAGACTTCCCTTTCTTTTCTCCCTTCACGCTTTAGCACATTATTTACCAAAGTATCGTTCTGTCACCTTGAAAAAGACAGAGCTTGTCCCAGAGCAGAAAGGAAGGCACTACTTGACTCCTGGTGCCTTACCACCTCAGGTGTTTCTTCTCTGGAGAAAGACAAAACAGTTTGTGGATTTAGAAATGAGGGTCTGAGTTGATAAAATTGCTAAATAAAAATTATGTGCTTTCTGTTTGTTTGAGCTCTTCACACAGATTTGTTTAGAAGTGTAACCTATGTTGCTAGTTGGGCATTTCTGTTTTTTTCTGGAGGCCAAATAGTTGGTAATGTTTAATAAGTGGTGATCCTTTTGCAATTGTAGAAGAAAAACCCAGAACCAACCCAGCCTCATAACCCATGAAGATTCTGGGCATGTTCATCTCTGCAGTTTCTGATGGATGCATTCTGATGCCCACCGGTAACTTCCAATTATGAGCTGCTCACCCCTGCCTTCCCTCCAGCCTTCACCGGCTCAAGCCTGGCATCTCCCAACAGCTCAGCGTTTGACATCCCGCTTATTTTGTGAAGGAGCCTGCCATGAGGTATTAGGCCGTGGTGGATCCGTCCCTCAGAACTGACAGGGAGACCCTGCGATAGAATTACATGTGACAAGAGAGATGAATTCATCAACATCAGCAGCTCCTAATGAACACAATTGCCCAATGCTAATGGGAACCATAAGGGATTAGGCTGGGATTAAAGTCACGGAGGCTTTCAAATGCAGATGCCCCCTAATAAATCATATGCTGTAATCCTCAATGTACTCCTTGTATACGCTTTTAATAAAGACCAGGATGAGCCTCTTCCTCAAAGTGGGGCGAGCAGAAACCAGGCTGCCACTGTCATTGACTTAGGTGAGCATCAAATGGCTCGCGATTGTTCTACAATATGCCATGACTCATATGTGGCTGGACTCGCAGCTCTGCAATCAGTTCCAGTTGCTGGGCTAGAGGGTGGAGGCCCCGAGCCACCTGAGCCTCAGGTTTGAATCATCTCTTATTCCCCATTAAACCCTGGGCCCCTACTGCATGGGAGAGTTTCAGGGGAAAATGAGATTTTATTAAAGCCAGGGGACCTCCCTGACTGAGCAAAAAGTCTAATAAGAACCATAAGGATTTCTTATCTCAGATGAAAGTTTCCCATTTTCCCAAATTCCTCCCTTTTGTGGCCACTGTATCACCCCTCCTCCACCTCTCCACTTCCATGGATGCCTCATTATTTAAAGTCCCTGCTCAAAAGCCAAAAGGCAGTTAGTAGCCAGACCCTCCAACAGCTTTTTTCCACCCTCATAAAGGCCCAGAGGTTTTGTGTGCATGTGTTTTAAAGCCTAAGCACAATAACTTCAAAAGGCTCCCAAGCTTCAGAGTTAATGTGATCTGGATCTCCAGAGAAAAATGAGACAAGCCAGAAATGGACGTGTGTGTCTGTGCCCTGCCTCTTGCAACAGGAGGTGCCGATGACCCAATCACACCAAATCTTCCCTTTCTGGCTGCCACCCTGGTCTCACCAAGCTGCTCTGGGGACATCTAGAATTACTGTGGCCTGACCTAACCAAAGAATCCTGGTGTGTGAGGAACTGAAGCCTGGCAGACTGGCCCTTTCTTTCCTTTCCTCTTGACTTCTTCTCCAGACCCTGGCGAAAACATTGGGTTTGCCAATGATTGGGTCTTCAGGAGAAAGCTGGGATTTACTGGAGTTCCAGGTGGCTGGAGCTGGGGATAAGATTGATAGTGAAGTTTAGCCAGAGACTCAAAGGTAGATTTGTCCGGCCTGATCTGTTCTGCTGCTGCGTTGGCCACGTTGTTCCCTTGACACTCTGAAAACTTGGAATCATTGCCTGTTCAAAACAGGAATAATGATATTTTACTTGCCACAGAGTATTTTGAAGATTAAATGGAATAATGATTGTTAAGCACTTAGAAAAGTTCCTGGCACATAGTAAGTACTCAATAAATGTTTAGTGTTACATAATTGGCATTACATTAAAGTATTTTGTGTCATGTACCAGATGGTTTTGTTAGTAGACACTTAAAAACGCCAGTTTCCTTAGCCCTTTCCTGCTCCCCATGCCAAACCCTCTGCTAAGCGCAGACATAGGGTATGTTATTTAAACCTCCCAATTGCCCTGGAAGCTACCTATTGCCCCAATTTATAAGTGAGAACATTAAGGCTTCTGAAAGTTTCACAGAGTCATACATTAGTGAATACAGAGCCAGAATTTCATTCTTCTGAGATTTATCAAGAGCCAACCACATGTCAGCCTTATTCTAGGGCTCGGAGGATTTGAACATTTTTCGGTTTGATTCTAAAATCCTTGGTCTTCCCAGCTCTATTCTGTGAGATATAGGAAATGATAAGTAACATCTCCCGACCTGGGCAGTACCTTGAGATAGAGAGGATACATCATTTGGCTCAGGACGTTCTACTCCCGCCTGAAGGCTGGAGTGGAGTAGCTGACTGATGCTATTAAGAGGAGGGAGAAGCCTCTTCCTTCAGAGAACTCCACCCAGGAGTCCTAAGGGCAAAGGAGCTGCTCAGGTGTCAAGAGAATTTTAAAAATTGGATTAAGGAAAATCAGTGATGAAGAAAGTGCTTGAGACAACAGGGCAAACACCACTACATGTGAGATCGGTGGGGTGATATTGAACGCTATATGGTTTGTTCTAGAGAAACATAGAAATTGAAACTGTAGAACTACTCAAAGTTATCATCTCTGACTTTGCTTTAACCGTTCCTTTCTTTCTTTCTCTTGGACAATGTGAGGTCTTTGCTGACAGAGACTTCCCCTTTTCTCCATAACTTCACCCCATAGCATCCAACATGGCACCTGCCATGTAGGTATAAGTTTTCCAGGGCATTCATGTAGGCCTGTCATGGTCGATCACGTGAGTATGGCAAGTGGGACTCATAGATGATGAGTTGACCAACAAGAGACAAGAGCCAGGTTGGGACAAAAATAATGTGGTATCATTCTATTGGCAATGATTGACAATAATTAAACAGAACAGGACACAGATAATCTAAAGATCAGGTTGGGGCAAAAATAATTTGGTATCATTCTAGTGGCAATTATTGATAATAATTGAACAGAACAGGGACACAGATAATCTAAAGATCAGGTTGGGGCAAAAATAATTTGGTATCATTCTAGTGGCAATTATTGATAATAATTGAACAGAACAGGGACACAGATAATCTAAAGATCGTGGCTTTTTGACTTTGGAACGCACTATAGAAAGTTTTCACACCAGGTTAAACTTCTTATCTTCCCAATCAAGTTTCTCTGGGTTCTGAAGTCTGTTCACATGAACTAAAGCACTCTCCAGTAGCTGGTTGTCATTCCAGGCTTCGTAGGTGGCTGGCTGGGGAAGATGTGGTAGTACAGAGAGGCCCTAACCGTGGACTGTGATAACAGAGTTATTTTCCCTCGGGCCTTCTCTAATTCCTCTTAGATTCCTCCATTTCAAGGGCTGCTGTGAAAATCTCCTGCCACCCTCACACCAGTGTGTGTATGTGTGTGTGTGTGTGTGTGTGTGTGTGTATTTGAGAGAAAAGTTATGGGTTATAGAACCATTACGCATAAAATACAGGATTCCCGTATTGCATCCTATTATTATCATCTTGCATTGGTATGGTACATTTGTTACAATGGAGGTAAGCACATTTTTTGCAATTGCACTTTTAACTATAGTTCATGGTTTAACTTAGGGTTCACAATGTTGTACAGGTCCATGGAATTTTAAAATATTTTTTTATTCTAGTAACCTATATTCAACATAAAATTTCCCCTTTTAATCCCATTCAACCATATAGTTTCATGCTGTTAATTACCAAAACCTTTCCATCCATTACCAAAACCTTTCCTTCATCCCAAATAGAAACTCTACATTTTCAGCATTAACTCCCTCTTCCCCACCCCCACCCTGCCCCCTGATAACCTATATTCTAGATTCTGACTTTATGAGCTTGCTTATTCTAATTGTTTCAAAACAATGAGATCATACGATTATTTGTCCTTGATGTCTGGCTTATTTCACTCAAAAACACGCCGTCTTTGTGGTTCATCCATGTTTTTGTATGTATGAGGACTTCATTCCCACCCCAGATTCTGGCTCCATCCTGAGTGGCCTTCTCCCTCCCAGGCTCATTGTGACTTTGGTTTTATCCGTCATGCCTCTTAGTGCCTCGGTTTTATAAAATCCTCAAAGGACTAATTTTCCATCCCAATGTGTATCATTTACTGAACTATGTCTGGAAATATGCCCTCACATCTGACAAGTACTGAGGTCTTTGGAGAGGAGCCTTCGTAAGAAGTGACTCAATCTCAGGGGCATAGAGGGAGAGTTTGAAGCATAGAGAGCTGGTAGCTGAAGACGATGGAGCCACTTCCTCTTTGAGGGTCCTGTGGCTACCCTTGAGTAGTTCCTGGGCAGTTTTCAGTGCCCCTTGTCTTAACTTTCTGTATACTTTCCTTCTCCCATCTTTCTTGTATTCCTTTCTACCCTCATCTTTGTGCCTACTATGTATATAACGTGGAGCCAAGGAACTGAAAATGTTCGCCATTTTCATCCTTTCTTCTGCTCTTTACCCTCCTCAAGTCCCTCTCTATCCTAACCTGTCCCCCCTGCCTCCAAGTCCAGCAGCACATTCATGTGCAGTGAAATCCTCACCTTGACCAAACCCTAACCCACTGGGTTAGGTCTCTCCTAGGATCTCCCCACCTCTGCCCCTGCCCAGCAGTGTGGTCACCGCAGGAAGCCCACCAGCCAGGCACCAGCTCTTACTCACCACCATGAGTAGAGTACACTTTCATGGGGCCCCTTGTGCCAAAACATGGGACACAGTGTGCCCTTTCAGGAATATAGCCCTACCTAAAGGCAGAGGATGACCTAGCTCAATCATAGCTGTGGAGCTGTGGGTGGGCACAACAGGCAATAAGAATGAGTCAACAGAAGCCAAGAAAAGAAATCCACTCACTACTCCATTGACTGAGTTTGCTACAGTCAGACATTTATTTATGTTCTCTTACATTAGTGATGTGAGAGGCGTAGAAATAGGCAAAATAAACATACAAAGGGCAAGAGGTTGGCACTCCTACATATAGGCACAGCAAGGCAAGTTACAGTAAGTAAATATAGATTTTTTTAAATAAACAAATGAGAGATTTTCTCAAAACTGTTTGCAAGAGTTAAGAATTCTAAACAAGGCCAGTGCTGCATCTCAGAAGTCAGTGGGATGGATGTCATCCAGCATTTGACAGGCTGGGTCGAAGCTAAGAAACCAAGGAGACTCTTGGCTTTGGAGGCCAGATTGGGTTCTCCAGTCATTCTACTCCCAACTGGCTGCCTTCTGCTTCCCTTGAGTCTCATGCCAGGGTGAGGTCTGTGATAAGAGAGAGATGCGTGGTCTCTCAATCACCCACCACATCAGCACTGTGGAAGACTGCCCTTGGATTTCTTGCACTCTAGCCCCTAAGTAGGGCCAAGCCTGTGAAGGAAGGACACCCAAGCTGACTCCTGTGTCTTCAGCATTAAATGTTCCATTTCCTTGGAAAGAGAGCCAGGCCTCGAGCTGTTATGGGGTCATGCTGTGGACCACTTCTTTGCATGTATTTCCCAGGAGGCCATAATGGACAGATAAGATATCAAAATCATTCCTCTACACAGAATCTATAAAAATCCCAGTTCTTTGATGAGCTCATTGCTCAAAGGGATTGTTCCTGGGCAGCCATGACACACCTGCTCTTTGGCTGATGCTGTGGCAGAATGTGTTTTTGTTCTGTCCACACCAATGGTAGGTGCCCTCCATTTTGGCACCCATCACCCCCACCTGGGACTCCTCAATTCTTTCCACAGAGCCTCCGGGCTCTCCCATTAGTGGAGCTGGCGGGTTCATTAGCTGGTGCCCATGGGAAGGCTCCTGGTGGGGGGGGAGCAGGAGCCATCGATATTCGCTCCCTCTGTCCTCTCCAGGCTTGGAAAGTTCTCTGTTCACCTCCTCCCTGGGAAGCCACATCCTGCTCGTTTTGCTGAGAAGGGAGGGAACGCTTGTGATATCAGCAAGGGGTCTGGTGATGCGTCTTAGCTGGTTGCTGGCGCCTGGGTGGCTCTTGGGGGCTGAGAATCAAAGGAGGGGCTCAGGCCTCTCAGCTTAGAGCAGGCTTTGCTGCTGATTTTGCCTGAGGGGAAGACAGAAGTTGAAAGGAGTTGTGTTGGAATGGCAGAGGCACTGCAGATCCTCTCATCTCATTGGAAAGGGCTGGGAGAGCCTGGGTGCCCAGCATCCAGACTGATCAGGCCAGGGAGATTCAAGCAAGTAAATCCAAATGAGGAGCTGGATGCAGTCAGATGAAGAAATGGAATGACTTGAATTAGGGCAAAGGGGAGGAAAATAGGACGGTAGGGAAAGCACCCCCAGGTGGTGCTGAGAGCAGCAAACATTTTTAGAGTGGTATGTGAGACGAATGCAAATGCCCACTAAAGAAGGATGTGGGTCTCCAAGGTCAATAACTGAAATCCAATGTCACCACATGGCTCCTGGTGACTGCAAATTTCATTCTGGCAACCACGCTTTGGGGAGAGCTCAGCTGCATTCCTTCAGCACTGCGCCCGGCTTCTCAGCAGATGTGTGTCAATTTTCCTCAGCCTGGGCCTTCTCTGCAACTGTTGACTGACATGGGCACTGTGCTGGGGACACAGTCAGTTGCCCCTGAGTGTGGCAGGACAGGCCACACCTGGGTAGCAGGTGCCCTGAGGCCACATGACAGGGCAGGAGCTGAGAGTTCTGAACATGGCAGTTGCTGCCCAGCAAGGATGATGGGACAGAGCAGGCTCTGGCTCCTTCTCTGGTCCCAGGGCTGAAGTGGAGCCCACCAGCAGAACTTTGACTCAACCAGCTGCTACTCTGGACATCTGGCAGGCCCAGGAGCTGCTGGAAATAAGGGAAGGGACAGAGATGTAAGGGCAGGTGCAGAAGCAGCCACTTCTCTCCCACCTCCCTCCCTACCATTTTTTCCCCATGGAATTGTATGCCCTCACTGTTTTTCTTTCCTATCAGACCTTAATAGTTGATCAAGTATTTTTTATGTTAACATAAAAAAAGACTATAATGGGTTGGTAAAAAATGGTGCTTTTCTGTTCCTTTTTTGTTTCTTTGGTCCTCTCTTCTTAACGAGGTGGCCCTGGGCCCCTTCCTATCAGACCTTAATAGTTGATCAAGTATTTTTTATGTTAACATAGAAAAAGACTATAATGGGTTGGTAAAATATGGTGCTTTTCTGTTCCTTTTTTGTTTCCTTGGTCCTCTCTTCTTAACGAGGTGGCCCTGGGCCCCTTTTGATCAAACTCTCAGCATTTACTTTGGCCCCAACCACCACCCTGCTCCACAGCCCATCTCAAAGACCTTCTCTCTACTTGCCCACCTCCCTTTTTGTGTGTGGTGTGTTTTCTATGTTATCACAGAAAACACCTTGCAGAACCCCTTTTATGATCCTTGCTCTTTGCTGGGCTTAGAATGTTAAGGGGAAAAGCATCACAGGAGAGAGAGAGTTGGGCTTTCGCGAGTGGGATCTGGATTGGAATTGCAGTTCCGCTGCTCATGAGCTGTGGAATCTGGGACCAGCTGCGTAGCATCCTGGCCCTCAGCTTCCTTCTCTAATAAATACTTATACTGCAGTTCTGTTGTAGGACACAATTCAAGTCAATACAGTTAAAGGGCCTGGTCCCTAGCAGGTGTTCAATCCCTGCTGGTGTCCTTTGCTTGCCCCTTCCCTCCCTCTTTCTGTGGATCTCCATGGGCATTCTCTCAGACCTTGCCTCAATGTACGATCATCTGTCTCCGGCAGACAGGTCCTTCACCTGCAGCATTCATCCCTAACATTCCCTATAGGTGGGGCTTATGATGGCTTTGTTGTGTTGTGTTCGTTATCTTTCCCCATCTCTCTATCTTTTCTTTTGTTCACTTCCTTCCTCTCCATCACCCCCTGCAAGCTCCGCCCTCACTATCCCATCTTTCCTCCTTTCTTCTTCCAGGCTCCAGACAAAGTTCTTCTGCATCTCCTTCCTTTGCAGCCACCTGACACCAGCTTTGAGTGTCTTTGTCTTGAGCATGGAATAGTTCTACCCTTGTGGTCACATGAAGGTGGTCAGTATTAGGAGGTCTTTCTGAAATACCTCTTGATCACTGTTGGTGGCAGTCACCAGCCCACCTTCCTTAGCAGTCCCTGTCCCACACAAGGAGGTCTGTGTGGTTTTCACAATCTAGCCCCTCTGCCTTCCCCCACAATATTATAGTCCCTAAACCTAGACAGCACTGTCATTTATTTGCTACATCCTGTCTTCTCTAGGTCCACATGTTGAGTGCCATATTTAGCAAAGGTTTCATTTCTAAGTAATCATAAATGACTCTTTCTTGGGTATATTTAAGGTTCTTGCCAGCGTGTTCCACCAGTACTTCTCAGTTGTTTTTCCAATTATTTTATCCAAGGTGAATTATAAACGGTCCTGTGCTGGAATCCCTTGCATCAACCACTACTTCTCTTTCACAGATGGTGGCTCTCTTGATGACCTGGAGACTCCCTACCTTTGAGATTGGTTGGAGAAAGAAATACTTATGCAATTCTCCCTCTCTTTTTTTAAGGTAGGAAGATAGGCTCTCTTAGTCCTAGAAGTGAGAAGAGAATGGAGCAATCCTTCTCGAGATACTCTTCTAGGGATATGAGGATACTGTTTATAGGGTCAAACTTGCCATCACTTTCAGGTTCGTTCCTGGATAACAGATTTCTTCCAATTTCTCTCAGTTTGGAGTGCCCTATAACTGGAGAGTAATATTAGAGACAGGTTATAACTTCTAATTAATCTGATGTGTTTCTCTGTAGGAGTCCTTGGCTCCCTGAGAGCTAAGGAGCTGCCCAGGAGACTGCAAGGCTGGAAGAGTCCCGCCTCCTGTGGGTGGCAATATCCAAGGAGAGGTTGCAAAGCCATCCAGTTTCCTTCCCGTAATATGCTTTTCTAGCTCTTTTTTTTTTTTTAAGTTCTCAAAGGAATAGAATTCCACAATTTCCTTAGGGATACAGGTTTCTACCTAACAGGACCTGTCTTAGGAAATATTTCTTGCTCATGTCTGAATCTCCTCCTCTGTGACCTTAGTATTGGGAGTCTCGAATTTGAGTGCCACCTTTACCTTCTGCCTGATATAGTCTTCCTTTCCTTTCTTGGTTTTCCAACCCCTCAGCTGGAGTCCCAGAATCCTGGATCCATTGACTGACAAGTCATTCTAGGAACGGATCTGCGTGACCCTCCGTTTTAGAGATGAAAAAACTGAGCCCCAAAAGGGGCTGTGGTGTCCTCAGATGGGTGTGTGGTCCTTGAGTACAATTTTCTGACTTTCAGTTCAGCATTCACCCTCTGGCCCTTGAGGCCACTGGAAAGATAAGGGGAGAGATACGTGGGAATACTTTGGAAGGAGGCCTTCCCCCATGGACTCAAGGGGCCATTTATTAGCTAGCATTTTTTATTAACTCACTACTAAGCACTCTCAGCTTATTGATGGAGCAGTTAAATGAGCCAGACATAGATTCAATGAAATGAGGCTTCTGGTTTGATTCCTAGGCCTCTGGATTTGGCAAGAAGCCATTGTCATCCTGAAATGTCCAAATGTAGCTCTTGGGAGCCCCGGTGGGAAAGGCATCAGTGTCAGTGGAGAGCCATCAAAGAGACCGATTGGGCCGGCTTTTGGCACCATATTTCCCAAGGAGAACCACTTGCACTGAAAGGGACCCTAGCTTATATTATGCTCTTACATGCCAGGCATCTTAGATCGTTCAATGAGATGAGGTAGGTATTCTTCATCTCCAATTTTCAGGTGAAGAATATGAGGATTAAGCAATGTGATCATTGTAGTAATTTCCCTAAATTCCACAAACGAGTAAATGTCAAGCACAGGGCTTCAAACTGAGCCCACCAGCTTCACCGGTGTTAAATTATGAAGCTGGTGAAAATAAAGACACTTTAATTTCCTGTATCACCAGAGCAAGGTCACAGAATGAGAATTTTCCAGTAATAAGAGAAATTCCTGCTCATTCGGGATGGTTTTACTAGTGTCCACTCTAGGCAGGAGGGTGGACTAAATGACCCTTAGTTGGCCCTTTTACGTCTCATCGCTTGTAGACATCTTTCTGGAGAAAGAAGGAGCCTGCTCAGCGAGTTGCCATTCACAGATGGTAATGCAACCCTGAGACGGGATGAGTCCTGGAAGCCCAGCCTCTTGATGGCAACGAGCTGGCATTAAACCACTGCCCAGCACAGGAGAAGGAGGACTTTGAAGCTTTGCACTCCGGCAGGCTAGCACTGATCACACCACCTGCCAGGCCTTTGTAGAGCAAAGAAAGGCCGTGGATCTTTTTCTTTTTAATCCTTATTTAAAAGCTGAGGCTTTAGCATACTATCCCCTTATTTGCTCCACATGACAAGGTCTGAGCATAACCATCACAACCAAAATGCTAATGGCCTCCTCCCACCACCACTGCCCATCCTTTCTCATCTTTCCCTTCCCCTCGGCCTTCCCACGGATGGGTCTGCATTCCAGGAGGCAACATCTGAGGGATCCCCCACCTAGGAAAGTGCTGCTGCCGATGAATTCTAGGGAATGTTCTTTCTCACTGCAGCCCTGGTCCTGGCCCAGGGACCATGTGCTCCCTGTGCATCAGGCGCTGGCAAAGTGAAGGGGCCTAAGCTGCTGCTCCTCCTTCCTGGTGCTCTTCTGGAGCAAGGTGGCCTGCCAACTGCAGCCTGGGCAGCAGCAAGGGAGGGGAATTCTCCACCCGCTTCTGGCCAGGCCCAGGCCGTAACTGGCTGCCTTGCAACTTGTGCTCCTTCCGAGCTCACCTCCTTCATCTGCTTGTGATCTTTCAACTTCCCCATGAAGAATCTCAGACAGGTGTTAATAACTGAAATTAAGCAAGATAGTGTATGTGAACATCCTTTATGAATTGCCAAATCCATGCACATGTATCAATTTTCTTGTCATTATTTCTAATAGGGCACCTGTGGCTCAGAAAGGTTTCTCTCCTAAAGTCACAAGAATCATGGTCTTTTGCTTCTTCAATGTACCAGGGATGGCACATACATTACATTGGTCCCAGGGCTTTCTTCTGCCCCTATGGAAGAAAGAAGACATTAGTAATCACTCATAGCACTTTTTCTTACTAAACCCAAACTTGACCTCAGGATCATTCTTAACACAGGACTCCAGGCAAGTTACTATCCATTGGTCAGAGTTGGCATGGATTTTACAGCTCTCTTCCCACCTCTGCACTTCTGGGATTTGAGTCAGTTTCTTAGTCCAGGTGCCCTCTGTCGTATCACTGCCTTGAAAAGTTTTAAAGATGAATGAGATTAGTGTGGAAAGGGCATGCCCCTCTTTTAGAGAGCAATGGGGCTGATTATACAGATTCCCAGTGCAGAAATGAATTGAATGCTTGTGGCCTTGCCCTGTTTGGATATTGCCACCTCGATCTACCACTTCTAGGTGTGTGCAGTAGCCCTGTCTCATAGATAGTGCACTTCCCTGCAGGTGCCTCTGCAGAAAATCCATTCCAGATGGTGAACTGTGGAACTCTGAATCACTTGCCTCACCCAGCTTGGTCTGACTGGACATTGTTACTAAGGCCCCTAAATTGTCTCATGCTTCAGTGGGACCTAGGGGAGAGGAAAGAACCTATGATTGAGAACTGCATACGGTGACCCTGTAGCCTTAACCACCCCCCCCTTATAACTCTCCTCCTGTTTTTTATTTGTGGGCAGCCTGGACTCAATGGCATTTTCTTTTTTTTTTTTTTGACTCAATGGCTTTTCATAGCTCACTTCAGGTCCAGATGAGTTACTGATGCAAGTGAAAAAAAAGAAAGAAACAAGATTAGTGTCAATTTCTCTCCTTCTTTTTCTTTCTTAATGTTCTTCTTTTCTTTGAAAGATCAAAGGAAGACCAAATAGAACTCTCTCTCTTTTTTTCATCACACCCACCCCCTCCATAATAGAACACAGGAGGGAAAGTTCCAGCAAATGAAATTGTTCTCAGGCATCTTTTTATTTTTCCTTTCAGCGGCTTTGATTTAGGTCCCATGGCTTTAATCAAAGTGTTCAAGGAGGCACAGAAATGATTCCGTTAAACGAATTCCTTGCCTCATTCACTCTTCCTACCCTAACCCTTATTCCTTCCTCTCTGCTCGCCACAGTTTTATTATTGTTTATTTATCTGGGCTGGGAAAAATATTCTCACAACAAAGAGACAAGTGAGGCCTGGAGAGAAATTTTATTTTCTGAGCTAATAATGGGATGCCACCTCAGCCAGGCAGCAGCTAAGAGATCATTCGCCAAATCAACTATCCCTTCTCCCCTTCCCTCTTTACTAAAGCCATCCATCACTCTGGGCAAAATAAATAAAAGGCCTGATAAGCAAACCAATCCATCATTTTCTATGGGCTTGGGAGGTACCTACAGTGGCAAACCAAATGGATTTCTGTTATGACGGCAGTGAGTACTCGCCTAGGCATCTTGGGGCTGGAGGAGCCAATGGAGATGCTGCTTTCTGCTGCTGGACTGATGGAGGGGTGGTGACAGCACCCACGGTTGCCAGCTCTGCTGTATGCCCACTGGGGACACTTCTCTCTGCTGACTCCTCCCAATTTTCCTTGGAAGGTACCCTCCAAGGTCACTTCTAGAGTATTGCAGCAACCCGACCCATGGGGTTCATTATGGTCAAATCCTTGGGGAAAGAGAGCAGCATTGAGCACTATCCATATTAAGATAATCAACTTGGACCACACTGTCAGGCAGCTTGCAGTAAGACAACGCATTCTACTCACCTCTTTGCTCCATTCAGCATTCGTACTAAAAGCATTTAACGAGCACCTATGTAGGGATAAGAAGGGGGCTGTCCACCAAGGAGAAAAGGTGAATCCAGCAAATGTCGCCCCTGTCCTGAAGCAGTATGCTTTCAGTAGACTGGTTCTACTGAACCAGTAGAACCGGAGGGTGAGGGTAGCTTCAGGAGTAGACAGGGTGGGTGTCCAGGACTTTGCATACTCAAATCAGCCCACCCACGAAGGGCAGCACACATTGTCTACCTCCTGAGCTTTTGTTGTGGACAGTCGTTCTATACTCTGCAGCAATTCTAGAGAGAGCTTGGGGTTTCTTCATCCAAGCCTGTCCACTTTTATGTTATTTTGGGGTGCGAGAAGCATTGTTCAGCTCTGAAGGCTATTTCTAGGCCTTTCATGAGTACCCAATCTGCCTGCTAAATAAAGGAAAAGTCAGAACCCTATATATATTTTTTTGTAGCCCCACACTCCTGGGGAGTAACTGAATAAATGTCCTTGGCCCATATTTTCAGGAGAACCAGTTTTTCTCTGACCCTCCTTTCGTAGTGCTGTGGGGAAGGAGGAGCTAGAGGGCATAAATAATTAATGGAGCATCTTTTCCCAAGCTTTCTTGGTGTTCATTAGGAAGGCCCAAAGGAAAGCAAGCCCTCTCATGGTGATTATAGATGAGGGGCGGGCCCATCTGTAGGTCCTGACTTCTACTGTCTCTTCTGCTTGGTGGGGTCGTGATTCTAGAGGCTGGCTTGGAAGTCTAGCCCGACAGAGGTGAGCTTAGAAAGAGAAGGTGCCCATGCTTCAGGGTATGTTGGAATGGTCCTGAGAGCTGTGTAATTTGGTAGGGTGAGAAAAGGATGTGATGTCTTTAACACCAGGTCCCTTAAGAGAACATATTTGTTAAACATTATAATTACCCTTCAGCAGCTGAACTCAATGGCAAATGAGAACTCAACAGCAATTGAGAACTATATAGCAATTGAAACCACCACGCAGTCCATTACTGTTTCTCAAACAATGTTTTCAGTTAGATGAGGCAGGCAATTATACATCTTGATTAGGTCATGAATCCCAAGGGAATACGGTATTTTTTCAAGATCGCCCCTTCCTGTAAATAAGGCCATAGTGGTCTCCAAAGTCTCCCCTTTCTCTCTAGACATAGATAATGAGATATAGATACAGGTATAGATGCACAGACCAGGTACGCCCACACATGTATACATATGCAGCATCATTCCATCCTTCTCCCTCTTGTCTCAAACCTTAGTGACATTGAGATGATGAATCTATGTAACCGGGGTGGACGGCAGAAGTAATAACAATAATACCTTAGGTATAGATTATCGTTTGTTTTACAAAATATATTTATGTGTGTTGTTATTATTATTTTTGATCACCACCACAATTAAATGAAGCAGACCAAATAGGTATCAGGAGCCTTTTTTTTTTTCCTTCTGAAAAACGCTCTAAGGTACCTTCCAACTCTAAATTTGAATCTATTTGTGTTACCGTCTTACAGACAAGAAGACTTGAGACTGGGGATGACCAATAGTTTTCTCAGGGCCACTTGGTTAATTAAGCTGGGTCTTGAGCCAGAGCCTTCTGATTCTGGAGATTTTGCATCTATGCGATCCTAAACCCTTCAGAAAATTCTCATTGCATTCATGACACAAAAGCTCCCTTATGTGGCCTACAAGACCCTGACTTATCCAGGCCTTGCCTTGTTGGGCCCTGCCTGCCTCCCAGATCAGCTTGCTCAGCTCTCTCTTCCCCCATTGAGACTCAGTTTACCTGCTCCAAGCTGGAGGAAGGCCACCTGAGCCATGCCAATTAGAAATATGCCCACTGATACCTGTTGTCATAGCTCCCTTTGCTTTTTCTTCAGAGAACTTGCCGGAATTGTAATTCGGTACTCATTTGCAAAGCATTTGTCTTGTGGCTGAGGGGGTCAGTGTGCAACTGGTTTTCACCCCTTTAACCCTAACGCATAGCAGGCATTGGATTAATATTTGCCAAATGAATGCATGTATTAAGGAATTAACTGTGAGTAAATAATGGACTGGAACCTCAGAGATCACCATACCTGAAGATCCTGTACAGCTAATAACTTCTAGAGAATTTAATGAAACATAAATATTGCCTCACTCAGATTTCTCTCCACCAACATGCTGCTCCAAATTAGTTGACCTGGTATGACTATATTTAGAGATCCTGCTTCTATCTGGTTATACCGGCAGTGCATTTCCTTAAAATTTTGTTCTCTCCATAGAGGGTGGGTATGCTGTATCATGATCATTTGTTGATATAAAGAACATCCCTTAGAGACAATTGAGCTTTAAATCTACCCCCGCCCTGGTTTTTGGATGAGAAACCTGAGTCGCAGACACTGGCTGCAGATGGCAAACATCTGGGCTAAATTGGAAGTGGAAAAAAACGCTTCATATACTACAAAATATCTGGATAATTATGTAAACTTCTCAGTTCCCTCCCAGATGGCTGATGCTACATAGGTGTACCTCCACAGAAGGGCTGTGATTTGGAATCTAAAAAGCCAGTTAGTGGGTAGTAGTGGAATTTGAATCTTGTTCACAAATCCTTGTCTCCATTGAGACACACTGACTGGGAAAAAAATATATTGCTGCCCTTACCTCTGAATGGTGGGCTCTGTGTCCAGCAATCTCCTGCTTCTGGTGTGGATTCCCCTATAATTCCTGTCTCTAACTTTGGCCTAACAAAATCCTTTGCTTTAACTTGGGCTCAGCCCAGAGGTGTTATTTATTTGTTAAAGTCACCTTCAGGCTTCTGAGACCACTGGGTGTTCCACAAATCTATAAAAACACACAATGCGATTTTCAAACACTGTAGTAAACTCTCCCTGAAGAGTTTGCTGTCATGAGGGATGTTAGGCTGAAAAGAAGGTTTGTGTTGAAGGCAAAGAGAAGGGTGGTATTCCATGAACTGAATAAGGTGGCAGGTGTAAAAGCCTTAATTCTTCTTGGGGAAAGTTCTGTGTCCTTGCATGCCTGACATGGAAAGTCTGAGGCTCTAGCTGATCACATCTTCGTGGCAACCTAGGTGGAGAGACAATATCCTAAATGGCTGACGTTTTTTTAAGATTCTGGACATGGATTCAGGACCAACCTGTTGTGCAATTCCAGGCGACAGTCTTTACAAAGAACGTGTGAGTGGTGTCTCTGAAAGCTATGCAGCATGGTGGCCTGGAAACCTCGAGGAGAAAAGCTTTCCCCAAGTCGGACGCTGCTTGCCACCAAAAGAAGGTGAAAGAAGCTCTTTGCTAAGGGAGATGATGAAAGTGAGAAGGATGGGAAGAAAGGAGGTGGTGGAGAAAATGTAGCATGCAGAGCTTTGTACGCAGTACACATGGATGGGTCAGTGGCATGCAAACAGTCTCTTAGGTGAACAGGTTTGGACCACCAGCAGTCTCCCCAGTTTACCCTAGAGTGCCCTGCACAGATGATCATCCCCTGGTACTTTTCCATGATGTGGAAAAGGTTGGGAGGTGCTGCTCTTTTTAAGTGGAGGTGTGTCTGGACCAAAGTATGTTTTCACAGGCTCTTCGGCCTGGAAGGAACCTGTGGCTGATAGAAGGAACCTGTGGACCTGCCGCAGGGCAGTAGGATATTTGGACCCCACATTTCTCATAAACAGAGACGTTACCTATAATGTTAAAGACCTTTGGGGACAGGTGGTCTCACAGCCTCTCTGCAGGAATCCTTTCCTATGTTCCTCATGCTCGAGAGTGAATCCTCATGGCACGTTTTTTGCCCTCTAGAGAATGTCCCTTCCTCAGAGAAGAAAGGTTGGATACCATCATTCCTGTGAGAGTCTCACATAGAAAAGGACAGTTAGGATTAGATTCTGGCTCTGATTTTTTGCTTTGGTTAGAGTCTTGATCGAATCTCTGTCTGACCTTTTAAAATCCCCTTTGCTTTCTTCTGGACTTCTCAAAACTTGCTTAGGATATAGAATCAATATTGTCTGGATTCGAATAATTGCCCAGCTGTATCCCTGTTCTTTGGGCGGTTGCCCCTGCAGTACCCTCCCTGGTCCTGCTTCTGTTGTGGCGGTGGAAATTAGTGGACATGGTTCTATCCTTGGGAACCAACTGAACCAGTTCAGGTGGTAAGGAGAAGAACAGGACAGCTCTCCTGCAATGGTTATGTGGTGCTCTATACCCAGGATAGGAGCCGAAGATGGGAATATTTAAAACATGAAAACTTTTACTTTTTTTTTTTGCATGGGCAGGCACCGGGAAACGAACCCAGGTCTCCGGCATGGCAGGTGAGAACTCTACCTGCTGAGCCGCCGTGATCCTCCCCCTCTTACTTTTGTTTTTAAGAAAACAGTCTTGACCGAATGCAAGAAGTTCATCTTTAATACCACTGTTTATAAGCTGCTTAGCAATGTTTACTGTGGTTATAATTGGTATCATTAAACTTAGGTGACATTATTAATGCTGCTGATTAAATTGCTATAAACCCAACTTCACCATTTACACAAACAGCCACATCTGAGCTTCCAGCTTTCACACCTGAGCGTGGGATAGGCAAACAGGTCCGTTGGGAGGCAGAGATGGGGAAAAAAATGGAAGCCCCTTTTCTCAACTATCTGTCAGGTAGAGTTTCTGAGATCTGGCTTGAAATATTTTCACCCACTGTTAGTGAAGTATTTCCCTTTCTAAAGCTGTTATTTTGAGAGGTTGGCATCCCAGCTCCAAGAATACATGTTCAAAATGAGCAGCAAATATTTCTCCCCCTCTCCTAACCCCAAACCTAAATTCCTCCTCCCCTAAAATCCTGCATACCAATTGCCTGCTGTTGGTATGGCAGGCAATTCCGTCTTCATTTTCTTCTACTGATCAACAGCATTTTACAAAATGATTTCTCCCTCTTTGAAATACGTATCTCTCTTAGCTTCAAGGAATCTCAGTCCATGTTTCTCCCTACTTCCTTTCCTCCTTTTCTGCTTCCCTCCCTCCCTCAATCCCCTTCTCCTGTTCTTTCTCTCTTCTCCTTTACCTCACTGGTTGCTCCTTCTCAGACCCCTTTGCTAGAATGCGAGGGCTAATTGTCCTTTGACCTCTTCCTCTCATCTAATTCACTCCCTAAGGAATCTCATTTAATTCTTTGTCATCACATACCATCAAGATGTTGATGATTTCCAAAATCACATCTCCAGCCTCTTATCTTTTCCTTGAACTCCAGCCTCATAGTCCCATCTGCCTTCTCAGCGTTCTCCACTTGGAAGTCTTAGAGACATCTCAGACTTACCATGTCCAACATTAAACTCTTAATTTCTCTGGAAAATCTTGTTCCCCACCCTAACCTTCCCCAACTCGGTTAATGACAATTCCGTTCTTGAGGTTCAGCCAAAACTTTGGCTTTACCCTTGACTCCTCTCTATCTCACACCACATTTATTTTGTTACAAAAACATGCTGGATCTTTCTTTAAAATATATGCAGCTCTGACCACTTCTCACCAGTAGGGATGGTGAGAATCACTTTACCCAAGACACAATTATCTCTTTGCTACAACAGCCTCTGAACTTGTTTCCTCTCCTCCTCCAAAGCCTCTTCTCATTTCAGCAACCAGAGGCACCCTTTTAAAATATCCAATCAGATCCTGTCACTCCTCTACTCAAAAATCATCACGTGGTTTCCCATCTGACTCAGTGTAGAAACCAGAGTTATTATAAGTGCCTCTCAAAGTCCTCACCTCCTGGCTGCCTGTCCCCTGCCCACACTTACCTCCCACCCTGTGCCCCCTTGCACAATCCTCTTCAGCCACTCTGGCCTCCTTGCTGTTTCTTCAGCATATCCAACAGACTCTCACCACAGAGTCTCTGCACCTTCAGTTCCCTTTCCTGGAATTTTCTCCTTCATATCCACGTAACTAGCTCCCTCTCTTCCTGCAAGTCCCAGTGTCACTTTATCAGAGAAGCCCAACTCAGCCACACCATATGAAGCAGCCTTAACTGCACCCATCATGGCACTCTCCATTCTCCTCTCCCTGATATTTTGTTTTCTTCACAGAACTTATATACACTTGACACAACAGTATTTATAGTCTTATTAGTTATTGCTTGTCTCCCCCAACTCTGGGATATAAACTACGTGAAAAGGGGTATTTTCTTCTGTTTATTGCTATATCCCTCGTACTTACCTAAAACAGTGCCAAGCACATAATAGTCTTTGTTAAATATGAATTGAATAAATGAAAGAAAGAAACTTCTAGGGACATGGAACATTTATCCAGCTGTTTTATGAAGTGGGGATTGCCATCACTGTATTTCTTGGTCACCCCTTTAGCTAATGGAATCTGACATCAACTGTCTTGGGGATTTATCGGTTAGGCTGTTTCACTTGCAATGAATAGAGACTGACTCAGGTTATCTTAATCAAAATGGGAATTTACAGGGAAGGATATCAGGGCCTCCCAGAATGGATAGGTAACTAGAAGAGCAGGCTTGAAGCAAGTACAAGAATCAGGGCCCTCTGGAAGCTGAAAGTGTGACAGCCATCCATCAGTAGGCACAGTCTGCAGAACAGGCTGCCCCTCCTGAGACACACCACTGCCATCCCGAACAGCTCCTGACCACCCTTCTATGTGCATCACTTGCCACAGACTCAAAGTCTTAGAAGCAGGACGCCATTGGCCAACTCAAGGTGGGAAGAGGAGGTATGTGCTTCTGTACAATCCCAAATTGGGGGCACCTGGACCCATCCGCCACCAGGACCACACATAATGGAGGATTTCTCCAAAGAAAGGGGTGCTTGGATCTGGGCTACCTCCCAAATAAGTTTGGTAAATGGAGGTATGTATTTGCCTAACCTTTTACCAGTTATGTTTCAAAGCCACGCAAAGACTTATTCACCCTAGAACCATACTAGGGCTGAAAAGGGACTCTGGCAACTTTTCCACATTTTCCTGGGGCTGTCAGCAAGCTGCTCCCATGGGGCCTTTATGGAACTTACAACCACTTCTCTAATTCTCTGCCTTTGCCACATCTGTACATGCTGTACAGATGGGTTGCTAAGCAGAGGGAGGAGCTGGAACATCTTCCTTTTTGAAGTCAAAGACACTCTCTCCAAGAGCTTTCCTTGCCCAGATTAATTAGAGCCATCTGCAGAGCAAGGATGCATTACGACATACACATATGTTGGTACAAACACACACATCTAGTCATTCACTAAGCAGCCTGTCCTTATTTCAGTCCCTACATATGTTAGTGCTAAACAACCCTGATGACAATGATGATGCATATTGTAAAAGATTATTTTTCTTAAAGACTCCAGCCTACCACCCTCCACCATCTTAATATCCTTTACACTGATGGAAAAAGAAGAGCTATAGTGGGATAGCAATAGAAATGTGAACATAAAGCACTTCTACACCAGATAATCCAGCCCTAAAAAGACTTTAGACCCCAGTATGTTTTTTTTTTAACTTTTTTAACTGTATAATATAACAGGTATACAAAGCAAAGAAATAAAAAAGCAATAGTTTTTTTGCTACTCTTCAACAAGTAGTTACAGGACAGATCTGAGTTTGTCACAAGCTTCCATACGATCCTCTCATATTTTTCCTTATAGCTGCTCCAGAATATAGGAGGCTAGAGGGCTTAAATATTTTTTTATTATCACAAGACCCCAGTGGGTTTAAAATAAAAACTCCTCCTGGCTTAAATGTGAGTGCCATGAGTCCACAGTGGAACCATAAATGTTTGTGAGTTTGAGCTTGTTCCTGATCGAAACACTTAAAATGCACACATGTATGCACACACATACACAAACATACTGACCTGTCCCGACTCATCACGTGCTTGCACAGATCTGGCTGTAGTGATTCAGATGCCGTTAATCCCCACCCACAGGACAGTTGCTCCTTTGATATTCCCTTAAGGGAACATTCCAGGAGGCCCCACTCTTACTAATGTGGAACTCTCTGGCGGTCAGTGGGCAATAGGACATGTGTTGGGACTGGGGAAGAAAATAATGTCTCTGGGCTCAAGGTCCAGGAGGGAAGCAGAACTGTCTTGCAAAACAGCACATACTTGAAAGAGTTGCAAAGTTCTGGAGAAGCCCAACAGGCTTGCTTAATCTCAGACTAAGAGGGCCTGGTACCTCACTGCAGGGCTGGGCAAGGTATTCCCTGTTTCTCTGCCTCGGCATATCCCCTTAATAGACAGAGGGAATACATGATTTCCCAGCCTGTGAAAGTAGGGGCAGTAGAGAAAGCTGCAAATTGCAGGGATGAGATCATAGCTTGTCTCATATTTTCTTGTTTTGCAATAAGGTTTCCCTCAAGTTTCAGAAAATTCAATATCCAAAGTAAACTTTCCAAACAGATATTTGAGGGTGTGATAATATGTATTAGGGAGAAAAACTTCCATAGTGAATATAAAAAGAGATTCAGTTTGTAAATATTAGATTTACAAGTAATTTTTCTTGTACATATACACACATATATCTATTACATAAAATCAAGTCCACAAACATGTGATTAAGCAATAATAAGATTATAGCAATTGGCATCACACTGATGCTCAATTTATACCATAATAATTAGCCTTCAAATGCAATTTAATAAAGCCATAGCACATGTTTAAGAATGGATTTAAGAACAACTTAGAAAGTAATCACAAAAAGTATACTGGGATGGAGCCATAAGAGCTGGGCCAATAAATCTCAGCCAGCCAACCAGACATTCTGTTATTTGATAAAACTAATAATGCAAAACTTATTGCTATAGCAGAAACGTCATAAAATGTAGTAAAAATAAACAAGCACATGGCTCTGGCACAAGAGCTAAAAACAAGTGTGGAAATTGAAGACATCAAAGCAAAGCCAAGAAGCGTCTTGGCAAGTGGGAGCAGGCGATGTTCACATATAGTAGTGGAATATCTTAAGGGATTTGGGATTTTTTTTTCATGTTTGAGCAATATTTTGGGAAGTGGTATTTCGTACATTCTTGTCTCTGTGCCAAGATATTTCTCTTCCCAACATTATTTTGAAATGTACTTGACTGGTGAAGTCTTTTACTGTTATGATGCCTTTTAGCAGATATATTTGAAAATGTTAAAGCAAAGGAAAGGGGAGAAGGCATCGATGTTATTAAACCTTATATTCACCACTTTGCTTGAATTATCTTAATTCTCAAAACACTTCTTGGCGGAAGGGAAGTGTGTCCCTATTTTACAAAGGAGGAACCTGCAGCTCAGAGAGGTTGATCCTACGGCCAGGGTGTAGTGGAGCTGGGGTTCAGACATGGGTCTGTCTGACTCCAGAAGTCTTGGGCTTGGCCATTGCTTTACCGCCTCATACTCCTATTTGGCACCAGAGGTGTGCTGAGGACCAAATAAGGTGTTTCACGTAGAGCGCCCTTCCAAGTGCCTCATCTTCCCATCCAGTTACAGACTCTTCCTTTCCCACATCTCTTCCCTCTTCACACTCTACCCTATGCATCTGAGGGTTGGTCAAGGGTTGATCAGATGTTTTTAAGAGTTCACCTGTTGAAACCATAGCAGAGACTGGGAGGAGATTCAAAAGTCAAGGTAAACACCCTCTTCGACCCCAAATCCTTCTCTTCATCACCATCTGATGAAAAACTCCACCCCCACCCCTTGCCAATCAGCCTTCCCTGCCCTCAGCCATTGGCACTGGGGAGGGTGAGGTTGGTCTCTCTCCCTCGCGTCTGCTGCCCAGCCTCAGTGGGCTGACACCCATCTCTGCGTCTCCAGCGGGTCCTGAGAACAGGAAGCCTGCCAGTCAGTGAGGGCCACACACACGCGTGTGAGAGGGCCTTGCTTTGGCCTCTGGGAAGTTTATCAAAGGAGGAGGAAAAGTAGAAGGAGGAGGAGAAAAACAGCTGTGTTTTGGGTCTGAATGGGTTACAGGACCCGCTCAGCCACTCGGATTGCTGCCAGCAGGGGAAGTGGTGGAGCTGTGAGGGGAATACCAAGTTTCTCCTAGCAGGGGCCTATTCCAGCTGAATGCAGCCTCCTCGCCCTTAAATCCAATTAAAGGCCGATATTATGTCAGTGGAAATGTATGCCAATCCTAATATAGTCTAATAAGCCTTAAAATAGCACTCTGTAAGTGGAAAGCCCTGTGGTTTAATTTGATTCGCAGCCTAATAACAGGCTTAATAAGAGGGAATTGGCCCCCTTTTATTTTCCAACTGGTCTTTGCATGCTCTTTTCTTCCCTTCTTTCTTTGCCTCCTCTTTCTTCTCCTCTGGAGCACTGTGGAGAGGCGCAGTGAGGCTGGAGTGAGCGGGAGGTGGGCACTTTTCTCCCCACACAGCTTCTTGCTGTGAGCTCCCACTACCTGAAGGAATGTGGCTCTGGCACCTGGCAGGGACACCAGGTCCTCAGCCTGGTCCCACACTTGGTCCACTTCATGCTTGGACAAGGTGATTCCTTTCGCTCTCAGGACCTTCCGTTGGAGATGGGGAGATGGATGAGTGAGTCTTTGGATGAGAGGGACCTCATCACTCCCTTCTTCCTGTGCCTTGGGTTTTTCCCTCCTTTGATGGAGAGCCGAGGGAAGCCAAGGAACATTCTCACATTGCACCGCTAGAGTTGATAAGACAACCTGCAATTGCAAATCAGAGGAACCCAGTGTGGAAATTGATTCAAGGGTCTGTTTAATGGGACTGACTTTTGTCAGATGCTTATGAGGGCAAAGGGTACCCGAACATTTAAAAAGCCAGCATTTGGGGATTTAGTGTATTCTTTTTTAAAAAAATACAGCTTTAATGAGATATAATTCACATACCATACAGTTCATCCACTTAAGAGTATATAATTTTATGCTTTTTAGTATATTCACATAGCTGTGCAATCATCACCACATTAATTTGAAAACATTTTCATTACCTCAAAAGAAAGACATCCTTTAGCCATCACCCGCACCTCCTCCCAACTCCCCCCTGCCCTGCTCACCCAGCTCCTAGCAATCACTAATCACTAATCTACTTTCTATCACTATAGATCTGTCTGGACATTTCATAAGTAGAATCATATAATATGCAGCCCTTTGCAACTGGCTTCTTTCACTTAGCCTAATGCATTATTCTTTCACTTAGCATAATGTTTTTGAAGGTTCATCCATGAAGTAACTTGTATCACTACTTCATTCTTTTTTTTTTCTAACAAAATGGATATACAGCATTTTATTTATCCATTCATCAGTTGATGGACTTTCGGTTGTGTCTACTTTTGGGCAATTATGAATAATACTGCTATGAACATCCATGTGCAAAGCAGACGTGTTTTCATTTTGCTTTGGATATACCAAGGAGTGGAATTACTGGGTCATACGGTAACTCTGTTTAATGATTTGAGGAACTTCCAGACTGTGCCAAGCCATCTGTACTATTTTTATGCCCACCAGCAAGATCTGAGGTCTCTAATCTCTCCACATCCATACTAATGCTTCTTAATGTCTCTCCCTTTGATTGTATCCATCCTGGGTGGGTGTGAAGAGGTATTTCATTGTGGTTTTGATTTGCATTCCCCTGAATGGATTTATTGTCCCCTTGATCTCACCTGGTCTATGAGTCAATAAACAATGAGAATCCAAATTCAAACCTCAGGTGGAGTGATTATTAACCAGGTAACTTAATTTCTCTGAATCTCTGCTTCCAGATCTGTGAATTTGAAGTTGGATAGCTCCTGAGGCCTAAGGCAGAAGATGTAGGGAGAGCAGCCGACTCCCATAGGGCGGGTGCACAATGCACCCTCATAATACGTGCTCTTTCCTTCCTTTTGCCTGATCTGATGCTTGTGTCTCCATTTTCATGATGGTACAGTGGGAATGATATTTATATGTGCTCTCAATTTTACAATAAAGTTGGAAGAAATATTACAATTTTTAAAAGAAAAGGAGGAGGTGGATGGATTGAGTTGGGACAAAGGAAAAGGGCGTTTGAATGCCAGGATAAAGAAACTGGAGATTTTTTAGCAAGGAGAAGCATAGGGTGAGGAGTGACATAATTGCCATCTCAACATAAGAGGGTTATTATGTGGAGGCTGGTGACCAGCTGTTCCACGTCTCCACTGAGGACATCAGAAGGAAAAACACAGTTAAACTCTGGAAGGCTGCATGTAGCTCAGTTATTAGGAAGAGCTTCTTCGCGGTCAGGGTTGTGAAACGCTGGAAGGGGAATTTATCAAATTTCCTTTCCCTGAAGGCCTTTCCAAATGTGATAAACTGCATCCAAGAGCATGAATGAGATGCTCCAAGGCACTTCCTCCCATCTCAAAAGCGCTGTAATTCCTAGCAGTGCCCACCATGGGCACCCTTCCCCGTGGGTCCCCCTGTCCACGCCAGCTAGTGTTGCAGTGCCCTGCCCCCAGGCCTGACCCAGCTCCCCACCCCCTGCTTTGGCTGGATCCAGTTGCTCTCTCTTCTCACCCTAAATTACGTGGGGGAGTTGCTGCATTTCTCTATTTCAGTAGTGAGTGATGTGGTTTCTATACATAGCCCTGGCTTATAACTTCCTTGGCAGCTCTTAGGTTGAAAGGTGCTGCTAAGAGAGTGGAAGAAAAAGATCTAAATAACCCTTTTATTAAAAAAAATCTTTCAAGGAAAGCTCAGATGTTTGGTCCTATAATGGGACAGCTCACTGTGACCATTGCTGTCCTTGGGAGCTTGCACTGGGTTGGGGGATTGTATAACCACTTCTGTTTACAGATGAGCAAACTGAAGTACATATTGAGGAAGTTACACAGTTGGGGTCAGAGAAGGAAAGACTCAGACTCGGAAACCTGCCCACATAAGAAATTCTGGCCGTGTTTGTATGTGGTGGACTCACCTGGAAGCTTCCTCAACATCCATACCCTCTTTCTCCTGTTGTGTGGTGACCAGGACATTTAAGGAGAATTAACTCCACCCCCAGGGCCAGCAGTGGGCCCCGAGTGGCCTGAGATAATCAGGGTCATCCTGTTCCCCTTGTTTCATGGAACTTGGTCCAGATAATCATAAATTTTCCTGGTCTGGGGGATTGGCAAGGGGTTCATACTCAAGGGATAGTAACCACTCTCCCTGCTCCATATTTTTGGGCTGTGCTTGCATCGCCTTCTCTTGGTTATCGTGCACCAAGATATTGATTCCCAGTACCCCTGGAAGCAACCAGGAGGGAACTGGGGCAGCCAGTGCCCCTGGGGCCCTTGGCTTGTAGCTGAGAGGAGCCTCTTCAGTTTACTTCAGTGCACTGTACAAATATTCTGATTTTCTATGTGTATCATGATGTGGAAATGGTTGGGAAACACTGAGCCAGAAGGGAACAGTGTTTGAAATGGGAAGGATAGATGGCATTGCATCATTCACTAGATCATGTACTCCTGGATTTGCTAGCTCCGTCCTCAGACTCAGCTTCTTCTCCAGGGTGCAGGGGTGTGCTAGGAGTAGGCACTGCTGTTACTCCTGTAGTAAAGATTAGGGAATGGAAGCAAAGAGGTTAAATGCTTTGTGTACGGTTATTTAGTTAGTAAGTGCTAGATCCAAGGTTTGAGCCCAGGAAGTCTGGCTCCTTAACCCCTATCTTTCCAGCTGCATAATAAAGTATTGGCAGAAGAGGGAGAAGGGCAGGTTTATGTCTGACATCTCCTACCCCATATACCACTTATCCAGCACCAACCTAAGGAAAAACCTTGAGACGAATGAAACTTCTACCTTCTTCCCTTTCGTCCATTCTCCTACATCTGTCCCAGAAAGGCCATCTCTGCAAAGGCACCCAGATGGCTGTGTCTGGCTGTCCCGTGCTGATGCTCCTCTGTGGGGGAAAGCTGGCTAAAACAAGCACCCCGAGAGCATCATGTGGCCTCAGAAGAGCAAATGCAGCCTGGAGAGATAGTGGAAAGGGGTAAGAGAAGCCAACTAAAGAAACACATGTAGCACTGGATAGCACCTGGCTGTGAGTTGGAAGGCTTGGGAATAAGTCTGGGTTCTGCCATTCTCTGGGTGCTCCTGAGCACCTGCTTTCCTCTCTGGACCTCAGATGTGGTTTGCAAACTCTTTAGAATCAGCCATCAGCCTGTGTCCCTGTGACCAGATCCACACCAAACCCTGAGACGGCTCTTCTTCCGTGAACGGCACATTTCTTACTTGCCCAAACTGGATTGCTCTTCTTTGGGCAGCAAAAACTCTTCCCTAAAAATACCTCTTCATTGCTTTTGCCTTAATTTTGTCAGTTTCTTAGTCCCTGCCCTGATCCCTTCACTCCCTTTCTCCTACCCCACCTTAGACACAGCACACGCCTGCTTACGAGCAAATACCCTTTCCTTTCACATTTTGCTTAGATTCCAGGTGATGAAACTGGCCTTGGGCCTGGGTGGTTGTCATGGAGATGCAACCCAGCTTCCCGCCCCACAGAGGCCCTTGAGCTCTTCTCAGCAACCTCTCTGGGCTGAAAAAGAAAGAACGGTCTGGTTTTGCCCTCTGTTTCTCTTTTTGAAGGGAAAGGGGATGTTCGTCTGTGAGTGCTTTGATAGTATTTAATACAAGTTGTTCCACTGGGGAGGGGAGCATGGGCTGGCAAAAAAAAATTCAGCTGGTTTTCTATTTGGCTTGTTGTATTAGCTAATTATACCATGTGGCAATCAGAGAAAAAAGAAAAAGTGGTTATCAGTGTAACATCCATGTTATTTGTATTTTATCACATTTGCCAAGCTCAGCAAAGAAATACAGTTTCATTTCTTTCTCTGACCCTTCATTTAATGTCATCATTTTACTACTGATCAAATATCTTTGCTGATTGATGCCACCATCAAAAATGACTCTCCTTTTCACTCAAGGCTCTGAAAGACAGCTCATCAATAATAACTAATAACTCATCAAGGAAGAGGTGAGTTGAGAAGAACCAGGGGATAATCCTCCGAGCCTCTGTAAGAGCACTCCTTCTAGGAGCCTGGATTTGTCCAAATTTCTAGTTAAAGGAAAAAATATATAAACTATATAAACACGTGTGGGTGAGTGTGCATTTTATCCAGCAATGATCTCTAAGTGTCCCAAAGGACATCCAGCCACTGCTTTCCATAATCTTAACCACCTTCAGTTTGAAAGAGGCTCCTGCTACAATGGGCAGATGAGGGAAATCGAGGTGCAAAGTGTAAATGAAGGATAGCGGGTCCTTTCACCGAGTCCAAGAAATTAAACAGCTTGAAATCTAGTGGCTAAAAAGGGAAAACAATCTAGATATCCTGATTGTTCTGTGGCTTTCCCAACATACTTGGAAAGTGACCCTACCACAAAAATTCCAGCACAGGACTTGCTTTATAGAAAGAGAAGTGGAATTAGCACTGAACATGCAATTTGATAATCAGGATTTTAATTTTTCCTCCTCTCTTACTGACTTTGGTAAGTCATTTAATATTTTAAACTCTTTTTTTTTCCCTAAAAAACAGAGTTAAAATATCTACCTTTGCCCACTCAGGGTGAACCAGAGATTTGAAGATACTATGTAACTTGTCAGGTAGGCTAGCAATGCTAGGTTCAATTAAAGCTATGAGGTATCTCATTTAGCCCTTACAACCATCCTAGTAGGTTGGCATTATTTTATGAGGCTCAGAGATATCAAACCACTTGTCCAAAAGTCACACAGGTCACAGGTAGCAGTATCTGGACCAGAACACCAATGGCTGAGTTCAATTCGAGTGCTTCTCATCAGCCCACAGCTGTCTGCAGGAATAAGGTTAAACCAGTGCTGAGACTCCGACTCAGAAAGAGGGTCATTTCAAGGTCATTCCAACAAACAGCCTGCTGTACCGGCTCTGGAATGATATGCAGCTCCAGTGGCCAGGAATTATAGGAGCCTCAGAGTGCATGCAGCAGATGGGGAAAGAGGAGAAAGGGATAAATTGGGAGAAGAGAAAAAGTGGAGGGAAGGGGAAGCCGTCTGAACGGCTGTGCTGGTCTGGAAGAGGGGAGGGTAATGTGCCATGCTGAAGTCCTTTGAGCCAAGAGAAAATGTGTGTCTTTATCTTTGTCTGCACAATTTATGGTCCAGCTGGGCTCTCTGGCGAGACTGGAGCTGTTCTGGCACTGCCAGAGGAGTTGATCTTGGGGTGAGACACTAGAGCCCCTGGGGCCCTGCCAGGAGCCTAATGTAGTCATGGTTATTAGAGGGAAGTTCCCAACTGGAGTTGGCTGGCAGAGCCCAGAAGATTTAGGGGGCACAACTCTGTGGAATTCCCAGAGCAACCGACTGACCTGAACTTGTGTGTGTTAGAGCCATGGGCTGTATTATTTCCTTCTCCACTAGTTCTGCCAGATCCTCCTCTTGACTCATTCATTCATTCATTCATTGAATAAAATTCAACAAACAATAACATAGTGGGCTAGGTAATAGTTATAATTGTAGGTGAGACATAAAATGTCTCTCCACAAGGAGAGCTCAATGGTCTGGGTAAATTTGAACTTTCTTGCCATCAAGACATTTTCAAGAGAGTTCCTGCCAAATGCATGTGTAACAAGCACCCATGGATGTACAAACTATTAAGATTCACCATTATCCAGATAATTTTTTGAAGTTATCCTTTTACTGAAATTAATGATGGTCTTTTAAAGTGTTGATTTAGCAAAAAAAAAAAAAAAAGACATTTTTGAGTGCTACATAATTGTGTATGTTCCTGGGAATACCAACATTAGTCATAGTAACCAATCTTAATGTCGTTAGGGTCTGGATTTTAATGCCTATATGAGTTTTCCTACTTTCACACCTACAATGATCCCCAAAAGGAGCTATTGTAAAGATCTAGCCAAATGTATATATTCATTCATTCATTCATGTCACAAACATTTATAAGTTGATGACTCCCATTCTGTTAGGGGGGAAATATTTACTATCTACAAATCTCCAATGAGAAAGCTGAGGGAGGTAAGATTCTTCTGGGGACGTGGTTGGTCAACAGTGATTTTCATTTCTCTTATTAGAGAAGGAGATCTCCCTGTTACAGTCTGTGTTATTGAGAGTGTTAGATCCCTGCATGCCTGGAAGGTAGTATTATCCCCTGGTTCTTCTCAACTCACCTCTTCCTTGATGCATAATTAAATTGTAGTACAGAGAAGTAACATGACAACACTCTAGAGCAGAGGTTGAAGTAGATGCTTTGATGGACAGCTGTGGGGAATCTGCATCAAAGCAACCACGTAGATAATGGAACCACTAAAAGGAGAGCATGGGAAGGAGAAAGCTAAAGACTAACACTGAGAGGAGGGGAGAAGGATCTGGACTCTGGTCCTCAACTGAAAGTGGTTAGCATTGACTAATTTCTGGGTGCAGAAAGTAGGTAGAGTGTATCCCACATGCTCCTTGTCTCACGGAGCTTGTTCTGCAGGGCAGAGATCCTAAGTGCTCTGTCACAGTTTTGGTTTTTGCTTTTTGTTTTTCATGGAGCTCAAAGGGCTTTTGCATTTTTTCCTTGTGAAGAGGGAAGAGCCGTACTTCAACAGCCCTTTTTCACACCATGGCACACAGAGAAAATGCTGCCTCCCAAGGGTTGGGGTGAAATCCACCTATTGGCCTTATGTGCAATGGGTGCACTGGGGGAGCATTCATCTGAGGTAGCTTGTCTCTCACGTGAAACCACAGGAACTCTCAGGAAAACATTGAACCCATTGTCTGACCTCAGACAAAAATTGCACTTTTCAAGTTGAGGGTGGTTGTTAATGGGATGGGGTGGGGAGAGGTGAGATGACAACTGTGTATCCAAACCAAGTGTCTGTTGTCAGGGGGCCATCCCTGCTTGTGTACCTAACCTGGTCATGGTGTGTTCTAAGGCAAGCTTACTCATTTCTTACTCTCTTCTGAGCCTCAGTTTCCCACTTGCTCCTCTTAGCCATGTCTCTCTAAGCCAGAGAACTTTCGAAGAATAACTCTTCCCTTTTCAAAGGACTTTCAGGAGGATTTTAGGCTCTTGGAAAAAATAATGTAAGACGATCCATTTAAGGACTTTCCATTCAAAGCCTGCACCCAGTCTGTGCTTTAGCATTTCAAAGTAGCTTCCTTTTTTCCTTCTGTAGTGTGTTTTTCTAACCTTAAAAAAAAAAATCTTACTCTTTTGAATTGATCCTCAACATTAGAGCTTTGAATACTGCTCTCTTTACACTTTCCCAGGGTCTTGGCCTTTGAAAGGGACTCTGCCAGATACCGGCATCTTTCAGTCCTCTCTCATGAACAGCTTCTGAGAACAGGTGTCCCTTCAATCGGGCTCAGCCGCGTAAAGGCTGCCAGCTCTGTTCTCCGTAAGCCAGGCTGCTAAGGTCAGAGGGGACTCACACTCTGGTCCTGGGAGGTGACCAGCAGAAATGGTCATAGCCTGCTCACCCCTGAGCTAGAGAAGCAGGAGTTGTGCTTTCAGGTTTATTAAAATGCACGTGTCTACAGTGTGATGTTTTTAAGCTCAACTTGATTTATAACAATGGCAATCACAGAAGCTTTTTATTTTGTAGCCAAGAACAGAACCTTTATTTGACTAAGTATTTTTCTATGACGAGTGAATTCTGTTGTTATCAGCTTTGCTATTTAGCCCTTTAGCTAATGCTAGTGTTTTTATCTAGTTAGCTTCTTCTTCTTTAGCTTTCAGTAACATCTTCAAAGCTTGGTTATTTGCTATTTATATTATCTATAATCATCAATTCCCTATTGGCAGCAGTGATTTTTCTGACGTTTTGGGGAAGAGGATGATTGAGGCACAATGAGACTAGATGGTATGGTACCCTCAAAGCCACAGGGGTAAACCGTGGTGACTGATTCGTTCAAACCTCACACATTTGCTGAGTGGCCACTACAAGTCGGGCATGATGCCTTTGCTTGGGCCACCAAGATTCAAAATGATCAAGACCCAGGTTTGAATCCCATTTCAACTAAGTAATATACTTAGCTAATAGCATGTGTGAATTTGGCACAGTTTTGCCAAGCTCTTGCTACTCTCCCGTGATAACAGTAGTGCCCATTTGCATATGAAATGTATGTAATACATTTATATTACCAGGTACATAGTAAATGTTCCATAAACATTTACTGGGGTGTTGTATTTTCCTTAAGGAGCTCATAATCTAAGGATAGAATCAACCCTTGAAATATCCAGAGCTGTGAGGTGAAGGGAAGGGGTAAGAGCCCCAATGAGAAAGAAGCAAAGAGCTCTGGGAGCCCAGGGCCTGATTCCCCATGGGGCAGAGGGGCTCACGGCTTGAGGCAAGGGGCTGCCTTGCAGACCAAGGGGGCAGCAGGCCCCCAGGCCCAGAACTGAGAAGGTGAGAGTGTGCCCATGAGGGAGAATCGGGCCTGGCTAAAGCGCTGGTCCCGGAGAGGGCAGGATGTGAGGCTGGAAGCACTGTTGGGGCCATTCTGTGAAGGACTCGACTGTAAACCTTAGAGGATTTGGATTTTAACATATTTTAACTGTAGTAAGACATGCATCTCCCCCCCCCCCCGTATTTTAAGAGTTCTATGAAATGAATGCATCTCACCATCAATGTTGACATAGTTAGTTGTCGCATTTTTTTCCCTCTCTTAGCACTCTAAATTTTAGTGTTCTATACAGTCAGTGTATTAGATTAGATAAAATTATTGTGGGCTAAAGGTGGCAGAACCCAAGGACTAACTGGAGAATGTTTCAACCTGCTATCGTTTCCTAACTATCCTGTAACTTACTAGGCACTGGTCGGTAAAGGCCTAATTGCCCTCAGCTGTGATTTGGTTCTGATAAAGGACATGAATCTCCCCAACTCTTAACACCCAGTGCTTCAGTGGTGGGCACTTTGCTAGGACTGAGTCACCACCCAACAGGCACTATCTTTCTTCCAAAAGCCACAGGTTGAAAATAAGCGTGGCGAAGCAAAACTCCTGTGCATAAGTGCAAAACGCTTCAAAGACAACTTACAAATAACATCCAGAAACCTGCTTTTTTTGTCCTTCTTCCAGACTTCAGTTCATGTTCCTTGATGAGCTTTGCAACTTCCTGCAGCCTGGTTCTCACTGTCTGTGCGGTATTGCCATGGGACCTGCCAAATGAATGTAGAATCTAGGCAGAAAGCTGGACTTGAGGGCCTATGAGATACAGGTCTTTTATTGCTTTCGGTTTCTCGGTTCTCTAGTTTTCTTTCCCATCTCCCTTTTCCACCTCTTTTGTTTCCTCCTATTCATCTTTATGCTTCTGTTCTCTGCTTCCCTCTATTGAGAAAAGCTCTCCTTGGGGTATAGTAAATCCGTGGCTCAGCCTGTTGTGGGGCCAGGATGATGGCTGGGGAGGAAAAAGGCGAAGAAGAACCTGGTGGTGCCACCAGCTGATGCTCAGAAATATCGAAGGCTCATCTGCATCCAAGCCACACCGAAGCTGACCACTCTGGTGGACCAGGACTGGTTGCTTAGCAACAGTGCCCTCTGCTCTTTCACACGTGCTCCGCAGACAACACCGCGCTGCCTGTTCCTTTCCTTGCCTCCCTGCAGTCCAGTCCATGAAGTTCATTTTTTATCAAATTTGATTTAAATAAGTAATATAGTGAAAAGGGGTTGGAGAAGGATCATTTGCCCAGGGCATTCTGTTCTTAAAGTTCAATCTGGCCATTAAGGATTCTGGGCGGAATCCAGCGAGCTCTTCATCAGCTGTGCCACAGACGCCCTGTGAGACGGGCCCAAAGCAGAAGTTGTGAGCAAGACCTCGAGAGTGAAAAAGACCATCTGAGATGCTCAGGGCCCACAGTTCTACTATATAACCATTTCCCTGCTATAGCTAGGCAGGGATGCTGAGTATTTTCAGTCCACATTTGTCTTACATATCTTATATGATAGTATGTGCGTTACAGTGACTTTGGTGGAAAAAAAACATGTCTTTTAATGATTAGGTTCAGCTTCTATGCCAGATCCCTTTAGATAACATCCCCTGGAGGCTCTTTTTAATGCTTTCAAAGGAGCTTCCATGAAAATCCAGTCTTCCATAATCTGATCCCAATAAGTCATGAATACAAGTATGGTAGGTAACTCAGCATCTAGACTAACTGGGGGTGGGGGTGGGGGGGCCTTACATATTCCATTCGAACCTGGAAAAGATGGTAAGCTCAGGTCTAAGCATTTACAGTTATTGTATCCAGAGAGAAAGATCACATTAAGGTTTATTTATTTATCTGTGAGCAAATGCATTCATAATTGCTACTTTTCACAAAATGGAACACTCTTTCTTTTTTTATGGTGGCTTGTACATAGTATGTATACAACAAATATTTGTGAAAAGAAGGATAGGAGAAATCTCTAGTTCAATGATTTTTTTAAAACAAATCTTTTCACTTCATAAAATTTGTAAAGTTGATTTATGGAGTACATGTTTGAGAACTGACAATAAATTTAAGTTGGAAGATTTATTTCATGAAATAAAATTGAATATGTTCTTTACTACCAGGGTATGGTAGATTTGGAATTGGACAATACTGGCCACGTCACTTCTCTGACCGCAGAATTGTCACTCGGAAACAGTGGGGTGGTCAGAAGGTCTCTAATGTTTAATCCACCTTCTTTTACGGGGTCTCAGCTTATCTGGCCTGTAAAATGGGAAGGAGGTCCCTTGTCCTATATTTGCTAAGTAAATCACCTGAGTGAGGACAGAGCCCATGTGGAGTTCTTTCTCCTGGGCTTCTCGATGCCCTAGAAGCCACTGCTGCTCACCATGGAAGGATCTCTGGACTTCCATTCCTGCTCTTCGGCCATCACATGCCTGAAAGGGACCTGCATCAAAAACAGAGATGGGTGGTCTACATCGTGAAATCAGCAGTGGTGTGAGCACGTTTCCTCCTTCGTTTGGCATGTAGACAGCCCAAGCTCCAAGCAACACTTTAAGGTGTCCAGAAATTTGTCTTTCTGGGGGAAGAAAAGGAATGTTTTCTTACCCAGAGAATGGGAATAAGTACCAGCTGAGGGAAATGGGCAGAGGGGTCATTGGTTTCCACAGTTACTTGTTGAGGGCAGGTGCTGTGTCTTGCTGAGTGTCTGAATCTAGAACCAGACCTTCTCCCTGGTAGCTGCAATGGGGTCACTAACTAGTTGTTTGTTGACTGTTGAGCACTGTGCGTCTCTTACAAGACAGTCCAAGGCTAGACTAGTGGGCTATCTGGGCACCGTCATGTGATTTGGAGAGTAAGGGAGATAATTAGTGTGTAAATATCTGAGGGATTACTGCACAGGTAGCATTATTAAGATGGTATTTTCTGAATGTCTGGAGCAACTGGTGCCTCACCACCGTCACATCTCATCCAGACCTAATGGTTGGTTGGCTTTTACAACCTCAGCAGTATTATTTTCTGTGTTGTTTTCCATAAAAACAAGATTGGCATATGCCTTTCATTTCAAACATTTTGGATTCATAGAGCTTGGAGGGACCTCGCTAAAGTATCACCCTCTTATTTAGAGGTCAACAGGAATTTCTAATTATTCAAAATTCCTTTTCTGGTGGCGGAGGTTGGCATGGACCCAGTTCAACTGACCCCTAATCCAGTGCTCTTTACAAAGCACGTTATACCCTTCAATCCCATAGTCCTCCAGACCCTCGGAATTTTAAGAACATGCCCTAACCACAGTCTGCAGCTGGGAACATGTGCTTCAGAGAGCATGACAGTTGTAGTGAATTTCAGAGAGCACCTCACCACTTAAGTGGCGAGTAAATAGCAGATTTCCACAGCATGTACATAAAGAGTGTGATGAGCAGCTGTTTTCCCTCACCACCAGAGCAAATGGACTTAAATTGTTCCAGAAGAAATTAGGGCAGACAGTCAGGAGAACTTCCCTTGGGCCAAGTTCAGGCTGGGCAGAGGGAGATCCTGTCATCCATAGACACATTCAGTTTCTGCGAGTGGCTTCCTATTCTCACACACCCACTTTCTCCCTGTACAGGAAATGTCCCGTTAGTGAGCGGGGCTCGTTTTACCCAGCCTGGATATCTGTTATGAGGAGAGCCTCATATCCCCTCAAGCTCATTGTTTTCTGTTCATTTTTGAACAGTAGCTAGTGGTATCATTTTAGATAAAGATAAGCCTGCCCAAAACCCATTAAAGCTACCTTGGCTATCTTTTCATCGCAGTAGGTCAGGAAAAGAATGTTCCACCTTTTGAACATTGTCACTCTGGAGATGGACTTAACTTGCTGCAACTGGGGTGCAGTTTGATTGCAGGATGCCACAAGGTGGTTACTGCTGATATGTTTATGAGAAGAGAGTAAAACACTTCCCTCTCCAGATGACTGCCCATTTGCTCTAATGTGCTGAGTACACACGTGTGCATCACAGGTGTATGTGCACTGCTTCAGCTGTGTATTTCTGCACATGCAAATGAATATTCACGTGCTTCCAAAACCAGGGGTCATAAGTGAACATGGGTCATATGTGAGCATGTTTATGTAACCCTTGTCTATGTTTTTAGACACATCTCCCATGTCTGCAAATATGTATAGGTATCTGTAGAACATTAGCAAATGTCCATTCTGTTCTTGCTCATGCTATTCTCCCAGCCTTTATGGGGGAGAAATTGCTAAATGTTGGCAATGCAATAAAGAGAAACTGATTTCAATGGAATGTTCCCTTGCCCTGGAGACACATTGCCACTGCTTTTATGCTGCACATTACACCATGGTGAAATTTAGTTAATTTTATGGTTTGTTATTACAACAGCAGAGTGGATTGAGAGAGGCAGCTTTTGTTGGCTCTATGTTCTGAATTTCCTGGGTGTGATGAAAGTAAGTGAGAGCAGGAAGCTAGCATCCGTAGGAAACAAGGTCCTGCAGAAGTAAAGGGGCTGCCCTAATTGGCTTTCAACTTTTGTTAACTACAGGAATTAGCTAATTAGCCAGCCACGGCTTGGCAGTTGCCCTCACAGAGTATATATTTTGGTTAGAGAAACAAGAAGAAAATCCACAGAACAATGAGAAAACAACCAGGTGCCAAACCATCTTGCTGAAAAGTAACATATTTGGGTGAAAAGAGTCTTGCCGTCAGACTGTTCTGAGTTTGAATCTCAGCTATTAGATCTTCCATCTCTGCTCTTGATTTCTTCATCTGTAAAGTGGAGGAGAATATGGGCCTCCTTGTGAGGTTCAACCCCTGGTACTTGGTAGGTGCTCAGTAAGTGTCCCTTTCTCTTCTCCCTTCTTGCCTAGGAAATCTCTTCTGTTCCAGAATTTTGTTAGAGATAAGAGAAAGTTAGAGCAGTTGGGGTTTGGTGATCAAGGCTGAGTACCAAATGGGAAGGGACCTAGGAGGCCATCATTTCTGAACCCCCAAGTCAGGGCCCACAATCTGAGAACTTTGAAAGGGCTATTTTGGAAAATGCGCCACAAAAAGATATGCTGCCTGGATCGTATGCTCAGCACCTTGAGTGTGGACGTGACTAAAACCCATTAGCGCCTTGGGAGGTATGCCATCCGTCACTCTGAACAGAGCAAAGCTATTAACATTCTTATTTAT
Source organism: Tamandua tetradactyla (assembly GCF_023851605.1). Taxonomy (NCBI): domain Eukaryota; kingdom Metazoa; phylum Chordata; class Mammalia; order Pilosa; family Myrmecophagidae; genus Tamandua; species Tamandua tetradactyla. Next base: position 174,389,504 of record NC_135327.1, on the reverse strand, counting down.
ACTACTAATGAAGCTAATTAAGTCTTAACCCAGAAATAGAGCTGGTATGGACTAGAATACTTAGACAGCAGAAGCTGTTTCCACAGAACATGGCTTTCCTTGTTATCCTTCTCAGCTGGGTCCTTGGATTCTACCACCTATCGTAGGGCAAGCAGATGACAAAGAATATGTCAGCCCCACTATCATTCCTCCCAGGTCTGGCAACTTCTTCCACGGCATGAGAGTCTGTTTATCTCTCTACAAGTGGTCCCTTCATTCTGGGGAGACAGTAGCCCAGCAGCTCCCATTGGTCTTGCCAAGTGGCATGTGCTGACTGGGCCAAATCACCAGCAGGCCTTTGTCCTCACTAAGAATGGGTAAAAAGCCTTGAGAGAAGATGGCACCACAGATGGGGTGCATACCTACAAATCGGGGTGCTTTTATTCCTCCATTGGTTTAGTCTTTCATATCTGAAGCTTGTTTTCTGGAAGACTCCTTGCCCTATCTTGTTTTAGAAGGGCTCTTGGTATATTGAGATGTCATAAATTCTTACTCTATGATGGTCTGAATGAGACATCATTGTTTCCTGGACTGAAACTCATCATTTCTCCCTGATAATGTCAGAACTCATCATTTGAATACAGGCAGACTTTGAGCTTTAACACTAAAACATATATATGTATACCTATGCTTTATTTTGACCTAAGGAGCTCCAGAATGAAACTATTTTAAAATCACCAAACAGGACTGACTCATTTAAGGAGAATTAACTTGTGTGATTGGGGCAGTGGAGAGAGGAGGGTGGGACATGGGAAGGAGCAGCCTCTGGTGGAAAACACAGGCTGGTGAGTCAGCACCGTAGAATAATTAGATTTCAGCAATCCTAGCAATCACTAAACCAACCATATTATTACAGAAAAAGGAAGACTGTATATTTAGTGTTGTTCCTCCAGAGTTAAAACGTACATATTATTTGTCATCCCCAGAGTTCTAACTTCTGATAAAGCTCCTGGTCACTGGAGAGGAAGCTTTATGGGACTGCTCCGCCATGAAGATTTTGCTTAGGGAATAAGGTGCAGGAACTGAAGAGTAGAGTTTGTTATACATGTTCTACAGGGAGCTGAATTTTCAAAAGATTTAAAAGTACTTGACTTTACAGTAAAATTATGTATAATTTAATGTATTTTAAAAATTATTTGAGTCATCAAGATTTTTACAGTGCCTTACAGTAGTCATTCCAGAAAGGAGCCTGTCATTATAGATGGGCGGGCATTCTGGTTAATAGAAAGATCTGATAAATAAAATGACAAAGACAAATTAACAGTACTGCCTGTTTTTTTAGGTAAGTGTTTCGTAATATAGTTTATTTTTTATGGTCTAAGGATTACCCCCTGTCAAGAGTCACTCAACAGTCATTCAATACTAATGAATAATATGGGGCTGGGGGTGTCTGAGGGGGGGTTTAGAATCACACCAGGAAGAGCCTTTCTGCTTTAGCCATCCATCAACACGCATGCATAGGAGAAGGACTTCAGCCCCCCACCATTTCCCTTGGTAGTCAAACCCATAAAGTCCAGTCTGGATTCTGGCCCTAATACAATGTGTGCTCCTTGAATCTCTACTCTTTCACGCTTTAACTAGAAGTGGGGTAAGGGGGTTCCTTAAAATAATTTCAATCAGGCCACAGAATCTGAGGTGTCACTTTCTATGTAAGTAAAAAATCCCGCAAAGCACCAGAGAAATATTTCTCACAAAGGCGTTTCCATCTTTTTAAATAGAATCACTGAGATGTTGTCCTCTGTGCAAAAAAATGACTAGTTTTCACTCCCTGCCACTTAAATATTTTACATTGGGCCACAAGAATGCCATTAAAGAGATGATACATAGTGTAAACAAAGCTACAGATGTTATAAAAATCATCGCAATTATTAAATGGATCTAATTAGTGTAACAACAGTAGCTAAATATATGTACAAAACACGGCTCTGTTCAAAGCACCTTATAAACACAGAAGACACAGGTCTTACAAAACCCTGGAGTGGGGGTTAGTTTCTCTCCTGGTACAAGAGAGAGGAAAATCAGAGGGGCGGAGTGGTTGGTGTGAGCCCCGTGCTGGCGCCGGTGACTGGCCCTCCTCAAAGCGCTGCTGTCTATATTCATAACGTGCGGCGCGGTGGCAAAGCCTCTGGTGATTTCTCCCTGGGAAGCGGGTCAGTGTGCTGCTGATTCTCATCATCTAAGAGGGGTAGTGCCTCTTCCTGAGGGCTTTCTCCCAGGGTCCCCCAAGGACCAGGCTCTCTGCAACCCCACCCCTCTCCAAACAACCTGGAGCCCGGCTGGAGGGGATCCCACCACAGCCACGTGCTCCGGGCGGGCGGCCGAGGACCCGGTACTTTTAGGCAGTCGCGGCCGCTCCTCCGTGCAGCTGCGCTCCCGGTGGGGCCATTAGCAGCGGAGGCCAGTGCGGAGTTAGGGAAGGAGGGCCGGGGTGCCTCCCGGTTCTCAGCCTCCCCTGGAGCCCTCCCTTGCCTAGGTTACCCCATGGTTGCTTGGTGCTTGTTGCTACCTTCCCACCTCCCCCATATCGCTCCTTGCCGAGCATCCAGGGGAGAGCCAGCTCAGGGCTGGGAGCAGGTGCAGGAGGGGAGGAGATGGGGAGAGCCCATTATCACCCTGCACATACACTGTCAAATTAGCAGCAGGCTGGGAATCCCAGTAACCAGACTTGGTTCTAGAGTCCCGTTCCCACTAATTCCCTGCTGACCGTGCCCAGTGGGGTCTGTCATGTGGGGACAAGCAGACTGGGAGGAGTTGGAGAGCTGCCCATCCTGGCTTCGAACTACAGAATCAGCAAAACTGGGAACGTCCTTTTGAGATCATTTAAGCCAATGGTCTTCTTTCAGTTATGGAGGGAGAGCCATTAAAGTGTCATGAAAGCAACTTAGTGGGCTGTCAACAACATTTTATTTAAAAGAGAAAGAAGGGAAAATATCAGAAAGCACATCACATGTAAACAAAACTTTTACTGAACTTGCTCATAAGCATGTATTAGGGGCAGGGTATTTCTGGCCGGAAGTTGTCAAACAGAAAGCTGGAGAAATGCCACTGGAAGCCAGCTCACCCCCTTCGGTTCTGACTTTCCTATCAGTTCTCCGTACCAGTGGTGCCACCCAGCATGAGAAGGCTTCAGCAGGAGAAGACACCTGCCCCTGTGGGAAAACCTGTCCTGTGTTTCAGGAACACTCCTCCCTGCAAGTTCTTCCCTGCTGTCCCCATCTGAATGCAGCTTGACTCAGTTTCTCCCCCTTCCACTGTCCTCTTGTGACGCCTTAGACTCTACACCCATATTTGGAAGCAAGGATTTCTCCATCCTAGTCATTCAGTTATGGAAAGCAGACCACCTGTTGTGTAATAGTCCTTGATTAAATTCTCCCAGGGATGAATTTAGGAATTGGGCAGCTCCTCGCATAAAAATTTGAAAAACTTTCCACGATGATGTCTCCCCATTCCTTTAGCTCCTTCCCTTCCTCTCATGGTCTCTGTGGTTCTTGGGCAAGGCCTCTGTTAAACAAGACTAGGATGGAGAAATCCTTGCTTCCAAATATGGGTGTAGAGCCCAAGGCATCACAAGAGGACAGTGGAAGGGAGAGAAGGCCCCTGATTTCAGAGCAGAGCAGACCCCAAGAGGGTAAGAGAAAAAGGCGGTGGCCCAGGCAGCGCCCACCGAGTGTCAAAGGAGACAAAAAATTCCACTCCCTGCCATGAAGGCCTCAACCGCGTGCAAAGATCTGTCGTGTCCTCTACACCATGGACAGAACAGGTCGCTTTATTTCCTTCACTCATGCAAGAAGACAGAGGGAAGAGGACTTTGGAATTAAAAGTTTTTAACAAAAGTGAGTAGCTTGAAGGGGATTTAGAAACCATCTTGCCCAAGTCCTGCTGAGCAGGGCCTAGAACCCAGATCTTAGGACCCCGGTGCTCCTTCCACACGCCACTGGTCCTTGAACAAGTCCCTCCCCACCCCTGTGGCCCCACTCCTGCAGGAAGGGGCAGCACTGGATCAACAGTCCCCATCCAGAAGCTCCGGCTGCACACCAAGGGTTCAAGACGCAAGGTGAGTGCCTGGGTCCACCCATCAGCTCTTGCACCCTGGTATACGGGCCTCGCGAGATCTGGGAGCTGATGCTCCGGGACCCCTGCAGGGAAGACGTGGGAGGAAAGCCTGAGCACAGTAGCCACACATTATTATTATGAGGGCAATACCGTAAACCGGAGGTTATTACTTTTCGCATTGTTATTATTAGATTTAATGGCTGAATGAGCAGTTCACTTGGCCCTAATAGAAAATTGCTCCTGACAACTCTCTATAACCGCAGGACCTCGGGAAAAGCAATTGAGAGGAATATTTTCACCTTCACTGGGGAGTGACTTGTGTGAGATTCAGCTGCGGATGGGCCAGGTCCTCGCAATGTGTCTCGCTCCTTCCTGGGCCGCAGCTGCAAGTGGGAAGGGCTGAGGGCAGGGAGCAGGGCAGGCTGCAGGCCCAATTGCCCTTGGCAGAAGCAAGCGCTCTGTCCTTGGCAAAGGTGAGGCATGTGTGCAGTGGTGCAGTGGCCCCTGTGCCAGCCACCTTTGGCAAGGGCCAGGGCATGCGAGAAGCTCCCATAGCCATCTTCTTTCCACTCTCGGCACCAGCCTATTAGGAATGTAGCTCTGCCTCCCACTTGCTCTTCTGTGCTATTAATTTGTGGTTGTATTAATTCCAGCTGTTATTATACAGCTAGGTGATGCATAGCAAAGCTTCTCATTAACATGGCCAAGGAGTTGTTGCTGCTGCCAGGGTTCGTTCCCCCCACCCCTGCCCCGATTTTCACGATGTCTTGACACGAGTGGAGATTTGAACCTTGGAAAATGACTGACGGATCCTGAGACTCAGGCTGCAATTTGGAAGTCAGAGGTGACCAGGGAGGATGGGGGTGGGGGGGTGAGGTAAAAGGAGCAGCTCTTCTCTTTGACTGCCCATGGTTGGTCTTCCTCTTTTTGAAAAAAAAAATTATGACGCTCGTTAACGTTACCTGCAACCACTCCTGACAGGTGTCTTGGGCTGTTTTAGTGATGAGTAGGAATGCCTCGGTGTCCCCAGGTCACATCTGCGAGGTGACTGCCAGGGCTAGTGTTGCCGCCTGTGATCTCAAACACATCCACTCTTGAACCCATGACCCAGGTCATACCCCAGCTCGATTCATACCTGGGGTCCCAGCCAACCATGTAATCCGCCGACATCAGGACCACTCACCCCCTCTCAGCCAAACCCAGACCCAGTCTGGAGTTGGGAAGTATCCCCACTGGCATCCCACGGCTTAGCCACTCCTCCACCTTTCTGCATTTTAAAATGTGCTGTAAAATAATACCCAGTACACCCAGAGGGCAGAAGCCGCATTTTATTTTTAAGGACTCAAGATATTTTAAGCTCGTTCACTGCTCTTGTTCACTTTGAATCATTCACTGGTAAGCGGGTTAGATTTCACTCTGAGGTGGTGACTACTTGAAAGCGTCCTTCTGATGGTTATTCTCATCACTGTGACAAGAGTAACCGCTGGCCGTCCCAGAGGCCCAGTGGGGTTCTCCCTCCTGGCTTCAGCTCTCGACCCACCCACCCCTCATGCGTCCTCTGCTCCAACCTCACCCAGCTCTCACAGTCACCCAAGCCCTCGGGTCCTCCCCTCCTCTGTGTCCTTGCACATTCTGTTTCCTTCAGCCTAAACTGTTTTTCTCTCTTTCCCATCTGCAGAATACCCACTCGCACCTCAAGTATCAGCTCAGTAAATCCACCCTGCAACACTGCCCATTGCTTCAGAACATTGCCATAGCGCGTTTTAGATTTCAGTTATAACCCTTGATACACAATACAAAGTACCCCTCGAAGTTATGGTTCATTTAAATTGTGTGTAACCTAATGCCCAGTACAGTGCCTGCCTTACTGTGGGCTCAGAATATCTATTGCATGAACTATGTAATTCTCCTTATTCTGTAAACAGAAGGTTTTCACCATAGGGTTAAGAGCTGCTGGGAAAAGGTGGTCACTGGGTAAAAATTCAGTGGTGGCAAGAGTAGAATTTAGGAATCCTACTTCCTCTGTGAAGCCCCATCACTGCTGGAATTGCCAAATTTCTTGGGGGGAGGGGGCATCCAGAGGCCCGGAATCAACCAATTTTTATCTCCGTGTCCTTTGATCACTTGAGAATGGCTGGTGCAAAGGGCTTGTGAATTGTTATTATTTTGTTAATTAAAAACAATCCAGTGGAGCTGGAGGCCTGTAATGCAAACAAGGTAAAGCAGCTGGAATTGACTCCCGGCTCTAGGGCAGAACCATCACAATTAAGGGTTGTGCTTAATCAATTCTTTCTGCTTTCTGCCAAGTCAGTGTGCAAACAATCACCGGATCACTGAGATGTGGGCAAACAGCAGGAGGACAGACAGGCACCGGACCCAACACTCCTTGGGCAGAGTCTCGCAGGTCCACAAACATGAGGAGCCCACTGTCTTCTTGATAAATGGGGAAACACATATCCAAAGACATAAAGACACTTACCGAGAAGGTTGGGTCACAATCAGGCATGAGGTGAGGAGAATATGGTGGTATTCCCAGAAACTGTAGGGGCTCCCCAGAATGAGTTTGGGGTGAATATTAGAAAGGTGAAGTTGGAGCTGGATTCAAGGGGCAGATTCAACCCTCTGTAAGGGGCACCTCAAGTATCAGCTCAGTAAATCCACCCTGCAACACTGCCCATTGCTTCAGAACATTGCCATAGCGCATTTTAGAGCAGGGGACATGGGGTCATTTGAACTTTGCCCAGAGGTTACTTGTATGGGCTAACAGTAAGGCATCCTTTGAGCAGATGTTCTCAACCTTGAGTGTGCATTGGAATAACTGGACAGGATTTTGGGCTCCATGCCCAGAAATTCTGATTCAGTAGATCTGGGGTAAGAGCTGGGAATTCACATTTCTAACAAACCAAGCAATGCTTGTGTGGGTGATCCGACGACCACACTTTGAGAACCACTGCTTCAGAGAAACCAAGCCAGACATTCCCAGAAAATGAGTCGCTATGAATCTGGGACCAGGAGTGGCTTCGTCAGCGGGGAGACCTTGGGTAAAGACAAGCTGTCCTGATCACTAGTGGTCTCGACCTCTTTGAATTGCCATGAGCATGGCATGAAACAGTGCATGAGAAGTACCTAGAACAGTCCCGAGCTCATAGTTACCTACCATCATCATCATCCTCATCATCACCCTCATCTGACTCTGCTTGCACAGCTAGTTTGAGATGGTCAGTTGGATGTTCACGGGGTTGATTTGGTTCTGAATCCATGCTCTACTTCCCTCTCTCAAACCAACCATCTCATAAGAATGGGCATTTGGTGGCCCAGACAGGAGTATGAGGGACTGTACGCAGACCACCCTGAGATGGAAAGACCTCCACCTACCTCTTCATGAGCAGCCTCCTCCCTAAGGGGGCTGTGTCTCCATGGGCGGTGGAAGCCCCTTCGTATTTGCAGGAGATGGAGAGGTGAGTCTGACTGCAGGGACAAGACCACAGTCTCCCACAATAGTTGCCGCTGCCAGCACAAGCAGAAAGCTGAAATTGCTGTATTTACCCCCCATATCAGGTAGTCAGCTCAGCACGAAGGCCGAGGCGGATGCCAACGACAGGCTCTACAGCGTAGAAGCTGACATTCGAATTTTAACGCCCGTGCACTCTGCCTTAGGCTGCCCCACCCTCCTGTGAGCTGGCTCCCTTGTTCCCCCCACCTCCACGGAGCCCAGCATCACACACTCACTTTCCTACCCCAAGCTTGAGTGCCAGGAGTGGAATGTGTGATTCCTCTTTAAGGGGCCCTCTCAGTCCATACATGGGAAGCTGTGGAGGCTCAGGCTTGGTTGGGGTGTGATTACAGGATGGGAGCCAGTGCTTGTGAGATTTGCAGAGCAGACATTGGGAGTGTGTAACATCACTGGGCCACCCAGTGCCCGGCCATCTTCTACAAACTGGCTCATAAAACCTTGCCTCAGGGTGCCTTCCCCGCGGCACTGGGAAGGGGAGCTTTTCTTTACTGGATATTCTTCCAGCTGGCCCTGTGGATTCTTGGATGGTGCTTAAGGTCTTTCTGGATGCTTTGCAGCTTTCCCCAGTCCAGGAATTTTGCAGGACTATTCCTAGGCAGAGAACACCCCTCTCTTATTCTTCGTTCAGTTTGGCTACTGTGAAATTCTCTCTAAGAAATTTTTACCCTTTGCTTTCTCTGAGACCAGGAATCTGTTGAGCCTCATGGCTTCTGGCAGTGATCTCTCCCAGAGTCAAGGCCCCATGCCTTCTGGTTTGCACATGCAAGTCCACTGGGCCAGAGCTAGGACGCGGGGAGCAGGGTTTCCTGCTGCCTGAGGTCCATCTCCCCCAAGCATCTTGCCACAAATGCTCCTTTTGTCCAGTCCTTCTTCAAACCTACGTGCCTCATTGATGTCCTGATGGGGACTTGGTGAGGGGAAGACCATGGGGTGGGGGAGGGTGACGCAGGCCAAGAGGATGAGAAATGCAGTTGAGAAGGTGGCTCAAAATAGCTCCTAGAGAACAGACTTCTGCTTGACAAGCTGACGGGGATGTGCCTGGAGCCAAACAGTCCTCTTTGAATGCTCTGTCTCCTTCTAATTATGGGTCTGTCAGGAGGAAGAGAAGCCAGCGTCCGCTGGGCCCCAGTGACCTCTACACTTAACATGGAAACGGGGAAGTGAAACTCAGTCCCATTAACAGGGTCAGCCGCCTAAAGACAAACAGGCTGCTGGAGCCGGAATTGGAAGACTGTTCAAAGGCAGCCGTCTGTCCCTCTGTCCCGCTGCCCACCCCCCACCCCTACCATGGGGCCCACTGGATTCCTTCCAGATGGCTGAGAGCTCACCTGTGTCCCCAAACACTCATATTTGGGGGAGGAGGCCGGGAGAAGTAGGACTTGCTGATAACTCCCATTAAGAACTGACTTCATATCCTTTCTCGAGACACAGGTCCAAATGGACCACATTCTCTGATTTTTTTTTTTAATTTGTTAACTTATATTCAAAAAATCTTTTACGAGGATTTACATTCAGTATAATTTGGTAAATAATTCATACAGGACTAAGATTTTTACCCTTCCTCACACAGGGGGTTCATTTCTATGTCTGCAGACCTGGAGTGCAGCAGGCCCTCAATGCGTATTTTTGAATGAATGACCAAATGCGATGTTTATGAGAGTGACCAATGAAATACATTCAGGGAGTGCTGAAATTTCCAGGCAAGTGGGGGTTATCTATTGATCTCGTTCTGGAAGAAGAATTGACCACTTCAGAAGATTTGGGGGTTGGAATGAGAATGGGGGAAGTCAGAAGAATTTGGTAAATGGCACTCATAACCTTCCTTGAACCTTCAGGCAAAAGCTTATTTAAAACAGGATGAAACAAAAACAAAAGTACCTCAATTTTAAGTTTTACAACTAACCTGTCTCTCTGCACTTCTGGATTATTTCTGAAAATATGGCCATGACATGAATGTGTGCCTGTCATCTGAAAGGGCCCTGAAGACCTAGGAGTCCATTTGCAGAATCAGTAGATAGAAGGCCTGGCAGACAATAGGCCAGGGAAGGCTTTATTCGGTGGGTGGGTAGCCCTTACCATCAACGGTAAGAAATGGGGTGGGTGTGTTTTCAAGGCTGTATAATGAATATTCATAAATATTCATGTTTTCAGCTATCTGGAGGTTGAGGCATGCCATCTAGCAAGAGATTTGCAGAGACTCAGCTTATGCCACCATGTACTTCCAGCCCTGCTCTTCACTGGGCATTTATAGAAACCACAAAATGTCATAAGTCTGGAAAGGTAGATCAAGGTGATAGCCTTTAGTCCCTTTGCCTGTGCCAACCTGACTCCCATTTCCTGTATTTACCTCTACTTGTTCTCTGCTTTCACCCATCCACAGATGTCCTGCTACCCAAGTATAGCCTTCCCAAGGTTCCTGAAGAGCCTGACAGAGCAGCAGCTGAGATCTGTCAGGTTCAGGCATGAGGAGTGCTAGATGAGCGCTAGTAGGGAGAGGAAGACATCGGGCCTGAGTGAATCCTATTCCCTAGAGCTCAGGGTAGGATTTCTGTGAACCAACCAGCCATGAAGGTAGATTCTAGGGAGGACAGCCAGATTGTCTATGGTAACATCCTGAGCTCAGGAAGGTTTCTGCGATTGTCAATACCAGGATTGCCAAATAACCAGGGGGAACAGAGAAACAAAGACGTCCAGATGGTGGGCCAATTTGGAGGTCAGATGGAGAGCCAACAGCATCTTGAGGTCCTTCCATATACCACTGACCTCCAGTTATGAGAGGAAGGAGGGGGGAAACAGGAGGCAAAATCTAGCTCTCAGGTAGAGTTGTAGGAGAAGCTACCTGGGGTCTCAAGGCCCTTTGCTATTGGCTTGACTTGAGATCAGGATCCCAGAAAACCTTACACTAGACTGAGCACCTTGACAGAAAATAAAGCCAAAGAAAGAAGTAGAGGAGCCTGTTCTGTGGGCCAGCCAACCCACAGTTCTAGATGCAGAAGCTGACTGGCATATCCTAGCCATGCATGCAGGCACCAGGGGGCTGGGAGTTTCAGTTAATTATGTTCTGTCTTTAGCTGGAGGTATCTATCGTGTTAAAAGCTCTGCAATTTTGGGTAAGTTCTTGATCTCACTGTGTCTCATTTTCCTTATTTGTAATATGGTTATAATGAAAGAACCTACCTCACAAGGTTGAATAAAGATCAAATGAGATAATAAGTGTAAAGTGCTTAGAAGAGGACCTGGCATATAAATATGCACATAAAAATGTTAGTTCTTCAAAGTATTAATATCATCACTGGGTCTATGGTTTTTGAACCCAAGCATTTGTAGGCATTTCATTCCAAAATAAGATGATGTGACTCTTAACATGGCCAAAGATGCTAGAAAAACTTAAATTTTTGAGAGCCATAGAACTTTAGGGCCATAAGGGAACTTACAAGATCACTTCATCAACCTACCATTTAAGGGAAGAACCAAGGGGAAATGACTGACTCTGGTTCCCACTGTCACTTAGGAGCCAGTGTGAGATTAGAACCCAGGTCTCCCCAGCTCTTGGTCTAGTGCTCCTGACACATGGAGATGAGATAAGATGAAGTTAGGGAGCATAGAAGTGACCCATTGGGAGAATGAGAGTCATAAACTTCAAGCCTTCATATACTGTAAGAGTCAGGTAATAGAGTCAGAAAACCTGGGTGCTGATCCCAGCCCACCCTCTAGATTACCAAGTGACCTTCAGAAAACAGCTCCTCCCACCTGGGCCTTAGTTTCTCCATCTGAGACATACACCCTTGGTGTGGAATTATGAGGTTGCTGACACCATCAGATGAGACAAGTCGCATGGAGGCCATTCAAAAACACCTCTGTGTCATTAGCATGATCATTTTTATTTTCTGTTCTGAGAACATATGTTGTTTGATTCTCCTGGGATCATCCCTAAGCAAGGAAGTTGAAGTCTAGGGAGAGGAATGTGGTAGGGACAGAAGAGAACAATAATAGTCATCCAATTGCTCACTCTGTGGGACTGCCTGTTTGGTCCTCTCCATCCTTCTGGCCACATGGAGAAGACAGACACTGGGCCACACATAGAGAACACAGGTTCCAAAGAACTCTGACCCTTAGACTGCAGCCTCTCCTGAGGGTCAGGCGAAAGGTTGCTCTCGCCATGAGAAAACCTGAGAGGCCAGATGTTGGGCTTGGAGGCTGGAAGCTCAAGGCTGTTCCCCACCCTCCCTCCTTCCTTTCCTTCCTTCCTTCTCCTCTTCCTTATCGAGTGTCAACTTTGTGCCAAGCCCTGGGCACAGACACTAGATGGACAGTGGGGAATGAGATAGATATGGTATCTGCTGTTACGGAGTTCATATTCTAGTGGGGAAAATAGACAATAAACAGCTGAAATTTCAGATTGTGCTAAAAAGAAACAAATAAAACTGGGCAAAGGAATGGCAACAGATTAGAAGTGTGGGAACCATTAGAATTGGGAGTCAGAAGTGAGGGAGGAAGCCATGCCCAGTTCTCAGAGAATGCTTCCTGAGGGCACAGAATAGTCCAAGGCAGGGGCTGCTACGTCAGGCGATGTGAAAGGAGCAAGGGAAAAGCTGTGGTGAGCAGTGGTCTGGTCATGGAAGCCACATGGGAAGGCCTAGGACCCTTCATTCAAGGGACTTTAGGCATCTGATTCCAAGGTGAGCAAATTTGCCCAGATTCCTGAGAATAAATTCAAGGTATTTAGAAGAGAAGCAAGGTTGGGCAAGTGTTGTAGGAAGGTCTTCTGTGTGAGAGAAATCTACTGCCTTGCCAAGTCCTGGGGTCTCTACAGGCCAGGTAGAGACCCATCCTTTCCCCCCATCCCCCATCCTTTATATCTGTCTCATCCAGGAATGGCTGATAATCGGCTACTTGAGCTTCCCTTAGGATCCAAAGATATGTCCAGAGAGGACCTGTTAATTCAAATTGCAAGATTCCCCTTCCACCTTTCAATCACCAACAAACCCACTGATGGTGGGTGGCCAGGTACCCCAAAGCTTCTTGTAAAGTTCTGAAGCATCCTGGCCCATACCCGCAAATCCAGGGGTGGGGAAGTTTTAGATACCCTAGAAGCCACGAAGAGAAATGGCAGTGGTTAAATTCGAACCACAGGGTGAGGGTTTCTTTCTTCTCCTGGGCTGAGCTAAAACTTACTCAGAGGAATGAGGAGCCCTGAGGGCAAGGCGTGGGCCACCACGTCTGAGTTTCTGCAAGTGTTTTGGGCAGTTTGCCTCTCAGAGAACCCAACCAAAATTTCCGTCAGAGGAAAGGAGGCCGCTATCCCCCATTTTGTGCTCTAGGAAGCCCTGTGGTTCTTGATTTATTTTTTTGTCTGAGGACATGAAGAGATTCATAAGGTGGTTTCTGCTTCCTCTCAGCGCCCGTCACCCAGCACTGAGACAGCTTTCCAGGAATCTGTGATGCTTATGTTTTGGCAAAATTCAGTTCTTAGCCATTTCTGATGCTCCTGACACCCTGAAGCACCTAGAGAATCCTTCTAGAGTGAATCCTGGGTTCAGACATCTCTCCTGTCACCTCTGGGGAGAGGCAGTTTAATCTGCAAATTTACTTTAAAATTATCTGAAGCGGCTCTCCAATTCTTTAGCCTTTAAGAGCCAACTCTCATTCCTTTCCCACTGCAGTGAGGAGGGAGATTTATACTGGCCAGTTTATCCCAAGTAAATCTTGGGTATCTCCATTTTACATTTTAACGAGAAAAACACACTTTATAATAACTGCTCAGATTAAGCGTCAGCATACTCTCAAACCATTAACCTGAAGGAATTGTAACGATAAATTAAACATATTAATGAAGCTGTACTACAAGCTAGAAATTTGTTAGGTAAATTGTAGCATTATTAACAACCAACTTGACTGATCACAATCTATCGTTGGGTGGAAATGAACTAAAACAGTGATTACATGACATACAAACCCTGCCAAAATAAATGCAAACAGAAATGACTGTTACCAGGAAACTCAAATCTGCCAGGACATTTTCACGGGAGTGTCAAACCTGGCAGATCCTTTAGGTTTTCCTCTGCTTCTCTCCCTTTTACACTTCTCTCCTCTCTGCTTTTCTCTTCCTTTTCCCTTCCCATCCATTCCCCTCATGCTCTTCTTAGAAGGCTCCTAGAGTTCCTGTTTTAGGTTTACAGGTCTCCACCTTTGTTCTCAGCTCTCCATTAACTTTTTAGCTAGAGCATAACTTTTATAAATAATATAAATCTCTTCGAGGTGCTCATCATCCATTGTTTGCCAGGCTCTGATTATCCCTGCATGATAGCTCAGTCCAGCCTCAGCTCCACCGCAGGCGTATGTGGTGATTATTGGCCGCTGAATTAGTTTGCACTTCATGGAGAATTGCAGCATCTCATGCTTGGAAGAACCATAGAAATGGGATTCTATAAAGAATCATAAATTCATCAGAGGGTGTTGTGTCTTTCCTACAGTCAGCCGGCTACTGAAGTGGCAAAAAAGAGAACTTGCAAGTCTTCCCAATATGACCTGATTGTACATTAGATCATTAGTGTCCCCATGTTGAGGTTCAGGCCATTTTGCAGAGCCCAGCATACTGGTCACAGTCCGAGGCCAGCCCGTGGTTTTGTGGCCCAGCAGGGGCTCCTTCCTCCTGATTCCAAAGCCCTTGATGCTTCGTTGTAATCTCTTCCGATACCAGTGAAATATAGAGGCTGACATGGAAGTTCCTGGAGGGAAGAGATCTATGGAAGGAGAGACTCCACAGAAAGAAGAGAATGTACCAAATGCCCTTTTGTGGCACAGCAGAGACCTTCTCAAGAGAAGGACCTACGAGATCCATTTTGGAAGGGCAATCTGTATAGAACTGTGGTCTCTGATCCGGCCTCTGGTTTGTGGGCTTGGGGTCAGAGGCTTTGCTTTTACCACCCCCTACCAGACCTTCAGATCGTTCTGAGGATTGGATGAGATGATACAGGTACAATCCACTCAGTAAAACTAAACCCAAGAATACATTCAATCCTATTATGGTCATTTTCATTGGCCCATCAACATGCCTCGACCTTCACATTGCCTGAAAAAGAACTAAATAAAGATTAGTAATATCCACCACCTATCCCTCCGTCCTACCTTCCAGCAGAAACAGCATAAAGCAAATTTCCAATGTAGGGTCAGGTTGCTAATAGAGGACACTAGAGAAAAAAGAAGAGATGAGAGTGTTACTTAGGAAAGTAAAGCAACAGCAAGAAGGTGGAGATAAATTCATGTTATTGTCTACTAGACTGAGGATTCTGCCTTGGTGGTTGGCCAACTTAACCCAGTGGACAGGAGCATGCAAAGCCCACCATGGGGGAACACAGCCCCTCAGGCTCTTGGGAGCAAACTCAATGTCAAAGAGACATACTCAGGAGCAGCCTGATAACCACAGTTCCGGGGTCCTGGGATTGCCTCCTTGCACGGCTCAACCCATCAGCTTCATGTTTCCTACCAGAGCATCTGTCTACTATGTTTCATGAATCATCCACTAGCTCCCAGCAATATACATGTAGGGGTGATTTATGGCCAGATTGCAGGGGCAGGAGTGAAGACAGGCCGGACAAGGTGAACCCTCGGGGATCACAGCTCAGTAGCCACCTGAGTTATGAGGCTCTCCTTCCATAGATCTCTTCCCTCCATGAACTTCCATTATGTCACCCCGTGTATTTCATTGGTGCCAGAGGAGAATACACCATTATAAATGATGTATATAATTTATATACACCCCTCCCCAACCTTATGTTTCAGATCTTAAGGCCCCTCTGGCTTATGTTCTCTAGAGGAGATGCCAGAGAGGTGGTGGATCATCAGTTCTACTTAGAGTATGACTAGCTTCACAGGAAGCTGAACCCTAGGACAATGGTCTCCAGATCTAGCTTTGTGAAGCACCTCTCTTCCTGAGGATCGATGTTTGTTTCAAAGAATCACCCAATGATCTTCTAAATCAGGCAAAATAAGTCACAATAGTTTAAAAACACTTATGGCACATGATGCATTTAAGGCCAGGGGACAAGTGTTTTCGACTAAATGAGCAACAGTGGTGGAGTGGCTTGATTCCTCCATGGAAAGGGACTGTTTGGAGTTTGAGGCTGGAGAATGGGGCTAACAGGTTGAAATCGCATCGAGACTCATTTGCTGCGGAGGGGCCCAGCCTGGCTGTGGTTCAGGACTTTCAGCCATGAGATGTCTTGTTGTGTGCTATCGAGAATAGGAGCCTTGGGGCAATGGTGGCTCAGTGGCAGATTTCTTGCCTGCCATGCTGGAGTCCCGAGTTCGATTCCTGAGGCCTGCCCATGTAAAAAAAAAAAAGAATAGGAGCCATGCCCTCTCACAATCTGGATGTCCCATCTAGGAGAATGGAGATCAGGCAAATTCAAATTTTAGGAAATTTGAACTCAAGCTTTTGTCTGATTTCTGGATTTAATACAAATTGTGTCTCAGACCAGAGAACCTGCATGCAAAGATCTCCAGGTTTCTCTGGCACTTTCATTTTGCAAACCCTTTTTCCCACTGTATCCTTTTTCTTCTCACTGTATTCACTTGGATTGTTTCCTCACTACAATTCTACTATTGGGAAATTGTTATTGGGAAACAAAAGGCATGAGAACCGGGTGGTAATTTGCCCAGACATCAACATATTTGGATAGATAGATGAATATGCTATTCTCGACATTTCTCACTTTCTTCCATTAGGAGAGAGCTAGGACTTAATACTCCTTCTCCGCCCACATTGGCTGCTCTTCCCCTCCTGTGCTGAGCCTGGACAGTCTCTCCCACAACTTGGAACTGCCCTAGAGGTCGACTACCTGCACACAGGTCTCCCCAGGTCTTGCACTTTGGCTGTCCCCAAAGCGCTTTCTACTTCTCCCCATCCCGAGCCACAGAAATATTGTTAAAATCCTATCATGAATGTACACCAGACGCTAATGCATGTCACCCCCACCCCCAGGGCTCCAGCCTGCCCATTGATCTGCCTTCCTGCAGGTCTGTCTGCTAATGTGCACTGGCATAGCAAACACATGTGGCGGACCAACATTTCAGCCCAGTGTTGCTCTGATCAACCCATTCCAGGGAATCGGAAATGTGGAGAGCAGATGTCAGAGGTGACCGCCCCGTCTGCTGTTTATGGGAGTTGGCCATTCCCTAGGCCGGAGAATCTATAAGAAGACCATCACAGCCAGTGCAGTGAACATCCGAGAGGTTGTCCCCAGTATCTCCCTGAGAATTGGACCATGATTTAAAAAAAGAGAAAAAACATTTTAACTTGCCTAGAACACAAACACGCTAGGGTAGCTGTAGATCTTACATTCACACAGACCCTTGGTTTGACATCCTTGCCTTCAGCAGCTTGGCAGATAGCAAAAATAACAGTTTGTTTTGTGTGTGATCAGAGTTAACTTAACCAACCCCTGCCAAGCTCTTCTCTTTGTCAAGAGAAAGAGCTGGAGGGAGGTGAGGACATCACGAGTGTGTTTGAGGGGGTGGTGGGAGAGCTAGGTGAGAAGAGACGGCAAGAGGGAAACATTTGGAGAAACACAGGCTGCCGAGTGTGGAGGGAGTTGGTGCCTGGCAGCCCACAGCCTTTCCAGAATGGAGACAGAGAAGGGCAGCTGGGAGGTGGGATGGCCAGAGCAGGAGGGCAGGAAAACAGGGAGATTTTTGGCAGCAAGTGATATGGTCAGCCGCTGACACTCCCTGCTCAGCCTGTGTCCCTTTCTGCTGGGACAGTGGCTGCCAGAATCAGATTCAGGATCGCCTGTAAGGCTTGTTGTAATAGTTTTCTGGCCTTACCCCCAGAATTTCTGATACAATAGGTCTGGGGTGAGGCCAGAGATTTTGCATTTCTAACAAGTTCCCAGATGCTGCTGGTCAAGAGACCATATTTTGAAAACCGCTGCACTAGGGAAGCCAAAAAACTGACTTGCTTTAAAGTCTTCTAAACCAGGGAGTCTATGAGAGATTGTATTATCAGGCTTTCATGCTGTGTCCCCCAAGAAATAACTTCATTCATAGAAATGGAGGTTCAGAGTTTGGGGGAGACTGAGGGCCTAAACCTGCTCTCCTCTCTCCGACTTCAGGTGGTAAGGCATGAATGGAGCGCCTTTGGTTTACAGTGTCTTTTGAGCCTGATTGTGTCATTGTCTAAGGAACACCCAGTGCGACCCCTTTGGGTGGGTCCTACCTTGTGCTGACCTTTAAGGAGATGTCCTCTTGGCTGTGAGTTGGCTTTAGGTTGCTTGACTGCAGAACCCCACCAAAGAAGTGGGCCCTTCCCCCAGGGCAATCCACATCCGGGAAGGCAGGGAGGCTGAGGGTGAGCGAGAAGGACAGACGGAAGCCGTGCCTGCACAGTCCCAGGTCCGGGAGGGTCCTGGGCATTTCTTGAGTCCAGAGAGAATGAAGGAAAGCTTGAAGGTGGCGGCTAGGCAGTTATGAGGAAATCTTCCTAAGGACCAAGGAGTCCAGAGAACCCTTAGAGCACCAGGAAATTAGCAAAAGGAAAAAAGAAAAGTGGTTTTTTTAAGAATGCACAGCAAAAGCTTCATGGTGGAGGAGTACAGCTGGGAAGGGGAGAGAATTACGTGAAACCTGAGAACAAATCTCATTATAGAGATCCGGCCGATATGTAATATAAAGCACTAAGATATTGTAATTTTCTACTTTTCAAGGTGGGGATCTCTGGGCCACTTCTCAGGAATCACCGTTGTGCTTATTAGGAAAGCTACTTCCTGGGCTCCACCTCAGATGTGCAGGGTCGGAATCAGAGCAGACGGGGCCTGAGAGCTGCATTTCAGAGCATCTGCAGGTCGATGTTGTGCCCAGCAAGTGTGAAAACCATGACTGCAGAATCTTACTATGTACTAATAGGCTTGCCCCTTTCCAGATAAAATTGCAGGGAATGGAGAGGAAGGAAGAGAGAAGGAGAGGAGGAAAGGGGGTTTGGACCCCCAAATCATGTTGCCCAGGCCCTCGGTGTGAGCCGCCCAGGGCTGGGGTGCATTTGGGCCGGTTCTGACTGGTGTGTGGGGCCAAACGCCGCAGACCTGGAATCACTGGCCCGTTGCAGCTCTGCCACCTAATGGCTGCAGGAGGAGATGCAGGATTCAACGTAGAGCTCACACGGGTTGAAGAGCAATTTCAGAAAAGACACGCGTCCTCACAGACACACAGATCAGGGCCCCTCTGGCCCTGGGTAGCCCACAGCAGCAGCTGTTGGCTCATCTGTTGTCGTGATTACAGATGCGTTAGATCCCCCAATTCAGGAACAGTGAGATCAGAGTGGGAAGAAGAGGGAAAAAGGAAAGTGAAGCACGTGATGATAACCAGAGGCTCTGAAAAGACTTCCTCTTCCCTCCTTCCTTCCTGTTTTTGGTAAAGAACACAGGAGGTAAAGATGTTAGTGAGAGTTGTGGAAACACTCACTCTGAGGGGTTGGGGGGTGGGGAGGGAAAATAAAGCAGCCAAGGCATTCCTTGGGTGGAAGGGAGGATGTGAGTAGACGGGAGGCAGGCACAGCCGCGGCCTCCATCAGAAGCACTGTGGGTACCAGACCAAGTGATGGCATTACTGATAGCAGGCTCTTCATCAAGGCTCTGGCCTCTGGGCACTGTATCTCAGTTTCCCCTTCAGTGAGCAGACGGAGGCTGTAGGAAGAATCAGTTTATGCCACTGCCTTCAGAAGCCATCCAGAGAACTGACCCTAGGGCTGATCTTCTCCAGTGGTCAGAAGGGCAGGGATGTATCATCTGCCTGGCTAAGAAGGGCTCCAGGGCATGCCCCTGCCCCTCCTCCGGGTCACTCAGATGAGAGCAGCCCCCTTGCTCTCCTGTCTCAGGCACACTTGTTGTGTGCAGGATGAACTTCTGCCCTTGCTTTGTCTCAGTCCATGACCTCATGTCAAAACCACTCTGGCTTGAGTTTCATTGACCGGGTTACCTCAGGTCTTCGGGGAAAACTGATCACAGCAGTTCCCAGGAGTCACAGATTCTTGCACTCCGAGAGAATGCTGGCTGGCCTGCAAACTCTACCTGCCTGCCCCCTCTTACTCTGCTTGGCTCTCCTTCTCCACCCCCAGCCCTTGGCTCTCTTCCCAAACCCCATCCTGAGGTTGCCCTGAGCCTGAGTTAACCTGAGCCAGGTGAAGAGTGGGACAGGCTGGGACCCTCCACAGGGGGTTTGTCGGTGGCCGTGTGAAGCTGGTGCTTCGCCAAGGCAGCACTGCCCGTTGCCTGTGGTTACCTGCTCTGCTCTTGCCACACATGGCTTTGTCATTGTGGAACCACCGTGGCAAGGGCAAACAAATGGATTCACAATGCTACAGGGTTTGGATCCAGCTCTACTGAATTGCAGACCAGTAAATCCAATACCATCTATCCTAATCCGACACTGCGCAACCCAACACAACACCTTAACTAAGCTCAGAGCCACAGGCAGTTTTATAGCACCCTATTTACTGATCTCACTCTGCACTGATGGACCTGCAGAGGTGGTGAGGTAAGCGGTGGATTTCCCTGGTCAGACCATCCCAACCAACCATTGATAGGAAGCTCACACACCAAGGCAGTATGAGAAGGGCAAAGGACTTAGTAATGAAGAGACTGATGGAGATACAATGGTGCCATGCATTTGGGGAAGTCATTTAACATCTGGTCTTTAGTTCCTCATCTCCTGAAGGGCCGGGACCTAGGGACACTTTCCTAACTTGTTTCATGACATCATTGTGAGGAAGCACTGAAATAATGTGCAAGGAAACACAATTTGAAGCACTAATCTCTTGTTAGTTGAGTAGATGCTTTATAGACAAGTGTCGAATCTGTGTTTAAGCATCTGTGCCTGGAAGCTTGTGAGAAGTCTGGGTCTCAAGCTCAGAACAAGTGAACCAAAGAAGTGCTAACATAGGTTCACCATTTTCATGAGTCTAAATTGGTTGGTTCGTTCTATAATAAGAACGTCAAGCTTTTCAAAAACTCTGGTTAGAGAGCTTGCTGTGAAGAAATGTGTTGTTCCCGTAACTCAAACACAAGCAGTTGGCTACAAAAGAGCAAGAAGAGTGCTGATGGTTCAGTATAATTCACCTCCCAACATGTGGCAGTTTGCCTCATGGTGGTAGGGTATTATTTTATATTTTAGACAATAAATAGATTCTCCATTTCATTGAAGGAATAAAAATGCTCATCTTCAAGGGTCTTGTAACAGGTTCTCCAAGTTGGGGATATAGGGAAAGATTGTTTTCTCTATCCTACAAAAGTCAGGTTGTGTCAGTTCCCACCTCAAAAATATGCAACGATTCGCCTTTACCTAAAGATTAAAGCCCAATGCTGTGAAGTGCACGCAAAGGGTCACTTGTACCTGCATCCCACCTCCCAAACCAGGCTTCCCTCCCACCTTATCACTCTAAAGTCCCATGCCCTGGCTACAGCTGACCACTCACCTTTCCACACACTTGGTCCTTTCCTCCATCCCCTACTCATGCCACTCCTGCCCTAATATAGTCCCCACTATTTAAATCAGACCCCTCCTTTAAAAACAGTTCCAACTGCCACTCTTCTGTGAGGCGCCTTCCCCAGAATCATTCATTCCTTCCTTTTCATGGCCACAGGCAGCTGTTCTCTGTGAGGGCATCACTCACGAGGTTGCTTGGGGGGTGACACAGGGCATGTTGTCAAAAAGCCAGGCTGATAATTCTGAATCTACCACTCGTTAGCTGTACCTCACTTTGGGCATATCATTTAACTTCTCCGAGTTTCAGCCTGTTTTACATGTAAGTCGTGAATAAAAATAACTTTCTTCTCATCTCACAGCAATTGTGGCTCATTCATTAATTCAACAAATGCTTATTGTGCACGTACTGGATATGGTGTGAATTAAATTAGAAACTAAATGTGAAATTATTTTCTAAATTGTGTTTGTTATTTTCATTATTTTAGACAGCAAGTCCTTGAGGGCAAAAACCAAGCAAATGGACTTTGACTACTCTACACCTCTGTAGCAGGCCTTTTTACATAGTAGGTGCTCAATTAGTGAACAGCAATGACTTGAACTAGAGGAAAAGAGACACCTTCTGGAGCTGCTTCCCAGGACCCGGTCTCCCCTGCTCCCAGACCCTCAGACCCACTCATCATAGGTGCCAAATGAAAAAGTCAGGGAAGGGAAGCTCCAGAAGGAGGGAACTGGTTTCCAACAGATAAACAAAATGCTTAGAATGGTGAAAGATGAGATTATTCTTCATTATCTGCCATCTTTATTTATGTAATGTCTATAATAAAAACCCTCTAAAGTGTTTGCAGTCCATTGGAGGCTTAGGAAATAATTACCTGCTTAGAAATCTAGGAGGAAATTAAGCAACGCAAGACAGTTTTGTTCCTATCTTCTTTTTGTCTCTCTTTCACATGTGAAACACAATAAACTGACATGATCAGAGTCCTGCCGGGCTGAGGAGGAACAAAGAAGTGTTTCCATCAATGCTTTTCCTTGACCTACCTTGAGGAACGGGAAAGCAAGCATGTTGCCTAGAGAACAGCAGCTGGAAGTCCAGTGAATGGATTCCAGTTTGCGGGCCTGGGATGGAGGGACATCCTCATCTGGGCCCCCGAGTCCTGTGATGGGGAGGGGAAGTGGGGCTTTGCTCGGAGACCAGAGAGTAATGACCCACAGAGTCTCACCTTTCCTGGGGTTCTCCAATCCTTTCCCTCCTCTTGCTCCTACTCTCCCGTTGCCTCTTTCCCTTCCCTGCTAATTGGGGTGAACTTTGGAAGGGCCCAAGAAGCAGAAGGGAACCAGCGACCCCTGGTGGTGGGCATTGGCATGTGGCTGACCAAAAAGCCAAAGTCTGTGGAGAGAAAAGGCCAAACTGCACGTTCAACCCTGAGTGGACATTTTATTTAAAATCTTAGGTCAGTGTGGAAGATAAACCCTGAAATTTTTAAATAATGGTAGATACATTCAGACTTTGAAAATGAAGAAGACTTGAAGAGAAATTCCTGAACAGCCCTAAGCAAAATTATGACGCAAAACTCAACTTTTCTTTGGTTCCTCGACAATGTCCCCACTTCTCCAGCCTAGCCGATCCCCCTGGCTTCTATTGTCCCTTCCATCAGCCCTTCACCAGGTGCCCCGATCCTCTCCTGTCATGGAAGAATTGGAACCAACGCACACAAGTGGTGTGTGCAATTTTCGTTTCTGGATCTTAGAGAGCGTCTAAAGTAGTCATTTTCCTGGAAGATTAGTAAATGGGAGAATATTCTTATTTCTCAACTGAGTGTGCCCCTCGTGGTTTTCTGGGGGCAACCCAAAGTGGAAAAGTGTGACTTGGTGGTTTTCCCTTTCTCCCGTAAATTTCTCATGTGTATTCTGTAATCGACGAAATCTGCCCACCTTGACCCCCTGAGAGACGGTAAGAGGGTCACCCTGGTGCAATGGTTTAACTTCTGGCTCTAAGGAGTGTTTTTATGTTGTGATTTCATAGTTTACTCTAGAATGGCAGTGGCCAAAAGTGTGCTCTTAGGAACAGCCTCCTACTCAAGCACCAGTCCTGAATTTCCAAAAGGCAAGCAGACATGGTCAATTGACTGTGCCAATGTCACTTTACATTCAGGAGACCTCAGACTCACTCTTTATCTTCCCACCTAAACCAGTTTTCCCTCCCAACCTGCTCATTTCACTGTGGCCCGCCAAGCCCTTGGCCATCCAGGTGTGACAATCCAGCGTGGTCACTGATTCTTCCAGTTCCTCCACCTTCTATCTCCATTCTTCCCCCTCTTTGTCATCACTACTTTCAGGATAGACCAAGGGAAATGCTACAATCCTTTACTGTCACCCTATTTCCAGTTCTCCCTTCACACCATCCAATATAGGAGGTTATGTTCAAGGACCATGCAACTTAACTATAGTTAAAAAGACTCGTGCAGGGGAATTATTTCCATCCTAGATCCCATCACTATATATATTTTATCCCTTAAAATATCCCTCAAATTTTGTTATATAATGCTTTAAATGCTTTCATAAATAATTTTTTGTCTAACCATTAATAGCTTAATGTCAATTCTGAGTTTGAGGAAAAATGGTGGGGACATGGGGCCTTGCTCCTGGGTGGAAAATGGTAGGTGGGGATTGGGGGCTGGAAATCCTTTCCCATACCCAGGAGGCCAGCTGCAAATAGAGGTTCAGGTCCAGCTCTTGCCTCGAAACTATAAAGAAAGACAAAAGTGTCACCCATTCCACTACAAATCTGTGTCGAGACTCACAGAACAGTATGTCTCCCCCCTTCTCCCAGCCAAAGAAGCTGTGTAACTTACCAATGACGTAAGCAGACACAAAAAATGAGTGAGCAGGTGTCCTGTGGACCTCCTGTGATTGCAGCCAGTGTTAGTTAATTTAACCTTCACTATGTGCCAGGCAGTGTGCTAAATGCTTTACACCTTATAACTCACTAAATCTTCACAACAAACCAAGTATGACAGGTACTGTTATTATTCCCACCTTATGAATGAGAAAACTAGGAGTTGGAAAGGGTGACTCATTTCCCAAAGGTCACGTAACTAGATGGTGGCAGAGCTGGATTTGGAGCAAATGTTAATGGACTATGCAGCCCACCCTGTTAACGAGGCCACTGCATTATTCCCTGGGCAAGCCTGGAAGCTAACAAAACGAAGCCCGGGCTAAGTGCTGGCTAGTGCATAAATGAATATATTAATATGTTGTTTTAACATTCGTATATTATAGTAACATATTACTTATTAATATTCCACCCACTATCTCTGGCTTTCTTGGTTCCTTGCTTATTGCTCTCAGTTTCCACATCGGAAGCATGGGGAGAGAAAATTCCTGAAGGGCCAGGAGTGGTGGCTGTGGGTTTGCACGGAGCCTTCGAGCTGCAAGATCGATAGTTTAATTGCTGTGAAACACACGGGCCTTGGCGATGCCGCATAAATAATTGCAATAACTGTGGCCAGTGACGGAGAGGATAGTTTTCCAATATCTTATTTTAAAATGCATTTCTCTACAATTAACTCCGCATGCTTCTGGCAGAATGAGTATCCCATACAGGCTCATAATATAATTTTTTTTTTCCTTTAAGGCACTTCAGCTCTGGCTGCCTCCCTCCTTTACTAAGCACTCGCTCAGTGGGATCAAGGGTCACCCATCTGATGCGAGGAGAGTGTCTTTAGGCCCCTCAACTGGTGATGGGGCAGCTTAAAACCCAGGCTCTGTGGTTTTCCTGGGTACAAGGGTGCTCAAAAGAGTCTTTGTGATACCACAGCCCAACTCCCCCCTGCCCCGGGGCCCTTGGCTTTCTGCATCTGTGCATTCCAGCTCTGTCTGGTGATGTCATCCCCCGGACAGGGACCCTCTTCTCAGCTCCAGAATTCTATGCCCGGGAAAGGCCGTTCCCCACAGCATCTTTGGGAACAGATTTTCTGACTGTAAACCATTCACATGCCTCACCCCAGGCCTCATGAATTCCTGGGTTCTCATTTGTAATAGTTCCAAGTGTTTCTTTCTCAGAGTAGCTGCTGCTAATAGAAAGCAAAATGTGGGCAGTAGCTGGCAAGGGGCATGTGCTGGGAGGAGGAGAAAAAGAAATTAAGTTAAACTTGGTGAGGAACTGATTACAGATTTGGGAGATCGCACTAAGTAAATCCCACTTTTCGAAGAATCGCTGGTAATGATTTGTTACATGATGAGCAACATATCACTATGGCAGACAACAATGCCTTCTTTCCTGTGTGTTGCTACTAAGTACAGGTTTGAAGCCAGAAAAATTATACTCCAATCTGGGACTCCACTTACCAACTTTGCAATTTTGGGTAAGATGAATAAGACATGAGCCCTGCACTCCAGAAGCACACGGGCAAGTGGAGAGGTGAGCGAGCCCATATTGAGCCCTGTTGTGATGCATAATAAGTGTGATGATCGATGTGTGGATGACAGGCTATTGGAGGACCAGATGGGGCATCTAATCTACACTGGACGATGGGGAGAATTCTCAGAGACAGTGATGCCTGAGTCGAGTCTTGAGGAAACATTGCATGCATCCCACACTTACTTATAAACTTCATTTTGGCCACACAAAACCATCCTAGGCAGTCCAGGAATTAGGGCTGCTTTGACAACCTGGTATAGACCTCAAGTGAGCAAGGGTGCTTCCTGGGAAAACCTGAATCTTTGCCTGTTTCCGGTCCTTGCAAGTCCTTTAGCATTCCACAGCAGCCTGGGCCACCCAGCCAGAAGGCAGGTGGCGCCACTTCGACTGATGAGTTTCCCAAGAGGAGAGGGCACAGCTGAGCATTTACAGAGGTAAGGACCAAGGGTTGATGGGGCTACCCACCCTTGTTTAGGGAGTTGTGTTCTCCTCCTTCTGGGAAGCCTGCACCTCAGTCCTTTGCACTAATGGTCTGCTCTTTGCTCTTGCACACACACACACACACGTGCGTGTGCACACACACACACACACACACACACACACAGTTGTCCCTGGACGGCAGCCTCAGGGCCCTATGCTGATGGCCTAGCAGCTTGATGAGGCTGCAGGGAAAGACCCAGAGCAGAGCTCATCAGAGAGAGCAGATGTCGAGGTAACTCGCTCCTGTCTGATGCTCCCTGGGTTATTTGTTTATTGAGGAAATTGCCGAATGGTGCCTAGGGGCTGAGCAACTGTCCCACGGGGCTTCTGACTGACAGCTCGGAACTGTATCTGATGTGGGGAACCATACAGGGCCGGCTGCTGCTGCTGCCCCCAGCGTGAGGCTGAGGCCTGAGGGTCTTTAAGGTGAGGACATTAAGGAGAGATAAGCTTGGGGAAGAGGCCCAGAGGATGCTAGGACATGTTTTATCTTTTCCCATCCTTAATGGATCTCATGTTCATTAGTCAATTGAATATTAGTTAAGCAACTCCGGTGTTCACAATGCTACATAGGAGCCTTGTGGGGGGATCTGTGTGCTTTGTCACAGCCATTGTCATTGACATCATCAACATCATCCTGTTATCTTTATCTTCCCACTGAGCACAACTACACACCAACTAACCACAACCAAAAGTAGCAAGTATTGATCACTTTCTATAGGAAAGGCACTTTCAATAATCCACTTGATGAGATCCTCACAATAACCACATGCTCAAAATTCTTAGCCCCATATTTCTGCAGAGGATAACAAACAAATCTTTAAAATTCTGCCTGAGTTGGCAATGGCAGAATCAGGATATTAGTTTGGCTGGCCACACAGCCCTGTGCTTAAAACGCTGTGTTGCGGTCTGCCCGCAAGATGCCGACACGCTCACAGCTGAAACAAATGAGAGGGAAGCACGATAGGCTTCTATGCAAGCCAGGGCTGGGGATGGCTTTATGTGGCTGCACATGTGGCTGCAAGTGAATGCAACACAAGGAGCCAGGCCAAGTGGAGCAGGTAATATGGAGAAAGCCGTTTGGAAGAATGTCCTGAACCAGATCCAGAGGGACCAGTGGGCATGGATTGGTTTAAAGGAAACTGAAGGAGAGGGAAGAGGTGGGGGAAATGGAATGAATGGGACTTTGAGCGAGGAATCAAGCCGAGTCCTGGAGGAAGCAGGAAAGCAGCTGGCCTGGCAGGACAGGCAGGGCTGTGTGGAGGTGCACTGGAGCATGGCACCTGCAAGTACTTTGGGGAGCCCACAGAGGGTGCTTTCACCCAGTCCCAATGGCCAGTGGATGTTGGGATGATGAGTACGAAGATGAGGTGGTCTCCTGCATAGGGAGGGGCTGAGATGAAGGCTTGGGGGTGGAGAGTTTGGCTGTGCTGGGGGGGTCCATTCTAGGGTGATGGTGAAATATGTAAAGAATGGTCTGGAGGTGGAGATGATGGTAGTGGGGATGAGAAATAGCTAGGAGTTCACAATCATGATCCCAAGAGGCAATGAGAGTTTGGACTTAGGAATTGGAGGAATAGGGGCACATAAATATTGGTAAAATCTGGGGTGTGAAGGAATCTGGAGAGGCAAGGTCGATTCTGAGACTGGGAGGAAAACTGGACAGGGCCCGCTTGCCTCATCCAGTCCATACTTAGTTATCAAGTCTTTCATCTGACCGGACTCTGTCTAGACGTGTCCTTCCTTTAAGTGAAGAACTGACCATTCAGGACTCCTGGAAATACTGCAGCCACTTATCCAAGAGTCAATATATTTCTGGTCTTCTCTTTTCTTCTGTTTTCTTCAGGCCTTCCAGCTGGACATGGTTCTCTCCTCGTTCCGATGCAGCTGTGTTAAGCAGCTGCTGAATCTTATTCTAGAGGAGGCTAGGTTTCCAACAGGAGAGAAGTGCGGACTGCATCTCAGATCCCTGCGTTCAAAATACACCCCTGTTCAAGGTGCTGACCGTGTTTTTCAGATGATTCATGATCACAACCGTTGTGTAGGTTATGGAAGAGCAGGAACAGACTCCCATTTGCCATTTGGTTGGGAGAATGTGATGGGAGGGCGGGGAGAAGCATGGCTTGAAAAAGTTGTAGAATGAGGCCTTAGGGAGAGTATGGATGAGAAGCCAGGGGTCCTGGTTCCAGATTGGGAACTGTCCTGATGTCGCATGGAGCCACTGCTTCACCTTCAGGAAACTGTTCTTGCTTCTTCGCAGTGTTCTGTCAGCCCTGACTCTGCACTCTTGGTTCTTGCTGGGCCATAAAAGCTGCCGCTCTTCTTGGTAAGGTCAGGCTGTGGGACTCCACTTCCTCTCCTGTGGCTTGGTCAAACCATAGGTAAGAAGCTGGTTTTAGCTTTCTTCTTAAAGTCACCAGCCTTCTGAATTACTCGCTGGTTAAACCATGGGATTGAGCCTGTTTCTAAATAATTTGCATTTGAAACCAGGGAGTTACTGGATAGTTCCTCCAGCTTCAGTGCAGAAGTGTGAAGACCTCTGCATCCAGATTGGACAAAGGCCAACCTGAACAATGCATCTACAGGCTCGGATTCTTCTACGCCTAGTCCTCAGCCCTCTGCCCCAGCATGTCCCCTTTTCTAGTCTGCTTTAAGACAGCCTAGAGTTGAGTACTGGCTCCTCTTCTTTTCCCCAACCCTTAGGTGATCTAGTCAGATTTGGGGAATCCAATCAGTAGACCACTTCTTTTAACCTCTCTTTCTATAGAACATAGAGTTGCTGCTTTCACTGACATTAATGGAGGGCAAGGAGACTGTTTCATTTGAATTGACTCTATTGTAATAATTCCTAACGTTTATTGAAACTTAACTATTGTCCCTTCACTCTATTAAGCATTTTACATTCTTGGACATTATCATATTCACAACTACCCTATGAAGGATTGCTATCTCTGCTTTTCATATAAGGAAAGTGAGACTCTGAGATGTTTGATAGATAGTCTAAGCCACAGAGTTCTTGAGTGGCCGTGTTGGAATTCAGTCCCAGCCTCTTCCCAAAGGCTCAGCCACTCTCTCTTATGCCTGGGTGCCCCAATTCAGGAGGCAGAGGACTCTGGTATTTTGTAAAGTGGGTGAGAGTGGTCCATCTGCCAAGTGCCAAAATGAGCAAAACTGTGTCAAGTACATGGTGGGGTACCTGGCACATGGGTAGGTGATCCACAATCTATTCATATGTCCTTGTTTTTCCAGGAGTGTTTGTCCAGGCTCCTTTGTAGCCAGTGGCACATAGGAAATGGTCAACTAAGGCTACTCAAATAAATGGTAGTTCTAAGATCATAAGATGCATGGTCGACTGAGGTTCCAAACCAGTTCCTTTAATGATCTAATGCATAGCATGAATCTCTTTGGAAATGTGCATTGGATGAGCCTGTTTCTAAATATTTTGCATTTGAAATAAGCTGGCTTTCTGGCACTTTCTTTGTATAAACCATATTTACTTTCTTTTATTTCTTCATCATCTTTTTCTCCTACAATTTTATGTGGTTCATTATGTTACCAACCAAACAGGCAAGGGAGGGATAGAGGCCATGCTCCCTAACACCCCTGATTTGAACAAGGCAGGGCAAGATGTCCTTATGTCCATGTGCAAAATCATCATTTGGTTCTGTGTTTGTGTTAATGGGAAGCCCACATGCAGAGGGGTCCATTGTCCCCACAGTGTCGGGGACACTGTGTGGGATTCATGCACACAAAGTGCCTGTCTTATTAATTACTGTTAATCTTCCTGCAGTTCCCTTTGCATCTTCTTTCTCCTGGTTGGAATCAGGAAATCAAAGCAAAGTACTTTCATTGTGCTATTCCGGGGTGGCTTAAGCTGCTTAAACATGGAAGTGGAGTCTTTGCTCACATTCCAAGCTCTGGGACTCAGGGCAGGGGAGGCATGTCATAGAATCCATTCACCTACTGAGACAAGGCACCACCTGCCAGCTTGAAGGTATTTATTCCAATCCTGCTGCTGAATCTCCCAATGAATACATCCCTGTTTGGTCCCCTCAAGTTAAAATAAATATCTGGTACCATGAGAATGAATTTGAAAAGTTGACGAGTACACTGAGTACTTTGAGTGTTTGCATGCATTCATTTGTTCAATAAATATTTATTGAGCACTTACTATGTACCATGGTTCAAGGGTTTGGGTTACATCAGTGAACTAAAGTGATGAAGACGTCTACTCTTGTGGAGCCCATATTTTAGCAGAAACATAATAAAAAATCATAATAAATGAGCAAAGTATATAGTATGTTAGAAGGTGACAAGTGTGATGGAAAAAAGAAAAAGTAGATCAGGGAAAGGGGTGGAAGAGGTATGATTTTAAAAATAAAAGCACTGGGGAAAATTCATGGTGACATTATAGTAAATTTGTATTCTCAAAGGTCCTTGGTTGGGGGTTACAGGAATGTCGATGATAAGTAAGTGCATGGCGCATGATGGAACTGCCCTTGGGGAGAGAAATAGACTTGCAGTCCTTCCGAGTCTGATAGGAACTTAGAGGTCATCCAGCCCGCCATCATGCAAACCAGACAACTCTTCCACAGGGATATGGAGAGAGTGAAGGAACCCCTCCTCCTAGGTTGTTGAACCCCACAATCAGCCACTTGCCAAGACACAAACTCAGATCTCATCTGTGTCTGTTTCTGCCGTCCTGCTGGTCCACCACACACTACATCCTTCTCAGTTCCCCCACGTCCTATTGAGAATTGAATCACCCACCCCCATCACCTTGTCATAGAATTATAAAGGATAAGTTCTAGGGGGTGCAATTAAGCTGAGACTTTTCCACATCTTCAGAGAGAGAGAGAGAGCATGTGCGTACACGTATGTGTGCAAACTTGTGTCTGTGAGCGTGGATGTGTGTCTAATGGCTCCAACTACAGAAACTCGGGCCCAAGCTATCTTCTCAGATCATTCATTCATTCATTCATTCAATAAATGAGCCCTTACTATGTGTTAGGTGCTGGTTCTCTGTGGCATGTTAATTCTTCCTTTAACCTGCTTCTTCAGCCTGTGTGACAAGGTCTGGAGTGACAGTGACTGGGGCTATGCCAGCTGGAGCCTTTGGGGATAAACTGAATAAACCAAAATTAAGATCAAAGCAGGATATTATTTTTTGTCCTTCTTGAGATATATAGTAACCCTGAAGCTGTGCCAGAAAAACAGGTCCTGGGCACACCTTTCCCCATAAAGGCTCCTCAGTGGGAGACAGGTCGAGACCAGAATCCAGGACACCTTAGAGTGACACAGTCATGGGCTCAGGTTCTGAGGGGAGGAGCTGAGGAAGAGAGCTGAATCCCTTGTTTCCCCCCTTGGTCACCTCACCTACCTCCTCCTGGCGGCATTCCTGTCACCCTACAAAGGTTGCCCACGGGCAAACGGACTCATTTGCTTTTACTTGCTCAGGAGTTCCTTCCAATTCTGGCCACCTCCAAGGGCCTCCCTCCCACGCCCGGGCCCCACCCCCACCGGATGAGAGCAGTGCCTTTCCCCAGGCCCTGCCACCCCTAACTCTGTCATGAAGCCAGACCATCCTCCCGGCCCAGGCCACCGGGTGGTCTCACACACGGCCTCTGCGTCTGAGGTTTGAGCATCTCAGTGAATTTCAGAGTGGCCCTGGAACATTTGCCTCTGAGTTCAATCTGCTTTAGCCTTCTTTCTCCAGTTCTGACTCCCTTTCTGTGCCTGCCAGATAAGACCCCACCCTCACCTCATTATTCCAGGCCCAACAGGTGTAGATCTTGACAAGGAAGTTTGAAGAGGATGCGACAGGAGGGAGTCAAGGTAGGGCCTGCATCTTTAAAGATTAATAGCAGTGTTTGCTCATTAGGAAGATTATTCCAAGCAGAGCAGCAGCCAGAACGCTCGAGTGCAAGCATCTGCCTGCTACTGGGAGACGATATTTATTGTTCAATCCTTCAATGGATGTAAATAAACAGCCTGGCCCAGATAATGTTCAAATAAACAAACAAGCAGCTGCCAGGAGCTCCCTGGATGACTGACCTTTACCGAGGCCATCCTGCTGATGTTTTAATAGCAGTCTGCTGGCAGAGCAGACACTCACCGTGCCAGGGATGGAGATAGGTGGCAGTGCGGACTGGTGGATGGGCAGAGAGTCAGAAGTGCTGCAGGGAAAGGGGTGGCGCTGCCCAGGAAGGTCCTGGGCTGGGGAATGAGTGTCTGGAGTGAGTAGGCAGGGTGGAGATGCGTGGGCTCCCAGAGACTGTGTGTGTGTGTGTGTGTGTGTGTGTGTGTGTGTGTGTGTGTGTGTGTGTGTGTGTGTGTGTGTGTGCGTGCACGTGCGCTCTGGCATGTGTGCTTGTATCTGTTAAGCCACAGGTAGGGATTGGCGGTGTAAATGCTAATTCCTTGCATGATAAAGGCAAGACTGGCACTCGGTCATTATGTCCTAGAGTGAGCTTGCCAGTTGGTAAATATTGAAATCCTTCCACGTCATTAGTGAGTGGCTCCTACTCCCAGGCTCCTGAGTGAGTGCCCCCCACCATCTAGGTGCCCCCCACACCCCTTCTCTCCCATCAGTATCGCCAGGTACAGCTGGGATGCTCTAAGGTCTTACTCCTGCAGTGACTCTTCTGACCGGCTTGGTCAGCGCTTAGTAGCAGTTATTAATATTTTTACTATCACCCACCTCCTGAGCAGGGGAGGGTGCCCAGAGAGCCTATGGCCTGAGTTTGGAAAGAGAAGGCATGGGGGCATCAAATGATCCTGCCAGGGGCAGGACTGGCTTGGAACTGGGCCTATCCTGCTGAGCATTCTGAGCTAATGGGGTTGGTGGGGACCGTACAACCCGTGAGTTCCAAAAAAGTAAGGTCAGTGTGACACATGGCTTTATGCCATAGATCGAAGTTCCCTGGGAGACAGAATTGCATTGGGGTGGGAGCAGGGATGACATCTCAATGAAAGACAAGACCAGGAGGATAGTTATAAAGGCAAATCATGAGCAAGCTTGCTTGGCGAGTATAGAGTCAGAACCGAGCTGTCTGATGGTGTAGCCACTGGCCACCTGTGGCTACAGAGCATCTGAAATGTGACTGGCTCAAATTGAGACGTGCTGTCACCGTAAAATACGCACTGGATTTCAAAGACTTTGTATGGAAAAAAGAATGTAAAATATCTCATTGATGAATTTTTTAAACTATACACATATGGAAGTGATATCTTGGACATTTTGGGTTAAATAAAATGTATTATTAAAATTAATTTATTAGGGTTTTGTTGGGTTTTTTTTGTTTTTTTTTTTACTATTTTTCTTTTTATGTGGCTACTACTGGGAAATTTTAATTACATTCATGACTCACATTCGTGGCTCACATTGTATTTCTATGCTCCAGGATTGGTCAGGAACATTTCTTTGGGGCTGGGGTAAAGACTGAAGGGATACCCATGCCAGCCCCACAGAGAACGCACCCCATTCTCTCTTTCTCCTTAGGATAGCTGCATATAAGTGACCAACATTTTCCCTCTGACATCCTTTTCCTTTATGTTTTCACTCTACATCCCTCTCAGTATGTTATGTCTTTACATCTGTTAATGCCACTAATTTTACTACTATCAGATTAAACTCCCTACTGACTTCAGAGATTTTGTCTGTTAAGGTGGTTTGGAGAAATCTGGTATTACTCATTATGCATTCGATCAGGCAAACTCTCCTAGATGGTGAGTGTGTGTTTTGAAAAAACTAAGTTCTTTAGTTATATGGAATATCCAAGCTGCTTTCCCACATGTCTCTCTTGGAGCTGAGCTGATAGCCTGGTTACACTCTAGTCAGTCTTCCAAGACTCCAGAAATAATAAAGGTAGGTCCTTTGAACGCCCCTCTGCTGTAATGTTCACCACTCAGCATTATTTGTGTGAAATCAGAGCTCTTCAAGACAGGCCCCATTGAGAACAGAGCTGAGACTCATTCACCTTTCTTCTCCGGAAGCCAGTACTGAGCCTAGAACACAATGGGCATTCAGTAAATGCATGGCAGGTGATTAATGAATATGTGTTGAGTTACTCTGTTGAGGGTCATGCAGGGTTAGGTTGTGGTTTCCTCCTTGGTCAGCCTCAGTGAATAACAAAATCTACCAAAACCCAAAATTTACATTAGAGACCCATTAGTGGTCTCTTTAAATTTTCTACCTTTAAAAAAATCAATTTCTATTTTTCCCCTTTCTCATTGCTTAGGGTACTGTGGTCCACAAGTCTCTTCCGTATTGTATGCAAAAACAAATCTTATTTGTTCTAAGCTCTTACCTCACGGCTTTGGAGTGGCCCCAGGCTTGATTGAACCACAGTCACTGGTCAATGCATGTAGAGATTGTGCATTTCATCTCCTTTCATCTCAAATATTTCTTTGTGGCATGGGGCATCCTTCCAAGGCTATCTTTGAGTTGTTTGCATCTACCCTGCGGCCAGATTACGTTTCTACCTTATGAAGGGTAAACTAAACATGATATTCTTTGTTCACGTGAACTGGCCAGGATAAATGCCTTTTGTTTGTTTTTCCCTGAAATTCCATTTGAATTCTTCCTAACATCTTGTAGTCTTTGATGGATGCCTTGGAGTTTGTGGAGCAGTAAATGGTGACTCAGAGCTCTTCTTCCTTGATTGTATCTTTTATCTTCATCATATCTAGCAGCTCTGAGTCCATCATCTTATTAGTAGAACATGCATTATTTTTCCCAGAATAATTAGTCACTTATTCAGTAACTGTTGGACATCTACTGTGTCTTGTGTCCTGTGCCAAGCAGTAAGGATAGAGTACTGAATAAGACAGGTAAGGTCTCTGTCCTCAAAAGACTCACAGTCCCAGGTATGCTTACCATGGGTCAGTTTTCTCTCTTCCATCGCTCCAGTTTGGCTTCTTGCCATCCCAACGAGCTTAGGGTCATTTACAGATTTTCCTGCTCCTTCCTCTAGACCTTTTATAAAAGATATTAAATAAGACTAGTCATAACACTCATGCTTGGGGAATCTCCCAGTTCCATGTTTTCACTCAGAATATTTCTTTTTCTGTCTCTAAGCCAGTTCTCTCTCCATGACCAAACTGCCTGAAGTCCCTTGGAGACTCATTATTTTTAAATACCTTTTGATGTTGAACCTTGTCAAAGGCTTCTGGAAAATCTAAATAGTTATGAAGCAAGCACTGAAGTAGGAATCGGGAGACCTGGGTTCTAGCTGATCTTAACTAGTTAACTCATTGGTTTATCATTGAACTTTCGACAAGTCAAATAACAGCTCCATCTCAGTTTCTTCATGACTAAAATGAGAATTATAATGCTGGAATTCAACATCATAAAAATTTTACAACCAGCAGATGAAACAATGTTATTTAAGAATGCTTTGCCAGCTATAAAGCAGAAATATAAGGGATCGTTATTTTGAAAATTTATGACAGCATTTTCTTCATACTTATGCACATCTCTCTCCCGGAAGAACTGTAGTAGACTCGTCATGGTTCTTCCCACACCTCCAGGGTGATATTTGCTTACTATTAGCTGTCTTGACTCCTTGAAGGGATGCAGGCTCATGTGGCCAACAGGATGTGGGTCAATATGAGAATATGGCGTAGTATAAACCCATAAAAGCACGAGCCCTGGAGTCAATAAGTCCTTGGTATGGACACAAGCTGTGCTGTTCACTAGCATATGTCCTTGAACTAATTTCTTAACCTCACTTGTGCCTCACCTCTAAGGGGGAAGAAGATTAAGCCTTACTGTACTATGCCAGGAGATTTAAATGAAAAAATGAATTTTGCAAAATGCCTTATCATTGTGCCCAGCACATAGTAGCCCCTCAGTAAACAGCAGCTGTTGTTGGTATTGGCTAGGTAAGGGCCTAAGGGCAGGCCGCAGGCCTAACCCACCTAAATTTTATGATTATTCATCAAAGAGTAAGCGAATCCCACCACAAACTCCTCTTATCAGTCTTCTATAGTATAAGATTCTTCCAGCAGTAGGATAAATGAATGCTTTCTTTTCTGGTTTCTGAAACAAGGAAGGGGACAGGGGAGAGGAATGTCCTTCCCATGACATATTTCTCTCTCTGGCAGGATGCTAGCAGGTGGGGATCCAGCCTCATCCATTCTCCCTGGGCAAGGTCAGGCTTGGGAAACTTTGCTTGACTGGTGCTCCCTGGTCCATCCCTCTGTCCCTGTCCCAGGCCACCTGGCTTCATCTGGATGTCCACCTACACCCAGCATGTCAGTCTCATCCTAAAGAGCAGGGATGTGGGGGCCAAATGAGAAAGAGGACTGCTCAGGCACTGAATCCAATTTCCCCTGGGGATCAGACGAAGGAGCACTGGATGGGGCTTAGTTCCGCCAGCACTCTCTGGGGCACCTGCTCCTGCCTGCGCCTAATGTGGCTGGAGACCAGCCAGGGGGCTCAGTGTCACTCTCGTGCTACTGCTCTAGGGGCCAACACAGCTGGGGATGAATCCTGGCTGGGCTGGGGGCCAAGGCCATCACCGTGCAGTCAGACTTGGGTGATAATCTCAATTGGTTTTGCACAAACTCCCATTTTCATTCAGATTAAGAAAGGAGCTGGCCAAGGTGGACATTGGGTGGCTTGGGGATGGGCACAGAAGAAAAAGGCTTTGGGATCCTAAGCATTTTTATTTTCAAAGAAAAATGTATCTCTTTTTCTTTAATTCCTTTGCTTTTTTCCCCATAAGCTTAATGGGGAGCCAGCCAAGAGAAGTTTTAACCATTCATTTATTTATTCATTCTTTTAATAAATTTTTGTCAAACTCAAGAATTGGAGAATCAAAAACAGGAATGACTGGTAAAAATCTCTGCAACTGTGGAGACCAGCAAAAAAAAAAAAAAAAAACAATGACCTCAGCCCTTTCCTTTTAAGTGATATCAACCAAGAAGTAAATATGAAACCCTTCAAGGAACGAGACCTCTCATGTAGCTGGGATGGGAGGAAAACCATGGACTTAAAAGTCAAAACTGGATTTGAATTCTTTCCTGCATTTAATAACTCAGGCCAGTTGTTCAATGTACCCGGGTCCCATTTTCCTCATCTATTATCAGTGTGTCTCTCAGTACGTTTGATGTTGCAGAAAACCATTATTTTAACAATAAGAAAATAGCTTGAGTAACTGAAAAGACCCAACATAGGGCAGACTTTGGGGTTATTTTGATCCAGCAGCTCAGCATCCAGCAGCTTGTCATGACAGGCCAATTCTTTTCCTTCTCAGTACTTGATTTTCCATGGTTCTGCTCCCCTTCTGGTCACAAAAGGGCTGCTAACACCTCCCTGAGCTACATGTTTCTTACATACTGTTGAAAGAGAGAAGAGCTCTTCTCCTCCCCTATAATAAAACAAAAGTCCTGCTTTGCTTTGATTGCATCTACCTGAACCAGTCACTGTAGCCATAGGACCTGCCCAAAGTAGATTGACTTAGGCCCATTTGCTCTCAATCACTGAGGCGAGATAGTTTATGCCTATCAGGGACCACCGAGGAAGCAGAGTTTGGGTTCAAAGTGAGGGAGGGAAGAAAGGATGCTGGAGAGGCCATGCAAGCCATAGGGTTGAAAGGAATTCATATATATATATATATATATATGTATGGAATTATGTGCAAAGCTGTCTCCTCTAGTGCCTGGCATCTAGGAAGGCCTTACAAGTAATGCTTTAAAAAAAACCCAATTAAAATCACACACAGAAACCACAAAATGACCTGGTGTCAGAGTTCAGTGAATTCAACAATAAAGACAGGAGGCAAACTCACAGGTGACCTGATCTGATTAGTTGGCATTCACATAGTGTCCTTTCTGTAATTTAGTTCTTCTGAATAACTGATATTTTCCTTGATCTTGTGAGAAATTAAAAATTTGAAATAAGACTACATCAGCATGGTAATTTCACAGGAGGCTAGGGGTGGGGTTGCCATATGATCCTGCAAGATATATACCTGATATGTATTAGGAGGAGCTGAGAATGGGGACCCCAATGGACATCAGTAGATATTGCAATGGATGCAGGTGCTCTAAGAGTATAACAACTGAGGAATGGAAGGGGGAACTGTGGTGTGTATATACAATGGACTACTGAGCAGCCCCAAGAAGGAATGTTGTGAGGGATGCAACTAGGTGAATGAAACTTGTGGACTAACTATAATGTACAAACTCGGAGAACTGAAGTAGAGAGCATGCGTAATGAAGTTGGGACCTGTTGCAAAAGGTCCTAGATTGTAAGCTCTTACAGTAGTCACATATATTCAGAAGTTGTAGTTGTTATTTCTAAATTTTGATATACTAAGTCATGTGAATATAATCTGGTTGTTCCTTAAAACTTTGGGTATGTATGTAACCTGAGACTCTGAGTTAGAGCTCTGAAGCTATGAAAGACAGCACTACCCCATACAGGAACTGTTTAAAAAGTTGAAAGAGTGATCAGACCTCAATTAGAGGTATGAATGAAGCTGATTTGGATAAGACTAAGGTAAATCAGAATACTGGGTAAAGGATGATGTGGTCCATGTTTTAAATCTTCAACTTCTGTGTGAGACCAAAGGAAGGAATGTTTCTTTGGTGCAAAATTTATATTTTGGGTAGTGCATTATCTAATTTAACTTGTATAATCAGTTTATTTGAACACAATGATTACATGGAATCTTGATAGGGCACGAGATCCTGTTGGTTTGTACACGTTAGTGTAATGCCCCAGATATATTCCAGAGTAATTTGGGCAGAAAATAAAAAAGTATTTGCAAAATCCCCTTGGGGGACTGGGAAGAAAGCAGGAAATATGCAACTTGCCCATCTGGGGAATTCCTGATAATTTCACAAGCATTGGGGACAACCAATTCAATAGACTGAGCCCTTGATCTGGGGGTTCACTCCTGTGAAACTTATTCCTGCAAAGGAGAAGCTGAGCCTACTTATAATTATGCCTAAGAGTCACCCTCAGAAAACCTCTTTTGCTGCTCACATGTGATCTCTCTCTCCTCCCTAGGAGATGTCCCTCCTTTCTATGGGACATGACTCCCAGGGATGTAAATCTCCCTGGCAATGTGGGATAGAAATCCCATGATGAGTCGGGACCCAGCATCAAGGGATTGAGGAAGCCTTCTTGTCCAAAAGGGGGAAGAGAAAAATGAGGCAAAATAAAGTTTCAGTGGCTGAGAGATTTCAAATAGAGTCAAGAGATTATCCTGGAGGTTATTCTTATGCATTATATAGATATCCCTTTTTAGTTTATCCTATATTGGAGTGGCTGGAAGGAAGTTCCTGAAACTGTTGAGCTGTGTTCTAGTAGCCTTGATTCTTGAAGATGATTATATAACCGTATAATTTTTGCAGTGTGACTTCGTGATTGTGAAAACCTTGTGTCTGATGCTCCTTTTATCCAGGGTATGGACAGATGAGTAAAAAAAAAATAAGGCAAATAAATAAATAAATAATAAGGGATATAAAAGGTAAAAAGAAATTGGGTATCTGGAAATACTAATGGTCAATGAGAGGGAGGGGTAAGGGGTATGGGATGTATGATTTTTTTTCTTTTTCTTTTTATTTCTTTTTCTGGAATGATGCAAATGTTCTAAAAATGATCATGGTGATGAATGCATAACTATGTGATGATATCGTGAACCATTGATTGTATAGCATGTCTGGACTGTATGTGTGTGAAGATTTCTGAATAAAATATTAAAAAAAAATAAAACTACATAATGAGAATGGTTGGAATATATATATAAATATTTTAAGTTTTGTTCTTGAACTCTATAAAGCCGCTTTGTGGATACCTGGCAGGGACTTGTCCTAACGGCATCTAATCAAGTTTGGTAATCCCCTAGCTATTGCTTATCCCTGTCCGCGTCTAGCGTTCTCCTCACCCTTCCATACTCTCTAATATTTGGTTCCTACTTTGGGGTCAACTCCGTGAGCACTGAGCAGTGGTTGTGATGGAGACATGTGTTCAGACATATGATGATTCCTGGGACCTGGGTAAACAATCCAAAGGCCAGATAAGCATCATGCAGGGTTGGGAAGTGCCTGTCTTTTCTAGATTTATCCTCAGTCTTGGGAAACTGTGGGTACAAGTCTTTTCCAGTTTTCTCCATATTGTCTAAACAGTTCTAAAAAGGGCCTGTGGATGACCCGGGACTGATCTACTCTGCTGAGTGTTCTAGGAAGTTTGAGGGTGGTTCATGCCTGAAGCACATTTTCTTATAATGCCCACATCCCCTTCTCAGGAGACAT
Organism: Tamandua tetradactyla; assembly: GCF_023851605.1. Taxonomy (NCBI): domain Eukaryota; kingdom Metazoa; phylum Chordata; class Mammalia; order Pilosa; family Myrmecophagidae; genus Tamandua; species Tamandua tetradactyla. Next base: position 174,349,254 of record NC_135327.1, on the reverse strand, counting down.
TAATAGAACATCCAGGGGCTTCCAGGATCGTTGCAGGTGAGGGTGGAGAGGGGTTCTGTTGACATGGGAAGATTCTTCCTTTCCAGCCCATCCTCTACCAGCCCCAGACTCCTAGTAAAGGCAGTGGAAAGGACCTTTGAAGAGGGGGGCTAGGGGTATCATGCAGGCCTGCTCTCTTCACTCAGAGCTTACTTCTTGGTCCTAAAGCTTGGCTGGCAGTGCATAGCCAGGCTCACATGCTGCTGTTTTCAGCCTTGGCCTCTGGGGTTTTGGGGAGTGGGGAGCAGAAAGGCTCACCAGGCTGGTGAGGGCAGTCCCTACAGCCTCCCGGACAGTGGCCAGCTCCCCCAGGGCAGAGTCCTTGACCTGTCCTGCAGCCTTGCTGTCAGCTCAGGTGAGAAGCACATCCAGTGACATTATCCCGACAGGAGGCAGTTCCTGTCCTCCAGAAGCTTCCCTGTTCTGTTCAAGGGGTCTTGCTTTGGACCACTCACTGGTGGGGCTGGGAGTGTGGCAGTGCAGAGCAGGGCTAAAGGGAGGTGTTTTTATCAGGGCCTCCCAGCCCACATCACACATGTGTTTTCTGAGTTCAGCTTGCTCAGTGCTACCGTGATCATGCCTAAGATGCAATATGGGAGGGAAGAACTCGGGTTAGGAGGTCCAAAGTGGGCCAAGTGGAACGCTGATCTAAGTCAAGATTGTTCTTTGTATTTGAAGTTTTTTCTTTCGCTTTACGAGTCAATTAGTTTTATGTGCAAAGCACTTTATTAGACTGCAAGAATCAATTACTATTATGCCCAACAAACTGGGCTTGTTTACAAATGATCTACATTCCAAGATTTTTACCAATAAGCCTGTATTAACAATTTTAAAAAATCTGGTTTCAGTAGTCAAAAAGAGACCGCTTGGTGTAAAACTTCTGGGGTTGGCTCCCTGCCTGTTTCCCTCTAAGTTACAGCAATGATAGCTGGACAGCAGTTTCGAAGAATTAATCCACATTCCTAAACTAAAATAGTGAGTTTTTTCCTGCTAACAAATGCTGCAAATGATATGACCTTTCTGTTACAGAATGGGGATCTGATCTGAGGCAACCTTAGTTATCCATTGTTAACCCAATCCCCAGTGACTGTCACTCCACCCCCATCCCCACCATGCCAGCCCTATCCTCTTTCCAAAGAGACATAAGCAAGGCCTCACAGACTTGATCTTGATGCATATGGGACCAGATAGTACAAGATCATATTCTTGATCCACCCAGTTTGATCTCTCCCTTCCCTCCTCATGCCATTCATTCCAACATGAAGCCCCTGGGTTTGTTCTACTCCTGTTCCTGGGGCCCTGGCCCCTGAGCACTCTGGAGGCAGAGCTCATTCTCTTGCCCTTTGCTAAATTAGAAGAGGCTCTGGGCTAAAAACCTTGACGGTGGGCAGGCAGAATCTGAACTCACATCAGCTCTTCTCTTTCTCTTCCCTGCAGATCCGAGTAGATGGGCCCAGGGGCAATGCCCTCCAGTATGAGACTGTGCAGGTGGTAGAGCCTGGCCCAGTCCTCCGGGATATGGCCTTTTCCAAGGACCACGAACAACTTTACATCATGTCAGAAAGGCAGGTAAGGCTCTTCAAGCTCTACTAGACATTTATCTTACAGCTAAGTCTAGCCTGTGGCTCCATAGAAATCTACAGGAGGCCAATTATAGAGATAATTTGATTTATTTGGCTCGGTATGGGACCTTTCAGTTATGCTGCCTAGGGACTGAGGCTGGGTGGGCTGAAACAGCAAATGAATTTTAAAATATCTGTGAGTCTAGAACAAATTCGTTAATTTCAAAATGACTGTGTGTACGGTGAGGCCCATCATTTAGTCTCACCTGAAGAAGCATCATACAGATGCCCAATTTTTGTCCAGATCTTCCTACACAAAGTACAGTCTTCTGCAAAAGTCACCTTCCTGATCCAAGGAAGTCTGCTGTAGGCAAGGACTTGCTACCAAAAGTGCCTAGTTGAGGGAGCATCCTGGATGCCAAATGGATGGAGATTCAGAAACAGGGTCTGCATGTGTGAGATGAAATGATACAATCATGTTCCCTGAGCCTTTGTGCATACCAATAACTCTTTACATGGAACCTCCAGCAAATTCCATGAGGCCTTGCCAGGAGGAATCATATCTGATCGCTGTTAGCTTACTAGTGACTATGAAGTAGCAAGGTGAGGTTTGGTTCTGGAACTCAGCTAAGAACTAAGTAAGTTCTTTGGGGGTCCTTGAGCTCAGACCAGCAGTCATGTCTGCAGAGGCAAAGGAAGAGGTTTTACCAGGGATGTTCCATATATTTAAAGATAGTTCCCAGGGTCTCCTAATTCACTGTGGAGCATTCCAGCCCACAATACATGTCCCACCACAAGTTGGGATTAGCACTGCCACATCTCTGCTCCTGTGGCCTCAGTGTAGGCTGGCCTATTCCCAAGAGCAACCCCTCCAACCTATGAATATGTATACTGGTTCTGAGCAGCAGAAGCAGCAGTCATGGGGAGCAGGAACTCTCCCCCCACTTATTCGTCTTCATTAGTGAGGCCTGAACTCCCCAGAGGACCTAGTTGACAGAGTCTGGATTGTTCCATCCTGTCCCCTCTCAGCCCAGTGGGAGAGATGAATACCACATTATGCCACCCACAGGACTTGTGCATTATGCCTTGATGGCCAGCAGCGACTCTACCCTCCCCAAGAGCTGGATGACAATCTTCTCTTGGTGTGGGACTCCCCATTCTCCTCACTTCAGCCACACTGGGACCCATTGTGGCTCCCTAGTTGAGACTACCATGGTTTGGGGATGGCGAGAGGGGAGCATTTTACCCTAGGACTGAGGACCCCTGAGATGGGGTCAGCAGCTGGGCATGCAGCTGCTCCTTTGTCTGCATTGTTTTTGCTCTTTTTAATGAGGCCCACACTCCCCACTCACTTCTTCCCTCCTAAACCCTAGAAGTTACGGGGAAGCAGCTCACCTCAGTGGAATGAACACTATTGAGAAGATCCAAGATGAGACATTGAACATTTTGGAATTTTAAGTTCTGATCCTGGAACTTAAAATACCCAAGAGTCACCAAAGATGGAAAATTAGAAGCTGTGTGGAATCCCCCAATTCAGTCCTGTCTGAACTGAGTGAAGATCCTGAACATTGACGCTCCCCCTTATGTGCTCATCTGGATCCTTCTTTGCCCCCTCATCCTCTGCCCATTACATTCCCCACTCAGACTTACCCATGCAGGGCCTGCTTGGAGCTCTGGATCACGTGCCTATTGGAAAGGAAAGGAAGGCAGCAATGGATAGGACCAGTGTGTTCACCCATTCTGGAGCTAGATCTTCACAGAGGTGGAGGGTACCTGACACCCAAATCACAACCCCCAAGGCCCTAACACCCAATCACAACCCCCAAGGCCCTAACACCCAATCACAACCCCCAAGGCCCTAACACCCAATCACAACCCCCAAGGCCCTAACACCCAATCACAGTCACCAAGGCCCTGACACTGGTGTCCCATGGGCTTGAAGATTCTCTGTGGAGACTAGTAATATTGCCCAGTGGTTAAGTGCATAGACCTTGGAGTCAGGAAAACAGGGAATGAATCCTGGCTCTCCTGCTTATTAGATGTGAGCTCATGCGATTTCCTTAACCTCTTTAAGACTCAGTACTCTAAATTGTCAATGGAGGTAATAATAATATCTGATAGAGTTATCCTGAGAATCAAATGAGATAGCGCGCTAAATCAGCTTACGACTAAGCCTTGCACAGAGTGAGTGCTTGATAAATGGAGACTCTCGTTCTTACGACAGTACAATAAGAATTTCCAGACACTCCAGACATATTTGGAGTTAGGCAGGTGGTGGCATCAAGATCCTGGAGCACAGGAGTTCGGATCAAGGCTGAGGCAGGCTGGGAGCAGGGATCTAGTACCAGAGGAGAACAAATCAAGAACCCATGCTCCAGGGCAGCAGCAGCATGATAAATAAAGGGGCTGTACTGGGTCCAGGGCATCCAGACAAATTCCAGCTCCCATCAGATAGTGAATCTGCCTCAACCTGCTGGGTTACAACACTTTGCAGGGCTGAGTCTCAGGCTAAGGTCTGTGGCTGGCAATAATGTCTGCTCTGCCTGGAAAGTACTTCTCTTTCTCATTTGACCAGTTTCTCCCTGGTCAAAACCTATGTCACCTCTCCAGTGAGCTACTCCTGACCCCTAGTTAGATACCTCTATGGTAGATCTTCTTACACCGGGGTGTAAAGGTGAAAGTCTTGCCTTTCTCCCCAACCTTTATCTTCTTTGTCATCACATAAGAAACTGGTCTAGTTTGCAAGCTGCCAGAATGTGATATACAAGAAATAGAACAGCTTTTAAAAAGGGGAATTCATTAAGTTGTAAGTTTACAGTTCTGAGGCCGTGAAAATGTACAAATTAAAGCAAATCCATAAAAATTTCCAAATTAAGGCACCAACAAAAGGTTACCTTCACTCAAGAAAAGCCGATGAACTTCAGGGCAAAGTCTGCTAAGTTTCTCTCTAGGCTTCTTGTTTCATGAAGCTCCTCCAGGGCTGTTTTCCGTTTTCATCTCCAAAGGTCTCTGGCTGCATGAACTCTAAAGCCTTTTCCAAAATGCTTCCCTCTTAAAGGGCTCCAGTAAGCAACCCCACCTTGAATGAGTGGAGACGCATCTCCATGGAAACCATCTAATCAAAAGTTACCACCCACAATTGGGTGGGTCACATTTCCATAAGAACAAGTGAAAAACTCCCACCTGGCAATATTGAATGAGGATTAAAGGCCATGGCTTTTTTCTAGGGTCCACAACAGATTCAAACCGGCACAGAGGCCCTTGAGAATTTTTTGATGAGTGATGAATGGATCCCTAGTATCATCATTGAACCGCAATTGATAAAGGGAGAGATTGATTATCTACTGCTTATGTTAATTTCTAGGTTCGAACTTAGATCACTGAAAGTTTCAGATAAAGGAAGCATCTCTCAAAGTTCAGCAATATATTTATCAGATCAAGAGTTTTGCCATGTCCTGAACTATTTCTTTTTTATTTCATATGTCTATTTAAATAAATAGAATTGCTGTTTAGACTTTTTAAACAGTAATATTATAGATATGATGTGTTGGTCCTATATAATATATCTAATGTACCTAAATATGTTTCTTAATGAACCAAATGATAAATGCAGAGCTATTAAAATTTTGATAATCCATGTCAGTTTCCACACAAAATTGTCTATGCACTGTTCTTGCTTTGGGAACCACTGACATATTGGTTCTCACATGCATTTTGACATCAAGACCTAGATTTGAAACCCAGATCTATCATCTACTGTTGTGTGAACTTGGACAAGTCGATCAACTTTTCTGTGTCTCAGCTTTCTCATCTACAAAATTAGAATAAATAGTGATAACCTGCTTCAGTGGATCGTTATGGAGTTTCAATAATAACAATGCAAAAGAAACATTTGATAATCTTCAGATAATTGTTTTTTCCTTCTCATGGAGTGAAGACCTAAATATTCCTGAAAAATATGTTAAGGAGATTAGGCACCAGTGAATTAGTCCAGGACTCAGCAAACTTTTTCAATAAAAGATCAGATATTGTAGGGTTTGTGGACCAGATGACCTCTGTCACAACTATTCAACTCTGCTGTTGTAACACCAAAGGAATCATGTCAACATATAAACAGGCATTGCCGTATTCCAACAAACCTTTATTTACAAAAATGGTGGCAGTATTCCCAACCCTTGAGCCAGCCCTGAAATAAAAATGGGTGGCAGGGTGACCCTGGGATCAGAGTTTTGGGCCAAATCTACCACAAGGAGAGCAGTCAAAGGAGTGTCAGTAGCAACTCCCTTAACCAGTTTGAATGGAAGCTTAGAAAAATTTGCGTTTCTTTGATCTGCCTCTAAGACCCATATTTTCTTGCATTTCCTATTACCTCATTGACTACTACTTCTCCATCTGCTTTTCTGGTTCCTCCTTCTCTTCTCTCTGTCTTCGTCATACTACATTGACTTGTTTAGGGATGCCATTCAAGTTCCTAACCTTAAATACCATCTATGTGCTCATGTCTCCCAAATAACCATGTTCTCTCCTAGACTCCAGCCTTGCATAGCCAACTGCCTGTCTGACATCAACATCTAACAGAGATCTTAGATTAGCATGTCTGAAGCTGAATTCCTCATCTTCTTTCCTAAAATTTCTCACCTGTAACCTTCCCTATTTCAGCTGATAGCAATTCCATCCTTCAAGCTGAAAACCTTAGGGTCATCCTTGATTCCTTTCTTTATGCCTCACTGCACATCCAGAATGTCAGAAAATTCCTTATTGGAGATGACGCCCAAAGAGTTAAATAGAGATTATGGGCAGGATTATGGGCTTTGCTAGAGTGAGATAATTTTATTTAGTCAGCAGCTCAGTAAGCTATAGCGTATTGTCTCTGGTCCAGCATTCAGTGGACAGGCCAGGAAAGCAGGGGTTGCTCTCTCTTCTAAACTCTCCTCCATCCTTTGTATTCTCTTGTGAATAGTGATGCAGGTCTCTGCTACTTCCACTCTCCTTCTGATTTACTCGGTTCCACACTGGAGAACACAGAGTGTAGGAAGAAGATTTTGGCAAACAGAGGAAATATTTTGCATCATCTTTTATTTTAGTATTTGTAAAGTAGTTAGTGGATCTATAGTTAAAGAAGATTCTCAAGAGATCGACTGAATTGGTTTTCCCACTGCCATTTCAAACTCTTCTTGGGATCCAGTCCTTCCACAGACTGAAAGAGGCCAGATAGTTGCACAAGAAAGGAGGGATGGTGGAGAAGAAAGGCTAAGGATTGTGTGGCTAAGAGAGGTAGGTAATGGAGTGTTATGTGGAGGTGCAGATGTGTGTGTGCCTGCATACACATATGTGTGCACATGCCTGCAATGTATTTCCTGGCTCTGTGATCACAGACAAATCCCTCACCGCCTCAGCATGTCATTCATTCAGTGCTTGACAGGTATTTATTGAGTAACTACTATGAATCAGGAACTCTTCTGTACACTAGACATACAGCGGGGAACCAGATAGACAAATGCCCTGCCCTCATAGAGCTTACATTTTAGGCAGAGAGACAGGCAATGAGTGGGTGAGTGAGTGAGTGAATGAATGAATAAGAATGCATGTCAGGTAATGATGAAAATAAAAACAGGCTCAGGAGGAATAAAGTGATGTGTGCAGAGTGGTGGGGAATGCTACTTTCAATATGGCTGTCAGGGAAAACCTCCCTAGGAGGGAATTTTGATCAGAGAGCAGGGTAAAGTGAAGAAAGTGTTGGGATGACTATCTGTGGGGAAATGGTCCAGGCAGAAGGAATAGTGAGTGCAAAGACCTTGAGATGGGAATGTGACTTGGTGTTTTTAGGGTGGCAAAAGGGCTAACGTGGAGTGGAAAACTGCAAAGTAGCAGATAATGCAAGTGGAGCGAGATGCCAGCTCAGATCACATAGCACCCCAGTTTGCAATCTGTAAAAAGGGGATATGGTAAATGGTATTGCTCTTTTTGGATTGTTACAAGAGTTAAATGGGATACTGCATGTAAAATGTTCTTAGCTCAGCATCTGGCCAGAGTAAACATTCAACAAATGTTACTATTATTCAATTATTATGATTATTGTATAAACTGTATAATTCTTTAGTGAGGATATTGTTTTAGTTATTATAAATATGAGGGTTCCTCCCTATTTATCTTTTAGCAAGGGCTGCTTTCCGTGCATACTTTTTCTTGGAGTGTGTTTTAGTTTGCTAGCTACTGGAATGCGATAAACCAGAACTGGAACGGCTTTTAAAAGTGGAATTTAATAAGTTACAACTTTACAGTTCTCAGCCTATAAAAATGTCCAAACTAAGGCATCCAGAGAAAGACACCTTAATTCAAGGAGGGTCGATGGATCAGGAACACCTCTGTTAGCTGGGTAGTTGTGTGGCTGGCATCTGCTGGTCCCTTGCTCCTGAGCTCCATTGCTTTCAGCCTCTGTTCCTATGTGGGTTGCTCACTTTGCTTCTCTGAGGCTGGCTTTCATCTCTTGGCTTCCCTTGGCTCTGTCCAGGTTCTGGCTTGCTTAACATCTCATGGCAGCATCTGTTGGGCTGTAAGCATTTCTAAACATTCACATCTCTGTTTTCCAAGTGTCGGCCTCTCTCTTCTGTCAGCTCTGCTCTGTCAGCTCTGCTCTGTCTCCAAAATGTTTTCTCTTTTAAAGGACTCCTGTAAACGAATCAAGATCCACCTTGAATGGTTGAAATCACATCTCCATCCAATCAAAAGGTCACACCCACAATTGGGTGGGCCATGTCTCTGTGGAGATAATCTAATCAAAGTTTCTGCCTTGCAGTGTCAGATTAGGATTAAAAGAAATGCTGTCTCCACAGGACTGGATCAGGATTAAAGCACGGCTTTTCTGGGGTACATAATACTTTCAAACCAGCACAGAGTGTATGTATGCACACTGCTAGGTATCAGTGGCATTCTGTCATGATAGACCTGTCTCTTTCAGTACAAGATTATGTTTTCTCTCTGTCTTTCTTTCTTCTTCATGATTCTGAGTATCTCTCTGCAGTGTGTGTGTGTGTGTGTGTGTGTACATGTTGGTGCGCCCCTGTCTGTGTGTCCTGTGTCTCTGTGTCTGTCTCCATCATCCTCCCTCTTGCTTTGTACACTTTTGCATGATGCGTTTGGCATGTATTTACTAAAACTCCAGTAACCCCCAAGGGAATGTCTATACACACTGAAACCCCTGTGACAAAAACCTGCCAAACTGAAGGGCGGAAAGTGAGAGGAAATGCCAGCGAGACAGACAAACGAGGAGATGAGGTGGCAGAGCTGGGCCATCCTGCGGGCCCCCTGGAGCGCAGCTGTCTCCCCTACAAGGCGAGTCTCTTCTTTGGGAGGCTTCAGAGGAAGTGGCAGATTTCTCAGTAAATTTCAACATCTCTGCCTTCACATCTGCCAGCCTACCCTGCCTGATAGGCCTGACACCTCAAACTCATGCCTCTGCTTTGGAGATACACTTTCAGCTGTGTCTGGACCAAAGCTGTCTTTTATGGTGTCCTCTGTTTTCCTGAGTCCCGCTGATGATGGATTTGCTCCCGAGAGGCCCAGTGACACTCAAAGTCTGTCCCTCATCGTGAGGGGGACTGCCAGGCCCTAGCTGGGGGGCAGAAGGCAGATGCCTACAGGAGCTGAGGAAGTGGAGCTGGAGGGCAAGCAGCCTGCCAGTCTGGGTTACCCAGGAGAGAGGACCAGGCAGGTGCAGCTCTACTTGAGCAAATTCCAGTAGCAAAGTAGAGTGGGCCATTGTCATGCTTAGGGACAGGTGTCAACTTGGCCAAGTTGTGGTACCTGTTCATCTGATTGGGCAAGCGCTGGCCTGTCTGTTGCAATGAGGACATTTCATATGATTAGGTTATGATCACGTCAGCTACATCCACAGCTGATTCCATTTGTAATCAGCCAAAGGGGAGTGTCTTCTGCAATTAGTGATGCTAAATGCAATCATGGGAAGCCTTTTAAGGAGGACTCAGAGGAGACAGGTTCCATTCCTGCTTTGGCTGGTGAGCCTCTCCTGTGGAGTTCGTCCAGGCCATCCATTGGAGTCATCGGCTTCGCAGCCTGCCCTGTGGATTTTGGACTCTGCGCTCCTGCAGTCACGTGAGACACTTTCATAAATTTTATATATGCAAGTGTTCCCTGTTGATTCTGTTTCTCTAGAGAACCCTAACTAATACAGCCATCTCACTTTATAACATATTACACAGGCCTGGAAAAAACAGGTAAAATACCCCTGACTTTGAGGGACTTGCAATTTTAGCAAGAGGAGGCAGCAAAGCAACTATAACCATAATAGATAAATAAACTATAAAGTATACTAAAAGGCAATACATGCTGTGGAAAAAGACATTGAACAGAGTAAATGGAATCAGGGGAACTGGTAGGGGCAAAAGGGTTACGATTTTAAACAGTGGTCAAAGAAGGCCTCATGGAGAGTGGACATTTGGGCAAAGGAATTAAGGAGGCCAAGGAGTAATTTGTTGATGTTCTCCTATCCCCTTCCCTGTTCTCTGCAATTCCTTTTTAAGTTTTTTTCTGAGGTTCTGAAATTGAGAGACAGTTAAGCTGCCTGGTGGAAGGGAAGAGGAGAGAAGACACATTCATGATTATGATTTTTAACGAGGGGACAAGACAAGGGTGGAGGATTCTATTGTCATCCAAGGAAGGTTCATGTCACTCCAGGGCTCAGGACCCCTACCTGGGGGGCGGGGTGTGCCTCTGCCTGTGATGCCCTGTGTAATGGGGGTGGGCATTACTTCTTTGTCCCTCAGTGTGCCTCACCATCCCCAGGTGATTTCCAGGGATATCCTGAGGGTAGCTGATGTGATGAGGGGTCTGACAACCCCAGATGTCCGTGAACCTTGATTTCACATAGGGTGCAGCATAAGGAAGTTTCTGCAGTCAACTACGATGGGTTCCTGCAGGGAAGATCTGGAGAATGATTCCGATTCCATCACCGCTGGGTGCAGGCAGTGACATGGCTGTCTCTCTGACATCCTTCCCGGCCCCACAGGACCAGCTGTGCATTCCAGTCTGTGTTGGGGTGGCCACAACCATGACAAGCCCATTTGGACGTTTGCTCCTGGCACCCACACTGTGTTGTTTCTGATGGCTCCCGGGAAAGTGAACTTTAAGCACAGGTCTGAGCAGTGAGTGACAGGAAGCTGAGCCACCTAAGGCATCTGCAAAACAGAAAAGCTGTTGCAACATTTCACCCAATGTCACTCAGGTGGAAGCTTTCACATTTTCACATCCCAAAGGTTCTAGTGTGTCATTACTGAGATGTTCCCACTTCTCACTTCTTTCTCAATAAAGGGAAAACTTCTCCATTTACCATCACAAAACTGGAGGGAACCAGGAAGGGGAAATAGCTTCCTTCCCTGGGTCCCTATCACCATAAGTTACTGGCAACCTGGATTCATCACAGAATCATAAAACCTTAGAACTGGGAAAGGCCTCGAGGATTGTCTGGTCCACACTTCCCTACTGCCCTCTCCACATCACAACTGGTGAGGAAGCTGAAGCCCAGAGAAAGCAGTGGCTTGTCAAGAGTCCCATGGCAAGTTAGGAGGGGCATCTACCGTGATGTCTTCCCCAGCCTTCTCTTCCATTCCTCCCAGGAGGAAAGCTATGTACCCTGCTCCTCAACTGCTAAAACATGCCTTAGAAGGGGAAAGGACTTGCTGGGGATGGGACAGGCTAAATGCGGCAGTAGGGTCATCATAAGAACTCAGAACCTTCTCTTTTGCCCCATGAAGGAAGTTTCTTAGAATCTTTTTCTTTGGTTCTAGCCCAATGCAAGTTGGGACAGAAGCCCCCCTGAAGCATCTATTCTAGAGTATCTCAGGGTACACAGAGCCTCAGGCAGACCCAGCCTGCCCAGGGAAGTACCCACCATCACCACTATCCTTTCCCCAACAGAAAAGCTTCTAAGTGTTCACTCATACAGGTGTAAAAGTCTCTAATCTCATAGAGTTCATGAGCCTCCCTGCGAGGAAAAAAATGACAGCAGCCTGACATCTCTGTGGCATTCCATGGGGTTACTGGAAGAAAGAAGTGGGTGCAGATTACAAGGCAGTAATGAATAGAGGATGGACTTGAGTTTTCATCCTGACCCTTAGTATTTACCAGCTGTGCCACCCAGAGCAAGTCACGCAAGAGGTCTGGGATTCAGTTTCTTCATTTGCAAAATGCAAATGACAATACAGACCCTTCAGGGCTTTTAGAATTAAAGTTAATATATGAAAAGTGTATACATGTAGAGCATGTAGTAGGCTTTTAATCAATTGTGGGTTTTATCACCACCCTTATCATTAATGCTATTACTATTAGGAAGTGTATCCCTACTAGGGGCAGGGATGCTTGGACAATCCACTGTTGGGATAAATGTCTGTTCAGCTCTGGACATCAGTTATCAGAGATTCCCTGGGACCCCCATCTATTGTGAACCCCTTAGGAAACACCAAAGCTGAATGCTCCCTTCATACCTATCAACTGCCTTCAGGGGTCTGGAGGGCCAGGAGCCTGTGGTCTCCCACCCTAATCAGAGAGCTGTCACCTTGAAAGGGGTATAGATTTTTCTTGTTATTCTACTTTCACTTCAAGGATGGAATTTTAATGTGTTTGGACCCAACCCCAGTGGATATTTGAAATGAATATAGACTGGGCAGCTAAAACAGCTTCTGGCCCCTTATCTTCCAGGACTTCTAGGGCAGATGGGTAAGTGGCTTTTTCCCTTTTACTCTGCATAAGACCAAGAGAAGAAAGGCCAGTGTGTAAAGATAGAACAAGGGTGGAAGAGGGAGGGCTGTAGAGCAGGAGAGGAGAGTTAATAGGACGGGACAGTGATTAGGAAAAAGCTTTGGCAGACCTGAACTCTGTTAAGCATCCGTCTCCAGCAATTTACCTGACAGTCAGCTCACCTCTCAACTCATTACCAGTGTCCCAATGCTTTCAAGTTACTATAAGTGCCATTTTAAAGATAACCACCTGTATTATACCATTTGGAGCCTAGGAGGGGACTCCCACAGGGTGGGCAGGCAGGGCCAGGGGCTGTGTAGCTGCCACCCTGCAGTCCCCCCTATGTGGGGTTATTAAACATCCCTAAGCAAAGGTAAAAAAAGAGTGGAAGGAAAGCCATGAGGTGGGAGGTCTGTAAGGCAAGATTGGAGCAACTGCAGCTTAAAGGATATGGAAAAAAGAAGGGTAGTCCTGTGGGCTTACTCCAGAAACCCAACTTTCTTGTGGATTTAGGGGTCAGGAAGGAAAAAGATGTCAGCTTGATGGGCACGTTCTCCTCATGAATTGGAGTGAGTTATTCTAAGGTCTCTGGTCGGGAGGCCGGTGCTTTCGGGGTGTTTTCCAGCTTTCCTACTGATTTTCAATTCTGCGGGCAACCCTTCAGTGCCCTCGCCCTCTTCCACGGGTGGGTGTGAAAGGAAGCCACCTCCCACAACCTCAGCCCCACTCCCTGTGCTCAGGGCTGATGTTTGCGGGGAAGTGGTTAAGTTCCACCAGGACTGATGGACTCCCACTTTGAGTTCTGTAGAGAGACTGGAAATGTGGGCTAGTTAAGTAAATTGTGCACTCCATTTGAATACTGATGAGGCATCTTCAAATGTAAATAGATGAGTGTTAATTGATGCCATTGTTCGAGATGCCGGGTTGGCCGTTAGCAATGTCACATGACTTTACCAACCGCCACATGGGCATAAAAGGAGAAATTACAAATAGTAGAATCATAACTGATATGAGTCTTTTAAGTCCATTTCAAGACAATGGAGATGTGGATTTGACACCGAATCATGAGACATAGGTGACCATTTCAAGGGAGTGTGCAATGGTTGAGGGGGAGACTGGATACTTCTTTAAAAGAAAGTTGCATGAGATGAAAAGAAGCTGGAGAGTGTTTCCTCCTCCAAAGCGATTCAGAGCTTGGGCTGAAGCCGAGCCACAGCGCGCTGGGTGACAGCAAGATGGCACAGAATGTGTGCTCCGCCATTGCGACACCCAGCACTCACTTCTGCTCCTGGCTCTGCCACTTTCCACCTAGATGACCCCAGGTACATTATTTAGTCTCTCCTTTCTTCAGTTGTCTCAGCAGCAAAGTTGGGGCTCTGCTGGTACTCATTGACTGAGGAGTTATAATGAACAAATTAGGAAACACGTAAAATTCCTAGTGCAGTGCCTGGCATGTAATGTGGGCTCAGTAAATCTTACTTTTCATTATTATATCATCAGTCTGCTGATCGCTCTTATAAGGGTGTCTGTATTTTATTGGAAAAGAGGAAAACCTGATCTACAATATACTTGCTTCCATCATTCATCAGCTCACCTCTATATTCTCCAGGGCCTATTGGGCTCAGGTTTTTCTGGTGCCAAGAGTGACAGAGAGCAACCAGGCTGCCTCCCTTGGCCACGCTTCCCGTCAGCTACCATTTCATGGCCTGAGCAGCAGGGGTCTTTGGCTGCTCCAGAGGGCTGACTGTGCTCAGCCAGCTTCCTGAAGATTCTACAAGGATAAGAGAAAAGACCCTTTAAGAGAAAGTCCGGCTTCCCTAAAGTACTCACTCTCACTAAGGCAAGGGAGTGCTAGGAAACAAATCGTACGCACACGAAGTACGAGCTGTACCCAAGTTCTCCCACTAGACAATTGCCTTGGCACTGGTTTAAACATCAGTCAGTCCAGCATTTCCCAAATTTAATTCTCACAACCAAAGTTTTACAAGATTTTTTTTTCAATGCTTGCTTTGGTTAAATACATTTGGGAAAATCTGAGTTGAGAGGATATCTTTATGGTAGCATTTCTCAGAACATTTGGTATGTTAATGGATAGCATAAATCTCCAAGCTAGGAGTGAGGGATATTGGAAAATTTAAGGTGTAGTGTCTCCCAAACTCATCTGATCATCAAATTCATTTTACCAGGAACACCTGGAAAAATCGGAGTATTGCAGAAACTGGGAAAGACTTAATGCTATTTTCCCCAGGTCTTCCCTAGGTCTGACTGGAGTTCACTCTCCTTTTGTACCATTCCATCTGGAGGCACGGACTGAAATATGGGCATTCCTCTCTGACTTCGGGAAAGGATGGGGTCTTTCAGTCTGGTCCTCCAGGTTAAACTTCAACTTCAGGACGGCTCTTCTCTGCTTTCCGCTGAGTGACCTCTGGCGTGCTCCTGCTCACACATTCCCAGGACCAGTTTCTTTTCCATCCAAGGCCCATGGAACCCTGTTCTATTCTGAGCTCAGCCCCCAGCTTTCACCTCTAATGCACCGTCCTTCTCTAAAAGTCACAGATGTTATTAAAATTCTGCCCCTTACTCACTGTCAGACCTATGCAGGTCTCACCGAGGACTCATACACCACCTGGATCTTCTCAGATGGTCCTGAATTTAGAGACTATCATTTATTCTCCACTATTTATTACATGATCTTCAACAATTAAAGTTGAAGGCCGATGGCTGGATAGCCCCAGATTCACAATAATTTAGGGGAGACTACTTCACTAGTTATTTATTGCTTTGCTCCAGGACACCAGAGACCACACGTTAAAACATTTCACCCCCTTTTTGCTTCTCTAGGGTAGTGGTCTTAAAACAGGGTGCTTTCTGAAGCCAGGGGTGCCACAAATGATCCAATGAGGCAAGGCAAGAAACGATTCGAATTTCTATAAATTTTTTTTTTAATTTAAAACAAGAAATTAGGCTTTACTAATATTTAGTATACATTTGATATTGGACACAGCCCCACTCCCTTGGTTTATCCATCAGAATAACCAGTCGTATGTCAGAAGCGCACGGAACGACACAAGGAGTTCCACACGTTGGAGGGGCTGACACTGGGTCCTCGCTAGTTCCTTCCACTTTCAGCTTATTATAACAAATTTACAATTTATATGTGATAAGATATTGTCAGTGTGGTCAAAACAATCCCTGAAATAGAATCTTTACAATAGTTTACAATGAGAGAAGAGATGCCACAAAAATCTTTTGTACACACAAAGGTTTGCTGGTTAAGGAAATATAGTTGAACATTCTCCTTTTAAAAGAGCCAAGTGTCCCACATTTGCCAACCTTTTCAGTTCTGACAGACAGCTGCCAAAAGGATGCCAATTTCCTGGTAACTTTGAGAAAATAAACACTTAATCTGCCTCATCAATATAAAGGTAGTGTGTGTGTGTGTGTGTGTGTGTTTGCATGCTGTATGGCTGGTCACATTTCATTCTTTTTCCATGTGAGTATCCTGTTTGTTGAATTTTTGTTGTTTATTTTTTCCTTTGTTTTTTTTCCTTATTTTTGGGAAATGGATGGGCCGGGAATAGTACCTGGGGCTCCCACATGGCAGGTGAGAATTCTACCACTGAACTACCCTAAGGTAATGTTTTTAAAGTGAGCAAGAAAATAACTACTTTTAGAAAGAATTTATGGTATGGAAAGACCATTTTGGAAAAAAAATTGTGGGAGATAATATTTGGAAATATTTTTATTATATGATTTTGTTGCTGATAATGATGGAAGTGTGACACTTAAAAAGACTTATATCTATAAACACTAAAACTTGAAAATAGAATTTTCAAATCTTTCACATGAAGAGCTACAGAAAGTTTTACCAATTGTTAATAGTATATAAGTTAACACCTTCTTATTAGTTTCAAGAACTGCTGATAGGCGTAAGAGAAGATGGAAATCTAGCTGAATTTCAACAATGTTTCATATGTTTTAGTTGCTCCGGCTGCTAAAACAAATACCATATAATGGGTTGGCTTAAACATTGGGACATTTTTGGTTTACGGTTTTGAGGCTAGGTGTTTTAGTTTGTAAACTGCTGGAATATAGGAGAAATGGAATGGCTTTATTAAAGGAAATTTAATAAGTTACAAGCTTACAGTTCTAAGCCTATAAAAATGCCTAAACTAAGGCATCCAGGGAAAGATACCTTAATTCAAGGAAGGCTAATGGGTCAGGAACACTTCTGTTATCTGGGAAGTCACATGGCTGGCATCTGCTGGTCCCTTGCTCCTGGACTCAGTTGCCATCAGCCTCTGTTCCTGTGGGGGCTCCTCAGTTTGTTCTCCGGGGCTGGCTTTCATCTCTTGGCTTCCCTTGGCTCTCTCCAGGTTCTGGCTTGCTTAACATCTCATGTTGACGTCTACTGGGCTCCAAGCAGCTCCAAACATCCATGTCTCTGTTCTCCAAGTATCGGCATTTGTGTCAGCTCTGCTCTGAAGTTTCTGTTGGCTCTCTCTCTGTCAGCTCTTCTGTCTTTTCTCCAAAATATTTCCCCTTTTAAAAACTGTATTAAACTAAACAAGACTCACCTGGAATGGGTGGAGTCACAACTCCATCTAATTGAAAGGTCACGCCCAAAATTGGGTACGTCACATGTCCCTGGAGATAATCTAATCAGAAGTTTCCAACCTACAGTGTTGAATCAGAATCAAAAGAAACAGCTGCTCCCACAAGATTGGATCAGGATTAAAACATGGCTTTTCTAGGGTACATAATACTACAAGAAGTCCAAAACTGAGGGGTCAGCAAGGTGATGCTTTCTTTTTTTTTTTTTAAATTTTTTTTATTAATCAAAAAAAAAGAAAAGAAATTAACACAACATTTAGAAATCATTCCATTCTACACATGCACTCAGTAATTCTTAGTATCATCACATAGATGTATGATCATCATTTCTTAGTACATTTGCATCAATTTAGGAAAAGAACTAGCAAAATAGCAGAAAAAGATATAGAATGTTAATATAGAGAAGAGAATTAAAATAATAATACTAATAAAAAATATATGTATATAAAAAGGAAAAAGAAAAAAAACAAAAACAAAAGATACAAGCACACAAACAAACAAACGAAAAACCATATTTCAGGTGCAGCTTCATTCAGTGTTCCAACCTAGTTACATTACACTTAGGTATTATTGTGCTGTTCATTTTTGAGTTTTTGTATCTAGTCCTGTTGCACAGTCTGTATCCCTTCAGCTCCAATTACCCATTATCTTACCCTGTTTCTAACTCCTGCTGGTCTCTGTTACCAATGATATATTCCAAGCTGATTCTCGAATGTCGGTTCACATCAGTGGGACCATACAGTATTTGTCCTTTAGTTTTGGGCTAGACTCACTCAGCGTAATGTTGTCTAGGTCCATCCATGTTATTACGTGCTTCATAAGTTTAGTCTGTCTTAAAGCTGCATAATATTCCATCGTAGGTACACACCACAGTTTGTTTAGCCACTCGTCTGTTGATGGACATTTTGGCTGTTTCCATCTCTTTGCAATTGTAGATAATGCTGCTATAAACACTGGTGTGCAAATGTCCATCTGTGTCTTTGCCCTTAAGTCCTTTGAGTAGATACCTAGCAGTGGTATTGCTGGGTCGTAATCCATTCTGCCATTCTATGTCTTTTGATTGGGAAATTCAGTCCATTAAATTGTAGTGTTATTACTGTTTGGATAATATTTTCCTCTGCCATTTTGCCTTTTGTATTATATATATCATATCTGATTTTCCTTCTTTCTACGCTTTACTCCATACCTCTCTCTTCTGTCTTTTCGTATCTGACTCTAGTGTTCCCTTTAGTATTTCTTGCAGAGCTGGTCTCTTGGTCACAAATTCTCTCAGTGACTTTTTGTCTATAAATGTTTTAATTTCTCCTTCATCTTTGAAGGACAATTTTGCTGGATATAGGAGTCTTGGTTGGCAGTTTTTCTCTTTTAGTAATTTAAATATATCATCCCACTGTCTTCTAGCTTCCATGGTTTCTGCTGAGAAATCTACACATAGTCTTATTGGGTTTCCCTTGTATGTGACAGATTGTTTTTCTCTTGCTGCTTTCAAGATCCTCTCTTTCTCTTTGACCTCTGACATTCTAACTAGTAAATGTCTTGGAGAACGCCTATTTGGGTCTATTCTCTTTGGGGTGCGCTGCACTTCTTGGATCTGTATATTTAGGTCTTTCATAAGAGTTGGGAAATTTTCAGTGATAATTTCTTCCATTAGTTTTTCTCCTCCTTTTCCCTTCTCTTCTCCTTCTGGGACACCCACAACACGTATATTTGTGTGCTTCATATTGTCATTCAGTTCCCTGATCCCCTGCTCAAGTTTTTCCATTCTTTTCCCTATAGTTTCTGTTTCTTTTTGGAATTCAGATGTTCCATCCTCCAGTTCACTAATTGTAGCTTCTGTCTCTTTAGATCTACCATTGTAGGTATCCATTGTTTTTTCCATTTTTTCTTCTTTGTCCTTCACTCCCATAAGTTCTGTGATTTGTTTTTTCAGATTTTCTATTTCTTCTTTTTGTTCAGCCCATGTCTTCTTCATGTCCTCCCTCAATTTATTGATTTGGTTTTTGAAGAGTTTTTCCATTTCTGTTCGTATATTCAGCATTAGTTGTTTCAGCTCCTGTATCTCATTTGAACTATTGGTTTGTTTCTTTGACTGGGCCATATCTTCAATTTTCCGAGCGTCATCCATTATTTTCTGCTGGTGTCTGGGCATTTGATCAGATTTCCCTGGGTGTGGGACCCAGCTGGTTGAAAGGTTTTTCTGTGAACTCTCTGGGCTCTGTTTTTCTTTTCCTGCCCAGTAGGTGGCGCTTGTGGCGCTCGTCTGTCTGCGGGGCAGTCGGCCCCGGGAAACCGCGCGTGGAGGCGGGGGTCGCTGGCCGCTGCGGCTTGGGGGAGTGCCGGTCCAAATTGCCCAGCTGGCCCGAGACGCCAAGCGTGACGGGAGGGCCCCGCTATCCAACGTTCCCAGTCAGACCGGGGAGCCACGTGCGTGGAGGGGACCCCAGTCGCCAGCCGCCCCGGCAGGGAAAACGCGCGCCCCTCGGGTATCTCACCGCAGCGGATTCTCCCTGCCCGTTCAGCCGTTCCAGAATGGGGTACGCTGTCTTTTTGGTCTCTGTCGTGACTCCGGGAGCTGTTTCGTATTGTTTCTGTTTCTTTAGTTGCTTTTCTGGGGGAGGAACTAAGACCCGCGCGTCTTACTAAGCCGCCATCTTCTCCGGAACTCCTCAAGGTGATGCTTTCTATCCCCAAACTGTGGCACTCTGGGGCTGGCTGCTGGCAGTCCTTGGCTCTCTGTCAGGTGGCAATGCATGTGGTGATGTCTTTTCCATTGGCTTCCTCTTTATGACCTATCTGTAAGGCCTCCAGTAATAGGGTTAAGACCCATCCAGACACAATTGGCCCCACCAGAACTAAAATAATCTCATCCATAGGTCCTACTTCCAATGGGTTCATACCTACAGCAATGGATAAAGGTAAAAAAAGTATGTTTTTCTGGAGTGCATAATTCAATCTGCACAGCACAATAAGTGGCTGAAACCAATAAATAAATAAATATCATGATTTAGTCAGCACAAAATGCATTTCTGACATCTCTGTGTCTATGTGAGGTATCTACAGCAGCGCTCAAAGCGAAAGTCTCAAAATCAACTGAACCTTAGGCCATACGTAGGTGTCATATCACTAATGCTAAACAAGGACTGTCAAAGATAAAGAAGCCAATACTAAGACAGTGCTCTCGCCATCATTAATAATAATTTTCTTAGTGACAGCAAAATGCTTTGTATCATTAATTAATAAAATTAAATTTAAATTAAGATGCTATTTTATCTTTATATCACCTTTATTTCCTATTTTTGTACATGTTTGATAATGCAATAATAAGTAGAACATATATATACTTTCTAAATATATATGTAATGTGAGTGCACGCTCAAAACAAATTTTTTTAACTTTGGAGTGTGCAGTCAAAGCCACTTAGAGACCACTGGCCATTGGAGTATGGACATTTTCAGCTGCTCCACAAATGAATTTTTTTTTAACTTTTTTTAATTGTATAATATAACATATATACAAAGCAAAGAAAGTAAAAAGCAGTAGTTTTCAAAGCACTCTTCCGCAAGTAGTTACAGGACAGATCCCAGAGTCTGTCATGGGCTACCATTCTGTCTTCACAAATGAATCTTACTTCAACCTCTGATTGTCACTTTCTTGTTACTTTCTAAAATCATTCCTTTGTACCCCAGAATTTGTTGTTTAAATTCATTGCAGAATTTAAACCTGTAGAACCCATAGTGTATTGGTGTGGATCAAACATATGTGGTTAGATTTCTTTATCCCTGAGTCAACTGAGCCCTAGAACTTCCTAGGACCCAGCTTCCTGAACAGTAGACAGGAGATTTTCTCTGGAGTCATCTTGAGTAATTTGAAATGGTACTGACAGATAAGGAAATCCCCAGACAAGCAGACAGCATTGTCATGGCTGTGGCCATTAAAACTGGCAGAGAAGATTCTTGTATAAAAATGGCCAGAATGACTGGGGAGCTCGAGGACAGTTTTCATAGATATAAATCTGTCAGTCCAGCGTCAGCCCTTTCTCACGATGCCTCCTATTTCCCATTCATTTCCCTTCTTATTTCATTCCTGTTCTTTCCTTTACTTTATCCCTTTTTTTTTGGCATTGCTCCCACCTCCCTCCATATTTTTTCCCTCAATCTCTTGTCTTCTTCCCATTCACCTCCCCTTTTCCCAGTCTCTGAGGAGAGAAGGGGAGCTGGAATGGGGTCAGCCCAGTGGTTTTCGAACTACCGGTCATGACACATTAATGGGTCAAGAAATCAACTTAGTGGGTCACGACCAGAATTTTTTTTAATGGAATAGAATAAAATAGAAGAGAACAGTGACTATCAAACATAGTAAGCAGAGCTATTATTTATGAAACTCTCTAGATGCCTGTATATGTATCCTGAAATGGAAGGAGAAATGTATTTCTTGCCACAAGTCATGGTCAAAATAAAAGCACTAATCCTGGGGATAACATCCTGCAAACCCTGGCAACAAGTGGACTCAGCTTTGCGCATCCAACCCCCATTTCAGGTAGTGCTGATGTCATCACATGTCCCTCCAATAGTTTCTATTCAAGTGATTTCCCAATTCAATCAATTTAGATTCAACAGTTATTTTTTGGTAGTTTAGCCTGGCAGCTGTGGGGCAGCAGAGAAAGCACTGGACGCAAATGAAGGCTAATTGGATTCAAGTCCCTGCCTCGCTGTGAGATCTTGACCTATTACTTCTCCCCAAGGCTCAGTTTACTCATCTGTGGAGCAGATCAATGCTTTCTGACCTTTTGTTACATTAATGTACATATGAAAAAAGAAGGTATTTACACTCCTGCCCAGAGTGCTGGAAAGCTCAAAATGGCAGCACACCTGTGATACACTGGCAGGCTTATATTTGCCACCACTCACCAGTTGGGAAGCACTCGTCCAGATGACCAGCTGTCCCAAGCAAGCCTGGAAACCTTTGGCCCTTTAACTCTGTGTACAGGTCCTCATGCCAGAAACATACAAAGATGCACAAGATGAGCTTCATGCCCTCAAGGAACTTAATATTTAGCAGCTGTGCCACCACCTGCAGTTTCCAAGAGAGCCCATGAGGTGCAGCCCCTGCTGAGTCATGACCAACTTTACTTTGCAGCAGCCTGTCCTTGCCTGGGGTCCTGACACTTCAAGATTTCTTTACCCTGTGAGAGCCCAACAGAACCCTGAACCCCCTCACAGTCTTGAGATTTCTTAGTTATAGACATAACCCCAAAGCAAGTCAAGATGAGAGAGACTGACCCCAATGGCTCTCCAAATGCCAAATCCTGCAGCATTTGCTCTGTGCACTGAATGGTGAAAAAACCTAATTACTACCTTTCTAAGAGCTGAGCATGGGTGGATACGCCCTTGAAAGTGGCCAGCAGAAATGCTTCTTGCAAGCCCAGCCATGCAGCTGTCTGTGAGGCTGTCGGTCTCCTGGAGCCTTTGCTGTCTGGAGGATCCCTGCCTCGGGCCATTAGCAAAGAGGCTGGTCATCATTAACTAGTTGGCATTGACTGATGGTACCAAGCTTTTTTTGGCTGCACATGGGCTGGTGGCAGGCACTTAGTATGACCCTTGAAATTAGGAGTTTATTCTGCCATGAAAACAAAGAAATAAATTAGAGGAATGAACAGCACCCCTCATGGTTAGACATGCTCATTTGAGACCGTTCAATAGCCTTTGCTGAGCCCCCTCCCCAGGCCACACCCCCAGAAGAATCCTAATTCTGAGTCCTTTCACTGAGTCTCATCACTCTCAGATTCCCCGTACGGTTCCTCTCCAGGCCTGTTGTGCTGGTTTGAAAGGAAGTATGCCCCCTAGAAAAGCCATGTTTTAATCAAAATCCCATTTCATAAAGGTAGAATAATCCCTATTCAATATTGTATGTTTGAAACTGTAATCAGATCCTCTCCCTGGATGATGTGATTTAGTCAAGAGTAGTTGTTAAACTGGATTAGGTGACGGCATGTCTCCACCCATTTGGGTGGGTCTTGATTGGTTTACTGGAGTCCTATAAAAGAGGAAACATTTTGGAGAAAGAGATTCGGAAAGAGCAGAGAATGCTGCAGCACCACGAAGCAGAGAGTCCACCAGCCAGCGACCTTTAGAGATGAAGAAGGAAAACGCCTCCTGGGGACCTTCATGAAACCAGAAGCCAGGGGAGAAGAAGCTAGCAGATGACACAGTATTCACCATGAGTCATGTGTCCTTCCAGATGAGAGAGGAACACTGACCATGTTTACCATGTGCCTTTCCAGATGAGTGGGAAACTCTGACTGTGTTCGCCATGTGCCCTTCCACTTGAGAAAGAAACCGTGAACTTCATTGGCCTTCTTAAACCACGTTATCTTTATCTGGATGCCTTAGATTGGACATTCCTATAGGCTTGCTTTAACTGGGACATTTTCTCGACCTTAGAATTATAAACTAGCAACTCATTAAATTCCGCTTTTTAAAAGCCATTCTGTTTCTGGCATATTGAATTCTGGCAGCTAGCAAACAAAAACACCTGTGAAATGAAGGAATCTCTCTAGATTCCTATCCCTTCCCTGCCCCTCTAGCACCTGGTACTGTGAAAGAATATCGGGGCAACATCTTGCATACTGGAGAAGAGTTAAGGGACTCAGTCCTGAAAATGTGCTTATATATGAGGGTTTATGGTATATGTTACATGAACTGCAGTAGTCCTTCTGTATAGAAAAGGATTCTTTTAAGACACGCTGCATTTATTTCCTTTATCAGGTCATATTTGGTATATTTTTAAAGTTAACACTTTAAAGTTAACACTTGTTATTAAGTGATATCCATTCAACTCAATTCAACAAGCATGTATTGTTTACCTTCAACAGGGATTGGTAAACTACAGCCCAAATCTGATCAAGTGCCTGTTTTTGTAAATAAAGTTTTGTTGGAATGAGGCCATGCCAAGTCATTTATATATTGCTTTGGCTGCTGTCACCACCAGAGTTGAGTAGTTGAGACAAATACCATATGGTTTCTGCAAAACCTAAAACCTAAACTATCAGGGCCTTTATAAAAAAAAATAATTGCATTCCTATGACTTGCTCTATGCTAAACACCAAAGTCAGGGAATAATAAGAAGGCGGCGGGGTGGAGAGTGTTGGTGGTGGTGGCAGGTACAAAAGGACTTAATGACAGGGTCATTGTCCTCAGAGAGGGGCAGGTTTACTGAGGGATGAGATCTTAAACTCCTAAAGAATAACTGCCAACAGTTTCCCATTTTCCGAGCAGCCGCGCTGTGTGTGTCCTGACTCCTGAGCCTCTGCTTATGTCCTGCAATCAGTCCAGGACACACTGTAGACTCATTTCACCCGGGAAGTCCTGCCTGTGTCTCATAGTCTGTGTTCTCCTTTGAGTTCTGATCCCTACCATCCTCCAGACTGCAGGCTTCTGCAGGCCAGGAACTGGGTCTTATATCTGTCTTTGTAGCCCCCATGGTGATTTGTTCCATGTGGAAACGCAATAAGCAGTTGTTGAATTTAAACGAATCTTTTCATTGATTGGGGAAAGATGGGAGGAACATAAATGAAATGTCCATCTCTTTGCCAGTTTTTAAAAAAAATTCCCATATGGTGCCTGAGCCAGACTCATGAGCTCTGATTCCCTGCATCTAACCTCAAGCCAAGAGTTTGGCTTTAAGCCAAAGTACCAAGGAGCTGCCAAATAATTAAACCACTCTGGTAATTATCTTCTAAGCAAGTCACCATTTCTGGAGAATATCTGTACATGTTTTCTTTGTAGGAAAGAGGGGCTAAGTGATTCATTCCTCTCCTGCTTCTCCACTAAAATCTCCTAAAGACTGCTACCACCACGCACACAAAAAATTTTTTTACTTCAAAATGAGAACAATAATTTTACATGACAGGGGTATTTATATAGCTGCTCTCCCCATGATGAATTCATCCAGGGGCTCAGCACCTCCCCCAGATGTCAATTCATAAATCAGGAAATGCTATTACCCACCAGCCATAAAGCCAGGTGCACCCCCAACACAGAGGTCTCATTTCAGAAGCAGCTGCCCCATTCCCAAGGCAGAAATGAGTTTGGAAAATCCACCTGGCAGTCCAGAGTGAGGAGAAATGCCTCTTACTTGATAAATAGTCAGTCTTTCCTCCCTCTCAATCCGCTTTCTTCTAGAAAGAGGTAGAACTAATAGCATGGATCTGTGCCATCCCGCAGAAATAATAATAGTAGGGCTAACTAGATTGAGATGGGGTTAAAGGGCAAGAGTGAGGAAGCCACGAAGCCTGCGGCTTCCCAGGAAACCTTTCCCATTAGCTTCAATGCGGTTCATGAATAAACAGCTTCGTGACAATTCAGTGAGAGACCTCCTTTCCGGACACTCCTCCGGCAGGCACCCATCAAGGACAGGCTGGGAGCCAAGGGAAGGGATTGGGAAGGAGGGAATAATTGCATAAAAAGCTGGGAGAGAGTAGGAGGGGAGTCACTGCATTTGTTTGTGACTAATTCAGTGTTATTGTATACGTCATTTCTGATTTCAGCGAGTATGTGTTGGGATTGGGGAGGGACAAAAAGAGAGCTAAAGGAAAGAGGAGAAAGGATGAGAAAAAGTGAGACGTAAGGAGACAGGAAAACTCTTCTGGGGAGTGGAGTATATTCAATTTGAGAAATCCCTCAGTCATATTTATTTGGCATATCTTGGGGATACAGAAGTGGACAAAAAAGACATTGCCCATGCATTGATGTAGTGTACAATCTGGAAGTCAGCAACTAAGTAACAAAGATAACTTCTGCTAGTGGTAAGTGCTATAAAGGAAATAAAGCAATCACATGAAAGAGAAACTGGGACTAGAATGGCAGACAAGTTAAATAGAGTAGGTGGCCCAGGAAGCCCTTTCTGAATAGATGACATGTGAGGGAGACACTAAATGCCTGCCAGGAGGACATTCCATGCAGAAGCACTTGTTATATTCAAATAACAGAAAGGTAGTCGCTGTGGAGAGAGAAAGCAGGAGCAATTGGAAGCCACATTGATGTATAAGAGACAGGTTTAGTAAACACTCAGTAGTACAAGAGATAAGGCGTGGCCTAGGTATTGGGAATTTTCTCTCCAATCCTTTCATATAACAACAGTCTGAGGGTCATGCAAAAAAGAAAAGACCCCATCTCTCCTTTTTTTTTTTTTTGATTGGAATGACCTTTGCTTGACTACCTTAATTCATTAGCACACCCAGTACAGAAGATAGATGCTCCACAATAAAACAATGATAACGAGAGCTAATAGTTGTACTTAATGTTATCCTGGCAGAATTTTTATTTTTTCTTTGGGGTCCATTTTTAGTGAGGTATAATTTACATATAATCACCAATTTTAAGTGTACAATTCTATAGCGGTGATGGGATAGTTCCGTATCTTGATTGCAGTAGTGGTTATTTAAATCTGTACATGTGATAAAATGACATAGAACAATATACATACCTAATGCCAAAGTCAGTTTCTTGGTTTGGATGTTGTATTATCATTATGTAAGATGCAACCATTGGGGAAAAGTGGGCATAGTGTAAACAGGACCTCTATGTGCTATTTTTTGCAAACTTCCCACGATTCAATAATTATTCCAAAATAAAAACCTTTTAAATACAAAATCAAAATTTAAAAATAGAGATGGAAAGAGGGAAATGAAAAATTATGCCTGTAAAACTTGCCGCAGAGAAAATCCACTGTTGGATACAAAAGTTAGTGGGTGAAAGTTTGGAGGCAGAGAAAATATTTGCATCATCCTGAAGAATTTCCCCCAGTGTATTTATTAAGTACAAAGGGAAAAATCGTAACTTTCCAGCAGAGAGAACCTGGCGGAAAATACCTTCACCAAGTGATCAAGTTTGACAACATTAGTCGCAAGACATAGAAACTTCCCGGACCCCTGATACACTGTACTAAGAAGAACACAATATTGCTTCTCTACTATTTTTGCCAAAAAAAATATACCGGCATGCTAATCATGAGACAACATCAGACAAATCCAAACTGAGGGATAGTCTACACAATAACTGACCAGTATTCATCAGAAGTGTCAGTCTTAAAGACAAATCCAGAAATACACTCACACAAATACAATCAATTGAATTTTTTTTTTTACAAACGTGCAAAGACAATTCAATGTAGAAAGGATAGTCTTTTCAATCATTTGGATTCTCAAAAATTGAGTATCCGTATTAATAAAATAAACTCTGACCCATACCTCACACATTATACAAAAATTAACTGAAAAGTGGATCATAGGCCAAAGGTAAAATGAAAACGGTAAATTTCTTTGACCCCCAAATATCTTCTTGACCCTGAGTCAGATAAAGATTTGTTAGATATGACACAGAGGCATGATTTACAGAAGGAAAAATTGTTATACAGGATTCAATGAAATTTAAAACTTCTGTTCTACATAAGACACTGTTAAGAGAATGAACAAAATAAACATGTGAACAAAATAAACAAGCCAAAGACTGTGAGAAAAAAAATTGCAAATCACTTAATAATAAGAAAACAAACAAAAAAAGCTTTTTAAAAAGTTTTTAAAAAAGAATTCAGCAGACATTTCGCAATTACATTATTCTGATTGTGTTTAATCTGTATTAAACTGAGGATCATTTCGGGAAGAATTGACATAATGATAATATGAGTCTTCTAATCCCTAAACATGTAATGCTCCCTCTAGCATCATCTTTGATTTCTTTCCTTAGTGTTTTGTGGTTTTCTGCATAAAAATCCTACATGTGTTTTGTTAAACTTATACCTTATTATTTCACTTTGTCTGCTAATGTGAATCATATATTTCTTAAAATTTTGGTTTCCAGTTGTTCACTGCTCATAGAGTGAATTACAGCTGAAGTTTTATATTGCCCCTATATACGGTTTTTTAAAACTCACTTTTTAGTTCTGTAATTTTTTCAGATTCTTTGGGAGTTTCTTCTAAGACAATGATGTCATCTCTGAAGAGAGTTTTATTTCTTCTGTCCAATCTATATGCCTTTTATCTCTTTTTCTTATTATTGAACTTGCCTTATTCATAATATTGAATGAGAATGGTGAGAGAAGACATCCGTGCCTTGTTCTCAGACTTAGAAGGAAAGCATTCAATTCTTTACCATTACTGTGAAGTTAGCTATGGGTTTTTATCAGATTAAGGGAATTCTCTTCTCTTCCTGGTTTTGCTCAGAGTTTTTAAGCATGAATAGACATTGAATTTTGTCAAATGCTTTTTGTGCACCGATGAAGATGACCATGTGATTTTGTTTTTTAGTATGTTAATATGGTGAATTACACTAGATGATTTTTGAATATTGAACCAGACTTGCATTCCCAGAATAGAGTCCTCTTGGTCATGATACACTATCCTTTACATATTGCTGGATTTTCTTTGCTAATTTTTACTGAGGATTTTTGTGTCTCTTGTAATGAGGACTATTGATCTGTAGTTTTCTCTTTTTTTGTACTAACTTTGCCTTGTTATGGTTTCAGGACAATATCGGTTTCATAAAATCAGTCAGAAAGTATTATCTTCCATTTGCTACAAGAGCTTATGTAAAATTGGCATTATTTATTCCTTCAATATTTTTGTGGAATTCACCAGAAAAGCCATTTGGGCTTGGAGTCTTTAACTACAAATTCAATTTCTTCAATATAAATTGATACATTTATCTTCACAAAAGCTCCATAAGATAGGTACAACTATTGGGCCCATTTTATAGAATAAGAAACTAAGTCAGAGAAGTTAAGCAACTTTCCCAAGATTAAGAAGCTAGTAAGAGATGAAGATGGTATTCAGATTTATTTGGATGGTCTTTTTTCAGTTTTATTTTATTATTTTTTTGAGTAATGAAAATGATCTAAAATTGACTGTGTTGATCCATGCACAGCTATATGATGATACTGTGAGGCAATGATTATATACTTTGGATAAATTATGCAGTGTGTGAATATATCCCAGTGAAGTTGGATTTCACAAAAAAGTATTCAACTTTGATAGTCTGGCTCAAGAGTCTCTACTCTTAGTCCCTTCCTGTACTGCCTCTGTTGTATTCATTGTACCAGGTAGAGACAGAGATGGATAATCAGCATGACTGTAATGCTCTGTAAGGCTGCTCCCTGATGGACCTTTCACTCTCAAAGTGATCCTGGGAATAGCCACTGGGGATTTTATCACTAGAATCAGCTAAAGGCATTGATGTTTTTACATACATTCAACTTTATTAGGGTGGTATCTTTTTCATTTTTATTCTATTATTTTTTTTGGAGTGATGAAAATGCTCTAAAGTTGATTGTGGTGATATGCACAACTATATGATGATACTGTGAGCCATTGATTATATACTTTAGATGAATTATAGGACTGTAGTATAGAACATTTATACCTAAATGGAAGACATGTCTTGGCAGCCCTCTAAATTCCATAAAAATGATCTCTCATTAATTAAAATAGTTAAATACACATAACAATCACTTTTTTAGAAAAGAAAAGGTTAACTTTGTTTTCTAATTGATAGACATTTCTTAGAGTTATTTTGACTGCCTCTGCCTAACCACTGTGGAGCCTGGCTGGGCAGACCTCTTGAAATGTTCCTTCAAGTACTTGGAATGTCAGAGCTCATCACACCTCCTTCCATGTGGCAGTGGCCAGAGGGGACACGGGAGATGAGGAAATCTTTCACAGCATGAGTTTCCTTAGGTGGGATTTCTGGAGTCCAGATCCTGCTTAGAGCCACTTCCATCCTCTAAGCGGCCATCTCTTCCCATCTTGGACCTTGTGGTTAGGTGAGAACTGGAATTACAGAGCCCCACCCCCTCTTGTGGGTTGGGAAGGGCAACGTGCAGCTGTGGGAAGAAACCACATCTAGGGGGTCCTACATTCCTGGCCAGTGCCATAGTCTCCAGCCTACTCTTCCTCCCCTCTCCTCCTTGCCTCTAAGCATGGATTAATATGGAACATGATAATACCCCACCAAATAAGTCAGTGGAGACTCTTATTTATAGCCCAGGACCAATGCTCAGGTAAGAGGAAAAACTGATAATTGCATATTTGAATCTGGTCAGCATAGCTGGGAGTTATTCTCAACACTGGAAGAGCCTATGATGTTATGATTCTGTAGACATGGTGAAGGAGGTCTGTCTCTGAGTGTGAGCATGTGTGTATATGTATGTGTGCTTGCATGCACAAGTGGTCATGTGTGTTTACAACCAGGTATGTGTTAAAGACCTCCATGTGTGAAGTTACTGCATTTTTTTTCCTCTGATATCAGGTCCCCATGCCTCCCCTTTCAACAATGGCAGGCACACTGACATCACTTAGAGCAGAGGATGTCTGCCCAATGAAAGTCAAAGGGTATGTAGGGATAATCTTACTCCCTTCTACCCTTGTATAACTCGATTACTTTATTATCACTCCAAACAGGCAGATGCATTCATCCAATCATTTGTTCAATAAACATTTGATGAATTCCTACCAAGTACTAAATACTGTTCCATTTAAGAGAGTTACAGTTAAATAAAACACAGCCCTTCAAGGAGTCCATGGTGTATAGAGAGCCAGCCATATAAACACATGAATTACAAACTAATGAGTGAAGTGTGACAATAGAATTGAACACATGACAGAGAGGTAGTGCAGAGAAGGGAGTGATGAAGAAGCCCTTGAAACAGGCCACACCTGAAGTGGGGTTCAAGGGTGAATCGCGTTTGCTGAGGGAATCTGAGATAAAAATGCCATTCTAAGCAGAAGGAACCGAACTGCAAGGTCAAGGAAGATTTTGAAACAATGTGATTATCTTAAGGGTAACTATAAAGAGTTTAATGTTGTTGGAACATAAATTGAGATAGGAGCTTGGTGAAGGTTGAAGAATTGGGCAAGGATGAGATCATCATGAGTCCTAAGTGCATTGGACTCAACGCCTGAATTTTATCCCATAAACAATGAAGATTCATTGATGTCATTTATGCAAGGGCGAGACAGTGACATACTTGAATGCTAAACAGATCATTCTGGTGGCATTATAGAAAACAATTCAAAATAGAGAAATCTAGAGCTAGGGAGACCAGGTAAGAATTTTTTGCAGTCACTATGCCAGGTACTTACTTAATTTAATCTTCTTAGCAATGCTAAAAAGTAGTTATGTTTTAAGTAATTATTTTAATTTCTACTTTACAGTTGAGTAACTGTGAAGTTTGTAATTTACCAAAAGTTACCCAGCTGGTAAGGGGTAAAACTCTGATTAGAGGAGTTCCATCAGAATAAAGGGCTTGATTTAAGGCTACAGAATAGAAAGGAAGGTATAGGTTTAAGAACTAATTAGGAAGTAAAATAGCCTTGGTGATGACAGAATATAGGGCAAGCTGAAGGAGATAAAGGAGTTCAAAATGATTCCTGGAGCTCTTCGATTTAGATTTTAGTTGTATGATATTGCCATGCACCCATGAAAGAAATGCAGAAAGGCCATCCAAAACCCTCATTTGTTCTCTTCCTTTGTAATACGTGCCTTCTTTGTGGGCTTGAATCTTACCCCTCAAGCATCCAAGGGATTACATGTCCACATTGTTTCTTTTACCACCAAATTCTTTGAGTTTGTGAGTTTAGACTTCCTACTTCCTTTTTTTTTTTTTTTTTTTTTTTACCTCAAACTCTTTGTTCAACCCTCTGCAATCTGGTTTCTCCTATGAAACTACTTTCTTTAAAAAGTGGCCTGTGACCTCCTCATGGCCAAATCTTATGGCCTCTCTTCAGTTCTCATCCTCTTTGACCTCTCAGCTGCTTAATGGCTATATCCATCATCTTACAGCAATGATGTTACTCTAACTTGGTTTCTTCATACATTGTAAAGCTGACCATCAGAAATCCAAATAGGCCCTTTTACCATTAAAAGAAAATCCAAAAAGTCATGCTAAATAAACCTTAATATTTAGAAGTGTTTATTCCATAACTCTCCCAAATAAACCCATATGTAGTAGATTGTTGTGTGGACATTGCCAGTTATGTATTTTTTTCCCAAGGGAACAAGGTTCCTTTCTTCCCTGTGTATTTAGGTGACACCTTTGGTAGAAGCGTAAGATTTTATTATGATTGTCTTAGTTCTCGGACACCAAAACTTGTAGCCAGGTCTATTAGTTAAGATGAGACAGGTAGAATAGGATAAGCTTCAAAATTTCAGGGACTTCACATTAAATTTTATTCATCACTTCATTCAAAGTCTACCATGGGTCCAGCAGCTCTCCAGGGAAGACCCTATCCAAATGGAAACTTGGGAAACCAGGCCAAATGCACCTTGTTCCTCTGCATCTCAAACTTGGTCCATATTCTTGTCGCTGCAGTGGAGAGAGAGAGCTGGTTGGTCACAGTAGTGATACATATCTCTTCCACTCATAGCCTGTTGGCCAGAACTGGTCACATGGCCTCACATAACTACAAGGAAGCTAGGAAGTTCAGCATTTCTGTGTACCTAAGAAAGAAAGAAGAACCAGATATGAGTGAGTACTATTCATTTCTACTGTAATGAAAAGTTTCAAAGAATATTTTCCCATAATTTCCTAGTGATGGGACAAGTACTCCTTTAACTTCACATTGATCATGGATAGTTGGGCAGCAGCTTTACTCAGAGGTAGGAGAAAACTTTAGTTCATATAATGGAGGCACCTCAAATGACAAAGTTCTGTAGTTCTGTATTTCAGGACCATAGCTTAAGGACAGCACCTCCACATTATAAAAGATTCTGCCTGGAAATCAGTTTTTTTTTTTAATAGCAGCACCAATTTTCTGAATTGTCATATGATTATAAGCATATACACAACCAAATAATGCAATCAAAACCCCTATCCACTCTTATTCCTCTATCCCACAAATTTAAGCAGCTTCCTTGATGAACAGGGACAGATAGTCAACATGCCATCCTCACTAAGTATTTGGTTGACAGATCCATATACATTTTAAGCGACAGCTTCTACTCTCTACACTTATGAGGCTACACTGCCTTTCACCCTAATGAAACTGCCAAGCAATTTTGGAACCATCAGGGAAAGTCTGGCTCTATCCCCCAGGGAATGCCTTAAATAACACGTTTCTTGCTGACCTCAATCAGTATAAAATTTCCAGACTTTTTTAGTTATCATCCATGAATCCATCCCTCTCTCCAGGTTCTTATTTGTCAATCATGCCCATGGCACATATAACTTATGAAGCCACAGACACAGCAATTACTGTGGAAAAAAAATTCACATGTGGCAGCACACCTTGGTTTGTGGTATGGAAATTAATACATTTATTTTGTGGCAAGGTAAAAGTAAAGCCGTAGGTAGGAATATGTCCATGTCTCTCTGTATATACAAATCTCTTTACACATAGTGTTTTCTCTCCAAATAAGCATTTAAGGAGATGAGTTCAGCTCTTAGGAAACCTGAGGGTGAACAAAATGGATTCTGAGCATGCTGGTATTCTCGATTATTTCTGTCAACCCCTCAAGCACGTTTTTTTTATGATTCCCATTAAAGGTGGGGCCTCAGCACTGCCTTCCTGTAATGTGCTAAGGGCAGCTTCTGCTACCCTCTGCAGGCCTCCCTATCTGCTTCATTCCTTTCTCTTCTCTCCACTAATAGAAATATCAGACAGCCCAGCAGTGTATCCCTGTTCATCCAGACCTGTCAGCCTCTCAGGGAAAAGGACAAGAAGCCACTCTCTCAGAAGAAAAAAATAAAAATAAAACCACCAAAGGGGCATGATTTTGAAAGATCAAAAGTTGACAGAAAAATGTCCCCTTTTTTTGCAGAAAAGCGGGTCAGGGCTAACTCACTGGGTCAGATTTTCAATGTTTCTACAGCAAGTCTGCACCCCCATCTCCAGGCCTGACTGGCTTTTTCAGACACACCTAACCTACCATCAAAATGCTACTTAGTTCTGAGAGAAAGCTGGTGTGGGATCCCATTCCTCTCCAGTCTTCATCAGCAGAACCCTTCAACTCCCTTCTGATCTGGAATGTTTGCTCACCAGTCGGCACATCTGGATGCTTTCCAATAATTAAGAACATAAGCTAATAGAATAATAACACCTTGCATTTACATAGCACTTTCCCTGGAGTTGCTCCAAGTGCTTTACCAACTGCATCTCACTGAGTCTCCCATCAGCCCTAAAAGAAGGGATACTTCCCCTTTGCTATAAGCAGGGACAGCTGAGACGTCCAGTGGAATCGTTCAGGAAAGGTGACACAACATTCCTCCCCTGCCCTCCTACATCCATATCCAGGCCAACATTTGACATGTCAGATGTGCCTCAGTTGACTGAGGAAGCATCAGATCCTACCACAAGAAGTAGGTTGAGACCTCTGCTCCACAGTCTGGCAACCTGCCTCCTCGTAGAGATGCCAGCTGTCTAGATAGGGGAGGAGAGTGGATTACTCCACAGGCATCTGCAGTCTGCATATGAGGCAAAAGCATAAGGTGTTTGGCTTCTTTTCGTAGCAGCCTGTGGGCTGAGGCCTTCAGCAGAGAAGTCCTGCATCCTCCCCCACCCCACCCACATCCACACACACTAGCCACACTTGCCCTGCTGCAAGCAATGTTTCCTAGATACTTCATGACCAGATCAGTGATCCAAACATAGATTAAACTTATGAGAAACCTGGGTGAGGAAAAATACAGGACTACAGTGACAGGGTTGGGAGACAGTGTTGTGTTTAGGATTGAGGAATGTAAGATAAAGAGGGAACCATCATGGTAACCCCCTGGTGCTGCATGCATCCCTCTCAGATATTTCGCAAAGGAGTTCACAGCTAGCACAAAGTAACATTATCTACAGAGAGAGACCATCCCATATAGTTTCCACAGTGTAATAAATTCCTTTCCCAAGAAGCTAGCAAATTCAACAGGTGAGGGAGTTTCACGCCAGCTATACTGTATCTCAAGGCCCCGCAAACCATGGAGTGGCACTGGAGTTCAGTGAGTTCATAAATTATCCTCCCAGTCAACTGCATTTTTAATCAGGGTGTGGACCATGATCACTAATGGCACTTGCTTATGGGATGAAGCCCTAGTATTTATCTTGTTTTAATTATATTAGAAAGCAGTGATAGTCAATTAACCAACTAATCAAGCAAGCCAATCAATACTGGTCCTGGCAGGGTTCTCCACTGCCCCAGCTCCTCGCTCAGGGTGGCAGTCCATTCATTAGAGTCAGATAGAGTTAACCCTTGCTGGCCAGAGTAGTACTGGCTGAGAAATGGGCAGGAGCAAAGAACCAAGGATTTGGCTTTCAGGCACAGGCAGAAACACACAGATTCTGTCCTTTGCCTGATCATGGTGAGGATTTGCAACAGCCTCATTTTGAGCTAAGGTGTTATTTGCTCCCCGATGTATATCTGTTTTCCAAGTACCTATAGGGAGCTATTTTCCCCATCCATGAATTGGAGATCGGTGATCCCCATATCATATAACAAGTCAATGGCAGAGCTGTAGGTATTGTGCAGACCTGATCATGAGATGGCAGCATGAAGTATCTTGGGATAACCCCAGCGACTGTCAGATGTTTCCCAACACCAAGTAGTCCTAGAAACAGGTGGACCAATCTGAAAAGCCTCTGCCATGAATATTTGGGGCATGTATGTCCAGACTAGTGAATGGCTGAGAGATATAGTGAGCCATGAGCAGACCTACTATTGGGGTGAAGGCTTAGTGAGCCAGGCACACTCCCTTACCTGATTCATATATGTCCAGGGACACATGGTTTTGAGACTGTGTGGTTGTCCAAGGCTGGGAATGGCTGGTGTCCAGGGAGGAAAGTGTGGCCCTTGGACTATACTCATTATTCCTTCACCTTTGTCAGTTTCTCTCCCTATAGACACACCTGGACATAAACATTTGCACAACAACCCCATTTTCTAAGGTAAACTGATGGCTGAAGTTTGCCCAGTCATCTGATTATTTTCTCTGACTGGTGAGGCATGAGCTGCTGTGGAATTTTCTCCTAAATGTTTCCTACTTGGGTGGTTATGTTATTTGCTGCAGGCCAGGCCCTATGGTGGTTTCATCTTTTGCAATGTTGAGGATCGCATCATAACTGGAACCTCTGTAAATGGTCTACTCCTAGATGGGGATGGCATTGGAAAAGAAGGAAATGTCCAGGAAGGATGGGGCATACCACATTATAGGCTGCCCATCAGTTCACAACTACTTAACAGACGGTATGGCCAATATATAAATTAGACTTATTTACAGGCCAGTTAAGTCCTCCCCAAGGGAAATATCTGTTTGATGCCCAGAGACTGCACACTAGTACTGTCCTTTCATTCAAATGAATCCAAATTCTCAAGGCATCCTGGAAGGAGAGTGGGAATCACTTGATGCAGCCATCCCAGCACGTGGGAATGTGTATGCTTATGCAGAATCATAGCACATGACTGGAGGGACCACCCAAGTACTTAACTCCTTGGGCCTTTGTGGGCAGCTGACTCCCTGCTGCTCCATGTGGACAAAGAATCAAAACTAATGTGAACTTAAGTGATTGTATGGAAAAGTGAGACTTTTCACACAGGGGTACATTAAAAGAAAAAGAACCTTAAGACTGATATTCATTTCCAAACATTTGATGTTTTTTCAATTCATTAAGAGTTGTGTAGGCTTGTTAATTTCATAAGAGCAAATGGGGCAATAATGTCAGACAACTATCAGTAAATTGAAGAGGACAAAAAAAGAATAAGAAGTAAAACAGTCATTACTTAGCACAATGTTTAATCAAAAGATACCAGGAACACTCAATTACACAGTAATGTTTTAAAAGATTGGAGATTTCAAATGCACATGGTCACTAGCTTCGGCTGGCATGCTGGGAAAATGGACATGATTGTGATAATTCATTGTGATAGAATTAAAGAGTCCAAAGCCCCCAAAACACACACACACAAACACACACACACGTACACACAACCTCCTCTTTGCGCAGAGCTGGATTCAGTTTGTGCTCCGACCCAGTGAACCTCGGAAGGTAAGGCTTCATCATAATATTTGAGGTCTGTCACACTCCCACACGGACATTGCAAGTGTTTCTTGATTCTGAACCATTCCAGACCTCTTCTTTTTTTGAAATGATTTCCCCCCCAATTTCCATCTCATCTCTTTCCATGCTAGCTAAGACCCTTGTGCTTCCGCAGTTACCCTGCTCTTTGCTATTGAGGATGTGATCATGTCTATGGATTTCCCAGTCCCTTTGCAGCCCC
Organism: Tamandua tetradactyla; assembly: GCF_023851605.1. Classification (NCBI taxonomy): domain Eukaryota; kingdom Metazoa; phylum Chordata; class Mammalia; order Pilosa; family Myrmecophagidae; genus Tamandua; species Tamandua tetradactyla. Next base: position 174,312,041 of record NC_135327.1, on the reverse strand, counting down.
TGTGTGTCTGGTTGTCTGCTTCTAGTTGACTGTCCAGCTACTAATGCCGGTGTGAGTGGCCTGGTGGGGGCAGTCATGGTGAGTGGCACTTGTGGCTGTGCCCTGTACCGTTCTTCAAGGATTTTCCAGACTCACATTTCTGTTTGTCAGGGCCTGGGTATGCTTGCCTCTGCTGCTAGGGAGATTTAGATTGGGAGTCAGAGACCAATCGCTGCCTGGAAAGGACCCCTCTGGTCTTATCTGCTCAGTACTGCTCAGGACTGAAAAATGACCGTAATTCTGTCTTATTGTTCTTTTCCTGTCTTTTCCTTCCCACATAACACTGCATATTGCTCAATTCATGGTGCCAATTGACCATTCAAGAATGGTTAAAATGGTCCCAAAGGATGCTCTTTGACCTTTAAAATGCCCTGTTGACTGATGTGACCAATATTGTAATTAGCCTGGGGTAGACACCCAACAAATGCTTGATAATCTGTTAGCAAAATATTATTTTAAGAAGTATGGACTCAGCCTCTCTATTCCATTCAGATGCTTTAGAGTGAATTAGAACCCTGGAGAATCTGACCAGGCTGAGTCAGGCAGAACCCAGCTGATCCCAAAGCACAGTTCAGAATCAACACCCACTACTTTGCAAAATTTTGAAGCTAGTAAATGGCATGGCTGGGACCCAAACTCAAGTCTTTCTCCAGGGTTCCTTCCACTAAATAAAGCTGCCTCCTACTGCCCTCATTGCTAATTGCTATATCTGTCCCATGTTGTTGTTTCAAGCATGATTAAAAGTTCTCTGTTTTATCTACTTCTGCAATCTGGTTGTTTTAGTGACATCAGAAGGGGACAGACCAGGGATTTTCTATGGCCAGCTGGTACCCATTGCCAACGAGCAGGTGGGGGTGGCTCAGGGATATCAGGAAGCTAGCAGAGCCTGCAGTTTAGGTGGGGACTTAGAAACCTGCCAGAGGGGAAGGGATCCTGATGGATAGTGGGGGGTGGGCTCCAAAAGCAAGCATTGCCTGCTTTAAGTGGCTGCAATAACCAGCACTAACAGAGGTGTATATTGTAGAGGGAATGAGTGAGGTCCAAGCCATGGAAATTCCAGGGCAAAATCAGGTTTGGACTAAATTGTTTGTGGCTGCTACCTAAACCCCACACTGTATCCTACACTAATCTCTAGACTTCAGGTTGCTTCTGCCAAAAGATAGAAGCAACTTTAGTTTGCTTTCTGCTGCAGAGAAAGTGGAGGAAGCAAACTCCAGGAAATGGAGTTCTGATGGGATTTGGATTCTTTAAGAACAATTACCACAAGCACCAGAGCTTTCAATTTTGTTAAATCAATTCTTTAGCTTAAGATCTATATCTGGGTTCCGTTGCTTTTTCTCCCTTTTTTCATTTTCATTATATATATAAATATATATAAAGTTCTTCTTCCTTAGTCTTGTATCTGTGTAGCGAGATACCTGAAATGATGATGAGTGGATGAGAAAAGAAAAATGATTTCTCCTCTGGTGCCTTAATGGAAGGTAGTGAAAGAACTGAATCAAGAAGTTAATGGTTACTATCACTTATGCTCCCTAGAAAGCTTGATACAAGTGAACTCTAAATTATCTTTGCTAAAGGGACAGTGGTGGCAAATGAAATGATATCATGGATCTGTTTAATGCTTGCTATTCCCCAGGTGCTTTACCACACAATATCTCATTGAATTTTCCCAGTAGCTCTTAGAAGTTGCTATCATTATCTTATGTCACAGATGAGAAAGGTTAAATGACTTCTCAGAAGTCAAACAGCTGGCATGTGGCAGAGATGGGTCTCAATTCCAGGTCTTTTGATTTTTAAGTCCCATGGTTTTTCAATGACTCCATTAAACAATTTTAAAATCCCTTCTTGGATGTTACTTTTAATATTCTCTCCCGCAAAATTGATGCAAGCAAATGGCCAGTTCAATAAGTTTCAAATGTTATCTCCTTTCCATCTTTAGAGGAGATGCTAATGAGTGGTAAAATATTCCAAGCAAAACCTACTATGTGAAATGCGTTCACAACAACCTAAGGCAGTATTATGATCCCCATTTTACAGTGAAGGAACTCACACTCAGTGATATTAAATGATATTCTCAAAGGCACACATCTATTAAGTTGTTTGCTCATTGATGTTTTGCTATGCAGCTACCAGACCAGTCAGTGGAAAACACTATAATTCCCAGCTTCCTGGTAAACATGTGCCTGAACAGTGGATTTAGATGACCAAAATGAATTTGGCTTGATCAATCCTGCAGTCCCACTACAAAAACCACTCAGTGGCCCGTGCCTCATGGTGGTAGGCCAGCCAGTCAGCTTCCTTCCACACAGGCTTCCAGTTCTGCATCTCAGCCCATTAGATTTATGTAAGGGGGGAACAGGAAGGCATGGAGAGAAGCTCAGCCTCAGCCTCCCTTCTGGACATCCTGTCCTCATCAGTCCTGCAGTGCAGGCTGTTTGAACATGAATCCCAGGGTCTGGGCTTGCCTGGAAGCATGGGGGGCTTGCAATGAGCGATTTCTCATAAAGGAAGTGATGCTCTGGCCCCACTGCTGAGAAAAGTTGGTCACAGTGAGCCAGCTGCTTCTTGTTGGCTGCCCTCCCTGTCTGTCCAAGGCTCGGGTTGCAACATCATACTGAGTTTTGTGCACTTGGACCCTTGACGTCACAGAAGACAAGTGGTCGGTAGGGCTCAGCAGCCGCCTAATACTTTGACCCCCATGAACCCAGCACCTTTACCTTCCTCTTTAGTGTGAAACTGAGCTCAAGCCAGGAGAGGATTTCTCCCTTTCCCCTGAAGTTGCCTGCTGAAGCAAACGGTGTCTCTCTCCCTAGAGCCACTTAAGGAATAATCCTAACAACAATATTAATGATCAGATAATTAATTTAAATGAATCATTGCCATGGTAACCTGCTGTATACATAATGCTGTGCTGTCTCCTGCTAAGCAGTCTAGGAGAGGCAGTCTCTTCCCATTTGTGCCACCAGATCTCTCATATACGGGGACGGTCCCGTTTTCCCATCATGCCTACTACCACCCCCCCACTGGGAAGGGGAAAAAGCCCATCAGGGTCTCCTGTCCAGGGGTCAGCTGGAAATCTAGTTACAAACAGCATGATGTGTTTCAGAGAATCTGGACTCCCATCCATCAGCCCAGGGCATCGTTAATAATCCACAGCCTAATGACAGAGATAAATATTGGAACAGGGAGCAGGGGGGTGGGCGGCCCCAGCGCAGTGATGTGGAGGGTAAAGAGTGACTTATTAGCCCGGTTCCAGGTGTAACCTTCTCCCCAGAACCAAGCTGGGGCCAGAATGATTTATTGACACAGTAAACAGAATTTTATAATTAAAATTGACTTTCAGGTTTAGCCTGGTCTGGAAGAGCTGGGTCAAGTTCAAGAGGAGAAAGGGAGGGAGATCTCCAGGAAGAAGGGAAACATGCTCTCAATTTCCCATAAATCTTAGATTGTTGATCAGGAAGGAAACTTTTGCATTATAGGTGAGGAAACAGCAGGCCTGAGAGGCCGACTTATTTGGCCAGCTTCAGACTGTGAAGTAAGGCAGAGCTGGGATTGGCCCTGGGCCTCCTGAATCCCTGAGATATACCCACTTCTCTGGGATTGGGTGGGCATGCTCCCTTACTGTTGTGAAGGTCGTTCATTGCACAAGGATACTTACAAGAAGGCACAAGTAGGGGTTAAATGGATCCATATCTTGTGTCCCAGGAGAGGGCTGCTGCTAATCAAGAGGATGGAGCACCTTTTTCTAATGTACTCAGGGCCCATCTGTGCTTGTAACTTCTCTGAGACTATGTCCCGTAGAGAGTAGCCCTTTGCTGGCCAGCAGCTGCCGAGGTCCTTGGAGCTGTACCCATATGGCCCTCAGAGTCCAGTGCCTGGAGGCTATATGGGGACTGTTTGTTGAAAGATCTGGGACCCTGCTTCAGACAGTGGTGAAATGGTTGAGGCATATCCAGCCTGTGTCATTCATCAGCCAGGGGATTTGTGATACTGGGAGTGGTACCAACTAATTTCTAGATGGTGTGGGCGTGTCTGCATATTCTTGTGCACATGAGCCTGGAACATCAAGAAGATTGAGCGGGTGCTACAGAAACTACCACATGTGCACATACTGCTCATGACTGCTCCCTCTGGAGAAGGCCCTGTTGGGAGGGGGCCAGCCAACTCCTGTCCATTGCCAAAGTTCACTTAGCAACCTCTTTCTGTCCCGACTCCTCACAGGCATGGCTAAAACTGACCCAGTGTGAGCTCCTCTTCCTGTCCTTGGCTTTCCACACCAAGTCCCTCAGCCAGTGCAGATTCCCAGTGGTCCCAGGGTGCTGCACTGATCCTGCCCCACTCCCTGACCACGCTACCTCAGGCATGTCACTTTTGGCTATTTAAGGGAGCTCAAGAAAGGATACACAAAGCTGGCCATATTCATTAAAGAAATATAGAATGATAGAACATGCATAGCTTAGTACGTTTTTTGTGTGCTTGATTGCACTATCTCCCACTATAAAGAGAAGACCCAAGACTCATGTCCACAAAGGCATTAATGAGTCCAGACTAATAGTCTAATGAGTCTTAGGGCACATACCATTCCCCACAGGTGTCCAGCCCATGCCCTGCACCCAATCAAAGCTCAATGTATATCTGCTAGTGATGGAGGAGAGAACTCTTTAGAAGGCTAAGTAACCAAGAAATGTAAGGGATGCTCCCACTCTTACTTTATAATCATGGGTAGATTGCCGTGGTACATGAGCAACAAATTAGGGCAGCAGTACAGATAAGCACGGTTTAGCACTGTATCAAACTGTTTCAGAAGTCACATCTCACTACATTTAATGATGTGTACAACCTCTTACTGTTTTCCCTTTGAGTTGGGCTTAATTGGCAGACACATTGTATAAATGCTGTAATGAGTAGTTATAGCCAACAAAAGGTTGGATTAAGTGACCTTAACATTCCACCCAACTCGGCAATTCCTGGGGCCAACTCACCCTTTTATAGCTGTTTTTCTCTGTTCCCCATCTTGGATCTGTTGTCTGAAAGGGTGTGGTAGTTTTCCCAAGCTTCACAAAAAGTCCAAGCTTCAGCACCTAGAGTCAGACACATGAGAATGACCAGGAGACTGGTCCCAGGGGAAGGGGTGAGGGAGATGAGGAAGAAAGGAGAAGAGGAAGGCTCCAAAGGTAGAGGGTGTAGGTGGGCAGGGAACCTACTCCTGAGGTAATTGTGAACACAAGATTCTCATTTCTGCTCCCTTCCTGCTCCCAGAATCCGAGAGAGCCTGACGCCAGCTCATTCACACTGAAATAAGAGTGAGTGAGCTCCTAGTAGGCAATTTCTGATGCAGAGTGAATGGAGAAAAATGAAGAAGGCAAAACACACGGGAAAATGATGTGCTGGAGGAAGAGGAGCTTGCCTTCTTTAACCTGTGGTGTCATTGGCACCACCCTTTTGTTAAGCTTCCAGCCATGCTTATGCTAACATGTTAGCTATTGTGGTTTGCACGGCTTTCATATCCCTCTCTCTCCTTGAAGTCAGTAGTGGACAGGGAAGTATATGGGGATGGGAAGGCCTCTCCAGGCTTCCCTGAGGGTAAGCTGAACAGGACCTGAGGCAGATCAGCTTTGCCTTCCAAGCCAGGGCTCTTCCAGAGACTAGCCGATACTCAGCTTTTCCACCTTAAATGCCCTACTCTCCAATTGCACCTCTACTCCACAAAGTTGGTTCTCATAAGGCTTGTGCTGGCAGGGATGCCTTTGAGTGTCTATGGTTTGGCTGGATTCTCCTTATGTTTAGGATCAGAGCGAACAGCCCAGACAGCTGGAGGGTCGGGCTTTTTCCTTAGCAAATCTGGAAAGATAACTCAGAAAGCACGGTCTAGAAAAGCCAGTCTACAGTATTTCCTTCATATCTCCAGGGTCACCACTGAGCAATCGAGAGAGGCTCTGCGTCAGATCCAGCACCCTGTGAGCAGGGCGAAGCTCAGGTTTACCCTAAAGAGTGGGCCCGCCTCTGAGCTCAGGCTGCTCTTGGTCCCTAGACCCTATCACTGGGCCCAAGGCGGGGTGCGGACTCTGAACGGGGCTCCTGTAGCAGCTGCCCCAGGACATTGTCCAGCTCTGAAATCTGCAGCCCCCTGAGCCAGTGAAACACTTCCATAATTGGTAAAGTCTCCTCAAGTCAGGCCACCTGCTCTCCCTCCCCACTCTCCCAGGGTGACATCGTGCCACACTGAGTGATTGTCTAGAATCCTGCCCAGCCCAGGGTGATAGAGAGCCTTATTTGGAGATATGTGTGGTATATATATTTAGAGAGAGAGAGACAGAACTTTGCCAGGGAAACACACTGGCCAAAGAGTCATTATAAAATATATTTAAACGGGACCTTTCCAACCCAAACTGTGCCTCCATCAATTTCCATGATACTTGGAGCATCGTGTCTCTGCAGTCCAGTTAAGGCAGCTTCTGCCCACCATTGGGGAGTTACAGCCACTCGGCATCTGAGAAAGGGGGCATTAGCAGGGGGCAGGTGTCATGCTGCGGTTGCAGGTCATGGAGTCAGAAGCCCTGTGTCGGACTCCTGGCTCTACCACTCACTGGCTGCGTGACCTTGAGCAAGTCACTTAACCTCTTCCAATTTGTGTCCTCATCTGTAAAATGGAGACCGTCATCCCTGACCTGGCTAATTCCCCCCAGGTTGTGGCAGGGGTCCCATGCAATAATAGCTGTGAAATTGCTTTATAAATTATAAAGCTGCGTACAGCTGTCAGGTCTTATTGTTGTGCCCTCCCCACCTTGTCTCTGTGCTCTGTTAGCTTTCAACCCTTTGTATCTCTCACGCTCCCTAGCAAAGAAATAGCAAGTTTACATCCCTAGTTCCTCTGCTCTCGATAACCAAGGCTAGTTGTCACAAGTCCAGCTCATCACCAGGCCCCACAGTGGGGAGAGAGTGCAGCGCTTTAAGAAAATACAGATGCCCAGCTCAGCTCCTAGAAATTTGGACTTTGCTGGGCAGCACTTGGGCCTGGTCTTCAGCAGTTTTACAGAGCTCCCTGGTTGATTCTGATATTCAACTAGGTTTAGAACTTAGCAGGTCACAATACCCTGCCTTTCTCCACTCCTTAGGATTTAATAGTGCCCTGATTCTCCCCTTGAGTTGCAAGGAACCTGAGGAAGGGTCCACAGCTCAGGAAGTGGTGGCATGGTGAGCTAGCCAGGAAAGCCATACAACCAAAACAAGCCCCTCATGTGTCCCGGAGTCTGGTCCAGGTCAGGCTGTACTCACAGCAGCACCGCAGCCGGCTTAATGGAGGAGAAAAGTGTTTTAAAATGCATTCCACTTATGGCCTGCTACCTGCCCTAAATTGTCACATTTGTTTCTTTGCTGCGGCATCACTCCTGAATCCTGTGGTTTGTTTGCAAACTCAGCAAACACCCCATGCTTAATCATGTCTGGAGGCTGCATCCTTGCGTCCCTATCACAGCAGGGTCTGCTGGACTCTGTGCCAAGACCACTAGGCTGGGTCTCACTGCTGTGACCCTGGCCTGCCAGACGCTTCATGCCAACCAGTGTAGCTGCATGCCAGCACACAGCATGGCCCCTTGGGTCTGGCCAGGAGCCAGAACGTTTTTCTGCCCCAGCCGCACAGCCAGTTTTTGATGGTGCTTGTTAGCAGAGGTCAGGGGGAGAACCTGGATACATCAAAACCACAGATAACCCTGACTGCCTCAGTTCATGTCATGGTTAAAGGCACCCCTTGCATCATCCAACTTTTCCCAAACGCTATAGACAATAAAGTGAACTTACTGGGGTTTTCCTTCATCTTCCCATCTTATCCTTTTCAAAAGCTGAGAACAGGCTATCAGAAAAGCTGGCGGGGGAGAGGTTGATATGTGCAGGGATGGGCGGTAAAGCCAAGTCACTCTGCAAAGGGAGAGGTCTGCGGCCCTGGGGACCCTGGGGCTCATTCAGTGGTGTTGGTGGCTGGGTCAGGAATAAGGCCATGGGGTCTCATGGCAGGCTCCCAAGTTCTAACTCTTTTTCCAGCACCACTTCTAATGTAACTAAAGGCAAAAATTTTCCGCTGGCACAGGGCATATCTGGGAACTCGGTGTCTTAGTTGGCCAGGGCTGTTACAACAACGACTACACCATATGTTGGCTGAAACAACAGGAATTCATCGTCTCCCACTTCTGGAGGTGCAAGGGCCAATATCAAGGTCTTGACAGACCTTGCTTTCTCCTGAGTTTGCAACGTTCTCATGCTGGCATGCCACCAGCCTTGAGGCTCCTTGGCTTGTGCTCCGCCTCCGCCGCATGGAGCTCTGCCTCATTCTCTGGTGTTCTCGGACTCCTGGCTTCCACTGACCGATTGGGTTCAAATGCCCTCTGCCTTATAAGGACTTCATTTGTAGGGACGCAGCCCCCCGACTCAGTCTTCAGGTCTTCGAAGATCCCATTCACACATGAGTCTACACCTTACCCAAAATAGCTTCGAGGCCCTGTCTGCGAACAGGCTCATGCTCATAGGGCCAGGGGCTGGGACTTGCACGTGACTTCTGTGGCGGACATGAGTCAAACCCCAGCACCCCGTCATCTTCAATTTAAAGTTGAACTTTTCATTTCGGGGAAATGTTTCTGTTCCGGAAGGAGAAGCAAACAAAAAAGAATGTCTGACCATGGATGTCATTATAACGATAGCGGCCGTTTATTTGGTGCAGATGTTCCAGGAACTGTGCTGAGTATTCTAACCGTATTATATTAAACCTCATATACTTCTGGATATGAAAAGGCTGGAAAATGGTAACTACCTGACCAAGCTGTTAAGTGGCAGAGCTAGGATTTGAAGGTCAAGCTGTCAGGTCCCAAAGCCCAGGAAATGAGAGCTATCCTGCCTGGCTCCCCAGGGGCTAGCACTGGGTTACTGAGAGCCCATGGGTGGGCTGTGCCCCACTAGATCTCTCTCCCAGGATTGCCATCAACTGAGCCTGATGGCTATAGGCAATGGCATTCCAGTATTGGGGTTTTTCTATAACAGAGGCCAGAGTAGATGCAGAAGAGGGTGGCTGAGGCCCCGGCCTTCCCCAGACTCATGTTCTCTGAGAATGGACCCACATGAGGTAGGAACAGTCCCTCCTCCTACTCCACCACCCACCCGAGGCCAACAATTATTTCTGACCTTGCTGAGTCCCTATCTAAATATAGCTCTGACCAGCCGCTTCTCATTTCAGAAAGGGAAATCTATTCCAAGCCCTAGTCTGTTGTAGATCAGATTCCCCAGCTGCATGTAATGTGGAATGGATGAGTTACCACCACCTCCCCTCCAATCGCCCCTTGAAAATGAAACTTCTTATGGAATCTGACTAACCCACAGCTATAATCCAAAGCGGTCAGCTCTTGGCAGATGGAAGTTGGAGGCTCCACCTTACCTCCTTGGCTCTGCAGCCTGGAAATCGTGAAGGCTTATATGATCTGGTTATGTTCCCTGGCTGAACCCACTGCCCCTTTTAGAGAAAGGCAAGGATGAAAGTTGTTGAACACTTAGCATGTGCCAGGATTTAATTGTCACCTGAAAGAGGAATTCCTTTGTTATTCCCATTATGTCCATGAGGAAACTGAGGCTCAGATAAATCACACATTTGACAAGTGGTTTTTGAACCTAAGATTAGGTCCAAAATCTGTTCTCTCTCTATTCTATCAGGCTGTACTTAGTTCAGCCACCTTTCCTGTGCCATACTGACTCCTTACACACCTCAGGAGTTGTTTATTTTGGGGGTCAGGGGAGTGGTGCATGATCCGGGAATTGAACCCGAGTCTCCTGCATGAAAGGTGAGCATCCCACCACTGAACCAGCCGTGCAGCCAGGAGGGGTTGTTTATTTAATGATAGAAACTGTAACGATGAAAGCTAGTGTTTAGTAGTTTATCATCACAAGCTGTGATGATTTTCTTTCTTGTAGTTAAAAGCACATTTCCGATTAATATGTAACCTTTCCCAAATCATGAGAACTAGGCAAGGGGCAGAGCTGAGTTTCTCTATTTTACAGAGTGTCAAATTACCAAGCTGGGACTAAAATTGGGGAAGAGCCTGGGAGGAATCTGCTGGAGGCTTTTCCAAATTTAAGATGATTAATTACAATGGACTCTCCCATTAGAAGGGTAAGAGAGAGATCAATTTATGTCACAAAACTGAGACTCAGGTTGGGACATGTGCCCAAGATCTTACAACAGGCTAGGGACAGGTCTAACCCTAGGGCCAGGTCTCAAGACACATGGCCCAGAGACGTTCCAGCAAACCATAAAGCCAAACTGACCTGGAGAGAAATACTCTGGGGAGACCCAGGACTCAAAGTTAAGTGTATGATGGAGTCTGAACGCATGAGGACCCCAGGTCGAGGCGAGCGCACTCCTTGCCCGACAATGTCAATGGGGGGATGGGGTCCTCCCTCCTTGGGTGGGGATGACCTTTTTTCTCCTCTGTGAGGCAGCTGGGTGTGCGGGCAGGCTCACTCAATAGTTAGGTGAAGTGGTCAACCCACAACCCCCGCAACCCAACGTAGACTAGTTCATTTTACAAGAGAAAAGCTCTTCTGTTTCCATCCTGCACTCAGGTGGCTGCCGGCCATGAGGCAGACCAGCCAGGAGGGACTGAACTGCTGGGAACCTTTACATTCTTCCTGAATGTTAGAAATCTTACGGGTCTAAAGGAAAATTGAAGCTTTGACCTCAAATTAAATTTGGGGCTGACTAGTTGGTTAATATTGTTTAAAGTACTAATGTCTTTTAGCTTAAGTTTTCAAACTAAATGTCTTTCAAAAAGACATATTTTAAAAAATAATGACATCTTTTGAAAAGTATTTTAATTTCCCAATTATAATTTTTTAAAAATTATCACCAAGGAGAAAAAAATCAAACTTTCAGTACACACTAGCCATTGTACTCTCTCTCCAGAGCGTATTCTTTGCACAAAATTGTCTGTTTATATATGTGTCCCTAGGCATACAGCTGTCATTTAAAAATAAAAATAGAGTCCTAAGGTACTTTTCTGAGTCTTGATTTTTTAATTCAAAGAAGGATAAGGTACATCTTTCTATGTCAATATATCCAGGTGCATATTATCTCAGAGTGTGGATGTACCCGTTTAGTTAACCAGTCCCCCTATGGATGGACTTTTAGCTTATCTAACAGACATTATAATATACAAAGCAACACTATCCATGCCCATGTACATGTGCACAGGAGCTAGTAGTTTTTGCAGGAAATATTCCAAGATAGAGACGTGCTGGAAGGATTCCAAGGGGGAGATTTACTGGTCCTTTTAAGTTTCGATAATAACTGCTAAATTACTCCTCAAAAAGGTTGTACCAATCTAAACTCCCACTGATGATCTACAAGAGTATAAAAATCTTTTAAAATGTTCCATTTTAAGTGTTGTCCTTGCATTTTTGAAAAAATTACTGGAGAATGCCCTCAGGGCAGCATCAGAAGTCACCTTTGATCTGTGTAGGCAGAGCTGCTGCATGGCCAAAGATGACCTCAGACACCAGGGCACTGTCCTCCTCTTTCCCCAGCAGCAGACTGGGACCCTGACCCCACCGTGGGATCTCAAGTAGGTTCAGGAAAAGTTAGGTGGGTACCTCGAGGCAGGGAGCGAGGGGAGAAGAAGAAGACTTTTGTTTGTTTTCAGGGCATGCATGTTCTCTGCCTTTTCCTTCTTCAGCTGGCAGCACCTGGTTTCCTGAGAAGAGGGCCTCATATAGATGTCTTCCCACGGAAGGATAGCAGTTTCGGTTCATTTGGGCACCACGATTTTTCCCAGGATCAAATTCCATTTTGGAGGAAGGCATTTGCCTTCTATCCAAAGGATCCACATGCTCAGATAGACAGAGATATCTGCAAGGAAAGACACATTCATGTGGAAACGTGCTCCTGTGGCCAGGTACACTTCCACCTATCGATGTGTGCAAGTACCACTCCTATTACCAGGTGGACATTGTCTGGGCACACCCCCTTGGGCCTGTGTGCTCATTCACACACACGTGCCCATTTGCACCCTATCCCTCTTTGGATTGGACAGCCAGACCATTGCTGGAGATGCCGGCAGGCTGTGCCCTTGACAGAAGGAAGTCAAAGCAGAGGGTTGGGACTGGGCAGGAAAGTGAGTGCTGGCCCGGCCTGCCCTCCCTGCCATTTCCCACAAAGAGCCAGTGCCAGGGAGCCAGAGGGTCTCAGCATATGCCTTGGAACTAGCTTGGCTCTGCTGCCAGGGCCTGGATTTAGGTGTCACCGTGCCAGCCCCTTCCCCTCCCTCTTCTTCTTGGCTGCTGGAACAAAGGCCCTCATTTAGCAGGCTGAGCTTGGGAAACTCGCACCAGCAGGTCCCCAGCCCTAGTTCAGATGGGGCCACAGTCTTTGTCAGTGGCAGCCCAGAGAAAGATGGCTAGAACGGGAGTCACACTTGACCCCAGGACAGATGCTCCTTCCCACCTTCTGGGCTGGGGGCAGGGACCCCCCCCCCCACCACCACCTTGGTGTGGTTCCCAGAGGCTCTGCCTCTTCCTTCAGCTCTGATCCTAGGGCAAGGGGGAGCATCCTGGGCAGGAGTTGGAGCTAGGGATCCAGTGCCAAAGGAATGATGGTGGTAGCTCTATGACCCTTAGGCTCCTATGCTTTACCTAAAAAAATGAGGAGATTGATAGCTTGATTACTTCCAAGGTTCATCCCAATTTGTTAATTCTATGGATGCCAGAACACTCCACCCATCATAGATACTTCTAGCCCACAGGCTGGTGGCTGCTCTCCAGGCAGGACCCAATGGGGCTCCTATTTTCCCCTGTTGGGTGCACTGGGTAGGCCTAACTAGGTGATCACACCTTGCAATACCACAGCTCAGCAAGCCAAGTCTCTTGAGCCCAGTGTATGAATGTCAGCATTAGAGCCCAGAGGGGGAGAATTTGACCTTTACACTAAGAGATTAGTTTGAGGCAGTTATCCAGAAATTATGGGTTTTAAGATTGAGTCAAAATTGTTAAATCAGTTATGTTCATGGAGACCTTGGAATATGTAAGAGCTTGACAGGGACCAAATTAATTAGTTAATCCATTCATTCATACATGCACACATTCATTAGTTCTTATTGACAGTGCATGAGCTGAGTACAGGGTGTGAGGGCAAAGAGATGATTTCGCACCATCCCTCATGGGGACATTTTAGCTGAGAAAGATGATGGGACAAAAGACTAGGAGTTATCATTGGAATTGCACTAGCACATCAGATGGTCAACCCAATTAATCCTCAAAACAGTTTTGTGGTTAAGTCAGTTGTTCATGTCATACAAGAAGTGGCAGAGGCAGAATTCAAACCCAGGTCCTTTGCTGTGTATACAGAATACATTCTATACATTTACTATGCATGCAGCCATATATATTGCTTCTCACTTGTCACTGAGATAAAGCTACTCCAAACTCTGTTTTTCTCCCTAACCAAACTTGAAGAATCCCACACTTCCTGCATCAGGAAGTCTCCCTGGAGGAGGAGGGCTGCACTGAGTCCCACCATCAGGGTCTCCTTAGGGCTTGTACTCAGTAATGGGCCATTTTGCACTCTGAAGGGCCCTTCAGCCCAAAACTCTGCCAACCTGTCCTGACTGTGCAACAAGCAGCCTGCAATGCTGTGGAATTTTCAACCCAAGAACCTGGGTTCAGTGAAGGCAACAGAGGCTGCTCAGACCCTAGGGCTGTTTATGAGGAACCCATAGCAACTGGCTGGCTGGACCACAGCCTGCTACCATACCTCCATTTCAGTGTCTACCTTTACCACCGCCTGCTGTGTGACCTTGGGCAAGCTGCTCAGCCTCTCTGGGTTATGGCTTTCCATCCATGTGGCAGGAAAAAGTCTTGCTCTCTCACCTGGTGAGGGGTCTGGCTAATAATGCATGCATGTCATTGCAGTGCAGCCCACACTGAGAGGCCTGAAGGGGTGGGGTGATTTCTCGAGGCTCTGCAGAAAGCTCGCTGAGCGCTCCTCGCCCAGTTTCCTAGCTGCTGCCGTTTGCTAATGAGAAGCAGCATATGTTGATGATTCCGGCATCCATGCTTGCTCCTTGGCTGTCCGAGTTCCCAGAGCAAACTGGCTTCCTATTAGGCATTTATACTTATTAATAGCAGCAAATTGTAGCCCTCCACAACATCTGCTACTTTTCGTTTGCAAAGAGCTTTCCAGACCATTTTTATTAGTACTATTTTGTGACCAATTTCTTTGAGGCGAGTAGGACTGAGTTCTCCTGTGTGAAAAGGAGCCAACTGAGGCATAATGAGGGGAGAGGGTCTATTCAAGGTCAGCCAGACACCCAGAACGGATTAGAGTTCAGGACCTCAGTTCTGCAGTCCTAATGCTCTGGGGCTATCGTTCTTGCTGTTCTGAGTTCTGGGGACCCTGACCCCAGAGTGCATGTCTAGAGGCAGGTGGGGACAATGGTGACAGCGAGGACTGCTGCCTGCGACCCTGTGCATCAGTCTTTTCCTAAGGGGGGCCCCTGCGGGACCAGCTCCATGGCCTGAGCCCAAACAGGAGGAATTGCAAAGCTCAAGGCCAACCATTCTAGAGCAATTTGTATTGCTGCCACGTAGATAAAGTCATTTCCTGACACCGGAGGTCAGTACAGAGAGGATCCTATGAGCATCCATGCTTCCAGTTAGCCTGCCACGTCTGGAGAGCTGCACTCTCTATGCAGAATCTTTTCTGGTACTTGGATCAAGGGCTGGGACTCCTCAAGGCTATAAATTCAAATCTATGATCATAAAATTAAGAGAGCTAGGGTGCATAGGTAGTTCAGTGGTAGAATGCTTGCCTTGCATGCAGGAGACCCAGGTTTGATTCCTGGACCATGCACCAAAAAAAAAAAAAAAAAAAAAAAAAAGTTGAGAGAGCTAGGCCAGCATGGGAGATACTGGGAAGATTTATTTGTCATAGAATCTCAATGTTTATCCAAATTTGTTTGGTGCTCAGGGTGGAAAGGAACTATTATCCTGCAACCTTACCTCTCCTTCACTTGGTCTTTTCTCCTCTACCTCTCACCTTGCACCCTGGTGTGACTTTTTACACAGCACCTTTGTAACAGTTAGCCATTCCCCAATACAAGCTATGTAAAAAACTACTCAAACCCCTGTGGTATACAACAGGAAGTATTAATTCTCATACCCATGGATCTACAGATCAAATGTGTGCCAGCTGATCCAAGCTAAGCTTGACTGGGTAGCTTTGCTCTACTGTGCTAGACCAGTCTCCTTCCTGAGGTTTAGGCTCAGTTCTGTTCCATGTGGGTTCATGTGGGGCCAAGGTTGAAGAGGAAGCAGTTACCTGGGGAAGATCTTCTTGTGGCAGACATAGTCACACAAGAGGGCAAGGCTAACCAGGCAAGCACACTTCAAGGCTTTGCTTTGTGCATGCTACCATCCCATTGGCCCAATCAAATTCTGAGGCCAAGTTCAAAGGCAAGGGATGGAGAAGTACACTCCACCTCTACATTCACCGTGGTAGGAAAAGCCACGGTAGGAACGGCAATTTTTGTTAAAGAGCATTTTAGGGGCATGAAGAATTGGGACTAATAACACAGTCTGCCATAGTCTGAGAACAGCCTCCTGACCTCTGCCTTTCTTGTCAGTTTGCCAAGTTCAGAGATACCTGGCACCTCCGAGAAAAGAGGCTGTGAGCTAGGTGCTCAAAGTAACTTGAAAAAAAGGGTCTCCACCTAGCATTGTGGAATTAAGAAAGCCTTCTTGAACAAAAAGGGGAAGAGAGGAATGAGACAAAATAGAGTTTTAGCAGCTGAGAGATTTCAAATGGAGTCAGGAGGTTATTCTGGAAGTTATTCTTATATATTAAACAGCTATCCCTTTTTTAGTTTTTAGTGTATTGGAATAGCTAGGAGGAAACAGCTGAAACTGTTGAACTATATTCCAGAGTCTTGATACTTGAAGATGATTATATAACTATATAGCTTTTACAATGTGACTGTGAAAATCTTTTGGCTGGCACTCCCATTATCCAGAGTATGGACAGATGACTAAAAAAATTAGGACAAAAAACAAGTAAATAATAGGGGGTGGGATAAGGGGTTAAAAAAAAGGGGGGTAGATTGCAATGCTAGTGGTCAATGAGAGGGAAGGGTGTGGGATGTATGGGGTCTTTCTTTATATATTTATTTCTTTTTCTGGTGTGATGAAAATGTTCTAAAAATGATCATGGTGATGAATACAAAACTACATGATGACAAGAAAAAAAAAAGAAGGGGACTCCTGAGCCACTTCTCAGCCACCGCAAGTTCAAGCCCTGGGAGTGAGGGGCTCAGAGCCCATCATGGGGAGGCAAGGGGTTTAGGAAAGCCTTGCTTGGTCCTCAGTCAGCAAAAATTTAGCCTGGGAAGGTGGGAGAGACTACCAAAGGGAAGGAAGTCTCCTTCCCCCAAGACATTCACTGAGATCCATGTGTATGCTGAGTTAAGAATTTTGCAGAGAAAAACGGACTTTTCTCAACTCTACTTCCTTTGCTTTGGGGATGGGAGATGGAAGGATAGCACCGAGGGACAGAGCGCCAGGCGCAACATCTGCACAGCTTGACAGCTCCCCCAGCAGCCTCTTGGAGTTTCTTAATGGATCATCTTGCCTCTCTTTTCCTTTTTTTTTTGACAATTTTGAAGGAAATTGGGTACTTAAGAAGCCTTTTGGACATTTAAATTAACTCCAACCATCAGGCTCAATATAGCCACTATAGCATTAGCATCCAATTATAAGAGTAGAGATGGAGTAATAACTCACATTTTGACCAGAATGTCAAATGCTTAAACAAATTAGAAATACACAAAGAGACTGTACATTATATCTGTGGGACGTTTCTGAATGTAATCAGCAGAGCAGCAAGCCCCCTTTGGAATGCTAACGGCAGCAGGCGAAGTGGAACCCTATTCCAGGCCCCAAAGGGAAAGGATCTTTCAGAATATCAGGGAAACCAGACAGGGCCCAGGAACTTCAAAAACTCCACCAAGGTTCCATGAGCACGACCAGACCCCAGGTCCAGATCCCAGAACCACCGGGCAATGAGCTCCATTTATCAGACAACGGGAGCTTATAAAGGTCAAAGCCTTGAGTTAAAATCATGTACTGGCCCATTTGCTTTGCTCTTTCTGCAATTACTCATTGCCTTCCTCTCCTAGGCCATTGTGAATTCATGGCCTTGGTCATGGAGCTGGGTAGATGAGGGAGGAAGGATGATGATTCCATTGATAGTAGTCCAAAAGCAGACAAAACTAAGATATATACTTTGGGAAGGCATCGTTTGGTGGGGAAGGGATATATAAAACCAGTGTGATTTCCTGAAAGATAATTTAGGGGAAGAGAGAGAGGTGGGAATTGGTTATAAATGGGAATGAGCAATTCCAAAACAGAGGATAAGTATTAACAGAAGAACTTTATAAGCTCAGGGTCGTTTGACATCGGGTCACCTAGTTGAATTCTGATCCCCAACTCTGTGCCTCAGGGAAGGAGATAGGAATTAGGAGAGGTTCTGGATACCATAGGACCCCAGCATTATTTTACCTAACCTTCTCATCATGAAACGAAACAGGAGAACAGATCCAGTCACATAATAATATATGATCAGAGACATTCTTCCAAAACCCTTTTGTCCATTATGAGATTAAATTGAAAAAAGTAAAAATGCCTGCCTTTTCATTCAAAGATCTCAGAATGTCATAAATGTGAATTTATTCTCTACCGACAAAAGGCTTCTTCCCCCATTGTGACCCAGGGAGATGAGCAGAGAATAGATGTTTTCACGTGCACCGTGCCCCTGCAAAGCTGAAATTGCTTGCCAAAGGCCACCTCATAGGTTTGTGAACAGAGCCAGGATGATATACCCAGACTACCCCAACCACCATGCCCAAGGACCTCCACTTCCTCCCCAGCACAGGGGAGACACACACAGAGTGCTCTGGGACATGACGTGGCTCCTGCCTCCAGAAGCAGCGACGGAGCTGCAGCTACATCAATCACCACCTCTCCTGGAGTCTGTGGTAGAGGTGGCCAGGGGACAGACCTCAATCTTTTGTGGTCTCCGAGATCATCTATCACTATGATAGCTCAGGTCACATTGCCACCTGATTTGTTCCCCAAGCAGCCCCACCCCCAACCCATGACTTTCTCTGTCACCTCTTCCTGTGGTCTGAATTCCCTCACTCAGTTAATTAGCATGCCTGGCACTCTAGCTTGAGACTTTAATCAGCGTGGGGTGGTTTTAATTAATCGTGTGGCTCTACATCTGGAGTGGTTTGTATTCCAGGGTCAGGAGAGGAGCTGGAGGTGGGGGTGGGGTAGGGGGAGATGGGATAAGCAGCTTTGTCTGGCATATGGTGTGGGTCTGGAGAACCTAGGTATTTGGAGAGAGATTCAAGGAGCAAGGAGACTTGGAAGCCACCTGGCCACCTGTGCAAGGTATGCAAGGTAACCAGAGCCATTAGAGAATAGATTTGCCCTGGGATAAATTGTTGGTTACTAGATGGCATCTTGAAGTATCAGGAAAACTTCTGATGCATTCCAGATTACTCATGTGGTGACAAGTGGGGCAAGCCCATGATGTTGACTGAGAGATGCCAGAGAATACTGCCTGATGTAAGGACTTCTGGAGATTTCCCTGGGCCTGGCTGTCCTAGGGAAGGTCCTGGGAAGATGAGGGGGTGATAGGAACCCTTTCTACTTGGTCTGTTGGAGTCCTGTTGGTTCCCCAGTCTTAGCAGCCACACTTTAAAGGGGAAAGAGAAAAACTAGATAAAGTTGGAAGTGAATAATAAAAATAGCTGAATATATAGATAAAAGAAGATCCTGTAAGGAAAGGTTAAAGGAATAAGGGTTGAAAGTAAACTTTAAGAAGAGAAAGCCATAGATGCCCCGATAACCATCTTTGAGGGCATGTTTTCCTGAGGATGTAAGCTGACGTTGCTGTGATGTCCAGAGAAATCCAACAAGATGGGAACAAAGCAGGAGAGGTTTAGTCTAGGAATTAAAAAGGAGCTTGAAATGTGAGACCTAAAAGGGACTTTCGAGCTAACCTTGTCCAGTCCCCATTGTACACAATGATCAGAAAGAGAGGCAGAGAGACTTGCCCTGGCTCACCCAGGGAGCCGGGGCAGAGTCCTGCTCAGGGCTTACGCCCTTGTTCCGTGGGGGTTCTGAGTAAGGAATCCCCAGAATGAAAAACAGAGCAAAATATATCACCATTACAGTAGTGGGAAAAGGTACTGCATCAGTGGCAGGAAGCTGGGATTCATCGCCACAGGGTTTCATCCAAAGGAAGAAGCAATGAACGATTTAAGGGCAAGACATCACAGGTGAAGGAGGAAATGGCGTGATCGAGAGAGGAAAGTAGATGTTGTTCTTTCCTGCCTGAATCGGGGATGCCCAGTGCGCAGTGAGGCGGGAGGCAATGTGACCATGCAATGAGGAATGGAAGATCCATGACACAGGGAACAAAAATAAAACATCCTCTTGTTGTGCTTGACCATTTACAAAGCAGGTCCATCCCTATTGGGCCATTTGTGCTTTGGGAAACTCCATGAACTGGGTGGGGATTTTTATCCCCGTGTTGAGAGTTGAGAGAAATGTCACTCCAAGATGACAAGATCTCATAGCTAGTAAATGGTGAAGCCAGGTTTCAGCCTGAGCTCTGCAGGCTCCTATACTCTATCCAACCAAACTAAAATGACCCTTGTTTAAAAACAAAGAGAGGAAGGACTTTACAATTTCAGGGAATTGGCATTATTAAATGCCAATTTGCAAGATATTTTTATTAATGTAAATGCAAAGGCTTTTGTGAACATCAGATTCACCAAGCAGCTGGCTCTTTACATTACGTGGCACAGCCTGAAACACCAGGGCACACGTCAGTGGGAGAAACTGAGGATATCAATTAAGTTTAGACCAAGAAAATGCTTTTGATTGTACAAGTCATGCTTTTCTCTTTAAGCCCATGCAAAATATGGAGTGCTAGACAAGCAGCTGGAACTTATGAAAACATTATTATGTACTTGTGGTTCCCAACTTTCACCGTCTATGGCCCCATTTATTATTTTGCCCCTTCTGGGCATCATGTTTTGAAAGATTCCGTCTACTAAACAAACTGCATTTATTAAGTAATAATATATTTCCTATTTTTAACATGGAATATACATCACTGAGAAAGCATAAAAACAGAACACTGCAGCAGTCCAATTTCCATTAGGCTTTGGAAATATTGAAAATAGCGTGTGGACCTCATTAGCACTCATGAATTCCTAGGGGTCCAGGTACCCTGGGTTGGGAACCACTATTTATATGCCTACACAACTAGCACTCTGTGCTCACTTAAGGGGTGGGAAAACAAATTAAAGAGGCAATGTGTAGAGTCAGTGGGATAATTCATAAGAAAGTTAGATGACGGTTGGTTATGAAAATTGAAAGGTTGTATGTATGCAAAGCCCAGGCATGGCCCATGCAAATTGCATGAAAAGTAATAAAAGGAAAGCTGAAATTCTGAATGTGCAAAAAAGATACCCAACAAGGTTGTATCTTGAAGACCAAGGAAGGAGTAAACCTGCAGGAAAAGGAGAAGAGGGCTGAAAGGCAGCTGGGAAGAAGTAAAAAGGCAGTGTGGTCATGATGAATGCTGTGTGCTTTGGAGAACAGAAAGATATATAAAAGTGATTAAGAAAATTAAAATAGGAAGGGAAAAGAAATCATGTGGGATTTGGCATTAATTATTAATTAATTCCAAAAGGGAGTTGTTTTTTTTTTTTGAGACTAATTGAGCAGGCTGTAGTGCCAGTTTGCTTGCACATGAGTTACAAATAGCCCCTGCCAAGTGTACATAATTTTACCGAGGCAGATGCCCTAAGAAACAGCAGGAAAAACACTGCCCCTGCATTTGCTCATGAAGCAAAGGCAGCTCAGCCTGGTCAGTGGGGTTTAAAGTTTTCCGTGCCTGTTTTCTGATGGTGAGAAATGAAAAAGGATGACCGCATCCAATTCTCCTAACTAAAGTTGAAAGATTAGGTAAGAAGTCCTCCACTGAGATAAAAAGATGCGCCAAATGGAAAAAGATTTTTTTTTATAAAAAGAACTTTTGTAAAGAAGAAACTGGCAAAATAGAGAATAAAGACCTAGGCTACAGAAAAAAAATAAAAATTTAGTTTGATCCAGTGTATCATTGATAAGTACCTACTCTGTAACAGACACTAAAAAAGTCATGTAAAAAGACATCAAGGAAAAGCTGTATTAAGGAAAGAGGAATGGATACACTAGAGAACAAAGAAATTTAAAAGATGTTTAAGAGCGTGCAGAAAATGGAAGCATTTGGGCTAAGCAGAAATGTCATGTGGAACATTTAAAATTAACAAGCGGCTAGTGAGAGCTGATATAAGCTTTAGGTTGACGTGGAAGTCTCTGTTCTTGAAAAGGGTAAGAGTAGGAGAAGAAATAGCAACAGCTGCTCTTTGAAAGTACCGTAGTGAAAAACTTTTAAAGCCAATTGGCCAACATTATGAGAAAGAAAGAGTGAGCAAGTACCAGCTACAAAGTGAGTTTATGACACCTTGTTAAAAGGCATGGAGAAAGAAAAAGAAAAAGGATTGGTGCTGTATTAAATGCTCCCTGAACAGTAAAAAATGATGAAACCTAAAGAGGGACTGGAAAGAAGGTAAAATACTTTATGACAAAAGAGAAGCAAGACATGCAGAAAGAATAAACATTGGAGTTTATTACACTTAGAAGAAACAAACAAACAAAAGAAAAAAGTGCATAAATATGCGACTGATGTTTGTAGAGGTATCTTGGGGTTTGGGTGGTGGGAAAACGTAGATGTACGTTATATAAAATCTTTACAATTTAATATGGCCTCTGTGGAGTGTGCATTTCTGGAAACTTCTAAGAAGAACAACAGGCAGGGATCTCCCCTGAATCCTTATGTGTCTGTTTGCTCAAACAGGACCACTCTAGGTCCCCTTGGGTTCTGGGATTCTAGGCATCTCCACGTGCCTACACTGTTTTTGGTAATACATGTAATACTTAGGAGGGCCACACTTTCTGATGAACTGTTAGGTGCTCTGCAAATTCTTAACCCCTTTCTTCCTTGTCTTGCCCTAGCTCGCCAGAGTCCCTGTGGAGTCCTGTGGTCAGTATCAGAGCTGTAGCGAGTGCCTTGGCTCTGGGGATCCCCACTGTGGCTGGTGTGTGCTCCACAACACGTGAGTACCACCAGGCAGCTCCCTCCTGCTTCCCACTTCCCTCCAGCCAGTCTCTTCCTCCTCTTCTCCATCAACACCCTCCTTCTCTTTGATCTGTCTTCTCTACCTTCTCTTCTTACACTTTCTTACCTCTTGCTAAGTTTATCTCCCTTCTTTTGTCCTTTCTGACATTGCTTTAAATTGCCAAATTCCCACAAGAAATACATGGGAATGATTACATGGGGAGCCGATGATGGGCGGGATATGAACGGCACATTGGATAAGTACATAATGGATGGCTGGAGGGGGAGGGCTTCCCTCACTTTCCTGACTGTGACCTGAAGGTATACTGACTTTCTGGGGCTGAACACGAGGGAAAAAGGAATTGGACTATTCCCCTACGTGACATGGGTCGCTAAATCATGTGGCAGTTGCGTGTTGTACGTTTAGTGATTCAACACCCACTTAACATGCTAGGCGATGACCCCACGGGGTTTTCTGCCACCTGTGATGTGCAATTCTAATTTGCAGCACCTGGGAATTCCCCTCTGCTGTCACAACCCTGAGTATGGGGTCCCTGAAGTGAAGCCAGATCCCAAGTGCTGGGCACTCACTGTACGTGCCCCCTTTTATGCTGGCTCCATTTTATTCTCTAGAAGTGGGGAAGCGGGCAAGGGTATCACAGTGGAGGCAGGTTGTAGCTTTGTACCTGAACTGAGGGGTGGGGTGAACCAACCCAGACATGTGGGGTGAATTGAAGGCCCTTCTTTGGGGACTCAAAGACCCTTGGCATCCCTAACTGAAGAAGCCAGAAATAGGTGGGTGCCACTCTAATGGAATTTGGTCCCAAATAAGCCATCGTTGCTAGAACCCAGGCTTCTACTCAACCCCTGAAATTCTCACTCGAGTTCTGCAGAAGCATTACAAATTAAGAAGAAGGACATTGGCCCTCCTACTAAGAACCTGAAGTGTATGTGACCGATTACTTTTACCAGTAATTTTCAACCACAAGATCCCATCCCATCCCACTCAGAAGTGCCTTTAAAGCTAGACACACCATCTTAAATTCTCATACGTTCTCCCTAAGGGAGCAGGCAGGCCCCCATCCCACCCCATCTACTGGGGAGAGACTCAAGCATAATAAACCGTATTTCCTTAAGGGAAGGTACTAACACTCTCAAGTGTATTAGGGTGGGAAAAAATGAGGCTCATTGGCAGGCAGTGGTGGCTTAGTGGCAGAATTCTCTCCTGCCATATCGGAGACCCGGGTTCGATTCCCGGAGCCTGCCCATGCAAAAAAACAAGAAAGAAAAGAAAATGAGGCTCATTAACCTATGCTGAAATGCACATAACTCAGAGGCAGACCTGAAACTGTGCATGAGTGTATACCAATGGTAACACAGAATAGTGGTGAGTAAGAGGGCAGGGTAAGTGAGCCTGCAGCTGACTGCATTCAGGTCAGCTCTGATCAATCCAGGATAGCCTCTTAGAATACCCTTTGCAGGGCAGAAGGGAAGTCATTTTCTTTGGTCCTCTGTTATGTCTGTTAGGAGGAAACTGTGTGCCAAATCCACTGCCTTACTTGCCAGCCTTGAGGCCACCTGGATTTCTTCTGGGCTGAGGTTGTCTCAGCAGCTCCAGGCTTGGGGCTCTCACACCTGACAAGAGCAGTCAGGAAGGCTAGGCCTGCCTGATATTCTATGCCTGTAGGACCCCAGAGCAGGTTCCCATGCCAGCTGTGGTCCCTGCCCAGTGATGCCACTCCAGACCCAGAAACCAGTGGCCCCATTAGCAACCAGGCCCCTAAGACTCTGAGAAGGTGGGAAAGGGCCGGGATCACCCACCCCCACCTGCTTTCCCCAGAGATGAGTTAAGCAGAAGTGAGAGGAGAAGGTACCAGACACTAGTTCCTGCATGGCCTCAGTTTCCCCTTCCATAATCTGCCACCTGCCACCTGCCAAGTGGCAGGAAATAGAAGTGAACTGGGGCAAAGGCGAAGCCCGGGCAGTTCATAAAGGAGGTGGTTGGCTTGCACTGGGAAGCCAACAGCTCTCCTCTCGGCAAGGCAGAAAGAACTCAGCCATGGGCGTGAACTTCTTGTGAACAAGTCCAGATTCCGCATCGCACCAGCTGCGCAGCAACCTGGGCAGCTTCCCAGTCTCCTCATCTATGAATTGGGGAGAATGGCACCTGCTTTCCCACTTCACCGAGCTGCCAGAGAATAAAATGAGTTTATGGGTGCAAGTACCCAGTGAATTGTGGAGCTGTGCTAATGTTAAGCCGGCGGGGGGTGGGGGTGGGGAAGTGAGGGGGGTGACACAGAGTCTTGACAAGGCTGGGGAAGAATTGATAGGTCCTGGCTGCACTGCCTTTGGTGGCTTTGCTGATCCCCACTGATTTTCCAGATGATTTTACCTGAATTGCAGACTTCTCTTCCTGTGGGTATTCCAGCCTCGGATTGCCTTCCTCTGATTGGTGGACGTTCCTGCTGGATTTCCCTCACCCCTCCCAACCTAGCACTACGTCTTATGCTGAGGTTTGCCTATCTTATTCATACGTGTCTGTGTCAGTCCCACTAAGCACAGGCCTTCAGAAAGCAGGATGTGTGCAGCCATTGTTCTCTCTGTCTGGTACCCAGCACAGAAATGAGGAGGATGCTGCTGGTGGTGGGAGCCCCTCCTTGTCCAAGGAGCTGCAGCAGGAGCACAGGCGTGAATGCAGTGAGGGACTGGATGGGAAGTCAGTGGATTCTAGTTCTCACTCTTTGCGAATGTATTGGAGAGCTTTGGGCAAGTAACTGGGCATTCTCATTGTTAAAGAGGGTGCACGTAACTTCTCCTACAGTAATGGGATGAGGATAAAATTAGGCAATAAAGGATGTTATAAAATCTAAGGTGCTTTCCCAGGTCAAGGTGTTGTTCTCGGTATCCCTCAAGGTTCCTGGTCATATGAGGGCCCAATGAGAGCAGAGAGTGTTGCTGGGAGCTGAGCAAATGCATCTGGCAAAGCCCAACTTCCCTGGGAGAATAAACCTTATGAGCACCCCTAGGCCAAGGCTGCCTACCCTCAGTGACATGCAGTGAAGCCATCCTCCCTCCCTCCCACACTCAATAACCAAGGAGAACTTCATGGGTGAAGTAGAGTAGGCCTCAGGATCCTCTAAGATCTTTTTATCAAGATAAGATTTTAAAGCATATATTCAGTCAGATGCACAGATTTTAAGTGTACAGCTGGAAAGGTTTAGAAAAATGCCAACACCCATGTAATCCGCACCCCATCAAGATGTAGAACATTTCCTTCATCCAGAAATTTCTCTCATGGTCCTTCCAAGTTCTTCCCAGTGAGATTTTCTTCCCAATTCCTTAACTTCACATTAAAGCCAGGTATTGCTTCTCCCGATATGCCCTCCCTATGCCCTTCCTTTCATTTTAAATGGGTGCACACTGGACATTCATGAGGAAATAGAAAGGGAGAAGCAGGAAAAGGAGAATGCTGGGGGTGAGCAGACATCAGGCAGCCGGACAAAGTCTGTGTAGTCACACTCTGAGGTGCCTCAGTTCATTAGGAGGGAAACTGCAGCAAAAGAGTGGGGGAAGTTTAAGTGCTGAGTCCATAGACACAAACTTGGCCAAAGTTTTCAGACCTGTCCTGTTCCTTCTGTGCCAGGTACCATGCTAGGCTTGGGGCATGTATCTCTGCCCAAAAGTTTCTTGGAAAGTGGACTTTTCATCAGGGATGGGGAGAAGGGTCTGTACCCCCAGAATCAGTGCATTTGTTAGGCCCCCACATGGGCAAGACCCTGTGCCAAGTGCAGCACCTGTTGCTAAGAGAACCAAGGTGAAAGAAAGTAGTGAAAGGTTCCTGGAGGTGTCCAGATCAGTAAGTTTTCTCAGTCACTTTTGCCAGCTTTTCTCATGGTTGTAGTGAGTGAATGGTGAGAAAATGGTGGGGAGAGAAGGAAATCAGATGATGTGTTCATGTGCACATGTGCATGTATGTGTATGAGAAAGAGAGAGAGATTAAGGTCAGGGCCTCTACAAACAGGTGGCTCATGTTGCTGAATGGGCAGTTTGTACCTGCAAAGCAGATTGCAGGATGAACATGCCTAAGAAATGCTCATGAAATTAAACTCTCAGTTGTCATGAAGCACTTACCTGCCTACCCAATAGCACAGAGGGTCAGCCCTGTTGCCCTCTTTTGCAGCCCCTAGCCCCAGCTTGCCTGTTTCTAATGGCAACAAGAGTTTCTAACAGCCCTGGGTATCTATCTGACCTTGAATCTTGAGCCCTTATTCACAGGGCATTCACTTTGTAGCATATTCCTGCCTGATCTGACCTGGGTGAAGGTGAAAAAAGCCAAAAGCCCAGGGTAAAGCCTGCCTTGGCCCCTTCACAGCTGTCTCCTATTCTGGACCTGGAACAGTCCCCCCGGTGACCAGCCACCTCTCATCTTGCACTCCTATGGCTTCATGCCCAGCCAAGGAATCCTATCCCAGCCTCAGCAGGTAATGGGATCCTGCCCTGCAGACCCAGCCACATCGATTGGCCCAGACATTACCTTTCTTAAGAAAAATCATCAGCGTCACTCCTGGGAGGCTCATGTAACCTAAGACTAGAGAGGGGAAAGATAAGATCAGCCCTTACAAAGTCTCTCTCTTACCCTCTGATGACCCCTCCTCTTTCCAGATTTCTTCTGTTGGAACAATGCCCTTCCCTGGATAGGTTGGCACCAGTTACTTTTTAAGGTTCATTTCTTTTCTTCTTTACGTAGTTTCTGCCAAGAAGGGAGAGAAAGGAAAGGAAAGGAGAGGTACTGCTACCTAGAGAGGAGGGAGTGGGTTAAAACTAAGAGCCTCTCTGTGGACAGACCCAATCTGGATCCTGTTTCCTCCATTATAAAATGGCAATGACAAGAGCCATCTTGGAGCCACATTGTGAAATGAGATGATATACATAAAGGCCCCTCGCTGTGCCTGGAGCCCAGCAGGTACCCTGCTACCCATGGCTTGGAAGTAGCCATGATTGTCATGACCATGTAAATGGAGGCTCTGGGTGGTGGGTCGAAGCCCCCAGGCCGACTCCATGGCCCACTGACCTTCCTTTCCCTGCCCCAGGGCTGCAGTGGTGTGGTTGGGTGGCTGCTACACATCCCCTATAGAAAGTCTACGTCCACATGGCTACTGCAGCCAGTCTTCTGAGGCCATGTCTGTGGCTGCCCACCTGAGAAAGCATGGAGAAAGCAGTTTATCCCCTAAGCCATTGCTGGTTGTCTCTTGAAGAAGCACAAACTAATTCTGAAATCCTTGCTGGTTCTTGGCAGATTCCACAGTTTTGTATCATTTTTATTTTTAATTTTTTTGATTCCCATCCAAGGGCTACTTGCTATTAACCTGCTAAATCTGTTTTCTCTCCCAGGGCTGTTTGCTATCAGAGCCTTATCTTTTCTAAGAGAGGACCAAGAAATTATTTGTTTTTTGTTGCAAAGAATTTCGTATGTCAAAGCTTCTGGGGAGGTAGGAGGGAATAACATGATTCTCCACACCTTGTGTGTCTACTGTGGGGGTGAAAGAGAGGCCAGGGCGGGTGGACTTTGCCTTGTGGTAGTGGTGACCTGATGCCCCCACTTCCTTGGGGACAAAGCTCCGAGGATGTCAAGGACAGGCCCACCTGTGGTCCAGAGCCAGAGCTGCAGCTCTCGTCAATGGATTCCTTCCCCCAGAAGGCTCCAGGAGTCTGCCTTGGCCCCGCCTTACCTTCCCTCTGACACTTCCAGTGTTGCTGCTGCTACCGATACATGAGTTAATCAAGACCCGAGACAGCTTCAAAACCTTCAGGAAGTTTGCTTGTCCCGGTACTAATCAGGAGCATTTTGGAGTCCCTTCCTCAAAGCCAGTCTGCTATTTGGTTTGAGTCTCCCTCTGCTGGCTTGGGGGCCAAGAGGATTTCATACTTCATAAGGAAACCTTCACTCAACTCTGGACCACCATCCTAAGGGGCTGGGGTGGAGTGAGGGGAGAGGGGCTTATATTCTGCTTAGATTGACATGAAAAGGAATTTGCATCCCCAAAGCCCGTGGTGACCAACAGGGAGAAAGGCAAGCATGGGATCCTCACCACGCTTCACCACCAACCTTTCCCTGATGAACACAATCCATACAACACGCAGACATACAAACAAAGACACACCATCCCCACACATAGAGATGCATATAGATACACAGGCACACAACAAACCTTCCACTTATGCACCAGACACATATACACATGTGTGCATGTACACACATGCACACACATATACACACACGCACACACATGCGGCCCTCATCTCTTTGAGCAAAGACATTCTTGTCGTTAGCCTTTTAGCCTGCCCCAAAGAGCACTAGGGGAAAAATAGTGTTTCCTGGAGTCCCAGTCCCAACACGTCCCTCATGTCTGTGCTCCTGAGTGGCCTCACCAATGCATGTGTTTTGCCTGAGCCTAAGCAGACTCTCAGCCTCCTTCCTGGATCCCCAAGTTTCTTCCCATCAAACAGTACTTGTCACTCTAATTATTTGTGCATCACACAATTGCTTTCTTACCTTCATTGACCCTTCACTGGACTGGCTTATTTTTATTTTTATTTATTTTTTATTTTTCACATGGGCAGGCATCGGGACTCGAACCTGGGTCACTGGCAAGGCAGGCAAGAACTCTGCCACCGGGCCACTGTCCTGAACCGCCCTGGTTCATTTTTATTTTAAACATAAGTTTTATGCACATAGCATACACTCCATCAAAGTAGACAATCAAAGTAGACAATCAGTGGCTCTCAGTATAATCAGTGAGTAATGTATTCATCACCACGATCAATTTTAGGACAATTCCATTGCCCCCAAAAGAAAAATCCTATACCCTTTATACCCCCTCTTATTGGTACCATCAGTACAGTGCCTTTATTGCAATCAATGAAAGAATATTACAATATTACTGTTAACTGCAGTCCACAGTTTGCATTACTTGTATGTCTCCCATATACCACCCTAGTATTAATACCTTGTAATAGTGATGTGCATTTGTTCTAGTTCATGGAAGAACATTCTTATATTTGCACTATTAACCATAGGCATCATCCACAACAGGGTTAACTATGGTATAAAGTCCCATGTTTCATCCTCTAGCTTTCCTTTTAGTGGCACATGTGACCTTAAACTTCCCCCTTCGACCACATAACTCAGCACAGTTAATTATACTGACAATAATGTGCCACCATCACCTCTATCCACTCCAAATACTTACAATCAACCTTATTAAAAATTCTGTACAAATTAAGCATCAACTGCCCTTCTCTACCCTTATTCTATGTCCTGGTAACCTATACTCTAGATTTTAACTCAAGTCCTCTCATTGTTTATATTAGTGAGGTCATACAATATTTGTCATTTTGTGTCTGGCTTATTTCATTCAACATAATGTCCTCAAGGTTCATCCATGTTGTCGTATGCATCAGGACTTCATTTCTTTTTACAGCTGAGTAATAAATTCTGTTGTATGTATCTACCACATTTTGTTGATCAGTTCACTGCTTGATGGAGACTTGGGTTGTTTCCATCTTTTGGCAATTGTGAATAATACCGTTATGAACGTCAGTGTGCAAATGCCTGTTTGTGTCCCTGCTTTCAGTTCTGCTGAGTATATACCTAATAGTGGGATTGCCGGATCATATGGCAATTCTATACTTAGCTGCCTGATGAACTGCCAAGCTGTCTTTCACAGCAGCTGAAACATTCTACATTCCCACCAGCAGTGAATAAGTGTTCCTGTTTCTCCACATCCTTTCCATCAGTTGTAGTTTTCTGGGTTTTTTTATTTTTTTATTTTTTAATAGTAATCATTCTAGTAGGCATGAAATGATAGCTCATTATGGCTTTGATTTGTGTTTCCCTAATAGCTAGTGATGTTGAATACCTTTTCATGTGCTTTTTTGGACTGGCTAATTTTTATTTGTGGTGTTATTTGTGTGTCTGTTTGTTTTAATTCTCAGTACCTAGTCCAATTCCTGACACACAGCAAATGGTTTATGGAATAGATGGGTAAACTTTAGGGGGTTTGATTTTAGGGGATTCGATTTTAGGGGGTTTCTGGAGATGACTAACAGTAGTAAAGCTGCCAAGTTCTACCTTCTCTCACCCTTTACCCCACACCGTGTGCATTGGCCTAGGAGAAGTTTAATCCTGACTCATTTTGACCTACATTCTACCTTTTCACCCTTCTCTTTCTCACCAGAGTATAAATTGAGGGCTTTGTGCTTTGACTGTCCCCAGCCCTGCTGTAGGGAGGTGGTGTGGACCTTTCTGTAGTCTCATGTACAGTTTCCTCTCACATTAATATGAAAAGCACACAGTGGAAACAGAGTGTATTTTCAACCAGACACCCTATCCTTTAGGACGTCCAGATTCAATGATTTTTCTTAAAAGGTTAACAACAAAGTCAGGCACTCCTCCAGCCTTATTTTCTTCCTAATATTTATAGGATGTATAAAGGGTCTTCTGGAGCTCAGTCTCATTCTTTGGAAGGCCCAGGTAATTTCCTTATCAATTGGGTGCTAGACCCACCTGACCCTGGACTAGTGGGAACTAAAAGGCAAAATTAACTTGAAAAGTCAACGGAGAGGAAAATTGAAGTCCTTAGTCTTTAACCCCACCCAAGGAAAAAGCAGAAAGCAAATAACAGCCTCACTGCTGGAAATATCTCAGGCCTGAGATGCCCAGAACATGGGCACATGAGTCATTGCTAGTTATTAGTAAAAAGCAGGAAGACATTTGCCAGTGAAATATGCCTGTTTTTATCTCTTCAGCCTGTCTTCTAAGAACACTCTTACAGGTCCATTAGGAGAAGATGGTGATTTGGTGGACCTTTGACTTCCATCAGACTCTGACCCAGTACCAGCTAAGAAAGGACCATGTCCTCGTATGGATAGGGCCACTGTGTAAAGTTTCACAGATTGTTCACAACACAATGTTGCTGATCTAGGGGACAAGAGGGGGCCAAAATTTAGCCCATGTTCTGCTTGTGAAGCTGTATATGCTGCTTTATAGAATCTGCACCAAAATATTTTACACTGGCCAAGCCATATACCTGTAGAGCTCTGTTTGCCCAGAGGGGGCATCTTTTCCTAATTCATACAAAGGCACAGTAAGGGCAGAGCCTGACATGTGGTCTCAATTGTATAAGACAGCCACTCCCCGTGAGACCTCAGAGAAGGCAGGTGGTAGGGAACACCTTACATATCTGGCCTAACTGAGCTGGATCCATTTTAAAAACAACAGTCTCAGCCGTGTACAAGGTGAGTGGCCCCTCTGTCAGGCTTCCATGGAGAAAGAGGTACCAGGCATCTCTTTAAGCCAACAGTCATGTCTCTAGCACTATCGTGTATCAAGCATTGTGCTCAGTGTCCGGATAGCTTCACTGAAAATATGCTGCCAGTGCAGGGTTTTGAGACATGAATAGGAGTCTCACAGGCAGATACTCAGAAGCAACTCTTAAGCAGCTTACAGTATTTGAAGGAAGAGCTCACTGACATATAATCCCCATTGACAAGGGTGGCTGCGGTTTTGTTTGTTTGTTTGCTTGGTTTTGTTTGTCTGTTCCTTCAGGTCAGTCCCAAAGAAGGGACTGAGCTTGGAGACTTTGGTCTCCATTTCAACCAAAGCAGCACTATATGTTACCTATTGTATGTATTTAATAATCCGGTAGAATTTTAGTTGAATAAAAGATGGGTTTTTTTAGTTTCACATTCACTGTTAGGAAGGCTTGCTCTTTTTTTTTTTTTTTTTTTTTTTTAACATGGGCAAGTACATGGAATCAAACCCGGGTCTCTGGTGTGGCAGGCAAGAACTCTGCCTGCTGAGCCACCGTGGCCCACCCAAGGCTTACTTTTAGAATAGGAAAACCTGAATTTAAATCTTAGTTCAATTACTGGCTATGAAAAACTATGGGCCTTAGTTTATCTATAAAATAGGGCCAATTATAGCAGCCCTATGGACCTCAAATTGTCATTGTGATGGTCAAACTATATGAATATGTGAAAGGGCTGCACAATCATGAGGAATTATTAGTATCTACTTCAGCCCAGCAAACTCTTTGCAGTCTATTTCCTTGACTCTACCAAAAAGTTATAAGCCTGTGGTTCAGAGGAAAGAATCTATGCTACATATTAGTGTATTTGAATTTTTAATACACAGAACAAGTTAAGGAAAATTGGTTTTTCTCTCTTAACCACTCTCCCTCCCCTCCGTCCCATACGCATATAATACATGTTTTCATGACTAAAGGATACGTGAACAGTACTCTCTTCTTTTATGAATTAGAACAGCCCTATGATCCAGGTGAGTTCCAAAGCTCCCTCTCAGTTTAATGACTTAGCTCCAGGGAGACAATCTGAGACCTGAAGCCCAGACACGTATACAGCCACACACATATATCAGCATCTACACACTTCCCCCAATCATGCCACATTGGGCCATAAAAAAATGAGCAGCCTAGCTTACACATAGCAGAGTGCTTACCTGAACCCAGGCTGCTGGACCTGGTGATATTCACAGGTATAAAGCACTGGGCTGTTGGATGATGTAGGGTGAAAGTTGATTGGCATCAGAGTAATTGCTGGACTGTGTGTCTAGTAATAAGCGATATCTCCTTGTTGCTGACTGGATTATAAAACAAATAGATTAGGCTGCTATGCTGCTTCTTTGCTTTCCTCTTCCTCTTTCTCCTCCTTCTTTTCTCTCCCCCATCCCTTCTCCCTCCCTGCTCCTCTCCTTTCCTAACCCTCTTCAGCCTTAGTGGAAATAAATTAATCTAAACCATGCCACACACCATTGATGCAGAGAAGAATGAGAAAATCCCACTTCACTTTTTCTTTTAGAAACTGTAATTTTGCTTCAAAAAAGAAGGAAACTTTCCAGATCCCTTTTACCTACTACCTAAGCTTTAGGTTCAATGGATTGTTCATTTGAAATGTGGCCGAAAGGAAGCCAAAGCAAGAATTCAATAAGGAACCCAGGACAAAACATGGCTCTTCTTGTGTAGGCAGACAAGCCCATCATTTGAACTGACTGTGATGGGACAGGATCCCTCAGTTGCTGCATAAACCCAGGGAGGTTTTTGAGCCTCGAACTGACTCCTTTGCCTGCTGATTCTGGTTGAGTCATATACCTCTTCCTGCTTGCTTCAGTGACCTCAGCCACTGAGTGAGGCCCAGGAGGCATGGATTAAAGCAAAATCTTCAGTGCTGAGATTGGCTTTAGATCTTTAGAAAAAGTAAGGGGTTATGGGTTCAGTTGCCAGCAGCTGGTGGCAGAGGGAAAATTAGAATATAATCTCTGCCTTCCTGTTTCAGGATTTATCCAAGAACAAAGTAAATGCTTAGACTTTGCGTGCAATCATTGTGTCATTCACTGGATCCTAGAATCAAGGCATTGAAACGACCTACTACTTATAAGTGTTATAGAAAACCTTTTACACTCCCATCTTTCTAGTATGGTTCTCTTTACTAGTAATTCCATCTTCCGCCAAGCTACAAAGAGGTAGCTGCCCATTCCTGTGGGCATTGCTGAAGAGGACACAGGCAAAAATATTAGAAAACCTAGTCTCTCCCTTTAATAGTTCCTAGATATAAAGACAATGACCAAAGAGCCTCCCATGATTTCCTTCTTGTGTAGGCATGCTAAGACCTCTTAACTTCTCATTTAGGCTCATTAGGGAAGCCCCTCTCCCACTCTTTATATCACCATATGTTCTAAGCACAGATTTCCCCAAATGGTAGACTTTAAGCATAGGCCATGACCGATTTAAATATTGAAAATTGGAGGTCATCTGTGGAGAAGGAGCCACTTCTGATATCCGAGACTGGTGAGCCCATGCTGGGGGGTCCAGGAAAACAGACCAGCAACTACCCCTCCGGCCTGGAGTCTTGCCTGGGCCCTCCTCATAGAAAACCCCATCTTCAAATTAAAATTTGTTTGCCCGACCAGCAGAACTGGGAGTTCATATATCTATCACTGTATTTAGGAATTAATTTCTAGAGGACTTAATCATGGCTTCTCTCCCTCTTCCTCACCCCCTTTCTCCCTCCATTCCTCTCCTTTCTAATTTTCCACTTGGCTGGGAATTTACCAGCAGTGAAAGTTCAGGCTTAGGGGAGGGCGGAGGTAGCTGCTTCATTAGAGAGGATAATCTCATTGGAACTACTGACTTGTATAATAACCCCTTCTGAAGGACCCAGAGCCTTTCTCCCCAAGGCCTTTAGTACCTCTGATCTCAGGGCTGAATGGGCTGCACTGCAGAGAAAGCCGATTGATGTGGGGAGGTAAGAGGAGGTTAGCCTTGGAGTCAAGGGACCTGGAGTGTCTTCCTAGACCTGCTTCCTGCTGGCCATCTTCAGGTCTGTGTTTGGGGGGCAGGGGTAGCAATGTGGAGGTAGCGATGGATGTCTGAAAACTCGAAGTCACACAACATGCACTTTTTGAGTCCCTATGAACCCAAATTTTCCAACTTGGAAAATGGATGGAGCAGGAGTGTCCATCCACCTCAAGGGATATTTTACACTGAGTAAAAGGAAATGCTTTAAGAAATACCTGGAACTCCTTTGCAGGAAACTTCTAAGCTGGCTCCCCAGCAGTCATGAATTAACCTATTGCACATTTCCCAGCTCTTGCCTGGCTACAGGGAAATCAGAGTCCTAGTAAAACAGGCAGATCCCATTAAGAAATCAAAAGGGATTCATTCTTTCCTCTTCATTATCTCATCACATTTAAGGTCAGTTGTCTGTGATTTTCCACATGTGCAACCTCCGCCCTCATGGGCCCTGAGGATAGTAGAAATGTCAAAACATCCCTAGCACTGACCTTAAACCTGACTCTTCACTAAGATAGTTGAGTTCTCAATACCCTTTGACAGCTATTAAGAAAGCAAAATTACAACCCAGACCACCCTTTCCATCTTTTCTCCCTCTTAGCCTCTGGGGCTTCCCTTCCCTCAATAAGAGAAAAACCACTGCAACCATCCCTTTTTGTTTTTGATTTGCCCCATGGGCAAGTCTGGGAGAAAAAGCTCTACTTCTGCATCAGCTGCAGCTTGGAGGAGTTGGATGAGGAAGGCAAAGAAGGGATGGGATTATTCTAATAGTTAACATTTTTTGAAGGCTTTACTGTGAGCTAAAGATTATACAGATGGGATGTTTAGAATTGTAAACTATAGATGGATTCCCTGGAAAGATTTAGATGTGGGAGGCTGGCGGGGAGGAGGGATGAGTGGTTGGCTCTGGGCTCTCAGGAGCAATGTCAGGATACAGCCACGTGAGCTTTAGAAGCCACAAACAATGCAGCTGGAATTTGTCCTAAGGGCCCCCAACCAAATGCCTTTGTACCCCCTTGGAGAGAGATGGCATCTTCCCTTTTCTACCGGAATCTCTATTTGGTAACTCCAGGTGAAGTTTGGCCTGGAAACTGCTTCAATTTTCCATCTTCATAATTTAATCAAAGGCATTTTTCAGACCTACTGATTGCTCTTGGAAATAGGAACTTCAAAGTTGGGGAGTCAGTGAATAATTTAAAGCTGTAGCAGCTCTAAGGGTCTGCTGTTAATGGGTGTAATAACACTATTAATAGCGATGTCAGTGCAGACACCCTGGAAAAGTCCATAACATTAGCTTAATGGCTGAAGGTAATGGAGTCCTCGCAGCGGACAAAGCCTGGTAAATTAACTTCCAAGACTTTTAGGCAGAGGCGATTGCTGCCACAGGTCTGCCAGAGCAGTCAGGGAGTACAACAGAGATGGCCAAACTCCTGTCTGACCTTTAATTCCTGGGATGAGGTTTCCCAGAA
This sequence comes from Tamandua tetradactyla, assembly GCF_023851605.1. Classification (NCBI taxonomy): domain Eukaryota; kingdom Metazoa; phylum Chordata; class Mammalia; order Pilosa; family Myrmecophagidae; genus Tamandua; species Tamandua tetradactyla. The sequence continues at coordinate 174,275,907 of NC_135327.1, read as the reverse complement.
GGGTACTGGAGAATTCATCTTTATCCAAAAGGTTCAAAGGGCTTCATACCAGAAAGTTTAAAAAAAAAAAAAGTGATTTTCACCTAAATTGCTATTAAGTACATAAAGGAAAAAGTTGGCAAGGAAAAGGGTTTAGCCTGCAGCAAGGAACTCTGTCCCTAAGGAAGTAGAGCTCAGTGGCTAGATGGCAGGCTCCTGAGTTCCCTCTGGTGCTCTAGGAAGGTACTTAACTACTCTCCTCTGCAGTTTCCTTAGGACATTGTTGTCAGGCTTAAATGACAGTGCCTAATAAAGAACCTAATAACTTGTAGTTAGGATTGTAGGATTGTAGTATTCAGGATCATTTTTTACTTTCTCATTACACGTCCAATTTACTCTAAGGTCTTCCTTTCTGTCCCCTGGTGCCCCTTTTCTTCTTGATCCTTGGAGGGGGCAGTTTTAGCCCATGGCCTTCAGTGATTTTTCACTTCCTTTACTAAATCTTCCTCACAAACTCCCCACTGCCAGGCCACTCATCCCAGGAGGACAAGGTACCTTTCTCCCCTGTGACAGGGATGAGACCCTTTCACCCGGAGGCCCCCCAGCTTTCCTCTGAGCCTGAAAGTTACCCCCCGGTCAGTGGGTGCCAGGTCCCTCTCTTCCCACATTTCCTTTCCCCCTCTGCATCCATCTGCTCTCTCCATTATTTCCTGCCTGACGTGGCTTCCCATACTTGGCTGCTCTGTTCTCTTCTAAACTTCTCGTCCATGGCTCCCTCCTGATCTGCAACACCTCCTGACATCCTCCTTCCTCTGCAAGTGTTTTCTCTTTAACTGAAAGAGATCAGCAGTTTAGGAGTGAATCTCTGTTCCATCTTATCTTAACTTGTCCCTTTGAGGACGCTGCTTTCCTTACCCCAGAGCAGAATTGGTAGTCCAAAGTTTCCAAATATGATGACTCAGTGAAGCTCCTGGTTCACAAGGCTTATCTGACTTGGATTAAATACTGTTTCCTGAAACTCAAATACCTCCTTGCATGAATTCCACTGTACAGAAGCGATAGTCCTGGCCCCAACATTAGAGCTTAAATACCCTCCCCTATGTTTTCTTTGTCCACTGGGGTGGTATGCCAGTTTGAAATTTTCATGTACCTCAGAAAAACCATGCTCTTTAATCCTCATTCAATGTTGCTGGGTGGGATATTTTTATTATTTCCATGGAGATGTGACCCACCCAATTTTGGGTGGTAACTTTTGATTAGATGGTTTCCATGGAGATGCATCTCTACCCATCCAAGGTGAGATTGCTCACTGGAGCCCTTTAAAAGGGGACTGTTTTGGGAGAAAGCTTCAGAGCTGACAGAGCCCACTCAGCCAGAGATATTTGGAGATACAGAAGGAAAACGTCCCTGGGGAAGCCTTATGAAATGAGAAGAAAAGTAGCAGACATCACCATGTACCTTTCAGGCTAAGACAGAAACCCTGAACATCACCAGCCCTTTCTTTGGAGTTAAGGTATCTTTTCCTGGATGCCTTAGTTTGGACATTTCAGTGGCCTTAGAACTGTAAATTTGCAGCGTAATAAATTCCCTTTTTAAAAGTCATTCCATTTCTGGTTTATTGCATTCCTGCAGCTTTAGCAAACTAAAACAGGTGATATCCATTCTTTTATGTGCATCTTTCATTCATTAATCCCATATCATACTGGATCTGGTCTACCTGTGATGCAGTTCACCTTGCCCAACACAGGACATTAAATAATAATAGCAAACCTTATACAGCAGTTACGATGTGCCTGTAATTCTGTTCCAAGGCAATCTGGCCCGAGAATCAGCTATATATTATGCTATTTCGAGCTTTCCTTTCTCTCCCTTCCACCCATACACATTTATTTTCTGACTGCTAGGACATGACAGTTTCAGGAGATTCAGACTATGTCTGAGAAGAAACTCAGACATAGTTTCTTCTTTTGAGGTGCTCACGCTTGGTAGAAGAGGACTGCACTTAGCCTAATATTATCATAGACTCTAAAAAGTTCTAGAGCATAGGAAACTCCAAAGTATTATCAGACCATGAAGAGGAAGCTCTTAATCTGCCTTATGGGTTGGGGGGGGGGGGAGTTTCTTTGCAGGTGGTTGATAGTTAAGTGATGTCTGGAAGGATGCATAGGGATTGCACAGGTGGAAAAGTGGGGAGGAGGCAGTCCAGACAGAAAAAAACGGCATGTACAAAGATAAGGAAGCCTGAAAGAGGATTTTCATGGAAAGAAAAAGTCTTAGTTTGCCAGTGGAGGGTAAGAGAATGGCAAGCACTGAAGATGATTTGAGACATAGAATAGATAGGACTCAGCACCTCTTTATAGGAGAATGATGAGGTGGTAAAAAGGGTTGAGGATGATTCTCAGGTTTCTGTATTAGGAAACTAGGGTCTGAAATTACCATATTTTCCAAGTTTGGGCATAAGGAAGAGGACCTGGTTTGGACAAGGAAACAAGATCTGTTTTGGATATGATGAGTTTGGACACATCCTGGTTGAGAAATCTTGAAAGCTGCTGGAGATGCTCGACCTCGGTGCCAGGCCTCTTGCTAGATTAAGCAGCTTTCTCCTGAGTAACTCACTGGTATGTCCTTCTCAGGTGTACCCGGAAGGAACGATGTGAGCGGTCCAGGGAGCCCCGCAGATTTGCCTCAGAGATGAAGCAATGTGTCCGGCTAACGGTCCATCCCAACAACATCTCCGTCTCTCAGTACAATGTGCTGGTAAGGGTCATGGGATAGGGCCCAGAGATGCAGGAAAGAACCCTCTCCTCTCCAAAAAAAGGGCCTCAATCTGATGCCCCCTCAGGCCAGATCTGGTCAGCAGAAGTAGCTCAAGAGCAGTGCCAGGGAATGTGAAAGAATAAATGTCCATTAGGGATGGAAGAGGAGGGCGTGAACCGATAATATTGGGAAGGGCGTATATGCAAAATGGATAGAAAGACAGAAAAACTAATATACTGAAAATGATCAAAATATGCAAAATGGGTAAAAAGAAAAACTAAAAATGATCAAAAGGCTGGTGAAGAAAGAGAGTGATATTTTATAGATATCTTCATTGGTAAAATGAAAAAAGTGTATGTGATAAGGATGGCTCCCAGATTCTTGCACTGGAAAATTGGTGTTGCCGTTTTTCCAAAAATGGAAGTGCTTGATCCACAATACCTCAGTCCTGCCCAATACTTTCTTCACAAATCCCCTAAATGTTCACACGCACTGAGGTCAAATCCCTTCAGAGTCAAATGAAGTCTATTTTGTCTCTGTCTCTTTGCACCCCATCTTTTTCTCTGTACCGCACTTGTGCTAAACTGGGTCTCTTCTCTGTGTTCATATTGCCTTTTATTTTCCTGTGTCTTTTATTTTTCTCTGATCTCTCTTTCTCTCCTTCATTTTTCCTTTATTCCATACCTTTCCTTTTTCTACCTTTCCTTCCTCCTCTCTCTCCCCCTGCCCAACTGTTCACAGCTGGTCCTGGAGACCTATAATGTCCCAGAGCTGTCAGCTGGCGTTAACTGCACCTTTGAGGACCTGTCAGAGATGGATGGGCTGGTGGTTGGCAATCAGATCCAGTGCTACTCCCCTGCAGCCAAGGAGGTGCCCCAGATAATCACGGAGAATGGTGAGCATCCCAGGAGACAAGGCGGATGGCACATCCTTTCTCCTGTGCATGCGAGGGGAACTAAGGGCAGATGTGGAAGTCAGGGATCTACAGGTAGAGGAGGGTCAAAGGAAGGGGTGTTGATTGCTGAGTATGTTACAGGAAGAAAGGGCCCCCCCCCATGACCTTTGGAATCGACTATAGAAACCCTTCCATCTCAGCCCCAGGTTAATCGACCTCATCTTAAGGAAGGAACAGCTGCAGAGTGGATGAATAGAGGGAATCGGCTAGGAGACAGCATGATGAAGACTGAGTTCAAAGACTGTACTAGAGTGGGAGAGGACTGGCTTGGAGAAGGGGAATAGGTCAGGAGCAGGAATGGGAGTACACAGGTCATCTGGCTTCTTATCCCTGATCTCAGCCTGCTTGGTCTCTCACCCTGGACCACTGCATCCCTGCCTCCCCACCCCATCTCCTCAGAGCTGCCTGAGGTTCGTGGGCAGCTGCACCATGGTTGGGGGCAAGGGGTGGTGGGGAAGTAGACAGAGGCTCAGGGCTAGCAAGAGACAGGCCTGGCCTGGGCAGATTGATTCTAATTGTCCCTCCCATTTGGGCTTGTCACATTTGTTTGGAGCTGATTGATTAATGAGGCTCTCAGGGAAAGCAGAAACCAAGGCTGGAAGTGGAGGTCTGGGGTCAAGGCTGTGAATTAAACATGGGCTCCAGCTCCACCCTGGCACCAGCCGAGGATTCCAGGAATGCCTGTCCCAGTGGAGCCCTGAGCCCAACAGAGGAGGGGGCATCAGAACAGAGTCTTTCTTGACAGAGATGGGGAATGAACCCATGTGGTTCATTCATATACGCAAAGCCTCTTGCTCCCATTGTGGCAGCATTGCTGAGAGTCTACATATCTGTTCCTCCCTGGGTGTTTGTAATTCTGTGACTCTGGCACGCACATCATGCATGTGAAGGCACATCTGGATATTTGATACCTGTTAGTGTGTGTGGGAGTGGGGGGAGTTGAGCAAATGGGGGGTGTAAGTGATACAATGCAGAAGGAGGAGTAGAACAGAACCCCCCTCTGCAGCTGCCCTTGAGGATGTCTGGGGGCCGGGCCCTGCTGAGTCAAAGTCCTGTCAGAGCTGAGACACCTATGGGGGAGCAGGCTGTCTTTCCTGGGGGGGGGGGGCTTTCTCTCAGAAAGACCCTGACTTGGGGCCTTGGCCTTCTTCTTTCACTCTCAACTGGCTCTGCCCTGCAGGGGACCACCATGTTGTACAGCTGCAACTCAAGTCTAAGGAGACAGGCATGACCTTTGCCAGCACCAGCTTTGTCTTCTACAACTGCAGTGTCCATAATTCGTAAGTGCCCCCCACTGGCTCTCAGCTCCCTTGCCTGGGGTCAAGTTTGGAGGAGTAAGGTCATGTTGCATAGGACTCTCTTTAAATGGTTCATCCAGAGATAAAAGGCCCCACCACTGTTCCCTAGGATTTGCTTTCTACAGGCTCTGTCAGGAGGCCTCCTTCACTCCCAGAAGGAGTCAAGATATATCTGGTACCCACAGGGTTAATGGAAAGGAAATAGAATGAGCAGAGTGAGGACTTATGGAGTAAGAATCTCCAAATTCCTAGCCCATACATCTTCTCTGGCATAAATCTTTCTAATCAGATTCAATTTCCCACCACCTGCTGGGGGAAGGGGAGGTGCATCTCACCTGGCATGAGAGGAGAAGTCTGAGCAAGGAAAGAGGCCCCCACGTGTTCAGGGACAGCAGGAGGTCTAGCAACTGACCTGAATGCTCAGCGCTCTGCAGCCCCAGCATGCTGGGTCCGGTCTCAGGCTGGTGAGTGTTAGAGGGACACAGAAAGGTCCAGGGTGGGCAGAGTCTGGCCAGGGGGATCAGAAAGCCCAACTAGGGCTGTGACTCTGTGTGAGTTAAGAGTCCACTTCCCAAGGAAACACAGGGAAGGCAGAGAAGGCAGATGCTCAGGCTTTGGAGTCAGGCTAGCTGGAAACTTAACTAAACATTCTGTGCCCCAGCTTCCTCTATTAAAATGAGGAAATTGTAGCACCCCTTCCAGGGATATCATCCAAAATATTAAACAATCAACATAGCAAAGGCACCATTCCATCAGAGCAGATTCTGGCTGGGACATTATACTGGTGGCCCCCTCAGCCCTGCTTATCCCACAGGATGGCCACTGGATTAAAAGAGCTATTATAAGTATAACACTCAGAACTATGTCTGGCTCATAATTTAAGCACTGCCCAAATTTTGCTATTATATTATTATTATTTTCCCTATTAAATGGTGAGCTGGGATTCGATTGGGGATTGCAGGTCTTTTTTAACCATAGAAACCTGCCTCCAACTGAAATGATGTGTGGATGGAAACCCAATACGCAAAATATATGGGAGTAATTGTTACTCTGATTGAGGGTTTAGGAAGCCTGGAACCCCACTCTCTAGGAACCCACCCATCTCCTCACACAATCTCATGGAAACGCCAGAGAACAGACCACATTTGGAAACCAAAGGATCTTATCTCAAAAAGCCCTGTTTGCTTGAGCATGCTATTCTGTTTTCCTCTCTATTCAAGACAAGCAAACTGATATGACCAAAGACATTTGGTGGCAATGGGGACGAGCTGCTTTATGCTGGTGTTTTAGGATCTGTCTACTTGATTATGACAGTTGTAAGTCCAAATCTTGGCTCTCCTCAGGGGCCCGATTAAGTAGGCAGCCAGATATCCGAACCAAAAATGAGTATCTCAAAACTAGGATTCTCTTCTTCTTCTCACCCTGGAGTTGCCTGTGGCTTTACCACTGAAAGCCACAGGCAACTCTAGGTGGCTGAAACTCTCACTCCCCTCTTGCCTTTCTAGGAAAGCAGACTAGTTGTATGAAATCACGTATGAAACCTCCATTAATCAATAAAAATGGTTTTAAGCATCTACTATGTATAAGGCAATGTATTACTCATTAGTCAGGAAAGATTAAAAAATTAGTAAGACTCAAAGATTTAATCACCCAAGGAGTCCATGTCTCAAGGACTAGTGAAAAAACTGGACAAATAATTGAAACAGAATACAATATGGGTGGTGCTGTCATAGAGATGTAAAAAAAAGAGATTAGCAGGAGAAGGGCCCAATGTGATCACCCAACTGTCCTTTGGTTAAAGAACAAGGAGGAGCTGGCCAGGTGGAAGGAAGGGGGAAGTAGTATTCCAGACAGGGAAATGGCATGTGAAGAGAGCATGGCCTGGTCATGGCAGAAGTACCAACCATGTCAACGAGAAGAGTGCGGGTGAACCTGAGCGTGAGGAAGGACTTCGTTTGCGTGGCAAGACATTTGGGTTTTATCCTTTGGGAAAAAGGAACTGTTTTGAGTTTTTAAGCAGGAAGTAGCACCTATAAAGTTGCTTTTACCTCCTGAGAGTAAGGGGTAGAAGTGGAGTTGTCAGCTATAGAGGAGCCAAGAATACTGAGAGCTTCCTCTACCAGGGTGGGTCCATGTGGGTCCTTGAAAGCTGAGACTGTGGAGACAGTTTGAATTAAAACTCAATTTTTTTGTTTGCTCCAATTTTGACAGTCCATCTGGACAATGCCCTCTACTCCAGAGTTTATTGGTCCCCTCTTTGCCGAAAGAGGATACCAGCCTATGGAAGTGGAGGGAGTCTGACCAGGGCTATCTGCTACATGTTTGAAGGGAGGGAGAGGGGCCAAGGCCAGAGATGATTTGCTTCCTGAGGACCTAGAGACAAAGAGAAGAAATTTGTGTAAGATCTGCTCTCCCTGAACAATGGTGTTCGAGGATGGCTTCTCTTCATGCTAGAAATGTTTCACTAGATCTTGGAGACTTAAGCCTTCTGATTTGGGCTTATCCAGGTTCTTTGATTTGTGCCCCTTCCTCCTCTGTATCCAGGTGCCTGTCCTGTGTGGAGAGCCCATACCGCTGCCACTGGTGTAAATATCGGCATGTCTGTACCCATGACCCCAAAACTTGCTCCTTCCAGGAAGGCCGGGTGAAGCAGCCAGAGGTAGGTCCCCAGCAGCCAATGCAATGAATGCTGTAGGGTGGGACACGGGCAGATGTTCCCTTAAGAAGAGAAACCAAAGGCGAATTTCTCAGGACCTCCCTTTCCTCCCCAACCCTGGCTCTTCAGAGGTGAGTTTATGAAAGCAATAAACAAGCATAGTGTGCTGGATCTGCCTTGGAGGTTCTGTTACAGAAAACGTCTCAAGCAAATTCTAGGCTCCAGCCAGGTGGTTCCTCCATTGGCCAGGTAAGTTCTAAAACAATCCAGACAAATGTGTGTCATAGAAAGAATTTTAATTACATGCAGGATTGTGCACAGGCTCCTCCATTAAGGACTGGAGACTGGTAGGAGATGGACCCATAGAGAAGATTTAAGATCAACGGGGGCAAGCTGAGTTACAAGAGTGAAGCGTAAGAATAAAAGAATGGTCAACTGATTAGCCAGTGAAGTGGATATCAAAGTCTAGTTCCCAGGTCAGCAGCATCTGAGAACTAGTTAGAATACAGTTTCATGCATTTCTGACCAAATGCCTGTGAAACTCTGGGGGTAGGACTCAGCAATCTGCTGTTCACGAGCCCTCTGATAAATTCTCATGCAGATCCAAGTTTGAGACTCACCGAGATAGAGTTAGGGATCCTTTGCTAAGTCATTGCATTTCTATTCCCTCTTGATTTTCGTTCTTATCTTTGAAAACTATCATCATAATAAAAATATTTTGCTGCGGATGCTGTTTCCTCTCTAAGAATGTAAATTTTTTGATGAAGGCCTCAAAGATAATGGGCATAAAAGCCCTTTGATAAAGTCCATTGTTCAAACACATTGTTATTGTGTTTCTTACATAGGTGTGTGACTTCCACCATCCAGCCAGTAGTTCTATACAGAGTGTTTGCTTTAAAATGCTGCTATGTAGACTAGATAGATAAACAAACATAAAGTAGTAGTGTTGTTTGGACCCCACTTGTTGCTCCGGCAATACCATACATTTTCTCTGCAAGGACAGAGCCACCAGCCTGGCCTGCACTCTCTCAGCCAACAATGGACTCAAGCAGGATCCAGCAAATACCCCTCCCCCAACTCCAATGCTGCCCCCCATTTCTTCCCCATCCCTCACCCTACTCCCAGCTTAGGTGAATGGTCCAGCCTCCCCTTCACATACCCACACAGGTGCTGTGACCATGCAACAATCCCTGCAGTTGTGAGATCAGGACACTGTCCTGGTGCAGGAAGGATGGGGTTCTTTAGGGGACAGGAGGGGCATCATAGGAACAGAGAGGCCCATCATGGTGTCCTCAGTCTCTTCCCCTAGACTTGCACCACACTGGAAAACCTAACTTTGGCCAAACCCTTAATGGCAGGAGGGAAGCTGTCTTGACTCTGAAGGTGAAAGAAATGAGCCATGTAGGCCCCACTTAGTTGCTACCAACACCTGCTGTATTGTGCTCCCCTAGGCCACAGGGAAATGACTCAAGTATGCCTAGCAATCAGATAATCCCTGCCCTGAATCCCATTTTGTCCCGGTGCTGATGGCTGAGTTGAAGTCCTATACGTGAAGAGTGGGCAGAACAATTTATCTTAAGGGCAAGAGATGGTGAGGCTGTCAGGGGGAGGGAATAATCCCATGTGAGTGGAGGACCTGACCACTCAAGCTGGCCCTCTCCCTCCATAACAGCATCTGGCCAGGGCTGGAATGGGCTACTCTGAATTCACAATCAAGAAAGGAAATCCAGGCCTAGATTATCTCCTTATAAGGAATGAGAGGAAAGGGGTTCCATTTTGGCTTTAATTAACTTAAAGTATAAATCTGATGTTTATGAATCAGTTCTCTGTTTTTCTTTAACTCAGAAAGGATGGTTCTAGAGATAACAGGACACACATGGGTTAGACAGCTAAAGGACACACTCTTGGCATGAAGACCCTTATAAAAGACTTTGCAGTCTTCCCAATCCCAGGTCTATATTTTGGGGCACGGAGTCAGGAGTTAAAGAGGTGGCTGACCCCCAAAGCTAGGGCCAAAGGTCCCGGGAAGCAAACTCTTCTTGTTTTTGTCTGAAACCTGCAAATAACTTGATGGGAGCAGAAACAAAGAGATTTTCAGCCTCCCTCCAGCTTTCCACACTAGTGTATCTGACAGAGGTTTAGTGTGTGGAGAGGCTGAAAGAATGGAATGAAAGCAAAAACAATTGAGCTATCTGGTGGATTTCAAAGGCTCCTAATCATTTAATTACCTTGAAGGAGGTTTTCAAATGTCTGCTTTTTCTTTCTTGTTCCTTATGTCCCGAGTTTCTTTCTTTTAACCATATGAAAGGAGCTTGCATCTGCTGCTCAGAAAGAAGGAAAAAAGAACTTGAAGAGAGAAAAAAAAAAAAGGCCCACCGTGATTCCCAGTGCAATTCAGGGATCCTGTAGAAGGACGACGCCTTCAAGTACCCAGATTGCAAGCCAGACACAAAACCCCTCTACCTGGCGCTGGCAAAGGCTGCTGGGGATTCACAGCATCACAGAGGATTTGATGCCAGAGACCCTGAGAAAGGAGGAGGCCTGGAGGAACATGAGATGCAGACAGACATGGAGGTGGTCTGGTTGACGGCTCGCTGCTGCCCGTCAATACTTTCCATTTAACATGAGCCTTATAATTGTGACCCCAACAGGCCATTTCAGTACAGGGCTCCAGGGAGTCCCCCAGGCCTTCCTCTTCGTATCACTGGATGGAATTAACTTTGGCTCCACTTATTTACTCTAAGAGAAGGAAGCTCTCTAAGGGCATGCTTGCTTGTGCAGGCTTGGAGGTTGCATTCTACCCAGCTCAAAACTGGGGTGATTTCGAATGTGAACATGGAGGAGACACCAGTGTTGACCACCTCATGATGGTTGTCCTAGCAGCATCTTCCCTGAAGGGTGGACTAGCTGCCGCTATTTTGGGTCAATGGAAGGAAATACTTGTCTTCAGAGATTAAAAGAAAACCCTTGGATACTAATGGAAATATGGTGACTTTTTTTATTTATGTTACGGTGTTTTCTATTTTTCCTTATATTTTTGTTTCTGGGAAGAGATAGTAGTAGGTACAAGAGATGACAAAGAAAAATTCACCTTCGAAAGGTGATTTTGTGATTTTGTATAAGCACTAGACATGTGTCCTTCTCTGTTTTATGTGTGAGCTTGTTATAGCTGAAGTTTTGCCACAGTGTCATGGTTCATTGTTCATCACACAATTCCTGACCATGGCCATATGCAAGGCATTTTGATGGATTTTTAAACGGCAACATTTGCCCTGAAGCACTAACTTATGACTTTTTCCATCTGTAGACTGGGTCCATTGTTCTGCATGATCTCTAAGATTCTGTAACTGTAAATGGGACTAAGGTGAAAAGCACCTATGAGAAATCCACATCCAAGATGCTATACCATAGGATGAGGGTTAAGTCAGAGTTTTAGGCTCCCAGACTTACCCACAGGAGTGACACACACAGTCCCAGGGCCTGCAGCTCTTCTAGATGTCCAAGCTCAGCCCCCTCTTGGAATGAAGGCAAGGTCCAGGCCTCATTGAATTTTCTGGAAGTTCCTGGTTTTCAGTTTCTTTTAATCTTTGAGTGTGGGGTTGCAGACAGGGTCCTTTTGTTAGCCAAGAGTGGGGCTGCCAGGTGGCTTTTCATCTCCACAGCACCATCTTGTATCCCCAGGAAGACTTTGATCTGTGCATCTTCCAATTTCAACACTGGCTTTGTTGACTATCACCGGGAATGTTGAATTACCTCCTTTTTTCTGAACAAAGAGTACATTCAGGTGAAGTTACTGGTCTGAAATAGAGAGCTGGTCGATCATTGTTATTCTTTAATGGCAGGAATGCTAGCATAATTACAATTATTAGAAATAGAATGCTCAATAACATATGCTGTTTATAGTAGCTATATCCCAGTTACAAGGAATGATTTTGTTTCAACCAACGATGGCATTGTGATAACAACCATGAATTGTTAGATCGGCTGCCAGACCCTGGGTACCAAACAGAAGAGGGAGAGGACGTGTGAGATGAAGCCAAAATGGGATGACAGTGTCTTCCTGGCCTCGGTCCTGTTCTCCCAGTGTCTACTGAGACTCCTTATTACTCAAGGGCATGGTCTGTCACAGGGGCAGGCATTGACAGAGTTATCCTCACCTTTCCCAAGCTGGAAGAGCCAGTGACTCATCCCCAAGTGGCTTTGGAATCTCCAGGCTCTACCTGCGTGACCTGAACCTCTCCAACATGCCCATGTAATTGATGGTGACTCTGGGGGAACAAAGACCAACTTCCATGGAAAAGCAAATCCAAAGACCAAGGAGTGGTCCTCAATGGGCTGTTTTGCTGCTTTCTCATCTAAACTTAAAACTGAAGTGTGCTGCTGCTGGAGCTCTGGTCTCCAGGCACTAGGAGAGCAAAGCACATCTGGCCCACAGGTGTCTAAGCTCAGAGAGGAGTTTCCCGACAACCCCTCTCCTCTTGATGTTTGACCAGATTGCTTACTCCAGAGAACAGTTTTAAGATCAGAGGAGACGAAATGCATTCTAGTTGATTTCAAAAGCTATGCTTCAAAGGTTCTCCCTGTATTCTCTACTACCCCCAGCATGCCTGAAGAGAAATCCACAGCAGCACCGTTGTCATGAAACCTGGTGCTCCTGGTGGCCAAGTCCTCTTGGCAAGAACGGTTCCAGCACTTAGATTGCTGCTTGCCTCTGTGCTGAAATAAGCCCCAAGAGCATGCCAAGCACATTTATCCCCACTGGACACTGGAAGTAAATCAGGCAAGGGGAGCCATTCCTGGGATGCAACCCAAGCACACAGAGCCAGCTCTAGCATGCCCTTCATCCTCGTTTGAGAAAACAATGCCAAACCCGCCTAGAGAACTTGCTTAAATCTATGGCCTCCCACCTACCCCCACCCCCAGGTATTCATTCCATTACTGGGTTGCGATTTCTCCAGGCAATTGCACTTTCCATCAGTCCCCTAATTCAATCCCATCTGCCCAACCTCCTTAAGGTTATGGGTATTTCCTTTCTGTATTATTACTTTGCTCTCTCTATGAACCAGCCCATCGTAGATCATGCTAATGGCATTATAAACTTAGGGGACAGCAAGAAAATATATGGTGCATTATATTTTTGTATTGGGCATGGTGGGTTTGAGAACGTGAGTGTAAATTTGGGGGTGGGGGGGCATTGATTGGGCTGAGAGCTGGCTTGTCTTTGGAATTGATGGGAACCGAGGTGACATGGGGAAGGAAGGGTGACCCTCCAATCACTTTTTTCCTTAGCGACCTCAGGTGCTGTGTGGCCCCAGCTCTACCCTAGAGTTTCACCTTCCCTCAATCTTGGTGTTGCAACTGGGAGAGTTAGAGCCCTCATCTTGAAAACACACCAGAGGCTGTAAATAGCCCTGAAGGCAACCTTTTTCCCTCCCAGCGCCACAACATTCTTTATGTCCTTGTTCAATTATTTAAATATGCAATGAAACCTCTGTATAATGCACCCACTGACATGCTGGATGTAGAACACTGGAAGGCATCTTTCTTGCTTTAGATTTTGGCTTTTTGTTCCTGCGCCCTGCAATTAACCATGTTATCTTTACTTTTATGTGCTTTTAAGCAGAGTCCGATATGTGCGCCAGGCTAGACAGTTGACCTGGAGCCACCTCCTGAATGCCAAGCCATTAAATATTTTCTTGCACTTCAAGCCACTGCCACTCCCCACCCTCGGTGCATTTTTACAGCTGCAGAAGGCAGCCACCAGCAAACAGCCTTCAGAGGAGTGTGGTTCTTATTGTATGCATTTATCGCCAAGTAATGTTGTTAAATGCAGGTGTTCTCTATTCGCTAAGAGCTGACCCTTTCAACTGATAGCTCAGAGAAATATCTTCCTTGTGGAGAAAAGAGCCGTGTGTTTTTGAGGAATTCTGTCTGGGGACTGGATAATCACATGTGGACCAAAAAACAAAAAGCCATAAAATATCTGATGAAAATATTGTGGTCATCATCATCATAGGCACTGAAGAAATAAATTGTGCCCCTAGTTTCTTCCTCTAGAAAATGGGAGTGATCATATCTGTTTTGCTATAAAATCAGAGAACATGGAAAAAATGTGTAAAGGTGATGCAACATGCACTGGACTAATCTTGTACCACATTAACTAGAATCATATTTGTATCTTAAAACCATAGCCAGTACAACATATCAGTTATTAAAACAGTAAAATGATTCCTTATTGGTTGGAAAATAACCACTTTCATAGGTCCACCTCCTCCACAAAGCTCCCTACACCCCAGCCCCTCCAGCACTCATTCAGTGGGTTGGTATTGAAAACCATTTTGAACTAGTTGAGAAGGTATTGTGATTCCCATTTTAGAGATAGGAAAACTGAGCTTCAAAAAGATTACATAGTGATATACGCAGGTCGTCTATTGGATTAGTAATAGAATTGGAACTATAAAACTCATCTAATCTAATCCAACCTCTTCATTTTATGGATAAGGAAACCCAGAGGGCTTAAGGGACTCTTCCAAGCCCACATGGTTAGCTGGTGGGTCTCCTATCTCAGAGCACACGAGATGTGCAGCTCTAGGCTGTCACCTCCCAAAAAAGGGGATTACTCTTAGGGAAGCAGTGGACTGAACTGGGACCTCACCACCTGTCTCCTTGTGTTCAGGGCACTGGAGCTGTTTAAATTAGTCAGATTCAAGGTAAGAATGGAAGCCTAGAAGGGTGGAGTGAGTTAGACAGTGGGAGCTGACGAGATAACTATGGAAAAGTGTACAGAGGCAGGAACAGGGGAGATGGGCCCTTAGGGAATGAGGTAGGAAAAGGAAGTCAATGAGGGGCAAAGTGCAGGCTGAGCTAGGATAAATGATAGAAAAGGACAAGCTTCTGTTGAGTGCTTGCTCACTCTGTGCCAGACACTTTGTGCATGTCTGTTCACAGAGTCTCCGAAAACGGTCCTTTGGAGGAGGAAATTTTGATCTCCATTTGATACTAAAGCAAAGCAACGATTAGAGCACTTTTCAAGACCATGGAACTAAAATAAGAAAGATAGACTGATACTCATTATTCTGGGATTCCCCAGTCCAGGGAGGGGAATCTTTCCAGTTGAGGAATCTCAAAGGTGGGACAAAGCTCTGGGTGGCATGAGCCCCTGGACCATGACAGAACTGCTCTGAAACAGGTCCTCAGACAGAGTGGTGGAGAAACATGGAAGTTTCTCTGGAATTTCCCAGGGGTATCAGATTTATAGATGGTTTTATACCTGGAATCTCAGGATGAGTCAGGTCAGAATCTGGGAAGATGGGGCGAGAGGAAGGGGCAGGGTGGTGGAAATAGTCTCTTCATGCCTTGTTACCTAGGGAAAAATGCCATTTCACATTTCACATTTCACTTAGGAGGGACACTGGGGTCAATCAGCAGTGCCATCAGAGAAAAATGTGCCCAGCCCAGCTCTGGGCCTCTCCAATTATTATTAATGAACTTGTTCTCAGAACCGCCAACCTTTTTATATGCAAACTAGGCTTTTATGGGGCAACTGGCAATCAGGACTCATTAGAGAACTCATAATAAGCCTCAGTGAGGATCCTAGAAGAGAAGTGAGAGAGGCTTGTGCTTCTGCCCATATCCTGGCCTAGGATCAATCCAACCCCCAGGGAAGTTTCCAGCCCATCTTAAGAAGATCCTGCAGTTTCCCAGTCCTGCTGGTCTCTGCCTGGCTGCCCTACCCTAATGTGGTACTGCCCACTAGTAGGAATTTTGCCTCTTCTGTTAAAGGAAGAAAAAGATGACAACTTATCAGGTTGGCATCTGTGTAGTTCAGTTATCCACACATTTGCTGACACTGAGCCATTATTTCTCCTCTGTGCCTCAGTTTCTCCTTTGTGAAGTGGAAGAGGTCCATTAGGTTGGTTCAGAGGACTCAGACTGCAAATTCCCTCTTGGCATGAACATTTTGATGTGGGAGGTGGAGGCAAGAGATATCAGCCATTCTTGGCTCTTACCCCAAACCCATAGTTACAGCTCCCTTATATGGGTGTAGCAGGAGAGAAGTTCAGACATACTCATGCTTTAGGAGGCAGGAAGACTGTCAAAGACCTCAGGTAGAGTGATGGGTAGAGTCACGATAGGTGGCCTGGATACTTTGGCTCACAGCTCACCGCTTTTCAGAGATCTCCTTTCCCTGATCCTCCAACACCACTCACTTCCTTCCCACTCCAGCCCTGAATTTCTTTACACAAATCATGCCTCTCCTCTCATCTACTTATCTCCACATTCTCATTGTGCTATAGCAGGGAGGCTGTGGTGTCAGTCAAGGCAGGGGAAGAGGATGCAGCTGCTAAGACTTCCTCCCTGTGGATGCCACAAGGTCTCCAAGCAGGGTTAGGGCTGAGGCTGCGGTGTTTGTCAATGGCCCTTTCTCTCCTCCTGATGGCCTTCCTCCATGCTCGTCTTTCAACTGCTTCTCTGGATAAGGGTGTGACCATTCTGGAGGAGAGGTGGAGGGGTTAGTTTAATGGAATGGGCACTGTCCCTAAGCGAAGCTCCGCTCCTGTCCCATGCGTGGACATTGCTCCAGCTCCCTCCCTTTCTCTTGGCTTCCATTCTATCTCCTTCTGTCTCTATCTTTCTCCCTTTTCTGTTTCCATTTCCCCTACCTCCTTTTGCCTCCTCTGCTCTTGTCAGATGATCAGGAAGGACAGAAAGAATGACCACCCCAAATCATGCAGTCATGACTGGTTAGAGCTTGAAGTTCCACCCACATTCACAGATAGGGAGGTTGAGACTCAAAGTGGAGTGTGATGTGCTCGGGGATCTCTAGCTGTTCAGAAACCTAGGGCTCAAGTCTGGTTCTCACTAAGCTTTCTATGGTAGTGGGATCCATTTGGCTCACATTTGCTTGAGGGAGAGAGATGGGGGATTTAGGCAGGACAGTTGCCAAGTGCCTGATTGCTTGGGATGCTTCCCATCTGCATTATCTCATGGCTACCTTTCTGATTTACTCTGCTGGAGATGATTGCTGGGATTAGGGTTGAGCAGCTTCGCCAAGAGTCACCTATGAGCACTGATAATGCATCCTCAGGAACGATGTGCAAGCCATGCTCTTGCTTAGCCTTCCAGAAACCATGTTTTAGCATGCCCTCTCCCTAGAGGGAGGGATCCCTATCTATGCAGACAGTGGGACCTACCTGGCACAGGAATCCCCAGACCTTGCTTGGTCTTGAGAATTCAGAAGCACACCAGCTTCACCTCCAAATGGGCAGAGCACAAACACCCTTTACTCTAACCCATTTTCTCCCCAGCCTTCCCTAAGCAGTGATTTATTCCCTCCATCTCCAAAGGTCCTCTGGTCCGCACTTAGATCCAGGGATAAGATGTCCATTTTCAGCACATAGAAGGAGCTCACTGTGTTATCTACTCTGAGGTCAGGCCATCCCCAGAGCTCAGTCAGAAGTTTCTGTATCAGGAAGGTCCCTCAGCACAACCCAGAACATCCCCCAAATTCCAGACCCAGCCCACAAATTGAAGGCCCTCTGGGCCCCTCCACTGTGGTCTAGACTCACATTCAGAGCTGCAGCCCATGGCTCTGTCTCACCATGGACCTTCTCACTGGGCCCAACTGTCTTAACCCTTTGCAATTGGCAATTGAGGCAAAGAGATGCTCAGTCCACAGTGGGGCACCTGACGAACAGGGTCTGTCTATGTGGAGAGTAGGAGGGAATGCCGGGAGGAAGCCATACGTTATAAAAAGAAAAGTACAAACAAGGACTATCTGAGAATCTGGAGTGCATAGGGGAAGGCATTGAAGTCGGAACCTGAAGAGGGTGAGGGAACATCCTCAGTGAGGAATGGCTTTCGGATGGGGACTCTCGAGATCTGGGATTTCTCCACCCCCTTCCTTCACCAGCAGTGACTGGTGTAGGCAAGAAAGCCTAGCACCTAAGAGAGACGCGGGCTTGTGCATCTGCGATGCATCCTTGGAAGGGTGGGGCAGGGCGAACCTCTGAGTTGGACCTGGAGAGGCTCCCTGCACTTTGGGCTCCCCTGTACCCCAACCTGACCCACGCTCTCTGTCCCCAGGACTGCCCCCAGCTGCTGCGAGTGGACAAGATCCTGGTGCCCGTGGAAGTGATCAAGCCCATCACTCTCAAGGCCAAGAACCTCCCCCAGCCCCAGTCGGGGCAGCGCGGGTACGAATGCATCCTCAACATCCAGGGCAGTGAGCAGAGGGTGCCGGCCTTGCGTTTCAACAGCTCCAGCGTGCAGTGCCAGAACACCTCCGTGAGTCCACCCCCATCCCATCCCGCCCACCTCCTGGTGGCCCGGGCCCCACCCCCAACCCCTCCTGCTTCTTCTCCTAGAGCCACATCAGCTCAGATCTGCCAGACTTTCCAAGACACCCATAAAACTGTTCGGCTCCCTACCTGTTTCCCCAACCTTGCTTACCCACCCCAGTCCCTTAATCCCCATGTCCGCAGGGTGCTGGGTACTGAGTTTTGGGCCACAATTGTAGCTGTGTTGTGGTAATGACGGTCTTCCCAAAACAGAGGCTGTAGTGAAAGGGGCTTGTGGACACAGCCATGGGGCCATTGAGCTCTGTTTGTGGGCAAATGTGTTTGTAGGAAGGCCGTTTACCTTCCTAAGAGAATCTCTGGAAGCCCTAAGCCTGTGTTCCTACCAGGTCTGACCTGAATGCCCCATATGAGCCTGCAAAGGCCCATTGCCTTCAAAAAGACAGAAAGCCAGCTTCAAGAAAGGTGGCTTCCCAAGACAGACCAAGAATCAGCAAAAAGGGAACCATTAAACAAGAGGGACTGGCAGGAGTGTGCTAGTTAGATCAGCGTGAACCCTGCCCAGTTTCTAGAATGGCTCCATTAAATCCATGCACTACTAATGATGAGTTGGCAGCTGACTTCCTTATTCAGGTATAACCACATGGTATACACCCTAACTATATATCCCCTCTCCTGCTTGTCTCGCTCCTTTCCTTCTCTTGTTTCATTCCTATCTACCAGCCTGGTCTCTTTCATTCTCTTTATGGGTGTATGTATGTGCACCGAGATGTCCAGAGACAAACCTTAGACTATGTTTGTCCTAACATTCTCAAGCTATGAGAAACCTTTAAGTTTTTCTTCACTGTCCAAGAGAGGAAAATAGAGGCCCAGAAACAGAGTAGATGTAGGTTTGTGGGTCTGAAGCTTGTACGATTTCAAAGACCCTCTTTAAGATAATGAATGAAATATAATAAATACAAAATTAGATGCATGGATGGGTCTTGGACGTAGCCGTGCAGAGAAGCACTGAGCCCTGAAGCGGAAGCTCTGTTCACTTTGGGGCAGCCTGCTTCAGCCCAGAAGGTAAGCGTCTTTATCAGGGTCACACAGGCAGTCAGTGGCAGGGCTGGGGCCAGCTTTCGGGTCTCCTCCTGTGTCACACTGCCTCCCATTTGTCCATCTGTAGCCCCCGGGTATTTATATGCTATGACTGTATTTGGGCATATGGTATAGGATGAGGAGGGTCCTAGACAAAGGGCTCTCTGGAAGCTCCCTTTCTTCTTACAGGAAGCAGGTAAGGGTTAAAGGGAGCTAAAAGGGGGCCAAGCACGTGCCCAAGGCTGCTTAGCATGGCACGGATTGAATTGGGAATTGATCTGAAAACCTTCACGACTCCATATGTACATCTCCCTCACCCCACTCCTCTGGCTTCCAAGCTTTTTTTTTTTCCTTCGGTGTTCCAGATTGAACTTGTAAGCAAAAGGGATATTAAACACTTCATACTCCCTCATAAATCCTGAAACCCAGCAGACTGGTCCCAAGAGTTTGGCTAACATTATTCCCCCCAAAGAAAGAACGTCCATGTGAGAACTGGGGTCCCACATCTGTGTCATTAAAGGCATGTAAGGATTTCAGACCAAGGAGAAAAGTCCCGTTTCCTTGGAGACACTGCCCCAGGGTTCCGGCCCCACGAGGAGGGAGAATGCCCAGCCTCGCTGGTGTCTGAGCCCTCAGGTCCCTGAGAGAAGTACACAGTCTCCACAGGTCTGGTCCGCAGGGCCCCCGGGCTTTGGCTGACTCCGATAAATAGATGAAAGTGCCCCAAATAATCACATGAGTTCATCTTGTAACCCCCTTGATCAGAACTCTGTCTGCACCTCGGGAACTAACTTGCATGTTCAAGGAGCTGGTTTGGACCTGCAGCCAGTCTATTTACTGCCAGAATTGGAAGCAGATTGTGTTTAAATGTCCTCAGTGTGTCCCAAGCTAGAGCGCTGCCTGAGTGAACGAGCCCTATAACCACCACAGAGAACTGCTCCAATGGTGGAACAAAAAATGAGCCTCCTGGTGCAAAGAGCACACACTGAACCCAACAGAGCCAGGCAGGCAAGGGTGAGGCAGGAGAGAGCCAGGTCTCCTCCCTCCATGGTGTCCACACCGTACCTGCTGCTGGTTCCCTCATTGGTGCCCACGGGGAGAGAAAGGGCACCACTCCAGCCTGGATGTCTCTCTGATGTTGAATTCTTGGATTTTGAGAAATCACTTGGGAATTTCACATCTGGAAGCCTGGTGTCCCATGTACCCAATAGTCAAATCTGCTTCTAGCCCACCTGGGCCTCAGTCCATCTCAAACCCTCATCAGGGGTGAAAGGTGGCACTGCCCAATCAGCTGGCCTCCTGAGTGTGTGAACCTAGATCCTTCCAGATCTCCTTCCCAGGATGGTGAAAAGCTGTGGTGTAAACACGTGGCACTGGGGCCAGGACCTGCAGCCTAATGGACTGCATGGAGAGGACATTGCCTTTATGTTCCCAGCTCATCTTCTAACCTTTGCCTTCAGGCGTTGAGGATGGCTCATTCTAAATCCACCACTCCCCCACTACACTTGAGAAAGGGTCTCCCGGAGTTAGGGATGGGGCCTATGGCCTCTTCATCCACCATGGAACCTTCTGGGTGCTCCCAAAGCAACTCAGCAGATTTTGCCTTCATGACCTCTTTATTTCCTCAACATCCCTAGTGACAACAGTGATGGTGGTTGTTCTACCATTTTGAAGTCTGAGAACTGAGGCAACAGGAGGGGTACCCCGTAAGCAGTAGATTCCAGAAGGAGTCTCCCCTAACCAGCAGGAACTGCTGGAATCACCAATGAAGACAGCCATACAGTACAGGAGGGCTTAGCCTTGACTTTTCTAGAAGCCTTTTAATGGGTACAGTGGAATCCTAGTTTAAGTACTGATCTGGGCCAAGATGCTCCTTGCCATTATGTGATTTCCTTAAAGATTCTTTGGGAGCATTGTTTTAGTCTGTAAGCTGCTGGAATGCAATATACCAGAAATGGAACAACTTTTAAAAAGGGAACTTATTAAGTTGCAAGTTTACAGTTCTAAGGCCATGAAAATGTCCAAATTAAGGTACCAACAAGAGGTTACCTTCACTTAAGAAAGGCTGATGCCATCCGGAACAGCTCTGTCAGCTGGGAAGGCATGTGGTTGGCATCTGCTGGGGGTTTTGGGTTCTGGTCATCTCTCTCAGCTGGGAAGGCACATGGTGATGTCTGCTGACTTTCTCTCCTCATTTTCACAAGACTTCCCTGGGGGTGCCTTCCTTCAGCATCTCCAAAGGTCTCTGGCTTTGTGGACTCTGTTGGTGCTAAAGCTTTTTTGCGAAATGATTCCCTCTTACAGGGCTCCAGTAAGCAACCCCACCTTGAATGGGTGGAGACACATGTCCATGGAAACATCTAATCAAAAGTTACCAACCATGTTAAAAAAAAAAAAAAGTTACCACCCACAATTGGGTGGGTCACATCTCCATGGAAACGATCAGAAAGATCCCACCCAGCAATTGAATGCAGATTAAAGGATATGGCTTTTCTGGGGTACATAATACAATAGTTTCAAACCAGCACAGCCGTCATCAGAGGCAAACCTCTCCTACCACAGTTATAGAAAACAACATGCCATCTGGGCAGGAATGGACGTGAGAGAGTGTCCTTTTTAATCCTATTACAGAGATGGATACTGAGGCCCAGAGAGGGCAAGTGACCATCCCCAGGTCACACAAGAAGTAAGTAGCAAATGCAGAACCACACCTTCCAATCAAAGGTCAGGCAAAAGTAGCAACTGAGTACTTTACAACCCAACTCTGGTCTTATCTCTGGGAACAAGGTCTGGTCACTCGGATAGAACTGTACAGAAGTAGAGTTACTGTTGTTTGCTTTCCGAAATCCCTGAGTTCCCTGGAATGGGGGGAAGGAGGGCAGAAGGATACTAACAGAAAACCCCCTGGGCTTATGGTGGCAGAAGGAGATTGGACAGTGAGGTGTCAGGAGAGCAGAGAAGGGAAGGGGGAACTGGGAAAACTCAGTGTGAGCATGGCCACTGGGAACGGGTTCTGGGCCAGTCTCAGCAGCCCAGCGAAACAGGGCAGGTTCACAGGCTGGAACAGGGGAGAAGGAGCAACTGTGGGTGTTAAGCCCATTTTAGACCCAGAATCCAGGGAAATATCAAGCGCTGCTAGTAACAGTGCTGGGCACCCACCTCCTGGCTGCTGGCCATCAGGCAGGTGTGGTTGCAAAGGGCACCTGGTTGGCCAGGGCACTGCCCCTGAGGCCTGTGCTTCGCATCCAGATTCCACTCACCCACAGGGACCTCACACTTGCCCTTGATGCCTCAATTTACCAAGTGCAAAATGGGGATTGAGAGAGAGGTGGAAAGATAACTTGTCCCCCTTCCTATTTTACTGGAACACATCTGAAAATGCCTCTGCCACACCTTCTGTGGTCCTACAGATGGACACTGAGCAAAAGGCAGCTTCTTGCATAGTGTTCTGTGCTGTTTTTCTGATTCGTTCTCCCAAATGCTAGAACCTTTTGGCAAACTATCTCAGAGCTCAGGACAAAGGAACAGTTGGAGGAAAGAATGCAGGAATAACACATAGATTTTTTCCTTTTCTTTAGAAGAAAGAGAAACTGAGGTTCCCACTTTCCCAGGATAATGGATAAAATCATCCATTAGCCCAACCATGGTGTGCCCAGCCTTGATTGAGACACTTAACCTCCTGGCCTCCTGGAGCTGGCTAACAGGTCCTCCCCCAGCTCTGGGCTTTGTGTAGATTAACTGCCCTCTGATTACAGAGAGCTATATAAATGCTAAGTGGAGCAGAGGTGTGGGGGAGTATGGGGGATGGGAACCCGTGGTCCAGGCTCCTCCGCCTTCTGGAGACGCAGAGAGGCCCCAGCCCGCACCCTCCGTGCATGCGGGAGGCAGGTCATCCACAGGTGAGCTTCATCTAGGAATGAAGTGACTTTCCTGGAGACCAAGGCTGGTGACAGGGAGTTCCTGGGGTGGATGATTTCCATTAACGTTTCATGGTCGTGATCCCAAGCAGGGAGGAAAGAAAGCAATGCCCAGCATATTTGATCCTCAAAACCTTTTATTTTTCAATTTTTTCAGAAAGAAAATGCATGCACACACATGCACACATCAAACACATAAGCGTTCTCACATGCATGCCTCCCCCAGATGGACAAAGTGTCTGGCACATAAGCACTCAATAAATGGCTGCTATTATTAGTCCACATAAACACATATATTTTTGCATAGCATCCCTAAGTATATACACGTAGATTAAAAGACAATAATATTTGAGTGCTTACACTATATGACAGCGCTGTGCTCATTAGCTCAGATCCTCACAACCATCCTATGAGACATGTTCTGTTTTTAATCCCCACTTCACAGATGGGAAAACTTAGATTTAGATCATTTGCTGGCGTTCACGGAGGTAGTAGCTGGCAGAGCCACTTCGTGGTAGTGTGTGTGTGTGTGTGTGTGTGTGTGTGTGTGCAGACACACAGGCATATATGAACACACAGATAATACAGACGTGTGTGCTAACCCCTTCGTAGATCAGCATGTATTTGACACATTTGTGCACGCATGCGCGCGCACACACACACACACACACACACACACACACACACACACACACACGACATGCAGAGTCTCTTGGCTTCGCCTCTGGGGGATTCATGTCCTGACCGGTAGGACTAGGAGGTTCTGTTGCTCTTTGGCCCCCACATGCCCCTGGTCACCACCTGCTGCTTCTGCTTTAGGCCCAGGACAGACAGAGGCCTGAGAGACAGAAGGCAGGCTCCACCACCAGCGCCATCGCCGGGGGGCAGGTGACAGATAATCGGATAGTGCTCAGCCATGCTGGAACAACCAAACCTGCCCAGAGCCCTGAAGCCGGCCCTGACTTCCTCGCCCCTCACTGATGCCTTGGAAGAGGGAGATGCAAAGGGGCTTGGCTGGAGGAGGAAGTGGGAAGGGAGGTCTGGAAAAGTGTTTCTCTCTCTCCCCATCTGTTATAGAAGGGAGGGCACCCCTCTCCTACCTGCCTCTCTCCCAAGGTGGTCCCGCTACCAAGCTGCTTCTAGCAGACTGCTGGGAGCAGGGGTTCTCTGCCTTTAGCCAGCACCAGAATCACAGAGTAGCTCATTAGGCATGCAGACCCGTGCGCCTTCCCTCCAGAGTCTGCTTCAGCGGGTCTGCAGGCCTGGAATCTGCATGTCTGCAAGCCCCCTAGGTGATTCTGATGAAAGTGTTCCCTAAACCACTCTAAGAACCACCAATCTAGAGAGAAAGTGGTTTTGTGAGAAAACCCACAGCGATTTGGGATGACCCAACTTGATCTCCGGGGAGGTGATTGCAAGATGGACACCACAGAGCTCCAGATAGTTTATGAGTGGCGAGTTGAGTTATCCGACGATCAAAGTCTCCTCTGTAGCTCCTGCAGGACCAGGGAGCTTTGCTTTTTAATGCACCTTCATCCCCGATGCTGACCCTGGTGGTATCAGTCAAGAAAGACTCGATAAAAATATGGATGGATGGCTCAGTGCAAACCATCCCCATTGTGGGAATAACACTGAACGTGGCTCTGTAGCTTGGCCAGGCTGCTCCAGGGAGTTAACCATTCTGGAGCACTAGAGAAGGCCTGGGGATCTGTATTTTAATCAAGCTCTTTAAGTGGATCTGAAGACATCTGAATGCTCATCCTATTGTGTTGCTGTACAAGGGCAATGCAATGGCATATTCACACTGGAACGCATTCTGTAACTCAGGAAATTAGGGAGATTTCCTGGATTTGAGGAGTATAATCTCTCCTTTAGGCGCCCTAACAATAGGCTCCAGACCTATTCCTGCCCAGAAACAGATGTGGACCTAGAGTGCCCAGAGACTCTCCCCAGGCTATGCATTTCCGAGGTTCTGGGGCTGACCTCCCACTCAGAGTAGGGGCTGCTCTGGCTGGGAGGGGGACATCAGCTGCCTCCCATAGTATCCATCAGCCCCCCGCCCCCCCATAGCCCAGCCCCTCCCCCATATAGCCCATCCCCTCCCCCACCCCACATAGCCCAGACCCTCCAAATTTTAACTCAATGTTAAAAAGGGCCAGTTAGTGCTGCAAACGTAGCTTCAAGCCATACCCCCTGGACTAACATCTCCCAACAAATTGCCAAGCTTTGGCCCCTCCCTTTCCGAAAATCTGTCTCTAATCCATTCCTCCATCCCACCCCTAGTGGTGAGAAGAGTCTGGTGGGCTAATGAGAAAATCAGCAGGGATTGGAAGTGCTGCCCAGGGCAGGCCCTGAGTTTCCTTTGCCTACTGCTCTGGGGCACTGAGAAATGTCTTCTGTCAGAAGGCAGATGACTGACTGGCAAGCCTGAGGACCACCATGACTGCAGATCCCAAGAAGTCGCAACACCTCTGCCCCTTACCACACCCCCAAACCAGCAACCCTCACTTCTTAGCGCCACAGCCTCCAGGCTCAGACCTAGCCAAGCAGACACTGGGCTCCTGAGGAAAGCCAGGCAGAGCAAGACCTAGAGGGAACCCCGGGCAGGGCCTAAAGGCAGCTGCCCCACAGGCATTGGCCCAGGAGAACAGCTGGGGGCCTGGGCTCCTGCTTTGGCCCAGAATTCCTCCTTTGCCCTCTAGGATCAGGGTTTTACCCCTCACCTCTAAGCCCCCATCTATTCCTCTTCTCTCTTAAACCCCCAACCTCTCAGCCCCTTCATTTCCGACCCTCTGCAACCACTACCCCTGGCTAGGTATTTATAATTCCTCTGTAGATCTTTGGTAAGGCAGCTGCCTAGCCTGATATTTCATAGAAATTAGAGTTCCCAAATCTAATTGACGGCCTGACAGGGTCTGAATGGCCAGGTTTCCCTGGGCTCCTGCTGCAGCTAAACTCCCTGAATGAAGCTCAGGCTGGGTGGGAGCTAGTCTCCGGTCTGCAGCCTCAGGACTGACCAGGAAAGGTGAGCAACAAGCCTGTTCACTCCACCTCTTGACCCAACATTCCGAATGCGGTGTTACTTTGGCCTGCACCCATCCCCTGCTTTACCTTCCTGAACTTCTGTGGTTTCCTGGTCTGTGCTTCCTGTCCTCCCCATGCACACCTGTCCCTGTGTACGCATGTGAACATGCATTCACACACACACACACACACACACACTCATACACACAGAGTCTTAGCCAGTCCTTAGCCCCATATCATCCCGAGCATCAGGCTTTCCCTAGAAACCTCTGAGACCGGCTTCCCCTCCCTGCCCCCCATTGCAGTATTCCTACGAAGGGATGGAGATCAACAACCTGCCCGTGGAGCTGACGGTCGTGTGGAATGGACACTTCAACATTGACAACCCAGCTCAGAATAAAGGTATGGAGGACCTGCCAGCCCCTGGTGGGAAGGAAGACACGAACAGCTCCATCCTCTCTGGAAGATGCCATTCAGTCCCCCAGTTCTTAATGGCTGCCCGTCCATTTCTGGCACTGAGTCCTCCTGCACGGTCTCCTCACCATCCACCATCCTCTCACTTCTTGGGCTTGGGCTAGCCATGGGCTGTTGGCTTCTGGCAGGAGAGCAGAATAAGGGGGATTGCTGAGCGTGGATGCAGACTCGTGGCCTCCCAGTGAAGTTCTTCTTCTCAACCTGTAGCTCGATTCTGGTCTTCTTTGCATCAGATTGGCTAGAGAGACAAAGCTGCCCCTGCGTCCCATTAGCCGAGGCTGGGACCACCGTGCTCCTTGCCCTACAGTCTGCAGCCACACTCCCCTGCCCCTCCCACCACCCACCCCAAAGCCTCTCTCACCCTTTGCCCGCAGTTCACCTTTACAAGTGTGGAGCCATGCGCGAGAGCTGCGGGCTGTGCCTCAAGGCAGACCCAGACTTCGAATGCGGCTGGTGCCAGGGCCAGGGCCAGTGCACCCTGCGCCAGCACTGCCCGGCCCATGAGAGCCAGTGGCTGGAGCTTTCGGGCACAAACAGCAAGTGTACCAACCCCCGCATCACAGAGGTAAGCCGGGCAGGGCACCTGCCCAGCCAGGAGGACCTGCCCCGCACGCCTGATCCATGCCCTGCTCCCTGGGCCGGGCCCTGAAAACCAGGCTGGGGATCATGGGGTCAGTCTTCCCAGGAATCTGCAGGTGGACCAGATGCTTAGGCTGGTACGGCGGCACCCTTGTTTTCCTTCACTGCTTCACCTGATACCATGGGTTTGGTTCAGAGAGCCCTTCCTTATCAAGGAAGGTTAAAAAAAACTAGAGGGGGGCGGGCCGCGGTGGCTCAGCGGGCAAGAGTGCTTGCCTGCTATGCCGGAGGACCTCGGTTCGATTCCCGGCCCCAGCCCATGTAAAAAACAAACAAACAAACAAAATATAATAAAAAAAAAAACAAGATGTTTTCCTTCCTTTCCTCCCTCTCTCTTTAAAAAAAAAAAAAAAAACTAGAGGGGCTCAAGGGGTCTGTGCTGGGCAGGAAAGGACTCCAAGTTCCAGCCACCCCCTCCCTTCTTGTCCCAGAGGGTCAGTGGCTAAGTTGTGATGCTCTACCAGTGGCAGCCTCTCCAAGCAGGCAGTCAATGAGCAGAGGCTGGATGGGTTCCAAGGGGCTGAACCAGTCCTGGGAGCCTGTCATCTGCACGGGTAGGTGGAGAAGGTCGACATAGAGAGGCCTCAGTACTCACTTGATGGAAGACATAAGATGGCAGAGACGGATCTGGAGCACAAGCCAGGAGTGCTGAGGAGGCACAGGCCATGGGGGAGAGACCCAGTGAGGAGCAGGACAAGAGTATCTTAGGCACAGAAAACAGGGTTTGCATCCCTACTCCACCATCTAATTGCTGGGTAACTCAGGACTACTTAATCAACATCTCTGTGCCTCAGCCTCTTCACTGTGCAGCGGGACCAGGTGTCCATCTCACAGGGAAATTAAAAGGATTGTATGAGATAATACATATGAAGCCCTGAGCCCCAGGCCCGGCCACAGAAATCTCATGGCCCTCCTCCTCCTCATTCATCGTCATCATTGTTAAAACCATGGCTGTGCATAACTAAGTCAAGGAAATCACTGCACTTCGAGTTTACTTAGTAGCCCCTTCTCTTCACCCCATCTCCCCACTCCCCAATCCTGGCAAACCGGCCACCTGAGGTTATACCCCCTTCTGCCGTGGCTGGAGTTCCTTGCTCCCCTCTTAAAATCCCTGCATGTTTCTCAACAATGGGGCCACGTCTTACATCTGTGCCTCCAGCACATGCTGGTGCCCTCTGCCACTGAAGATGCTGATGATAAGAATGATGCGGAGGGGAAATAGGAGAAAGAAGTGATAGACGGATGCTCAGACTCATCCTCTGTGAATAGTGAGGATCAATTGTGTACCAGCTTTGTGCAAAGCTTCACAGATGTCCATATTGTCCGATAGTATAACAATGGCATTCATGATAATAGATGACAGAGTTGTGTGGTACTTTACAGCTTGCAAAATAACTTCCCATCCCTCACCTCTTTGGTCCTCACAAGGTTGGGTTGCTGTCTACCCTTCCACAGATACAAAGACCAGCCCTCAGAGAGGCTTGTTGGCTCTAAGGAAAGTGTTGAGTGTGTCCTGAACTCCAAGGGCTCTGGGTTCCTGGATCAGTGTTCTCCTCCTGTGCTGTAGAAAACACCCATATACTCCCATAGTCCCCTGCTCACTAATTGTGCATGCACACCGGGGGTGCCTGGGAAGCTGGAAGGATCTTGACGTGTGTGTGGACGGTCTCCAGCCTGCAAAGCTGCCCCTCGGCTCTGGATGCGGCCCCATAGTTTAGCTCCTTCTTCCTCCACATTCCTGATTTTCCAGGCATGGGGAGTGTCCCTCAGTCCCCTTGATGGGAAGGAGCCTAAACAGAGGTTCCCAAACCGGGAGGAAATACCTGCATGTCTAACCTACGGAATTATCTTGAGAAGGTGGGGAGGTGGACACCCCATCTCCCCACCGCCCTTGCTCCCACCCCTCTCCTCCTTCCCACCAACAGCCACACGCACCTCCGTGGGGTCCTTCCCAGGGCCCGAGACAAGAAACCACTGCCCAGGGCTTCTGTGCATGGCCGCTAACGGTGTGTCTGGCACAAGCCATGGGACTTACTTTCCTCTTGGCCTGGGTCCAAGAAAATCACAGGGAGGAGATGACAAATTGAACAAATCTCCCAGAGATGGAGGCTATTTATTGGCTCCAAACTGGCACCGGTCCCCCTAGGGGATCTAGGGAAACAAGGACTGGGCCAGAGATAAAACTCCTTTTTCAGGATGACAAGACAGGGCTGGAATATCATGCCGCTGCAGGCAGCTCAGGGACAGTCACACTTTGGGGACTGTTTGGGCTGGCACTTGGGGAAAAACGTACACTTCTCCCCTATCTCCTACCCCGACCCCGCTCTGTCACACACAGATTGGCCTGCGCTTCTGAGGCACTTATTTTCTCTACTGCAGCGGGAACACACCCATGCACACCCCTACCGCTGTGCACGCATATCCACTCACAAATGCATGTGCCCACACCAGGATGTGTAAGAGGCAGGGAATATCTTGCCTTTCGAGAGGAAACAACCTCACCCTGCAAAGCTTGAGTGCAGCCCAGCCTATTTCCTTTCCCTTTTGCATCTTTCAACCAACCATCATTCCAGGATGGAACCCCCCAGTAGTGACCCCTGTGGGTGGGGGAAGTAGGAAATGTTGGAAAGGGCTCAGAGGCAGTTATATCTGGGCTCCTCCAATTCTGATCCCACTGACAATTGGCCAAGACAGCGGTGCCGGTGCTCAGAGGGAAACGGGAGCTGTGCCCTTCTTCTCTGGCCTATAAAATGCCAGGAGGTACTGCACAGAATGTGTCCTGCCACTCACTTTACTACTGGGGGGAGGGGTGTCATCATTAGAATGGCTTAACTGTACAGAGCTCCTCACTCAAAGCAGGGCCCTTGGTTGTTGTATCTTAACATCATGGGTTTTCATCTCAGTGACTTTTTAGGCTAGAAAACCTGTTATTATGATCCCTGTATGAGGTTAGTGTCTAAATTAAACCCATCTCCAGTAGAGACCAAACCAAACAATAAAGTCAACAGGGCTGTGACAAAATGCTTTTGAAACTCCAGGAAGGTGCTTGAATTGCTGTGCGTTTCAATACACTAACAGCACAAGAAATAAATATGATGTCGCTGGAGGGCCCAGAAGGAGAAGCAAGTCATGATCCTGCCTTCAGAGACTCAGGATCTGACAGGGAGGGAATTGTAATGGGGAATGAAGTGTCAGACACAAGTCACTGTTACTGTGAGAGTAGCACAAAGAAAGTGCCTTGAAACTTCAGTGGTGAGAGAGAAAGAATGTCTGGTCATAGAAATGTGATGTTTGAGAAGGATTTTGAAAGATGGGAAGGATTTCTATAGGTGTGCAGGGCTGTGGGTTGGCACATAGGTTTCTCTTTTGCCTTGAGAAGGAGACTTTAAGCAAATGCTGGAAGGCCTTCACCCAGTTTTCGACTCACTTCCCAGGAACGTTGCAGATCATGTTCCATTCCCTCATCTCTCCTTCTATGAAATGGGAAGATGAGCCAGGGGCTTTGCACCCTGCCCCTAAACCATGCACAAACATGAAGACTGCTTCACCAAAAACTCCTACCCATTGACAGTCCATGGTGTACGTGGACCCACCGCAGGGCTCTGGGCGCCGATGGAGAAGAGCCTGATGGCCTCTTCTCGCCCCATCAGCAAGCGGGTGCCTGCTGCATCTCGGTGCCTGTCAAACCTTCTCACTTCCTCCCTCCAGATAATCCCTGTGACAGGTCCCCGGGAAGGAGGCACCAAGGTCACCATCCGAGGGGAGAACCTGGGCCTGGAATTCCGGGACATCGCCTCCCACGTCAAGGTGGCCGGCGTGGAGTGCAGCCCCCTGGTGGATGGCTACATCCCTGCGGAACAGTAAGTGGAAGCCACCTGAGATGGGGGTGGGACAGGGCAGAGGGAAGAGAAGTCACCCGGCTGGTCTCAGAGCTTGCAGAAAGGGAAGACGAACCTCACACAGGAGAGTATGTGTGGAAGACCCCCCAGAGCCCCCCAACCCCTGAACTAGCCAGCTGTCATATTTATATTGGAAGAGGTGCAGGTAAGGAAGGGGAAAGGGCTAAAAGAGAAGAGAAGAGAGATGATTACCTTCTTGGGGCAGGGAGGAGTTTGGGGGGGTGGGGGTGGTAGACCACAAAGCAAAATTTGAATCTGCAAAAGAAGTCTGAGTTCAACTCTTTACTCCATTTCCTCTCCTGTCCCTAACTCCCCACTCACGTTCCACCCCATCCCATCCCCAACCCCACCACACAAGAAGCTGATTCTGCACGATCCTGAACAGGGCCTGAAAATGAAACTGCACGCCCAGTCTCAGGCCTGGGGGCACTTTGGACTGTTCTGCTCTTCGCAAAGCCTGTTGGTGCACTGGGTGGGTCATTCGACTAGTGACCCTGGTCTCTGACTCACCAGGCAGAGGAGGTTCATGAGTCATGTACAGCGTTATAAATAAGTAAACATAATTTTCCAGCCCAGCAAACAAAGCCATGAAATGTTTACCAGCACAATAGAATCTATATTCTATGCCATTTTTGGTGCCCCCCTCGGAGGGAAACCTTGTCCACTGTCCTGTGTGCATAGGTTATTGTAATCTTTGCAAGGCTTCCCCGGGTAGGCCAGTGCACTTTACATTTCTGCTGGCTGGGTTTTGCCTGGATTTAGTGATTTTGAACCATCAATTGTGCCATCTCAAATACTCCTGATTTCCATCAGCGTTTTCCTAAACCTAGAGGACAAGATACAAGGCTGGACTGAGTCTTAATAGGACTCACCTTCCTGGTCCATCATCACTATTCACCCAGAGTTTTCCTGGTGCTTCTTTAACTTTCCAGGTCCTTTTTAGAATAAGGCCAAAGTAGCCACTGCCAACATATCAGGATTTGGAAAATTTTAAAGTACCCCACTCTGGATCTATATAGCCTGACACCACACATATTATTATAAAGCCACAATGATTAAAAAGCTGTTGTACTAGTTAGGTGAGTGGAATAGGATAGGAAAGAATTCTGATACATAATAATTTACTATTATTAATATGTGATAAAGATAACATTTCAAATCAGCGAGGAAAGGAACGATAATTCAGTAAACGATCCTGGAAAAAATATGGTATCAGATCCTTCTTTCACATTATACATAAAAATGAATTCCAGATGGATTAAAGAATTAAGTATAAAAATCTGAAACTGTGAAAGGATTAGGACAAAATACAGGTGAGAATTTATTTGATTTCAAAAGAGGGAAGGTATTCTAACTACAAAATAAGAAATTATAAAGGAAAAGATTAAAGGATTTGATTACACAAAACTTTAAACTCTCTGGGTCAAAAATCTTTATAAACAAAATGAAAACATGATTGATAAGCTGGAAATATGGTTATACTCTATGACGGTTATTAGATAGCTTTTCTTGGCATATAAAGAGTTCTTTAAATAGACAAATATCACAAATATCAAGCAAAGCGCATGAATGTACAATTCACACAACCAAGTCATATAAAAAAATGCTAAACATCAGTAGTAATCAGTGAAGTGCAAATTAAAACATTGGCAGAAAGATTTTAAAAAGTTAATGCCCAATACAGATGAGAGGCATGGGAAGTAGCAGACTCACACAGTGCTGGGGGGAGAGAAAATTGAGATGATTTCCTGAATGGCAATTTGGAAAGATGGATCAAAAGTCTTTAATAACCAGACCGCACAAATATTTATTTCCAAGAATGTTTATTTCAGTCTCATTTATAATAGTGAAAATTTAGAAGCAATTTATACGTCTAAAAATAGGGAATTCATTCAATAAATGATTATATATGCATAAGGTAGGAAACACCACACACACTAAATTTGATGTTATAGAAGGCTTGTGACTAGGCATATGCTCAAACTATATTAAGTGAGAACATGGGTTACCAAGCAGTGTAGAAAGAGTTTCATATTCATTTTGCTTAAGACAAGCAAGCCTGGAAAGATCAACACCCACATAATGACGATGGATATTTCCGAGGGACGTGATTGGTGGTGGTGGCGGTGGATTTTCCTCTTTGTACTTTTAGGTACTTCCACATTTTTTTTACACTAAATAGGTATTATGTTATCTGGACAGAAAGAAATTTTTTAAAAATTCTGACCCAGAAGTTCCTTCTAAGAGAAACACAAAACTTGGAAGCTGTAAACTAAAGGAATATCCAATCTAACCACACAGATTTTTTTTTAAACTTTCTTGTGGCAAAAGCCATTATAAGGAAGTTGAAGGACAGGTTACAAACGGTGGGGAAATAATGGCAATATTTATAACTGACTATATTTATCTTTTGTCTTTATAACTGATAAAAGACAATACTCCTATTGTTAGCTCCTACTAACAGACAATCCAACAGCAAAATACAGAACTTGATCAGCCAAGTCAAAGGAAAGCATACATAAGATCAGAAACTTATGAAAATATGTACAACCTGACTAGGGATCAGGGAAATAAAAATTAACACAATAGTGAGATAGTTTTTTCCCTATCATATTTGAAAAAACTTTAAACATCAGTATATCTAGTGTTTGCAGAAAATTGGGATGTACTATTGAAGGAAGTGTAAATAAATACAGCTTTTCTGGAACATTATTTGGCTGTTCCTATCAAATGTT
This sequence comes from Tamandua tetradactyla, assembly GCF_023851605.1. Classification (NCBI taxonomy): domain Eukaryota; kingdom Metazoa; phylum Chordata; class Mammalia; order Pilosa; family Myrmecophagidae; genus Tamandua; species Tamandua tetradactyla. The sequence continues at coordinate 174,242,196 of NC_135327.1, read as the reverse complement.
AAATACAAAACTGTTTGACCCAGAAGTTTCCCTTCTTAGAAATCTATTCTGATTAAAACACAAGGCTTAAGAATATGTGTACAAGTTGGTCACTTTGTAGAATTAATTTAAAGTAGGAGAAAAATAAGGACAAGTTAAATGTCCATCAAGAGGAAGATGGTAAAATAAATGACAGGATAGTCAAGATATGAAATACTATGAAGCTGTGAAAAGAACAAAGTAGATTGTTGAATATACTGACATGAAGGAAAATCCATACTATATCACTGAGTAAAAACAGTGGTGTTAAGAACAGTAGGTGTGCTCGTATCCCTTTTATTTCTTTTTTAACGTGAAATATCTATGTTTGCGTACAATTTCATGTACATATGTATATATATATAACATTTATGTTGATGTGTGTTCATTTATATATATATATATATATATATATAAAGCAAATAAATATATACATGTATATGCACTTATATGTATGTGGAGATATATAAAAAAGGTCTGGAAAGATGTCTACCAAACTTTGAAGGGTGGTTAGGAGTAAAGAAAAGGATACTCACTTTTTCTTGTCACACTTGCATACTGTCTGATTTTTCTAAAAGGCATGAACAAATTTTTTAATTAAAACAATGAAAAATTTTAAAAGAGAAAAATGTATAGCTCCCTCCCCTGCTTTCCCACCCCCAACAATAATCCCCTTGCAGTGCCCTGAAGCTGCAGCTGAGAGCAGAAAGCACTTCCCCCAAGCAGCCCATGCGCTGGGGACCAGAGCTTCTAGGCAAGGACCTGAAGACACTAGGTCTGCTCCAAGGTCTGTGGTGGGCCTGCAGTGAGACTTTGGAAAGTCCCTTTAACTCTCTGGGTTCTGCCAGTTCCATTCCCGGCACTATTTGGCTGAAACTTTCCCTCCCCTCTAACCAAGCAATTCCGAAATTAGGGTTCATCGAGAGCAGAGCACATGAACCTTCTCCTAGGCTCCAACTTTACAGAGGGCCTCAAAAGAGACCTGCTGGAGGTCATGTGCCCTCATTTCCTGAGAACTGAAGTAGAGGCACTGGGGCTATCTTTCACCTCCTCCACACATGCCTAATCCTGGGATCCCCTGGGTAGGCGCTGGAGGTCCTGTGACCCACGAGGTGTCTCCCCTGCTCCCTGCAGGATCGTGTGTGAGATGGGTGAAGCCAAGCCCAGTCAGCATGCTGGCTTCGTGGAGATCTGCGTGGCTGTGTGTCGGCCTGAGTTCATGGCCCGGTCCTCACAGCTCTACTACTTTATGGTGAGTCCTGGCCAGCTGCGACCCACAGACCTGACTACCGTGATTTCCGGGTCCTCCTAGAACTCGGTGGGCAAATGTGGCACCAGGGTCCCCTACCCAGGCCCTTGCTCTCGCACATGCCCTCCTACCTCCATGGAAGTCCCATCCTATGGCAAGTGAGAGCATGGCCTTCCGATCTAGAAAACCTGGATTTAAATCCAGGTTTTGCTGTGCCTGGCGGTGTGGCTTCAGGTAAGGTGCTTAAGCTCTGGGGGACCCAGCGTCCCCGTCTGGCTGAGTGGCAGCATGGTGCAGCATAGAAGAGTGTGGGCTTTGCACCGAGACTTCCAGAATTTGAACCCGGCCTCACCCACATATCGAACGGTAGGCTTGGGCAAATTGCTTGACTTCTCCGTGCTTCAGTTTTTTCCTTTCGTAAAGTCACGATAATAGTAGCATCTACCCATGGAGTTGTAAAATTACATAAATATAACCATGGTCTCTCTATCATTTCTTTTATTCTTTTATGATCAACCATTGCTGCTATACCCTGGTTTTCCCGAGTGTGCTCACACCTCCTCAGACCCATCCTTTCAACCTCAACCATTCCACCTTCCCACTCACCATCATGCCCCTCCCACGGCCTCCTTACCCCCCACCCTGCATCCCATTCTCCCCCATCTTGCCTGCACACCGCTACTCACACTATTATCCCCACCTCCCACTCCAACACCCTTTTCTCTGTGCCCCCCTCTCCAGACCCACACCTCTCTACTTCCCCGCAGACCTCACCCAAATCCTCACATTCCTTTGAGCCTGGACCCTTCCTGTCCCCATACTGGCTTCAGGTCAGGCAGGCTCCCTGCAGACCTAGGATATGGGGGTTCTGCAATACAGGGGCTTTCCCCACTCTGCAGCCTTGGGGTTGCTACATTCCCTGCTATGTTACCACATCATTTTCAAAACTGTCTTACCAACCAGTTAATGTGTCAGTTTGATGACAGCTGGGATGGTATCATGTCTTTAGGATTGTGAGCTCCTTTTGGAAGCTAGAAGCTTGAAGGGATGGATTTTATGCCTGGGCATCAAATGCCATGAAATGTGTCTGGCTTTCACCTGCCCTCCCTCCCTCCTTCCTTCTTCCTTCTTTCATCTGCCTTCATCATCTTTCCTCTTCCTTCTCCCTTAAACTGAAAACCATTTATTACCTCCCCTAATGCCTCTCCCTAGATTATCTGATAGGTCCTTGTTTGAGCTGAATAACCCTGGCTTGGGGGTTCCAGTGATGAATAGGACACAGCACAGGCACTGCGCTCAGGAGGCCTACAGTCTAGAAGGAGAGAAAAGAGGAACTGCACTCCAGGAACCAAAGACAGAAATGAGCGTGGTAGGGGGAGTATAAAGGAGATGCCCCTTCCTGGCCTGGCCTGGTCCCCTCCCCTCCCACACACCGACCCATCCACTTCCCACCGCATCCTCACTGCTACCCTTTGGAAACCAGCCAACCTTATACACGCAGTTGGCTCTCCCATGAACTCATATAAGAGAAACATTAATGGACAATGGAATATGCATTTTTACTTATTTGTTTAGGATTTTTATCTCCACCTTCTTCTGAAAGGATCTGTGGGAATCTTTACGTTAAACCCAACATATTTTAAGACAAATAATGATAAACATATATGTACATGTCACTAGTGATGAGTGTGCGTGGTTAGAGGGAGCGAGGGATGGGGAGGCAGGAGTGAGGAGACTCTTCTAGGCATCTGAGAGTTGTGGCATGCTAGAATCGGGCATGACATCTGTTTCTGGCACTACCTGGCAGCTCAGGTAAAAGGGAGGAAACTGCCACTTGACTAAAGCAAGCAGATATTATCCTCTGGTTCCTTGACAGTGACCGTAGGTGACAAGAACGACGATGCTAGGAATGACCTTTCCCTCATTAAGCACATGTCCTCTTTGGTCCTTGCTGTCTCTGTGTCTCCAGCTGGGCCTCTCGCCCCTGCCCGCTGCCACGTGGATGTCCTGCCTTCACCTCAGCAGGACCCGGCAGCTACCACAAACACTGCTCCCTCTTCGCCTGCCCATTCTGCCAGGGGCTTGTCACGCAGCCCCATAATCTTAGTAGACTGGTTCAGCTTCCCTTAATTCCTGTTATCGATCTGTCACCATGTCATGGAGTCTTACTTTCTCCATTCTCTTTGCCTCTGTAATGGCCTCCTTCAATCTTTACCCTGCCTTTGGTCTGACCCATTCTAATCCATCCATCCTTTCACTACTGCTGAAACACCGTTTTCATCATGTGAGCTACCACCTCAAGAAGAGCCAAGTTCCTGGATCTGGCATCAGGAGACATGTGTGATCTGGCCGGCCATGCCTACCCAGTCCTCTTTCATGAGACTTTGCGTGGCCTGACCCCCGCGCTTCTCCCTCTAATCCCCTGATTACACCAAGGCACATCCTCCCCATTCTTACCAGCCCTACTCGTGACCCACTTCTTGTCCTTCTCTGACTACATGCATCTCCTGCTTCTGTGGATGCGGACAGCAGCTGTCTACTACTTGCACTTTCACTCGGCATTTCCTACTTGTACCCCTGCTTCCTCGGTCGTTTTTGGAGGTGAAGCCTGGGGTTTTTATTTCTTTGCTAGCTCCCACAGTGCCTAGACAGTTCTAAATTTTAACTGCACATTAGCATCTCCCAAGGGCCTTTCAGAATACCTGGGGAGCTCCATCCTAGACTAATGGGGTGAGGCACAAGTATAAGCATGTTCGTAAAGCTCCCCAGGTCATTCTCTTATGCAGCTTGGGCTGAGGACATTGCCTAGGAGAAATGTTCACTGAGTAGCTACCATGTATCTAGTGTGACCTGCTCTCATTTGATTCTTATAAGCCCCCTATGTGGCAGATATTTGAAAGTCTATTCTGCTCTCAGGAGAGATCCAGTCTTGCACACATGATTGCTTCTATCCTACAGCAGGGTGGGGCTGGGTCTGGGGCATGAAGGAGAGGTTTCATGGGAGAAGCAAGATGAAAAGGCAGGGTTTACAGCAGGAAGAATATGGTTTTCCAGATGGATCTTGAATGGTGGGAGGCTGTTCCTGGCAGGAAGTATAACATGGAAATACACCAATCAAATGCTGGGAACAGAAGAAAGGGAGGGAAGAGAAGAGGATTGATCCGCAGGAGGAGAGGTAGAGCAGAAAGGCAGATCAGAAAAGATCAAAGGTTTTGCCAGGAAGGAAAAATGCATTCTTTCAATGCATTTCAATGGCTCAAAGACTCAGGCTGCTTTTCTCTTTGAGGGGCATCCTCAAGGAACTTCCCCGGTGCCACAGTCCCCTCGGGAAGACCTCCAGTGGGGGGGAATGGTGCTCGAAACCCTGGCCTCCTCTCCTGGCCCCAATTTCTATTCCAGGGTAGAACACTTAAGGGTCCAGTGTGGGAATGAGGGGCAGAAGTAACCATGAGGGAGTCAGGTAGAGACAGACTTACCCTCTGTCACGCTCCCTCATGCCCTTCCCACTGTGCTCAGTAGCCTGATGGAGGCACTCTTTGGGGGCCCACACAGAAGCCCCTAGCTCCTCTGGAGTCTTGAAACAGCTGGGAACCCCTTCCCAGGGCTCCTCCAGGGAACTGGGGCAAATGGGAAGTCCTTTCCCAGGGCTGAGGTTGTGGACAAGGTTTGGGACTGAGTCTCTCTCTGTAAATCAGGAAGTCAGACTCTGATCTGTGGGTTTATTCACCCAAAACCCATATGCCAAGGCCAAGGGGTGGGGGGCAGGGGGTGCATATCAGCACTTTCTGTCCTAGGAGGTCTCCTTTGAGAGAAGTCTGCTTTTCCCTGTTCCTTCCTCCATTCAGGGAGCAAGGTGAAGAGTTAGCAAATAATGCAGAATCTGATTTCCCATGCAAACCCACCATGAAATATTTATGAAGCATGACTTGAATAATTAATAGTTTCTCACAACTTTAAAATATGTCTCCCTAACATCCTTTTCCCACCCCAGAATAGTTCCCGTGCCCAGTCTGCCCCCTGATAATGGCTCCAGAAAGGGCAGAGGCAGCAGGGATTATTCCTTTCTTCCCCTTCTAAAAACTCACCCACAAGCTGTCAGGCAGCTTGCTCTACTCTTTTTCACTTTCCCTCCCCCCACCCCAGGTATTTTAGAGTTGCCTGGTTTTGATATCCTCAGGGTCACCCCAGCCTCGCAGCCCATCTATGCGTGCACACGCGCGCGCGCGCGCGCGCACACACACACACACACACACACACACACACACACACACACACACACACACACACACACACACACACACTTTCCCTTTCCTCTCTGGAAAGGCCAGCAGGGCCCAGGTCTGAAAGCCATCCCGTTTCAGACAGTGGGACAAAGGCACCGTTTGGAGAGATGACTCCGAGTTACAGAACAAGAAAATCCGTCAGGGGCCTTGAAGCTAACCATTTTAGGGACCGCCCCTGATTTTGTGCGCCAGAGAGGTTCAGTGACTTATCCAAAGTCACACAGCACGATCTCGGCAGTTGAGAAAGAAGGGCTCTTTCGGCAGTCTTACCCCCTCGCTCCTCCTTCCCATCTCTGGTGCAGCCAGCAGCAGAGCTGGGATTAACAAACCATTCCTCGGTTTGGCCTGTGCTGGGGACCCATAGAGATTTAGCGCCGGGAAGAAAAGGCGGGGTGGGAAGAAACCGGCCGGGAGTCCGCAGGAGGCCGTGAGCGCGCCTGCGCCGGGGCGGACGCCTGGCACACCCCGCGCGCGTGCCCTGCTCCCGTACGTGGGCCAAGAACGTGCGCGTGCCCCCCGCGGGCGGGCCGGCCTCACCGGGGTGGCGCTCCTCCGCGTCAGGTGCTATCGATCAAAGCCTGTCCGTGGGGAGGTGGCCTGCCCACTCCGCGGAGCTGAGCTGAAGGGGTTCAAGTTTGGGTGCATAATTCTTCGAGGGGGGAGAGAGTTGGGGAGGGGGAGAAGGAAATCTTCATTTAAATGCAGATACTGACTTCTCACCTGGGACTGCGGAAAGTTTTTCCATTAAAATGCTAATGAAAGAACAAACCGCAACTCCAAATCCTTAGCTAACAGGCTTTCTTTCTTTTTTTTTTTTTTCCCCTCCCTGCCCCCATCCGCACTCCCCACTCCTCTTTCTTCCCTATTCTGGCATGGAGGAGCTATGTGTTCATATATGAAATATATTAACCCTTCTCTGCCCCTTCCTCCACCGCCTTGTGTTCTCCCCCCACCACCCTCTGAAGTGTCCCTGGGACCCTCACATCCAAATGCTCTGTCCATTGAGTGCCTTGGGCAGCTCTGGAGAGGCCCGTAGAAGGGACAGTTTACTCTGAAAGCAACCGGGGCTGTGGTGGAGCAGGTGGTCAAGAACTAAAGCTCTGGAGTCAGTTCTCAGGTCATTTTTTCAGCTGTGTGATTCTTTGAAAACTTAACGTCTCTGAATCTCATCTGTAAAAACTTGATAATAGTACTTATTGTTGAATTGAGAGATTTGATTATACTTATAAAATAGAGAGAGATGAAAATTAAAAACCTAATACTGAAAAAGTCAGTCCATAGCGGTCACTATTATTACTGCCGTATTATTATTACTCTAGATGCCTATAGCTTTACAATCCCAAGAAAACTGCATGGGCTCTCTGGGGGGCTGGCCATTACTAAAGATTCCAGAAGGCAGCCCCGGGGAGGAGTGGGGTTCTGCCTCAGGCCAGCACAGAAGCCTCCGTTCCATCCTGGTTGCGTCTCATGCTGGGTCCTTTCCTGCGTAGACGCTGACTCTCTCAGACCTGAAGCCCAGCCGGGGGCCCATGTCCGGGGGCACCCAAGTGACCATCACGGGCACCAACCTGAACGCCGGCAGCAATGTGGTGGTGATGTTTGGGAAGCAGCCCTGCCTCTTTGACAGGTAGCCCAAGGGCCCTTTTCTGCAGCATTGGGAGGTGTGGGGGTGGGGGGGGAGGTGGGGGGGCGGCAGGCAAGTAAAACTTCACTGCAGGCATCTGGTTTCACTGCATGGAAAGGGGCGGGTGGGGGGGTGGCTGCCAGAGGCAGAGACTTCCCAGGTGAACCTCCTGAAAGAATTTCTTCCTCCTGCCTGAGAAACTGGAAGAGGACACTTTGGTGTTCCTGGCTGCTCATATTTTGGCTCAGCATAGAGGCCTGCCAGGCACACCCTCCCTAATGTTCCCCAGATCATGCTTTTGCCCACCATTTAGCTTTGGTGCCCCTGTGCCACCCGTTCTGCAGAACCCTAGGTTTCTACCCATTTGGGGTTAGCTCCTCCCTGGCTGCTGCAGGGCTCCCCTGCCCCCATCTAGCTTCCCAAATACACCTCGTGAGCCAGGAGCCTAGGAGGGTTGGAGAGAGGCAGGAGGTACGTCTTGGTGAAGGACTCTAGGGGATGTGGTGGGGGATGAGCTGGAATGAGGTTCTCTAGAGTTTTTCCCTTGGTGAGCAGTGCTGGGCGTGACAGATCTGAAGCCAGGTTAGGAGTTCTCAGAGCTTTATGTCTGAGGCAGGGCTCACCCATCGCCTCTGAGGAGCCTGAGGTGCAGGGAGAAAGGGGGTGAGTGGGAGGTCCCTTCCCTCCAGCACTGCCCTCCTCCTCCCCACACCCAGGAGCACAGCCGCTGGTCTGGCTTCTCTCCCTCCAGGCGCTCTCCATCCTACATCGTTTGCAACACCACGTCCTCAGATGATGTGCTGGAGATGAAGGTGATGGTGCAGGTGGACAGGGCCAAGATCCACCGGGAGCTGTTCTTCCAGTATGTGGAGGACCCCACTATCGTGCGGATTGAGCCCGAGTGGAGCATTGTCAGGTAGGAGCTGCTCCAGCAAATCCTTCTGCCTCTGAACCTCAGCTTTCCTTTTACAACTCTCAGAAGTTGAGATTCTGACGCTGAGGGGTGCAGGAAAGGAGTGAAGGCGTGTCTAACCCATCCTCGACTTGCTCCTGAAGGAAAGTCTGTCCTTCCACCCATGGTGGTCAGCCCTCCATCCTCTGGGCTCCGTTAGCCTCCTGGTATCCCTTTGTACTTCTGATCTCGAGTGGCTTACTTTGTTCCTTCCTTCTACTGCAAATGCCTCAAGGACAGGAATGGGGTCTTGATGTCAGCTCTTTCCCCAGTCCCCAACATGAATGCTCTGAAGAAATATCCTAGAAGGAGAAAACAGGTATTTGATGCTGTTCTAGAAAGACCCGGGGCTGACTGTCAAGAACCATCAGTGCTAGTTCCAGCTCAGCAATTCCTAAAATAGACTTGGGCAGTTTATATCATCTTTCTGGGCCTCGACTTCTTTACTGATACAACTGGGGATGTGTAAATTCCAGGATCTCTGGGGACCCCACGGCCCTAGGTTGGTGGGACTTTAGCATGGTGGTGATACACATTTGGGTGGAGCTCTAGGTAGACAGCATGAATCTGCTTTTCCAGGCCCTGGACGACGCATGGCAGTGAGAAGGCACTGCCGACAGCAGGGCCCATGGTGATAACTGGGAAAACTGCATCTGGGCACCATGGTGGGGGATGGAAGCAAGTGCTTGGGGTCAGACAGAGGACAGCCCAGCCCCGCTGCTTACCTGCTTAGTGACCTTGGCCCATTTAACCTTCCTAGGCCCACGTTTCAGCTCCCTTAGTATGTCCTTGAGATAACTAAGTGAGATTCAAACACACCCAGTGCCTGGCTTAGCTTGCCTCCTCCTGCCAAACCTGTACTCTGAGCAGATCTGCTCAGCTTTCAAGACACCTCACTGTCTGCTTCAGCTTAGGTGGGGCCTAGCAGAGAGGGCCACGAAGAAGTGTTCATGAGCCAAGGAAGCAGTTGGGGGAGAGTCCCTTCCTTTAAACCAGGGTCAGCAAATTACAGCCCACAGACCAAATCTGGCCGGCCGTCTGTTTTTGTGAATAAAATTCTATTGGAACATAGCCATGTTCATTTATGTATGTATTCTCTATGGTTGCTTTCTTGCTGCAACCATAGAGTTGTTGCAACAGAGACCATATGGTTTGAAAAGCCTAAAATATTTACTATCTGGCCCTTCATAGAAGTTTGCCAAGCTAGCCTTAAACCCAAAAGAAAGGCAGACTTTGCCTGCTGAGATGGAGATTTGGTTGTTCTCAGTATTTACTCTACAAAGCTCTGTAGAGTAGCCAGGATCTGAGGCCTGTAAAAGACTCTACCACCATTTAAACCCAGGGACTGCTAAGTCCGGGGATTTGACCCAGCCCCTTGTGCCTTGGTTGACAAGTTTTGCACCTGTCTAAGAAGCTTGCAGTCTAGTTGCATCCATTTCTTCCCCATACCAGAGTCATAGAAATAGTCTAGCACTCTGCAGCCCATCCTGACTTGTACATCAAGGGGGAGCCTGGAGGCAAGTTCTGGCCCTGTCATCCAGTTCCAGAGTTTCTCTTAAGTTAGTCTGCAAATGGGGTGGGATTTGCATAATGTTTGGAGACAATTCACGTTCTCTCCAAACAATCTGAATTACTGAGCTGCTAGAGAAACAGTGGTGGGGAGCTCTTGAGGAATGTGTGCTGAGTTGATGACTGAGAAGATTGGGAAGATGGCTGGACACATCAGAGGCTCATCTCGAACACCACCATGGACAGAAGAATGTCTCTGGGTTCCACAAGACTCTGTGTGTGTGTGTGCACGTGGAAGAGAGAGAGGGAAGGGGATTAGGAGGGAAGGGGAAAGGAGAAAGGGAGAGAGAGGGAGAAAAGTTACTGGGAGTATAAAGATGGGAAGATAGATAGATGATAGAAAGACAGACAGACAGGTGGAAATGAATGTGGGGGTCAAAGATTGTTTACCAACTAAGCTTGTAACTAAAGTTGCTAAACCCTGTTCTGGATAGCACGTTCTCTTCAGGGATGCTGAATTGATTGTGGATAAGATCATTCCTGGCTTTCCTTCCAGTAGGCTCCAAGAAAGATACACCCTGGTGGGGCACCCCAACTCCACCCTTGCCCCTGCCCCCTGTACCAGCTTCTCTGCTGCCCTGAGGATAGGGAAGTAGCATCCAGGTTTCTTTTGAAAGGCTATCCAAGGACAGATCTGTCAACCCTTTCCTATCAGTAGTCTTGTGGCTGTCCCAAGGCATTTTGCATTTGCCTTCCCAGAGCTCTGTTTGTCCTGTGTTTCTCAGTGAAGGGGACTCTGGCCTGGGCTGGGGCAGGAGACTGTGCTCAGAACATAGAGGGTTCTGGAGGGGGTGACTTGGAGTGAGGCTTCCACCAGGCTAAGGCCAGGGTGAAAAAAGTTCCTGGAGATTGGCCAGACACCTGGGGGGTAGAGACACAGCTGGCTTGGGTTCAGGAAGCCTCAAAGACCCAAGAGGGCCCTGCTGTAGACTGGACCTCCTTGGAGTGTCCACTCCCCACTGAATGAGCTCAGTGAAGGATTGCCACAGACATCTGGTTGTCACTGTCCTCCCCTTGGCTGCAGAGAACACTCATCATTATTCTTCAGTCATCTTTTCACCATTGTCCCAATGGTTATTATTCTGCTGCCTAGTTGTCATTGTCCTTTATTGTCATAGTTCTTCATCATCATCATCATCATCATCATCATCATCATCTTCCAGTGCCATTGCTTCTCCCATCCTAGTGATTTACATGCCTCCTTCTTTCTTCCTGGTCAGTGGAAACACACCCATCGCTGTGTGGGGGACTCACCTGGATCTCATACAGAACCCTCAGATCCGAGCCAAGCACGGAGGGAAGGAGTACATCAATGTGAGTCCAGGGTGGCAGGGGTCATGAGGACTGCTCAAGCTGTTGTCTCCCTAAAGGTTGTGGGGCTTCCCAGGTACTAAGCCTGCACCCACCTGGTCACCAGCCACCCACAGTGCACATACACCATTGAGTACTGGGATGGGTGGTATGGGGGAGTGCACATGAGGGCCTTTTCACACCATGGGGTGCAGGCATGGAGCAGCAGTCACTTCTGGTGCTGCTTATTACTCCATCTCTCCAACCCCCACTGTTGCTCTCTGGCTTAGAAAATACCTGGTTCACCATCATACCTGTTCTGGATAGGTGCCAGTTGCGGAGTATATTTCTTGAGTGCCCAGGTTGTGTGGTTCTGGCTCCAGAGGAGCTGTGGCTCACCCATGGCCCTCTGGAGTCAGCACCATACTCTGTCGGCAGCCCCCATGGAGACCAGGGCATGCATATGGGGTTGTGGTTGTGTGCAGATATACTGTATGATCTTCCATCTCTCTCTCCTCCACAGATCTGTGAGGTTTTGAATGCGACTGAGATGACCTGCCAGGCACCAGCTCTCACTCTGGGTCCTGACCACCAGTCTGACCTGACTGAAAGGCCTGAGGAGTTTGGCTTCATTCTGGACAATGTCCAGTCCCTGCTAATCCTCAACAAGACCAACTTTACCTACTACCCCAACCCTGTGTTTGAGGCTTTTGGTCCCTCAGGGATCCTGGAACTCAAGCCTGGCACCCCTATCATCCTAAAGGTACAGTGAGGGTGCTGATATGGGAGGTGGGCAGAAAGGAGGCTTGGAAGAGTGTAGGCTGACTTCTGCCAGATCTCCTGGCAGGCACCTCCCAGAAATTATATTGTAGACCAGAATATGAAAAATTTGTATTGGGAAGAAATCTCTATAGGCCAGAGACCTGATCAGGGCAGCTAAATCCTGACTCAAATGAGTCAAAAGTGTCCAGGACTTGGAACATAAGAGGCTCATACTGCTTCTTCCTTGTCATCCCTCTGCAAATGGTAGCCTAGAGTTTCTTTGAAGCCCAATTAGCAAATTAGTTTTAATTCATACACCAGTTTGGATCAACTGTTGGTGACTGACAACAACTCTGTGTTGAGAAGGATTCTGAGGCTGTGTAAATACCTTGGTTAATTATTGGTTTTTGCCTGAGAAGAAGGGAGAATATATGTGCCATGACTTTTAGGATTCCTTACTGCTGATGGCCTCTCCAACAGCCAGGGGGATGGGACCTCAGATTGGGAGGACATTATAGGTAGCCAGCCAGTAGGTGTGGTCCTGACTCTGAGATGGGAACTGGGACTTTCGTGTCCATCTAGGGCAAGAACCTGATCCCACCAGTGGCTGGAGGTAATGTGAAGCTGAACTACACCGTGCTGGTCGGGGAGAAGCCGTGCACCGTGACAGTGTCAGATGTACAGCTGCTCTGCGAGTCCCCCAACCTCATCGGCAGGCACAAAGTGATGGTGAGGCTGGTGGGCTCTGATCCTGAAGTGAGCAGGCCAACCCTATCCTGGACTATCAGGGCTTCCCAGGGAGGAATCATGCCCTGCTTCAGGCTCTCCTCCAAGCTACTCCCTACCCCTACGTCCTTCTGCCTAGCCCACGTCCAAGCTTCTCACTTGTGTATCATCATTCCTTCTGTGCTGGCTGGTGACACAATAAGGGCAGTGCAAGACAATATCAAATGATGTGCTCAGGCATCTGTTGTAGGCAAGAGAGGCTTTAAAGAGAGAGTCACGGGCCTGGGGAGGTCCGTAATATCACAGTCCTTGCCTCAGTCACACATTCCTATAATGGGGTGTATAGGGCCCAGTCAACGATACCATGTGATGCTTTTTTAGAGCCCAGGTGCATGTTGTTTCCTTATGCAGATGATAATATTAGTTCCTGAAAAATAAAACGTGCAGTTTTCCAGTTCTGGGGATGACCTATGCTGAGTCATCTGTATCCCATCCTTCAGTCCCTATATGCCCTCTTATCTATTTTTGCAACACTTGGTGATTCTACTCACTGCCAGCTATTTCCCCCATCCTGCCCAGACTGCCAGGCCATCAGTAACTCGGGACTGTTCCCTGGAGCGCTCTGCTCCCACACCCACCTCCCTTTTGTCCGGTGTGCCCCCAGGCTCGGGTTGGTGGCATGGAGTACTCCCCAGGGATGGTGTACATCGCCCCGGACAGCCCGCTCAGCCTGCCCGCCATCGTCAGCATCGCTGTGGCAGGCGGCCTCCTCATCATCTTCATCGTGGCCGTGCTCATCGCCTACAAGCGCAAGTCCCGCGAAAGCGACCTCACGCTCAAGCGGCTGCAGATGCAGATGGACAACCTGGAGTCACGTGTCGCCCTGGAGTGCAAGGAAGGTACTGAGGGGCAAGGGAGCCATTGCACCAAGCTGGAGGCTGAGTGTGCACGTGTGTGCACGTCAGGCATGGCTGGGGGTAGTGTACCCTACCTGCAGAGACTGACTCCAAACCAAAGCTGTCTGCTGGCAGGCTCCCACCCCGGCAGTGCAAAGCCCTCCTCTCTCTCAAGGTATTCCCTTCTCTTCTTGCCCCAGGTTAGGCTAAGATCATTTAAAACCCCACTAGAGTCATTTCCAGTGCCAGGATCCTGACTGAGTGGGTTTTATGTGCTCTCTCAGGCAGACCTTGGGATATCTTGACATGACACATGCATGCAATCTTCAGCTCTCTTCCTTAAGCAGGAAGGTAAGGCTGTAGGGCTGATCTGAGATTTAGAAGGAAGACTGTTTCACAGCTTGTATTTTAACAAATTACAAATACAACCATGAAGTGAAATCAGCTGCATTAAATCCAAGAAGGAAATTTAGGAGTCAGACTCAGGTAACCCCCAGGGTATTGCTTCATGAGTCACCCTGGGAGGATCTGGGCTAGCTCTTTGCTGAAGATTTGTATGTGGAGTAAATCCAGCCCAGTACCTGGGGCTCTCATATCACACAGATTCCCAGTATGGAAGCCATAGCTTTTTTTGTTGGGGAAACGGATCCATTCTATCCCCTCTCTGCATCCTTCAGCTGTCAACACAGCAACCGCCTTGTGGGACTGTTAATTACTGCCTTTTATTATATTTACGCTGCTTAATTTTTTTCCTCTGCAATGTACTCTTCCCTCTAATTAGGTGTAGTGATTAGAATCTCTTTTATGTGTGGCAGGCGTGAGGCTTTGAATGTTGGAGGCACTTGGTGACTTAAAGGAAAGCTGCAGACCCGATGAAAAGCAGATTCCCTCCTTCTCCTCCCCACCAGCTGGGCACTCCCACTGGGAGGGGGCAGCAGAGGGGGAGTGTGAAGCCACGCTCCTCTCAGTACGTTCCCAGAGTGGGAGAAATTAGCAGTCAGATGGAGTCCAGCCTAAGAGTGTCGGTAGAGGTTCCAGGAAAGAGCTTTGGCTTCTGGCGTGGAGGAAAGCTATTCTGGAGGAAAGCTATTCTGCCTGGGTGGGAAGAGGGAGACTTACAGCAGAGTACACATAGGATTAGCTATGAAATTATTTTCCCAAGATGCCCAGAGATGGCTGATGATCCCTTGCAGAGCAGAATGTGGTCCTGGAAGACTTTACAGTAAGCCAGGAGGACCCTTCCCCCCATTACTTTCTCCCCCCAACACATACACACAAACTCAGAAGAGGCCTAGCCTGGTTCTGCACCAGCCTGACCTTCTAAAATATAAACCTACATTCATGCATGCACAATCACACACACATTCCCGCACAATCATACAAACACCCACTGCCACCCAGAACACATACTGCCACACATGCTACCCCACGCACCTAAACTCCCGCCACACACCCTCACACTCCCTCACACATAAAAACACACAAATGCTTACTGACTCATGCATTCTCATGCACACAGACACACACTCAACACATGTGTTTCTCAGGACTTTTGGTGATTGTACATGCCAGAAAAGCTTACCGTCTCACGTTTACACACAGTGGCATGCCCATCAATGTATGTCTCACTTGGCTACGTTAGGATTTCTCTACCTTAGGATTCATTCCATATAACAAGAATACCCTGCGTCTGTATGAGAATAGTAATAGGCAGGACTTTCAGCAATCTATCAAGGTGTCAAGATGGTATCCCCTTTTGTTCTGTCTAACAAGAGGCATTGGTATTCTTGTGGCACAGACCCACAAAGCCTGGCTCAGAAACCCAAAATGGGTTTCTGTGGAGGCCAGAAGTCAGCAGTGCCGGATAAAGCATAACAGAGGCAGCTCCACCAAACTCCTCTAGGAAGGGTGGGCCCAGCGCCCCTGCCAACAATGCCTGGGGCATGATGCTGTGCTTGTGTAGTGCTCAGAGCCCGCTGGGAGCAGGGCTTGCTTTTCAAGGGCCCTGGAGCCAAGGAGGGTTTATGAATCCCTCCTGAGCCCCTAACATATATCATTATGGTGTTAGAATAATTAGAAAGAAATATTGTTTAGTAAATGCCCACTGGCTGTTCTTCTTTGCCAACACATTAATCCATCCTCTGTGTGTGTGTGTGTGTGTGTGTGTGTGTGTGTGTGTGTGTGTACACACATGCATGCATGCATACAGAAAAGAAAGGTCAAGGGAAGAGAGAAGCAGGGAAGGGCAGGGGGCATCAACTCTGAGTATCTCCCACAGTGGAGTATGGCTGCAGAGAAGGTCTGTGACCAGGTTGGAGTGTGATAGCTTTGTACTTGTAGAAACCTCGGCCATGTGTTAGGCTTTCCCTGTGACCAGCTGGTGTCCTGAGCTCTGTGTCCATCTGGAAGCTGAACCAACTCCACAGACAGAAGTCCCACATGCATGACAAAATTCACCATCAAGTAGCATCACCTTGAGGAAGGATGGACAAAGTTATGCCCTGTATATTTATCCAGAAGGAAGAGATTGGTGTGGCAGAGCCTCTGGACCCCATTTAAAGACTGATGGCACCAGTGAAGCTTTAAACTTTTTTCCCTTTGTTAGAATAAGCTGTTCTTAAATCTAATGAGGACACCCACCATAAAAGACAGAGAGACTCAGGGTTGCTGGGGTTGGCAGGGAGAACCTTCACCAACTGACCGTCCCCCTCCCCTCCCCTTGCCACTCGATGCCCAGCCCCCACCCCACCCAGCACATTTTGCAGTTTTTCAGCCATTCATTTTCAGCCCGGGAGTCCTTCCTGGCCCTGACTGTAGCGCAGAACTCTGGAGCCTCCTGAGCTGCCATTCGGAAAGGACTTGGCCTCAAGACAAGTTTCCTTGTGCTATAACTTTCCCCCATGCTAATGTCGTTTATCCCACTTGCTTGAAACATCCCATCTAATTACTTCTGCATGTCTGCAGTCCACTTCTCAGGCTCACTAGGGTCCTGGGTGAGTGTTCTCAGGGTTCCAGGTTGGGGTAACTCTTGGGCTCCATGGGACTCCCAGTGGCCCTCCCCATCTTGCCATCTCATGGGCTTCTCTTCCTGCCAGCTTTTGCTGAGTTGCAGACAGACATTCACGAGCTGACCAGTGACCTGGATGGAGCTGGGATCCCCTTCCTGGACTACAGAACCTACACCATGCGGGTGCTGTTCCCGGGAATTGAAGATCACCCTGTCCTCCGAGACCTTGAGGTGAGAAGTGGCACCTGGGGCTAAACCTTCCCCATTGTGGTATTAAAGCAAGGAAGCTTTTGGCAATCCTCAGACCCAGCTCCCTCACTGCAAAGTGAGAACGCTGAGGCCAGAGAGGGGAGGCAAACTTGCCCAAGGTCCTCCAGCATGTAGGTACCAGCCAGCCCCTTTGGAGGAGATGGGTAAAATTTGGGAACACTCTGAAGCAGTCTTGCGTGAGCACAGATGCCAGGGGGTATAGAGCCTTAGAGGGCCATGCACCCCTTTGAGAAGTGAATGGAAGTTGAAGACCCCCTTCCCAGGAAAACTGTGCATGTACAAAGAAACAAATCTGGTAAACAAATTTAGGGAGTTCATGGATCCTTGTTTAAGAAACCCCAAGGCAAGGGCTTTTATCATTTAGTTGGTGCTCAATAAATATATCTGGAAAAGATAAATGATGCATTAAAAAGGGAAGTGGAAATGGGAATGATAAAAGCATAACTGTCTTTTGTACCAGCAGGAACCTCATCTTTTGAACATTTTATTCCCCTTCCTGACTAGCATAGACTCTGGCTTATGCATGCATTCATATTATACTTTGTTCCACAAGGGATTTGGAGAAAAATGAAAAATATAAATGAGAAAACCAGGGCAAAATAATAATCATAAGCATAATCATTAACATTAATTCCCTGCTTACTAATATCCTGGCACAGTTTTAAGTACTTTACATGCATTGATTCATGTAAACTTCCCAAGTACCCTACAAAATGGATACATGCATTTTATAGGTAACAAAACAACTGGACAGAGAAATTCAGTAGTTCCCAGGGCCGCTCAGCTGGTAAGGGGAGGAGCTCCGACTGGAGTCCGGTCAGAATTCAGAGTCTATACTGTTACACGCGAGGCTTTTTTGCACTTCACTTCCTGGGTGCTGCCTCCTTATGGTGCTGAACATATATTAGGACAGATGAATGATCTGCCACCAAAACAACCAAAGAAAAGAAGATTAATTACAAGATTAACAGTGCCCATAAAATAGAAGCAGCCCCATTGCTCCATAGTTGCATGGGTTTGCAGGAACTGGCATTCAAGGGAATGTCTCTGTAGTTCCCTGAGAGGACCTTGTAGGCTGTGTACCTCCGCAGTAAACAGACACAGCAGATCCACAGGGAAGTCGTGGCTCACTTGTACTTTTCCATACTTGTTTCTTGAATGAAACTTATAACAGTGTGCATGTGCATGTGCACAAACTGGTGTGTAGATTGTGCCAAGGGGTCAGAGACCATAGTTTATGAAGTGTCTTTGCATGTCTAGCTTCAGAAGAGTGCCTGGCACATAGTAGGCCTGCAGCCAGTGTTGAATGATTGAATGGACGAATGTCTGGGTTTGCATGAATCGGGCTGTTCCTCAATTGGGCAGTCCTAGAAAGGGAAATGATCCTGGGGGTGGGTGGAAAATAATCAAAATAAGACTTCAACTGGAATAAGTATATAAAGTTATTCTCCCTTTCTCTCTAGTTCAAAATTCCAAGACTAAATAGGTTCACTTTTTAAGGGTTTAACTTTTAAATTGGATTTTCTAAGACCATTTGAAAGCTGGCATCCCTATAGGCCAGCCTGAATACCTTGGAGCAGGCTGAAGAACAGTTCCCTCCCACATACTTCAGGAACTACTGAATTTCTCCTCCTGGTGGATACACACACACACACATACATACATACACACACACACACATACATACACACACACACACACACACCCTTTAGTGTATATCCAGACCATTCCTGTGGCCCACATTATATATAAATCCTACTATGTCCTATTATCTTCTCCCTCATCTGGTGCCATTTATCTTACGGTTTTCCCATATGCACTTGCATCTCCATAGTTCTCAGACTCTTAGGCCTGGCTGAACACTGGGCTACCCAAGGTGATGGGGCTGGGTTACAGGTCTCATTCTCCCACAGGCCCTCATGCGTCATTGTGCAGGTTGCACACTGATTGCTCCAGCTGGCACATTCATTTGTCGCACCCCAGGAGGAGTAGAGTGCATGCCCTGCCTTACTGTACACGGAAGCCCTGCTCCCCCAAGACCAGCACACAAATGGTTCCCTCTCATCACCCTTCTGAACTAGCTGAAAGCCATTGGGGTTCCCTACCTAGCTGTACTTCTCCAGCCCTTCCTTCCATAATAGGTTTCCTGGGAGAAGCAAGATGGGGAGTGATGTTGCCATACTTCAGCCTTTATTCCTCAGCAAGTTCCACAACCCAGAATCCCTGCCCAGCGAGCTTGACAAACAGGAAGGAAAAGTAGAACACCCTTCATACCTCTCTTGGGGACTTGAATTGAACCAGCTCTCTGCTTCACTGCACCCCACCTGCCCTGACTGCCCGGCTCTCCAGCCTCTGAGACACCTGTCCCCCGACCCAACGGAGACTTTGCTGCAGAAGGAACTGCCATAAACTCCCCTCGTTGCCCAGAGACATTCAAAAATCTCTTACAGTCTAAAAAATTCATCTCTTTGCTCCCCAGAGACCATTACCCACCCCAAAGAGACACACTCACACTATGGCATACCCAGAGCTGTGCCAACCACACGACACTGACTAACCACCACTTCTCATGGCATGCTGGATGAGAAGCTGGGAGAAGACTAGCAATTAGGACTGTTGGGTTCTGAGAGTCACTTGACCAACAGTGTCATACAGAGATGCTCCCTTGATGGGCACACACACTCCAGTCTGCTCCTGTTGCTGACATCATAAGTCATGCCATGTCCTACCATATCACCTCATTCCTTAACTGGTACCTTAAAATTGCCCCTGAAGCCTGAATATTCTCCATTTTCCTTGCTTTCACCAAGAAGAGAGTGCTTCTGAGCCCCTACTTCTGCTCATGAAGAATTTAGCAAGCAATATCATCAATTTCCCCAAGTGTGGAGCCTATAAAATGGCCAATTGTCAGGCACAGGCTCTGACTCAAGCAGGTCACATGACTTTCCTATTTCCAATAAACTCACTAATTAATTGCTTGCAGATAGAAACCAACTTTTATTCTTTTTATTCTCCCACATTGGCCTGGGGCTAGGTGAGACCCAGCATCCTGTGCAAGTTCCAGGCATCTTTCATGGACACATTTTCTTGTTTTTTTCCAGCCTCTCCTTGCTGCAGAAATGATTTCTCACTGTTGGTTTTCTGAGTATGGAAACATTCCAAGGGAAACCATTGACTAATCTAAAGCAGTGTTTCCCAATCCCTTCAGCCACTGGGATAACTGGCAGTGGGTTGGGCATGACGGGGAAGAGAGGGTAAAGAAGGAGCCATCCAGCTGCCTAAGGGTGCCCTAGTGAGGAAGCCACCAACTCTGTTTTGTGACCAGCTGGGCAAAGTCCACGTATTCAGGCAAGGGGCTGCCCAGGCACTGGTCACACACCAATCCTTTAAAAATAAAGAGCCAACAGTCAATTACACACTGAACAATTTCAACCTCTCATTGGCTCTTAAACTCTAGCCTATTGGGGTTGTAATTAAAATTTACTATCCAGTTTTATACTCATGGATTTCAACTAAATTAGTGGCCCATCTGGTGGGTGAAGAAATCTTGTTCCAGAGTGGCTTTTGCTGTGTGGCAGAGGGCAAGCTACCAAGGGGACTTGTTCTGGATACTCCTTAGCAAGATAATTCAAGTTCCTCTCATTTCTTCATAAAATAGAAAGAATGCTCCTGCCTGCTGCACCTCAAGACACTGTGCTGATGCATTGATATCTTGGAACCTCTTGTAGGGAAGAGACCTATAAAAAGCAGTCACTGAGGTAGTAGAGGCAGATAATAAAATTGCTACTATTTAAGTGTGCACTGTGTGTGTTAAGCATTTTACATACATTAACTTAATGTTCATAAAACATTATGACATAGGTGCCTCTATTCTTATTTAATGGACTAGGCAATAGAACCCAGAGGTAATGGAGTTTTCCTGCACATGCTAGTCAGTGTAGTCTCTGATTCCAAAACCCATGCAGCTGACTAGGATGCTATTTGACTGCAGGTGGCTTTGCTAAAACCTACCTCCCCAGAGCCCCAGGCCCTTGCTGCCAAGAAGGCATATGCATTTCACACACAGAGAAAGTGAAGTCACAGCAGGAAGTCCAGAGTCCATGATCATGCCAAGTATACCATCTGGCCAGGCCCGTTTCCTATGCTGCCTCTCCAGATGCCTTAGCGCCAAACTGGCATGTGGCTGCTCTCCTTTCAACAATCAGCCTGAGCTGCAGGAAACCCTAGAAGGAAGACTGCAGAAGGAAAGCTGCAGAGAGGACTCAGACTTGGTTTTCAGTCAGTTCTCAAGCCTAAGGGGAGGACTAGACATGACAAAGGATGGAGAAGATGGACAGGGGCTCAGAAGTCAAGCAAATTGGGGTTTGAAAATCCAGCACCACCGACTTCCAACTGGGTGGACTTGGGACAACATAATCTGCTTCTCTGAGAAATTGTTAAAGGGGGTAAGAGCTCACCTTGCAGGGTTATTAGAAGACTTAATTGAAAGAATGTATTTAATGTGCTTGGCACTGCACTTTGCACATGGTAGATGCTCAAGAAATGGCATTATCTATTATTATTAGGGCAGATGTTGAGATGTTGTCCTGAGTGGTACAAAGAACGGAGGGAGTAAGATGTGCATGTGTGTGTGAGGGGGCGGTCACAGAATTGGGAAGGAGATAAATAAAGTCAGACAGACAGGAAGATAAGGGCCTGGGCTAATGGCAGGGGGTGGCTGCTGTGGGGAGTGGGGAGCTGATGGGAGCAGGCAGGGGGGCAACTTGAGGCTGAGCCCACCCTGGGGAATGAGGAAGCTCAGCCAGGAGGGGCTGAGCCGAGAACCAGGTTGAGCTTCAGTGTGCCAAGTCAGCACCTGCTTTGCCCTCCTTGGCCCTGACTGGTTCCCATCTCTCCTGATAACTGCCTTCATTCACTGCCTTCAAAGTACCATTGCTACAGCTAGGAAAATGGAAATGGACAAGATTTGGAAGTACACATGTTTCCTACCAGCTTCCAGACCTGTGAGAGTGGCTGAGGCCAGGCAATTAGAAGAGTTCAGTGAGTGCTTTTCTCAGCAGAGTTGCGGATTTTAACCCACAGATGTCCTGCTACCCAAAAGAACTTGTGACCCCAGAGCTGGCCTCCTGGTCAGCCCGTCTAAGGGAAGGGCCCGGGTTTGATCATCTCTGCCTCCTGCCAGCACCAGACCCTGAGCGTGGGACTTAGAGCAGCTCGGGAAATATGGGGCATGCATTTCCCACCTCTGCACCTGCCACCTTACAGGACCTTGGGCAACAGGCATTTTTCCTATGACCTCAGTCTTTCCCAGCTTAAAATCTTAAGGGTAGAACAGGAGTTTCAGTAATTTGCCCATGTGCCAGGCAGCGTGCTAAGGGCTTTTCACAAGTTATATCATTGATGGCTCACAGCGGCCTCGTGACAGGAAAACAAGGTGCAGATGCCCAGTTCACGTTCTGGCCCTAATACTTGCCTTGGGATCTTGGGGAAGTTCTTTATCTTCATGAGACCCCTGGGGGTGATAATTGTACCCACCTCATAGGCCATTGTGTGTACTAAATTGGTTCATATTTCTAAAGTGCACAGAACAGTGCTTGGCAGAGTAAGATCAATATACACATTAGCTGTTATTACCTTCCTTTCGTTGATGAAGAAACGGAGTCTACTAGGGGTGCCCCAGCTCGTCAGTGGCTGTGAGAGAATTTGAACCTGAGCTTGACTGAAACCATGTTCTCTACTGCTGCATGAAATCCCTTCCTCAAGGCCTGATGAGCCTCCTCCCGTGGGGAGAGGCAGCCCTCAAGTCGTGGCTAGATAGCACCTCCTTTGGTGCCATCCCTCCTGACCCTTGCCTCCTCCAGCACCCTAGTCCTGAGGAACACCCTGCTGTGGGTTCTCAGAGGGCTCCTCCTTTGGGAAAGAGACTGTAGTTTTTATTTTTAAGGAAGCTTTTTGTTTTAATTGAAGTATGCACGCCGAGCAATGCACAGCATTTCAGTGCACGCGCAACTTGATGAATTTTCACCAGGTGAACACGCCCCTCAAAGCAGCACCCAGATCAAGATGCAGAATGTAATCAGCATTCCAGAAACCCCCTGAGCACCCCTGCCCAGACACAGCCACCCCCACAGCAATCGTTTTCCTATCACCACTGATGAACTGTACCTATCTTTTAAATCTTTATTTAAATGGTATTTTGTTGTTGTTGTTATAGAAGTTTATATGGAACCTCTGTCTATCTGCATGGATAGAAATACCATGCAGATATTATATAAAATGTGAAGTTCCCACATACCACTCCACCATCCATACCCTGCACCAGTGAGACACATATTCCACAATTCATGGAAGCACCTTCTCATAAGTATACTTCCAGCCAATGTCCTTTCTTGTGTCCGATTTTTTCATTCATATGTTTGTCAGATATTGTGGCTGTGTAGTATTCCATTGTGTGAATATCCCACTGTTCCTCGACTGTTGCTAAACTTTTGGGTATTTCCCACTGAGGGCTATTGGAATCATGAGCATTTTAACACATCTTAGAGATGTGTCCTCTATGCCTAGCTAAGTTGCTGACTCAGTTTGCTGAGTAGATTGTACACCCTGCCCCCTTGCAGGAATCTCCAAATGAACACAAGTTGCTGGCAGAAAGATAAAATCTTCCTCCTCTTTCCCTGGACAGAGGACTCTCAAAAAAGAGTCCCTAAAAATATATCAGACATTGGAGTTACAGAGTTCTTTAGAGACTGTCTGGCTTGATCTTCCCCCTTTTCCAGGTGAAAAACTTGGACTCCCAGAGAAACTGTGCCATGGTCACACAGAGTGGTGATGCCTTAGCCCTGCTCTAGGGCCACTGGCTTGTCAGCAGGCCCCTGAGACTGGAGGAGGGTGAGCAACAGGTCAGCCAGAGGCTCAGACCTAGTGACCCCGAGTTGCCCCCGAGTCCTCCATCCGTGATCACACAGTCGGGGTGTACGCAGCAGCAGCCCCTCTCCAGGACAGGCGGGTCAACAGTGTGGGCCCGGCCCACCCAGTGGGGAGGTCGCCTGTGCCCGACTGGCCTTCCCCCTCCCAGGCGGCCGTCAGGACTCCCCCGCGGTCCCTCCCGCAGGTTCCCGGCTACCGACAGGAGCGCGTGGAGAAAGGCCTGAAGCTCTTTGCCCAGCTCATCAACAACAAGGTGTTCCTGCTGTCCTTCATCCGCACGCTCGAGTCCCAGCGCAGCTTCTCCATGCGTGACCGCGGCAACGTGGCCTCGCTCATCATGACCGTGCTGCAGAGCAAGCTCGAATACGCCACTGACGTGCTGAAGCAGCTGCTGGCCGACCTCATCGACAAGAACCTGGAGAGCAAGAACCACCCCAAGCTGCTGCTCAGGCGGTGAGGAGCATGCCCCAGGGGCAGCAAAAGGGGTGGTGGAGTTCAAGAGTACCCTACCCCAGCCCAGCCCACTTGGCCCAGCTCATTCGCCTCCCTGGGAATCCAGGGCAGTGCCTTAAGAAGGAGCAGCTGCATTCCCCGAAGCTAAGACGCTGACCAGCCCAGAGGCAGGGGCTGCATTAGATGCTCCCTTAGAAGAAGCCATCCATTATCTTGGTGCCTAGAGCTCAGCCTCAGCCCATCTGCTCACTCTATTGTGTATCCTCTTCCTTCTTATCTGCTCTTCATTCTTCGCTCTCTGCTCTTTGACTCCCTTGATTTTGACCCTCTCTATTGGAATTATTCTCCCACGGAATCTTCAGTGGTCAATTAGTCCGAGCCCTGGCTTTATTTAGATCAGAACTGGAATTAGGAAGGAGATCCAAGGGCCTCTCTGGGAACCCACCTACCCTATCAGGGTTAGAACCCTGACCCCTTGCAGCTAGAATTTCTGGTTGTGGACTAGCAGCACGGGCCTCTTCAGGGAGCTTATTAGAAATGCAGACTCTTAGGTCCCAATCCAGAACCACTGAATCAGAACCTGCATTTTAATAAGAAACTTAGGTGATTTGATTGCATATTAAAATTTGAGTCACACTAGTCTAGCCTGTGTTTGAGCTAAAGCCCTTTAGCTGCAACTCGCCCAGTGCATCCCAGCAAGTATCTCCTGACACCTACAGCGCTGGACAATGCTGTGCTGTTAGAAGCCTCACCCTCAACACTGGTGAAACCTACATGGCCAAATGTGGAGACATAGCTGTGCTCTGTGGCTTCAGCCTAATGGGTAATAGAGACTCTGACTCTATGCATACTTCCACTGGAGCACTCCCTGTTCTTGAAGCCCATTTCTCTTTTAGGCTAAATTATTCCAATGTCTTCAGCCTTTGTGCATCTGAAGTTGGGTAATGTCCAGTCCTTTACCTGGGATCACCCATCTGCTATCTACTTCTCTTTGCTTATCTCCTGTCTTTTGTCCTTGGCATCTGGGTCTGAGGCAGGGCCTCAGTAGCTCCCACCTAGGTCCAGGGGATGATTTTGGCTTTCAGAAGTGCGTACTTCAGGCTTTTCCCCAGTGCAGTGGGCATTTACCTGCACAGCTACAAAAAGGTTGCTACAGATAAGAGCAATCATGCAGCTTTGGAAACAGCGAGGTAGATCGTTTTGATTTTGTTTTACTTCCACCAAGCAGCCACCCACTGGCATAATTCTAGGTTTGTTGCTACCTGGTAGAACTCCCACAGACAATTTCATGGTGTGGTCTCACACTATATCTGTGCATCTCCTCGTGTTTTCAGTTCACTCTCTCCCTCTTTTCTCCTCCATCTCCTTTTCTTTTTGCCCCTGGCTATTCCCCTCCTTTCAATATTCTTCCTTCTGTTCTCTTCCCAGCTTTGTTTTATGCTGGCAGCTGTCCAGCTGCCTTGCAGTTTTAGTAGTTTCTGGCAACTACAGCTTTAAACTTTATCCGAACATACCTGGATGGGGTAGTTTCTCTCTGGAACTGACCGCACACTTAGTCTACATTTGAGTACGACTGGTTTTGCTCTAAATGGTTGCAACAAAAGTGTCATTTGGCAGACAACACTGCTGTGGTATCTTTACTTCCAAAGTGAAAAAATAAATGGACTTGGGTTGTGGCATGACAGATTCATGTTAGACTCAAGAAGGAACTGCCTGGCATTGCAGAGTTCCCAGAGAGAATTCTATAGAGACATTTGAAATAAAGCAATCCTTATCCACCTTTCAGGATAATCTAGCCATATAACTTTGTGGTTTTGCCAGCTTTAGCTTAGGTTGTGGGATTCCGTCTCACCCTTTTACCACAATCCCCTTCTCCCAACACCTTCCTTTCTATCCACTGTCGAATTAGTATAGCTTAAGTTTTTTGTTTGTTTGTTGTTCTTCTCTTCCCCAAAGGAACACATTTAGCCTATAAAGTTCTCTAAGGCTGCACTAGCCAAAATAATAACTATTTGCCACATGTGACTGTTTAAATTTAAATTAACTGAAAGTAAATGCATCAGTTCCTCAATCACATAAACCATATTTTAAATACTGAGGTGCCACATGTGGCTCATAGCTACCATATAGACGGCACAAATAGAGACCAGTCTCAAACTAGGAAGTTCCTTTGAATGTTGCTACTCCCACAAAACCCCACCTAGGAGTCTGAAGTCATCATCCAGCTTTGTGGAAAGAGCTTGTCTTATAGTTTTGGAGGTTTCTAGGAACCCATGAAATCCATGTCTTTATTGGGATCTCAAGATTAAACCTAAAAGTTTTTTTTTTTTAACTTTTTTTATTAATTAAAAAAAAATTAACAAAACATTTAGAAATCATTCCATTCTACATATATAATCAGTAATTCTTAATATCATCACATAGTTGCATATTCATCCTTCTTAGTACATTTGCATCGATTTAGAAAAAGAAATAAAAAGACAACAGAAAAAGAAATAAAATGATAATAGAGAAAAAAAAAACTATACGTGCTATACGCCTTACCCCGAGCTTTCATTTACCACTATTTCAAACTGAATTTATTTTAACATTTGTTCTCCCTATTATTTATTTTTATTCCATATGTTCTACTCTTCTGTTGATATAGTAGCTTAAAGGAGCATCAGACATAAGGTTTTCACATTCACAGAGTCTCATTGTGAAAGCTGTATCATTGTTCAATCATCATGAAGAAACATGGCTACTGGGACACAGCACTACATTTTCAGGCAATTCCCTCCAGCCTCTCCACTACATCTTGAACAACAAGATGATATCTACTTAATGCGTAAGAAAACCTCCACGATAGCCTCTCGACTCTGGAATCTCTCAGCCATTGACACTTTGTCTCATTTTACTCTTCCCCCTTTTGGTCGAGAAGATTCTCTCAGTCTCTTGATGTTAATTCTCAGCTCAATCTAGGGTTTTTCTCAGTCCTTTGAGGCTGAGTCTCAGCTCATTCCAGGATCTTTGTCCCACGTTGCCAGGAAGGTCCACACCCCTGGGAGTCATGTCCCATGCAGAGAGGGGGAGGGTGGTGAGACTGCTCATCATATTGGCTGGAGAGAGAGGCCACATCTGAGCAACGAAAGAGGCTCTCTTGGGGGTGACTCTTAGGCCTAAATTTTAAGTAGACTTGACTTATCTTTTGTGGGGTCAAGTTTCATGTGAACAAACCCCAAGACTGGGGGCTCAGCCTATAGCTTTGGTTGTCCACACTGCTTGTGAGAATATCAAGAATTCAACTTGGGGAAGTTGAATTTCTCCCCACTCTCACCATTCCCCAAGGGGGCTTGCAAATACTTTTCCAGTCACTGATCAAATCATTCTGGGATTCATCGGGGGATCACTCTGGACAAACCAACAAAATCTCATGTGCTACCTGAGATTCCAAGTACTCATGACATTCAATCAAACTGTCTACATGAGTTATATAAGGAAATGCTCTAGTCAAAATCTAAATTTTGTAACAAATAAACGTTTTTTGCTTTAGTCTCACACGTAATGTGACATTTTAAAGTATTAGTTATCTATTTTCAGCACCCTGCAATAATGACAATCCTTTGTTCTTCCTCATGCAAAAATGTTTTTAATATTTGTACATTGTACATTTCACTATTATTATACATTCTAGGCATTCCTAGATTATACCATCTCGATCTTTACCATCTATCTTTCTTTCTGATTTCATTTATGTCCCCAGCCCTCCTCCCTCTATCATTCTCACATGCAGCTTCATTCAGTGTTTTAACATAATTACATTACAGTTAGGTAGTATTGTGCTGTCCATTTCTGAGTTTTTGTATCCAGTCCTGTTGCACAGTCCATATCCCTTCAGCTCCAATTACCCACTATCTTACCCTATTTCTATCTCCTGATGGTCTCTGTTACCAATGACATATTCCAAGTTTATTCACTAATGTCAGTTCATATCAGTGAGACCATACAGTATTTGTCCTTTAGTTTTTGGATAGTCTCACTCAGCATAATGTTCTCTAGGTCCATCCATGTTGTTACATACTTCATAACTTTATTCTGTCTTACAGCTGCATAATATTCCATTGTATGTATATACCACAGTTTTTGTAGCCACTCGTCTGTTGATGGACATTCTGGCTGTTTCCATCTCCTTGCAATTGTAAATAATGCTGCTATAAACATTGGTGGGCAAATGTCCATTTGTATCTTTGCCCTTAAGTCCTCTGAGTAGATACCTAGCAGTGGTATTGCCGGGTCATATGGCAATTCTATATTCAGCTTTTTGAGGAACTGCCAAACTGCCTTCCACAATGGTTGCACCATTTGACATTCCCACCAACAGTGGATAAGTGTGCCTCTTTCTCCACATCCTCTCCAACACTTGTCATTTCTGGTTTGTTGATAATGGCCATTCTGGTGGGTGTGAGATGATATCTCATTGTGGTTTTGATTTACATTTCTCTAATGGCCAGGGACATTGAGCATCTCTTCATGTGCCTTTTGGCCATTTGTATTTCCTCTTCTGAGAAGTGTCTGTTCAAGCCTTTTTCCCATTTTGTAATTAGATTGGCTATCTTCTTGTTGTTGAGTTGGACAATCTCTTTATAAATTCTGGATACTAGACCTTTATCTGATATGTCATTTCCAAATATTGTCTCCCATTGTGTAAGCTGTCTTTCTACTTTCTTGATGAAGTTCTTTGATGCACAAAAGTGTTTAATTTTGAGGAGCTCCCATTTATTTATTTATTTCTTCAGTGCTCTTGCTTTAGGTGTAAGGTCCATAAAACCGCCTCCAATTGTAAGTTTCATAAGATATCTCCCTACATTTTCCTCTAACTGTTTTATGGTCTTAGACCTAATGTTTAGATCTTTGATCCATTTTGAGTTAACTTTTGTAGAGAGTGTGAGATACGGGTCCTTTTTCATTCTTTTGAATATGGCACCATTTATTGAAGAGACTGTTCTGTCCCAGGTGAGTTGGCTTGACTGCCTTATCAAAGATTGAATGTCCATAGATGAGAGGGTCTATATCTGAGCACTCTATTCAATTCCATTGGTCAATATATCTATCTTTATGCCAGTACCATGCTGTTTTGACCACTGTGGCTTCATAATATGCCTTAAAGTCAGGCAGCGTGAGACCTCCAGCTTCGGTTTTTTTCCCTCAAGATACTTTTAGCAATTCGGGGCACCCTGCCCTTCCAGATAAATTTGCTTATTGGTTTTTCTATTTCTGAAAAGTAAGTTGTTGGGATTTTGATTGGTATTGCATTGAATCTGTAAATCAATTTAGGTAGGATTGACATCTTAACTATATTTAGTCTTCCAATCCATGAACACGGTATGCCCTTCCATCTATTTAGGTCTTCTGTGATTTCTTTTAACAGTTTCTTGTAGTTTTCTTTGTATAGGTCTTTTGTCTCTTTAGTTAAATTTATTCCTAAGTATTTTATTCTTTTAGTTGCAATTGTAAATGGAATTCGTTTCTTGATTTCCCCCTCAGCTTGTTCATTTCTAGTGTATAGAAACACTACAGATTTTTGAATGTTGATTTTGTAACCTGCCACTTTGCTGTACTCGTTTATTAGCTCTAGTAGTTTTGCTGTGGATTTTTCAGGGTTTTTGATGTATAGTATCATATCATCTGCAAACAGTGATAGTTTTACTTCTTCCTTTCCAATTTTGATGTCTTGTATTTCTTTTTCTTGTCTAATTGCTCTGGCTAGAACTTCCAACACGATGTTGAATAACAGTGGTGATAGTGGACATCCTTGTCTTGTTCCTGATCTTAGGGGGAAAGTTTTCAGTTTTTCCCCTTTGAGGATGATATTAGCTGTGGGTTTTTCATATATTCCCTTTATCATTTTAAGGAAGTTCCCTTGTATTTCTATCCTTTGAAGTGTTTTCAACAGGAAAGGATGTTGAATCTTGTCAAATGCCTTCTCTGCATCAATTGAGATGATCATGTGATTTTTCTGCTTTGATTTGTTGATATGGTGTATTACATTAATTGATTTTCTTATGTTGAACCATCCTTGCATACCTGGGATGAATCCTACTTGGTCATGATGTATAATTCTTTTAATGTGTTGCTGGATTCGATTTGCTAGAATTTTGTTGAGGATTTTTGCATCTCTATTCATTAGAGAGATTGGTCTGTAGTTTTCTTGTTTTGTAATATCTTTGCCTGGTTTTGGTATGAGGGTGATGTTGGCTTCATAGAATGAATTAGGTAGCTTTCCCTCCACTTCAATTTTTTTGAAGAGTTTGAGCAGGGTTGGTACTAATTCTTTCTGGAATGTTTGTTAGAATTCACATGTGAAGCCGTCTGGTCCTGGACTTTTCTTTTTGGGAAGCTTTTGAATGACTGATTCAATTTCTTTACTTGTGATTGGTTTTTTGAGGTCATCTATTTCTTCTTGAGTCAAAGTTGGTTGTTCATGCCTTTCTAGGAACTTGTTCATTTCATCTACATTGTTGTATTTATTAGCATAGAGTTGTTCATAGTATCCTGTTATTACCTCCTTTATTTCTGTGAGGTCAGTGATTATGTCTCCTCTTCCATTTCTGATCTTATTTATTTGCATCCTCTCTCTTCTTCTTTTTGTCAATCTTGCTAAGGGCCCATCAATCTTACTGATTTTCTCATAGAACCAACTTCTGGTCTTATTGATTTTCTCAATTGTTTTCATGTTCTCAATTTCATTTATTTCTGCTCTAATCTTTGTTATTTCTTTCCTTTTGCTTGCTTTGGGGTTAGTTTGCTGTTCTTTCTCCAGTTCTTCAAAGTGGACAGTTAATTCCCGAATTTTTGCCCTTTCTTCTTTTTTGATATAGGCATTTAGGGCAATAGATTTCCCTCTTAGCACTGCCTTTGCTGTGTCCCATAGGTTTTGATATGTTGTGTTTTCATTTTCATTTGCCTCAAGATATTTACTAATTTCTTCCTTGACCCACTCGTTGTTTAATAGTGTGTTGTTGAGCCTCCACGTATTTGTGAATTTTCTGGTACTCTGCCTATTATTAATTTCCAACTTCATTCCTTTATGATCTGAGAAAGTGTTGTGTATGATTTCAATCTTTTTAAATTTGTTGAAACTTGCTTTATGACTCAGCATATGGTCTATCTTTGAGAATGATCCATGAGCACTTGAGAAAAAGATGTATCCTGCTGTTGTGGGGTGTAATATCCTATAAATGTCTGTTAAGTCTAGCTCATTTATTGTAATATTCAAATTCTCTGTTTCTTTATTGATCCACTGTCTAGATGGTCTGTCCATTGATGAAAGTGGGGAATTGAAGTCTCCAACTATTATGGTAGATGTGTCTATTTCCCTTTTCAGTATTTGCAGTGTATGCCTCACGTATTTTGGGGCATTCTGGTTCAGTGCATAAATATTTATGATTGTTATGTCTTCTTGTTGAATTATTCCTTTTATTAGTAGATAGCATCCTTCTTTGTCTCTTTTAACTGTTTTACATTTGAAGTCTAATTTGTTGGCTATTAGTATAGCTACTCCTGCTCTTTTCTGGTTGTTATTTGCATGAAATATCTTTTCCCAACCTTTCACTTTCAACCTATGTTTATCTTTGGGTCTAAGATGTGTTTCCTGTAGACAGCATATAGAAGGATCCTGTTTTTTAATCCATTCTGCCAGTCTATGTCTTTTGATTGGGGAATTCAGTCCATTAACATTTAGTGTTATCACTGTTTGGGTAGTACTTTCCTCTACCACTTTGCCTTTTGTATTTTATATATCATATCTATTTTTCCTTCTTTCTACACTCTTCTCCACACCTCTCTCTTCTGTCTTTTCATGTCTGTCTTTAGTGCTCCCTTTAGTATTTCTTGCAGAGCTGGTCTCTTGGTCACAAATTCTCTCAGTGACTTTTTGTCTGAGAATGTTTTAATTTCTCCCTCATTGGTGAAGGACAATTTTGCTGGATATAGGAATCTTGGTTGGCAGTTTTTCTCTTTTAGGAATTTAAATATATCATCCCACTGTCTTCTAGCTTCCATGGTTTCTGCTGAGAAATCTACACATAGTCTTATTGGGTTTCCCATGTATGTGATGGATTGCTTTTTTCTTGCTGCTTTCAAGATCCTCTCTTTCTCTTTGACCTCTGACATTCTAACTAGTAAGTGTCTTGGAGAACGTCTATTTGGATCTATTCTCTTTGGGGTATGCTGCATTTCTTGGATCTGTAGTTTTAGGTCTTTCATAAGAGTTGGGAAATTTTCAGTGATAATTTCTTCCATTAGTTTTTCTCCTCCTTTTCCCTTCTCTTCACCTTCCGGGACACCCACAACACATATATTTGTGTGCTTCATATTATCATTCAATTCCCTGAGCCCCTGCTCATATTTTTCCATTCTTTTCCCTTTAGTTTCTGTTTCTTTTTGGATTTCAGATGTTCCATCCTCCAGTTCACTAATTCTAACCTCTGTCTCTCGAAATCTACCATTGTAGGTTTCTATTGTTTTTTCATCTCTTCTACTGTATCTTTCATTCCCATAAGTTCTGTGATTTGTTTTTTCAGACTTTCTATTTCTTCTTTGTGTTCATTCCTTGCCTTCTTCATGTCCTCCCTCAATTCATTGATTTGGTTTTTGATGAGGTTTTCCATTTCTGTTCATATATTCAGAATTAGTTGTCTCAGCTCCTGTATCTCATTTGAACTATTGGTTTGTTCCTTTGACTGGGCCATATCTTCAATTTTCCTGGTGTGATTTGTTATTTTTTGCTGGCGTCTGGACATTTAATTGCCTTAATTAATTTATTCTGGAGATTGCTTTCACTTATCTTACCTAGAGTTTTCTTGCTAGATGAGTTTGTTGTCTATCTGT
Organism: Tamandua tetradactyla; assembly: GCF_023851605.1. Classification (NCBI taxonomy): domain Eukaryota; kingdom Metazoa; phylum Chordata; class Mammalia; order Pilosa; family Myrmecophagidae; genus Tamandua; species Tamandua tetradactyla. Next base: position 174,209,302 of record NC_135327.1, on the reverse strand, counting down.
TCATTGACCTTCAGTTCAGCTTTTTCTGGGCCTCTAGGTTAAGTTTTGTTTAATGGAGGGTAATTTTTCAGTTCTTGTTTTCTTGTTTCTTGTCCTGCTTGTAAGGTGCCTTTTCCCTCCCCACCCTTAGAAGGGTCTACATAGGTATTACAGACTCTGGCCGGGTTTTTCCAGACTAAGCTGGCCTCCTTTTGGGGGGAAGGAATCACCTGCGTCAGTTTTCCCTGAGTGTGAGACCCAGCAGGTTGAAAGACTTCCTGTGAAGTCTCTGGGCTCTGTTTTTCTTATCCTCCCCAGTATGTGGCGCTTGTCTGTCTGCGGGCCCCACCAGCAAAAGATGTTATGACTCCTTTAACTTTGGAAGGCTGTCCCTGCTGGGGGCGTGGTGGAGACAGAGAAAAGGTGTAGGCTGGTTTTAATGGCTTCAAATTGTGAAGCCCTGGGGTCTGAATTCCGTGAGAGAGGGATTCCACCTGAGTTGTGTTTCACCCCTCCCGTGGGGAAGGTTCAGGCAGGAGACAGCCCTGTAAGCAGCCTGTTTCTGCATATGCTTGGGGCAGTTGCAGCCTGTATAATCCCGCCACTGAATCCAGAGGCAGCTAAGCCTCCATAGAAACAGCCACAGAAGGCTCCGTTTCGTCCCCTTTCCTCTTTTTCGGTTAGCCCAATAGGCGACCTCCACCTTGACCGGTTTTGCCTGAGCTGGGGGCCTAATTTTAGTAGTCAGAATTTGTTTATTAATGCCACTATTGGTGTTTGGTTGGACTCAGTCTCTGCTACTGTTAGAGTTTCTTTCCTTTCCCTCCGGGAAGCCGCCTGTGGGGGAGGGGTGCCGGGCGCTGGGCGCCGGGCGCTGGGGCTTGGGAAACTGCACACGGCTTAGGGAACTCACTGTTCCGGAGACTCGCAGCCAGTCCAGCTGGTCCAGACTGGGGTACACTGTGTGTCCGGTCACTGTCGTGGCTCCAGGAGCTGTTCTGTACTGTTTCTTGTTATTTAGTAGTTGCTCTGGAGGACAAACTAAAATGTGCACACATTAATAAGCTGCCATCTTGGCCCCCCTAGACCTAAAAGTTTTAAGCTGCGAAGTCAGTGCAGATTCCTTCCCTTGCCTTCCCAGCCTGTGGGTTCTGACCACAGCTGCTTTTTCCTTTGTCTTGCTCTGCTGCTTCCCTCGGTGACTGGTGATAGGACTGAGTCGGTGGCTGAGAAGATGTTGACCAATTGGTTCACATTCCTCCTCTACAAGTTTCTCAAGGTAGGATTGGATATGGGGGGATTTCTAGCCCTTGCCTCAGGTGCCCCAGCCCAGGTACCAACCTTCACTGCTCCCAGCTGGTGCCACTTGACTCCCCACCCCACAAGTCCAGACTCATGCAGCCAGGCTCTTACAACCCCAACAAGAAGCTGAAATCCCCCCCCTCAGCATTGAGAAGAACAGAATCATGATCTCAGAAGACAGAGCCCTCCCATTCCTAGCTTGAGAGACACAATTCCCGCAGGTTGGTTTTCTCCCAGGTGAGGGATAGATCAAGCTCCTGAGAGGGACCTAAATTCCCACTTGAAGCTCAAAACAATGATCCCATTATTTCCCTGCTTCCCTTCTTCCCTGGCCCTCTGTGGCTCTCCCAGCCCCAGACCTGCCGAGGCTGATAAGAGTCCCAGGCAGGTACGAAAGCCACATTCTGATGGCAGATGAGCCAAGGATGTGACTGGGAGGTGGAAGACTTGCTTGGCTTCCAACTAATAACTTGTTTTCTGAGGAGTTTATCCCAAGAGGACTGACCTCTGCCTCAGAATGGGGGCCTCAGAGAAGTGGGTGGGGAGTAGGGTAGGAGAGGCAAACAAGGAGAGAGAGAGCTAAGAAGAGGGAGCTCTAGAAAGGGGTAGGAAAGAGCAGAATGGGAGAAGACCCTGTGATCAAATGAGCCAGGAGATATGAAGGGTTAAGAGTTGGAGAAGAGGACTGACACATGGAGACAAAAGCACGTGGGAGTGGAAGAAAGGAAATGAAAAGGGATTGAAAACAGCCTTTCAGGAGAAGCAGGGAGTGCCTGAGGTTGGCCTCAGGATGCTTCTTCTCTGCATCCAGGAGTGTGCTGGGGAGCCCCTCTTCTCCCTGTTTTGCGCCATCAAGCAGCAGATGGAGAAAGGGCCCATCGACGCCATCACAGGTGAGGCCCGCTACTCCCTGAGTGAGGACAAGCTTATCCGCCAGCAGATCGACTACAAAACCCTGGTAAGATGATTGCTTTTTCCCCATTGCTCTGGAACTGGGCTTTGAGCCTGGCAGCCCCTTCCCAGACAATGGAAATGCTGGAAAGCCAGCTGTCCATCTTTGTCAGGTGCTTGGCTCCAGTCAGCTGCTCCACCTCTGCCAAACGCCCAGATTTCCTCTGTACCACTACACCAGGCCATCTGGATTTGGGGGACCAATGACCCAGGCACATCTGAGCAACACTTGAGCAAAGACTTGTGTGAGTTTAGGGCACATGCACTGAATAGTTGAGTCATAACCCCTTGCCATTAGCTGGCTGACATTCCCCAGTGAATTCCTTCTCATCATTTCCTCTAGTGTGGAGAATTGACACTTCACAGAACAGATCAGGCAGGAGGATGGTGGGGACATGGAGGCATGGAAGCTAGAAATCATTTCTCATGGCTCTGAAGCCCACATTTGCCCACTGGTCCAGACTCAAATATGTCAGATATTGACCACAACCTGAGCTGTTTAATTTGAGGCTAGTGGATGAAGGGGTGTGCCCATGGAATATGGGGACCCCCTTGTCAAGGGCAGGCCCTTTCTCCTGATAAAAATCGTCTCCATTGGCGGAACACAGCTTAATGTTTAAGAACGTGGAGTTTGGAATCAGATCTGGACTTGAGCCCAGCTGCTGACAAGCCATGGCGAGTCCCTTAATCTCACCAAGTTTGGATTTCTTTATCTGAAATTGATAAAAATTCTTTATCAGAAATTGATAAAAATAGAACCTATTAAATGGAGATAATAATAGTACCTACCTCATTAAGTTGTCTGGAGGACTGAATGAGATAAGGCGCATGGCTGTTAGCCCCACGGACGGATGCACTCAGCGGTGCTCCTCCCACAGGCCCCTCCTCCTCTCCTGCCCCCCATGGCTGCTCACCACTGCCCACCACCTCTCCAGGCCTGGGAGCTCCTTCCCAGGTTTTCTTTGGAGAGACTTGTGACCTTCCAGGGAAGGGGAGAGGAAGGGAAAGGAAGGAGTGAGAAAATGTGATCCAAGATGAATATGGGGGTGATGTGCAGATGACACTCAAGAAAGGGGGCAAGAGAGAGAGAACAAAGGGAAGAGAAATAGGAAGACAGAGAATAGATGGAATTTAAAATGCGGTTTTCAGGAGATGAAACAAATGTTAGTGGGGGCACGGCAGAGCTGGTCAGGAGCGTGATTCTCCTACAACCTCTCCAGCCCCCCACCCCCAGCCAGTGGGGTGAGGCCCAGGCCCCGAGGTCAGCTGGGAGACAGGCCCCAGCGCTCTGAACAAAGCTGGTGCTGCTGACCAAGAAGGGCCCACCCCACTCATCTTCAGAGAGCACCAGGAAACCCAATAGGCATTTTTACAGACCCGCCAGGGTTGGCTCTGTTGGTGAGTATGCAAAGGAGCAGAATTTGAATGAGTCCACTACTTCCTTGCAGTCACCATCTGGTTCAGAGAAGAGAGTTCAAGTTTCCAATTAAAGTGGGAAAGGTAAAAAAAAAAAAAGACCCTTCCAAAAAATAGATTTCTTAATAAGACAGACTACAGTCTAAATGTCTCCTGCCTGATCTCTCCCGTTCCACTCCCTTTCTTACCGGCTCTCGTCAGCAGCTTCCCGATACTGAATTCAACACAATGAGTTGTAATAACTCTTTGTCCCCAAATTGCAGCATCCTTTATTCCTGAGGTCAAAGTATTGTTAGCACACTGAACCCAGTTTCAGATGACTCAGCTTACTGAGAATGTGAAGAAATTAGTGAGGGTCAAAGAAGAACATCCATTAAAGTTTGAAAGACTTGGAGGAAAGAGGGGCAATGAGGTAAGGGGAAGGAAATGGAAATTGTTTTGCCTGGAGAAGAAACAGCTGCAGGGAGATTGACTAGCCAGTGCCTTCAGGTCTTTGAAAGGATACTCCCCAACGTGAAGGATGAGGAGCAGCCCCTCAGTGGTGAGGATGGGAGAAGAAAGTGTGTTAGACAGCAGCTGGCAGGATTTGTAGAAGACATCCAAAGGAATGGCACAAATAGAAAGATGGGATGCAGTTGCATTTGGCAGTGGCTCGAGGAGCCAAAGGTGCTTTGGGCTGCTGATGGTGACCTTGTCCTGGGCAGAAAGGCCAAGGAATGAGACTGGCTCTCAGAGGGTCAAGGGTAACCAGGCACATGACTTTAGTGGAGTCAGGTGCTCCTCTTAAGTGTTGAGGGATTAATTGGAGTGATGCTGAAACTTGGACCAGCATGGCTGAGGGCCCTGCTGCTGGGAGACCCCTGAGCGCTAGTGTGGGCCTCACTGCAGAGCCTGCTGGAATACCTCTGGAAGCACAATCTGTGTTTTAACAACCCCTTCTCCCCCCACCCCCCCCCCACCCCCACCCCCCCCCACCCCCCCCACCCCCCCCCACCCCCCGTCCCAGCACACTGCCTTGGTGATTCTTATGTACATTAAAGCTTGAGAGGCACTGCTGCAGCCGAGAAAACACCAGGCAGTTTGCTTAGAAACTAGTCAGGGGAAATGAGGGGAAAGGGAACGTCCAGATGGAGCTGTGCTTGGCCAGTGACCAGGGAACCCTACCCTTCTGGGGGGGTCTCTGCTCCCTGTCGGGAAGGTAGATAGATCCCTGGCCTGAAAGGTCCCCCAGAGTTCTCAGCAGGCCACCATGAAGCCCTGGCGACAAGTAGAAATACCAGGAAACCATCCACGAGGCCATTGCCTTGTGTTCTCTCAGAGGAGGACTCCCAGGAAAAAAACGATATTGCTGCCCAGGGGAGGCCGAGCCTCTCCACCACTGTCCCAGGGGACAGGACAGCAGAAGCGGCCAGCAGCTCCCAGCGAGCAGCCTGTGCTTGGCCTGGGGCGGGGGGTGGGGGGTGGCCGAGGGGTGAGGTCCTGGAAGGCTCTTAGAGGAGGGATTCTCTGGGAGAGGGGCATTCATTCAGAAGGAACATAGGGTCCAGAGTTTCCTTCACCATCATTTTCAGTTTAGGACATTTTGAAGGTGAGAGTTTGGTTTTATAGATTCAGAAGAATTTTTTTCTTCTTAATGGAACAAGCATGTCCACGTTTGAGAGCACAGCAGTCTGGTCGCTAATGAAAGGCAGGCGTCCGGGGGCCAGGGCAATAATCCGCACCATGTGGAGCAGGAGGAGGGTAGGGCGGGGGGGAAGGGCGTTGTCTGGCTCTGCAAACCAGACATGGCAATTGGGAAACGGTCATGGGGCAGTGAGAGTTCAGAGAAGGAGAGACGCAGGGGCTGAGCCCACAGGGTCAGAGGCAGAGTCTCGGAGCCCAGAACGACGTGGCGGTGTGGAGAAAGGGTCCTTGCAGCTGTCCAGGGCTCTCTGCCTTGGAACCCTTCTCCAGCTCACTCCACAGTGCCCACCCATCCCACTGTGGTCCGCCCAGGGATCCCACACAGTTCTGTCAACGGAGAAAGAACAGCAAGAGAATAAGACCCTTGGAAGGACCCAGACTTTTTTTTAAGGAAAACAAAATGTGTAGTTTGGTACTTTAAGTAGAATCTTTTAGATTTTCCGACTAGCCATTGAGGCCTGGACCAGTGACCTCTTCCCCTAACATGAGGTTTCCAGTTCAGAGCCAGGAATGGATCTCAGGTGGGTCTGAACCTGCAATTTTTAAAGAGCGATTTTTATTTTTAAAAAGCCCATGAAGCTTCTTAGAGATTTTCCCACCTCTGATCCACCTGAAACCCTCTCAGAAATCAAAGCTTGTGACTGATTTGAGAAAGGAGCCAGGTTCCCATTAGTTCTGAGTGTGAGTGTCCGTGCTAGAAGGAGTGACAAGACTGGTGTACACAGCGGCTGAGCGCGCTGCTGCAGTCAGGCCTCCTGTGCCTACGGAGTGGGGCGGGGGGGCATTGCGTGTGCACGCAGACTCCGTGTCCATCAGCACAGCCTTCCCTCGCTGCAGCTCCAGGCTTGGACATGATGCCCTCTGAAAATCAGGATTTTAACGCAGTTTGTTCTGACAGGGAATCGAGTACACCACTCTTCCTCCGGTAATGACTCCAAAGCCAGGGTGTTTTGCTGCCTGTCCTGGGCAGGAAAGAGCAGTGGGCTTGGTGGGACGTAGAGATGAGCTGGGTCATCCCACCCCTTTCCCAAACACCCGGGAAGAGGAGGAGGTGTTCGAGACAGGATCACAGAGCAGTGCTGGGACTCTTAGTCTTTCTGCTTCATTCCCCCATACATCTCCTCTCTACTCTCCCGCCCCCTACCCCACCCCCACCTCTAGGTCTTGAGCTGTGTCAACCCAGACAATGTCAATAGCCCCGAGATCCCAGTGAAAATCCTCAACTGCGACACCATCACTCAGGTCAAAGAGAAGATTCTGGATGCCATCTTTAAGAATGTGCCCTGTTCCCATCGGCCCAAGGCTGCAGATATGGACCTGGGTGAGTAGGCTGCTCATCCCAGAGGCTGTCCCTGTGGCTGGTCCTGAGAGCAGAAGGCCGCTGAGGACCACGGCAAGGCAGCAAGGCAAAGCTGGGGTGCAGGGAGGAGAGGGGAGAGAGACATGGATCGGAGGGAGCCAGGCATGCATGGTCCCCCAGGACCCCATGGCGTTTGCTTCATGACCAACATGGAACTGGCCAGAGCTGCTTGGTGAGAAGTAGGCGGTGAGAGTCTGCAGGCCTGCGGGTTATGCCTCTGGGGTCTTCTGAGTAATCTCAGAGGTGGGAGTGCCAGAGTCACAACTGGAGTGAAGGGTATTCAGAGACAAAGTCAACTAGTCTAAATTCGTGTAGTCCGCAATCTTGCCACCATTTTCATCGTCCCCTGAGGCTCTTCCCTTTTCCTCTATTCTGTGTCTGTAATTTTTGCTCAATACTTAAGGCATAAGGGATCTGGGTCAGTGATGGAGGAAGGGGTGAAAGAATAGAGGAAAATGAAATAGGACAGCCTACTGGGGAGCAGAATGACAGTTTATTTGAATGTTCCATGAATAGATTGCATAGCCGCTATATAAACAAGGGCATGCCACTTAGGGTTGGCCACACTTAGATCCTGAGTGTTTCATAGGATATTGTCCTGAGGAAATCCCAGTGGGGAGCCCCAAGCTCTCAGGAGCCCAGAGTTGAAGGCAGGCAGTTTGGCATCATGGGTCACATTCAAACACTCCTGGCTTTAATCCCTGGCACTGCCAAGTCCTAGCTATGTGACCTTCACCAAGTTGCTTAGTCTTTCTGTGCCTTAGTTTCCTGGCCTCTGAAATGGAGAGAACAATAGCGTCTGCCTCATAGTAAGAATTAAATGAAATTGTGCGTGTAAACATCTTATAATACAGTTCCTAGCCCACAATACCCACTCAGTAAATATTGGCTGCTGCTATCATTGATTATGAGGACAGCACTGGTAGGGAAACTGTATATGTCTGTTTGTTGATCCTAGGCATGTAGAGAAAGGCGTTTGTGTGTGTGTCTGTTTGTGCCTGTGTCTGGAGATTTATGGCAACATAGGGGTGGGAGGGCCCTCCAGAGGCCCCTAATCCATCCATCTGGCCTCTAAGCTGGCTTCAGTTAAGCTATCCAAGACAGATGGGCATCTAGGCTATTTTCTACAATCCAGAGGGAATTTTCATCCCCCTCCCACTGCTCCCTTCTCTCCCCCCCAAATTCTGGTGCCTAAAGACTCTTAGGATCAGGAAGTTCTGCTAACCTAAATTCTTGCTGCTTCACTTAACCCTTGTCCTCTTGCTCTGCTCTTGGCTTGGCGGGTTTGGCTCTGTGCCCAGAACCGTGATGCTGAGGGAGAAAGGTGGGCAAGTGTGCGCTCCTCCTCACTTTGAAAGTGTCTCTGAGTACATTGTTTCTGGGATAAGGAGGATGACTCCGTGAGTGGAGTGGTGGGGGGGTCTCCACGTGTGCGCCTCAGCACATCGACCCTTAGAGTTGGGGTAGGCATTTGTGTCTGCACATGGGTGACTGCCGCCATGCAGATTCCAGACCAGTGAGGAGAAGGGGCCCGTTACAGAATCAGTGGGAGAGAAAGTTACTGGGAGGGAAAGCCCCATGTTTCCCACGCCTAACAGTAGTGTGGGGTGCTCCATAGTGGGTTTTCCAGAGAGAGTTGAGTTCAGTAGGGTAACCAGGTAATAACCTGAAATGCTTTTGAAGAACCCTTGGCATGATCCGCATCTGCCGTCTCCATTGTCTTATCTGCAGGTGGGGTAGGATGATAATTCCGCTATTAATGGGACCAAGAGCAAGAGCTCTCATAAGAACATTTATCTTCATGCTTGAAAGTCCATTTGAAAAGGTTGTTCTAGAACACGGATGGAGTTCATGTGTGTGGGTATAGCTAGAATTGTATGTTTCCTGGTGCTTGGAAGGGGTGTGGCTTTCCATGAGGGAGAAAGCCAGTGATTGCATGCCTCATGAAATGCAGCTGAATTTTTGCTCTGGAATCCCTTCTCTTCCTTCTCAGAAAAAGATAGATGGGGTTGTAAAACCAGATAAGTACTGTGGAAGGGTGGGAGCCAAAGTTCTCCAAAAGCATCTCATCTGCAACTCTGGAAGCAAAATCAGGGAGCATCCCTTCTACATGAGCTTGGTCTTTCAGAAAGAGAGAGCATTTCATGGCAGGTCAGTGCTGCACAGGACCCGTCCTTTCTACCTGAAAACTATACAGAGTGAGGGTGGGAGGTGAAGGGGCTGTTTATTAGCTTTAGAAAACTGCACCCTTAAAAGGCCCAGGGGGTACAAGCCCAGCAAAGCAAATCGTTAATGAAAAAATGTAAAGTATCCCACAACTATAGCCATAAGCCATCTGTAGTGGAAGCAGCAACGCGCACAGCAGCTGTAGCCATCCACCAGGAGAAAAGAAGCTTGACGGCTGCTCAGCTCCAGGGGCCATAAAAGACCAAGGAGAGGCTTCCTGCTCCCTAGAAGGGGATGACTGTCCAGGTGACATACTTTCACCACAACTGCTCATGCTTCATGGATCCGAGAGACAATAGGATCTACCTCTCCCATCACACATGCTGCTGGGGGCGGGGTGCTCCTATAGCCACACCTGGAGGAATGACCCCTCCATAGCAAGGACGGATACTGGGAGAAGCCGAAGAGGGGAGACCTCAGGGAGCTGGAGTCTCAGGGCCCCACTCCTGGGGAAGGGCCACCACACTGAGCTCCTCAGAAAGGCCTCCCTGCCTACCACCATGGGTGTCTTCTGGAATTTCCTGTTTCTCTGTTAATCCAGGGTTTAGAGCCACCACCCAAAGCCCTGGATTTCCTCTTACCAAGGTGAGGTTGCATAACAAGGAAAATGGGGCCTCATCAGAGACCCAAGTGCTTTTACCACACTATTCAACTCAGCCTCATAGTCCCCAAGAGGAGAGAAAAGGCAAGGCGAGTTATCCTATCTTGTAGCATTTATAAATGTAAGGTGTGGACATTATGAAAAATTAATCTGTGCTGAAGGGACCATAGCACATAGGTACACAAGCTGGATGGAGGCAAGACAGCCGCTCATCCCTTACCTCTACCCCTCCCCCAGCATCCCCTCCCCCAGCATCCCCTCCCTCATCATTCCCCCCATACTCCTGTACCTGTTGCTCTCGTAGCTGAGGTCATTGGGCAAAGCCTACCTCCCCCTCCTCTAGATGGATGTGCACCCCATCAAGACTAGGAGCCCTATCCCAAGTCAGTTCAGAAGTAAAGACATTTTAAACCAACCCTGTAATTGTCCCAAGTAAGTCCAGCCCTGTCCCCTCTCCTTTCCATCACTCTGGGCTCTAGCCTGCCCTATCTTCTTATCCCCAATGCTTCTTTCTATCCATTGCTCCTACGAATGCATCTCTCCCACCACACCCCCTTCACCACTCCACCAGACTCTTTCAGGCATTAATGAACCAACATGGGAAGCCACAGTGAAAGCCAGAGGACCCATCTTCACCGCAGTCTGCTGACACGTGGGGAGGGAACAATATCACAGGAGCATATGGTTCTCGGACAGGTGGCCTTTGGAGAATTTTCAAAGCATAGAGCCCTAGGGGGCACCCCTTTCTGCTGTATGTGAAGCTGTCCCCTCCAGTGTAATACTCCTTGCCATCCACTGGTGCTGGGGCATTTGGGGCATCCACATACATCTCAAGTACCAACAAGACTTGGGAAAATAGCTCATTCCTTATCACAGTGGCAGGAAGTAGAATGCTTTTTCTGTCTGAGCCAAAGCACTCCTTCTGTCTCCTCCCTTTGCTCCCCAGAGGAAATAACTGGTGCCATTCAGCTCCAGCGAACTGATGGAGAATATGCCACTCAGAGAGGCCCAGTGCCTGGGCTGCGGTCACACAGCAGGGAGGCAGAGAGGATGGTGGGTCACACCCATTGCCTTCACAAGCAGTCTCAGCCACAGACCCCAGACCCCATTCTTTTTGTTCCTTCCTGTGACCTCCAGAGGTTCCTCCCGTTGAATGCCAGTGCTCTCTCAGTAGCCCTGAGACTCCTCCACCCCATCTCTGTCTTGCCACTCAAGTCGTGCTGAAAGGATATATTTTTTTCAAATAAGTAATTCCTGTATGCAATAAAAAGATACAGTATCTTCTGAGTGAAATATAAAGAGTTCACAGCAGCTGTCTCCCCAGTTTGCATTTACCGCTGCACCTGATGGGAAGGACAGATAAAGATAATGGGATTTTTTTTTTCTTTTTTATTTCACCTTCTTCTCTCCCGGGAAGGTGGAAGTGTAACAAATTGGATTGTGAGTGTCTCTGTCCTTTGTGCTTGGAGCCTGGAGCAGGGCATGGGGCTGCTGGGCAGTAGCTGTGAGAGAGTTCAGAGCCAGCTATTTTCTCTTGGTGCCAACATATAAATTCCAGGGTCACTTTTCCTCCTTCCCACTGCCCATCACCTGCCTTTTGAACTCTTCTTCCTTCTACCCCATCTACTGCCTGGACTAAGCCGGAGCTCCCGGCTTCCACATTCGAGAATCTCCATTCCTGTCTAGCTGACACTAGACAGCTAGTGGTGCCTTCTCCTTGCACTGGGTAGCAGGAGGCAGCCTCCCTCTCCCACTGCTCCCCAGACATCCCCAAATAGCAACAACTAACCAGTGCAGACCTCTTTACAGTGTACAAAGACCTTCACCTTAAGTGGAGGCAATGCAGTTTTATTTAGGAGTTCCTTTTTTTTAAGCACCTAGTTTCATAATTCAGTCATTTTATATTTTGGAACTTGGTCACACAATAACATTATTCATTTTTTTTTTTAATAAAACATTTTTAGAAAGTTCCTCCCACGCTGGGGTCACTTTCCTCGCCTTCCTAGCAGTCACGCTTTCATCCTGTCAGGGTCTCCCCAGCACTTGTCTCTCATCCCACTCCTGTCACTCCACAGCATCTGGATGTGGAGGGCCATAAGGCTCTTGGTCAGGTGTCTCCTAGGAGCTCACCGGCTGAAGGTATGCAGGGCAGTAGCACCACGGCTCCTCCTCCATCCTCCTTCTCCTGGTCCCTGTATTTGAAGGTAGAGTGGGGACCTTTTACCCATGATTATTCTCTCTCTCACACAGCTTTTCTGCCCAGGGAGCTCTTCAAGGGCAAGGGCTTTTGTTGTGATGTTTGCCTCGTTTAACTCTGTACGCTGTCCTGCCAGCACAGTGTCCAGCACACCTGGGCACCAGGCAATGCTGTTTGAAATGAATGAGTGAGCCTAGAGCGCTAAGGCTTTCTGGATCTGGAGATTCAGCATGGTGACCACAGGAGATGCCACTTAACAGAGGGGATGGCAGATGCAGAGTAGGGGTCACTCCGTCTAGAACGCATGTAGGTCATCATCAAGCCAGCCCAGCCCCTAGGGCATCAGACGCCTTAGAGGTATCTCTCTCTACCTCTCCCTGTGCCCTGAGGGCAGGCGGAACCTGTCAGAGATGCCTGACATTCACCCAAGGAGGTTGGCCATTCGCCAAGCTGCCACTCTGCCCCTCAGCTGTCCAAACGGGGTCACCTCATAGAAAGCAGGGTGTGGACACAGCAAAGATATTTTTAGCACTATTCTACTAGGCAAGACAGAGGGAGCCTATCTGGTGAAAAAAGTGCTGGAGACCTGGGTTCTATTTATTTCCATTACTGTTATTAAAACTGAGCATATGTTGAAGAGGTAACAACACACAGAGCATAAAATTAGATGCAGCCCCTTTTCGGGAGCCTCATGAGCCTGATTCAACCAGCTATACACGTTGCAAGGTGGCCAGGGTGCTGTCCTTCCCAGCTGAAGGTGGCAGGCCTGCCCCACCATCTTCAATTCTTTACTCCTGAAGTGGGATTGAGAGCTCTTGAATCCTATCATGCGGTTTTGGGAGAATGGCTTGCTCACGGGACAGGCCGTTGACCTTGGCCTTTCAGGCCCCTGCTGTACTCAGTAGAGCTCTATGGCTCATACTGCTGCTGGGAGAAGGTCATAAAGTATTACAGCAGTGCTCTGCATGCCTGAGCCCCATGTCTGCTATTTTGATTTGCATTCCATGGTGAATCTGGGTAAAGTAGATGCAAAAGCTGGTCTGGAAAAGGGATTTCAGGAAAGAAGGAAATTGGGTAAAAATGTAAGTGGAATTGTGTTCAGGCCAACAGGGTAGGGCTTGGGGACCCAGAAAAGATAAGAATGAGGATTTGAGGGGGGTCTCAATGTCTGCCCACTTAAACTGTTCTGTGCAAGAGAATGCAGGGCTGCCTTCCAGTTATGCTCCAGACTCTCTCCTTCTTTCTGAATTCAGCTGGTCAGGCTACGCATAGCCCTTGCTTCTTTCTTGCAGGCCCCAGGGATAGAGCTGCCAATATCAGCTACCCACACCTCTGGGCTTTCATTGACCAGAACTAGGTGGGAGGGGACATAGAATCATTTTTTAACCTTTCTGATGTTTCAGAAAAAAGCACATAGAAATTTGTCTGTATAAAAGGTACCACAAATAATAGGGTAGAGTTATCAAAAGCAAGTCTTAGTGTTCTTCTTAATTCCATTTTCTCCATCAGTTCACTATCCTTATATTGCTATCTTAGGGAATAGTCCTAACTTTTTGAGATAAATGCCAAAAATATACCAGTCTCACCTACCAGCTGGCCAGTGGCTCCCCTGAGACAGAGGGCTAGGCTGAAGGGACTAGGGGGCTGGGACACCCAGGAGGCCTCTCTGTAGTCCCTGCACATGGAGCCAAGCATCAGCATCAGTGAAGGACGTGTGTCTTCTGCCTGCCCATGGCCATCTCCTACTTCCCACGGCACATGACCACTACCTGCGAGTCTAAGCTAGTGAGAAAAGCATGTGTCCACACAAACAACACATTTGAATTTTTGGAAAGGGAAGTATTGCAGGCCAAGGAAAATTACCACTGGCCTGTTTGGATTTCTAAAGGTCAAGGTATGAATTGAGTGAAGGCAGCTTATCTGCCAGCATCAACCTGACCACAGCTCAGGGTTCAAGTACTGTCATCTCTTTCCCTTGCTTGTATATCCCAATACTTGATTGGCTCACAAGAGTGGCAGGAGCCACATCATAGAGTGTAGCATGTGTGTGTACCAAGCTGGTTATGTTCACGCCACATTCCCTACTGAGAAATCCTTGAGGTAAGGACTCCTCTTATTATCTGTGTATCTGGATGACTGAGTCGAGCACAAAGGAGGAATCCAGTACGTGCTATTGACGAGAACTATGTTGGTTAGTGGAATAAGGACCTTAAGGCTTGAGAACATGAACCTTGAGGTCTACCTTTCAACCTGTTGCTTTAATTTTCCAGGTCATAAAGTTAGAAGAATGAGTGATAATAAAGTAAAAGAGCCTTCACTTCTAGAAAAAGAAGTGCCTGCTTGTGTTTCTGAAGAGTTCAAATCATCCTTTGTCCCAGCTTGTCATTATTCTCCAACTGTAACCCACTGTCTGCCTGCTGTGGGGCACAAACCTATGGGTAGACAGTGCAGTGCTCTTTCCTGCTTGGAAAATAGACCACCATCACTCACTCAGTCTTCCCATTCATTCATTCATTCATTCATCTGTTAGTCATCAAGAGCTTACTATTTCCCAGACTCTGGGCTAGCCTGGCTGGTAGGCATCTGAGAGCCTCCTTCATTTTCATGCTACAAGGATAATCCATCATCCCTCTCTTGCCGTAGGGAAGCACAATCACACTCTGCCTTACTTTTCATGGGTTGGGGTATGGAGGCAGACTAACTCTCATTTGCTTATATGGTCACTGGCCAGGACTTAGAGCCAGGGCTGCTGAGGACATCTGCACAGGCTGCACACTGCACAACTTCAGGGAAGTTTTGCAATTCAGAAGCCCTGCACTGGGCCCCTTTGAGCAATTGCCATTGTTCATGCCAGCGGGCTATGTAACTCGTTCACATGCCACTGAGATATCAGAGCATCAGTGCAGCTGCTAAACCAGAGGGTTTGCCCTTGGCTGGTACTTTCTCTGTCTAGTCCCAGAAAGTGCCACTGCCATTTCAGTGGAAGAGGCTCACCTGGTGCTCGGCCAATGGCCTTAGTATCCAGAGCTCAGTCCACTGCTTCTTCCAGCCCCTTTCCCCAAGGCAAGAAATGCTGAATGTCAGCTGCCTTTTATGATTATACCACAACCTGACTCTGTGCTGCCCCTCCCACCCCACGCCCAGCCTCTCACCAAGGTGCCAGTCACCAGGCCAGCAGGAGAAACCCAAGAGGTTTTTTCCACTTTAGGACCCACTGCAGAACTGGGATCATGCACACCCCTGCCCTTATTCCTCAGCCCAGGTTGGAGTCTTTCCCGGAGTCTAACTGGAAAGCGTATCAGGTTCCTGGCCAGCTTAGAGATTCCTCTTGCTTTGCCCCGGTGCTAAAAAAATATGTGTGTACATACCAAAAAATTGAGAGCAACAAACAAAATGAAATAATTCAAAACTCCTGCAAAACGCTGGTTACCAACCAGCTGCCCAGTGGTGCGTTTCCCTGTTTGCCCATTATCCCAGCTGCCCTGAGGTCCTAATCGCCATGATCTGTTCCAGCTGTGCTGTCAACAGGACTAAGTGATGGGCTGTCCCTAGAGACCTCTTGCGACTTCTCCACTCTGATGAACAAGCATGTCATCCTTATATTTTCATTACTTTGACCACCACTAAGCTGAGCTCTAAACCAGGCAACAGGGGAGTCCTAGGGAACTGGAAACAAGGGATTTGGATTTTAGTAACATCTGTGTTACTCCAAAAGGATGAGTAGCTTGCTTTTCTGGGCCATTTTTTCCTCTGTAAAATGGGAACGGTAGCACTGGCCACAACAAATGCATATGGCTGAACATGGACCCACAGTTCAGCCTTGACAGGAGTGGGAATCTGAAAATATGTCTCTGTGGGCCACAGGAAATTTCAGTGCCAGGGTCAGGCAATGGCCTCCAGATAACTCTCCAGCACTTTCCTGCACTCTGAAAAAGCCCAGTGCTCTTTAGAAGTTTCAGAAGCATCTGCATCTGGGAGCAGTTAAGCAAGATTCTGGCTGCCTGGAAACCAGATTTCTGGCTTCTTGGCTGGAATGCATTTGAATTTAAGGGGGCATTTTTTCTTTCTGATGCATGCCCATGAGACTGGGGGTACATGTGTGTGCATGAGTGTGTCTGTGAGTGTATTCTTGTGTGTTTGTATGTGTGTGCAGGCAGGCATGTGTATGTGCATGTACACATGCGTGACAGAGCTAGTGTGCATCTGGAAAGCACGTGGATTTCCATGTGTGTACCTTTGAAGTTTGAAATGTGCAATTCTCCATCTACACGTGGTTTGTGCCATATATGGTGATGTGGATTTGGCTGATGAGAAACAGTCTCCGATTTCCCCATATGTGATCCTTCAGTGAGCACATGTGTTGTAGTTGTTTGGACCCACCAGGAGAATGTAGAGAAGCAGGTAAATCCCTCCATGATAAAGTAATTAGTGTTGAGGACATTACAAAGATTATATTATCCATCTCAACCTTATGGGGATAGGGCTATTCATTCACATAAAAATGAGTTTTGCTGATCTAGCCACATACTTATACCAAGTCAAACTGCCATGGATGACCCACTTGTTAGCTTTAGGATGCAGAAGACACCTCTGAAACTGAGACAGGTATGCACAATGATTGAACCAGCAGCCTGGATTTCATTAGCCCCAACACCTTACAATCAAACAAATGACCCATGCTGCAGTAATACCACCGTGTATTTGCTTAGCACTTTAAATGTTTTTTCCTGCCTCATTCATTCAGTTAATACTTTCTGAGCATCTACATCCTGCAGTTATGGCCACTCACAGAAAACTGGTGAGGTGAGGAGGACAAAGGGGATGTTATCCCCATTTTTTGTCAAAGTTCATTGGGTTCCCAACCAGAACTAAAATTCAGGGCTTCTCTGCATTGAAAGTGTCTACCCATGGACACACTCTTGAGATGGTACCTTCAGGATCCCACAGAGAGGGGCCAGAGGGCCTCTCTTAGATGTCACTGCTTCCCCCCCCCACCCCCCAGAGTGGCGACAAGGAAGTGGAGCAAGGATGATCCTGCAGGACGAAGACATCACCACCAAGATAGAGAATGACTGGAAGAGACTGAACACTCTGGCTCATTACCAGGTGGGGCGAAGGTGGTGGTGGGAGAAGCTAACTGATGAGACATCCATTCCTTGGGAAGCCCTAGTCCTTGAAGAGCAGGATCTCTCCAAGGCTGGATGCCAAACCCTAGATCCACTTCTTCACTAGCACTCCATGTTCCCTTCACGATGAAGGGGAAATTGATGTCACCTGGCCAGGAAACCCTGACCCCTTTGGAGATAAGATGCTGGCATGCATGCTTCCCACAGGGCATGGGCAGAGTCCCCAAGAAAAGGCCTTTCCTTAGATGTTCCCCTGAGTATTTAAGGTAAGGCTAGGTGGTCTCAAGGGAAGCATTGGGATGGAGAAAGCTAAGAAGGAGCTCTTGCCAGAAGTCACTCTAAAGCAAGCCACAAAATAGAATACTATTCAGTGTTCAGAGCTGTCTTGTTTCCTTCCATGGAAAGCTGGCAGTCTCCAAAGTTCCCTAGTCATCCCATGAGGCACCTTTTGTCCTCTTGGACTAAGTTAATCCTGATTTGTCCTTATTTCCTGGGGTGGCTGAGTTCTTTGCCCATGCCCTTAGATGCTTTTCTCCTATAGGTGCCAGATGGCTCCGTGGTGGCTTTAGTGTCCAAGCAGGTGACAGCTTATAATGCAGTGAACAACTCCACAGTCTCCAGGACCTCAGCAAGTAAATATGGTAAGATCTCATCAAGCCGTCCAGGGAAGGAGAGAATGTCCTGAGCAGCTATTGTCATGATGGCAGCACAGACGACAGACAGATCCCAGATCCCCTAGAGAGGCATGGTGGGGAGGGGAGAGGCCGAGTCAGGTAGTCTGACCATAGGCGAGTGGGGAAGATGCCTCCTGGTTCCAGCCTGTAGCTCTGATGCAGAAGCAGGACCTTTATCCCTGAGAAAAAGAAGAAAATCTTATCTTTATGAGTGTCTGACAGTCTATAAGTTGCTTTCATTTTTGTGATATTCATGATTTCATATCATGTTCATAACAACCCAGTGAATTAAATAATTATTATTTCCTCCTATTATGTAGATTAGTAAATTATAGCTCAGATGCAAAAAGGCTAATGACTTACAAAGGTCACACTGTTTTTAAGCAGTTGAACAAAGGTCTAAAGCAGCCGTGGTGGAGGAGAAGGGGCCCTGGAGATGGGGTACAAAATCAGAATATAGCCCAGTTCTGCCACCATCTGTGCACCTTGGGCATGTCACCTGACCACTGTGAGCCTCAGTTTTCTCACCAGTAAAACAGAGATTGGAAAAAGTGCCTATTTCACAGTGGCATTTTCTGGATAATATATAGTAAACCACCTAGTCTGGTGCTTGCATACATCTTCCTTTCCTGTTTATTTCACCATATCCCACAAAGAATGGCTGGAGTTTCAGCAAGTGAGTGGGAACAACCAATACTTATTAAGGGAAGCAGTCTACCTGCTCTTAAGTCTATATTTAATTGGCTGCACGGAACACATACTGAGAAGTGACTTGAGAACTTTTAGAAGGAAAAGTACAAGTTTACATTTTTACAAAATTGAATAATTAAGGGCTAACGAGATGCAGGGAGCAGGAGGGAGAAGGAATCTGAGTGGGTGGACTTAGCCACAGCTTCTCGGAGGTGGCGAATTTTATCAGGGACAGGGAAAGGCATCCCAGTTTCAAGGAATGTACTAAACCGAGGCAAGGTGATCGCTCCAGCATATTGCAGAAAGGGACAGAGGATAGTTGGCCTTGGCCAGATTAGGAGATGTACTGTAAGTCACCAGGCTAGTAGATGGAGTGGCCTTACACACGTAGGGTCATTGCATTGGCAGAAAACATGATCCGGTACACGGGCAGTCCTGACAGCCTACGCTCACGCACTCCCATGATCACCCCTGACCTGGAGAGTGGAGTCAAGATGTGGCACCTGGTGAAGAACCACGAACACGGGGACCAGAAGGAGGGTGACCGGGGAAGCAAGATGGTGTCTGAGATCTATCTGACACGGCTATTAGCCACTAAGGTAGGGAACTTGATGGGGGAAGTGGGGTATGGGAAAGGACTTTATCACACCCAGAGATGCTAAATCCCTAGCATTTGTGCCAGCACCCCTCTGTTCTATATCCATAGCAGGTACTTCTGATCAGTCCCAGGACCCCTTCCCAGCACAGAGCCTCAGAATCCTTCCCAACCCAGTGCTGCAGGCAAACTTTACCAGTGTTGGCACCCAGACTTCGTGTCCATCCCTTCTGTAGGGCCCTTTCTCAATTGAAAGGCACTACCAAAAATCTATGCACATTCTCCCACCATGCCGTATAAAAGAATGAATGACTTTATCTTTAGAGTGTCATGTCTAGTCTCTAGCGATAGAAACTTGGGCTCCATGAGTGAGTTTCCAGACGCAATTTCTAAAGCTGGTTCTGGGACAGTACAGTTGTGGGGATAGTGCATGCCTTTAAGTAGTGTACACTCCTAAGACTGGGCTCCCTTCTCCTCTCTGCAGAGCCAAATGAGTAAATGTTCATTAGCCAGTGTGAAGAGGGCCCAAACAAAACCAGCAGATTGTGTTTGTCTGTTCTGACCAAGTGAGTTGTTCATTAGCATCTGTGAAAAGTGCTAAAATAACACCCCCAAAGGGTGTTAAACCAAGCCATGTTGTCAGCAGAGGAAAGCTTACTTATGTCCAGTCATCAGTGTTATATCTATTTTCCACGTGCAGGGAAAATTTAAATCAGTGAAAGAGACAGATGAAAGGCAGGGGAGGACATAAAACCTTGAATACATGGGCTTACCCAGTTTCACCCAAGCAGGCCGCTCTCTGTCCTCCCCTCCCCATCCTCCAAGCCTCTTGGGCTGGGCTGTTCTGAACTTGCCCCCCCACACCTCCCCAGGGCACGCTGCAGAAGTTTGTGGATGACCTCTTTGAGACCATTTTCAGCACGGCCCACCGTGGCTCTGCCTTGCCCCTGGCCATCAAGTACATGTTTGACTTCCTGGATGAGCAGGCCGATAAGCATGGCATTCACGACCCACATGTCCGCCACACCTGGAAAAGTAACTGGTGAGTGAAGGGTGACTCTGTTCACCATCCCCAAGTCCCAGCCTCAGGACTTCAGGCCTCCACAAGGCGGGCTGGCCCTGGTCCATCTTTATCAGCAGGAACTGGTTGCAGGCCAGGCCTCTGGCCCTCCGCAATCCTCTTCCACTATTTTTGTCCTTACTTCCTCTCTCACTTCCCTCTAGCCAAATCTCTCTGTACATCCTTTCTTCCTATCAATCAGTCATTCATTCTATCAGTTAAAACATTTATTGAACCAGCTAAATGAGCAAACAATAATAAGACAAACATCACAGCCAGGTTGCACTCATATCCTCTGTGTGTCTGGCGTGATGCTAGATACTGCGGACACATGAACTAATAAGATGTGGTCCCTGCCTTCAGTGAGCTTCCAGATGAGGAGCAGAGACAAAGATGCCAGCTGTTTGGACAAAGAACAAATGTGGTGATTGAAGATGTGTGTGCTGCTTGATTGTAGAGGGCAACTTCTCATGGTGACTCTTAAGCTGAGTTTTGAAGCATATGTAAGAGCTATCTTGCTATTGAGGTGAACAAAGGATATTTCTATCCTATTCCAAAAGCTACCATCTTCTCTTCCCAGATTCCTTTTCTGTGCTCCCTTTGGGGAAGAGACATCCCCATAACTACTTCATCTTCTTTTTCAACAACAGGATTCTCTAAGGGCTAATTGACACTCTAGGTGTCTCCACTATTGCCTGGTCTCTTCTATAAACATTTATCATCCTTTACCTTCAGCTGTGCCTAATTTGGGTTTCTGGATTGAGCACTAGTATTTAATGCCTAGTATGTAAGTTTGCACAAAGCTGAGACTCAGTAAATACTGATGAAGATTCAGAACCAAGATGGACGATGTTTGAGAGTTCTATCTCAGGCAATGCTGGCTTCTATTTAGCCCCACCATTTCCAGGATTGCCTCTCCTTAGCTTTACAGCCATGCCTCTCCCCAGCTGTTTTTGCCAGGTTATTGGCCCAAGGCAGTGTGGGTCTGTTGCTCAGAACTGCTGTGCACATATAACGGCTGAATTAGCATGACTTGGGAGCACAGCAGGCACCCTGAAAACTAGCGTTGGGCACCAAACCAATATATATATATATATAAAGGCAAAAACCAGGCTGCAGCACTGAAACTTTATTTAGTGTAGCCTGGTCCTTATCTCCTTCACCTAGAGAACGGGAAGATCTCAGCTGAAATTGCTAAGTCAAGTATTGAACAGGTTACTGGATTACCATATGGAATTGAAGAGTGGGGTTTGCACCTACGTTGACTCTTGAGAGAAGACCTTTCATGGTGGAGTTCTTCCAACCTTTTTGAAATAAAACTCTTAGCATTTGGATTCATCATTCAGTGCAGCAAAGCTGCATGAAGCCCATTTGTATTTCCCAGTGCCTGCCTCTAGGAAAAATTTTGCGTATTCTCCAAAACTTTTTAACATGACTCTTCAGAGGCTGTTCTGAGGGCCATGTCCCCAGGCCACCCAATGGGCTTCTCTCTAACTGTGAGGTTCTTCCTGATCCCTGCCCTGTTTGAATGGCAGCAGCTTGTAGAATGTAAGAAATGCTCTGCCCAGACCTTCTTTTGGTCCAAAGCATCCCTACATCCCCTAAGCAATCCATTACAGTCCATCACCTGAAATGATATTTAAATGTTTGCTATCAGCCTTTACCTCCTGGAACCACCAAAGACACCACAACCTCCCTGGGGAGGAGGGTTTGTCCTCCCTTCATGCCAGCCCTGGCAAACACTCAGAACTACAGTCCTGCATGAAGGAAAGTGTAGGACATAGACGGTGGTCTTAGGTTCTACTTCCTTCACCAAAGGATACTTCCCCTGACCCCATTGGTCCCCACCCAGGGGATTATGAGGTCCACATACAGATTTAGAGTTAATTGTCCCTGATTAAAAAGGGATTGTTTCCTTATTCCAGGGCCAAACTATAACTTCCTCTCTCCCCTCCCCCACTTCCTAGTTCCCCTACTTTTTCTCTTTTAAATAAACCTCCTGCTCATTTAGCCTGAGTGGCTGCAATCAACAGGAGATTAGTGCCACCACTAATGTTAATAATATGCTAATATTTCATTAGGCAGGAGCCTCGGGTGCAGAGTGTCTTCCCCATTTGATTTACCTGTCAGCTCAACTGGCTTAAGAAGGGGGAGGGGGTAAGTGTTGGGGAGAAACAACCAGTACAGCAAATATGGAGTCTCAGAGTCATTTTCTGAGTGGTACTTTTAGAAGAACAGGAAAATGTGGAAAGACCTTTATTAGCTGGGGAGCCGGAACTCCTTCATTCAGGGCTCCAGGCCCAGCGCCCAGTCCCCCTTCAGGAAGCCTGGGCAGTGACAGTGACACTTTCCCCAGCGGATCATGGTTTTTCATGCTACTCCTAGAAGTCGCCAGTATTTCCTGTTCTGAATTTCCTCTGATGAAGGAAGTGCTACTTAACACTGCCAGGCCCCAATGCTTTCATGCTCAAGACCTGTGTGCACACATTGCAGAAATCCAGAAATACTTGTTGACTGATTGGCAATCTTGAATGTAAGGTCTTACTAGATCCATAGCATTTGTTTTATGTCTATCTAGGTTGCTGGGAGATGCAACAAATACAGAAATATTGTACTTGCTGTATTGAAAGCATTTAATTCAAAGAGCTTAAGTTCTAAGAGGGAAACCAAGCACATAAGAACATAATTATTGCCAACAGTGAGAACAACCACCAAACAACATAAAAGATTAGGAAAACCGGTAGGAGGCAAAGAGGTATGGAGCAGAAGAGAAGAAATAAGTGACCCTTGCTTTTGACACCAACCCTGAACCCTAACCTGGGTCTTGGCAGATTGGATGGAAGCCGCAGGATTGGAGGGCCAGCCTGAGAAAGGGTAGCCAAGAGGGGTGGATGAGGCCAGGTTTCTTCTGATGCCCAAGTACCCCTTCAAGCAACAGGTAGAGTGACTTATAGTTTACCAGATCCCACTGCACATTTTTTTTCCTATTTATTATTGTTTATGCTGATTCCCTTACCTGCAATACCTTCCTCTAGCCCTCATCCAGCTAACCAGCGCCAATGCATCTTTTAAAACTCAGGCCATCAGTGTCATCCCCTTTGTGAAGGCTTTCCCGATACATCCCCTCTGGGTAGACTTGATGACACTTCCCTTTGGCCCACATTGAACCCTGCAATTCTTCCATTCTAACATCTGTAGTTCTCAGAGCAGTTACTTGGTTGTATGTTCTGCCTTCGTTATGACCCCCACCAGATCGCAGGCTTCTTAAGGGCAGATGATTTGTCCTAGTTGTCACTGTATCATCAGTTCCCTTTCTACAGTGTGTTATATTAGTAAATTGGAAGAGGTGGTGATGGGGGCACAATAGGGAAGATGAGGGGGTTGAATGTAAGTTTTGAAATATGCCAACTTAGAGATGCTAGATCTTGAACAGCTACAATTTAAGTGCTCAACCTCAGGGCCTTCACCATACAAGAATAAGGCGATGTCACCAGATAGGGAAGGACAGTGTGACCTCTTCCAGGTTATACATTTTATGGCAGAGATTGAGATTTGGAGCATAGATTCCTGGCTATCTCCTTAAAGGTTTTCAACTTAATACTCCTTGTGTCAGGCAGGAGGCAGGCAGTAGAATGGAGAGTCAGGAATTCCACTTTGTAGCACACTTCACAGACCACCTCTTCCAAGGCCTTGTGGTATCAGGGAAGATTATGAGCTCTGCATTCAGACAAATCTAACTATCAAGTCCAGTTCCAGAGCCCATAAGTGATAACGTCCCATAACTGGCAACGTCCCATAACTGGCATGTCCCATCCTTTTTGTAAGAGCCTTCTTACCTTCTTGCTTTCTCCAGAGACTCTTCCAGTGAAGCTCTAGGCCCACTGCCCAATCTCCCCTGATGATCTGCCTCTTTTTCCACATAGCTTGCCTCTGAGGTTTTGGGTCAACATGATCAAGAACCCCCAGTTTGTATTTGACATCCACAAGAACAGCATCACAGATGCCTGCCTGTCGGTGGTGGCCCAGACTTTCATGGACTCCTGTTCCACATCGGAGCACCGGTTGGGCAAGGACTCCCCCTCCAACAAGCTGCTCTATGCCAAGGACATCCCCAGCTACAAGAACTGGGTGGAGAGGTGAGTGCTGGGCCAGGAAACCCATTAGTTTCCATTGCTGGAGCAA
Organism: Tamandua tetradactyla; assembly: GCF_023851605.1. NCBI lineage: Eukaryota > Metazoa > Chordata > Mammalia > Pilosa > Myrmecophagidae > Tamandua > Tamandua tetradactyla. The sequence continues at coordinate 174,185,260 of NC_135327.1, read as the reverse complement.
GCAACTTCCATAGACTAAGGCTTTCCCTCATTCCCCAAAAGAGGCTGATGCTTCCAGACTGATCATTCACAAAGCCTGATCCTAGAGTCACAATGCCCACCATCCCAAGCCCCCAGTAGTGCTGTCAGCTGAGACATGAACTGGTAAGCTCGGCTACAAGTTGACACTGTGCTTTGTATCCCTGCATGAGAGGCCCCACATCTTAGTGGATAAAATGCCTTCTAGCCCAGAAGGGATATATGGTTCCTGGCAGCAGTCCCCAGTGAAAAACACGTGATCATGAGACCTCAAAGTGAAAGGCAGTATAATTTCTTGCCACAGAAAGGCTGCAGGCTTCTGCCCACTCTTGTGCTTCCATCCATCTGGCAGCTTTCCCAGATTCCATGTGGGCATCTTAGTCACTCTCTGAACCAGCTTCTCACCTGAGAGTCCCAGCCCCTTGACTCTCATGTGATGAGATTTCAATGCTATGGGCCTTCCAGGGCTTTCTGTCCTAGTGGCCCTGGTCTAATCACACTACCCCCTGAGAATGAAGGTCCCTCTGTAAGCTGTGGAGGTGTTTCTTAGTACAAAGCTAACTCACGGTGAAGAACATGGGTCTTTTGTCTGGGATAGATCAACCCCATTTGCCAAGCATCTGAGCTGTGCCACCAGATTAAGTCTTCTTCTTTTATTACAATAAACCTGTAATATTAGAGGACAGGCATTATTATTCTCATTTTGCATATGTGAAGGTGAAGAAATGTATGTGCAGAATGGTTAAGTAATCACATAAGATTAGTTAGGTGGCCAAGATGAAAGTAGATCTCAGCCTCTCAGCTGACTCCCAAATCCCTTTTCTCTGTTACACTTTCAGACAGAACCTCTGCCATATGGCACCTCAATATGAGTTAAGAAATGTCCCCCTTTCTCCTGGAGGATGTAGCTGCACCCTGGGGTTCATAGCTGACTGAGTGATGGATTGATTGTCAGCCCCTGCTCTCCCTCTCAGTCCAGCGCCTTTATGCAATGAGCAACCTGCACAACTCTGCATGGCTGTCCTCCTTTTAGACTCCTTTTCTTTTCTTCCCAGGTAGCTTAAAGATAGGAATCCTAACTGGAAGTTTAGACTTGGCACCTTTCTGAAGCATTAAAGGGGCAGAAATTGTTCCTGACTTGGCCACTGAAGACAAAATGAATTGTGTCTTTTTGTCCCAGTGGAGAGGTGGTCTCCATCCTTATCCCTGAAAATTGCCTTCCCTTGTGCAGAGGGAATAACTGAGAGGGTTGGAGTCCTGGCCACCTCAGTAACAGTTCTGCTAAAAAGGATTAATTTTCTTTTCCCTCTCCTCTCTGTTCTTTGCCAGTCTCCCTCCCTCTCCCTACTGATACATAAGGTAGGCCTTCAACCTTGGCCTTGGAAGAGCGCTAACCCTTTTGTCTTTGTGTCTTAGCCACCAGTAGAGTCTCTCACTTCTGTCTGGTGGCTCATTCCTCTGACAACAGAGCTGCTAAGAGCCAGCCCTCCTGTATGGTCAGCCTGCCCCTCAGCAGAGAGAGAGAGAAGGGCGAGGCAGCAGCTAGGCTGTTAGTTATCCAGACATGGATACAATGTCACTGTGATAGAGCCCCAGGCAGGGAGGACGGAATCAGGGATATGAAGGGCTGGAGCATTTATAAAACATCTACATAGAGAACACTTCCCCCGGAACATGGCCCATTAGTAAGAGGTGAGACTAATGCCTGCACTGGGCTAATAGTCTCCCTTATGCTGGGTGCTAAATGAGTTTTCTGCCATGCAGCTGCTCCAGGTCATGAGTAACCCCAGTCCATTTGGTTATTTTTAGGAGTGGTTGATGGTTTCCATTTCTTATCCCACTAGTCTCTTAGCAACCAATGGAGCTCTTAGAAAAGTCATCTTTCACTTATTCTAGATCCCAAATTCTTCCTCATCTCATTCTAGAGTGGAGGTGCAGAGATGGAGGGATCAGGAAAACAGCCTGGAAAGGTCTGGAGATTCAAGCCCAGAATGTTCCTTCACTTGATGATGAATGGAGCAGTTCAATTCTCACTCCCCAAGCTTGGCCTCAAAGCTTTGTCTGACTTCCTGAAGTATGAAGTCCAGCAAGGCAGAGCTCACTCTACCAAAGCAAGCAACCCTTCTGCCTTACCCTGCCAAGGGCACTGGCAGCTTCCCATGCAGGAGAAGGGTGGGAGAAAGCTCCCCTCTTGCAGGACTGGCAGTCTTCTGTATACTCTGTCCTGCCAGCATAACCCAGTGTGATTCATTGCTGCAAGATGTGTTCTGTACACTTTGGGAGAGATAAGACTCTTGTCTAAGATACAGAGTTTACCCTGGCCAGTCCTTTCCTCAAAGAGGATGGAGAGCATATGAATACAGGAGGCCTTACTAACTCAGCTGGTTGAAGAGCGTAGGTAACTCTACCAGTAGCTATGCTGCCTGGTATCTCTTGGAAGTTCTTCAGTGGTCCAGCCTTCTTCCCATCTTCCTACCTCCCTTCCATCCCATTCCTGCCTCCATACACATGTAATGCTACTGATTTGTGACTCCCCTGCAGATTTTCTGTCTTCACTGCCTCTACCCAAGTATTAGGGCTTTTACCTGTGGCCAAATCCAGAGAAATAGAGAAGAATCTCTTGGTTCTCCATTAGAATTAATTTCTTGTTGTCTTACAAAGATGGACTCTACAGTATTGTCACCACAAACTGGTGTGTCATGATCAGTTGTAATTTCCATTTCATTTCCAGCAGCAGTTAAATCTCCAAAGTTTGCTAGTGATTTCCCTGGACATCAGACTCACTCACTTGCAGTCCAGTAGTCTTTCCCGTGTAGGAAATGAGTGAGGAGTGTAGTCACAGTTGGTCTACTGGGAATTGGACCACAGCTGGGCCACACATTTGAATGTCATCCATCACACATGTCATGGCATAAAAAAGGTGAAGAATTTTAAATATTTAAATATGCCTCCTAAAGGAACCATCCATTCAAATATATAAAACCATGACAGTTCACCCTAGGAGCAATACTCGAGGTATGGTATAGACATTTCATTAACTTATTCATTAATTCATGGGTCAGACATTTGTGGCTCTCTCTCATGGGTGTATTGGGGCCCTTGGGATGGATCAGATTTGATTCTTCTCCTGCAGTTCTCATGCTCAAGGAGGAATTACTGGCATATACTCAAAAGGCCCCAGAAACTGTGATAGTAGTGAGCTCAGGGAGTTTGGATGTCATTCTGCCAGCATGGAGAGACCAGTGGATGATTCACAAAGGAAAGGACTTTGAAAGGCAAAGTATCTGGGGAAATCCGAGCATTGGGCTCTACCTGTGTCTCATGTCTCCATCTTTGCCCTTGAGATGTTTAAAGGGATGATGGCAAGACTCTGTTCTTCTCAAAGTGTTCTGGGCACTTCACACCATCTTCTCAATCTCTTTAGAGCCCTTCTAAAGGCACAGATGAGACACCAGCTCTCACACACTGGGGTCCAGGATCTCTGCTGTTATACCCCCACTCCATGGAAGTGCACAACACTTCTAATTGGTTGACAGCAGAGAATCCAGCTGTTCTGGGGCTCTACCTTTTATAGCAGCTCTCAAGGATAATGATGGGGCCAGAGAGGTGCTGGCATCCTACTGGGTATGAGCAAGTTTGGCAAGGAGATCTGGGTAAGGCCAGTGTTGGAACCTTACCCTCCTCATCAGGCTGGGCCTTGGCCCGCCTTCCAGTCTACTGGGCTCTGGCTGACTCCAGAAGGTGCTGGGGGAAAAGGTTCAGAGCACCAGCACCTTCTCAACTGCAGGTGGAAATCCTGTGGGAGCAAGTTCAAAAATGGGGGCCCAGGCTGACCTTTCCCCTCTTTGCTGCCACAGCTAGCTGATGAGAACACTTGTTTGAAGTTCATTAATGGGGCTTAATTGTATCTTTCACAATCAATAAGGCTTCGCATTGGCAGAGCCCAGCATAAAGGCCAGCAAGTCAAAAGTGGAGAAGGAAGCAGTTGTGCACATAGTCAAGAATGTCACAGAGAGGTTCTTATCAGGCTTCAAGGGGTAATGGCAAGGGGCTAGGGCTGAACAGAGCCCGGGAGGGGAGTGGGTCAGCAAAGCCCTGCCTAGAGGATGTGCCCACTTAATCCAGGCAGAGCTTGGGAAGAGAATGGGACAGAATGTCAGCAAAACTCCAAGCCCCACATCCATTTATGGCAGTGAGAAGCCCAACTCAGCTCAGCTGACTGAGAACTTGCTGAAGATAAGGGTATGTGGTTGATCCACTTGTGGGCTAGTATGCCCTAGTCCACATGCCTTCATCCAAATCGGTTTCCTCAACACAAAGGCAACAGAGGAGGAACTGGGGCTTGGAGCTGCTCAGTGCAGAACAGACCTTGCTGTTAGAGTCAACAATGCAAAGCTTGTCCCAGAAAAGTAGGGCACTCCATTACCTTTGAATGAGAAGATTAGAACCCTTCTCTCTGCCCACTCTACTCTGAACCTCCAGCCCTATATGCTCTCTTTCTCATACATGCATTGCATTAGTTTCCCAGGGCTTCTGTAACCAAGAATCACAAACTGGGTGGCTTAAAACCACAGAAATCCATTCACAGTTCTGAAGGTCTGAAATCAAGGTGTCAGCAGGGCCTTGTCCCTCTGAAGCCTCTAGGGAAGGAGCCTTCATTGCTGCTTCTGGCTTTTGGTGGCCTCAGGTGTTCCTTGACTTGTGGCAGCATACCTCTAGTCTCTGCCTCCATCTTCACATGGCCATCTTCTCTCTATTTCTGTGTCTCTTCTCTTTCTATAAGGACACCAGGTCATATTGGATTAGGGCCCACCCTAATCCAGAATGACCTCATTTTAACTTGACTACATCTGAAAGCCCTTACTTCCAAATAAGGTCACCTCACAGGCACTGGGAATTAGGACTTCAACATATCTTAACATGATTTAACCCATAACTCACATTCAAACTTTTTTTTTCTTTAATTTCTATTTTTATTTCTTTTAATGTGCATGATCTGAGAATCGAACCTGGGTCTCTCACATGGAAAGTGAGCATTCTACCACTGAACCACCCATGCATGCACCCCACACTCAAACTTTTTAATATTCTCTTTGGAGAAATAGAGAGGACTTTTAGTTCCCTGCTATTAAGCAAGTCACTGTGCAAAGACAGAGAGTGTTGTTTCCAGTGTCCCTTGCTGGGGCTGTCATACACTCAGGGATTTTTTTATACCTGGAATGTCATGAGTAGGATATTGGTGGGATATGTGATCCAAACCCTGTCAAGGCAGCAGTAGGAGCTCTGGTGCTGTTTGCAAAAAGCCCTCATCTGTCTACTTGTGAAAGATTTCACAGGTCACAGAAACAGTTTAGAGAGTGTTTGCTTTGGTGGCAGTTATGCCATTTGAATTTGGACTTTTCCTCCTGGTCAGAAGCTCTTATCATCTATGGTGGCAGAGAATAAATGTCTCGTGGAAGCAGTGGACTCAGCAGTGTTTCCAGAGCTGTGTAGATGGTGCTGGCCCTGGTACCCAAAGTTAGTGAGGCCGTTTGTCCTAGTTTGCCAAAGCTGCCAGAATGCAACACACTAGAGATAGACTGGCTTTTAATAAAAGGGGATTTAGTTAGTTAAAAATGTATAGTTCTTCAGAGGAAAGGCAGCTAACTTTTATCTGGGGTTCTCTCTTACACGGGAGATCTCTGCTGGCCTTCTCTCCAGGTTTCTGGGTCCCAACAGCTTTCCCTGGGGTGCTTCCTTTCTGCATCTCCAAAGGCCTGGGCTGAACTGCAAGTGCTAAGGTGAGGTATGCTGAGCTGCTCGGGCTGTGCTGCATTGACCTCTCTCATTTAAGCATCCAGACAATTAAATTAAACATCACTCATTGCAGCAGGCATTCCTGCAGCTGACCACAGATGTAATCAGTGACAGATGAGCTTCACATGCCATTGGCTCATGTCCACAGCAACAGAACTAGGCACCTTCACCTGGCCAAGTTGACACCTGAACCTAACGACCACACTGTTCATTCATGTTTTTTTTTTACTAATATCACTTTGAAGATAATCCTTTTCTTGACAAATATATGTGATGTGGTAGGTGTGGGTCCATGAGGGGACAATGACGCAAATCTCCTTGGGAATGGCAGGGTCGGAAACCAGTGCTGAAATCCCTGCATCTCCCCTCGTAAAACAGAGCAATGGCATTTGCCGTTGTGTTCCAGAAAGAGTGAGAACAGATGGAGTCTTTTCCTGGAGTTTTTATACCTGGAATGTCATGTGTAGGATATTGGTGGGAGTTGAATCCAGAACCCTTGTATGGACGTAATTGAGGCTGTGTTTTGTGGAGAGAAACAGGCTTTGAAGAGAGCAGACTCTTCTGAGATGAAACAAGGAAACCAGAATGAAAGAGGAGGGGAGCTGAGTGTCTTCAGGGGTCAGACAATGAGAGAGGGAGCAGGGAAGTAGGAGGCCAAGTTCTAAATGAAGATTTGGAAGGATTGAAGTTCCCATTAGGCTGGGAGTAGGATTAGTTCACCTGAGACCCAGGCTACTCTGGGAAAGGCCCTGCTGTTAAGGCCTGGTCCACGCCACCTATCTTGGATTTCTGCGCCAAGACCTCCCGCCAGAATGGAATCAATTCCGCAAAGCAGTTGGAAAGTGCGTCTTGTATGGGCCTGGTCCACGAGGGACAGAGGTTGCTCCTCTCAGCTTCCCTCTGCTCTGCCCTTACCCCTGCCAGAGGGCACAGGTTTCCCTTCACCCCTTCTCTGCCTTCCCCATTTTCTGGACAGAAGGACAAGTCTGCAGGCACAGCACAGCTGTGACTGGGAGAAGGGCAGCTACCCAGCCTTTGTCAGCCCTAGGAATGCTCTGACAGCAAATTGAACTGGCATTCCCTTACAGGCCCTTGAGCCTGGAGTAGCTCACAAGTGCCACCTCTGCTGGCCTGTCACCCAGCTTCTGACCACTGATAGGGAGAGGTGGAGATGAGAAACAGACCCAGGACTCATGGATTCATGGTTGGAGTAGTAAGGGACGTGGGCTGGGAGTGAGGCAGTGTCAGAGTCCAGGGCCAAGACCCTACCTAAGCTTCTTAGAACACCCCACTACACTCAACAGATCAAGTCTTGAATTCTGGGCGGTCTCCCAAGGTTCCTTGTTCTTACCAGCACTTGCACAACCCCGCCTGTGACACCTCCTTCAATTTCGTGCCTGAGGTGCCTCACTCTAGTCTGAAACTCCCCCACCCTCCCCTGTGCTGAGTTCTAATGCTTGCATTCTCCAGCATTGAAACCACAGGGATTTAGTGGGTCCAGACTGGGATCCCACAAGGGGTCTGCTTCCCCACCCTCCTTGTGCCTCTGTTTTGACAGTTACCTGGTCTCTTTTATGTCATCCACAGGCCCCAGAGTGCACATGAGAGGTTGGGAAATGGCTGTCTTTGGGGCATTGGGGCATTTTGGTTCCTCATTAGGAAACTGCACAACTCTTCTCTGGCAGGGGAGCTGGGGTTTGGAGCATAAAATGTCAAATTGCAGAAATTAAAAATGTAAATGCTGGCATCTAATTAACCAGTTGACAGCAGTGCACAGCTGCAAGTGACAGTGACTGATTGCCTTCTGCCAGCCTCTCTCCCCAAGCAGCCCCCACCCTTCTCCCATTTAACCCCCAGAGAGGGGAGGACATCAGGGAAGAACAACTGCTCCAAAAAGCCTCCCGGTCCTGCTGGAGGAGACCTCATGTGGGAAGGGGTGTTAGAGGGTCGCCAGGGAGAGACTGGCCCAGGATGTGTGTCACTGGGCTACATAGTGGGTGCTCCAGGCAGGGCTCTTCCTAACTTGTGGTCTGTCTCCTGTCCACACTCTACCAGTATCTTAGTTACCCCAAATTCCTTCCCTCTGTGCCTCCTACATCCAGAGCTGCAGAGGGCCCTCCCTGTACCTGACAAAGCAATCCAGAAGGAAGAGAGACCACCCACAGTGCCCAGGCAATCACAACACAACTATCCACTCCTCCGAGGACAGGCCGGTCTGGTGGCCACAGACGCACTGTGGGAGCTTCCGCCTCTCTTCTGTACTCCATATGAGCAACTCTAATTGCTTTCTTCCCCCATTCCATCCCTTGGCAGGTACTACTCAGATATCGGGAAGATGCCAGCAATCAGCGACCAAGACATGAACGCGTACCTGGCGGAGCAGTCCCGGATGCACATGAACGAGTTCAACACCATGAGCGCGCTCTCCGAGATCTTCTCCTACGTGGGCAAGTACAGCGAGGAGGTGAGCCTCTCCTGCTCAGGGCCTGCTGGGAAGGCAGGGGGTAGCAGGAGGAGGGAACCCTGCTCATGGCAGCCTCCATGTGTGAGAGCCACCCCCACCCTCCACAGACACCCCCACCTCTGTTGGGGAAACTCTCTACCACCCAGGACTTGGGGATGTGCTCTCAGGACTGGACACTGAACGTGTCCCATTCCCTAAGTTCTATATCAAGCCCTGCTCTTCGTGGACATATAAATCAATGATCTGTTTCTTATGTCTTTTTCTGTGTGTTTGCTCCACCACTCCCCCATTCCCTCTCTTTTACTTTTTTTTTTTACATTTTTCTTTCTGATCATGAGCACCTCTCCACTCCCATGGGCACAGTCCTAAGTTCTGGTGTAGAATTAATTGGATAGAATGGGATGGAATGGGATAGGCTAAAACAGGACAAAAACAGTGCTAATAGAAAGTGTTTTTGGTGGCTGTGTTCTCTAGTTGGGAAACATTACATGCAGTAGCTGCCACTATAGATGCTTCCTTCCTTCTGGGCCAGTGCAGAGGTGCTTATGGAGATGTACTAGATCATGCCAGCTCAGATCAAGTGGATTCAGATCCAGATTGCCTGCCTCTGAGCAGCAGCATAGCTGCCACCATTATGTGGAAGGTTGTAACAGCAGCCTGGAGCCAGCGCCACAGTTCTCTACTTCCCCACAGTCCTCTTCATGGCTTCATCAATGAGACAGGGTCTGGGCACCCCAGGTTGAGGATGAAGCCCCAGCAGTGTCTGCCTGGTGTCCCACAGGCCATGAGCACCAAAATGCTGGGAACCTCAAATAGAGCGGAAACCATCAGGAGTCCCTTAGTAAGGGAGCCCTGATGCCAGTCAGCTGGTCAGAGCTGGGGGCAGGGCAAGGTTTGACCTTTGAAGCAGAAAAAAGGACCATGTAGATTATGTCAGTATAAGATTACCATTTGTCTCATCAAGGATTGCCCCTTAGTCTACAATTATACTCATCTACTTCCATGTTGAAATGTCTCATCTTTGAGGAAAGATGATGCCAATACATGGCAACAGTTGGTGGCCAGTGAGATAAAAGCAACTCCATCTTGATCTCCTTGGTTAAAAATTAAATTAACTGGGTCGTGAAATCTGAAGCTCTGGGAGCCACCCCTCAAGCCTTCAGCTTCCTCTTTTCTTCCTTGACCCAGTTCTCTGCCCCCTCAGACTCCCAGACCTGGCTGACTCTACCACTTGTAGACGCAGTACTGGGAGCTTCCACCTCTCCTCTACTCCACATGAGCAACTCTAACTGCTTAGAGTTAGCCCTGGACTGGGCGTTGTGCTAAGAGCTTTCACATCTGTTATCTGACTTGATCCTCTTCATTGGAGCAGGCCAGAGAGGGGTTAGTAGCTCCCCCATTTTATAGAAGAGGAAACAGAGGTTTCAAAGAGGTTACGTGTTTTGCCTCTTTGGATCACTCAGCTGGAAACTGGCATAACCATTGTTCAAACCCACATTCCCCAAGTCTGAGTCAAATTCTAATGCATTTCCCATCAAAACAAGCCCCAACTGCTCGCTGCCATCAGCCTCCATCATCAATCTGATCTCAGAAGAGTATTGGTGGACATGATAAGGGATTATTGACCAGTCAAACCTAAGGTATTCTCTTCTAGGGAGATGTGTTTTAAACAAGCAAAGTTAGGTCAAGTGACTTTCTAATTTGGAGTTTCAGCCTGTAGGGAGCTGATGGGGAAGATTTTCCTTTTTTCAAAAAAGGAATGGGATTTCTTAATAGCCACAAAATCACATTCCTGCTCAACACTGAACTCCATACTCTTTCATATTGGCTCTGGAACTGGCCTCTGTTTAACCTACAGGTAATTGTAGTATCATTCAGCTACCTTTTATAGGCAATAAAATGTGCACATTTATTCAATCATCATGATGTATGTGTTGACATCCTGTGCTCATTGACACATGGGTGCCCACACATTGTTCCCCACACTGCCCCCTCCCTGTTGCCCAACCCAAGCAAGCATCCCACCATGTGCATAAGCTCATGTGTCCCCATACCTTTTGACTATATCCACACCATCTCCATGTACCCTAAAGACATAGACAAACTCACATAAACTAGTAATCACCTACCTCCCTGTTCCTTACCCTTCAACAGATCCTGGGACCTCTGGACCACGATGATCAATGTGGGAAACAGAAACTGGCCTACAAACTAGAACAAGTCATAACCCTCATGAGCTTAGACAGCTGAGAACCGTCCTTCCAGGGCCGCCCTGGAGGGAGGGACACACCAAGCCGTGCCTCAGTCTAGATTATCATCTTTACCAAGTGCAAGTTCTGACTGGCATCAGCAGCATCACCTGAGCAGCGCTATCTCCATCCCTGCCTCTTTCTGTCTCTCCCTCCTTCCTGGACCCCTTCTGTTTCAGTTGCTCCGTCAACCTGATTGGACCAAGCCACTGAACCTCAGTTAGTCCAGGCATGGCCAGGACCCCAGTGAGGGACCTGAGCAGAAGATGTCAGAGAGGAGTTCTCCCTCCCAGTTGTGGCTGACCCCATGAGTCAGCAGTGGGGCCCAGACATGAATGAGGAATTGTGGATAGAGGGCATTTCCATGCTGCTACTTCGCCTTCCACTTCTTGAGAGCTCCACTTTAGTCTAAACCTTGGCCTAGGGAAGATGCAACAAGCTCAGTATTATCTTTGCTGGGAAGATATCAACAGGCTCTCCTTTCCTATATTTCCATCTCCAGGGGGGCAGTCAAAGGTATGGTCACTTTGCAGCTATGAGAAGAAAGGCCATGCTCCCTGCATATAGCAGTGCATATGTGAGTTGGGAGGTGTTCCATGGGGCTGCCTCTCTCCTGCCTGATGGCATCAGAGACCTTCTTGTCCCCTTCTATGATTCTCCTGCCTCCTTGGAGCCCTTCCAAGTATCCACAGGGACATGCCTGTCTAGTCTCTTCCCTTGCCTGTAGAAACCCAGGCTGGAGAAAAGAAGTTACCTTCCACCCTAAAGATGCTCCTGATCTTTTAATCTGAAACCCTAGCAACAAAATATCACATGGAGGGGAAGAAAAGGAAAGAGAGTTGCATCTACTTCAAAAGAATTTCTTGTTTTCCGATCACCTCCAAATTAGAATGAATCACAACCATAGTCATGGTCTTGTCCATTGCCAGAGCCTCAAATGCTTTATAGAGAAAGCATCTCCATCCTCCTTAGTTATTGATCTGCAGTATGAAATGCAAAGTGTGTCCAAGAGATTCTACCTCCAGCTGTCCCCACGAGTCCATCATCACCACCCTTCCTGACAACTCCATAGAAGGCTAGGGCAGATAGTCTCATCACTGCTCCTCCTGCAGAAGCTGCTGCCATTCCTACACAAATGATTCTGTCACCGGACTGCCCAGACCTCCTTGTGAATTATTTCATCAGCATCTCAGCTGTCTCTTTAGTCATTCTCCTTTCTCATCTCTTCAGGAGTCATCATGGAAAGAAACACAGTCAAGCACAGTCTCAAAGAGACAAACCAAAATCCAAGCTAGCTTCAACCTCCAGCTTGTCATATCAAGGAAGGATGGAAGAGTCAAGCTAAAGAAATGAGAGGAGTGACGTACAACTGACCTCTGTCCTGGTGTCCATCTCTCCATCTACCTTTACACCTTTTCATCCATCATTTTAGCCAGCCAGGCACATGTGTGCTCAGAAATGAGTTTATTAGGCGAGCAGGGGCTATGGTGAAAGATGATCTGAGGGAGCATTCTGGAAACCTATAATCTTGAAGGAACCTTAGGGGTCATGTGGTCCAGCCTCCCACCACATGCAAGAATCTCTCCTGGCAGCTCTGGTCTCAAGTTGTGTACCACTCTAAGAGACAATGAGAAGCATCATCTAAGATGGTCCTGGAGATAGGATTCCATGGTCTTGTCTTCAGTCTCCAAGCATCAGATGTCATTCCCTTGCCATCCACTCAAAATAAGCCCCCCATGGAAAAGGGAAGAAACCACACAAAGTCCATGGAGAGTCCTGTACTTTTAAGAACGCTAGCCCCTTAGGATACGAGTGTGTGTGCGTTTGTGTGAGTGCCTGTGCATGTTTGTGTGCATCTGTCTGTCTGTCCCAGGAGAGGGCAGAGGGCGCAGAATGATGTCTTGTCCTGTGTTGGGAAATTCTGAACAGATAGCCTTCTCTGTCCCCTTCCTCATCAGTTCACACTCAGCTTCAGGACACCTCAGCCATGCTTTTTATACGGCGTGCTGTTGGGTGGATGAGGCAGAGTGAAGGAGCTGTCACCTGTCCATAGGAAATCAGGGTGGTCACCTGCCGAGGCCTGGACTATGGTGCTTAACTGGAGGCAGATGGTGGTGACCCAGAGTAGGCCATCACGTAGCAGCAGTGGCGGAAACGACACAAGCGACCTAAGAAGCAGGAATAGGAGAAGGGAGAAAGATGCATTTAAGGGAAAAAAATAACCAAAGGTTTTGGCAAATGAAGTGCCAGGTGGAGAAACATGGAATTTCTATCCATGGTCATTTTATTTCCTTTCCTCCCAAGAAGCCATGGCAGGGACCTGGCAGGCCAGAACAGGGGCATGTGGGAGGAGGGCTGGGGAAGCACCTTGGTCACTAAAATATTTTTGCACATGTGAAGGGTTGGGGAGGAGAGACACACACATATTTAACACGAATCTGCCGAATGGAAGCTGTGTGCTTGTGGGTGTATGTATGAGTGAGTGTGTTTTGACTTATTTTTTAAGTTTTGCACAGATAGAGAAAAAAAAAGAATAAGCAGAAAAAAGACTGTTACGGTTCTGCTGAAGCTTTTATTTTTTACTGGATTATTATTGTTATGGTTACATTGTCGGTACAGAACTTTTTTTCCATGTTTATGTTATAAGACAAACTTCAAACACCTCAGAGAAACAAATGTCAGGAAGAAAGCGGAGGAAAGGAAAGATATATTTCCCCTCTCTCCTCACTTCTCCTGGGGGATGGGCAGATTTTACTTTACTTGATGGGGTGGGTTGTGTCACACTTTTGTTTACCCAGAGTCTCTTTGGCCTGCTTGGGGATGGAAAAATAGGATGGAGTCACCCAGAGCCACCACCCGTCTTGCTGTAAACATCCTCTTTCCTTTTGCCATTTGTTTGTTTTCCATTTTTTCAGTTTGGATTCTTGGTGCATGTGTGATACATTTAGAAGCAAAGACTGGCAGAGTTGTCAAAAAACCTGTCCTTTCCCCCAAATCTTTTTTCCAATCTCCCCTGGGAGCCCTGGTCTCCTCTTGGGCAGGCCAGAGACCCAGAGAGCCGCTCGGGTGCTTTGCAGGCCAGCATGCCTCAGAGCAAAGAAGGGACTGGGCACATTCGGTCCTGGGAAGGGAGGGGGACTCTTGGCCTCTCTCTGCGACAAAATGAATTTGCAGGGTGCACGGTTCTGTTTGAGATGAAACCTTTCTCTAATTCCTTGGGTTCTGAACAGAGGGCACACCTCTTCTTCCCTTGAAACTACCAGTATCAAACGGTACCAGAATATCAAGCAGCCAAATTCACTGGCCGAGGTTAGGTGTAATCTTTGAATGCTGGAGGGAGAGGGGCTGGAGGCTGACAAATGGGGAGGCGGGGCTTTGTGGGGTTCTGGGTTTAAAACAATGGGTAGAGGGTAGCCAGGAAGGAGCGCTACAGGCTGTTGTGTCAGTTATTTCCTCAGGAAAATCATTTTCTTGCCTTCTTCTTTCAGCATGGTTTTCAATTTGGGGAAAGAAAACAACAAGGTGCCCCTGTGCGACACCTAAGATCCCGCCCCAGGGCCCCTCTCTCTCGTGAGCAAGTGCCAGTGAGGGAGGTCTGAGATGCTTGGTTGAAGCTATGGCCAGGGAGAGAAATCATTTAAAACAAATCCCAAAGTTTGAGGCAGACAGTCAAGGACTGTTCCCAGGGAGAAAGGGGAGTTGCTGACAGGTAAGGTCTCTGACAACCTCTCACACTCCCCTCTCAGCTTCCAGCCCCAGGTTACTGTTGACGTTCTGACCCAACAATGCCCCCTGCCCCAATTTTCCTATCCCCAGATTCTCTAGTACTCCCACCCCTGCCCCTTGCATGCCTGGCTTCTCGGTGTGCCCCTTTCCCGACCGTGGGCATCCTCCTCACCCTTCTTGCCCGCCTCCTGCATGTGCAGCCTCCACCCCAAGAATTTATCCACTAGGATACCTGAGCTGTTCTGCTCTCTCCATGGACAGCTCACCCCTCAGTCCAGCACTCTGGGATTGCAAGACACCCCCTCCAACCCCATTTGTTTGGCCTTGGTGCCGCCTTCCCGAGGGATGGGGGCTCCTTCACCCAGCCTACCCTCTGGTCCCCCACTAGAAGCACCACAAGCAGTTGCCTTCCCAAATGGCCTCAACTCCAAGAGGCAAGCCTACTGCTGCTAGTTCCAGAACCCAAAATAATGCTGTCATCGCTCCAGGTAAAATTACCACTGGCTTTGACCCAAAAGAGAAAGTCTGTTTTCTTCTTTCTTCTTTCCCAGTAAGGAGGAAACCCTTGGTTTCACAGGATGCAAAGTCAAATACTTAACCTGTGCCAAGGGCCAGTAGTATTCATTATCTAGAGCAAACTATCCCACCTGCAGGGGAAGGCCCACAGTTGCTCCTTTCTCTGGCCAAAGACCACACCTTTTAATGGGCCAGCCCATTGAGCAGTCTGCACTGGGTCTGAGAGGCCTCCCAAAGGCATTTCTGTGAATGAGCAGACCTCCAGATTACCCTGGAGTCCCCCATTCCAACAGAGACCCAACACCAGGCAACTCCCTGCCCGGGCTGCTCCCCGTCCTTTCCTCTTGGCCCTAGTTCACGTCAAAGGTCTCCTCTTGGCCCCTCACGCATCTTGTCAGTTCTCAAGGACAGGTGACTGAGGGCCGCTGACCCCACAGCCTGTCCCCATTTTTTAACTGTTATATGGCCCGTTTGAAGTTTTGGAGTTATTTTTTGCTTGTATGTTTTAACAATTCAAGATTAAGGAAGAGGTCCCAGTGCAGATATAAAGTCCAAATTACAAAGGGGAGAAAAATTTCTTCACTAGTAATTTTCAAGGGGATGAGGACAGCCTTAGAGGCTGAGGGGCGCATCCCCCTCATTGGTACAGAAACAGGCTGGGAAGCCCCCAGGATGTGACTGCAGGGGTGCACCAGTGGCTGCTAGCAATCTTGGTGCTCCCCCGGGGCCTTTGTTGGCTGGAGCTAACAATGCTGCCCTTTTAGGTGCCTCCTGCCACCTCCCCCCCGGCCCCCAGGAGTTCTACCTGTAGCAAAGGAGAACCTCATTTTACAGGACAGGACATGAGATATAGCCACAAAGGAAAATTAAAAGGCAGCTCCTGTCGGGCCTCTCTCTTCTCTTCTTGGTGCTCCAAGGGTGGCAAAGCCCTGAACTGGAAAACTAAATGACCATTTCCTCCATTTGGAAAGTGACCTCAGCAGTAAAAGTTTCAGAGAGTCAAAAGAGACTCTTTTTTTTTTTTTTAGCTGCAACTCTTTACTCCTCAATAAAATGATTTTTTATTAAGAGGAGTATCCAACTTTGAAAAATATATAGGACTTATTTGGTTACCAATGTAATGCATACTCATTAGACTCCCAATTAATTCCTTGAGTAGTCTGGTCATGACCGGAAAGCAAAGCAAAGCTAAGCTGAACAAAACAAAATCCTTAATGAACATTTTTTGTTTTTTTACAAAAGAAATTTTTTGTTTGTGTTTGCAGAGATAATTGAGGTGCTCTGGGTAGACCAGATATCCTGGGTTGGGGGAGTTCCACTTTCCCTCCACTTTACTTCTTTTGATTTCTTTCCAGTCTTGACTTCAGGCTGCCCCTGGTATTACTGAAGCTACTATGTTGCTTGTCAGCTTCCCCCCCAAATTCCCTTCTAGGAATTGGTCATGCAGGGACCCGAGTTTCCTCTCCCCCAAGGATACAAATGCTGAGGCAAATAGACCCATTGAACTCATCCTCCGTCACAAGAGACTTCTTTTGTACTTTACAGCTCATCTTCCACCAGTTTCTTTTTTTGGAATTAGAACTTCTTTTGTTAGTGTCTTTGATGTTACTCATCAAGCACATTTTGGTAGGGTTCCCTTACAGGAGTAGAATCCAAAACTGAGGCTATAGTTCAAGAACAATGCAAAGGAGACCTAAGAAATCAAGACCATTTTACTAACACTTACATGCACAGAGGCCAGTCATGCAATACAGGCACATGAACAAAGATGGGGTATGTGTCTTTATTTTTCCTCATCCCCTCTCCCTTCCCTGATGTCCTGATCCACTTGTTGGCTTGTTAAATCTTCCGTTCTTTAAAAAGAAAAGCTAGTTTACCTCAAAGAATTTTGTTTCCCTTTGGAAACCAATGACTTTATGTTTGGGTTGGGCACCTCTTACCTCCACTACTTCCTGCCTGGGCCTGGTGTCCTTGAGGTCTTTGGTCCTTACTTAGCATGAATTGGCTGCTCTGGCCAAGAACAAGTATCCTCCATTTCCTAAGGTGGGAAAGAAAGAAGGGTTGATGGAGCTGCTCCCCACCCCCGTCCTATCTTACAGGAACCAGCCTCTCACCCCTTCCAGCAGAGCCCCCCCCCACCCCAGGTTTTCATAGCAACCAGTAACTCCAGGGTACCACAGAAAATAATGGCTCAGTTTGCCCAGATGTGGGGGAGGAGGGGTTCCAGCCAGGTCAGATGACCCATAGTTAAGTCTCAAATGCTAGAGGAGAAAAGGGAATGAATGAATTAATTAATAGGTAGTTTAAGGAACAGACAGGGGTCTTTGAGTCTCAGAGAAAGGCCATTGAAGGAGGGAGGGCAGGTCATTTCTACTGCAGTCATCCCCTTCCAGCCCTGCCCTACTGTTTCAATAAAGCTCCCACCTTGACCACTGACCCTTTGAACAAAGCAAAACATGTCTTTAGACAACACAGTGTTATAATAAGCCTCAAAGAGAGGTGGATGAAATCTATTAGAAGAGGGTGTTCTGGTTTTGATTTTTTAAGAATATCCTAGTAAGAATAAAAAAAGATTTTAAAGAAAAGTTTTTAAAAAGGAAACCTATGCTATTTAAATTGGAGCTCAGTTGTAACTTGGTAAAGGCAAGCTTCTGTACCTTTGTTATAATTAATTGTATACCTGTGTATGTAAATATAAGGCATTCCTATTTTGCAGTTCAGAACAAAAAAAAAACCTATTTGTAATATAGAATAAAGTTTATTAAAAAATAATAAAAATTCAGTTTTGGATTTTGAGTCTTTCCGGACATGACAGAAAGGGTTGGGGCAGGGAGAAAGCTGGTTTCATGAGTAGGTGGTGGTCTCCATGGCACAGAGTATGGCAGCTTCTTTCTCCAGCTACATGATGTCTAAGTTCAACTGTCAGAGATCCATCTTTTTCCAAGGCTCTGTCCTCAGATGAAGCAGACGTCCCTGGAGGTGAGAACACTTCAAGCTAGGAGGGATCAAACATGCTGGCATTCGAGGCCTTCAGTGGACATCACTTTCCACAGCCCCTGATCAGCCCCTGAAACACAGTCCAACAGGCACTTACTTCTAACTGGTCCGAGTTGGCTGGGGAGAGGACACAGAAGTTGTTGCCATCCCTCTTTAAGTCTTCTTGGTAAGCTACACCTTAATATGAATGATTTTCAATTCCTTCTCCAGGGTATTTTGGTAGAAGTTGATCTTGAACCCAGTTGTGCCCCCGGAGTAGAAGTAGGAAGACGGAGGTGGGGTGAGAGAAAAGGCTGGCAGTAAAGAGCAGGGAGGAAGACAGAATGCCTGCTGGCCTTACATTTCTATCTGTGGCCCATAATGTGTCAGAGGACACAGGGTGAAAGGAAATGGGAAGCAGACATAGATGGTTCAGCAGAAGTCCTGGCCTGGGCATCAGGAAATCTGTACCCTCAAGTACTCATTCAACCAGCTGCTATGGACACATAAATCCGCTTTTCTAAGCTGCAGGTCGGCAGATGGAAAGGGTTGGACCAGATGCCTCCTTGAAACACCAATGTCCTTATTAATCAGATTTAAAAGGATGAGAGAGGTGAATCAAGAAGAAAGCAGGATAAGGGAGGAGAGAGAGAGAAGCAGGGAAAGGGAAAGATTAATGAAGGAAGAAAGGTAAGAAAGAGGAGAGCTGGGAACGTGTAAGATGGACTCTGAAGACTCCCAACAAGCCGATAAAACTTCAGGCAAATTCTATCCTCTCTGTCGCCTGCTGACCCCCCCCCCCCCCACGTGTGCCAACTCTCAGGCCCCTTCAGACATCAAAGCCAAGTCCCCGAAGGTCTTCTCTGAGGACGGACCTTCTGGGGGGCCATAGAGAGAAAGGCCAGGATGTGACTTGGAGGGAAGGCCCACAAAGAACCCAGTGTGCCCTCTGCCCTTACCACTCTCCCATCCTCCTGCTGCTGCTTCAGCTGGACGAGATTCCTTCTAAACATAAGGGGGCCCTGAAGGAGGAAACACCACTCAGCAACAAGGCAGAAGCATCTGTGAGACACAGCCAGCACAGCCAATGCATGAGGAAATCCCCTCAACCTTGGGGACCACCATGGAAATAGACAGAGACAGCCACACAGGAAAGCAAGAATTGGTGACCGCAGAACCCAGCACAAACAAAATGGATTGAAATCAACCAGAGTATTTTTTTTTCAATAGATCAGACCCTTAAGAAAAGCATAATTCAGAAACAGGAAGGAGATGTTTTTCTCTTCTAAATAGCGAGGCAGGATGCAATGAGGACAATGGCTTGTCCTTGTAATCAGGATAACTCTGAACGTTCAGATTCTGAATTCCATATACTATCAAGCTCCTGCCGGGTTCTCAGTCTTCTTTACCCAGATGATGGCATCCTTTATCACAACCAACCACAGTGACCTGAAACAGAGCACTTTGTGCTTTTGTTTCCATTTCCAGAGTGAAGATGCTGCTAGCTGCACTATAAAGGCCAGCAGATTGTGGTACACACCATTTAAACTACGGTGAGTGGAAAAGACTCATAAAGACTCACCATGAAGGGTGATGCAATACTATTATTAGTCATAAAAGTGATATTGTATAAAGGAAAAGGGGGTTGGTCCTGGAGCCTCAGTAACACATTTAGAATGGACCATTATTTAACAATAAGTAATACCTAACTCCTTATCAAAATATATACATTCATTTGGGCATTAGACTGCGAGACCATTGAAGGCAGGGTCCATGTCTTAGCTGAATTTATATGACCCAAGCTTAGCCCACAGTCCAGCACAGAGGAAGCGCTTGATAAATCACGAATGGGTGGAGGGAGGGATGGAGAAATGAGGACTTGGAGAAAACAATCAGCTACAAGTTGGTCTCTAGGTTTTCTTCCCTACTGTGACTTACACGCCCTTCATTATTTCTCCATATTAGGACACACACACTCTCCCATGAATATTTTATCTTCATGAAACTAATTCCTTGAGTTGCAGCTAGTGGCTATCTTTTGCAAGTGAAAAGTGGGTATCATAGTCAAAACTTTTACCAGAGTTAGCAGGGCTGCTTCTAACTGAGCAGGGTAACTGGAGGCAGGGATAGGGTACTGCTGCATCAAACCTATCCCGCTTTTGTTTTAATAAAATTTCCACCTTGAACCCTGACCTGGTGCCAGTGGCCTTGCTGGGAGTCTCTACTTGAGCTGAAGGCTGGTCTAAGAAGTTGCACCTGTGCCTGTGGCTACCTGGTCAATTGTAGTACTGTTCATCAGTATCTACTCCCTGAATGAGCATTACAGTTTACCAGCCCAGTAAACTAAAGTATGGCCAACCAAATGACTTTGGGCCAATAGAATGCATGCACTTGTGAGTCACCTGCCATGCTCCAGAGAGAGGCTACTACGTCAGCCTGGACCCCAGACTGAGCATGCCATGGAGCAGAGCTACCAGATGACACCGGTCATTATGTAGCATGAGTATGATATAACTTTGTTGTGTAGGTCACTGGGGTTTACAGGACTATTTTGTTACTGCAATATAGCCTACACAATCCTCATTGTTACAGAGTACAAGAAATTTAACCTGAGGTTAACAGGGTAGCCGCTTATTAACTGATGGATGACATCTCTCCTCTTTCCTACAGAGAACTGTTCTTTTGGACTAAGTCTCTTTTTATAAAGACATTATTAGCCATTCACTCTCAATGTGGGTCATTTTGTGGAAGTTCCCAATTTTCCTGAGCTGTAATTGGCACAGAAGAGGAAAGAAGGGGAAGACTAAGAAAAAGAGAGATGGGGAAAAGAAGGAAGGCGCAAGCCAAGAGAGAATGGGAGAGAGACAAGTGGGAGGGGAGGAAAATATTGGGAAAGAGAAACAAGGAGGATAAGGAATAGCACCGCAAAACCCAGGACACGGTGGTCAGTGGGGTTCCCAACCTGCCTGCTTTTGTGAGAAAACGTCTTCAGGCCCAGGTGGAAGCCACAGCATTTGCTGCCCCCATTGCCCTCAGGAGAAGCTGTAGTTACTGGATGAATCTGACCATGTTTTTGGTGTTTTTTTAACCCTATAATTTTTTATATACTTTGATTTTGTTCAATGATTAACTTATCTGCATAGGAGAAAAATCCTTACTAGACGCACAGACCATGAATTCAGTGCAGGTCCTTGCTCAAGGTGGCAGCTGCCTTTTGGAAGCCACAAATGATAGCTTCTCAGCAACACTTGTTGCTGCCTGATTCTAATAAAGGCCTGATAATCCTCCTAAGATACACGAAGGGAGTAAACCTATGCTTCCTCCCCCAAAAGAAGGGGGGCCCTTCTCCCCCACCAGTGCTCTCTACATCACAGTACAGATGAAGGCTTTCCCCTACCCTGCCTTCTGAGTTCCCCCATTGTTCCCTGTTTAAGCCTTTCTAAACTCTAGTGATGCATAGCAGAGACTGGAGGGAAAGGAAGCAGAGGGGTCTGGAAGGGGAAGGAGCAGGGCACTCGGGGTATGTTCTAGGCCCCATTGACTAGGAGCATATTCCCCACTATGGCAAATATCATGTTTCCTCACCTGAAAGGACAGGGTGCTAATGATGACCATGGCCTGCTTCAAACCAGCCCATCACTGCCCACCGCCATTACCTTGAGCAAGTTCCTAACCATTTCTGTATCTTCATTTCCTTATCCATAAAGATGAGAAAATTAATGCCTTCCTCATGGAGTTCTTGTGAGAATCAAGTGAGGCAAGAATGACAAAGCACAGAGAATGGGGCTGACAACCTGTAAATTCTCCATGGATGATAGCTTTTATTACTGAGCAACGGGCTTCTCATAGAAGAAGTCACATGTGATCTCTCTCATGGCACCATGGTACAGTGCTCAGCATGTACTAGTTGCTTTAAAAATGCTGTTAACAGTACGAAAGTAGTTGGTGACTTTGTCTACCCCAAACATTATGTATTTCCTAAGAACGAGGACATAACCAGAGGACGATTGCTCAAATTCAGGAAACTTAACCTTGGTATAATAATATTATCTGACAAACATTAAAATTTCATCAATTGTCCAAATATTGTCTTTTATAGCCATTTCTCCCCCATTCCAGCATCTGGTAAACGGCTCATTAAATTACATTCTGTTGTTGCTTCAGTTCCCTAGGGCCACTGTAACAAAGTACCAAAATCTAGATGTTTTAAAACAACTGAAAATTATTGTCTCCTAGTTCTGGAGGCCAGCAGTCCAAAATCACAGTGCTGTCGGGGACTGCTCTTTCTGACGGCTGTGGGAAGAATCTTTCCACACCTCTCTCCTGGCTTAGGCTGTTTGCAGCCACCCTTGGCCCTAATCCGGTTTGGCCTCATTTTAAAGTTTGGGTCTGGAACGTCCCAGGTCCAGTCTTCCTCGATGGCTTCTAAAGCTCCAATCTTCTCCTTCTCCCGCGCCATCACTTCTTCTGTCTTTGTATGTTTTGGAATCTTTTGTTGAAACCTGGATATATTGATGTTTTAGTGTATCCCTGGAACTTAGACTCTGAGGCATCTGTTCCTTAAACTTTAATCCAGCTAGCGTCATGACTGAGCTTTCCTTGAATGCCAGGAGCTAAGGAAATAAAGAAAATGCTTTTCCAGTCAAAAAAAAAGAAAAAGCTGTTAAATGAATGACATCAATGCAAGAGTTTCTCAACCGTCTAAACCCTCAAAAATATAAGATATAGCTTCCCAATAAAGTGTAGACATGGATAACTGAAAATTCTAAGTGCCATCGCCTGAGTTTGTCCCAAATGCAGAACCAGAAATAAGGTCTTGTGAGAAGTGGTTTATTTTGGGACATGGTCTCCCAAAGAACAGGAGTGAGGCGTAGGGAAGTGAAGGCAAGCCAACTCAAGGTGTGTTATCAAGCTAGTACCCACTGTGGGCAGCTGGGTCTCAATCCACCTTGGGCCCTCTAGAAACTCTAGAATGCACCTGAGAATATATCAACTGACTCTTATCACCCACTGGTCAAAGGTTGCCCTATGGGCTCCAGGTTCGCAAATGTGTTGGAATGGCTGAGTGGATCATTCCCGCCAGTGACCCAAGTGGTAGAAGCAGAGAAGCCTGGGAACAGAAGACAAGGGGTGTGCAGTGTCACTAAAGCAGGTGCTGCCAGGCTATGCTTTCTGCATGCGCCTGGCTGCTGCACCAGGTGTAAAGGTGGGCCAAGAGGATGTGGGGAGGGGATGGAGAGCAGACACAGGAAAGTCCAACACAACATATAATCCTTTAAACCCTTAATCATCCTGTAAAAGCAAGAATAAAGTCATTTCGCCATAATATTTTCTTGGTATAAGCCATCAATTCTCTGCTACCTCTTCATGTTTCTTTACTTTTGTTACCTACAGTTGTTACCTTTCCCCCCGCCTCCTTTCCATTATCCACACCCAAAACCAAGTTCTTATTACATTCTGAAAGTTATGGCGTATGTGGAATAAGCAAAGAACATCAAAGCAACACTCAGGTATGGCTGATGATGTGTGGATTAGATGTACCCACCGGCTCTGTGACTCATCAGAATCACCGAGGACTTCCCAGGCACTTGTTGTTATTTAACCTTTTGCACTTCTTGTTTGCATTTCTTGTGTGCACCACACAATTAGCCCCTTATCATGAATGGCTGTAGCCTTTAATTGCCTGTAATGCACCATTCAGCACTTTATTTTAACAGAATCAATGCTGACAGCTATAATTTTATTTTGTACTAATTTAATATTTTTATGTCCTGTCTCTTCAACTCAGTAATAGCCCAGGTCTTAATATTTCTTTTATTCTGAACCCAGTGCTGGATACAAAGTAATTAGGTGACTGTATATTGTTTACCCTAAAGCACTGGGCCAGAAAATTAGGTCCTCAGAAAAGATCATCTACTAAAACCAAACTGATCTTGAAGAGAAGGCTTTCTAAATGATCTTAGTCTCCCATAGCTTATCAATTAAAAGAAAAATCAGGCCCTTGGGAAAATAGAGTGCTGATAAAATGTTTGAAGGGAATAAAGAAGAGAATGCAAGTGTTGCGGGGACTGTAATCCTGATTGAATGCTGTGACAGAGGGTCGTCACCTCGCAGACCCCAAAGGACTTCCTCAGAGAGATGACCTCAAAAAGTGAGCTGATATATTTATATACATTACCTTTTTAAATCTTCAGGACTCAGTGCTATGCAGTAGATATCATTCCTATACCCACTTTATAGATGAGTACATTGAGACTCAAAGCACTTAGCATGATCAGTCAGACAAATGGCAATGACAGACCTGGGATGTGAACTCAGGTTTCTCTGATTCCAAAGCCTCTGCTCTTAAAGATGATGCTTCATTACAATAAGCACTAAATAAAGATATACTTTCCTTCATGGATGGATTGATTATCACAATAGCATTGGAAATGCAAAGGCTATAGCAAAGAAAATAAACAAGGTATACACTGGGTTACACTTGTGAGTTAGAGCAGGGAGAGAGGGATAGAATTGAATGGGGATTTAGCTAAAAGGTTAGGGATTGGCCACCTCAAAAAAGGGCCACTGGGAGGGCTTCCTGGTAGGATGGCACAGTAGTGATAGAGGGATCTGGGTTCAAATCTCCAATACCATTCTTAGCTCTGTGTGACTTTAGACAAATTAATTTACCAGCTCAAAGCCTCAGTTCTGTCACCCATGAAATGGAGCTAATTTGGGAGAAAGTTGTGGAAAGTAAGTGTGATTATGTGCACAATGCCTGATGTGATGTGTACATAGTAAGCACTAGATGGGAGGAGCCATTTCTAACAGTGCCAGTGGAAGCCTGCTCCCCGTGGCCTGTTTTCACCCTGGATGTGAGGGAGGCCACAGTTGGAGCTGTGGGGTGGGTGCATAACCACCCCCTCCTCCTCCACAGGCACATCTTCTTGGCTAAAATACAATCAGTGTCATATCCCTTGGCAAACGCTCTGACCTCCTCAGCCTGGTGTGTGAGCTTTTCTGAGGTCCTGGGTGTGTATTTGCTACCTGACGAGAGGCTGGTGCTCACCACATCATAAAGGGCCAATTGGGTCAGGGCCCTGAATAAGGGAGAAGAAGCAAGTCACCTTCATGTCACTCCCCCCATCCAAAGGAAGGGCCAAACGGACTCTGCATCAACTTGCAGAACGTGACTGCCTCCGTGAACCCCATAGGACCCCTTTCACTTGGGGTTTGGGCAACAGAGCCCTGTGGCTTGGCTTGCCTCTCCTTCTACACAGCCCCACAGAATCCCTAAAAGCTGGCCCAGCTGCCAGCACTCAACTCACAAGCAGTCTTGATGGCCACCTCCCCTCACTCTACAAACGAGGCTAGCTTTAGATCTCTGCCAAGCAAAGCGCCTCATTGCTGGCTCCTGACTGACCATCCAGAGGGCCCTGAGAAAGAGCCAAGGCCAGGCTGGAGGGAAAAGCAGGCCCCAGTGAGTTATGAGGCTATAATTCCATCAAGGGCTTCTGGAGAGATCATAAACTCACATGCCACATCTCCCCTGTCCCCTGGGCCCCTTTTCTCCCCAGTGATTTGCAAGCCTATAATTCCAAGGTGGGACTGCTTCTCATTCCACATAATCCAAATGTTTTCATAAAGAAACATGGTTCCTTCTCTTGGCTTCCAGTTTCCTCCCTCAGAGCCAAAGAACAGCAGCGGTGCTGTCTCGTAGTTGCAGTCCCAGCTCTGGCTCCTGGCTGTGCTTCACCCCCACAGCCAGCTTGCATCTCCATAAAATGAGGTGACATCTGCCCTAAGTCATCTGGACTCATCTGGACTCATCTGGAAGCCCAAGTCACAGCTGAAATCAAACGGGTCTGAAGGGCGTCTCTGGGGCTCAGGGGCATGCAGATGTGAGCCAGGAGGTACTTACAAAGCTTTGATTTCTGTAGCTCCATGTCTTTTGTGCTCCACGAGCTCTCTACAGATCCTGTGAGTCACATAGCCAGGCCCAATCTGCTCTCTGTAGCTGTGTTTTCACCCTTCAAATCCCTTCAGACTGGTGTGAATGTTCCCCCCCATTACCAAAGCCCCTCCTGGCAAATGGAATGAACCATTACGTGACATCATAGTTTAAATGTATGCTTTTATTTTCTGTCCCTCCCACTAGAATATAAGCTTTATGAAGACAGGGACTTTGGCTGGTTTGGTCTCTACTTTATCTTCAGCATCTGGAACAGTGCCTGTCTGACACCAAAGCAGTGCTCTAGAAATGTTTGTTGAATGAAAAAATGGGCAAATGGATGAACAAGGGAGGCAGTCAGTCAGATGGTCTACAGCATTGACTCAATAGACGACAAGAGAAACAGAAGCTTGCATGGAGAAGTGCCAGCCCTAAGCTTGAGCGTGGAGGGTGGTGGAACTGGGAAAGGAACTTTCCTGGTATCTTTCCCTTAAAGGCCAACTTTGCTTTGAGTGGAAACTCAAGGGTTTCATGGTAGAGAAGGAAGATGAGTCTCCTAGAGCTGGTGCTGGGATAGGGCCAGAGAGCGGGACCCCTGAACAATAATCCAATCTACCAGCTGTGTTGAAGGACAGCTTGTCAGCCAACCTTGGTGCCCTTCATGGGAAGTGACAAAGGTGATGTGCCATCACCCGTTCCCAAGGGCCTCAGCCCCTGGGATAGAGACACTAACTAACAGCTCCAGCTATGTAGAGTAGTGGGGCCATACTCTCCAGACCCCACCTGGGGCCCAGCATTCTCCTTTCCTCCCTCCCTCCCTTTCTGACTTCTGCCTGTGTCTGGCTTTTCCCTTTAAGATCTGTTCATGTTCTCTTCAGTGGTGGCTGGTAACTATGGAAACTACAATTAGACTGTTTTGCTCAATGTCTCTAAAAATTGCCAAAGGCAGACAGCAACAGACCCTGACTTATCAAAGACCCTAGGATGCCCAAAGGGTGGAGGGTGGGGCTTCATGGGGGATACTTGACAACCCACAGAAAGGCCTGAACTTGAACTTGAACAAAAGTGTGTGAGAGAAGCAGCTGCAGAGACCTTGCCATGCCCAGAAGTGCTCCTAATGGTTAGGAATCTGGGCATTGAGTATCCAGCCCTGAGAAGTTGCCTATCCACGCTGGATCCCGGCATGAGATCTGATGGCACAGAGGTATCCGAATGAGTCTGCAATGCCCACGACACATCAAATATCCTTGACATTTTCTCCATAACTTCTAATTAGAGGAAAGGTTACTGTTCACATGACCTGGATGGACAGCTGACATGGGTTTATTTCTACCTGGCCTCTGAGCTTCATTCCCATTTTAAAAATTTGAGGCAACTTCTGGAGAAGATGGCGGCTTAGTAAGATGCACGGGTCTTAGTTCCTCCTCCAGAACAGCTACTAGAGAAGTAGAAACGATACAGAACAGCTCCCGGAGCCACGACAGAGACCAAGAAGACAGCGTACCCCATTCTGGAACGGCTGACTGGCTGGGAGAACCCGCTCCGGTGAGATCGCCAAGGGGCGCGGGCTTCCCCGGGCCGGGGCGGAAGGCGGCCGGAGTCCCTCCCTCCCTCCTTCCCAGGCTGGCTGGGAGAATTGGACAGGCGGTCCCCTCAAGCCATGGTGGCTGGCGACCCCCCCCCCCCATGTGCGGCCCCCCGGACCAGCTGGGAGAATTGGATTGGAGACCCCAAGCCGCGGAGAACGGTGACCGGGGTCCCTTCCAAACACGTGGCTTCCCGGTCCGGCTGGGAACGGTGGATAGACACTTCCCCAAGTCGCAGAGGCCGGCGCCCCCCCCGCCATGCTTGGCGCGCCGGACCGGCTGGGAAATTTGGACAAGTGCTCCCCCAAGCCGCGGAGACCGGCTACCCTCCCCACGCGTGGATCCCCGGGCCAGCTAGGAGATTCGGCTTGGCACTTCCCCAAGCCGCTTCGGCTGGCGACCCCCCATACAGCGAGAGTTTTCCAAAGTTAAAGGAGCCACAGCATCTTTTACTGGTGGGAACCGCAGACAGATGAGCGCCACGAGCGCCACCTACTGGGCAGGATAAGAAAAACAGAGCCCAGAGATTTCACAGAAAAACCTTTCAACCAGCCGGGTCCCACACCCAGGGAAATCTGATCAAATGCCCAGACACCAGCAGAAAATAACGGATCACGCTCGGAAAATTGAAGATATGGCCCAGTCAAAGGAACAAACCAATAGTTCAAATGAGATACAGGAGCTGAGACAACTAATGCTGAATATACGAACAGAAATGGAAAAGCTCTTCAAAAACCAAATCAATAAATTGAGGGAGGACATGAAGAAGACATGGGCTGAACAAAAAGAAGAAATAGAAAAACTGAAAAAACAAATCACAGAACTTATGGGAGTGAAGGACAAAGTAGAAAAGCTGGAAAAAACCATGGACACCTACAATGGTAGATTTAAAGAGACAGAAGATAGAATTAGTGAATTGGAGGATGGAACATCTGAATTCCAAAAAGAAACAGAAACTATAGGAAAAGAATGGAAAAATTTGAACAGGGGATCAGGGAACTGAATGACAATATGAAGCGCACAAATATACGTGTTGTGGGTGTCCCAGGAGGAGAAGAGAAGGGAAAAGGAGGAGAAAAACTAATGGAAGAAATTATCACTGAAAATTTCCCAACTCTTATGAAAGACCTAAAATTACAGATCCAAGAAGTGCAGCGCACCCCAAAGAGAATAGACCCAAATAGGCGTTCTCCAAGACACCTACTAGTTAGAATGTCAGAGGTCAAAGAGAAAGAGAGGATCTTGAAAGCAGCAAGAGAAAAGCAATCCATCACATACATGGGAAACCCAATAAGACTATGTGTAGATTTCTCAACAGAAACCATGGAAGCTAGAAGACAGTGGGATGATATATTTAAATTCCTAAAAGAGAAAAACTGCCAACCAAGACTCCTATATCCAGCAAAATTATCCTTCAAAAATGAGGGAGAAATTAAAACATTCTCAGACAAAAAGTCACTGAGAGAATTTGTGACCAAGAGACCAGCTCTGCAAGAAATACTACAAAAAGACAGAGGAGAGAGGTATGGAGAAGAGTGTAGAAAGAAGGAAAATCAGATATGATATATATAATACAAAAGGCAAAATGGTAGAGGAAAATATTATCCAAACAGTAATAACACTAAATGTTAATGGACTGAATTCCCCAATCAAAAGACATAGACTGGCAGAATGGATTAAAAAACAGGATCCTTCTATATGCTGTCTACAGGAAACACATCTTAGACCCAAAGATAAACATAGGTTGAAAGTGAAAGGTTGGGAAAAGATATTTCATGCAAATAACAACCAGAAAAGAGCAGGAGTATCTACACTAATAGCCAACAAGTTAGACTTCAAATGTAAAACAGTTAAAAGAGACAAAGAAGGACACTATCTACTAATAAAAGGAACAATTAAACAAGAAGAAATAACAATCATAAATATTTATGCACCAAACCAGAATGCCCCAAAATATGTGAGGAATACACTGCAAACACTGAAAAGGGAAATAGACACATATACCATAATAGTTGGAGACTTCAATTCACCACTCTCATCAATGGACAGAACATCTAGACAGAGGATCAATAAAGAAATAGAGAATTTGAATATTACAATAAATGAGCTAGACTTAACAGACATTTATAGGACATTATATCCCACAACAGCAGGATACACCTTTTTCTCAAGTGCTCATGGACCATTCTCAAAGATAGACCATATGCTGGGTCACAAAGCAAGTCTTAACAAATTTAAAAAGATTGAAATCATACACAACACTTTCTCAGATCATAAAGGAATGAAGTTGGAAATCAATAATAGGCGGAGTGCCAGAAAATTCACAAATGCGTGGGGGCTCAACAACACACTCTTAAACAACGGGTGGGTCAAGGAAGAAATTGCAAGAGAAATTAGTAAATACCTCGAGGCAAATGAAAACGAAAACACAACATATCAAAACCTATGGGACGCAGCAAAGGCAGTGCTAAGAGGGAAATTTATTGCCCTAAATGCCTATATCAGAAAAGAAGAAAAGACAAAAATGCAGGAATTAACTGTCCACTTGGAAGAATGGAGAAAGAACAGCAAACTAACCCCAAAGCAAGCAAAAAAAAAGAAATAACAAAGATTAGAGCAGAAATAGATGAAATTGAAAACATGAAAACAATAGAGAAAATCAATA
Source organism: Tamandua tetradactyla (assembly GCF_023851605.1). NCBI lineage: Eukaryota > Metazoa > Chordata > Mammalia > Pilosa > Myrmecophagidae > Tamandua > Tamandua tetradactyla. Next base: position 174,155,332 of record NC_135327.1, on the reverse strand, counting down.
AGACCAAGTAGAAGTTGGTTCTATGAGAAAATCAATAAGATTCATGGGCCCTTAGCAAGATTGACAAAAAGAAGAAGAGAGAGGATGCAAATAAATAAGATCAGAAATGGAAGAGGAGACATAACTACTGACCTCACAGAAATAAAGGAGGTAATAACAGGATACTATGAACAACTTTACACTAATAAATACAACAATTTAGATGAAATGGACGGGTTCCTGGAAAGACATGAACAACCAACTTTGACTCAAGAAGAAATAGATGACCTCAACAAACCAATCACAAGTAAAGAAATTGAATCAGTCATTCAAAAGCTTCCCAAAAAGAAAAGTCCAGGACCAGATGGCTTCACAAGTAAATTCTACCAAACATTCCAGAAAGAATTAGTACCAACTCTCCTCAAACTCTTCAAAAAAATTGAAGTGGAGGGAAAGCTACCTAATTCATTCTATGAAGCCAACATCACCCTCATACCAAAACCAGGCAAAGATATTACAAAAAAAGAAAACTACAGACCAATCTCTCTAATGAATAGAGATGCAAAAATCCTCAATAAAATTCTAGCAAATCGAATCCAGCAACACATTAAAAGAATTATACATCATGACCAAGTAGGATTCATCCCAGGTATGCAAGGATGGTTCAACATAAGAAAATCAATTAATGTAATACACCATATCAACAAATCAAAGCAGAAAAATCACATGATCATCTCAATTGATGCAGAGAAGGCATTTGACAAGATTCAACATCCTTTCCTGTTGAAAACACTTCAAAAGATAGGAATACAAGGGAACTTCCTTAAAATGATAAAGGGAATATATGAAAAACCCACAGCTAATATCATCCTCAATGGGGAAAAATTGAAAAATTTCCCCCTAAGATCAGGAATAAGACAAGGATGTCCATTATCACCACTATTATTCAACATTGTGTTGGAGGTTCTAGCCAGAGCAATAAGACAAGAAAAAGAAATACAAGGCATCAAAATTGGAAAGGAAGAAGTAAAACTATCACTGTTTGCAGATGATATGATACTATACGTCGAAAACCCGGAAAAATCCACAACAAAACTACTAGAGCTAATAAATGAGTACAGCAAAGCAGCAGGTTATAATATCAACATTCAAAAATCTGTAGCATTTCTATACACTAGTAATGAACAAGCTGAGGGGGAAATCAAGAAACGAATCCCATTTACAATTGCAACTAAAAGAATAAAATACTTAGGAATAAATTTAACTAAAGAGACAAAAAAACCTATACAAAGAAAACTACAAAAAACTGTTAAAAGAAATCACAGAAGACCTAAATAGATGGAAGGGCATACCGTGTTCATGGATTGGAAGACTAAATATAGTTAAGATGTCAATCCTACCTAAATTGATTTACAGATTCAATGCAATACCAATCAAAATCCCAACAACTTATTTTTCAGAAATAGAAAAACCAATAAGCAAATTTATCTGGAAGGGCAGGGTGCCCCGAATTGCTAAAAGTATCTTGAGGAAAAAAAACGAAGCTGGAGGTCTCACGCTGCCTGACTTTAAGGCATATTATGAAGCCACAGTGGTCAAAACAGCATGGTACTGGCATAAAGATAGATATACTGACCGATGGAATTGAATAGAGTGCTCAGATATAGACCCTCTCATCTATGGACATTTGATCTTTGATAAGGCAGTCAAGCCAACTCACCTGGGACAGAACAATCTCTTCAATAAATGGTGCCTAAAGAACTGGATATCCATATGCAAAAGAATGAAAGAAGACCTGTATCTCACACCCTATACAAAAGTTAACTCAAAATGGATCAAAGATCTAAACATTAGGTCTCAGACCATAAAACAATTAGAGGAAAATATAGGGAGATATCTTATGAAACTTACAATTGGAGGTGGTTTTATGGACCTTAAACCTAAAGCAAGAGCACTGAAGAAAGAAAGAAATAAATGAGAGCTCCTCAAAATTAAACACTTTTGTGCATCAAAGAACTTCATCAAGAAAGTAGAAAGACAGCCTACACAATGGGAGACAATATTTGGAAACGACATATCAGATAAAGGTCTAGTATCCAGAATTTATAAAGAGATTGTCCAACTCAACAACAAAAAGACAGCCAACCCAATTTTTGTAATTTTGTAATTACAAAATGGGAAAAAGACTTGAACAGACACTTCTCAGAAGAGGAAATACAAATGGCCAAAAGGCACATGAAGAGATGCTCAATGTCCCTGGCCATTAGAGAAATGCAACTCAAAACCACAATGAGATATCATCTCACACCCACCAGAATGGCCATTATCAACAAAACAGAAAATGACAAGTGCTGGAGAGGATGCGGAGAAAGAGGCACACTTATCCACTGTTGGTGGGAATGTCAAATGGTGCAACCACTGTGGAAGGCAGTTTGGTGGTTCCTCAAAAAACTGAATATAGAATTGCCGTACGACCCAGCAATACCATTGCTAGGTATCTACTCAAAGGACTTAAGGGCAAAGACACAAACGGACATTTGCACACCAATGTTTATAGCAGCGTTATTTACAATTGCAAAGAGATGGAAACAGCCAAAATGTCCATCAACAGACGAGTGGCTAAACAAACTGTGGTATAGACATACGATGGAATATTATGCAGCTTTAAGACAGAATAAACTTATGAAGCATGTAATAACATGGATGGACCTAGAGAACATTATGCTGAGTGAGTCTAGCCAAAAACTAAAGGACAAATACTGTATGGTCCCACTGATGTTAACTGACATTCGAGAATAAACTTGGAATATGTCATTGGTAACAGAGACCAACAGGACTTAGAAACAGGGTAAGATAATGGGTAATTGGAGCTGAAGGGATACAGACTGTGCAACAGGACTAGATACAAAAACTCAAAAATGGACAGCACAATAATACCTAATTGTAAAGTAATCATGTTAAAACACTGAATGAAGCTGCATCTGAGCTATAGGGTTTTTTTGTTTGTCTGTTTGTGTCCTTTTTTTTTTTTACTATTATTATTATTTTCATTTTTTTCTCTATATTAACATTCTATATCTTTTTCTGTTGTTTTGCTAGTTCTTTTCCTAAATCGATGCAAATGTACTAAGAAATGATGATCATGCATCTATGTGATGATGTTAAGAATTACTGATTGCATATGTAGAATGGAATGATTTCTAAATGTTGTGTTAATTTCTTTTTTTTCTTTAATTAATAAAAAAAAATTTGAGGCAGACATTTTTTTCTAGTGATAAAGTGTACAAATCTCAAGAGTACAGCTTAATATTTTTACATATGTATACCACCAAGATCAACATATAGAATACATGCATGACCCAAAAAGTTCCGTCATGCCCCTTCCCGTTCATACTAACCTCTTCCCACCCCTGAACTAACTAACCACAATTCTGATTTCCATCACCAGAGATTAGTTTTACATGAACTTCATATAAACAGAATCAGTGTATATGCGTTATTTCCTAGTTCCTTTCACTCAGTGTAATGTCAGTGAGAGTCATACGTGTTGTTACATGGCCCCACTGGCTTCTTTTATTGCTGTTTTTTATTCCACTATTGCTTTGAACATTCTTATACAGTTCCTTTTGCATACACCTATTTCATTTCTTTCAGGTAAATGCCCAGTAGCAGAATTTGGGGGCATAGAATAGGCATATGTTTAGGTTTAATAACTCCTGCCAGTTTTCCAAAGTGATTAAACAAATTTGTGCTGCCAGCAGAAAAGTAAGAGGATCCAGGTCATGCCACATCTTTGCAACATTTGGGGTTTGCAGCCTTTTTAATTTTATATTCTCTGGTGGGTGTATAATATTTCATTGTGGGTTTGATTTGCATTTCCCTGAAGAATAATGATGTTGAGTATCTTTCCATGTTATTATTAGCCATTTGGATGTCCTCTTTTATGAGGTCGTTTCAACTCCTGACCAGTTAAAAAAATTGGATCCTTGATGGGATGTAAGGTTACTATCGTCTTCTAGGCTATGGCTTGCCTATTCACTCTCTAAATGATGCCTTTGGAGTTTGCTCTTAATTTTGATGAAGCCCAATGTTCAGTCTCTTCTTTTATGCTTAGTATTTTTATACATTGTTTGAGAAAGCTTCACATTCCCCCAAGTCATGAAGATATTCTGTTTTCTTCTAGATTTGCTTTGTCTTTCCAATGGGCCTATAATCCATCTAAAATTAATTTTTGCATATGGTATGAGGAAGGGGACAAAGCTTCTTTTTATCTCCATTTATTGAAAAAACTATCCTTTTCCCACTAAATTGCAGTGGAGGTTTAAAAAATTTTTTTATTGTAAAATATAACATATATACAAAAAAGTGATAAATTTCAAAGTACATTTTAACAAGTACTTTTAGAACAAATTTCAAAGTATGATATGGATAATAGTTCCATAATTTTAGGTATTTCTTTCTAGCCGCTCCAAGACACTGGAGACCAAAAAGAAATATCAATATAATGATTCGGTAGTCTTCATCTTCTCCCGTTGCTGTTTGAGTTTTCAGTGTAGAGGTTTTGCACATCTGTGATTGGATTTATTCCTAGCTATTTGTTTTTTCATACTATTGTAGATAGCATTTAAAAAATTCTGTTCTCCAAATGTTTGTTGCTAGCATACAGAAATACAATAAAATTTTTGTATATTAGCCTTGTATCCAGTGACCACGCTAAATTCAATTATTAATTTTAATTGTTTGCAGATTCTTATGGATTCTCTATATACACAATCAGAGAATGAATCTATGAATGAAGGCAGTTTTACTTGTTCATTTCCAATATTGATATCTTTTATAATTTTTCCTTGACTTATTGAAATAGAACTTCTAGCCCAATGTTGATCTGAAGTGGTGAAGGTATACAGCATTAGTCTTTTCTCATGTTTAAGGAATCTCCCACCTCATAAGCCTTGGTAAGAAATAGAGTCTGATTTGCATCATAGAAGCTGAAATGCCAGATACTTACTTGAAGACCTTCCTATGCATTTAGTGTCAGAGTCCCCATTGGAAACAGAAGGCACACACATGGGATTCTGCAGAGAAGCTAATCGAGCACCTATCTATAGATATATGGGCAAGTTCAAGGGAACCAACAAAGGATGCTAAGGCATCCAGAAACTAACATCAGTAGGAAGCTGTTTCCACACCCAAGCATGAAGAAGCAAGGTGAGGAAGGACACCCCCCAGAGCCCATAACACCTGGAGCCCTGAAAGAGGACCTCTCAAGGGACTGAAGTCTTGGAGGGATGAAGGTACTACCAGAACTGCTGCAAATTATTTCCTTTACCCCTTAATCTGTATCAACAAACATGTACTGAGTATTTCTCATGATCTCAGTCAAGGCCAGATACACATTAAGACACGCCATCATACTTCATGGGGATAAGCACATGCTTAGGTGAAAAATGGAGGGTGCTGTGCTTTAGGGTATTCTTAAGGCCACAGGACAAATAGAGAATATAGTCCTTATTCACTCCCCAAAATTGTTAGTAAAATATTTATTTTTTATACTGAAATAATCATATATATTATGGAGTTGAATGCAAAATTTGCCAATATCTCAAGACTCAAGCTTTCAGAGAAATTCCCAGGCTTACAGTTGTCCACTATTTGACATGAAATATTAAGAACCATTCTAGGGTCTCTGACCCCTGTGATTATGTCATGATCAGTCTCCCCAGAATATCAAATTGCACTGGCAACCTGGGCTTATCCTCAAAGTGCTGCTGATATAAAGAAAAATAGGGCTAACAGATTTAGTTATAATCAAGCAATTTGACTCAAATGTTAAATTTGAAATGGAAGAGTATGATTGACTTCTAGTAATACGTTTAAAAGGCTTGATGAATGTCTTGTGCTGGGCAGCTTGGTCCGTGAATGCTGGTCTTCTGTCAAAATGGCTATACCCTTTGACTACTGCCAGTGGGGCAATACCCATTTGGTCCCATAACAGAGAGGCCTCAGTGGCCCTCTCCCTGTGCAGCCTGTAGAGGCAGTGAGACACATTGCTAGTCTAGGCTGCCTTCAGTGCACTGGTCAAGTCCACTATTAGATGTACTGTGTCTCCCATAATCTTATGAGGCCAGAGCTTGCTTGAGGACTGAAGGCTTCCAAGACAAAGCTGGTCCCTACTCTCTACCACAATGATGCAGCCAAGGCTAACCAATTCACACAGGTTTGTCTGTGACTTTCTTGGTTTTGACACTGAAAGTCCTGAGTCCTGGCAGTCCCAGGTAAACCAGGAGGGTTGTCACCCTAGTGCAGTCTAATCTTGGACTGGTGTGAAGTTGAAAACCTTTACACCCCTGAGGGCTAATGAGCCTTCTCTTTCTTCCTCCTTAGTCTAAGGAAGGTGTGGAAAGACACTAAAGCTTACTTACTTTTAGTTAGTCTAAGGCCCACTCAGAGGAAAAAGAATATGCTTTTAGTCGCACTATTAGATCTAAGGAATTCATTTTCAATTAAGCCATCAGAGTTAATGAGGCAGTATACACTCCAGTCCCCTACCAATCTTCCTCAAGGACAAATCTTGGTTCAGGGTTTGCTCAGGCTGGAGAGGAGGTGGTTGCGGTTCTCCAGAATTCTCCTAAGGGTCAGTGGTTTGGGGAATGGATCTACTTTGTTTTTCTCAATATGCACTCACATTGTCATTTCTTTATGAACTCTTTCCAACCAAACATAACCCCATTTGGGAGTTTAGTTCTCATATCCTCATCAAAGGATAGTTATGTCTGTGCCAATGGACCTTCAAAGCCATGTGGAGTTAAACAGAATAGATTTAGTTCTTGGCCTTCCTGGGAATCCCCGAGACAACAATACTGCCAGAAACACATTGAGTGCAGTTCTGAGCAATGATAGGTAGACAGCCCATGTATATGTCGCACTGCAATTATCCAGTTTGCAGGGGATGCAGTCTTCAAGTGAGCAAACTATAGCTTTAGGACCCAAGGTTTCTTTGCTTCGTTTTTTTTTTTTTTGGGGGGGGGGGAGTGGTGGTGAAGGGTATTTTCTCAAAAGACAGAATATGTACCATAGAGAAAGAGAGAGAGATAAGACAACAGGTAGATAATAGATGAGAGAAGGAGCAAAACTGCTCTGTATTAAATCAATCCATTTTCCAGCTCTCTCCCAAGGCAAGGCTCCAGACCATGAGGACTCTGCTGGGTCTCAGGCAATGACTTGGATCTGCCAGTGATGAGTGGAAGTCACCCTCCATGGGCTCAGGCCTGGGTCTCCTCCATGACATCAGCAGTTTTCCCACCTCTGTGCTGGGGAGCACATCCCTACCTCACATTGTGTTCCTGGAAAACTTGGAATTATCTGAAAGTTTCTTCTTCGATTCTTCAAATGTAATCCTTGTATACACCAGAATCTCTTTCCACATAAGTTCATTGAGAGGCTAACTCTGCCTCCTGGAAGTAAGAAAACCACCTGTATGGGGAGGTGGGGCAATGGAAGGGAGGTACAAAAACAAAGCCAACTTTCCAATCATGAATATGTGAAATGAAGGGAACACGGGGGGCAAGGTCAGAAAGAGACACAGCCCGCCCAGACCTTGGCACTGGGATGAGCGGGAATGTAGGGTGGAGTGTAAGATATGCGTGCCAGTGTGGAGGGTGGGAGGATGTTCACACCAGACCGGCCTTGCCGCCAGTCTGGGCACTCTCCTTGCAGAAGCTGTGGCCTTGGAATCAGCCATGAAAGGACACCTTGCTCCCCAAATCTATTTCCAGTCAACTTGATGAGAGGGAAGTTTATCCAGACCTCCAGAGTGAGTGTTTACCAAGGCAGCTGTGGCCATCCACTAAATACAAGACCTTCACGGTTTGAGGCATAGAGGAGACTATGAGACCAGAGAAGACCTGGTCTGGTTTCTGCTCCTCACACCTTACAGTGTGACTAAAAGGACCACGAGAAAGGTGAAAGTTCAACAGATGACCTAGAACCACACTTGGAGAATGGGAGAAAAAAATACTACAAGGCAGTTCATGAATAATTGTTAAGTCAACTGGAAAGGTATAATTGCCATTGGAGTGCCATAGATGGAGTAGAGAAAGTGGACAAAATGAAAAAAAGTGAAAAGCAAAGACTGTTCAGAGGTGATATTTGAGCTGTATCTTGGAGGGTGGATAGTTCGTAATAGAGGAGAGGAAGGTGACTGAGCCATATCAGAGGCAATCAGCATTTATCCTAGAGCTCAGAGCAGCCCTGCCTGCCCACCCCAATCCACCCCGGCCCTGAACACCTGGGACAAGCCAAGACCTTGCTCGCAGTCAACACTTGGGGCAGGCCTGGTGTTAGAACTGCCGCTGGCCTTGTGTTTGCTCCCACTATCACCTCTGGAATCTTTCTCTTCCAAAATGCCTGATTATGTCCTATCATTGAGCCCCTGTGGGAGCCTGAAAGGCACTGACAGTCAGCCTACCTCCCATGGTGGAGGTGGTGGTGTTGGAAGAAGGGGGGATGTCAGCAAAGCCCTGGTGCCGAGGTCCCGTGTGATGTTCCTTTTGAGTCGGGCTCACCCTTCTAACAGCACCTCAACCCTCTCCTGCTCATTTGCCTTCAAACAAGTGGCATAAACTCTTTCTGCTGTTTCTGTTTTCTTCTTGTGCCCCCTCACTTCCAGGAAGAAAAAAACAAAGGAAGAGACACAAGAAAATTGCTGCTTATGTTCCCTCCCCTCCTTCCATTAGAGCTGCTGCTTATAAATATTGAAGAGTCAAGCTGCGCCAAGCTTGGAGTCGTCCCATTGTCTGGTGGCTGTTCCCGCCCCCTCTTCCATCTCCCAGGACAACCCCTCCCTGACGTGTCCGGGAAGGACTACATATGGGAGGCAGGCTGGGGCAGAAACACAGTAAGGGCTGCCTGAGCCAGCTGGGACATGCCTCAGGGCCGGGGATTCAACTACTTTCAGTAGTTGTAGCTAGGGCTACAGAGTAAGAGTGGCCTAAAGAGGCCAGCGCCCCTGAGGAGAGCATACTGAGAGTCGGACCCAGAGACGTAGAAGGTAGAGTCAGAGATCTGAGAAGGAGCTGGGGTTCTCAGAAGATATTTTGGGAGAGAAGTTACTGAAATCAAAGGGCTCCAATACAAAGGGAAGAAAAGTTGCTCATACCCACTCCTGCCACAGACTCACCAGGGAGGTTCTGAGGTAAAGTGACAGGACTGAGGAGATGTCGTGGGACGTGATACCCCAATCCCTGGGGAATGTGTATGTTGAGTTGCTTGTTTAATCTCACCCAGGTCTCACAGACCCAAAGAGAGAGCCATCAGAGCAGGAGCGGGTCCTGCCAGCAGCCATGCCCTCTCAGAGAAACACTCACTTAGAGAGTGGGTGAGGAGTGGGTGAGGAGGGGGACACTCAGGGCCAATAGACCAGGTCAGCTCTCACCCGAGTCTCCCCGGCCTCACATCACTTTCCAGTCCTTCCATTCATTCATAGGGTTTGCTGCTCTGAAAACTCAAAGCCCTCCCCCAGACCCTTTCCTGAGGTGTTCTCATGACCCGGCTTTGGGTGCCTGGACTGTGGTGTATCGTTTCAAGGGTAAAACCTGGTGTGGGACTGTCAGGATAAACCAATGAGTTAGTGGTTCCAGCCCTGGCTCAAACCCAACTTAGCCTGACATGGATTAAGTACCTTTTGGATTTTTCCTGCCATTTCCAGTTTCCCTTTCCTAATTTGCCTTTACTTTCCTCAACCCTGATGAATCTTTCTTTCAATATTCTATGTCCTGAGGAAAAGAAAGCCTTTCCATCTGGGCTCTAAGTCAGCCCTGCCCAGTCATCATTGTTCTTTTCTCACTCATCTGATCCAAAATGGCGCTGCCTCTGGATTGTGCCCACAGACCTTCTCTGAGCAGCCTGAACCGTCATTCTCAATGCCTTTATGTTTTCTAAAGCAGCTGCTCCAAGACGTACTGACTAATTTTCTATACCTTTAGTCTATTTTGGTCTCACCACTCTATCTGTGTTTGCCTTCTCAGTTCAGGTGGTCTTCTTCTAGCATGGGTGAATATGTAACAAACCCAACTACAGTTTGGGTGCACAGGCCCTCATGAACCCAGGTTGCTTCAATTCAGGAGTGATCGAGGGCAGAGGGACTTTTGACATCTCGTCCTCTCTAACACCAAGCTCTAACTCACTGCAGTAACCAGCTGCAAACCTTCTCTACCATAAGAAAAGGAAACTCTCTGAGATGCAAACAGGTGATAGTGGCTGGCAAGCAGGAAGGGAGCAAGAAGAACAGTGGACTGAACCCAGAGCCCTGATGATTTTAACTCAATTCCTGGCTGTGGTCTTCTATTTCCTCACCAAAAGATTGCAAAGTGTCCCCAGATTAAGGTCCACTGCTTAACTTACAGACCAAACCACAGCAAAGCCTGGCCCATACTCTACCACTTCCTCCTCTCCCACACTCTCAGCTACAAAACACTAAATATGGTGACTGGGAGTAAAAGTCAATGGAGGGAGGGCAGGCCATGGTGGCTCACCAGGCAGAGTTCTTGCCTGCCATGCCAGAGACCCGGGTTTGATTCCTGGTGCCTGCCAATGCCAAAAAAAGTCAATGGAGGGAATATGGGGCTCTCAAATCCATGGCCTTTCATCTTACTCACTATTTGGCAACCGGATCAATTCTTCCTTTTTTCAAACATCTCTACTCGCTCTCCAATCAGCTCACAGCTGGTGGACAGAGATGATTCTTTTCCTCCTGAAGCCACCTTGATGCTCTTGATCCAAGTTTCTTGGAAAAACGAGGAGAGGCTCCTAGCTACTAATGGTCATTCTGGCTGGGCTTTAGCAGTTGTGTTGGTATGATGCCAGGAAAGCCACCAAACAAAAGATTTCTAGAAACTGAACAATTACTATAATCTGGGAGAGAGCTTCTCCCTAAAACAAGAGGAGGCAATGAAGGGTCTGGGAGAAGGAAAAGCAACTGAGTGTTTACCAGGTGCAAAGTGTTGAAAAAGGCAATTTACATGTATAATAGGAATAATATCATTAACAGATCAGTTTACCACCTTTCAACCTTCCCCTCACCCAGACTTCCTTCGTTTATATCCTTCCAACATGCACACACACACACACACACACACACACACACCACAAATTCTAACAGAGAAATTCTCACCTTCTTTGATGCAATCAGGAGAATGGGTAGGTAGAATCAGTGAGGATGGAGGCAAAAGGAAAGCAGGAGGGCTTAGCCACATCATTTTTAAAACCTAGAAAGAAGAGAGAAAGCCAAGAAGCATCAGAAAAAAAGAGTCTGGCTAGATCAGACACTAAAGGACAAATGTATGGTCTCCCTGATATGGACTAATTATAATGAGCAAACTCATGGAATTGAAACCCTCGAGTATAGGTTACCAGGAGATTGAATGAGAATAGAGAATGGAGAGCTGATGCTTAATTTGTGCAGAATTTTTAATAGAGTTGATTGTAAATATTTGGAAATGGATGGAGGTGGTGGTGGCACACTATTGTGAGTGTAATTAACAGCCCTGAATTATGGGTGTGATTGTGGTTGAAAGGGGAAGTTTAAGGTGTGTCACTAGAAGGGAAGCTTGAGGATAAAGCATTCACAGAACAGTGAACACTGTTGTGGACAATGACTGTGGTTAATAGTATAGATACAAGAATGCCCTTCCATGAGCCAGAACAAATGTACGTCACTATTAAAAGGTGTTAATAATAGGATGGTATATGGGAAAAATACAACTAATGCAAACTATGGGGTATAATTTACGGGAATATTCTAATATTCTTTTATCAGTTGTAACAAAGGTACCATACCAATGCTAAGTGTCAATAATAGGGGGTATATAGGGTATAGGATTTTTCTTTTTGGAGCAATAAAAATGTTGTCAAATTGATTGTGGTGATGAATGCCCAACTTCATAATTATCCTGAGAGCTATTGATTATACACTTGGGATGGATTGTACGATGTGTGACTAAATATTTTTTTAAAAAAGGAGTATGGCTAGAGAGAGAGTTTAGGAGATTAGCATGTAAGATTCTGGAGAGATGCAAGATAGAACAGAATTGGACAGAGGAAGATGAGCTGTCAAGGGTTGCTATGGGTTTTAGTTTGTACTCTAATGGTCTTCAAGAGATGCAAGTGAAGTTTGGAATTCCTTTTAAATTTCCATCAGGTTGATGTCTGTATCTCTTTAAATGCAACTCTTGTACAAAGACTGAACCACAAGATTTATTCAGGTTACGTTTCAGGACTAATTTCAAACGTAGGTTGCAAAATTCAAGGGCACCTCAAATTACGAATTCATCCTAGACCTCAGGCGAAAGTGAAGAGAACTTTGCCTGACTGCTAAGCCTCATGCACCCTGGTTAACAGGGTGCAGGTAGGTCAGGAATGAGCCAAAGGAATTCCAGTTTCTCAAGAAAGTCCCTTTAATCAAGATTGGAACTTAAAAAAATAAAAGAATTTCTTAGCTTCATGAGGGATTTTTTTTTTTCATATCTTGATTCTGTGATCTCACATAATGCCACCTGGAACATTCCATTCCAAACGCTGCCTTCTCCTGTAAGTATAATGTTGGCTTCACCATCATCTCCCTGATTTCTCTGACTTTGAGGTTGAATTAAATGAGTTATCTGGGGCCTTAGGATTTATCTTGATTAGAGATACATTTATCACTTCATGAGATGAAGAAGCAGTTTTGACTTCAGAGTTGTTTTGTAGATATGTGATGCTTTAAAATAATGTCATCGTCTTTTTACTTACTCTTTTTTTGCTGTTTTAAATTGTGGGGAACCATATACAACATAAATTTTCCCTTCTAAACCACTCTCAAGTTTACCATTCAGGTGGATTCATCCTATTCACAATATTGCAGGACTTTCACCACCTTCCATTATTAAAACTTTCCCTTCTCCCAAAAAGAAACTCTACACCCCTTATGCATTATTTTCCCATTCCCTCTGCCCCTACCCCTAGCAACCTGAACTCTAATTTCTGTCTTTTTTAGCATATACCCTCTCCAATATTCTCTTTGTGATTACCACAGGGCTTAAATTTAATATCCTAAATCTACAACAACTCATTTGTTGTTGTATACAGTATACAAAAGTATACTAATATACAACATATAGTATACTAGTATAATAGTATACAGTTTGTGTATACTATTGCAGTACAATAGTACTGCAACAATGGACTGCGATAGTATACACAAACTGTATTCCTACACTGCTCTGTCCCCCCACCTTTTGCCATAAATTACATGTTTATGCATTATGAGTCCAAAACCACTGATTAAACAATATGCATTTGCCTTTTAGATCCTACAGAATTAGAAAGTGGAGTTATAAACCAAAAATACAATAGTATTGGCTACTCCAATCTATTTTCATAATAAACTGACTTCTTTCCCCCTTCAGTGGACATTTGTACTTGGGTGAATATAGAAAAAGGGAGATCTTGTACATTCTCCTTACAGACCAGGGCTCTGGGATCTGCAGTCCTCAGGCTGGCTGCCTGTAGCTGAAGCGGTGTAGTGGAACAATCCAGCACCGAGAGGTCTGTGCAAACATAGGGAATGTGTAGGGTGAATGAGCTGGTGGTAGGTTCCTGAAGCCCTTCCCTAACATATAGGAAGGATTTCATGAGACTTTGTTAGCATTGGGATGTTCCAGAGCTTGGAGGAGCAGCTTGCATTGCAGTGGTGCTCAAGGTTAAGCATGTGGGTGTGCAATCTACTCCATCCCTTACAAACACGGCCTGGGTCCCCATTTGTTTCATCCATTAGACATGGAGAGTTAGGCATCTCATGTCGGGTTCTGAGTCCTGGAATCAGAGCTAAACTGTGAGGACTGTGCAGAATGTGTGACGAGGGGAAAACGCCTTGTTTTCCTCATGCTCTCTACAGGAGGGATCAGCCAAAGGAAGGAGCTGTCTGCCTTGCCTGCGGTGCAAGACCACCCACCAGCACAAAATAGGAAGCAGGGGAAAGTAAACAGACCAAATTCTGAAATGCGCTCATCACTGCAATCTGTCCTCTGAACGTTTCTGCAGCAAGAGAGTCTTGGAACACGCTGAGTGGAAGGAACTAATCAGCTGGCCTCGGTGACAGCATTGTAGAGGGGATAAAAAGTATCCAGATGGCAGTGTCAGGCCCTCAAGGATGTATCCAAGCAGGAAACTCTGCCTCGGTGCAGAAGGCTATCAACTTCAGATAGTCACGTGGCTTTGCTGGCTGTGGATTTGTTCCATCAGCCACCACCCGCTTTCAGTTCCAGCACGGTGGCTGTTGTCTATCCATTGCTAAACCCAGGGCAGGCATAAATGGGAACTATGATGGCGATGAGAATGGTGGTGGAGGTGATGATGATAAGGAGGATTAAGGAGAAGATGCTAAAGATCAGACTAGTTATGGGTGAGAACATAATCCAAAGTTTTTCCAATACAGCTAAATGCTCATCCCCAAGGTCAATGAGGGAGCAAGCAGGAGGAGAAAGGGAGCACTCCACTCCCTAATACGGTTAAGTGTCATTAGCCCAATGTTTATTAAAAATTAAGGCCCAGGTCCTACCTTGACAGGGCTGCTGGTGCAGAGATTGCTAAAAGCAAGAGTCCACAGGTTCAGACTTTCTGGTTTGCAGTAATAAGAATGCTAATGGAGGTAATTAGAGACCAATTGATTATCAAGGATGAATTGAGGAGTGTCATGGGTTAATACACATCACAGCTCCATGTGTCCTGGAGGCACAAACCAAACTGTTAAATCACCAGCTTTTCTGGGTAGGCTGATGGAGGCTGAAGCCTTCCATACCCAGCTGGCATGTGAAACAAATCCACAGCAACTGGCAGTGGAGAAGACACCAGCAACCTCACTTGGAGGTGAAAGTGCATCCAGAGCAAAATCATGAAATATATACTTTCCTTTATGTTCAACTGTAAGTTCCCAGTTCTGAGCCTTGGTTCTCCTTGGATGCTTCATTCAACAAGTACACAATGAGGAATCACCCTGCGCATGACCTTACTAAGGGACAGGAGTTTACTTTCTTTCTACTTTCTCACCTGCTTCATCTTCTCCCTCTTTGTCACAGAAACAGGAGAGAGAAGGAACCTGAATATTTACAAACTAAGACAGGAGGAGGAGGAGAATGGAGTGAATATTGCCCTGCATCCCAGGCTATGGATGTATAATAAAAGAACACATGATTTCTATCATCAGGGAACTTACTATCAAGGGTCAGGTTAAGCAGCAAACTGGATGAATCAAAGGGCACCTGACATGGGAAATAGCAGGGACTGCTCCCAGGGCAATGGCAGAGGCAAGGACTGACCCCAGCATTCCATGGTATATGTCTAAATTAAGAGCCCTCCAGGAAAATTTTCTTGAGGATTGACTCACCCTTTCCCCACCTATTTTCACCTTTTGCCACTTATTTCCTAGCCCACTGCTGTCTCTACTGCAGGCCCCATCTGTCCTCCCTCACATGCCTTCCTTTCTAAGCCCTGTTCAGGACTCTTCTTCCCTCTTGAGCCACCTTTTCACCCTGACCCAGATAGAGCCTGGAGAGGTCCCTGTGCTTGTACCTCCAGGTGGCTGTTCTATGGAGGCACCACGTCATTTCCTGCCACCCCAGCATGGGGCCAGCTGTCTGGATATAGTCTCAACCCCAGGGAAAGCCCAGCACTGACCAGTCCTTGGGTCACAGATTATGTGGACACATGCCTCAAGGAGCAGAGTTATGGGGAACTAGCCTAAACAAAGGTCGGCCCCACCTGGGCCTCCAGGCTGCTGGAGACAGGCTGCTGCTCTCAGGTCGTGGAGGAGGCAGTCAAGCTTGCCTTCCCCAGGATCTTCATGGCCTGTTGAGCTTATGTTGGTCATCCTGCCCCCCATCTACCTGTTTGTCCCTCTGCCACTATTTCATGCTCTCTGAGCATTCATAGTGGCAATGGGGACTCTACTAGGGTTCTCCTGACTTCCCAATACACCTCCAAAGCACCATGCCTTCCCTGACAATTTAAGGATCAGGGTCGTGGTACACCCTGGTTTCTATGCTCAGTGGGCACCACCAATTAAGTCTCTAGAGGAGGTTTCTTCTTCAGTAAGCCATATACTGGAGGGATAAATCCTCAGGACTGAAAATCAGAAGACTCCATCTGGGATTGCTGCTGAGCCAGCTCCAGAAAGGGATGCTATGGAAGCTGATGTTTCCTCTTGGGTCTTCTTAGATGCCCAGGCTATTCATCTCCCAGGAATTTGAACCTCTAATGAATCACCTCCTTTCTAAACACATACACCTCCAGCCTCCACCTCCCAGCAGGCACCACTTTCCTCTGTCATCCTCCCCCACTGGAGACAGTTCACAGGAACACTACTGCCTAATATAAAACTACAGCTACTCGCTCCTCGTTTCTCAGTGCATGACCGTATCTGTGTTACACCAAATGCATCTATTTACTTCGGCTTCTCAATGTCGTAACTCTCATTATGACATTTAGGATGCTCCTAAAAGACCCTGACAATGCTGTCCATCGAGGACCTTGGTGTATCTTCAAGGTAATTCACAATTGTTCTAATGGTTAAGAGGTGGTCCAATCCTAAAAAGAACATTCCAAAAATCACTGCTAATCAGATTTTAACCTTGTAATGGAATTTTTGTGGGTGTTTTACTTAATATGAAAATGGGTTTCAATTCCCTGAGTACAAAGTTGACGAGGGGATGTGGTTTGGGGGAAGGTGTACATGCGCCCAAGGGTGTTGGGAGAAGAAAAGGGAACCATCCTAGGGCAGGGAGAAGCCAACTGTGAATGATTTCCCAGCATGTTATTAAGGATGGTTCATGTTTACATTTTCCTGAAGGAGCCTGAAGAGGGACTCGGCTATAGAAAAGAGAAAAGAAACAGGCTTAACATGAATTGAAAAAGCATGTTTTTAGGTGGAAGGCTTTTTTTCACCCTTCATGTGAAGATGTATGCTTGTGGAGGTGAACAGAGTTTAAGCAGCCACAGAAGAATTGAGTTCCTTCAACCACTCAGTGTACAGATGAGGACAGCCAAGGCCAGGGAGGTTAAGGGACTTGATGAAGGTAACACAATCAGCTAATGTAAGAGCTGGGAGTGACTGAGACTCAGGCATCTGGACACCCCACTTGGTGTTCCTTCTACACTATGATATAGATAAGCCACAATGCATGGCTTGGCTCTAACAAAATACGGCAGAAGCCTCTGTGTGTGTGTGTGACAAGTGGAAAGTCCAGAAAATAGTCATGGCCCAACTCTAGGACAATAAATAGGTTTCTCTGTGTGATCTCATCTGCATATCCTCTGGGTTCCCAGAAACATCCATCTCCACGGCCAGCATGTGAAAGTGTGACCCAGACAATGTCCCTGACTACCTAGAATTAAAGTTATCTGTGCCTTTGCCTCATTCCCTCACAAATACCATCACTGCCACTGTCCAGTCCTCACCAGACTGAGAGGTCCTTGGGCAGGGACCACAGACAGCTCTTTGTGATAACTCCAGGGCTGCCTAACAGGTTGAATTCTACAAGAAGGTGCTTGATAGATGTGTAACCAGACTGGATTGGATTAACTGGTAAGTAGTGGCTGACTTCGTGGGGACTTGGATATCATCAAAGGGGGCAGCAGTACCTGGAAGTGGAAAGATAGCCTTTCTGCCAATACAGACAGTAGAGAGATGAAACCAAGACACAAACATCTAAAGTTGCAGAGGGCCTTTTGAACCCAGAAGCCTGGAGAGAAGGACAGCAAACATCACCATGTACCTTCCATGTGACAGAGAAACCCTGGATGTGATCATCCTTTCTTGAGTGAAGGCATTCTCTTGTTAATGCCTTAATATGGACATTTTCATGACCTGAGAATTGCAACTTGTAACTTAATAAATCCTTTTTATAAAAGCCAATCCATTCCTGGTATATTGCAGGCCAGCAGCTTTAGCAAACCAAAACATATTTTGGCTTGTAAAGTGTAGTAGGAAGAGCACTAGACTTGAAGCCTGTGGATGTGGATTCAGATTCCGACTCCCTCCCATCCCCTTGGGCAAATTATCCGAACTCTTTAAGCCTCAATATCTCTAGCCCTCAATGGGAAAGATTAATACATTATCTCACTGGTTCCTTGTGATGATAAAGTGAACTATGGAAACAGAAGTGATGGTAATTCTTAAGCCCCAAGAAAGAGACACAGTGAGTGTTCTGTTTCCTTTCTTCTTCTTGGATGACCACTGAAAGGCCTGGCATTGCTCTCGGGAGCCCCTTTCCCAACCTAGGGCACATTGAGGAAAGAAGGGAGGAAGGAAACAAATGACATTTACTGAGTATTTACAGCAGCCCGGAAACCATTTCAAAAGGCTTATTAAGTACCCTCTATAACTCTTTAAACACAGTTTATAAGTGGGGGATCTGTGATACTGCTCTCAGCCATTAGCAAGAGAAGGAGAAGGAGGAGGAGGAGGAAGGCATGGTCTACTGAGGGAAAGAAACTGAGCAAAAGTACTGAGGAGGCCACCGCATTTGGATCGACCCATGGCCTCAGGGTTGTTTAATCCTGTGCTGGACTCTGTGTGAACAGAGGATGGAGGACAGTGACGTGTGGTCAGCTCTGTACCCCCACAAGCTGGACTGTGATGAAGCATGTTTTCTGATGGACATTTGTTATGGAAATCCTCTACTGAGGTACAAGGCTATTATCTAGCACCCAAACAGTATCATTATAAATATGACAAATTAAATTAGGCCACTTTTGCTAAATCAACAAATAATATGAGTAATTGAAATTATAATAAACCAAAGAATTCCAGCCCACTTTATTCCTCAAGATGTTCTTCCTGATTTATGTATTTACTTTGGCACATGTGGGACGAAAATTGATCTGGTCATCTGTCAATCCAGTTGCTTTAATGAAGTTCTCCCCAGGAGTGAGGCCAATCTACATATATAATGAAGTCTGCAGTCATGTAAACTAGAGAAGCCGTTTGTGGTTCCACATTTCAAAGAGACTTTAGGACTTGGTTCTTAGGTGAATTACATCATTTTCTACTTTTAACTTGCATGGTGAGATGGAAGTTCATTTTTTACATCTTGATCCATAGTTTGAGAGAACGACATTTGGGTGGAGTGAATGGATGGTTTTCTTTATCATTATTAAAATGTTGAAGACCTACTTCAAATAGTATCTTACAAAGAAACTGTTTTTCTCTCTTTCAATTGCTGGTAGATCACCCTCTCTCTTCTTAGTCTTTCAATTCAGCCACCATTTAAAATAATCAATGCTATATTTTCAAACAAAAGCACTTCGTTGCATTGTCACAAGCACAGAATTGAATGGCCTTAAAAGAATTCTTTTTGAACCTACAGGCCTTTGTTAAGACGACTGGGCGAAGATTAGGTTCTATGCTCAGTACTCTGTTTCCCCTTCCTAAGCACACAGGAAGATTCTATTTCCCAGGCTCCCTTAACAGTTAGACCAGGACAACTTGATGAGTTCTGGGTACTGGAGTACGAATGGCAGGGACATGAGCCACTTCCAGGCCTGATCCTCTGCCCCAGGACCCAGAGTTCATGTGTCCCAGATTTTACATCTGCAAGACGAAGATCTAAGTGAACATCTTCATTGCACTAAATCCTAACAACTGGCTAACACAATTATACAACAATATTTCAGATTCACCTAACATGTGGCTGCTTCTCTGTGCCAGGGACTGCTAAATAATATCTCTGAGAACGAAAATTTCATTGTGTCTATCTTCATCTCTAAATAATCTTATCTTCTCTATTATTCTGGTCACACTTTTTGGCCAAGAAAGCAATCACCTTTTGTTTGCTTTTATAAAACCTCATAAAGAACTTATTCTTCTGGACTGATCACTCGGCAATAAAGAAATAGACCTGTTACCTGCGAAAATAATGAGATTGCTACCATTGGATTCGTAAATACCAAGGACTGGGCCCTTTACATTTCACAACAATCTGACAGATAAATATTACTATTCCCATTTTATGGATGAGGATACTGAGACTCAGATATTTTAAATACCTCATCCAAGATCACATAACTGTGTAAAAGGAGAAGCTGGGATTTAAAGCCAGGCCTTTTTTTAAATCTATATTTATTGATAAATCTTCACACACATACAGACTATACATGGTATGCAATCAGTGGCCTACAATATCATCACATAGTTGTGTTTTAATCACCGTGATCATTTTTTAGAACATTTGCATTACTCCAGCAAAAGAAATAAAGAGAAAAAAGAAAAAACTCATACATACCTTATACCTTACCTCTCCCTCTCATTGACCACTAGTATTTCCATCTACCCAATTTATTGTACCCTTTGTTCCCCTTTTATTTATTTTTTTATCCATATTTATTTTTTACTAATCTGTCTATACCCTGGATAAAAGGAGCGTCAGACAAAAGATTTTCATAATCACACAGTCACATTGTAAACATTGTATCTTCATACAATTGTCTTCAAGAATCAAGGTTACTGGAACACAGCTCAACCGTTTCAGGTACTTCCCTCCAGCCACTCCAATACACCATAAACTAAAACACTAGGTCTTTTTGATGACATGCTTTTTTTTTTTTTTTTTTTTTTTGCTTAAACTGCATTGTCTCTTGAGTCTGCATTAAAATAAGGTAGAGGAATTCACAATATATGCAATGCAGGGACTCCCTCCATATCTTCAATCCAGACAAGTCTTAGGCTGAAAATTTTTAAGTGAACAAGACACAATACCTGCCTTGAAAGTGCTTACATGTAGACAGGTCAGGATATAACAAGGCCAAAAAACCATGAACAATATACCCTGGGTGCTCAGGGATGGGGATCAGGGAAAGGTTTCATGGAACTAGTAGAATATTGGTTGTACTTTAAAAATTGGACAGGATTTTCAGATAGACCAAAAACCAAAGCCAATAAAGAGGGCAGTGCAATGGTGGCTTAGTGGTAGAATTCTCACCTGCCATGCCCGAGACCCAGGTTCGATTCCTGGGTTCTGCTCATGCAAAAAGAAAGGAATAAGAAAACCAATGAAGAAGGAAAGCACAAGGTATCATCCAGGAGACAGTGATGCCAGTGGGGATGTCAGCTTGTTTTAAGCAGAAGGTTCAAATTCAGATAGATAACAACAAGAGTGAACATCTACTTGACAGGATTATGTGCCAGGCAATTACTAAGCATTTTACATGGATTACTTTATTTAATCCATGCAATGATTTATTATACAGATGCCTGTTATCACCATTTTTAATAATAGGGTGCAAGTTAAAGCTTAGAAATATTTTAAAGCACTTCTCCAAAGTGACACAGCCAGTATTTGGAAGATCTGGGGTGCAAACTTAAGCAGATTGTGTCCAGAATCCTCTGTCTCAACCATCACACCATAATGCTTTCAGAAAAAAGCAAAGAAAGAAGTTGGGGGGGAAAAATAGACTGGAGGAGGGGGGCATTTGAGATTTACTTGGATGTCAGACTAACACATTTTATATCAGGAATATTGTTTTAAGAAAAGTATACTAGTATATTTCCTTTTGGTAGTTAAAACCAAGAAAAAGTAGCTGTAGATCCACAGATCTTGTCTACTTTGCAGCAGTTCATCTAGTCTGAAAACACCACTGATGAGGGGAACGACATGATAAAAACATATTTGTGGCTGTTATCTTGAAGATGACATGTCAGGAAGATTGGGATGAAAGGATAAGGAATGAAGCAGGAAGTCAGCAGTTTACTGCTAACGTAGCAAGGTTTGGACATGACATGGCAGCAATATGAATTAAAATAAAAAGAAAACATGAAGGAAGAATTGACAGATCTTGGCAATGAGGAAGATACCTGAAGGAGTTAAGGGTGCCTGAGCGAGTGATGGAACTATTTTCAGAAATAGTAAAGGTACGAGAAGGGGATAATATCAGAGAAAGAACACAAACTTCAATTTAGAGATCTTGCATTTCAGCTAAGGGACGTCATGATGGAAATATCCAGGAGACATTTTGGAAATAAAGACCTGAGTTCCGTGAAAGGCTCAGGCCCGAATTTATGGATTTGAGAGTCACTTTCATAACTGAGATGGGAGTGAATGATAGCAAACAGAGAGGGAAAATAAAAACTATTGGGCTGAGAATGGAGGAAGGAAGACAACCCATTGAAGGTAGGAAGACGTACTCGGGGAAGTAAAGAAGAACGGTGAGGACAGTGGCATCCAAATTCGGGGCTGAGAGGGTTTCAGAAGGAAGACTGAGACAAAATTTTCAGACACTACAATGAGATCAGAAGGAGTGAAGACAAGGAAATGGTCTTCAGATTCCTTCAACAAGAACTGGGGAATGCAGAGGAGAGAAAGAAAGGGGAAAGGAACAGCTGGAGAGTTGGGAGCAGCATCTGGGGATGCTTGTTGCACAGGAAGAACGTGACTTTTCTCAGGCACTGGGGGCCCAGGGGGATGGAGATTTGCTAAAAGCTGTTGTTCAGATGCCAGGAGACCAAGCATCCATAGCAGAGCTCAACTGACTTTGGGGCTGCCCATTTCAAATGGCAACAGAGCAGTTGACTCTAAAGGAACAGTAAAAGAAGAGACTCTCTCCTAGATGTTACCAAAAAAATACCACAGTGGTAACAGGGCTGTGCCTCTGGAGAGAAGTGAGTGGAAGAATAGGGTGGGAGAGAGACTGAACTTTCACTGCATTATATATTTTGCATTTCATGCCAGGTACACTTCTTATGCTTTTGAACAAACTGAGTATCACCAATAAGAAGCTGGCAAGAAATACTGATTAGGACCAAGAACCATGACTAAAATGAGTCAGTGGGCTCCAAGAGAAACAGATGAGAACAACCAGTACTGTCCTAATGGACTATGTTAGGTCAAGCAGGGTCCAGTGACTGGTATGTGTTCCCATAAATCCCCCATCTGTTGTTCTCACATGTATTTGTGTATAAGTTACAAATGGGAAAGGATTTTTTTTCCCTCTGAATCACCTGCAGAAAATATACAGTAGTTTTAGGTCCTGGAGGCTGATTCTACTGAGGAGAATCTTGCCTTGTGATTCCTTCACCATTTATGCTAAAATATCAGTCAGAGACCAAGAGGTGTCCCTCTCCCCTCCTTCTTTTTCTTAGGAGGGGGAGGATTTCCTTTTCTTCCTCCTGTTGTTTTAAAGCCTTTGTGTCACATGCAGTGGATTCGATGGTATATTAAGGCCTAATTTTATTTTTGTTTGGAAAGAAATGTTAGTCTTAACATTAGTCCAAGGAGAGCATGATTGGGAAGGCAAATCCCAAGAATGATCAGATTTTAAAGGCAGAGCTGGGATTATCATTGATGCCGCCTCTCTGGGCACTGCTAACCACGAGGCGACTGTGCAGTCCATAACGTCCTTTAAAGGGACTCAGCATTTCCAGCCACCACCCAAACCCTAGCTTTTCCCTACAGAATGAAATTCAACTTTCTCAATTGTTTGTGTACTCAGAGAGAAAGAAGGTTAGGGTTAGGACTCACCCACAGGTCATCAGAATTCAAGAAAATTTTGTTTTGAAACTTGTTCTGTTCGCTCTGTCATCACGGGCAGATGCACATGCACAAGGGCACATGTACACGCGCACACACACACGCACCACAAATGCTGGAAAACCAGAGTGACTTCATTTCCAAACGATTATGCTAACGATTCAATTATTCTCTGCAAACACATGTCTGTGTCTTAGAGCATCCCTGAGCCCACACAAAAGATTGCAATGTTTGGTAAGATTGGATGCTGCTTCTTGCTCCTTTAGATATTTCTATATTAAGTCACAGGAGTCTTTTTCCCTCTAGAGTCAAGTCCTTGAAACAGGAGAAAAGGCTAGTGATAGAAAAGGCAACCTGTGCATCAGATTCTGCCAGGAACTCAGAGCTGGCAACCAGAAGCTGGACTGGAGACAGCATCCAACTCATAGGCTACATTTTCTAATCCCATCATGGCAGCCTTATAGAACAAGGAGAGCTGGCCCAAGTCCTGGGCAGACATGGGCCAGAGAACTGCTGGCTAAGCCTGGGTTGCCCTTTGCTGTCTATCAAGGGTACCAGGACCACAGACCAAGTCAAGGATAAGATGTGCATTCTACCAATAACTCTGTGTGCTTTGAGTGTGAAAGGCAATCTTTAGGAGGCAGTATGTAGGTCAGAAATCTCATAACTTGAGATGCTTTCTGAAAGTTTATGGAGACACTAGCACAGCTTATTGCTGGTGCAGGCCTGCCCAGAACACTCTAGGATGTTTGTACAACAGCTACACCAAATTCACTTCTCACTCACCAGATTTGTTTTTGATCTTCATGGTGCTTAGGGAAGTTCCTGGCAGCAGAGATCAGATTCTGCCAACTACCTTCTGAAGTGAGCTCAGAAGTCCAGGGAAAGCTTTTCGCTTGAGAAAGCTTGCCTTCTTTCCACATAATCAGACATGTATGTTTAGACTTTCAGGGCTGGGTGTTGGACAATCTGCTTCTTTGGATGACTCAACCAACTGGAAAAGGACCAAGGAACCTTTCTTGACCCAGGCGGCAGGGTCAGTATGTGGGATGTTTTGCAAATTCTAGGAGCCCTTCTGGCATGAGAACATCGGAGTGAGGTTATAACAGAGATCAATGTTTAAAACTCTGACATCCTGACAGGATCTTGCACCCAGAAAGCTCTGGCCCACTATGAAAGTAGCCAGCAAGCAGGGATGGGTCAGAAACAACACTTCCCTCCCCAAGGAACCTTCAAAGCTAGGCCAGGAGCACTGGGATTTGAGGTTTAACTTCTCTGCTAAACCCTGTCAACTCTGTGCTCCTCAGAGGACTGTTTTCTTGACTACCAAGGATGAGAATTAAAGACTTTTCTTCCAGTATGAGGACCACAAAAGTACTTACCTAACACTTCTGCTCTGGTTGCTTGTGCCACTGAGGCAAACCCACCCTGCTGCCAAGGGTGCCTGGCAAGAGGTTAGCAACTGGGTGGACCAGACTAGGATAATCAGGATCCAGAGGAAAGAAGACCCCAGAAGGCCAGGAAAGGTAATCCAAGAGAGGAGGGGACATCAGAGGGTCATTCCTCCCTCAGGGGCTTCAGGGAATGGGGACTGTCCTATCAGGTATCAGGCAGCTGAGTTACAGCCGCAAGCGACAGGAACCTGGAGCAAAGCTGTCAGCTGCAGCAGCACTAAGAATAGCAAGATGGGATCTCAGTGAACAAGGGCAAAGGGACATGCTTTGGGAAAGAAGACTGGAACTCCAGCCCAGGAATGGAGTACAAGTTCAGGGTTTGAATGGACCCGGACCAGAGCCAGTAACTGGGACCAGCAAATAAAGTTAGAGAGGGAGCAGAAAAGGCAACTTGATATTGAGTTCAACTGGGGAACTACTGGCAGAGGACCAAGATGATAACTTAGCCAAACACAGTGACAATGGTGAAAAGAAAGGGTCCATTCTAACACTCGTGCTCTGGTGATACAGAAAAATAAAATCATTCTTTCCTCCCCTCTTCTCCCCTCTCCTAAGGAGCTCACAGGGAGATGGGGTAAGATAGACCCATAAACTAGTCATTTTTAGAGTAGTCAGACTGCTTTAATAGACAGAGGCACAAAGTGCTAAAGAAGCTTAGAGGAAAGAGCCACTACTTCTGCCTGGGATGACTGGGGAAGACTTCACAGAAGTGGTGACATTTTGAACTTTCTTGAGTAATGGATATAACTTTCCTAAGTAGGTCTACAAACAAAGAGAATTCTATGGGCAAAGGCAGAGCCCTGTGAAGGTCTATGGCACGTCCTCATTGTACGGAGTGATTGATAGGAATGAAACTTAGGAGAGAAGTGGGGGGAGAGAGAGAGGCTCTCAAGATCAAGGGTCCAAGTCAGGGAGTGCCTTGGTGGCAGATTACAGTCTAGACCTGAACTACTATAAGGAGGGACAGGTGTCAATCAAGGTTCTTTGATCATAAGCAACAGAAACTCAGCAAGAGAAGACATGTGGTGGAAGGATAACAAGTAGCTTACATACCTGAAGCCTAACCAGGAGTATAGGAAAGAGGCTAGAGCCAGGGCTTCTCTGAGGCTCCAGACTACAAGGAAAAGGTGATAGTCCCTTTAGGGACTACAAGGAAAAGGTGATAGTCCCTTTAGGGAGCTACCACTAGGACAAATCAACTCCACCCCACTCCACTGACAACTCTCAGTCCAGGGTGGAAGTCTGACACCAAGCTGGGGCCACATGCCTAGCCCTTGGCTGGCAGTCCCTCCAAGACCCTCAAAGGAAATCAGGGCTCTAAGACCCAAAAGAAGGGGAACCAATCCTGGATGGCCAACAATTAATTGATGCTCACTCCTCAAGTGTTTAAGCTGGGGAGTGATGTGAACACATCTATGGGTTAGAATGGGGGTCAGCAAACATCCTGAAAAGGGCCAGATAGTAAACTGACACAATGGCTCAACTCTGCTATTTTAGCACAGAAGCAGTCAGGTCCAGTGCTTCTCCAAATGCGCAGTATTTATAAAAACAGAAGTGAACAGGATCTGGCTCCATTTATAGTTTGCTGAACCCTGATTTAGAGCCACATCAAGATAGAAGAGAGATACCGGAGGGGAAAAGAGTGAAAACAAGGAGACCCAATAAAACACTTTTCTCCCTATGAAAACGTGACCTACGGGCTGCCTAAGTGCAGCCTAGCTTGGAAATTTGGAAAAATCCTCTATTTCTTTCTCTTTGGGGTAAAACTGGCCCTAGGTACCAACCCTTTAGAGACTTGATTTTCATGAGCATTGAGTTCTGTCTCCTCTTGCATTGAATTTGTTTCTTGTTTGTTTCTGTAGGAAGTTCTGTTTGTTTGATACCTTTTATGGACTTTTCATCCCAGCAGAGTTAGCTGCGATCCTCCGCAGCGGGATACCAGGAATGTATTGATTTTTTTTTTCATTGTACTGTAACCGTGCGTTTCTCAGTGTGATACACCTGTATCTACTTGAGTCCGTTTTTTCGAACACAACAACACAACACAACCCCACTTTCTGAGTTGTCATTTTGCTCACTGCTTGCAGCCCTCGGAGTCTGTCTTTGTATGACGTCTGAGTCATTTCAGCCCAGGTGAGGAGAATGGGGCTGGGACTTGGAGACAATGCATGCAACCACAGCAAGACAAAACCCTAGCCCCTCTTTAGTAATTACCTCTTGGGTGAGGCAATATGCTGTGAATTAGTGTGTTCCAGGCCTGGAGTGGTAACATATGGTGTATCTCTGCTCATTCTACATTAAATCCTGACATTTTGCAGCTGTCAAGATAAAGCTGTTTATATGAGTAACATTGTAGTTTGTTTATAGGGAAATAATGTGTAGCAAGTTATGATTAATCAAGGTGTCTAAAATCTGCTGGAGGCTTCTAAATAGATTTGTTTTCATTGCGTGCTTTCGGCTCCTAAATCAGGGGTTTTAGTCACAGGCACGCACCCCCTCTGTACCTCACCAGCTTCTTGGCTCTGTCCCCTGAGAGGTGGGTGGAGGGTGAGGCCAGACCTGAGAGAGGCGCAGGATAAAGGACCAGATATCATGTGGGGATAGGTTGCCAGGTGGAACGCACCTTCCTGCTTCTTAACTCCAGAGAGCTCCTCTCAGAGTTATTGTCTTCTTCAGTCCTATATTTCAGTGTTTGGAGCCCAAATCCCCAATGGGAATGCCCTCCCAAAGAGCTGTGAATAGGGCACCGAGCCCCAGGGGACAGATGTACATGCTCCGCTTTGGTTCTTCAGGATCTAAGAGGTCATGGGACTTGAGGCAGCACAGGTTTGAGGAGTTCTAAGCTCTGGAGGTTATAGATCCTCTCTTTGTGTGTGTGGTTCTGGGTTCAAACGTCCCCTTCCGAGAAAAATTGGTTAGAAACAAAGGCACCTGAAAGCAGGGAGAGAACTTTTCACAGCATCTGGCTGAGCTTTGCTCTCAAGGCTGTAATCCATCAATACTGCTGACAGCTGGTCTTCAGGCAACTGCTTGATCCCTTTCTGAGGCGAAGGGCAAGACAAAGTGAAAGCTTGTGTGGAGAATCAAATATTAAAAATGTCTTCCTCATCTGGGGAGAAAATCTGCTTTCTTATCCTGTGCTTCATTTGTCCTACCATTGCCCTGTGGAGAAACTTAGAGCTGTCTAATGACTTTTCCACCTGAAAATCCTTCAGATCTATCTCCTCTACAGGTCGGACCTTGCCGCTTCCACGGGCAGTCCGCGTGGCACCTGGGCCCCGCCACCCTTTGACCACACTCCCCCAGCACGGGCTGCTTTGTCTTTATTCACTCAGGAACATGGCATCCAGAACAGACCCATCTCAGTGTCCAAGCCAGCTGGAAGCACCAGCTAGCTGATGTATCTTCCTGTTTTCACTCCTTTCTAAGGCTCACCGTGGGGGCGTGGTCAGGTGACACAGTGAATGATGGCAGTGTCGGGAGAATAAGCATCGCCGTTATCAGCCCTGGCGTTCCTATAGAACTTCTGAACGCTTTCAAAGGGCTTTTCCTTTGTTCAGACACTGTTGTTTCCCTAGAACAGCATCTCAATATCAAAGTACCTTTTAGGGACAGGGTATACTTATTCTGGGCCTTTGAACCAAATGTGCAGAGGTTACTCCAAAATCAATATTTGTATACATGGATGCACACTTGGATGCACATACGCTTGTCCCTGTGTACGCAGCGATCCTTGCCTGGATGCTGGCCAAGGGGAGAGCATATAGCCAGCCAGGACACTGAGGAGGCAGTGCTGTCCACAAACTAGAAGGCACATTCTCCCCTACTCTGGTCGTGGCATGGACTAGAGGAGCAGCTGCCTCTCTGGCCATGAGTAGTAGCGGGAAGCTGAGGAAGGCAGTGACTGCAGCCTCACACCTCTGCTGCCTCCCATGCCTTCCTGGGCATGCATATGGCAGCCATTGGGGAGGTAGGTGGGAGAAGAGGCAGGCAAGGCAGAGATTTGCCGCCTGAGAGAACAGGGAGATTCCACAGCTGAGGAAAGGGTGTTCAGTCATCACCCAACTCCTTTTCAGCATGTAACCCACCCTCCTCCCAAAAACACTTGTCCTTTGGATGAGCTCCTAGAAGTGCTCACTGTGAAGGCTCATAGAAAACAGCAGATGGCCCAGGATGGAGTCTTAGGGGATACCCCCATTTCAGCATGGAGGGGAGGAAATGAAGTCATTGGAGGAGCTGGGGCAGGACTGGGCAGAGGGGCTGGCAATTGAAGAGTAGCTGGCCCAGAAGTGTGGGGTAACTGACCTTTCCAGGCACCCAGGGGTTGAACTTGGAATGGAAGAGATGGCCTTGAAGTATAGCTTCACAGAACCCTCCCTCTAGGGTTTGGAGAGCACCCTAGCTGGCTCAGATGTTATTTTGCCTCCCTAAGTGGAAAACTCAGAGATCCCATCCAATCTTGCCATATGGCAAAAGAGGGAAGCATTGAGGTTCCCATTTCATGGATGAGGAAACACAGGAAAGGCTAAGTAAAGGGCAGAGGACACCTAGCAAGGGAATGCAGGATGCAGGAAGAAAGAGTTCCTGCCAAGGGTGGGTGCATTCTGAAAGCAAGCAGATAAGTGAATAAATAAGTAAAGCCAACCAGAAACCTTGCACTCTTCCCCTACCCGTGCCAGCTCCCCACCTCCTTCTTCCTGCAGAGACAGCAGAGTGAGCCTCTTGTCGGAAATTAATATTGCACAGGACAGTTAATCAAAACTGAACCGTCCCCCACCCCAGTGAGTGAGTGGTGCTTGGAGCAGAGCTGACAGGCTGGCAGATGAAGGAGTGGAGGCAATCCCTCCCCCGACCTCGTCTACCTGTAAGGGGGGGAAAAGGAGGAGACTGCGGGGGAAAGCACAAAGCCAATTTCTTCCCATAAAAAATGATGTGAGGTGAAAAAAACGTTTACTGCACATTAGGATCCATGGTTGGGCCATTTGTATGTTTTACTGGCATGATTATGTCACCAAATGAAGCCTGAAAAATCCATCATGGGCAGAGAACCTGACAGTGGTCTGGTTAGGAAAGGGGGGCTGGTGGACAGGCAGCTGGGTAGAGAAGGGAGAATGGGAAAAGGACAGCTATTGGTGCTACAAGGGGGAGAGCACTCGAGTCCATGTGCTAACCTCCAGATTGCTTAGTTTCATGTTGAAGGTCTTGTGAACCACCCCCCCGCCCCGCTGGTTCTGAAGTGACTTGTCTTCCTAAATGGAACTCTAGAAGGTCCCTCTACCCCCTCTTTTTGTGCTGGTTCCAGGGAAGCACTAATGCCCCAGTCCCAATTCAGCAATCACTATTTATTAAATGACTATGTGTTGGACAATGGGATGGGGGTCCAGAGGTGCAAACAGTTGAGTCATTCTCATCAACAACAGGACGTTCCCCACCATCCTTTGAGACTTGACCAAACCACAGTCATGGTTAGAGAAAGAAATGTCTGAAGAGGCACCTGGAAAGTTGGGGTGAGGGGTAGAAATTAGAGAGAGTGGAACATGGCAGGAGGGAAATGTGAAAGTGTCACCTAGGTAGATGTTGATGACATCCAGTGTCTGTCACCTGAAATGCCAACTCCAATCCAAATCACTGCCTGGGTCTCTCCCCTGCCTCTGAGTAGAGACGAGGCCTTGTAAAACAATCAGCCCCATGTGGGGTGGTTTCAAATGTGGGATGCCTACCTGGCCTCCCCATCCCATCATGGCTCCCTGTCATGTACAACCCTAGGATCCAAGACCTGAAAGGACAGGAGAAGGTCTGGCCCAAGGCTTTGGTTATGCAGATGAAGAGGCCAGACTAAAGCCCAGTACCAGAAATCTGTTCTCCTGATTTCCAACCCACTCTTCCCTGCCCTGCTGCTGCCTTGCTCCCAAGTTTTCCAATGGCAAAGGAGCTCCTGAATCACCAGCAGATGCTTTCCCGGCCCACCAAGACATGAACCTACCAGATGTCCATCAAAAGCAGCTAGGAATGAGGTTCTAAGGACTTGTTAGAATACAAAGGATTCTAATCCACCATCTCATTTCACCTTTTCACATTACATGGCCCACTGGTACCAATTTAATATTCCAAATTAAGAAATAAGGACACAACTGTGGCAACTGATATAATACAAACAGTTCCCTATGCCTGAAGGAGAGGGCCAGGAATGTCACTGGCTGTCAGTGTAGTAGATGGACCATAGCAAAGGTTACCTGGATTCCCAGAACCACAGGGATCTGCGTGATGGATGGAGAACAGAGGATGAGGATGAGGTCTTTGATAAGAACTGAAACAATGTGTGGGTGTCAATGTGGACCAGTATGATGTTGATTTTTGTCTACACATTTACACAGAATTCTACTCATCTGTAGGATGAAGCACTTGATTCTTTCCTCACTCTTATTCCACAGGAAATCATGTGTCAGAACTAGACAGGCAATATCTTTGCCCCCTGACATGTAGGTTTTTTCCCCTCCTGGCATTCATTTCCTTCATGGGGAAGGATGCATTGAACAATAATAGCCCCCAACTCTGGGGTCTAAGGCAGTCTGAGTTTTAAGCAGACTAATATTTGTGTTTATGACAGTGCCTGGGACATGGTGAGCGCTATAGGAAGGTTAAAAGAAATAAATCAATCTGATGTGAACCAAGAAAGCTAAGCCCTGAAACAAAATGCAGAAATGTTTCTTGATCAAAAATTTCTCCATAATTAAAAACCGTAGGTAAAATGGGGAGAGGCTGAGAGGACATCCTGAACACAACACCCAGAGATGGCCATGTACATCCTCTTAGCCTTCAATTCCCATCTGATGTGCTCTAGGGCACAAGGATGTTGCCTAGGAATCAAGGCTCCTGTGGCATGCATCTTATTTTCTTATTCGATTTCAAGACAAAATTAGGGTTGTGTCCTTTAGGGGGGAAATGTGCCCCCAAACACAAGAAGTTCCCTAGAGAAAGCCTGTTAAAATCTCATTTTTTAAAGGAACATCAATATTTTTCTGACAGAGAATTAGTAACAATAAATAAATTGCCAAATAAGACTGCAGAATATCAGGACTGCTCTGTACTTGAGTGACAGTTTCTCGGGGGAAGTGGCAGTGACAACTGAACATGCCACCGATGACAAGGCCTCGATTGCACAATATACGAGGGGCTGCTGCTGGGAGAGGGGTGCAAGCCCAGGGTAGGGAAGATCAGGGCTGTGAGCATGGGTTCTCCACTGAGGGTGCAGCCTGCAGCCCTGAGCCCTGTGTGCAAGTAGGGTGGTGGGAACATGTCAAGGCCTCTCCAGCCTGCGGTGGGAGAGCCAGAGACTGACCTGGGCAGGATATTATGGACAATCTTCTAGACTTCTGGGGGTTGCTGGTGTTTGCATCAGGTTGACTTTAAGGTCACTTAATAGGGATGATGGGGAGAAACCCAGAAGCTGGAGCTAGCCCTGGGAAAGGAACTAGGCAAGAGGGTCAGGGAGCTGGGAATCAGGACTAAGGGTCAGACTGTCTTAGGGAGAGGAGAGGGAGGAGCAGACCTGAGGAGAGAGCTGGGCACAGGCTACTCACATGGACAACTGAACAATAGGGCTTGAGTAAGGAAGTCTCACAGGGCCTACCCAGACCAACGAGCCCTAGGGATAGATGGAGCAGCAGGGTGATTCCAAACCCTCCCAGGCAGTGGGGCAAGAGCCCTTCACATATTCCTTGGTCTGAACCCAAGACAGCAGAATGAACAGGACTGGGATAGTCGGGGGTGGAGAGACTATCAATACATTGATGAAACCCTTGATTCTTGGAGATTCTAACAAATTTTCATGGTAGGTTATTAACACAGCCATTGTCATAGCTCAGACCCATCTCCTGGGTCTCACTGGAAGCAGCTGTGCTTTAGAAATAAGCAGATCAACCTGGAGATACAGAGACCCAGTGGGAGCCAAATATTCCTGAGCTGCAGGATGGAAAGACTTAGGGGAACACAAATACTGGGGACTCTGGGGGCCAGGAGCTAAGGGTAGGCACTTCCTGAACAATGTGTACTTTCCAGGGCACCTGAGATGGCTTTCCCAACATCACATTGACTTAACAAAATTGTGACATAATTAGCTTACCCGTTGATCCATAGGCCCTGTTTGTATAAATTGTTTTCAAGTGTTCTGTGGATGCCAAACTGTTAATGGATTTTTGATAGGGAGAGAAGTGGCAGACAGTGATTACAGGGTGCCATGGATCTTCATCACACACTTATTTTTCTTTCATGTTTCAATTTTTCATGATAATCATATGTAACTTTTATCATTAAAAGACTTATCAAAATAGAAAGTTTTATGAGAAGACATGTGCTAGTTAAATTCAGGTGTCAGCTTGGCCAGGTGAAGGTGCTTAGTTCTATTGCTGTGGACATGAGCCAATGGCATATGAACCTCATCTGTTGCTCATTACATCTGTAGTCGGCTGGGAGGCGTGCCTGCTGCAATGAATGATGTTTGATTTAACTGGCTGGTGCTTAAATGAGAGAGTTCAATGTAGCACAGCCCAAGCAGCTCAGCATACCTCATCTCGGTACTTGCAGCTCAGCCCAGGTCTTTGGAAATGCAGAAAGAAATCACCCAGGGAAAGTTGTTGGAACCCAGAGGCCTGGAGAGAAGACCAGCAGAGATCGCTGTGTGCCTTCCACATAAGAAAGAACCTCAGTTGAAAGTTAGCTGCCTTTCCTCTGAAGAACTAATGAAATAAATCCCCTTTTATTGAAAGCCAATCCATCTCTGGTATGTTGCATTCTAGCAGCCAGCAAACTAGAACAAGACATATGGGACACTTTTGCAAGTCATTTCTAGAAAAGTTCTGTAGGAGTCAGTGTACAAGAGTTTTGGGTGACTTTGCACCATTGGAGCAGTTATTGCAGCCAGAAATAAGAGAATTCATAATAAGAGGTTCTAACGGAACCACATTCTCCCCCTACCTTTGTGCCTCAGCAGGTACATTCAGAACTTCCATCCTTGCTGATCTGTTGGGAAGATACCTTCTGCCCCTTTCTGTTCTGCACCTCAAGTGAGCCCCTCCCTCTAGGAAAGAAGAGTGGCATGTGGGATTGGCAGGCTTCCAACATCCTGGGGGCTGCTTCTGTCTGCTGAGGGAGTGAAATTCATGGTTAAAAGATGGCTCACGCCTTGCTCTCTGTTGGTGCAGTCTGGGTTGTGTCCGTTCTTACCCATTCAATTCTCCCCAGAGCTTCTTGAGGCCTAGAGTTGGGGAAAGGGGAGGATGTGAATAAATGTCATTTTTTGTAGTCTCTGAACTGGAAAAAGCAGTACTGTCAAAACAGGCTGGCATAGAACTTTTCTGATTGGACGAAAGGGATCACAAGGATCTATCATAAGTAACAACATCAACACAACTAACATTCATTGAGTGCTTATCAGAGGCCAGCGCTGAGCTAAGTATCTTGGTTTTGGGGTATCTTGGTTTGGGTTTGGGTTTCCTTTTTCATTTAGCTCTCACCACAGCTTTTTAGGTGAGGAAATGGAGACTGAGTGGTTAAGTAACCTGCTTGGGATGACAACTAGTAATAGTGGAGCTGACACACCTGGCTGATTTCATAGCCCACTGTGGCAGGTGAAACCTATAATGTAGCAAGTGCTTCTGCTTCATGGAAGGGCAGTGTAAAGGTAAATACAAACAGAAAAATGAAAGAATTTTCCCTGGCACAGAGGGACAAAAGACCCTCCCTCCCTTCCCTTTCCTTAGAGCATTCCTTAGAAAACTAGTTATTGCAAATTCTTCAAGGATATTCAATCTACCTCTTCAAGGGTATTAAATCTTTTTAAAAGTTAAATAAGCCTTTTGCCAGCTTTACAACCCTGGAAAACAGGACTGGAGAGGTGAATAAGTTGTCCAAGGCCACAAAATGAAGTAGTGACAGAATCTAGTTGGGAACCCAGAAGTTCTGACTCCCTTTTCCAGTGCTCTTCCCCTGATACCACTCTGAGATTGGGATGCAACCTACTAATATTCCTGAGACATCCACTTTGTGTCAGGCACCATGACAAACAAGTGAAAACCCAGAGTTGATTTCCTATCTTCAGCTACAGGCTTAGAGTTTGGGTCATGAGACTGCAACCAAGGTGCATGATACCCAAAGTGCACTTTCAGTTCTTTGGAGTAGTAAACATACATCCTAAACCAGATGACAGCAAATGTCATATGGGATTGATTTTCTATGTCAAGAGCTACTCTTAATTTACACACTCTGTAATAGCCAATATTCAGATCCTGAGAGACATCTCCTCTAGCAGTTCAAGATAGGATCTTACCTTCCTCCCTCTCCCTCACCTCTACCCAAACACACAACACTTAGACTACAAATGGGGCCTCGAAGAGTTGAATAAACTTTCCAAAGTCACAGAGCAAGGCAAGGGCAGAGAGGACGTAGAACTCCACATCCCGACTCTGCAGGTGTTCAGTGCTAGCCCCCCTGTCATGTTATCTATCTCACCCTGCAGAGACTTCTACAAACAGAGGGGAAAAGGTCACTCCTATCAGAAACTTCTTATATCACTGGGCCCGGGGAGGCCCAGTGCAGGCAGATAGAAGTACAAGGAGAAATACAGGTGCAAGGAAGTTGAGTGCCCCAACTCAGTAGAGGTGGTACTGATTTAACAAAGGCTTTATTTGCAGGAACAAAAGAAGACCCCCAAATGCTGCCCCTCCTGCCATCTAAGCCTCCCTGCTGTTCTTTTAATAGAAGCATTTTCCCTGCCTACCTCCCCTCCCTCCAAAAAAACTCACAAATATGTTGTGTGAAATATCAGAACTAATTAGACCAAATGGTGTTCATATCTGCCACTGGTTTTCTGGGGGAGAGCAGCCTGTGTCGTGGAGGGAAATTTTGTTAACTAATTAAGGGTGGTGCTTGGGGGAGAGTGCCATGTTCCTCTCATGAAAGAGAGGTGGGAGGACTGAAGAGTGTTCTTGGATGGGCCAATTAAGGACTAGAGATAAAAAGGCACAGGGGCATTGAGGTGACCAGGAAACTGGTGTGGGAGCGATGGAGGAATGAGTTAACCGCATAGGCGACAAGTTCCAAAGTTTCTCTTACAGTGACTCTTTGCACATAAGTCTAAGTGCTTTTCATCCAATTTTTAAAAAAAAGCACAGGAAGGAGGAGGCAGTTTGTCCAAAGATGGTACTTACCAATTGTTAAAGCTACTGTTACATAATCAAGAGCAGAGACCATAGCTTATTTAGCTTATTTGCTCTATATTCTTCAACTCTCAGCACATGTGGTGTTGGTAGTTATTAAAAAATATGAGATGAAATATGGTAGAGGAGGAAGAGGAAGCATTTATATGAGCCTAGTTTGTGCTGAAGACAGTCAAAGATATTTTTATATTTTTTTCTCATTAAGGAATATCTTAATAGAAATAGCATTAAAAAAAACTGAGGATGTTGAATCTGCAGAAAAGTCAGGAGGAACTTTTAGCTGCTTTAAAATACCATCATATGAAAAAGGAAATGAACTGATTCTAGGAGATCAAACTAGGACTAATTGGTGGGAGCTATCAGGAGGCAGGTAGAAGAAAGAACTTTTTAATGATTGGAAATGTTCAAGAAATGAATCAGGCTGCCAGGTGCAATTTTGGGGCTGTACCCATTTGTCTGTGTACTTGAACTCAGGCTCTGCGGCATCAGTCAGAGGTTCTAGGTTAGGGATTTCTGCAGTGTGGTATTGAATGGCAATTGGACCAATGATCTCTAAGGTCCCATTAAACATTGAGGTCCATGAGTCTGTAGAATTGAGCTGGAATAGGCTGTATTTCAGTTGCATGCCACAAAGACTGTTTTTCCCTGAGGACTAATGGGGCAGAGGCATTTAGAAAGACTTTTAAACCCTCTTCATGCAGAAGTCTTTAATGGAGAGGGAATGAACAAGATTCCCCCAAAGGTCTGGGTACTGTGTGGCCCAAGTACAGGGTGGGGTGCAGGTGTGTTGGAATGTCTATTTCAAGAGTTCTTCTTTGTTCTCCCTTCCTTTGCACCATTGACAGTTACTAGGCAAAGACATAACTAGGGGCAAACCGAGGAACTAAGATACATTTTGTTCAGGCATTGCCAAGACCCCTTATTCCCTCTAACAGTAATCCTTATCCATTCCCCTTGCCATGGTCCACCACCACCATCGTGGCTGCCTGGCATGGGTCATCCAGGCCAGAGAGCAACTTCTGACAATTCTGTAAGTCACAGCACAATTCTGAGCTCCAGTGGT
Source organism: Tamandua tetradactyla (assembly GCF_023851605.1). NCBI lineage: Eukaryota > Metazoa > Chordata > Mammalia > Pilosa > Myrmecophagidae > Tamandua > Tamandua tetradactyla. The sequence continues at coordinate 174,118,071 of NC_135327.1, read as the reverse complement.
TAGTGCTGGAGCAAGCTGCAGGACCGAGGATGCTTGGAGAGGGGAACCATGAGGGGTGGGGGAGGGTAGCCTGGAGCAGTGCTTAAAACCTGGACCCACCCCTAGATTGCCTGGTTCAAATTCAGCCTCTGCCGTTCACTAGTTATGTGGGCAGATTATTTTATCTCTCTGGTCTCGGTGTGCTCATCTAAAAAGAGCATTAGGCATACTTACTATTTGCATAGTGTGCCAGTTTGCATCTGTTGTATGCCCCAGAAGAACCAAGTTCTTTAATCCTTATTCAATATTGCTTGGTGGGAGCTTTTTGATTGTTTCCATGGAGATGTGACCCACCCAATTGTGAGTGGGACCTTTTGATTAGATGGTTTCCATGGAGATGTGTCTCCACCTATTCAAGGTGGAGTTACTTACTGGAGCCCTTTAAGAGGGACCCATTTTGGAAAAAGTGATAGAATAGACAGAGCCCCAGGGAAGCCATTGAAGATTCCTGGAGAGAAAGTTAGCAGACATTTCCATGTACCTTTCCAGCTGAGATAGAAACCCTAAGCGTCATCAACTTTCTTGAACCAAGGTATCTTTCCCTGGATGCCTTAATTTGGACATTTTCTAGCCTTGCCTTAATATGGACATTTTCATAGCCTTAGGACTGTAAACTTGCAACTTAATAAATTCCCTTTTTTAAAAGCCATTTTGTTTCTGTTATATCACATTCTGGCAACTTGTACAAAGTAAACACATAGGACCATTGTGAGATCATATGAATTAATATATAAAATAAATGCTAAGAAAATAACCTGACACGTACGTAGCAGGTGCTATATGTGTGCCGTGGTCCAGGGTGGCCCTTGGTGCTCTGCCCTCCAAATTGACACCTGCTGTCCTTTGAGGGGATAAAGCAGAGAGGCAGCAGTGGTAGAAGTTACCAGGAAGGCTTCCATCAAATGGGCCAAGGTGTCAGGGCTGAAGGACTATGCAGAGAGTGAGGAAGATTCAAGGAAATCAATGTTGAAGTAAAAACCAAAATAGGGAGTGATGAAGGAAGACCAGAACTCAATTTCTCCCCAGGAATTAAGGGGTATCAGCATATCATTTATTTGACTACAGTCCTTGCCCTCGAGGTCACATAGCAGTTCTAGGGGCTGCCCAGGGGATTCTTCTCCACCACTGCACACTGGATGCACCAGAGCGCCCCTTGTGGCCATCCCCAGGATTCTTCAACAACAATGTTTTTTTCTCCTAAGAACTTTTAAGCATCTCCAATACAGACTGTGCAACTCATATAAAGGATGGGAGAACTAAGACAGGCAACTTCAACTTGCTCAAAGTCACAGCAGGAGTATGTGTCAGGCGTGGGACCGGGCCCTCCACTCCTCCTGCTGTTGAGAGTCTCCTGGGCCATGGCTCTTCTCCCTGCCTTCCTGTCTGCTCCAGGCCCCTCCTCCAGCATTCATTTTGCTGGTCTAATAAGCCTGCCCCTGCTCTTTGGCTCTGCTTACTTTAATATACACATAGATTACAGCTACATTAAAGGAGCCTGAAAATACCAAAGCAGAACTAAAGCAATTATTATAATGCAGCCTTAACAGCAGCTGTAATGAGACAGAATTAAAAATGTGCCAGCATAATCATAATTCACTGTTCCCAACGACCTTCCAGAACTGCTTTCATTTGGAAAGCAGCATCCAGTTCTGAACCGTCAAATGCAAGGGGAAAATTCAGTGGTGCCTCCCAGCGTGGCCTAGTCTCTGATTACCTGGAGATCTGGCTCTTGTGTATGAAGACATGTGTCCCCTGGGCTGAGGCCACATGGTGTCACCCATTTTCTGAGTGGGGAGCTGAGGGAGGGGACATAGGGACTGGGTGCTCCTTTGACGGCACACAAGGCTGGCTTATTTCTGTTCCCTTCATTATCACTGGGCCTGCCTGCTCCATGAGGGTGCAAGTTCAAGTCTAAGCATCCTCTCCCATGCTCTGCATGTTCTCCATGGCGCCCAGCTGGCTGAGGCTCCTGCTTGTGCTCCATGTTGTAGAGGCTAACACTCTACCTCATATCATTTCAATCGATCCCCACAATAACCCCAACAGGTAGGTTCTATTATTTTCCCCTTTTATGACCAAAGAAACAGAGGTTTAGAGAACTTAAATGATTGATCGAAGACACATCTAGAACGAGGACTCAATTCCTTGTCCTCTGACTCCAGAGCACAAGCTGTCACCTGATTTCCTGGAGCTGATATCCCAATAGCAGCAAAAGAAGTCCATTTGGATTGGCTTTACATGACTTCATTTCAATGCAACAGACCAGGGAGGGGAGCAGTAAAGTTGAGATAAAAAATGATAGAAGGCAGTAAGTAGTCTGGTGGGCTTCCTAAGGAGGCCATTTCTGACTAATGAGTCACAGGCATCTATATAACATAGGCATTTTCTCCTGTCCCTCTCCCTGGTTCTGTAGCCGAGAACAGATGAGAAGACAAGTGCCAGGAAATACAGGAGATGGGGTGGGGGTGGGGAGGTGGGGAGGTGGGGGAGGATGCCTAGAAGGGACCTGCTCCTTTCCTCTGTACCAGCAGGAGAAACTCAGTGATTTTGCTAAGCCTGCCCCCAACCCTCAACTATGTTTTTTGTTGTCTCTCCCAGAGGCAAACATTAGTGCTTACCTCAGAGTATGCTCAGATTTATGAGAGAGAGAGAGAGAGATAGAGAGAGAGAGAGAGAGAGAGAGAGAGAGAGAGAGAGAGAGAGAGAGAGAGAGAGAGATTAAGAAGTTACCTGGCTCTTAATTTACATTTGGTTTTCACTGCATTGCCTCAGCATCTTTTGGTGTCTTGTGGCTTCCATCTTGTCGATGAGGATGAGGAGCCAGTTTCTCAATCTTCCTTTTAGCCGAGCCTCTATGGCTAGAGGCAGTTAACCTTCTTTTCCCTTCAAAAGAGGAGCCCTCCATCTCTGATACTAGGAATCAGATGTCCTAGGAATTCTGGTTCAGGGAGCCCCACAGCCATCTAATGCCCTCTGATGTGTTGTGCAAACTCTGGGAGTTCAGGATATCTCTCCCCAGCTGCTCTGGGCCTTCTGAGAAACCCCAAGTTGCAGCCTCTCAGTGAGTCTCTTCACTGTCCTCACCTCAAATAACTTTGTGAACTCTGATTTCCCCACCTAAACTAAGCAATGGTAAGTAATATAACACTTTCTGGGTTGACAATTGCACATAAATTCATTGCCATCTCCAGGAACCTAGCCTTAAAATGTCATTATAAAACTGAGCTCTTTGCCGTTCCAAAATTGCTAGTCTGCGGCTCACCCTGCAGCCAGTTTCCAGGACCTCAAAATCTAGAAGCAAATGCTGGCATCACTACTTGTCTTCACTGAGAAAAAAGAGTCATCAAGAGAAGCCACCTCTAGTTCTTAGCCATGGGCTCTCTCCATCCTTCATCCCACCACCCGGTGTTATACAGAGAGAATGTGTGTCAGTTGTTGATTCAGATAGACTAGAATCATGTGCATTCATTACTGCTGGTGTAGAAAATCTGGGAGAACTTGGAAGGGCAGAGCGTCCCCCAAGCTGGGAGCTAGATGGGCTGACTTTTCTACTGTGCCCGCTCCTCTCAGGTGAGAGGACAGAGGGGACAATGGTAGTGGCACTTCTCACTCCCAGCTTCCAGGCCCAGGTGAATTTTCTTAGAGACCTGGGAACTAGGGAGTACAAGCATAGAGGGAGGAGGAAACAAGTGGAAAAAAAAAAAAAACATAGGGGAAATCACAGGGGATTTTCTTATCTAATTTCTAAATTGGGCAGTGGAGTTTGCCCTCTAGAGGTGAGTGGGGTCTTAATTTTGAGAGTGGCTGGGGAGTCTGTGGAGACCACCCTGACTTAGCGGCAGCAACAGAAAACTGCGGCAAGCACAGGCTAGGAGGGCAATGAAAGAACACGATTCTACAGTGACTCACCTTTCTTCATGGAAATCGTATTCAAAAGCCAAGGCTCAAGGATGTCAAAGTGATATTAGAGCACTGTCAGGTTTGGTTTGGGGGACATAAGACAAAAAAAAAAGTGCCCTACAGCAAAGGATTTAGGAATCTGATTCCTTTCATAAAAATTCTCACACAGACAGGTGGGCCACGGTGGCTCAGCAGGCCGAGTTCTTGCCTGCCATGCCAGAGACCTGGGTTTGATTCCCGGTGCCTGCCCATGCAAAAAAAAAAAGATTTACGCAGGGGAACAAATAAACAACTGAGCATATGAAAGGCCTTCCCTGAGCTAAGAGCTGGGCTGCTCGGTGCCTCCCAGCCCACCCACCTCTGCTGGCCTGTATTAGTTTTCAGGACACGTAGGTATAGGCGGTGCCTTCCAGCCCCCTCTCCTCACACCCCCAGGTGCTAATGAGATGCAGGGAGGGGTCTCAGCCCTGATGGAGTGGCTTGCAATTTTTGTTGCTGTTGTTTTTGAAAATGTCTTTCTGTAGTCTTCTGCCAACAGCTTGTTAGCACATGGCTTTGGTGAGTGAGAAAGCTTTAGGCTCACAGGATGGTATGATGCCCTTCCTCAGTCCCTCAGGGGAGTATTCTTGGGACATTTGTCTACAGTGTCCCCATACAGATGCTCTAGAGCCTCTCCAGCAGCCACGGTCACATGGGCACTAGCCCCCAGGCCCTGTGTCCAGGGAGCCTGGTTTTGAAAAGCCCATCCCCCCCACTTATGTTTCTTTTCCCATCTGTCTTGCAGAGGTGTAAATGTATTTGACAGAGGACGAAGAAGGAGGGAAAAAAGAGAGAAATTAACTCTACCCCCCACTACCACATCATCATCACCACTGAGACACACACACATACACACAAATACACATTCATATATAAGCAGCCAGATGACTGCCCAAAATAGAATATGGCAAAGCACTGGGGCCAAAAGAGCAAGTCAGACATAAATTCTCCCACTGTGTTGTGTGAGGTCTACAAAGAGATTTGAGTTCTGATCCCAACTTTGTCACTAACTAGCTGACCTTAATCCAGGCACTTTATTTCTCTAGGCTTCAGTGTCTACTACCTCCATTGTTAGTTGTCCATGCTTTTCCAGAAGTGCACTCTGTTTGAGCCAGGCCACTGTAACTTAACATCAGGACCATTCATTCAAAGGAGGCTGGAGAGAGTGGGAATTTACTATGGATATGGGGAGCAGAACAAAACGCCTTTATAGGGATGAGATGTCTGATCTTGGCCATCCAGCTCCAAGATCTTAAGCAGCTTGGGTTGGGTCCCTGCTGCATTTATTCCCTCCCTTTGTTTTACATTCCCCAAATACATATCTTGGTGCTTTAAACAAACTGCAATTTACTTGTTTCATGCTCCATGGCCACCCTTGTGTAGTATCTATTTAAAGCAGAATTCATTTCCAGATCACTTCAGGTCAAATCCATCTCTGCCTCTTCTGATTTCACAGCACTTACTATTTGAACTTCTAACTTGACACCCATCTTATGCTGCCTTCTATTGGTATTTGACATTTTATGTTTTCTGTTGACTAGACCATTCTGTTGCTCACAAACTAGTTGTATGCTTCATTCAGAATTAATATGGCATAGTTTTTTTGGCCTTGAATATATTTTGTCTGATATTTTATTGATCTATTCATTTTATTTGGCTAATATTTGCACAGTATTCTAGGTGGATTTTTTTTAACAAATTGCATAGTTTTTACTCAAATGTGGAGTTTCTGTCTTTAAGCCAGCAAGTTTAGTCCATTTATATTTATTGTGATTATTGATGTGCTTTTATTCATTTCTATCATATCATTTGCATTTCATAATTGTTGAGAGACACACTCCTCAATGGTTCTCACATGCTTCTACATGTCTTGCTGTGTATGTCAAGAATGTAAGGCCCTGACTGTTCAATATCTGGGTTATTTCTCAGGGATATGTTTGCAACAAACAATGTTGAGGAATGAGGTAATGTCTCCATTTGGGATATAGAGCAGGCTTACTACATGTGATAAAAGAGATAGATTCCACAAGCTCAGTCCTCCTTAGCTGCAATGTAAACCCGCTGCATGTGCAGCATCCATATAGGTCCCTAAATGTCACTCCCATGGGACTTAGGGGGAGACAGGAACTGTAGCTGTGTTATGAGTATTAAAGCCCTTCTTCTTCTACTAGGGTCTCATGTTCTCTGACAGCATCCATGAAACAGTAACAGGCTAACATTAGTTTGTATAGGGTGAAATCAAATTCCAGAATTTCACAGACTTGACAATAAGGACCCATGGTTATTTTCTCCTTATTTCCCCATAATCCTGTGTCCTATGGGAATGATTGTGTTCTTTATTTCCTTTTGTTCTTTACTGTTTTGAAAGTTATGCATTGTATTTCCCTTCTTTTAGGTTATACCTCAATAAATTAGGCACATTTGGCTTAACATTCAAAGTTAATCAATATCTCTATCCCCCTTCTGAACAATAAAATCACTTCCTCACTCCCTCAATTCTACAGTTTCATCTCCCATGTAGTTATTGTTATCTAAAATAGTGGTTTCACCATGCTTTTAACCTACTTGCTGTTATTTTATTACTATGGCTTCTGGCATTCTACTACTTTCCTTTGATTCAATTTCCATTGCTGAAGTATACCATTTAGTTAGTCTTTCAACTAAGGATCTGTGAGTGACAAATTCTGTGGGACTCTGTTTTAAAATCTCTTTTTCCATCATTTTTGAATGATAGCTTAGTGGGGATTTGAATTTTAGGGTAATAGCTATTGTCCTTCAGCAATTTTAAGATGTATTATATTTCCTATTATGATCTTTTCATTTTGATCACAAATCTACTTTCAGTTACAGTCTTGATTCTTTTGTGGTAATCTGACTTCTTTCTGTATACTTTTGAAAATTTTCTTTTTACTTTTTATTTTCTTAGTGTATCTACAAAGTATGTGGGTGTGGATTTGTTTTATTTATTATGCATGGTACCTGATAGTCTTAAATTTAAGAATTTGAATTTGTTTTTAATTCTGCAAAATTATTAGCCAATATCTCTTCAATATTGACTCCCTCACCTATTCTTAATTCTTTCCTCCTGGTACTCTACTAGATACATTTTGACCTTATTATTTTAGCTCGATATCACTTAACTTCTCCTTCATATTTTCTGCTTCTCTGAGTGATAGCCTGAATATACCATCCAGTTTACTAATTCTCTCTTCAATTATATCTAATAAATTACTTAATATATCCAATAATTTTTTATTGTAATGATGCATTTGTACTTCTAGAAGTACCATTTCTCTACTTTCCTCACCTGTTTCAATAGTGCCCTGTTCTTCTCTTGTAATTTTCACACCTCCTTTTATGTTTTAAAATATTTTAAATATAGAAAGTTATACTCTGTTTAAGATTATTATATTTCCTCTAGATCTTAGAATACTAGTTATCCTGTTTGTTCGCTGCTCCTAAGTATCTTCATTCTATCTTGTAGATTTTTGCAGTTTCTAATTTTTTATTGGGATTTCTTCAGTCGAGTTAGTTTCCTTTGGGAATCTCATGTCCTATGTATGAAACATATATAGAAAGCATCTCTCTACATAAGACGTTATGTTTGTCTCTCCTAGCACCCTACCGGTTTTTCCAGTTCTAGACCTACATTTATGTTAGTTTCTAGACTTTACTGATAGAGTATAAATTTGTGCAGGTGTTTCAGGCTTAGGTTTCCAGATTCTGATACATAACTGCCTTCTACCCAAGGCCTATGTGGATGGCACACTTAAAAATCCCCAAACAAATAGCTGAGTTTTTCTAATCCCCTCAGAGCTCCTGGCTTTCTGCAGGAACGCCTTTATCCCCTGCCTCTGAACTCACCTAGTTTTGAGGCCTTAACTCCTGTCTCTGGAGGAGGGTGGGTATTAAAGCCCCAATCCCGGCCACTGAGGCCTATGTCTGGCTATCAGGTCTCAGCTTCTACCCACCACCCTGGCTTAGTGTTTGTGCCTCATCATTGATGCTGAACAGTTCCCTCTGTTTGGAGCCCTGGGAGTATTTGAATTTACATTTGTTATATTATATCCAGATTTATATATGTTTGGATAGAAGGACCACCCTTCCACATCCACTCAGCCCACCATCTTGATGTGTAGTCCTTATGCAAATTGTAAAGTGACGGAGGCCAGGGAATATGTCTCATCCTTCTGTTATGCCTCTTCTACAAAGCCTGGCTCAGAGTCATTCCCAGAGTCAGAGCTCATAAAGGGTTTGCAACAATCTCTGTATCTAATAATAGAAGCTTTGTGAACTAGACTATGATACAGCAAGGCGATGGAATATGCTATGGCCATTTTTTTAATGTTTTAGAAAATTATCAGTTTTATGGAAAAATGCTGCCAATATCATTTTGAAGTGTAAATGACAGTATAAGATATGCATTATCCCCTTCTTAAGAAAACAGAATGAGAGAAAATACACCTAAATGTTCACGCCATTAGTTGCTGGACAATGAGAATATGGGCTAATTTTATTTTCTTCTTTCGATTTGTATTTTCTATAGTTCACAGTTATTTCTTGTATAATAAGTGTAACAGATATGAATTTCTCCACAACACTCAGGGTGCAAATCCTGTTACATCTCTTCTGATATTTCAAATACATTAAAATATGTTAAGGATCTAAGTACCAAATAAGCAGAAAATCTGAGGCTTCTCCTCCTCACATTTTCAGACTTACACTGTCTCAAAGGAAAGTCCATTTGACATCCACATCCAGGTGGGGAGATTGCTGGTTTCTGAGCAGTTTGCTACTGCCCCACTTCTCCCTTATACCCAAAGATGCTCTTGAATACTGGACTCTGCTAGGCTGGCAGCAGCTCATTGGTCTCTTATCATGATGCCTCCCAGGCTTCCTGCACTAGCCCTCACAGAAGGATAATCTAAGGGTGCTCCATGCTTCCCTCTTTAATTGCCATTCCCATCTGAGTTTATGCCCTCACAAGCATTGTGCCAGGCTCCTGAGTCTAACAGGACTTCTGACTTCAGCCACACACTATGCACAAACCCGCCCTCTTCCACTAGTTTGGGGTTTGCCTCATTAGCCTATCTATGTTCTTTCTCTTCTCCAGTTTTTTCTGGACCCTTGTTACCCTGCCCCAAGAACAGTCCTATATTGTAAGCTGTTTATTCTATTCTTAACAGGTCTCCCTGGTTTTGAATTTCAGGAGGCAGAGATTGGTTAATTGCTGTCCATTCCCAGAAGCCTCTCCATGCTCCTTTGGAAAACTGAGTCACCTTCTTCAGTGACCAACTTTTCTAATCAAGTATCCTTGACATCCTTGGTTGGATTACAGAAGGCATTTTTATACTCTGACTGCAGAAATATGGTTTCCTACCATCCATATATTTGCTCAATTTAGACAGTAATTCCGTTACCCCTATGTTGGAAAAGGACATTTGTCATATATATATATATCACATAATAAGCTATTAAAATAACAAAGCACTGCAAATTGATTAATCAGCATATCAGTTTGTGCAATAGCCTGCACACAATGGTGGGGTCAGGGGACTACCAATACAAGACCTGCAACCTAGGAGAGATGCCAGACAGTGCTGAGGTTCTGCTCTGAGTCCTCATCCCAAGCCTCAGCTTTCAGCACTATTGATTTAGTGGGGACTAAAGAACTAGGTGGAAATAAGTAGTTTAGATTCTTCCTGTGGTAATGTCCTTCTTTCTCTTGCTCAATAGTCGGTTGTTTTTGTTCCCCAAAGTAATGTTCAAGCAACGATCAATTAAAAGGAGTAGAGACTGCAGGAAAGCTTGGAAAAGGGAAGTCCCTTTGGCCAAGGAACCAGTTTTCCCTACACCTCTCTGCTTGCCTCCCTCCCACTCCCAACTCATGCCTATGAAATTCAGCAAGGGGCAGACTCTGAGCATGTGGCCCTGCTGGTACTGGGCTGGTGGCAGGTTGGGTGGGAAGATGCTTGTCAGCATGTGGGCCAAGGGAACACATGGCCCTGAGTTCCTGGGGACAGGAGGGGAACAAGCTTGAGCAGATGAACTGCTAAGCAACAGGGTGGTAATTTCAACCAGGGAACTTTCCAGCGATAAGAAGTAAGAGAATGCAGCTAGTGGGAGAGCATGCACAGGGATGATGAGGGACTTACTCACCCACTCCGCACCTTGGTATCTGTTTATTTTCTTTTAAAAGTAAAAAATGTTTTTCTCTTTAGGAAGCTTTTGATTCTGTCAACTTGCCAAACTGAAAACAAAAGGAAAACATCAACATAAGTTTTCGTCCACCCCGGAGGATGCACTCATAAAGTTCCTCACACTCACATTTAAATTATTTCTGAGCTCCAGGAAGCACAATGGTTGAAGTTAAACACAGAATCAACATACAGAGAATACAACTGTTTCAGGGTTTTAAAAATAGCACAGAGTCAAACATACCAGAGTGTTAACACTAAATGCCTCCGGGTGATGGGATTAAGGTAATTTTTTTCTCCTCCTTCTTTTTACTTTTCTGCAGTGTTCCTCTTTTTTATGATGTGTTAGTTCATAATTTTCAAAAGATACTTAGAAACAGAGGAAAAGGCAATGCAGATTAATAAAAGAGGAAAGGATGATAACTGGTGGTTTCAGAATATCCCATGTGGCAGAATCTGGGATGAATCTTTACATGTGTTACTTGATTTTACCATCACAAGTAGCTTACAATATTGGTTGTACCCTTTTTACTGATGAGAAAACTGAGACCCAAGGAAGTGATTATCTGACCCAAAGTGGTTCAAATGGCAACTGGCAAAGTGAGATTTTAACCCAGTCGTGTCTGAGGTCAAACTGTGTGTCGAAGTGTCAGACAAAGTGGCCGCGTAGGTCTTATTGCTGGGGTGCTTTCACAGGTACAAGTAGTGCACATTCAAAAGACCAGGGTAGAGAATCAAAGTCATACAGGGAAAAGCTCACTCTGATATAATAAAGACAGTGTTAATAATAACCAATCATGTTCATTGATATTAATCACTAAACACAAAACCGAATTTTTTAGTCACACGTTTTGTATTAGCTAAGAAATTCAATGTTTAGTCAAATTCGGTGACACTGAATTTTACCTTTTTCCCATACATCAAGATGAAGATATCAGGTATAATGACAAAAGACTTTCAAACACGGGCCCTGGAAGGAATAGAGAGCAGCTCATCACAGCAGCAGAGGTGGTCCTTGGAGAACTCTGAACACCACAGGTCCTTCAGCCTCCCTCCCCACAGCCAGACTGACCAAGAAGCAAGTGGTAAGGAAACGGTCTCCCAGATCCCTTTTCCTCGCACACTCCTTCCTCTCACTTCTTTTACTTTTTCATCATTCTATAGCATCTTTCCCTTTAATTCAGAGGTTTGTAACCAGGTGGTGGTGGTGGCTTCTGGATATTTTGAGAATACAGGAATATGTTTCAGGGACTCCATGAACTCACTGAAATTTATGCAACCATCATATTTGCATGTGTTGGTGTGTGTAACTATACAAGAAGAGGATCCATAGCTTTCATCAAATTCTCAGAAATGGTGAGAATCCCTTCTTTAATACATACCCCTTCTCATTTGGTCTACCCTCTTTCCCACCTTTTCTGCCTGCCAACATTTCCTTCCCTACATCATTTCCCCTTCCTTGTCCCACCTCCCTTTCCCACCTCCTAAATACTGCCTTCTTTCCGTGTCCTCCTCCTCTTCCCTTCCTCTACCTCTTACTTGAGCTCCTCTGCCACTTCTCCACTCACTGTATTTGTCTCCAGTCAGGCAGCCCTTCTCTCCAGAAGCCAGCCGTGCCAAGCCCAGCCAGTCAATCTCTGGTCAGACCTAGAAGCCGCGGGCATCATCATCAAACAGTCTGGTTATTTCCTTATTGTTTATTCCTGAGAAGGCAATTTGGCTGCAGCTGAGCTCCAGGAGCCCTGGGGGCTGGTCACACTCTCACATGTCAACAGAAGGAATGAGGAAGTTGCCAAGAATAGAAGCCAGGAGGCTGTGGCACCCTTTCTGCCCTGCCCTCCTTGCTCTGCCACAAACCCATCTCTTGCCCCTTCCCTGAACAGTCATTTATTCCAAGTGATTCAGAACACCTCATGACAGAGATGGGCTGAAACCAGAAAGCTTCTAGATGTAGAAGGCATTACCTAGAGCTTGTTTCTCAAGACGCTTAAATAGACGAGGAAGGACAGACTATAGATCTTTTTCTCATGGGGAGTAGTAACTAATAAGTGGTCTCAGGCTGCCATTGAAAACCGTTCTGCAACTGCTTCATGGCTAGAAGATATGCCATCCTACCCCACCCTATCTGGGTCATGGCCAAACTAGAAGAAATGAAAAAGAGAGGGAGCAGTGTTGTCTTATATTTGCTCAGATCATTCCAATAGGCATCCACGGAGTGGCTACTGGGTGTCAGGGACCAGGGACAAGCAGCAATGAATAAAGAGACTTCTAGATGAAAAACTTTACTCCTTAGTGGGGAGGAGTGCATCCGTGCTCATATGTTTAAAGCAGAGTGAAATGCATTCTCTCAAAGCTACTCTAAAAACACCAGGGAAACACGAGGCTGCCATGGGGAGTCAGGGAGAGCTTCCCAGAAGAGTGATGTTGGAATTGGACCTTAAAGGTAGACAAGAACTTTGCAGGCAGATGAGAGGGAAAAAGAAATTTGGGGATGAAGGAATGATAAAAACAAATGAACAGACCTAAGAAAGTGAAGGGACTCTGGATTTCTCCATAGTGTCTGGGTTTCAGTTAGGGTCTGAGCTCCACCAGCTTCCCACCTATGACCTCCTTGAGTAAAGGAACTTAGTGAGATCCAGAAGCACCATGAGAAGTATGAATTTCTCTTGGGAAGTTTCAGCTTCCTTCCATGGCTTTCCCAGCCCCTTGTGTTCTGCCTCCTCTTCTATACTATTACAATCTCCCAACCCCGAGCCTGCTTGCCATCCTCACAGGAGCCTCCCCCTAGAGACACTCACCCATGCTGGGCTCCATCCCACCTCGGGGTCCTGTACACACTGCTTTCTTCTCTCTTTGTTCAAAGCTGAGCTCACATCCCATGCCACCAAGAAGGCCTGCTGAAAAATAGTGCAGCCTCTGCCAATCTCTTCTTGCTCCTAAATCTTACAGCACACAGAGTTTGCACACACCATTTGGCATTTGATAATGGGTTTATATTTTCCTCTAATTGTTTTTTAGTTGGTCTTGCCTTTTCAACTAGATTATAAACAACATAAGGTTGTTTTGCTTTTCTTTTACAGCTTATGTAAAGCCAAGCATGGCCCTGAACACATAGTCAAAACTCAGTAAATACTTCTTTTATTTTTTGATTGGTTAAATGATATATTAATTAAACAAATATCTATATAGGGCACATACTATGTGTCAGACCATGTTTCTGTTACTGAGGAAAGTGAACAAAACCGATGGAATACTAGTGGGAGAAACAGGCACTCAAGCAAACAACTAAATGTATGATATAATGCCCAGTAGTGATGTGAGAGCAAAATAAAACAGAATCAAAGTCTAGACTATACTGTCCTAGTATGGAAGCCAGTAGCGACATGTGGCCTTTGAGTACTAAAATGAAATTTGTCTGAATTGAGATGTGCTGCAAGGATAGCCCATACAATGGATTTCAAAGATTTAGTATGAAGAGAGTATAAAATACTCCACTAATAATATTTTATATTGATTACATGTTAAAATGATAATGTTCTCATTGTTGTGGGATAAATATAATCTATCATTAAAATCTATTTCACTTGTTTCTTTTCTCTTTTTTACTTTTCTAATGTGGATACCAGTCCATTTTAAATGACACATGTGGCTCACATTTTATTTCTGCAGGACAGCTCTGGGCTAGAGAACAACAGGAGGCACCTTCCAGATCTGATGGTCAGGGAAGGCCCCTGAGAAGGTGACCTGTGAGCAGAGAACTGAATTTGCTGAGGAAGAGAATAACGGCAATAACTGGAGAAAAGCTTCCTTGTCAAAAGGCAACAGCAGGTGCCCGGAGACAAGGGCAGGTGGAGCAGAGGGAGCAAGGGATCTATTCTAGTTTGCTAGCTGCTGGAATGCAGTATACCAGAAACAGAATAGCTTTTAAAAAGGGGAATTTAATAAGTTGCTAGTTTAGAGTTCTAAGGCCAAGAAAATATCCCAATTAAAATGAGTCTGTAGAAATGTCCAATCTAAGGCATCCAGGCAAAGATACCTTTGTTCAAGAAGGCTGATGAAGTTCAGGGCTTCTAGCTCATCTGGAAGGGCACATGGCAAACACAGCGTCATCTGCTAGCTTTCTCTCCTGACTTCCTGTTTCATGAAGCTCCCCAGGAGGCATTTTCCTTCTTCATCTCCAAAGTGCTGGCTGAGGGACTCTCTGCTTTGTGGTGCTGCAGCATTCTCTGCTCTCTCTGAATCTCCTTCATTCTCCTAAATGTTTCCTCTTTTATAGGATTCCAGAAACTTATCAAGATCTGCCCAAATGGGTGGAGATATGTCATCAACTAATCCAGTTTAACAACCACTCTTGATTAAATCACACCATCCAGGGAGATGATCCAATCACAGTTTCGAGCATACAGTATTGAACAGGGATTATTCTACTTTTATGAAATGGGATTTTGATTAAAACATGACTTATCTAGGGGGCATACATCTTTTCAAAACAGCACAGGATCAATGGCAGGAAGTGAAATCAGAAAGCTGGTAGAGCAAGATCATGTAGGGCCTTTTAGACTTTGGGAAGAGTTTTTTATATACTCAATGATTTATGCTCCCGCTGATATGCCAGTGACTCAGCATTGCCTCCACCCCTAAATTGTTCATGATCTTTTTTTTTTTTTTTTAATATGGAACGCTCCACGAATTTGCACATCATCCTTATGCAGGGGCCATGCTAATCCCCTTTCTGCATCGTTCCAATTTTCGTATATGTGCTGCTGAAGCAGCAATTATTTGTGATCTTTTAACACAAATTCCACCACCAGTTAGAAAGTCCTTCAGCTTCTCTTAGTACACATTACCAAGACACAAAGCCTAGTTGGCTGAGCCTAATCTCGTGTACATCAGATCAGAGTCTGCCTCAGCCAGGGAGTTGGGCTGGGTTGGCTTCTCCATCCTTGGTGGGGACTCTAGTTGGTCAGACAGAAACAGATGTCCCAGGAGGTGAAACTTTGATTGACATCAGGCGATCAATTCAGAGATGGGATGGGAAAATCAAGTGGATGGGAGAAAGTATTCATTCTTCTCTCCATTCTGCTCTTGTCCCTTCATATTATTTGTTAGGAGAAAGATTGGAAAGGGGCATAAAGCTCTTTGTACATTGTTCTTGGATACTTTGGTCCTAATGAAGGATGATAATAGGCAGGGGGAATTATCTGCAATTGTTGCTCTACTCAAAATTACAATAAAGATGAAAATACCCACTGATGAATGTGAAAGATGCAGATTTTAGATTTGCTGATTCTTTCCAAAACATAACAAAACATATAAAAACCATTCCTTACTCCTGACCACCTGGCTTCTAGAAAATCTTGTCTCTGGGTTTCCTCATGTGGCACACAGTTATTTTCTAAACATCAACTAAAAGTGTTTGTGAACTCTGTTATAAAGTTTTTAGGTCTTAATTTTCTCAGCTGGGAAATGGTACAGCCTCCTGTGGTTCATACCATGCTGACCAACCCTCAGAAGGCTTTATCGGCTCAAAACAAGAGACATGAAACCTTGTGTGTGATACTCCTTTTATCTATGGTATGGGCAGATGTGTAAAACATATGGATTAAAAAAATAAATAATAGGAGGAACAAATGTTAGAACAAATTGAGTAGATTGAAACACTAGTGATCAATGAAAGGAAATGGTAAGGGGTATAGAAAAAAATAGGAGGAACAAAGGTTAAAATATATTGGGTAAATGGAAATACTAGTGGTCAATGAGAGGCACGGGTAAGGGGTATGGTATGTAGAGTCTTTTCTTTTTTCTTTTTATTTCTTTTTCTGGAGTGAGGCAAATATTCTAAAAACTGATCACGGTGCTGAATAGATTACTATGTGATGATATTGTGAGCCATTGATTGTACACCATGAATGGGATGTTTGTATGTTAAGAATGTTCATGTTTATATGATGTTTTGATTTGTCAATTAAAATGAAAATTTTTAAAAATTAAAAAAAAAAAAAAACAGGAGACAATCTCCTGGCATAGAGCTATAGGTTTGTGAGGCCATGCACTAGGCTGTCATTCCTGTCACCCCTGGGTCCAGGCCCTGGACTTCCTTACCCCAGGCCCACATGGGGACCACACAGAGAGAGGTGGTGAGTCAGGAGCAGAGTGATTGCCTGGTCTATTCGCTTCCTTCCCTGGAGCGCCCCATAGTCCAGTGGTCTTTGATCTCTCTCTAGCAGTTCATGCCCTCATATCCAATCCCAGAAAATCCATCAGTTGCCACTCTGGTCTTTGCCAGATCTTAATTTCCAAGTGTCAGGGAGTTTCATTTTCTCTATGATAAAGTTCATGTCTCCTATTATGGAAGGAGCTGGACTCAAATATGGGAAATAATATTTCTTTTCTTTATATGACAACCAGTGTCTCAGTTTCTGCTTTCTCCCTTTTCTAAGCACAGAGTCTAGATTAATAATCATGGAAATGAAGGGCAATATGCAGTAACCCTGGCTAAGTCCTGTTCTCTGGTTAAAAGCTAGTTATACTGCCCAGCTCTTTTCCTACCTGGGCCCTGAGCCTAAGCCAGGGCCCTTTTCTCATTTACTTTGTAGAGTCAAGCCCAGAAATTGTAACCCCAGCTGCTGCATGAGGAGCACAGTTATAGAATAAGGAGCTGGAGTGGGCAGCAACCCACAGGATAGGACTTCATGTGCAGTTCCCTGGGTTGGACAGCCCCAAACTGAAAGATATTTGCTTCCTGAGTCTACAGCCTTCCTCTCCTGCTCTCCTGGCCTCTCTGTAGAACATGAAAGGTTATGATATCTTCTGACAGCCAACTGTTACCAACTCATCCTCACATAGCATGCAAGTCTCCTTCATGTTTGTATTTTTAAGACATTATCACTGATTATTGAAAGATATGCCACTTTGTTGCTTATTGCAAGAAAAATTGGACAGAGGAGCTATTTTGGAAGAAACTACTTTCTTCAAAGAAAGTGTGTTGGGTGGCTCAGATGGGGGACATAGAGGATGGAGGAGGGCAGTTGGGACAAAGTTAAGCTGTACTGAATACAGGGAATGCCGTGACTGGGGATGAGTGGGGAAGAGGGGCTTAGCTGGTTGTTGGGGAATAGGTTTTAACAATCGTTTGCTAATAGAGGAAGTGGTGGTCAAGAATTGTGAAAGAGATGAGATTTTACCTTCCTTACAAGATAACAAGTTAGCCTGCCACAGTTTCATGGATGCTGGCAGAAGTCACACTCTTGGGAGAAAGACAAAGGACAAAGACTTTATTACTCACAGCAATAGCAATAAACATAATGCTATTTGCACCAGATCCCCACAAGGCCAGGTGGACTATGCTAACTCGGTGGGCTGTATTACAGGAAAAAATCCTGAGCTTAGGGAACTAGAATCGGTTACAATGGGCAGTAAGCTTTCCTGACCTTTGTGCCCTAGAAGGAGATATTACTTTCATCATACTGGACAGTAAACAAACCCATACTTTGCTCTGGAGGGAAAAACTGTCTCTTATCTCTTAGATGTTTACTATAAATAGATCCTTAAAATAATCTAGAACAAAGATAGTCAATGCTTCTGCTCGTACCACAAGAGACCCATGGAGACTATACCCTAGCAATGGTTATATGGTACAGTGTAGTAGTTAGATTCAGTTGTCATCTTGGCCAGGTGAAGGCACCTAGTTCTGCTGCTGTGGACATGAACCAATGGTACGTGAACCTCATCTGTTGCTGATTTACATCTTCAGTTGGCCAGGAGGCATGCCTGCTGCAGTGAATGACGTTTGACTTAATTGGCTGATGCTTAAATGAGAGAGCGCAATGTAGCACAGCCCAAGCAGCTTGGCACACCTCATCTCAGCACTTGCAGCTCAGCCCAGGCCTTTGGAGATGCAGAAAAGAATCTCCCTGGGGAAAGACGTTGGAACCCAGAGGCCTGGAGAGAAGGCCAGCAGAGATCGCTTTGTGCCTTCCCATGTAAGAAAGAACCTCAGTCGAAAGTTAGCTGCCTTTCCTCTGAAGATCTAACAAAATAAATCCTCTTTTATTAAAAGCCAATTCATCTCTGGTGTGTTGCATTCTGGCAGCTAGCAAACTAGAACATACGGGATGTCAGGGGAAATTGCTACCAGTGATTTCAATGAATAATGTTGGAGAACTGGTAGTATGAGTAGATAAAAGCTAAAATGTAATCTGGATATATAAATATAAAACCAATACTGTCCTATGAGATGAAGTGTTGACCATTTGCGTCTAATACCCAGGCAGCACAGTAACATCATGAACATTAGGAAGGATGGGTCAGATAAACCTTGCTAATGCTGGGTATTTCATCTGATCTCAGAACATGTACCTTACATCGCTTGATATGGTCCCACAGACCACTGAGCTCTGTTCCTTTTTTTTTTTGTCTTTTCAGTCTCTGTTCTTCAGGTTAGACTATTTCTGTTGATTTATCTTCAAGTTCCATAACCCTTTCTTCTACTCCAATTTACATTAAGCCTATTCAGTGAATTGTTCAACTCATACAATTTTTAGTTCTAGCATTTCCGTTAGGTTCTTTTTCATTTTTTTTCTCATTTCTCTGCTGAGAATCCCCATCTGCTCATTTGCTATTGGCATATTTTACTCTAAGTTCTCACACTTAAACTATTTATAATAGCTGTGTTAAAATCCTTGTAGCTATGTCCAACATCTGGGTCATCTTGAGTTATTTTTCTATCGACTGTTTTTTCACTTGACTTGGGGTCATATTTTTCTTTCTTTGTGTCTAATAGCTTTCTATACTAAGCACTGTGAGTGACATCTTGTAGAGACCCTGGATTCTTCTTTCTTTTTTCTGAAGATTGTTGATTTTCATTACAGTAGGAAATAATTTGACAGACTCAAACTCCAAATTCCAAACTCTGTCTCTCCTGTGATTGCTAACACCTGAAATTGCTGCTCAGTTCTTTCTACCTTCCAGTTATTGCTTTATGCTGAGCTCCTAGGAGAGTCCCCTACACATATCCAATTCAGAGGTCAACCAATGATCTGGTCTGCATTTGTATGCAGATCTGGGGGCTCCCTCTTCTCTAGTTCCCTCCCTTTTGAGACTTCCACCCTCACTTTCTAGGGACTCTACCACCTTAATCTCTGTCATCTGATTCTGCAAGCCAGTAGCTCTGAAGCTTTCTGCATGACTTCTAGCTGTTCCAGATGGAGCACTCAGGAGTGCCCTCAGGACAAAAATATATATATGTGACTCTCACCCAGCACAATTCCCTACTATCAGAGATCAGTACCCCTCTATTTGTGCCTGTCTTTGTTCACTCTCCAGTGCCTTCAAGTGTGTTGATTTTTTTATGATAATATTGTCCAGAGTTTATAATATTAATTAGTAAGCCAATACAAGTTATTTCACCATTACAGAGAGGTGGAGCCACTGTACATATTGTTTTTATAATCTTCTTTTCTACGTTGCATTAAAAACAATTCTATCTATTATTCCATTATGTTGACCATCATAGTAAACAAAACTTATATGACACTTAGCTATTTGTGAACGTTTAAGATGTTTTCAAATTTTGATATAATAAAATCAGTGGTCACTAGTGTGATGGTTTCCCATCATAGAAACTGCACAAAGTAATGTATTTCATTTAAAATATATATTACTATTTTTTTATTCAAATTAACTCATCCTTTAGTGCATCTATTTAATGTTTTATAATATATATGTCATTACAATGTACAACTATCTAATTTGTAGCAGATTTATAAGTATATTAGGTGCATGCTCCATTTGACTTATTTAGTCTAGGGATATATGATCTTAAAACTTTCAAAGGTGGTGTTAAAATTGATGCTGCAATTAATAGCCATTATATATAAGTATTTAGGCATAATACTGACGATTAATTTAAGATAATTACTCAGAAGTGGAATTTCTGGGTCAAATGGTATGCATATGTTTTTTGACTTTTTAAATTCATATTATCAATATTGTTAAGTAGTGCTCTAGAATGGCTGTGCCAGTTGATCCTAAAGCAGCAGGAGATAAGAGTATATTTTCCTCCCATGCTCTGCTAAGACAGACAATATTTAGTAGGTTTTCCCCTCATCTTTTAAAGTTTTATTAATGTATAATAATAGTTTGGTTTAATGAAAATATCTTCTTTTGCTCACGGAGTTGAACATTTTTCATATACTTACCATACTGAATTTCTTTTAAATTGCCTGTTTATTTCCTTTGTCTTTTCTATTAAGATGATTCATCTTTTATTTAAAAATTAATTTCAAGAGCTCTTTTTATAGTAAGCATATTTATCTTTCGTTTGATATGAATATTACAAAAATGTTTTCCAGTTTATCATTTGCCTCTTTATTTGTTGATAATATTTTCACATAAACAGTACATTTATGTCATCAAATTAATCAGGCATTTTCTTTGTGGTTGCTGCATTTAGACTTATACTTAGAAAGTCATTCACACCTTAAGATTATGCAACCATATCAGTGTTTTCTTTTAGACATTGACTTTACATTGAAATCCTTGACCATCTGTAATTTATTTTGATAAATTATGCAAAACAGAAATCTCATTATGCACTAAAATCTTGCACATATATCTGGGACTGTTTCTGAGATTTCAATGAAATCTTTTGATCTGTTTAATTCCTAATGTGTTAACATTACAATGTTCTAATTATTATAGTTTAACAGTACATTTTAATGTGAGGTATGACATTTCAAAACGGACATTGACAAACTAGGAAGTACTCAAAAGTGGAATTCAAAAACCACTTCGTATAATAAATATTTAAAATCTAAGAATGTTAGCTTTGAGAAGAGAGGATTCAATTCCCGTCAAAAGTATGAATTCAATAAGTAACCTAAGAGGCTGCATCACAGCTATTTTTCAAATATTTAAAGAGCTGTTATTTGGATTGGAATAGATCTGGGTGACTCTAGAGGAAAGAACTAGGGCTAATGGGTGGAAATTACTACAGAAACATTTTGGCTCAACAAAAAACTTTCTTAATAACCATGGTTGTTCATCAAGAGAACAGGCTGTCTTGAAGGAGGTTGGGATTAAAAGAGAAGACTCCTCTTCACTGAAAAAATTTTTAAAAGTAACTGATTTTTCAAGGATGCAATAAAAGGGACGTTTACACTGAATAAGGAGCTAGGCTATTTGAGAGGCATTTGATGTCTAAAATGCTGGCATCTATGACTTTTTCTTTCTTTCTTTCTTCCTTTTTCTGCATGGGCAGGCACCGGGAATCAAATTCGGGTTCCTGGCATGGCAGGTGAGAACTCTGCCACTGAGCCACCACTGCCCGCCCCATCTATGACTTTTTTATCCTTAAAAACCAATGCCGGGGGTGCCACGGTGGCTCAGCAGGCAGAGTTCTCACCTGCCATGCAGGAGACCCGGGTTCGTTTCCCGGTGCCTGCCCATGTAAAAAAAAAAAAAGCATATATATATATATATATATATATATATATATATATGTCATGGGCAGTGCGATGGTGGTTCAATGGCAGAGTTCTCACCTGCCATGCCAGAGACCTGGGTTCGGTTCCCAGTGCCTGCCCATGCAATAAAAAACCAATGTTGTGGCGGGCCGCGGTGGCTCAGCGGGCAAAGTGCTTGCCTGCTATGCCGGAGGACCTCGGTTCGATTCCCGGCCCCAGCCCATGTAACAAAAAACGGAAAAACAAAATACAATAAAACAAGAAAATGTTTAAAAATGTTTCCCTTCCTTCCTTCCTTCCTTCCTTCTATCCTTCCTTCCTTCTCTCTGTCTTTCCTTTAAAAAAAAAAAAAAACCAATGTTGTAACTTTATTAACATCAATCCTTAACCCCTGAGGAATTAGCAGTGAAGGATCCTTAAAGCAATACAGTGGAGCCATTGGTTAGAAGCTGTGGTTCATTTCTTTTTTACCTGTGAAGTTGTGGGTACAAGGCTGGGGTTGGGTTGCAGTATGTATGCAAATACAAATTTAACAGGTCCCCACACAAATATAATGTATATATTTTAACATTTAGAGATGATTCAGGATATCCTGGGGTATAAAAGGATATTTCCCCCAAACAGCAAGAAAAAAATGGCCCCCAAATCCTGGAGTTCATTTTTATCCTGTTTCTGCACACACCAGAGCACTGCACAGAAGTATGTTCTTTCCCCTATTCACCTCCACCAGTTGTGGAGAAGAGAAGTTCCTTTAATGCCTCAGTAAAATATTCTGAGGACCCGAAAACCATCTTAATCAAATGCAATGATTTTATCTATTATTTATCCCATGGCTTTTGGAGAGGAAGTGTTTCAGCCTGACAAAGAAGAGAGGCAGAGCTTTGAAGCCATCCTCTTTGGACTGATTTCCCTTGGCAAGAAAGCAGGAAACTGGAACGGGTCTGCAGAGGTGTCATCCCTGTAGGGCTACCATTCCTGGGTAGGAGATCTCAGAGCTGAGGACACTGGTTCAGCAAGTGTCCACTCACCTAAGCACTTTGGCTGTTGTTGTCTTCTAAAGATCCACAGTTCTGACTTCATTAAAGACAAAGGTAGATGGGGAAAACATCATCAACCATCAGCCAGCTAGCCTTATAAAATAAAGATAAATACTTTGTGGGCACAAGACATCAGGATGAAAGAAGCAATACAAGATGCTACAAACTATCAAAATGGCCATAATTAACCATTAAAATATAAAGGGGGAATGTGTATGGGCCTTATAAACACAATGTTGAGTGAAAAGAGCTTGACACAAAAGATTATATATTGTGTGAGTCCATTTACATGAAATTTTAAAACAAGCAAACCAAGACGTGGTGTTAGAAGACAAGATAATGGTTAACCTTCAGAGAGGAGTGATGCCAGTGCCTGGAATGGGGCATGAGGCCACTTCTAAGATGTTGGTCCATTTTCTTAACCTGAGTGCTAAGGTTATTTGAGAATGCTCAATTTGTGAGAATTCATTTGTGATTTAAGCCGTTTTCTGTATTTTATACTTCAATAAAAATTCAAAACAAGACAAAGGAGGCACTTGGCAGTTCTTTGCACTGTTCCAAGGATTTGCATATGTCTGGATCATTTAATTCTCCTAACAACCATGTGAACTACGTGATGCTTTCTTCATTTTCTGGGGGAAGACATGGAAGCACTGAGAGATTAAGTGATAAGATAGAATCACACAGCTGCATATCTGATATAATGTGGGTCTTTGAGACTCAAATTTTATGCTCATGTTTTCACTATATATTTATAATATTTGGAGCAGAAATGCATCCCCAAAACCCAAAAGGGGAGGAGAGCTAGACTTAGATTCTCTCTAGGCTGAGAAACTAGGAATTCAAGGTCCCAAGGAGACCTCAAAAGTCAGGAATGAATTTGAGGACTTCTAGACCCTTTGGGGCCCCTGGTTACTTACGGATCCCTTACAGTTTCTGTGCAACAGTGGAAATTCACATTTTGGGTCCTCTGTCATTAGACCTTAGGGAGCCCTCCAACCAGAACCACAGCCAAATCACACACATCATGGGCTCTGCCCAAGGCCAGAATAGGGCAAGGGAGTGAGGTGAGAAAGTACAGGTGCCCTGTCCAAATGCAGATGCTTAATCAGATCTGTTCAGCAGAAACATGGGCCTTGCACGAAATTAAATTATGATTGTTTCATTCCCTAGGGGAAGCTCACTGTTCCACATTTCAGGAAACTGCTCCAGTTACTGGCTTTGCCATTAAGTATCTGTTCTAACTTCTCTCAGCTTTGTTTTCTTCAACTGTTAAATGAGAAATTTGGAAGAGATTTTCTGTAAGTCCTTTCTGGCCTATATTTATTACCTAAAAATCTAGGATTCAAGTCTCTGGATGGGAAAGGAGTCTAACCCCAGATCTGAGCACAGGATTAAGAGTCATGAGACCTGGGTTTAAATCTTGACCCAAGAAGAAGAACTTTGTAGTTTCTTTGAGCCTCAGCTTCCAATTCTGCAGAATGGGAAGAAAAACACTCCCAGCAGAGTGTTACCAAGACACAGAATCGCATGGAGGACTTGTTAAAACAGCTTGTCCATTCCTAGTGTTTTTCACTTGTGGGCCTGGAATGGGGCCCAAGAGTTTTGTATTTCTAACAAGCTCCCAGGCAATGCTGATGCTTCTGATCCCACACTTTAAGGATGATGGAGTTAATATATTTAAAAGCTTACAATAGGGTTTTAAATCCAAGATATTTTGACCCAATCTAAATGAGAATTGGTTCTCCAAGGCTAAGATATAGCCATCTGGATGACTCATATTCTTGTTATCTGACAAGCAGTTGGGGTTTAAGCCAAATATCCCCAGCCTTCACCAACCTTTGGATTCTGTCGGAGTAGTGTGAACACTGATAAACTAAATTTACTGGTTCATAGTCCCTGCCTACAAATTCAGCACCAGACATTCGGAGGACTTTCCGTATGGCCATACGTAGGTCTCATGTACTTCAATTATTTTGTCCTTGTTGGTGTTGCTCCCCACTTCCACCTTAGACCAGTCAAGGGAGGTCCCCTTGTTGCAGCTATTCCTGCTGGTACATGCTGGAAGGCAATGTTTTCCTAGCCAGCGACCATCTCCCATGCTCCTGCAGCTTCAAAATTCTGAAGGTGCCAAACAGGCTACGTTCCCTCCAGCCTCCCAGAAATGTTATTTTCCTCACCCATTTGCTTCATCATCTGAGTTTGTTTGTGTCCTTCATGGAAATACTTCATTTCATAGACCATGCTATGTATTCTCTTTCCTCTTTCACTGTCCTCTGCATTTCACAGCTGCCCTTGCAATTAAGTTGGCATCATGTGATTAGTTCTAGCTATTGGTTTAGAAGTAGAAATGATTGGCATGTAACTTCTGGGTCAAATCATCAAAGAGGGATTGTGAATTCTCCATGCCTTTCTTCCCTCTCCATGAAACTGTGGAAGCCACCTGTTTCAGAGGCAGAGCAAGATGCAAGTGACCTGCATTTCCATGTCGCCTGATGAAGGGTAGCAATCTTTGAGAAAGGCATGAAGCCAGCATTGACTTAGTGAAAAATAAACCTCTATGTGTCACACCAACTGAGATTATTTCCCCACCACATCACAACATAACCTAATCTAACCCAACCTCATACAAATTCTTTTAGCTTTATTTACAGCCACACTTTCCAAGACACAGCCAAAACTTTAGAGAGAAACTAGAAATTAGACACCCTACCGTCTCTTCCATCTTCCCATATTTCCCCCTTTTTATCTTAATGCTGTCCCTTCTACTCTACATCAATATCACTGGCAAATAGTCCCAGGAGATGTTGTCATAAACATATCTGTTTAGAGACCAATCTGACTTTAAATCTCAGTTGGAATTGTGCTGGTGTACTGTCATTCCAGCCCTGCTAAGGCTCTAGACTCCTCAGTTAGCATAGGAGGAAGTATAGGAAGGGAGTGTCATAACAGGACAGTAGAGGACTGTGTGAGGGAGCAGGGAGGTATCTGCAAACCTGCCTAGCTGGGGAAATGGAGCCGGGCATCTCCTCAGCAATGGGGAATGACCAGAGGCAGATCCTGAGCACCATATGTGCATCTTTTTGTTTTCAAAGGCTGTACATTTGAATACAGATGTGAGCAACTGGAAAACGTTTTAGAAATCATTTAATCTATACTTCCTTGAAATAAGATCTTCAGTAAAAATTTCCTAGGTCTCAATTGTCCAATATTTTGACAGTCATGAAGAAATAAGCATTGTCAATCTGGAGGAGAGGTGGGGAATGGGATTCCCAAACCTCTTAATAATTTACGTTGATGAACAGCCTGATGCAGAGGGAATGCAACAATTGTCAGATGGGTGACCCAGCACAAGTCGTGAGCCTCAGGCTACTCAATTGTAAAATGAGCATAAGGGTGATTGTGATAAAGACAAAAATAATGTGTACTTGAGAGGTCTTTATTAAATGGTAGGTGTTCAATAAGTGGTAAGCTTGGATTATTTTTCCTAGGAACACAGAGCCACATAGATAGCTCCTGTGTCTGCCATTTCTAAGAATAACCTCTAAGTCCTTGTGGTAGTACAGACCAATCTTAGCAAGCATTATATTCTAGAGTAAGTAAAAATGGAAGCCTTGCCAGGTCAACATCAGTTTTTCTTGTTCCAGGTCTCTCCAAGGAGACTCTAAGAAATGCAGTCCATTCATTCATTCCAGGAAGGGAATGGATACAAGAACACACCAATACCAAAAGAGCCCCTGGAACCCCAAAGATTGCCAGAAGATGCTGACCCTGAGAGGAGTTAAGCCTTCCAGTCTCTGAAACTGAGCCAATAAATTCCTGTTGTGATACCAAAAAATGAAAATAAATTTAAAAGAGAACACCTGGATGTCAAAACCGTGCCCTGTCCCAAAGAACATAAATAGGAAAGTCAACAAAGAAGAAATACAAATGATGTGTTAACCAATTTAAGCCATATTAGAAAATTTAAAATTTCATATAAAAATAATACCATTTATTTCAACTTAACGATATGGCAATGATTTTTTTTCATGAGAATTCTCAGTGTTTGTAAGGGTGCCAAGAATAGGTCAGTCTCAAGATTGGCGGTGGACATCTAAATTGATGGTGGGTTTGGGAAGGAGCAGAAAATCAGAGACTGGGGGCAGCCTCACCCACAGTGCCTTCTGGGATTGGCTCTGCCTGTGTCCTGTCTGCTTCTGCTGAAATCCTCTAAAATCCCCTAAGATGTTCTTGACTTTGATCTCATTGCTTTGTTCCTAGAAATGATCCCAGAAAATAGCAATGGGTAAATTAAAAAATATAAATGAAAAGCTGTTCTTCACGGCTCTGTAATATTTAAAGCAGGAAACATCCTAAATACTGGTAAACAGTGCTTGGTTAAGCGCAACATAAATTGGTAGCTCATGGTGACACTCAAGAACTAGAGCAGAATTCAAATCCCAGCTCTTATAGCCACTCCTCATGTGACCTGGGACAAAATATTGTCTCCAAATCTGTTTTCTTTTTTATACAAGAGGAAAACACCAATATTTATTTCAAAGATCTATGGTGAGAAATAAATTATATGATGTGTGTAAAGTTTAGCCCATAGGAAGCATTTTATAAATGTTTGCTATTATAAAATAAATTATACTATTACCATATAATAAAATTCATTGCAAACATAAAAAGGATGCTGTAGGAAACTATCTAATGAAACTAGAAAATGTTTATGGATATTGTTAAGTTCAAGAAGTAGGTTTTATTACTGTATGATGCCTATTTTTGCTAAAACTATATTTTTCCCGAGGGAAAAAGAGTGAAATAAGTTATAGCAAAAGCTAACTGTATTTAATTCTGAGTAATGGGATTGTAGGAGATTTCTATTTTCTTATTTGGGCTTTTCTGTATGTTCTGATTTTTTTTTTCCTCAAAGGGAGGGAGGTTAGAAGGAGGATTCCATCGATAATGTAACTTTCCTTGCCTAATCTAAGTTAATTCTATTTTCTACGACAAAGATGAAACAATGAATTGCTTTTATCTGTACAGATGCTTTAGAAAATGGGGGTAGAGAATGGTGTTCCCCAAAACTCCCAGCAAGGTGTCTCTGCCCTACCCCCGCCGTAGAAAGAAATTGCCCAAGAAACCCCAAACCCCAGTGGGTAGCAGTTTCCCCAGTCTGTGAGCCCATCCTGAGCGGTCTGCCCTGAATTGGTGAGCTTCACTGACCCCCTATCCTCTCTCATCCTACGTACAGCAGGAATATAGGCAAAGAAAAGAGAGCAAAAGTGATTGAGAAAGCAAAAGGAGAGGAGAGGAGGTCCCAGAGGAGCAGAGAAGGAAGGGGAGCGTCTTCCTTTGGTTTATAGACCCCATCCCACTTTCTTTCCCTGATGGACCTTGTCATCCTCTTAAATTTCTGCTGTTTTTTCCTCCAAATTGCCCAGCATCAACCATTTTCCCCATTGTGTAAAGTTTCAATATGTTTTCTTGACCACTGGATCTTCCAAGGTAGAGCCAAGACCCCAAAGTTCACCCCTACAGCCACCTTAGCACCATATACTGTAAGGGAAGGATGAGGCAGCTTCTGGATGTGCTACTTCCAGGTCAGGCCAGACAAGGAATGGAGCAGAAAAAGAAAAAAGAAAAAATGAAGGAAGCAAGAAGAATGATGGGTACATTCTTGCCATTACACAAAGACAGGAGAAGGTGGGTTTGGGCCCTCCTGGAATGAAATCAAGTGGCCTCTGCTCCTCTCTTCAAATCCATCCCACCCCACAAGTAAACACCTCACTCCTGTTTTTCAGGAGCACAGGGAGGCAAGATGATCTGGATTTGGCTGGCCTGCAGAAGGAGCTTTTGTGGCTTGAGCTTTTTAAGCCAGATGCCATCGGTAGGCAGAAAGTACTCCTTATTTCCATGGGCTCCGTCATCATTACTTAGCATTTATATTGAATGGCTACATCCACCAAGTACCTTCCAATCACATTTAAAAGGTATTTGTGGAGACGCGCTGGCTCTCCAGCTACCTGCAATTACTCTCCAGCTTTCTCCTGGGTATTTGTACGATTTGGGATGGATTTCTGCAGAGATTTTTTCCAGTGGTTAACCCTTGATTGGATGCATCTAAACAACTGTGGCTTTTGGTGATGCTAATAGGGTAAAAGAAAGATTTCTCCCCCGTCTATAAAACAATGATAATGCTGAGATTCGCAGACTTGCCTAAACCACAGGACAGGCAATGAATGGGATCCTCTGACACTTGAAAAACCCCTGGAAAAGAGGTATTTTAATGCAGAGAGGTCCCATTCTGTCTGAGTGCAAAACCCTGCACTCAACCACTTTACTATACCATTTTGGGAGTAAATGTGGTTTGCAGATTGATCTGGCTGACAGGTCCCAAGACACCCCAATTGGAGTGCCAGGATTATTGTCCTAGCCTTGAATTTTTAGGCTTTGATACCTTGCATGGCCAAAATGCCCCTTCCTGTTCCATCTGTGCCTAAATCCCAACTACCTGGTCCTTGTCATGTCTTGATTTCATGGGAAAGAATCACAAAGGCTGCTGTTTAGGAATAAAGGTGAGAAAAAGGAAAGAAGCTGAGAGCAAAGCTCCCTGGGAGGTTGGGGCAGCCATTCCTGCAGTGGGAAAGGCTCTGTCACCTTTCCCTGCTGGCCTCACGTCCCTGCCAGCCTTGCAGAAGTTGGGAAGCAGACACCATCAGCTGCCATCCTTGACTTACAGAAGACTCCTTTTTACTCAGTGGAACTTGTCCCTTTTGTTACTCAGAGCTTAAAGTATTTTGGAATGTGAAACGGTAATGACAGGACTATGAATGGCCCTACCTGGGGCAGCTCAGGAATGAGTCATAAACTGGATTGACTAATTGAGTTAGGACCTGTCAGTCATCAGTTATGCTATAAATAGACTGAGAGCAGGAAGAAACCCTTCTCAGAGAGGAAAATAATGGGTTGTGCAAAAGTGGATCTAGGCTTTGAATCAGAAGGGGTAAGGAGAGACAACAGGTGGAGAAGCAGGTGCCCATGCAGCCTCCATGGGGGCACAAACACCCACCCAATGCCACAAGGGTCTTTCTTTCTCCCTCAATCCTTACGCTAGCTTTTTTCAGAAATCAAGCTAAAGCTACTTTAAACTGTGATTCAGGCAATAGAGTGTGCATGGGCTGACACAGCTCAGGGTGAGTGTAAATGGTAGATGGGTAGGGACCATTGCTTGGGCAAGTTTGATTCAAGATGTTGGCAAATAAGACTCTAGAGCATGCTCCCTTCCCTCAGAGACCCCATAACAGATTCCCTGTTGCCAGAAGAAGAATTTTCCCATCATCCTCCCTCCCTCTTGTCAACTGCTGGCACTGTCTGAGCTGGAAGACAGGCTGACAAGGTTAAGGGGAGAAGAGATCTGATATGCTATCATGCTTCTCAGGTCCATGACAGGCAAGTTTGCGTGGAGGGGGCCCCTGGCTTCCCTCTGGTTCCCTCTCCAAATAACCCTCCAGTGTGTCTCACATGGTCCTGCCAATCAGAGGCAAAGATAAGAAGCTGTCTCTTTGTCCTCCTCCTGGAGCCTATGCCTCAAAGGCAATTATTTATGGGAGCTCTTCAGTGTCTATCAGCCTCAAGCCTGGGGCCTCCTTCCCATGTGCTGCTGCAGTAGAACCACATGGAAGCTGACGCACAGTATGGCACCCAGTCTGCAGGGGACAGGAGACAGCACTTATACACATCCTTTGCATCCTGCTGGCCATGGCCAATGCCACAGTTGACACAGCACAGCCCCCAGTAAAGGGCCACTCCATTGCTGAAACTGATGGCTGCAAGCTGGGCCTACCGTCTCTAGATGGGGGGTTCCTCAAACCCCTCAAGCTGAAGGGTCAATACTCCCACTTCAGGTTATTTAGACTAGGGCCATTCAAAGTGGCTTTCAGGGCCAATCTACAGATTGTCTTTTACTAGTCCACAGCAAGATAAGTACAGAAGTTCAAAGAAGCATTTTGAAACTCTTACAGCAATTTGAAAAGTAATGTTATGTCTGTATTTTCCTAATAATAAAAAAAGGGGGACTTGCATTTTTATGTCTTTCATTTCATTTTTCGAGAAATTTAGTTTTATTTTATAAAAATATCATTCTGTAACAGATAAACAGATATTTTATATTAGCATATCATTCTGCAGCTAATTGAAAAAAAGGAAAGCACTGTGCCTTCCTCACAGACAGTTTGAGAAACATGGGTCCTGTTCCAGCCCACTGCTCCAAGAATGTGGGCTGAAAGCCACCAGGCTGCTGACTCTTTGTTCTTGTCTTAGGAATTCTGAAGAAGAGCAACAGTGAGAGACTGAGAGAAAGACAGAGAGAGAGGGCGGTGGGGAGGAGGGAGGGAGAAGAGAGGAGAGGCGAGGAGAGACGAGAGGGAAGGGATGGGAGGGGAGGAGAGGAGAGGGAAGAAAGAGGTGGGCAGACTAGTGGACAGAGAGAAACTGCACCCTTCTCACAGAGCATGCTCTTCCTGGGACTGGACAGTCAGCCTTCCAACTCAGTGACACCACAAATCCAGTCCTTTCAAACACCCTTTCCTGGGATGATGGCCAAGGAACAAGTCAAAATGAAGGCAATATGCCATACCCGCAGCCTCTCTAGGTGGCTTACCCAGAAAGCCCAAAGCAAGACAACACCCAACACCGTTGGAAAACACGAGCCCTCACAGCAGCAACCACCCTGGGTGCACTTTGGGCCTCCCAACACCCTCTCTCTTCTACCCTTCTAGTCTGGAGGGTCTTGCCTCTTAAAAGTATGGGGACACCAGAAGCCATGCCTCTCCCTGTCACTGGAATTGAGCAAGACTCCCTGAGGAAATGTTTCAGTGCAGGCAGGATGTTCAGTGATCAAGAACAAGGGCATAGGGCGGTGTGATGGTGACTCAGTGGGAGAATTCTCGCCTGCCATGCCGGAGGCCCAGGTTCGCTTCCCGGTGCCTGCCCATGTTTAAAAAAAAAAAAGACAAACAAAAAAACAAGGGTTTAAGTATTGTATGGTCTTAATATGGACTCACTATAATGAGCAAACTCTGAGGGTTAAATTCGAGAGCATAAGTTATCAGGAGATAGAAGGAGACTGGGCAATTGGTGCTTAAGGAATATAGAAAGTTTAATAAGGTGGATTGCAAAGGTTCAGCTTGAATAGCACAATACTGGGTGATGGTGACACAATACTGTAAGAGTAATTAACAAAGCTGAGTGTGAGAATGGCTGAAAGAGGAATATTAGGGTCACTTATGTCACCAGAAGAAAAGCTAGAAGATAAAAACTGGGATTGTATACCTTAGCAAAACCTAGAATGGACGATGAAGGTGGTTAATTGTACAAATATAAGAAAGTTTTTTCATGAACTAGAACAAATGTATGTCACTATTATAAGGTTTAATAATGGGATGGTATATGGGAAAATACAATTAATGCAAACTAAGGGTTATAATTAACAGTGACATTGTAATATTCTTTTATTAATTATGACAAAGGCACCATATCAAGGCTAAATATAAAAAATACAGGAATATAAGGGAAGGATATGGATTTTTTTTCTTTCTTTTTGGAGGAAATGGGAATGTTCTCATATAGATTATGCTGGTGAATGCATAACGTGATTATACTAGGAGCCATTGATTGTACACTTAGGATGGATTGTATAGTGTATGAAAAACACTGTTAAAAAAAACAAAAACAAATAACGGCATGATGTCAAACATCCTTAAGCTGGGATTCTGGCTCCTCCATATCTTCCTGTGTGGCTTTGAGCATGCTATTTATTGTATGCCTCAGGGCTTGCATCTACATAATGGAGGTAACAATATCTAATTTTTACTGAGTGTTATACTAGATATTGGTCATGTTTTACCTGTAAAATATCAAAGGAATAACCCTATGAGATAGGTACTTTTATTCCCACTTTTCAGGTAAGGAAACCAAAACCTGGAGAAGTTAAGAACTTACTCACGTTCACATAGTAAGTACAAGTCAGGACTTTCTCTCGTGCACTCCTCTTCCCCGAGTCCTTGAATGCAATCATTAAAGGATATTGCCGTAGTGTTATTATCTGACTCACAGGATTTGCTGTAAAGATAAAGCACTCATCACAGTACCTTTCTAGATATTAGTTAGTATTCCTGTTTCCACATTATTATCCTAGAACTGTCTTGTGGCCTCCTAATGTCCCCTGGCTTCAAGGCTACCAAGGACAGCAAAGTCTTGGCAAGCTCCAGGAGGAACCAAGCCAGGATTTCCTTGGCAGGTAGCCTAGCCTGCACATACTTTAATAGCCTATAGTCTCCTATAAATATGCCAACAGTGAATCAAAGGCTCAGAAAACAAATAGTTACTCCATTTCAGGCTCTAAAACATTTTCAATCTTCCATCTTTAACATCACTTGTATCTTTAACATCAGCTAATAAGTTCTTCCAACTTCCTTGCTCCTGGATCCCTTCTCTTGGTCTTTTGAAATGCTGAGCCCAGCTCTGCAGAAATATTGTAGGTATCAACTATTAAAATAGGGGAGCCAGGGCCAAAGAGTAGGGAAGAAATTTGGTAACCATTAATAAATATTCATTCCCACTTGATGAGTTAATGTTTAAACCAGTACTCTCCCTTGGGTGTTATATGGAGGATTTTTAGCCCTAGATTAGGGGAAAACTGGATGCCAATTTCCTTCACCGTGAAGCTCTTGAAAACTCCTGTCCCGTGCTAACAGATGCATTCTGTTGAGGATCTAGCCTGTGCAGGACAATGTGTCCTTGTAATCTCTAATCTGTACAATACATTGCAAAGTAGGTAATTTATGTATAAGGAGATTGAATCTAGAGAAGATAAGAAGATGGCCAAAGATGACAGCCCCGAAGGATTTGACCTAGGTCCACTTAGCTCTAGAGCCTGAGCTCTTCCCACTCCAGAATACTCTATTTTCTCCCTCTGGATAAGAATCCTGTATCTATCCTAAAACTGAGTCACCTTTCCTCCGCCCTCTTCCCTGTGTACCAAAAAGGGTTTCACCCTCCCATCAGCAATGCAAGTGGTCCCTCGTGAATTCTAGCCTTACACACAACCCCACCGGGGGGGTAAATATGGGTTTTCTTTTCCTGTCCCTCCTTGAGGTTCATTTGTTTTATTTCCAAGGTAGTGACATGGGGAGAGAAAGATAATCTCATTTACAGGACTGATTCTAGGTGTTTGGAGACCTTGTTTATCAAATGCATAAGAGCTTCCAAATTTACGGGAGTGCATCATGACAAAGTCCTGCTTGCAAGAACTCTCAGCATAGCTTTGTTCCAGATTTATAGGTTTCTGGAAACACTGAGTGGGAAAATGTCATACCCATCTTCCCCAGAGGTTCAGCGAAAGGTCTGTGGCCATGAGACATGGTCAGTCTAAGCCTCTGGACAAATGCTTCCGTGTTGATGATGGCACAGTGGCCCACAGAGCTGCTTCTTTCAGAATCCTCCCTGGGTGATTGTCCAAATACAGACTCTGGTGCCCCATTGCACTCACCAAATCACATGGCCAGGAATATTCCCAGGCTCCCAGGTGATTCTGATATTCACTGAAACTGGGGAATCTCTGTCTCAGAGTGTGGGTGGTGGAATCAGGACACCTGGATTGAGATCCCCATTTACAAGTTGTTTAATCTCTTTAAGCTTCAGTTCTCTTATCTGTAAAATAAGAATTAGAATAGTACCTGCTTCCTAGGACATTAGGAGCAGACAAAGACAAAATGCTTAGTGTGTGACAGCTGAAGAACCAAGTTTTCTTACCTCAAAGTCCTTCCATACAAAATCTATATATACTGCCTGTGGTAGTTGGATTCAGGTGTCAACTTGGCTAGGTGAAGGTGCCTAGTTCTATTGTTGTGGACATGAGCCAATGGCATGTGAACCTCATCTGTTGCTCATTACATCTGCAGTTGGCTAGGAGGCATGACTGCTGCAATGAATGATATTTTATTTAATTGGCTGGTGCTTAAACGAGAGAGCTCAATGTGGCACAGCTAAAGCAGCTCAGCATACTTCATCTCACACTCGCAGCTCAGCCCAGGCCTTTGAAGATGCAGAAAGGAATCACCCCTGGGAAAGTTGTTGGAACCCAGAAACATGGAGAGATCACCCTGTGCCTACCCACATAAGAAAGAACCTCAGTTGAAAGTTAGTTGCCTTTCCTCTGAAGAACTATACTTAACTAAATAAATCCCTTTTTATTGAAAGCCAATCCGTCTCTGGTGTGTTGCATTCCAGCAGCTACCAAAC
Source organism: Tamandua tetradactyla (assembly GCF_023851605.1). NCBI lineage: Eukaryota > Metazoa > Chordata > Mammalia > Pilosa > Myrmecophagidae > Tamandua > Tamandua tetradactyla. The sequence goes on along the minus strand of NC_135327.1, from coordinate 174,083,106 downwards.
TGGAACACTGCCTAATATATATAGTAAGTGTTCAAGAAATGACTTGGATTTGCTATTAACAACCAGAGAAAACTGAAAACCTCACTGAGGAAGTCATTATAGATGACGGAGAATGATTAGAGGGTCAATCTTTCTAACTCTAAGCAATTGATCAACAAATATGTAGTGTGTCTTTTCTGGGAATGCAGCGTCATGATACAACCAAAATTCTTACCCATAGCAATTTCCGTTACAGCTGAGAAGAGACTAAAGCATACAAGGTTAAATAAGACAAGAATCAACTAAAAGAATGAGACACTATTCAAAAGATGCTCTGTATCCATTTAATTATTCAGCATATATTCATTAATTGCCTACTGTGTGCCATGGACTGTACTAGACAACATATAGCATAGTTCCTCCCTCCAGATATTTAACATCTAGAGAAGTAGACAGGTGAGCAAATCATGCTCATGATTAATTTACTCTTTTGGCCATGAATATTGAAAAAGGATAAGTTGCACAGCACTTGAAATATTTCTTTCAGGGCTAGGAGATCAGTTCTAATATTTTAAGCACAAAGTTGTTCAAAGTCTGTTTCCCATCCTCAGAGGATTCAGAGCTTCCTATTCAAAGTTTCAAGATAAATAATCTGCATAGATGGTTTGAAACTCCTTTTGAAAGGTAGCTGTCAAGTTTGAAAACTTGAGTATGTCTGTTCTAAATAGTTATTCCCAGCCTAGGGAGGGAAAAGAAAATAAGAATGACACCAACCTCCCATTTTATGACCCCAACAGTGTAAGGCGGTAGACTCAAACTAGAGGTAAGAGCATCAAATTATGCCCACACTTCTTATATGCCTCCCTGGCTTAATTCCTTGAGTGGAGAGATGGCATCTGTTGTTCACCCCTATATAGCCAGCACCTAGTAGAGGGCCTAACACAGCCGTAGGTGTCCAGTAAATGTTCATTTAATGAATGAAAGGATTAATGATGCGATTGTCCATATCTGAGAATGCAAGATGCCCAGTATGCAGCCAACCATCAAACCAGTGTGGTTGCAGAAAGCTTTTCTTAGAGAGTCCAAACTTTTCCTCTGAGCTCTAGACCTGCATTTCTAGCTATTAGTCAATTCTTCTTAGATTTCTCAAAGTTAATTCAAACTCAGAAGGTACAAAGGCATGACTGTCCCTTGCACATGCTTCCCTATAACTCCCAATCACTGTAAATGCCACCACTCAGTTACCTAAACCAGAAACTGAGAGGACATGATTTCATATTCCTTTCCTCTCTCCTTATCACAAATCTATTCCTCAGTGCCATCTATTTAATTCCTAAAACTCCCTCAAATCCATCCCCTTCCATTGCTTTAATCCAAGTCAGCACCTTTCTCCCAGGCTTCTGTGGTTGCCTCCAAGCTCATCTACCCATGTCTTCCCTCCCTATCATCTCTCCACTCTACTCTCCCCTCTACCTGCCACACTTTTCCCTCCTAGCTTCTCATTGTTATTTCCTTCTTACCCACCAGATCTCAGAGAAATCCTGCCCATTCTTTAAAGGGTCAAAGCCCTCTATTGTAGGCTCTAATATACTTCTCTTTCATCACGTCCGTCCCAGATGCAATTGTACAGTGGCATCCCAGCCCAGAATTGACATCTGCATCCGTGTACAGAGGTTGGATAGTAGAAGGGAGATAGTGCCTATGGTAGGAACTCAATTTAAGCAAAAGTCTTTGTTGGGGAGAGAGAAAACAGTCATCTCATGCTGGAGAAGTGTTTAGGATTAAGTTAAGAAAAGAATGAGCACCTGGCCCTTGCCTGGCTAGCTTATGATAGGTGCCTTGAACTCAGAAGTTGCAACTTCTAATGCTCAAGATGTCCAAGTAAACACCATCAAAGAAAAAAGTAGGTTCAAGGTAAGCAAGAGGTACTGGGGCTGGTGCAAACTGGAAAGCCCATGCCTGCCTAAAGCCAATTTGAGCTGATTTTTGCCTGCGGGGAATATCAACCTGGTGTGGTCAGAACTTGGCTTTGTTTTTTCAAGAGAAGTGCAAAGTCTAAAATTTTATTTAAAGCCTCCTGATTTTAAAATGCAGGTAACTAATTCCAAATTTCAAAAAATAACGTGAGAGGGTGAGCCACAGTGGTTCAGCAGGCAGAGTTCTTGCCTCCATGCTGGAGACCTGGGTTTGATTCCTGGTGCCTGCCCATGCAAAAGAAATAAAATATTTTACAAAATAACGTGAGAGCCAATTAGAACATATCTGTGACCTGGTATTGGCATGTAGACTCCAGCTTGCCACTCAGCATTACATTATTTCTCTGTGGTTTCCCTGCCCCAGCTTTATATACCCTCATAATTAATTCCTCTTCCACCTCCTCCAAGGACTTCTCACAAACATGGCCCGCTCTGGCTGCAGTTAGCACTATGTTAAGCTCTTGGGCATGTTCCTGGAGGGATTCTTTCCTGACTTGCTGCCTCCCCAGATTTCATACTAGTCTCCTTACCAGGATGTGAAGTTCTCTTGGATATAGACCATACATTTATCTGCAAGTGTCTTTTCCTCCAAAACTAGTTTTTAAACGTAGCAGGGTTGCTCCAAGGGCCTGGAGCACACCTCTGATCTCTGCCTCTCTCCCTCCGTGCCCCACCCTTCTCCTCAGTCCTCGCTTAGCAGTCCAGAAGCCTAGGACTTCAAGAAACACAATTTGGAAACTACTGTCCTATTTAGCCCCTGAGGTCTAGCACTCAAAAACAGCTCTCAAAGCCCAGCCCAATAGAAATGAGACATTTACACCATGAAATCGTTTATCACAATACCACAACCCAGCCCACTAGGGGTGTTCAGCCCCATCCTAGGAGTGCTGCTGCTTAGGGTTTGGTGGAGCTCAGTTGGCTCAACAGATGGTGCATCCTTACAGAGGTAGGAATTAATGGCAAAAAAGGAAGGGGTGTGGCTCTAACCTGCCTGCTCTGTGGATGCCCTACAGATGCCTCAAACCTTGCAGGTCTCAGTTGGTCCTCTCTGTACAGCTGAGACTTCCTTTCTCCTTCTATCCCCCATGTCTGAGGCCAGCACACCCTGGTCACCAAATCTGACCCTTGAGATTCTATCCCTTGGGATCTCCCAAATCCACCTCCTTTCTTGATCCTCACTGCCAGAACCTTAGTTTGAGCCACAGTCTATTTACCTAGAAGACTGCTAGAGTCTGGCAGATGCTTTCATTTCCTCCACCTTTACCTTCAATCCATCCTCCAAAATGCTATCTGAGCAATCATCCAAAAATGTAAATCTGATTGTGTTGCTTTTCCACTTAAAACCTCCAAGAACTCCTTATCTTCCAAAATATAATCCAAACTCCACTGCACAGTCCAATCCCATCCTGGCCGTGTACCTGGGGCATGTTCACAGGTACAGGCCATGTTGCAGTCACAGACTACTGGCATTTCCTCAGAGCACACTTAAGTTCCCTCTTACCTTCCTGCCACCTCACCTGCTAGCTTAATTGCCTGCAGCCACGTTTCTCCCTTCTTCACCTTGATAACAATTGGTCCTTCAAGGCTGGGTTAAGATGTCTAATTCAGCAACCTAACTTCCCATTCCCACTCCATCTTTCCCTGCTTCCTTCCTTGCCCTCTTTGAATAGGGCCATCAATATACATGATCGTAATGTATATTGTAATTTTTGATCTGTAATGCTTTCTTTATCAGTGTATATCCTGCATTGGACTGTGAGCAACCCTAAGGCAGCAGGGACCATGAATGTGACTCAAAGTAGAAGCGGAGAGACTAGTATAGCTGGAAACTTGCTCTAACCATGTTGAATGAATGATTGGAAGTTTGTAAACACAGCATTGTGCCTAGAGTTGGGCTGTTTTCAATTGTTCTCTCAGCACACACAGCTTATTTTTAGGATGAGGAGTTTATCTCCCAGTGAAATTTGATGCCAGCTGTGGAAACCTGTTTGAATGCTCTCTGAGCTCTGCCTTTAACTAGAAATTAATTTGGATTACTTAAGCTTTCCTTGCCCAGTGGAGGAACTCTGGCTGGGTAAATCCAAAGCTGCTGGTGATTTTTCTTTTTCTGTTTAATCTCTTTCTCTCATGCACCAACTCTAATTTTGTGCTTTCTTGCTTCCTCCCTGCTCAGTACCCATTTTCAATATACCGTCTCTGACTCTTCACAGATGTTGACTCACCTTGGCACCTCACCTTCCCATCTGCTCATCTCAGGAAAACTGAGGCCCACCCTGCCATGGACTCAACCACATCACTTAGGAAGGGGGGAGCAGCTCCAAGAAAGGTAGTCAGAAGTGAGATGTCCTAAATCCCAATCTACTTCCCTCCCTGCCCAGCCCATGTCTTGTTGCTAAGGTTGGGGATTTAAAAGGCCAAATCTTCTGTTAGAAGTGCTCACCACCAGCAATGGGTCACAGAGTATGGAAGGTAGGAGGGCAGGGACAGAAAACCTGGCACCCATCAGGTTCTCCTTTTGGCAAGACACATCCATCACCCGCTGGGGTCCCTTAATGAATTCTGATTTGTGACAATCAGGGAATGTTTCCCCACTCCAGCTGAGCTGAAGACCCTGCTTTATGTCAGCTGTCTAGGAGCTGAAACAGAATTCTTTCTGATTAGGAATGACAGCTCCTTCCCCACTGTCCACCATCAGCATTCCATCTTGCTTCCTTGCCAAGGGTCCATCACATTCCACATAGGCTTCAAAAGCAAGACTGGCATGTCTCTGTTGATTGAGTTTGCAAAAACCTAAAGGAGGAAGTAGGTGGGGTGTGAGAGCCCCACACAGGACTGAGAACCTGCCAGAACTTTAGAGAAACCAAGCACAAAATGTATGCGAGTTTGTTCAGAATATCGGAAAAGAAAAATGGGGAGTCTAGACCTTCTTGAGGTACCCATTGGTTTTTTTCTTTAAGACAACCTTAATTATCAAAGGTTTTCCCACTATTGTGAACCTGAAATTGCCTTTACATTTCTATCCATTGGCTTTAATTTGGTGGAATTTTAACCCACCTTAATTTGGATGGTACAATCCTTTAAGTGCATCTGCGAAAGCATTTAATTTTGTAATCGTGCACTTCACACAGTTGACACATTTGACCTTTTTTGAACTTTTATTGAACTTTTGTGGTTGGTCAAAATCTCAGTTTGCTTCAGTTCTTACATGTGCCATAAGTTTCTTTGACTTTGATAGGAAACTTTGCATTTGTTTTTCTGGATGACTCCTTCCTGGTTTGTATTCTTGGTTCCAACCTTTTTAAGCAATTTTCTTCTTTTTTAATGATAGCAATTCATAGCTTCTATTGAAAATTTGGAAACAATATGCAAGTATAAAGTGGCAAGTAAAAATCACCACTACCCAAATAGATTCCATTAAATTTCTGTCTCACATCCAGTCTTTTAGGTATCTATCTATCTCTATCTGTCTACCATCTATCTTTCTGTCTATCTATCTACCTCTGTGCCTATTTAATAGTTGTCCTAGGAAATATACAACTTAATTTCTCATTTTTGTTTCCAACGTTGCATCATGAACATTTCCTGAAGTTATTATATATTCTCCTACACATCTTCAGGAGGTTTCATTATATCCACCAATTGGATGCACCTTGGTTATTTTAACCAATCTTCTATTGTTAGACTTTTATGCATGTACTCAATTTCTGACACTTGGGTCTGTACAGCAGGACATCTGGTTGTAACCTAGAGCAAAGTTGAGAGAAATTCTCCAAAAAAGAACCAGAGTGTTAAGAATCACTTAAAATGAAAAGTTAGTTGCAAACCAAAACCTATCCAAACACATATCAAATCTTTGAGCCATGTTGTTCAATTTAGAACCTGGGTCATATAGCCAAGAGGGTGGGTTACCCAGCAAAGATTGACCCAAAACAAGCACAAGCTGGAGTGACATAGATCCCTAAATTCAGTGCATGATTTGATTGGAAAAGAGCTGGGAGAGAGCTGGAAATAATTCCAAAACATTTGCCTGGGGAAAAATTATTTTATTTTAAATTTCTCTCTTGATTTCTTTGATAACAGTTAGGTGAAAAATATATATTACAGGTATACTTGTTCTTTATTAAATATTTCTTCTTTTATGAGTTTTCCTTTAAATTGTTTGCCCATTTTTCTACTGGAGGGTTCATCTTTATTTCCTTATTGATTTGGGACAGCTCTCTACATAATAAATGCATCAATTCTTTGTCTTTTATTTTGAAAAAATTTCTTTGGGTATTTTAACTTTTACTTTTATGGTAATTTTCATATAGGGAACTTCAAATTTGTATCTAGTTAGTTCTGCAATTCTCCTTTTAAGTTTCTTTTTCTTCATTACCTTTATCCCAAGGAACTCTTTCTCTAGTATAATATTAGAGAAATATTTACCTATATTTTCTTCTAGTTATATTAAAATTTCAACATTTATTTTAAAGTCTTTAGTCCAGGTATATAATATAATAAAGATCTACCTTTATTTTTGCACAGTTATCCAATTGCTCTAGATCCAGTCATTAAATTATCTTTCTTTTCCCAAAGTGACTTATGATATCACTAAATATTCATATATACCAGGGTGAACTTCTGTGTTCTTTTTCAAGATCTTTGGAATCCTGATTTTGTCATCTTTTACATTAACTATGATTGGCATGATTAACAAATGTGATGAATATTAACAAATATTCATCCAAGTCTTTGACAATAGAACTTGAACTACACAGAGTGAGGACAGCGCCTTGAAGCATTCCAGTAGAACGTTCCTCCAGATTGACATCACTTCATCTTAATCCTCTGGACGTCCAGCTGTTAAGTCAGCTAAAATCCACTCACCTGACCTATCATCCAGGCCACATTTCTCCTTCACTACAAAGATAGCCATGTTCATATTTTGAGCCTTACCTTCTTGCATTAAAATACCAAACAACCTAAACATTGTGGCATGTAGGTCAAACTTGAGTCAACAACTAAGATATGTACTTATTAGTTTACATTTTGGGTAAACTCAGGGTAAGATGTCCTTACATGACGGGGTAACAACGTAATACTTTTCACTCTAAGTAGTACATGAGCCCAAATTGGGCTATAGCAAAAGTTTAGTCAGCATCAGGACAGAATAAATAGAAACAGTTTAGTACTGGAAACCAGTTTGGGCCTTAGGGTCAGGCCAGGCAAGCACAGGTTGCTGGAGAATACTCACAGCCTCTGTCATGGAGGAGGGACCCAAGTCAGTTGGAGATGGGTTTAAATCCTGGTTCAGCCACTGAACAGCTTCTCAGCTGAGGTGAGTAACTTCAACTCTCTGAGCTTCTGTCTCTTTGTCTATAGTTGACAGTTTATATTCTTTCACAGGCTTGTTGTGAACATTACATGATACATAAAGCACCTGATGCACTGGAACAGAGTAGGTATTGAACAATGTTTAATAAAAATATACTAAACTTTCAGTTCCTGGACCATGCATCTAAAAAAAAAGTACACTGAGCTCCAATTCCGCTATAAGGAATAAGCAAACTCTTGTACAGACACCAAGAGATGTGCACAGGAATATGTGTAGGTACATTGTTTGGACTAACCTCAAACTGGACATTCAGATGTCCATTGATAGGAGAGTAGAGATAATCTGTGGCATATAACAGTTGAAAATGAATGACCTACAGCTACTCACATTACTGTGGATGTAATGTACCTGAAATTTTTAATATTGATGAAAGAAGCAAGTCACAATAGAAGACATGCAATGTGACCACATTTATGCAAAGTTCAAAGACTGGCAAAACTAACAGTATATTATTGAGGAATGTATACATACATGACTGAAAAAACACTTACAAGGAAGGTCAGTAAATGATGGATCCAAAATTTAATGATCATCTAAGGGCACAGGGATATATGATTAGAAGAGACACAGGATTTCTGGGTGTCTTTTGGGCTGGGCAGTGGGTATACCAATGTTCATTTCATTACTCTTCTATAAACTTCACATTTATGTTTCACACGTGCTTTTGTAAGTGTGTTATATTTCATTATAAAACAATGGCTAATTGTGACAAAATGTACCATACTCATACGATGTCAACAATAGGAGAAATTGGGTGTTGGGTAGATGGGACTCTGTACTTTCTGTTTAACGTTACTATAAACTTAAAATTATTCTAAAATTAAAAGTTAATTAAGAAGAATTAGCCTGTGCTCTGGTCAGGAGTATGCAGAGGTGGGTAACCTCAGCCTGGGGCACCAAGGGTCTGTGGTGTAACCCAGGCCAGACGACTTAGGTGGCCTGACAGAACTAAGCTGGCAACCACTCACAGTATCTCCTCTCTGAAGCAGAGTGTCCTGAGCCCTTGGGAGCCAAAGAATTCTTTGGGGTACTGTCCCACTCCACTATCCCACCCTAGTCTGAGCTAACTGAGTTCTTCAAGAAAAGCAAAGTGCATTCCTACTGGGCATCAGGCACTGCCCTTGGCTTCTGCTCAGGTGACATACCTACTGGGGCTCCCCCACCCAAGGCCCAGTCTATAAAGTCTTTTCTCCAATTGCCCTAGCTGAATCACCTTCCACCGTAGCTAATACCCCCACCCTACCCCTACTGGCTGACCTTGTCCTCAAGGCCCTACCTGCACTCTATGTCAAACCCCTTTCCCTTCCTCTCCCTCCCTCTCCCCCTTGCTCACCCAATCCCAGCCACAATGGACTCCTGGCCATTCCTCAAATGCAGAGCACCTCTGCCCTCAGGACATTTGCATTTTTGTTATTCTGCCTGGAACATTTTTCTCCAGCTCCTCTCCTGGTTAATGCAGTCACCTCCTTCAGGTCTGTACTTACAGGTGAGCTGAGCAATCAAACCCTCCCTCACCCACCATCCTAGTCCCAACATCTTCTTAGAATAATAAGCTCTCCAAAGGCAGGGGGATCATTGTCTGCTTTGTTCCCTGCTGTATCCCCAGTGCCTGGAACAAATACATGAATAGGTGGGTGGGAGGGAATTTCTGGAACTCTCCTGCCTCCATCATGTGGGGCTCTTTGCTTATCCATCCCTGTCCCCAGTTGCCGGGCCACCCATATTTCCCCGGTATTGTTTTGTTCACACCTGGTTCGTACCAAGATAGTCATTGCCCAGTGCAATACGTATGCTCAAAACTACTGAATGCATAGAATATTGATCATACATGGACAAATAAATGTGGTGCTTAAAGACTGCAAAGATCATTTGAGTTATTCAGCTTCCCTTCCATGTGGCTCTGATAATGGTTTATGACATTGGCTCTGACAGGTCTGAGATGTAGCCCTGAGGATCCCTGTAGAGTGGGGCCTTCTGCCTTTCTCCCCTCAGGGTTGTCCCATTTTGGACCAAAATGGGAAGTAGGAACCAGATCCTCTCTTTAATGATCAGGAGAGAAAAGGTAAAATGAGACCCAGCTAACTGCATTTAAATTTGCAAATATGAATATAATATCCTGGATGACATAAAGGTTAATTTTTAAAGCACCAGGAGAATTTTAAAAGGGAATTCATTCACTTAAAACAAAATTTAAAAAGAATCTTGGAGCTCTCCCATAGTATTTGGCTAAAGTAAATGAATAATGGTGGCAGAACTTATGCCCAACTAACTCATTTGGATACTGCTGTTTACGATTCTTAAAGGCATGTTCAAATGTATGAGAACAATGGTCTTGTGGGGTAGGCATTATTTTCATTTCCATTCCATAGGTAAGGATCAGAGAGCTTAAGGGACTTGCCCAGAGGCACACAGGAACTCAAAAATTAAGCAGAGGAGAAACTAACTCCAATTTTTGTACTAATGTCAAATGGTTTTATATACACAGACCCCAGCCTCTCATACATTACCCTGCAGAAATTTCTGTAAAATGAATATTTTTATTCAGGAAGTAAGATTCTGCATTGTCAGATCAGAGCAAACATCCTGCTTTGAGAAACTGACAGCTGTAAGCCTTCCAGAGGAAATAATGTGTGGTTATACATCCTGCTCTGATAACTGTTTATTTAGCACCTCTTTGAGCAGTGTGCCTTGCTCAGAGCTATGAGTATATCAGGGTCAATCACACTGCAACCCTGCTCTCAAGAAGCTCATCGTCTTGTTGGGAGGATGGCATGGACATAAATAGAAGTGTGATCTTTGAAGTTAATGTAAAAGATTGATCAGTAAAAACGAATTTCTGGGTGTAACACTATGGAGTCCTTTAGAGTTTATAAAAAAGAATCAGACAAATCAGCCACCCTGTCATTTGATCTAAAGTGTCTAGACTAGTTTCGGTTTTGAAAATAGAGAAATTAAGCTTCATGCCTGTCTTTAAGTATGCAGGGCAGAAAGCAATTTACTTTTGGTAGAATCAGTAGCAACGAATACCCAGGATTTGTTCAATTTACTTTTATTTATATTTAAGAGAGAGAAAACAAACTTATTCCCAATTCATTATCCATAAGTGGATAGAATTTCCCCCTTTGTTTCAGTGTAGTTTTAAAAGATTACAGAACAGCATAGAGGGAATATGTAAAATAAACTGACCATAAGCACAAAATTAGCAGGAAATTGGAGAGATGGGGCCCCAACTTGCTTGATGATGGAAAAGTCCTCATCACTGTATACAAGCCCAGCTATAGTGCAGAGTTCCAATTAATCCTCACTCCCACCCCTAAGATTCAGGGATTCCAAATAAACACCTCCAGCAAATTATGGCAGAAGGAGTAAAAGCTAAACAATAAAATATTAGCTTGAATTTGCTCCTATGATGTAATCCGTACAATGTCCTCTGATATGCTCTTCTACCTCAAGGCCTCACATGTCTATGCCTCACCCCTTTTCATCTCCAGCATCTAACTCTTTTGGTAGAGACGAGGCATAGCTACTGATACATCAGTGTCACAAAAGGGGGTGAAAATTGGTGGCCATGACTTGGCAATACCTTTCTGTTTACATTTTTCATACTTTTTTGACTCCGAAATTCCCCTTTTAGGAATTTGCCCAAAGTAAGTAGACAATAATTAGTACAAATATATAGCCACCAGATTTGTTTAAAATAGTTAAGAAGTAAAAAGAACTTGAATATTCAACAATGTTGGCTTTAAGTAAATTATGATCACCTATGTATTGAATTGAAAGTGATGTAGAAGCCATAAAAGAAAAGATTAATAAGTCTAACTATGTAAAAATAAGAAACATCGATGGCAAAAAAAGAAATTGCAAAGTCAAAAGACAAAAGACAATTGGATAAGTTATTTGCAGCATATGAATTAGGCAAGCTAATTTGCTTGATATAAAAAAGAATTCTTTGTAACAATAAGAAACAACAAGTCCATAGAAAACAGCCCCTAAGCATAAGAAAAGATGCTCCATCTCACACAATTACAGGAATATAAATTGTATTAGTAGCTAGATTCAATTTTTTCATCTCTATATAGGCAAAATAGTGTCCAATAACAACTAGAATTTAGAGAAAAATGCATTCTCATTCATTTTTGGTGAAAGTGTAAATTGTTGTACCCTTTTTGAAGGGCAATTTGATAATATCGATCAAAAGCAGAAGTGGCAAAAGAAAAAATAGATAAAATGGCCCTCATCAAAATTAAAAGCTTTTATGCTACAAATGACACCCTTAAAAAAGTGAAAAGAAAACCCACAAAAAGGGAGAAAACATTTGCAAATAATATATTTTATAAAGGACTTGTATCCAGAATATATAAAGAGTTCTTACAACTCAATAATAAAAAGACAAAATAACCCATTTTTTAAAATGAGCAATGGATTTAAATAGACATTTCTCCAAAGAAGATATACTAATGGCCAAGAAGCACATAAAAAGAAACTCAACATCATGAAACATTAAGAAAATGCACATCAAAATCACAGTGAGATGCCATTTCACTCCCACTAAGATAGCTATAATTAAAACGGCAAACACACAGAGCCATGGTGGCTCAGTGGCTGAATTCTCATCTGCCATGCTGGAGACCCAGGTTCAATTTCCAGTGCCTGCCCATGTGAAAAACAAACAAACAAAAAAACCAAACACACAAACAAGTGTTGATGAAGATGTGGGAAAGTTGAAATCCTCCATATATTTCTGATGGAATGTAACATGGTACAGCCACCCTGGAAAACTTGGAAGTTCTGAAAAATGTTAAACACAGAGTTACCATAGGACCCAACCATTCCCCTCCTTGGCATATATGCAAGAAATATTAAACATATGAGACAAAGACATGCATGAATTATTCATAATAGCCCCAAAGTGGAAACGGCTCAATTACATCCATCAGCTGATGAATGGATAAATAAAATGTAGTATATCCAAATAATGGAATATTATTTGGTCATGAAACAGGAATAAAGTATTGATACAGTATGGATGACCCTTGAAAACATGATGCTAATTTAAAGATCTCAGCCTTTAAAAAAGAAACGCATATTGTATTATTCCATTGACACTATTGAAAAGAGGATAAGAAGAGCCAAGGGTGGGTTTACAATCACTTTCCACCAAGGAAACTCCAGTGTCCAAAAGCATAGGTTCTTGCCCAAAAGCGTCCCTGAGAAAAACATAGTGGACCCTATGTCTCTTCTCAGTAGTCCTCAGAGAATGTGAGTTTCACCCACAATTAGGAAAAATGGATCTTATTTTTCAGACAATGTATAAATAAACAATGAGAATCTATTGTAGATTAAACACTGAGTGATTTATCATAGAAGATACAATGATGTGAAGGATGTCATATACAAACAAATCTCGAGTTGAGTAAGGAGAGAATTTATTCAAGAAGACGGGTGGTATACGGAGATTACAATAAGGGGCATGCTCTGAGCACTAGATCTGCAAGTGTCTAGACTGGCAGGCAGAAAAGGGCTTTGCTGTTACAGGGAGAAATGAATAAGAACTGAGCACTGGAGAATGGGATGAATGAGTAGTATGATTGGACAGTTGATCAGAGAGTATCTTTCTTTGTGGTCAGCCTATTTTCAGGAGGGGTCATGAAGGAGTGGCTGTTCCACATTCTCCAGAGAAAAAGAACCAACAAGATGCATATGTGTGCAAATATTAAGAGATTTATTATAGGAATCATCTCATGAGACCATGGGGATTGGCAAGGTTGAATTCCATAGGGCAGGCTGCAAGTTACAAATGGCAATGAAGATGACATTGAATTCTCTAGCAGAAGTGGGCTGGCTGAAGTAGAGAGAAATTCTTCTACCTGCTGAAATCCTCAGTTCTCACTTTGAGTCCTCCAACCAATGAGATGAGGAGAATTCTCTTATTGTTGAAGGCTACCCCCTTTGTTGATCATAGATGCAATCAGCCATAAATGCAGTCAACTGACTAATGATTTAAATCCGTCTACAAAATAATTTCACAGTAACAGTCAGGCCAGTGCTTGCTTGACCAAACAATTGGACACCATAACCTAGCCAAGTTGAGACTTGAAATTCACTATCATAGATGAGTAAAGTTCAGGGCTTGTGGAGAAGGTAGAAGTCTAACTAAGGTTCGGTCAAGACTAGTTGGCAGGTTTATCATCCAGCTTTTTCAGTGAGGACAACAATTCAGCTAATAATTTATAAGACAAAGAACGGGAATTTGAAGGATTCGTGTCTGTCCTTGTCACAGGTAAACAAGGAAATTATCCATAAGTCTTATGTAAGTCATTTGGGGAAATGTAGTTCTTTGCAGTAAGCCATTTCCCTGAACACAAAAGGGTGGACATTTCTTGACCATTGATGTTTTCTAGAAAAACAGGTTTCAGGTAAAGTTTAACACTGTCGAGGACAAATTCCAGGCCTCAAAGAGTTTTAATTCTTGGGGATTTAACAATTAGACAAACAATTACATAAAAAAAGTTATATAGCTCCCTCAGATGCTTTCAGAGAGAAAGTAATTCATGGGCTCTAAAGAGAACATCTCAAGCCCACAGTTAGCTCCTTAGCTTTGTATTTTCAAAAATTCATCTCTGTTTGCCCAGAACCAGACAGAAAGATCACTGTAAAAGAACAGATGGCACTGAAATGGACCTGATTATGTACAGAGATGTAAGATTCATTACAGTTCAACGAGGGAAGGAAAGGATTACTCAATAAATGGCGTTGAAACAATTAACTAGCAATTTGGAGAAACGGTAATTTTCGAATCTCACTTTATGTTATGCACTAAAATAAATTCTGGTTGAGTGTAAGGGCTAAGTGTTTTCTTTTTAAACATCAAAATCTCAGGAAAAATAGAATTGAATATTTTCCAAATTTCTAAAGGAGAAATAATCTTACAAGCTTAGAGGCAATAAAAGAAATATTTTTTAAAAATAAGATCTATAGGTTTGACTACAAAAATATAAACTTAAAAAGACAGGAAATAAAAACTTGCAGCAAATATAACAAAGATATACTATATTCAATATTTAAGACCTCAGATATATTGACCAGACAAAAATTAAGACTGACAGATAAAAGGGACCAAAGATACAAAAGAAGCATTATAACTAGCACACAAAAATTTGAGACAATGTTTGTTTCCCAAAGAATAAAAAGCATAAATTAAACACCACGGTACCTTTTTCCTTAAATTTAATTTTCTTAAATTAGCATACATTTTAAAGTTCTACCTCTGAGGCTTCTGTTTCTGATCAGGATGTACAAAGCCACAAGTGACTGTTGAACCTGTCCCAGCCATGAGAGATAAGCTACATAATTATAATTATGGTTTTTAAAAATCCTTCAGAGTGCTATGGATGCAAAGAAACCCAAATGAACTAAATTTCAATGTGACAAACTCTTTCTAGGATAGAAGTGATCTATGACTGCTTCTATCCATTAAGAAGTGGCAGGAAGAGGTTGAATCTGCTATAAACTACATAAATCAGTCAAACTTTTAACAGCATTTTAATGACTGCAAGTGAGTTCATGCGATAGATTAGAATCCCACAGAGCGAGTCCGCACCCACAAGCCAATGCTCTCACATGCGTCTTTATCAAGTGCAAAAGAATAACAAACCCAAGTCTAAAGGCAAGGCGGGAGAACTCAGAGATTTCCCGTAAGGCATGAGAAACCTTCTCTGAGTGTGAGAGAGTGGCCTGATGGAGGTTCGAAGCATGAGAGGACAGCTGAGATGATTCCCTTCAAGGAACAAAATGCATTCACCAATTGCAGCACAATTTCCCTCCAAAGACTTGGAGCGAAACAGAAGGTAGAAAAAGGTTTCCCAAGTTGTAGAAACTGGGGACAGGACTAAAGAGGGGGGACAAAACTTCCCAGTAACCCAAAGGTGGCATCTGGCTATAAAGTGGTAAGAGAGAAAAACCTTCTGTGGTTTGGAAAGCTGGCAGCAGTGGGCTATGAAGCATAAAAAAGATACCTTGAGTGTCACTAATGCCCCTGAGTACTGAATAAGAGACGTTTCTGATACCAGCCTCAAGACATGCAAAGCTAGTGGTGAACTGGATAAGACTAAAGTGGCAAAAAGCTCATACTCTGCCCAAATATAACTTAAATTGACTCCATCCCTCACACTAGCAGTCTAAATAAAGAAGGAATATATCCTTTTCAGTGGGTTCATATTATTTCCTTCAGACCCTGCTGTTCTTTTACACACATTGCCCAATGTAACTAAAAATTTGGCATACAAGATAGCAAGAAAATGTAACATAGGGTCAAGAGAGGAACAATAAAAAGAAGACCCAGACATGGCCTGGATGTTAGAATTATTGAGACCATGATCATAAAAAACAAAAACAAAAAAGCAGGATAAATCTAGGGGAAAGATGGACAATAAATTTGAATAAATGGGGGATTTCAATAGTGAGATGGAAACTATAAAAACAACCAATGGGCATGTTATTAATTCTTTAAAACACCCTTAATTGTTTAAAAGAAATATTATAAGAACGAATTATAGATTTCAGAGCATATGTAATAGTAAATATAAGAGAACAGGAGCATAGAAGATGAGGATGAAGTAAATGCAATCATATTGCTGAAGGGATTTATGTTGCTCATAAAGTAGTACATTATTATCTAAAAGTTGATCTTGATAAATAAATGATTCATAGGGTAATCTGTAGAGGAACCACTAAAATGGCAAAAAGACGTATAGCTTAAAAGTCAATAAGGAGATAATTTGATATATTAAAAATATTTAATTGACTTAAAAGAATACAGAAAAGGAAAAACAAGCAGATGGGACAAACTGAAAACATATACCAAGATGATAAACCTAAACCCAACCATATCAATTATTATATTAAATGTAAATCAGCTAACCATTCTAATTTGAAGGTAAAGATTGTCAGATTGTGTAAGAAAGCAAGACCCAATTATAGCCATTTATAAGAAAGACACTTAAACTTAAAGACACTTACAGGATAAAAGTAAAAGAATGGGGGGAAAGCAAGCATAATGTGGCTCTATCAATAATAAAAAAGTAGTCTTCAAGACAAAGAGTACTGTTGAAGATTAAGACACTCATAGTGATAAAAGGTTAAACTCATCAAGATAATATAACAATCATGATTGTATAGACCTGTAAAAATAGAGCATCAAAATACATGAAGCAAAAAGTAACAAAACTAAAAGGAGAAAGAAAACCAGTCATAGTTGGAGATTTTTATATCTCTTACAGTAATTTACAGAAAAAGCACACAGTAAAATCAGTAAGGATATAGTAGATTTGAAAAACAATTTGATATTTATAGAACACTGCACCAAAAATTTTCAGAAAACCACTCTTCAAATATACATGAAACAAACACATTTTGTTAAGGACCTAGGTCATAAAACAACTCTCAATTATACTTCAAGTCACTGAAGCCATACAAAGGAAATTATGTGACCACTGCAATATTAAGTTTAAAATAAATAACACTAAGATATTTAGAAAACTCCAAATGTTTTGGAATTAACACGTTTCAAAAAAAAAACAAAAACAAAAACAAACCCATAAGTGGATAAGAGATCATAGGGGAAATTAGAAATATTTTTTAACTGAATGGTAATGAAAACACAACACATCAACACTTACAGGATGCATTTGAAATAATGTTTAGATGTAAATTTATTACATTCAGTACCTATAACAGGAAACAAAAAGGGTAGAAAGTCAAATTTTCAAGCTTCTACCTTGCACAGCTTGATGAAGAACAGCAAAATAAACCTAAAGCAAGTAGAAGAAAGTAATAAAATTAAGAGAGGAAATTAAGGAATGAGAAAATGGAAAACAACAGAGAAAATTCATAGTTATAATTAAGCTCTTTGAAAAGATTAATAAAATTCATAAACCTCTAGCAAATGTGCTCAAGGGTAAAAAAAGATAGAACAAAAATTACCAGGAATGAAAGAAGTGCTATCATTCCACAGCCTTTCAATAGCAGAAGGAAAACAAGGGACTGTTGTGACCATCTTAATGTTATTAAATTTGACAACTTACATGAAATGGACAAATTCCTTGGGAAAAAAAAAAAACAATTTACAAAAACTGACACAAGATGAGATAGAAAATCTAAATAGCTCTTAAGCTATTTTAAAGTTGAATTCATTTTAAAACAGCAACAAAAATCCTACACCAAAGAAAACTCCAATCCCAAATGGCTTCACTGTTGAATTATGTCAAACATTTAAGGAATAATAATGCCAATCTTATTCCAACACTTTTAGAAATGGAGAATAAAACAGTTCCTGCTTGTTTTATAAGGCAACCAGAACCCTGATATTGAATCCTAAAAAAAGACATTACAAAAGAGATTACTGAACAATAATTTCATAAGCATGAAAACAATGGTCCTTAACAAAATATTAGTGTAAATCAAATCCAGCTATTTATAAAGAGAATAATACATTATGGAACAAGTTAGATTTGTCCCAAGAATGCAAGGTTTATGTATCATTCAAAAATAATCATTGTAATTCATCAAATTCACATAATATAAATTCATCATAAAAATTATGTGAACATTTCAACATATGCAAAAAAGAAGCATTTGACAAAATTCAATGCCCTTGCATAGTTAAAAAAGAAAACTCTACTATTTTTTTCAAGCTAGCAATATAAGGAAACTTCTTCAATTTGATAAAAGGGATGTATGAAAATGAACAAATAACATCCTAATTAATGATGAAATAAGATTAGGAACAAAGTCCACTCGTACTACTTCTATGAAACATTGGGTCCTAGCTGATGCAATAAGATAGGACAAAGAAATAAAAGATATGCAAGTCAGAAAGGAAGAAGTAAAATTCTCTTTATTCATGGGCATGATTTTTATGTAGAAACCCTTAACAAATCTAAGAAAATATTATAATAAATGATTAGAAATTTTTTGAAAGTTTCAAAGCACAGGGTCAATATAAAAAAATCAGCTGTGGTTCTATACACTCAATGAATATTCTAAGTAAATAATTGGCAAATAAAATTAGAAATATTATTTACAATAGCACCAAAAATGTTAAATGTCTAGGAATAAATTTAATGAAAAATGTGCCATACTTCTATGCTGAAACTACAAAACTTTGTTAATAGAAATCAAAGAAGATTTAATTAAATAGATGTATCAAATCCTTTGGTTGAATGACTCAATAATGTTAAATATTCGTTCTTCTAAAGTTGACCTATAAATCAAAAGCAACCCTAGTCAAAATTCCAGCAGGATTTTTTTTTTGTAGAATGTAACAATTTCATTTGATATTTATATGGAAATGCAAATGATCTAGAATAGCCAAACAATATTGAAAAAGAAAAACAATGTATGAAGTCCTTATTTTAGCACTTACTATAAAGCTAGAGTAATTAAGGCAGTAGAGAATTGGTACAAAGCTAAAAATAAATCAGGTGAATAGAAGAGATGGTTCACAAATAGATCTACATGTTTACCATCGATCAATTTTCAATCAAATTGCCAAGACAACTGCATGAGGTAAAATAATTGTCTTTTAAGCAAATTGTGCTGAAACAATTGGATAATAAAGACAAGAAAGAGAGAACCTCAAACTTTATTTCATTCTCTACCCCCAAATTAATCTGTGTCATAACTCTAAATATAGAGGCTAGATACATAAATCCTCTAGAAGCAAACCTTTAGAAGAATTCCCATAGAAGAAGGAAAAATATCTTTCCAATCTTGAGATTTCTTAGAACATAAAAGGGCTAACTTAAAATTTAAAATTGATAAGGTGCTCTTCATCAAAAATTAAATATTTCTCCTCATCAAAGACACTATTACTAAAAAGAATAACAAGCCAGAGACTGGGAAATAATATTCTGTATATCTGACAAATGAATTATATCCAGAATATAAAAACTCTTATAAATTAATAATAAAAAGATACACAATTCAATTTAAAAATACATTTCACAATAGAAAAAACAGGAATGGACAATAAGTACGTAAAAAGCAGTTTGAAAGGTATTTAAGATCATAGATCATCAGGAAAATATATATGAGATATTATTTCACTCCCATTAAAATGGCTAAAATAAAGCAGATTGATGGTTTTAAATTTTGGCAAGGATATGGAGCAGCTCTCATAGATTTCTAGTTGATCTAAAAAATGCACAAGTACTTTGGGGAAGCGTTTGGCAGTTTCATATAAAGTCAACATACATCAACCCTCTTGTTCCCAGTATCTCTGAAGTACAAAATCAAAAAGGAATGAAAATGTATGTCCACAAAAAGACTGATACATGGATGTTCATAATAGCTTTATTCATAACAGCCCCAAATTTTAAACAACCCAAAAGTTCATCAACAGAATGGATGAACACACTGGTATATTCATACAAGTGAAAACCTACTCATCATAGAAAAGAATGAACCACTGATACATACAAAAACATAGCTGAGTCTCAGAAGTATTTTGTTGAACACAGCAACAAGAGCTAGAAAAAAAATCCATTCTGCTGTATTCTTTTGAATTCCTTTTATCCGAAGTCCAAGAACAGACAAAAGAACTCTATGGTGATCAGAATTTAAAACTGGTTGCCTAATATGGGTTGTGGGGGTGACACAGGAAACTTTCTTGGGTGAGAAAAATATTTTATATCTTATTTTGGGTGGTGGTTATACAGCTATATATAATTTCCAAACTAATCATATTGAACCCTTAATAAATGTGCATTGCATTTTATAATAATTATACCTTGATAAAAGCTTAATGACAGCATCTTTGACTGGTAAGGGTGTAGTGAAACTAATAATCCCATAAATTGGACAATAACTTTATAAAGGAATTTTACAATATTAATCTAGATTTATATTGTTCAAACATTTTAACCCAGTTATTTCACTTATGCAAATCTTTTTTATTGAGCAAAATCCACACACATACAATGCAACCACATCATACAATCAGTGGCTCACAATATCATCACATAGTTGTGTATTCTTCACCATGATCATTTTTAGAACATTTGTATCTCTACAGAAACAGAAATAAAAAGAAAAAAACCAGAACTCATACATCCCATACGTCTTACCTCTCCCCCTCATTGACCCACAGTATTTTAATCTACCCAATTTTTACCCTTTATCTCCCATATTATTTATTTATTTTCTATCTTCTTTTTTTTTTACTCATCTGTCCATATCCTGGATAAAAGGAACATCAGACACAAGGTTTTCACAATCACACAGTCACATTGTAAAAGCTATATTATACAGTCCTCTTCAAGAATCAAGGCTCCTGGAACACAGCTCCACAGTTTCAGGTACATCCCTTTAGTCACTCCATACACTATAATTTAAAAAGGATTACCTATATAATGCATAAGAATAACCTCCAGAATAACCTCTTGGCTCTGTTTGAAAGCTATCAGCTACTGAGACTTTATTTTGCCTCATTACTCTCTTCCCCCTTTTGGACAAGAAGGCTTTCTCGGGGGCCAAGATGGCAGCTTAGTAAGGTACATGAGTCTTAGTTCCTCCTCCAAAGCAACTACTAGGTGAACTGAAACAGTGCAGAACAGCTCCCGGGGCTATGGCAAGGAATGGACACACAGCGTACCCCAGTCTGGACTGGCTAGTCTGACTGCGAGACGCGGCTGCGGTGAGATCCCCAAGTGGTGCGCTATTTCCCGAGCAGCGGCAGCTGTGGTGGCTGGAGCTGCTCCCTCCCTCCTTCCCAGGCCGGCTGAGAGTCTCGGAGAGGCAACTTTCCCAAGCTGAGGCGGCCGGCGCCCCTCTTTTGCAGGCGGCTTCCTGGTCCGGCTACGAGTCTCGGATCAGAGGGCTACCCAAGCCGCGGTGGCCCTCCCCCACGGGCGGCTTCCTGGTGCGGTGGGGAATTCCCCAGGCCACGGCGACCAGTGACCGATGCCCCTCCCCCGTGGGCAACTTCCTGGTCCGGTGGCGAATTCCCCGGGCCCGCTGCGGCCGGCGACCAGCCACAGGGTCCCCTCAAGCTGCGGTGACTAACGCCCCCACCACGCGCGGCCCCCTGAACCAACGGAGAGAATTGGATCGGAAATCCCCAGGCCGCGGAGATCGGTGACCAGGGGGATCCCTTCCAAACACGTGAGACAAACGTGTGCCACGAGTGCCACCTACTGGACAGGATAAGAAAAACATAACCCAGAGATTTCACAGAAAAATCTTACAACCTTGTTGGGTCCGACACCCAGGGAAATCTGACTAAATGCCCAGGCGCCAGCAGCAGAAGATAACGGTCCACGCTCAGAAGATTGAGAATATGGCCCAGTCAAAGAAACAAACCAATAGTTCAAATGAGATACAAGAGCTGAGAAAACTAATGCTGAATATATGAACAGAATTGGAAAACCTCTTCAAAAATAAAGTCGATAAATTGAGGGAGGACATGAAGAAGACATGGGCTGAACATAAAGAAGAAATAGAAAAACTGAAAAAACAAATCACAGAACTTATGGAAGTGAAGGATAAAGTAGAAAAGATGGAAAAAACAATGGATATCTACAATGATAGATTTAAAGAGACAGAAGATAGAATTAGTGATTTGGAGGATGGAACATCTGAATTCCAAAAAGAAACAGAAACTATCGGGAAAAGAATGGAAAAATTTGAAAAGGGTATCAGGGAACTCAAAGACAATATGAACCACACAAATATACGTGTTGTGGGTGTCCCAGAAGGAGAAGAGAAGGGAAAAAAGGAGGAGAAAAACTAATGGAAGAAATTTTCACTGAAAATTTCCCAACTCTTATGAAAGACCTAAAATTAAAGATCCAAGAGGTGCAGCCCACCCCAAAGAGATTAGACCCAAATAGGCATTCTCCAAGACACTTACTAGTTAGAATGTCAGAGGTCAAAGAGAAAGAGAGGATCTTGAAAGCAGCAAGAGAAAAGCAATCCATCACATACAAGGGAAACCCAATAAGACTATGTGTAGATTTCTTAGCAGAAACCATGGAAGCTAGAAGACAGTGGGATGATATATTTAAATTACTAAAAGAGAAAAACTGCCAACCAAGACTCCTATATCCAGCAAAATTGTCCTTCAAAAATGAGGGAGAAATTAAAACATTCTCAGACAAAAAGTCACTGAGAGAATTTGTGACCAAGAGACCAGCTCTGCAAGAAATACTAAAGGGAGCACTAGAGTCAGATACGAAAAGACAGAAGAGAGAGGTATGGAGAAGAGTGTAGAAAGAAGGAAAATCAGATATGATATATATAATACAAAAGGTAAAATGGGAGAGGAAAATATTATCCAACCAGTAATAACACTAAATGTTAATGGACTGAATTCCCCAAGCAAAAGACATAGATTGGCAGAATGGATTAAAAAACAGGATCCTTCTATATGCTGTCTACAGGAAACACATCTTAGACCCAAAGATAAACATAGGTTGAAAGTGAAAGGTTGGGAAAAGATATTTCATGCAAATAACAACCAGAAAACAGCAGGAGTGGCTATACTGATATCCAACAAATTAGACTTCAAATGTAAAATAGTTAAAAGAGACAAAGAAGGACACTATATACTAATAAAAGGAACAATTAAACAAGAAGACATAACAATCATAAATATTTATGCACCGAACCAGAATGCCCCAAAATACGTGAGGAATACACTGCAAACACTGAAAAGGGAAATAGACACATATACCATAATAGTTGGAGACTTCAATTCACCACTCTCATCAATGGACAGAACATCTAGACAGAGGATCAATAAAGAAATAGAAAATCTGAATATTACAATAAATGAGCTAGACTTAACAGACATTTATAGGACATTACATCCCACGACAGCAGGATACACCTTTTTCTCAAGTGCTCATGGATCATTCTCAAAGATAGACCATATGCTGTGTCACAAAGCAAGTCTTAACAAATTTAAAAAGATTGAAACCATACACAACACTTTCTCGGATCATAAAGGAATGAAGTTGGAAATCAATAATAGGCAGAGTGCCAGAAAATTCACAAATACGTGGAGGCTCAACAACACACTCCTAAACAACGAGTGGGTCAAAGAAGAAATTGCTAGAGAAATTAGCAAATACCTTGAGGCAAATAAAAATGAAAACACAACATATCAAAACTTATGGGACGCAGCAAAGGCAGTGCTAAGAGGGAAATTTATTGCCCTAAATGCCTATATCAGAAAAGAAGAAAAGGCAAAAATGCAGGAATTAACTGTCCACTTGGAAGAACTGGAGAAAGAACAGCAAACTAATCCCAAAGCAAGCAAAAGGAAAGAAATAACAAAGATTAGAGCAGAAATAAATGAAATTGAAAACACGAAAACAATAGAGAAAATCAATAAGACCAGAATTGGTTCTATGAGAAAATCAATAAGATTGATGGGCCCTTAGCAAGATTGACAAAAAGAAGAAGAGAGAGGATGCAAATAAATAAGATCAGAAATGGAAGAGGAGACATAACTACTGACCTCACAGAAATAAAGGAGGTAATAACAGGATACTATGAACAACTTTATGCTAATAAATACAACAATTTAGAGGAAATGGACGGGTTCCTGGAAAGACGTGAACAACCAACTTTGACTCAAGAAGACAAAGATGACCTCAACAAACCAATCACAAGTAAAGAAATTGAATTAGTCATTCAAAAGCTTCCTAAAAAGAAAAGTCCAGGACCAGACGGCCTCACATGTCAATTTTATCAAACATTTCAGAAAGAATTAGTACCAACTCTCCTCAAACTCTTCAAAAAAATCAAAGCGGAGGGAAAACTACCTAATTCATTCTATGAAGCCAACATCACCCTCATACCAAAACCAGGCAAAGATATTACAAAAAAAGAAAACTACAGGCCAATCTCTGTAATGAATATAGATGCAAAAATCCTCAATAAAATTCTAGCAAATTGTATCCAACAACAGATTAAAAGAATTATACATCATGACCAAGTAGGATTCATCCCAGGTATGCAAGGATGGTTCAACATAAGAAAATCAATTAATGTAATACACCATATCAACAAATCAAAGCAGAGAAATCACATGATCATCTCAATTGATGCAGAGAAGGCATTTGACAAGATTCAACATCCTTTCCTGTTGAAAACACTTCAAAGGATAGGAATACAAGGGAACTTCCTTAAAATGATAGAGGGAATATATGAAAAACCCACAGCTAATATCATCCTCAATGGCGAAAAATTGAAAACGTTCCCCCTAAGATCAGGAACAAGACAAGGATGTCCATTATCACCACTATTATTCAACATTGTGTTGGAGGTTCTAGCCAGAGCAATTAGACAAGAAAAAGAAATACAAGGCATCAAAATTGGAAAGGAAGAAGTAAAACTATCACTGTTTGCAGACAATATGATACTATACATTGAAAACCCAGAAAAATCCACAACAAAACTACTAGAGCTAATAAATGAGTACAGCAAAGTAGCAGGTTACAAGATCAACATTCAAAAATCTGTAGCATTTCTATACACTAGCAATGAACAAGCGGAGGGGGAAATCAAGAAACGAATTCCATTTACAATCGCAACTAAAAGAAAAAAATACCTAGGAATAAATTTAACTAAAGAGACAAAAAACCTATATAAAGAAAACTACAAAAAACTGCTAAAAGAAATCACAGAAGACCTAAATAGATGGAAGGGCATACCGTGTTCATGGATTGGAAGACTACATATAGTTAAGATGTCAATCTTACCTAAATTGATTTACAGATTCAATGCAATACCAATCAAAATCCCAACAACTTATTTTTCAGAAATAGAAAAAGCAATAAGCAAATTTATCTGGAAGGGCAGGGTGCCCCGAATTGCTAAAAACATCTTGAGGGAAAAAAATGAAGCTGGAGGTCTTGCACTGCCTGACTTTAAGGCATATTATGAAGCCACAGTGGTCAAAACAGCATGGTATTGGCATAAAGATAGATATATCGACCAATGGAATCGAATAGAGTGCTCAAATATAGACCCTCTCATCTATGGACATTTGATCTTTGATAAGGCAGTCAAGCCAACTCACCTGGGACAGAACAGTCTCTTCAATAAATGATGCCTAGAGAACTGGATATCCATATGCAAAATAATGAAAGAAGACCCATCTCTCACACCCTACACAAAAGTTAACTCAAAATGGATCAAAGATCTAAACATTAGGTCTAAGATCATAAAACAGAGGAAAATGTAGGGAGATATCTTATGAATCTTACAATTGGAGGCAGTTTTATGGACCTTAAACCTAAAGCAAGAGCACTGAAGAAGGA
Organism: Tamandua tetradactyla; assembly: GCF_023851605.1. Classification (NCBI taxonomy): domain Eukaryota; kingdom Metazoa; phylum Chordata; class Mammalia; order Pilosa; family Myrmecophagidae; genus Tamandua; species Tamandua tetradactyla. The sequence goes on along the minus strand of NC_135327.1, from coordinate 174,057,451 downwards.
AATAAATAAATGGGAACTCCTCAAAATTAAACACTTTTGTGCATCAAAGAACTTCATCAAGAAAGTAGAAAGACAGCCTACACAATGGGAAACAATATTTGGAAACGACATATCAGATAAAGGTCTAGTATCCAGAATTTATAAAGAGATTATTTAACTCAACAACAAAAAGACAGCCAACCCAATTACAAAATGGGAAAAAGACTTGAATAGACACCTCTCAGAGGAGGAAATACAAATGACCAAAAGGCACATGAAGAGATGCTCAATGTCCCTGGCCATTAGAGAAATGCAAATTAAAACCACAATGAGATATCATCTCATACCCACCAGAATGGCCATTATCAACAAAACAGAAAATGACAAGTGCTGGAGAGGATGCGGTGAAAGAGGCACACTTATCCACTGTTGGTGGGAATGGCAATGGTGCAACCACTGTGGAAGGCAGTTTGGCAGTTCCTCAAAAAGCTGAATATAGAATTGCCATACAACCCAGCAATACCATTGCTGGGAATCTACTCAAAGGAACTAAGGGCAAAAACTCAAATGGACATTTGCACACCAATGTTTATAGCAGCGTTATTTACAATTGCAAAGAGATGGAAACAGCCAAAATCTCCATCAACAGACGAGTGGCTAAACAAACTGTGGTATATACATACGATGGAATATTATGCAGCTTTAAGACAGGATAAAATTATGAAGCATGTAATAACATGGATGGACCTAGAGAACATTATGCTGAGTGAGTCTAGCCAAAAACTAAAGGACAAATACTGTATGGTCCCAATGATGTGAATCGACATTCGAGAATAAACTTGGAATATGTCATTGGTAACAGAGTTCAGCAGGAGTTAGAAATGGGGTAAGATAATGGGTAATTGGAGCTGATGGGATACAGACTGTGCAACAGGACTAGATACAAAAACTCAAAAATGGACAGCACAATAATACCTAATTGTAAAGTAATCATGTTAAAACACTGAATGAAGCTGCATCCGAGCTATAGGTTTTTGTTTTGTTTTGTTTTGTTCTTACTATTATTACTTTTATTTTTTTCTCTATATTAACATTCTATATCTTTTTCGGTTGTGTTGCTAGTTCTTCTAAACCGATGCAAATGTACTAAGAAACGATGATCATGCATCTATGTGATGATGTTAAGAATTACTGATTGCATATGTAGAATGGTATGATTTCTAAATGTTGGGTTAATTTCCTTTTTTCCGTTAATTAATTAAAAAAAAAAAAAGAAGGCTTTCTCATTCCCATGAAACTAGGTCCTGGCTCATCCCCCGGAGTCAAGTTCCACATTGTCAGGGAGACTTACACCCCTGGGAGTCATGTTCCACATAGGTAAGTTCACCTGCCAAGCTGAATTAGAGAGAGAGGCCACATCTGAGCAGCAAAAGAGGCTCTCTGGGGGTGGCTCTTAGGCATAATTATAAGTAGGCTTAGCCAGTCCTTTGTAGGAATAAGATTCATAGGGGCAAGCCCTAAAATCGAGGGCTCAGCCTATTGAATTGGTTGTCCCCATTGCTAGGCAAATCTATTCTTAAGAAATAATTCAAACTAAAAAAGTTGTATACATAAAAATGTTAATTATAGGATTTTTGTAACTATAATCTGAAGCACTTTTAAATCCAGCACTGGACAATAATTAAACTAAATGCAATGAATTTACTTTACAGAGAATACCCTAGTGATTAAAAATCATATGTATGAAGACTACATAACAAACTGAACACATAGTTATGCTATAGTCCTTTAGGTTTTTATGAAAAGGAAATAAAACATAATGATAATTTATTTTGTGCTAGATTTGAAATCATTTCTTTTTAGCTTGGTTATCTGAATTTTCATGCTTTTCTTTATATGAAAGTATTTTCAATTTTTCTTTTTTATTGATATTTTTACAATTTTGCACTTTTCTGTTAAGAGCAAGGTATATCTCTTGGGATATTCATATATCATTTTTGTCCTTTGGTCATTTTCTTTTGTTTACAGTGTTTTTTTGTTTTGTTTTGTTTTTATTGCATAAGTAATCCATGGCAACATTTCCATTATTTTCCAGATAGTTGAGAAACTCAGTTTTACCCAAGAGTTCTTGATTTCTAGAAAGTAAATCTTAAACTTTTTTTTTAATTTGTGAATATAACAAATTGAATAGGCCTTTCCACTGACCCAAATACTTATGCCTACCAGATAGCATTATGAGCTTACTAATACAAAACACTAAACATATTTACATTGAAAAGGTCTTAAAATATTAGCAGTGACTAATCTGTGGATAGTAAGATGATTAACTTCTTTTTCCTCATTTGTTTTCCCTACAATGAACATGTATTATTTGTTCAAGTTCTGTTTTTTTGTATACTATATGGCGGGGGTCACATTTCATTCTTCTTCCATATGAGTATCCCCTTATTGCAGCATCATTTGTTGAATGTTTGCTTATTTGGGGTTTTTTTGTGTTGTTTTGCTTTGCTTTGTTTTTGCTTATTTGTTTTTGAGAAGTGCATGAGCGAGGAATCGAACCCGATTCTCCCACATAGCATGCGAGAATTCTACCACTGAATTACCCTTGCACCCCCCCCCCACTTTTAATTTTAAAAAACTAGTAAAATTAAATCCTAGGTTCAAGCTCAAGCTGTCCCAAAGCCGGGGTCCTGATGCTAGTCAGGGTCCTGAGGCCAGCAGGGTCCACACCACGCCTTTTATCTTGCTGTCGCGAGTCCTCTGGCTTAATGCTTCACTTCCAGTCAGTGGCTCCTTGAATTTCCTCCTTCTGTGTTGCTCTCTTGACCATAATTACCTGATGCTCTGTGGTTTCCTTTTATGCCCCTCAGCCTTGCTCTCCCACTGTCAACACACCCCATGTGGACTCAGTAAAATGTGGGAAGCAGGAACCCTCAGACGGGTTTTTCCCTCTTGGTCCCTGAGCTCCTTGGCTTTAGAAGTGCTGCTGGAATAATAGCTACTCCTCCTTCTCTCCCCAAATCCCTAGCACCAGAGCCTGCTCCGTCTTCCGGCCAGACCTTTATTAGCCGTGACAAGGGTTTGGAATGCCTGTGAAACATCATAATCTCCCCCTTTCTCTCTGCAGAAGCAAATAGAGTTGAAGGAAATAGTGGGCAGTGGAGTGATGGCAGCTAGTCCCCTGGAGAGCCGGGCCCGTCCTCCCTCCCTGTCTGTGTCCTCCCTTCTCAGCTCAGATCATTTCAGGAGTGTGGCCAAGCCTGCCAAAGAGGCGTTAAAGAGCCTACTGCAAACTGAAAGGAACATCCTGCTGCAAAGAATTCAGAGCAGTGATAAATAGCTTTATGGAGTTCTGGGGAAGTGCAGACTTAATATCCCCAACTGCCCCAGAGTATAAGTTTAAATTAGGGAGAGAGATACATTCTTTGTCCCTCCCTCCTCCTCAACCCTGCATACTTAGAAAAGGAAGAGGGGAGGGAAAGATGTACCTCAAATTAGAGAGAACCTCATTAAAAACATCTCCTCACTAGCTATTCAATCACTAATTGACTTTTCCTCCTCACTTTAATTTTGACAGTGGTGTCTTGATTAATTAACTCTGTCACCAAAGCCCCAGGGTGTCACAGAAGAACTCACCAGGAATATATCTCTCTATGTTCCAGCCAATTTGACAGGTAGGTGCTCCCTGGCCAGCTCCACAGGTAATGGCCTGAGCCCATCTTAGTCCCTTGAGAAAACACTGTGACACGCTGTAATTCTCTTAACCATTGGCCACGGGGCCCTGGCAGCAGGAAGAGAATCACAAAGCCGAGGTTGTCGCTCCCCCTCTCTGACAGCACAGTGAATTTCCTTCTGTCTCCATCCTTCTACATATGGGAACTTTCTCACTGACATTGTGGCTAGTGGGAAAGATGGACCACAAGTGTGGTTTCCAGATAAACCTTCTGGGAAATCATTTGTTCATTTGCTCATTCATTAATATAAATATTTTTATTCATTTTTGACTGCTCCATGCTCGGCTCATAAGGGGTGGGATGTCAAAAGAAGTATAAACTATGGACTTTGCCCATAAGATGTGTATAGTTTTAGTTAGAGAGAGGAGATATTCTCTTCTAAAAACAGAAGCCCGGATTTGGTGTTCTGAAATCTCTGAGCGGGGAAAGGCAGCTGTCCTAGATATCTTGGCCACGTTTGCCCTCCTTATTTCCGAGATCACCGTGCATTGAGGAACCCAGTGGAACCATTGCCAGGTAGAGCTTTGGCAGAAGATACCAGGTCAAGGTTCTCTTCCTCCATCTGGCTTTCTCCTTTCTCTTGCCTGGGATGGAGGGATAAGGTGCAGTAGGAAGCACAAAAGGGAAGTAAAGCATATGAGGGAAGGACACTGCCATTTCACCCCCTTCTTACTCCGCCCTATGGAAGGAGGCAGACTGATTCAGACTGGTGAGTTTGATAGCTTGGTCAGTTGCATGCGAGTGGAGCCACTCTGCCCTAAAGGTGGGCTGGTGTCTGCTCTCTGATCTACACTGCTCAGTGAACTTGCAGACAGCTTGCTTCATCGCCCTGTTTTCTCATCAGCTCGTGCAGCACACTGTCCTGGGACCTGCTCTTGGTGAGCAGTCCCAGCCATCTTGTTCTCTTCTCTCTCTCATCATTCCATGTAGGAAGGAAAGAAGACTCACAATAAGGGATGAGCTTTTTATTTTTCTTATCATGTGTAGGAAGTGGGGGTAAAACATAAGCCCCCTTCTGTTTGAATCCAGTTCTTTTGGCTTCCTTCAGTCTGACTTACCAGAGCTCTCTGCTTTGGGGTTAAGAGCCCACCCTCCCTAGCACTGAGGCGTTCTTTTCTTTTCTTTTCCAATTTTCATCCTACACATCTTTCTCTAGGAGACTCATGGGGAGGTCAGAGCTATGATCTTGGTCAGGAGGCTGATACTCCAGGGTCCTCTATCTACAAACTACCAAAGAGTGACCAATAACCTCCACAACTGGAGACTCTAGGAGGCCAGATAGGGCTAGGTCAACCGCAGGGTTCCTCGTGCAGAGGGCCCTGTCCTGATACTATTTACAGGTCTCTACCATAATGCAACTTCCTTGTCATATGTGCTCAGTGTCTGAGACATACTTTTCTGAGTTACCTAACTTCCCTTATCTCCTATTTTCATTCTTCTTTCATTTTAACCCATCTTGGGAATTAATACCAATGTCCTGCTGTTCAAAAAAGAAAGAAAGAAAACCTTGTGATTTCCTGTAGCACTTAGAATAAAATCCAATCTCCTCACTGTAGCCTATGTGGTAGATTGTATTGCTGGTCTCAGTGTTTACTGCTCCTCTTTCTGGGAGGCTTACACATCCTCACCCCCATAGCAGATCTCGCTAAGTAATTCGCTTTGGCCAAGTGTCACACCCACGTCCACACAGATTTAAATCATACGATCTGGCTACCTTCTCTTTCCCATCTTCCAGGAGACCAGAAGTATCCCAGATGGGGGCTATTCCATCTATCTTGGGCCCTGAAGTGGAGATCAGTGCATCTGATCCATAATGGACATGTAGCATGAATGATAAGTAAATCTCTTTATTGTGTACCACTGAGATTTAGAGGCTATTTATTACCTTGCATTGTCTTGCCTAATTTGACTGATACATCTTAATCCTGATGGAAGTCAGGAGCCTGGTGTCCTGACTTCCATCCCTTCACCCTCCACACTCCAGACACCCTGACCTTCTTTCTCTCCCTTGAACATGCAAACCACATTCTCAAAGCCTTTGCATATGCTGTTTCCTCTATCTGGAAATGCTTTTTTACCCTGAGATTTTCACACAGTTGGGTCCTTATCATTATTCTTGCCTTGATTCAAATTTCTTCCTGAGAAACATATTCTCTGAACCTTTATCTAAGGTAGCCTCCCTGTCCCTCTCTATGATATTATCCTGTTTTATTTTGCATGTGTTTACTGATTTGTTTCCTTCATTGGAATAAAAGCTCTGTGAGAGTAGAGACCTTGCCCATCATAATTACTACTGCATCTCCAGGTGCTAGAAAGAAACCTGGCACGTAAGAGACACTATGAAAATACTTACACAATGCAGAACTGAAACTCTCTTCTAAACTTGAAAACCATTTCCAACCGCCAAATGGGCAGTGCCTCCTGGCAGTCTCTCAGACTCCTAAACTCAGCAACCCCAAAGCAGAAATCATAACTGCTCTCCTCCCTTTACCCCAACCTCCTCTTCATCCTGAATTCCCTGATTAAGGATGCTGTAATTCACCACCACCCAAACCTGGAACCTCAGGGTAACTCTTCTCTCCTCACCCTCCCTCCAGCCCCCACCCCCATCCCAATCAGGCTCCAGGTTGATTCTCTTTTTAAAATCTCTCCCTCATCCATCTCTCCTCATTCCCATGCACCTGCCCTCACTCAGGCCGTCATCATCTGTTGCCTGGATTATCACAATCTTTGCAGCACAGGAGTCCCAGTTTCCAACTCGCTCCCCTCCCATCTGTGCTACACACTGCCATCAGAATTATCATTCTAAAATCTGATAATGTCATTCCCCTGTTTAGAAGGATTTCAAAGGCACTGCAGGATAAAGCTTAACCCTTTAGAGACTGTGCTATACCGTGCTGTTCTGGCTCCTCCAACCTCCCCAGCTTTTCTCCCACCACTGCCTCACCCCTCACCTCCATCCTGCCACGCTGAATCTGGGCAGCTGCTCCAACATGGGTTTGCACTCAGTGTTTCCTCTCCCTGAAATGACCTTGACCCTTCCAACCTCCTTGCCTCACTTCTTCCCTGCTCAGACTCTCAGCTACGATTCCCCTTCCTCCCCTCCTTCTGCGAAAATGAAAATAGCTATGATTATGAGCTCCAGTCTTCTTTCACCCTTTTGCATTTTATGTAAACCTCTATTGGAAGACATCACAGGCTCATGTCTATTTTGAATGTTCAAGTATAAACTCCTCTACAAGTCTGTGTGTTCCTTAAGGGCTCACATAACCATTCTTGTTTGAGCCCCCAAAACCTCATACAGAACCAGATAGGTACATATTATGTGCTTAACAAATCTTGTTTGGGTAAGTAGATAGCTACAATAGATGGTATTAAGTACAAGGTGAGACTATGGAAATAATAGATTGGGAGAAACCAGTCATGAGGAAGGGCACATGTTCTCATGCTATGACCAGGAAAAAGGTTGCAACTGATCATAGTGGGATCCACTCTTCATCTCATAAGCAAGTCTGTGTTGATAAAGTTACTCTACAAAAATAGCTACTCTCCTGATATAATAGGAAGAGGATCCCAAGATCCAAGGACACTGTGTACTCATTTAGCTTGAGTCCTCACCAGTTCTTTCATCTTGAGTATGGCTCTTAAATGCTGGTCCAGGCTTCCTCATTTAATATTTATATAGCTTTTCCCACATGCATCTTGTAAGAAAAGGCTTTACTAATGTCATTCCCATTTTACAGATCCTAAAAGAAAAATTAAGTGATGTGCCAAAACCACACAATAAAGGGACCAGCAAAGTTAGAGCTCAAACCCAAAATCTCTGACTCTAAACTCTGAGCCCTCCTCATCCAGCCAGTCTGTCTTTCCTTCGAATGAGATTGCTAGAAAATAGATTATCTGCATGCACCCCACCACCTCTAGAACGCTCCAACTTCAATGCTCTCTGCACTGTGTGTTGCCTTTAATCCCTCTTCCCACCTAACCCCTCACAGTCCCGGGAGAGCCTATTAGGGCGGAGCCTCAGGAGAATGGGCCAGTGTCCCAGCTCCTGCTCCCAGTAGGGAAAGCGGGGGTGGGGGGGCTCCCCTCCAACTGGAAGCAGCAAGCTCTTCAGCACAGACAATCAGACATCCATGCTTTCATTTTAGGAGAATCAGGTTCCAACTTAATGTTATTTGAGCCTCAAAACAACCCCTCCAGCCTTTCTACTTATTTCTTAAAGGTAGTTCTTAACAATAATGATGGCACCTGTGGGAGGGGAAAAAGAAGAGATTTAGGCTAAGAATTGGTTTCATGTCACCTAAAAGGATTATTTTATACCATCAGAAAGATAATTCCCCTCCTACTGGGAGAGGATGGATTAGGTCTTTCCTTCAGATGGTACTTTATGAAAAGATTATTTAAAGATTATAGGACAAAATGGATACATTTGACAACATCTGCTAGGGCTGGAGGTTTTGGCTGTCTGAGAAACCATCCTTACTTATGCCATTAGCAGATTGCTTGCATTGACGCTGGTTCAGAGATTGTCTGCAGACAAATGCCATGCTCTCCTATGGTGGATTTTCCTTCCCTGTAATTCAAAATGCCACCCCTTTCCAGAAGTCTTCCCTGACTCCACCCATCCAGAAGTGGTCACTCCTTCCTCTAGAGTCTTTGGTGCCCCTCTCCCAAGGCTGGTTTAAATCACACATTGCCTTGGGAAGGAGCTCTGCCTAAAGGGTCTTTTCTTCCCTGGACCCAAAGCTTCTTACGCACACTGCTCAGTCTCCACACCGTCTTGCACAAAACAGGCAGTGAGAAAAGTAAAAACTCTCTGTACACCCTCGGGTCGCAGTTGACCTCCCAGGCAGAGTATAGAGAAAGAGGGCCTTGGAGGCTTCTAGTGGTGCTGCTAGGGGCAGGCTTCTGCAAATCTGAGTCCCGCCCCAAAAGGGCCTTCGTCTATGTATTGTCTATGTCTGCTTCCACGCTGTGAGGGCAGAGTTCAATAGCAGGAGAGAGACCAAATGGCCCGCAAAGCCTAAAATATTTACTCCCTGACCCTTTGCAGAAAAAGTTTGCTACCACCTGAGTTAGAGCAAAGGTCCTAGGTCAGGAGCAGGAACAGCAAGGAGCCAACCAAGCATGGCTGGACTGGTGGATAAATAAGGGAGGTTATGGGTTAGAGAGGGCCTTATATGCATTGGGCTTCAACCTGAAAGCCCTTGAAAGGATCTTTTGCCAGTTTGAAAATATTATGTCCCCCAGAAAAGCCATGTTTTAATCCTGATCCAATATTATGGGAGCAGACACTTCTTTTAATCCTAATCCAACACTGTAGGGCAGAAATTTTGATTAGATTATGCCCAATTATGAGTGTGACCTTTTGATTAGATGGAGATGCAACTTCACCCATTCCAGGTGGGTCTTGATTCATTTACTGGACAATTCTTTAAAAGAGGAAACATTGTGGAAAGAACAGAGCTGACAAAGATGCTGACACTTGGAGAGCAGAGACACAGATGTTTAAAGATGCTTGGAGCCCAGCAGATGTCACCATGAGATGTTAAGCAAGCCAGAACCTGGAGAGAGCCAAGGAAAGCCAAGAGATGAAAGTCAGTCCTGGAGAAGCAAAGTGAGAAATCCCCACAGGTACAGAGGCTGAAAACAACAGAGCCCAGGAGCAAAGGACAAGCAGATGCCAGCCATGTGACTGCCCAACCAACGGAGGTGTTCCTGACCCATCAGCCTTCCTTGAATTAAGGTATCCTTCCCAGGATGCCTTAGTTTGGACATTTTTATGGGTGTAGAACTATAAATTTGCAACTTATTAACCTTCCCTTTTAAAGAGTTATTTTGGGAGGGGGAGCCAAGATGGTGGCTTAGTGAGGTGTGGGATTTAGTTTGTCCTCCAGAGCAGATAGTAAATAGCCAAGAACAGTACAGAACAACTGCTGGGGCCACGTCAGTGACCAGACACACAGCGTACACCAGTCTGGACAAGCTGGACAGGCTGTGAGCCCACCCAGAACTGTGAGTCCCCCAAGCCACAGCGGCCAGTGGCCGTCCCCCGAAGGCTGGTTCCCAGAGGGGATAGGAAAGGGACTTTACTAGCAGCAAGGGGCTGAGCTCTACCAAGCTCCAGTTTTTGGAATTAATTAACAAATTTTGATCACTGAAAATAGGCCCCCAGCTCAGCTGAACTTCTGGTAAAAAAGCTAAGGTTGCTTGATTTTGCCCTGGCACAGATGGGGTAGGGCTGACAGAAAAAGGAAGGAGAAAAACAGAGGTTTTCTTGGATCATACAGAACAAAATACTTGAAAGGGTCTAGGCCATGAAGGAAAGGAGGAGGCCCATAAGACCTGAGATACACAGAGCAACATACCAACTTAAGCTCTTGACTGGCAAACCTGAGGACTGAGGATCCTGCTCTGAAAAGGATTTTTTTTCTCTTTTTTATGGCTATGTTTCTATAGCTTAACTGCTCTTTGGATACACCTGCAAGACTTCTCAGGCTCCAACTGCCCCAAGCAAAGGTGAAATTGAGCTTGTCTGGAGGCTGAACCCTCCCCAGGAGAGGGGTGGAGCCCAGATCAGGTAGACTCCCTCCCTCAAGGAATTCAGACCCCAGGATCTGGAAAACTGAAGCTATTAATGCCAGCCTACAACCTCTCCTCTGTCTCAACCACACCCCAGCAGGGAGAGCATGCTGAAGTTAAAGGTACTACATCACCTTATGCTGGGGGACCCACAGGCAGACAATTGCCACATACTGGGCAGGACAGGAAAAACACAGAGTCTAGAGGCTTCACAGGAAAGTCTTTCAACCTGCTGGGTCTCACCCTCAGGGAAAACTGATGCAGATGACTTTTTCCTTCTGAGAGGAGGCCAGTTTGGTCTAGGAAATATGACTGGGTCTATGATACCTAAGTAGACCCTCATGAGGGAAAAAAAAGGCAAGAAACAAGAAAATAAGAACTGAAAAATTCTGATTCGTTAAACAAAACCTAAGCTAGAGGTCTAGAATAAGCAGAACTGAATGTCAAAGAACAGATAGAAAATATACCCATCCAGCAAGAAAATCCTTGGTGAAAAAAAAAAGTGAAAACAATCTCAAGAATAAATTAATTAAAGAAATTAAATGCCTAAACACCAGCAAAGAATAACAAATCATACTAGGAAAATTGAAGATACGGCCCAGTCAAAGGAACAAACCAACAGTTCAAATGAGATACAGGAGTTGGAACAATTAATTCAGAATGTTTGAACAGACATGGAAAACCTCATCAAAAATCAAATCAATGAATTGAGAGAGGATATAAAGAAGGCAAGGGATGAGCAAAAAGAAGAAATTGAAAGTCTGAGAAAACAAATCACAGAACTTAAGGGAATGAAAGGCACAGTAGAAGAGATGAAAAAACAACATAAACCTACAATGCTAGATTTCAAGAGACAGAAGATAGGATTAGTGAACTGGAGATGGGACATCTGAAATGCAACAAGCAAAAGAAAATATAGGGAAAAGAATGGAAATATATGAGCAGGGACTCAAGGAATTGAATGACAACATGAAGCGCACAAATATATCTGTTGTGGGTATCCCAGAAAGAGAAGAGAAGGCAAAAGGAGGAGAAAAACTAATGGAGGAAATTATCACTGAAAACTTCCCAATTCTTATGAAGGATTTAAAATTACAGATCCAAGAAGTGCAGCATACCCAAAACAGAATAGATCCAAATAGACATACTTCAAGACACTTACTATTCAGAATGTCAGATGTCAAACAGAAAGAGAGAATCTTGAAAGCAGCAACAGAAAAGCAATCCATCTCATACAAGGGAAGCCCAATAAGACTATGCATAGATTTAACAGCAGAAACCATGGAGGTGAGAAGACAGGCATGATATATTTAAAATACTAAGAAAGAAAAACTGCCAACCAAGAAATCTATATCCAGCAAAATTGTCCTTTAAAAACAAGGGGGAAATTAAAACATTTTAATTTCTCTCAGACAAAAAAATCACTGAGAGAATTTGTGACCAAGAGACCAGCTCTGGAGGGAATACAAAAGGGAGCTCTAGAAACAGATAGAAAAAGATAGCAGAGAGAGGTGTGTAGAAATGAAAACTATCAGTAAAGGTAAAAAGAAGAAAAATTAGATATGACATATAAAATCCAAAACGCAAAGTGGTAGAAGAAAGTTCTGCCTTTATAGTAATAACACTAAATGTTAATGGATTAAACCCCCAATCAAAAGACATAGACTGGCAAAATGGATTAAAAACAGGAGCTATCTATATGCTGCCTACAGAAAACACATTTTAGACCCAAAGGTAAACATAGGTTGAAAGTGAAAGGTTGAGAAAAGATATTTCATGAAAACAACAATCAGAAAAGAGCAGGAATAACTATACTAATATCCAACAATTAGACTTCAAATGTAAAACAATTAAAAGAGACAAAGAAGGACACTATGTATTAATAAAAGGAGCAATTCAACAGGAAGACGTAACAATCATAAATATTTATGCACTGAGCCAGAGTGCTCTAAAATACATGAGGCAAATGCTGAAAACACTGAAAAGGTAAATAGACATATCTACCATAATAGTTGGAGACTTCAATTTCCCACTCTCATCAATGGACAGAACATCTAGACAGAGGATAAATAAAGAAACAGAGAATTTGAATAATACAATAAATGAACTAAACTTAGCAGACATTTATAGAACATTACACCCCACAACAGCAGGATACACCTTTTTCACAAGTGCTCATGGATCATTCTCAAGGATAGACCATATGCTGGGTTACAAAGCAAGACTCAACAAATTTTAAAAGACTGAAATCATACAAAACATTTTCTCATATCACAAAGGAATGAAGTTGGAAATCAATAATAGGCAGAGGGCCAGAAAATTCACATATATATGAGGCTCAACAACACACTCTTTAACAACCATTGGGTCAAGGAAGAAATTACCAGAGAAATCAGTAAATATCTAGAGGCAAATGAAAATGAAAACACAGCATATGTTTATGGGATGCAGCAAAGGCAGTATTAAGAGGGAAATTTATTGCCCTAAATGCCTATATCAAAAAAGAAGAAAGGGCAAAAATCTAGGAATTAACTGTACACTTGGAAGAACTAGAGAAAGAACAGCAAACTAACCCCAAAGCAAGCAAAAGGAAAGAAATAATGAAGCTCAGAGCAGAAATAAATGAAATTGAGAACATGAAAACAATTGAGAAAATCAACAAAACCAGAAGTTGGTTCTATGAGAAAAACAATAAGATTGACGGACCCTTAGAAGGTTGACAAAAAGAAGAAGACAGAGGATACAAATAAATAAAATCAGAAATGGAAGAGGAGACATAACCACTGATCCTGCAGAAATAAAGGAGGTAATGAGAGGATACTATGAACAACTTTATGTTAATAAACTAGGCAATGTAGATGAAATGGACAACCTCCTAGATAGGCACGAACAACCAACATTGGCTCAAGAAGAAATAGACAATCTCAACAAACCACTCACAAGTAAAGAAATTGAATTAGTCATTAGGAAGCTCCCCCAAAAGAAAATCCAGGACCAGATGGTGTCACATGTGAATTCTACCAAACATTTAAGAAAGAATTAGTACCAATTCTGCTCAAACTTTCAAAAAAATTGAAGAGGAGGTAAGGCTACCTAACTTTTCTAGAAGCCAACATCACCTCATACTAAAGCCAGACAAAGATACTACAAGAAAAGAAAATTACAGACCAATCTCTCAAGTGAATATAGACGCAAAAATCCTCAACAAACTTCTTGTAAATCAAATCCAGCAGCACATTAAAAGAATTATACACCATGACCAAATAAGAATCATCCCAGGTATGCAAGGATGTTTCAACATAAGAAAATCAATTAATGTAATACACCTTATCAACAAATCAAAGCAGAAAAACCACATGATCACCTTGATTGATGCAGAAAAGGCATTTGACAAAATTCACCATCCTATCTTGTTGAAAATACTTAAAAGGATAGGAATAGACAGGAACTTCCTCAACATGATAAAGGGAATATATGAAAAATCCACAGCTAACATCATTCTCAATGGGGAAAAACTGAAAACTTCCCCCCTAAGATCAGGAACAAGACAAGGAAAAAGACAATTTTTAAAAATCTATCCATACAAATAATTTTATCTATTGTACAAAAGATGGCTGTCTGGCTTCCAGAAAGTTTTGGGCCCTGTTAAGTCTGTCCATTCTGCAACTCTAGCTTCAGGTCTTTTCAGATTAAGTGAAATGCAAAGGCCTGTGATCACCGGCACAGATAAGGTCATAGACCCTTCAACTCCAGTTAAATCTCTGGTGTTTGAGCTGTGGGGGAGCTATGGATGCTGGATTCCTGTTCCTGGCTGAGATCTTGCCACATTCCATGCAACAGTGGGTTTAAGAGTGTAAGGTTGCTGTCTCTGTGAGGCAGCGGTAGAGGTGGGAGGCAGTTCCCTTTATATTTGATCACTGCCATCTTGACTCGATCCTGTTTACTCCAATTTGGGATTTGCAGCATTCTTGTGTAGCCCCCTTTCTGACCTTGGAACCGCGGGGCCAGCACAGTGTCCACTGTCACCATTGTTATTCAACATTGTGTTGGAAGTTTAAGCCAGAGCAATTAGACAAGAAAAAGAAATACAAGGCATCAAAATTGGAAAGGAAGAAGTAAAACTCTCATTGTTTGCAGATAATATGATACTATATGTCAAAAACCCCAAAAATCCACAGCAAAACTCCTAGAGCTAATAAATGAGTACAGTAAAGTGGCAGGTTATAAGATCAACACTCAAAAATTCCAAAAACTTACTGTTCAGAAATAGAAAAGCCAATAACCAAATTTATCTGGAAGGGCAGGGTGCCCTGAATAGCTAAAAACATCCTGAGAAAGAAAAATGAAATTGGAGGTTTCACACTACCTGACTTTAAGGCGTATTACAAGCCACCGTGGTCAAAACAGCATGGTACTGACAGAAAGACAGATATACTGACCAATGGAATCAAATAGCTGTTCAGATATAGACCCTGTCATCTATGGACAATTGATCTTTGATAAGGCAGTCAAGCCAACTCACCTAGAACAGAACAGTCTCTTCAATGCATGGTGCCTAGAGAGCTGAATATGCACATGCAAAGGAATGCAAGAGGATCCATATCTCACACCCTATACAAAAATTAACTCAAAATGGATCAAAGACCTAAACATTAGATCTGACACCATAAAACTGTTAGAAGAAACTGTAGGGAAATATCTTATAAAGCTTGTAATAGGAGGCGGTTTCCTAGACCTTACACCCAAAGCACAAGCATTGAAGAAAGAAATAGATAAATGGGAACTCCTCAAAATTAAACAATTTTGTGCATCAAAGAACTTTGTTAAGACTGTAAAAAGACAGCCTACACAAAGGGAGACAATATTTGGAAACAATATATCAGATAAGGATCTAGTATTCAGAATATATAAAGATACTGTTCAACTCAATAACAAAAAGACAAGCAACCCAATTACAAAGTGGGCAAGAGACATGAACAGACACTTCTCAGAAGAGGAAATATAAATGGCCAAAAGGCACATGAAAAGATGCTCAACTTCTCAGGCTTTTAGGGAAATGTAAATCAAAACCACAATGAGATATCATCTCACATCCACCAGAATGGCCATTATTAATAAAACAGAAAAGGACAAGTGCTGGAGAGGATGTGGAGAAAGAGGTACACTTATCCACTGTTGGTGGGAATGTAAAATGGTACAACACTCTGGAAGGCAGTTTGGTGGTTCCTCAGGAAGCTAAGTATAGAATTGCCATAGGATCCAGCAATACCATTGCTAGGTATCTACTTAGAGGACATGAGGGCAGGGACACAAGCGGACATTTGCACACCAATGTTTGTAGCAGCATTATTGACAATTGCCAGGAGATGGAAACAGCCCAAATTTCCATCAATAAGTGAGTGGCTAAACAAGCTGTGGTATATACATATGGTGGAATATTATGTAGCTGTAAGACAGAATAAAATTTTGAAGTATGTAACAACATGGATGGACCTTGAAGACATTATGCTCAGTGAGAGTGCCAGAAAAAAAAAGGACAAATACTGTATGGTCTCACTGATATGAACCGACAATAATGAATGAACTTGGAGAATTTCAGTTAAAAACAGAGACCATCAAGAGATAGAAATGGTTAGATATTGGGTAACTGGACCTTAAAGGATACAGATTGTGCAACAGGACTGATTGTAAAAATTCAGAAATGGATAGCACAATACTACCTAACTGTAATACCATAATGTTAGTACACTGAATGAAGCTGAATGTGAGAATGATAGAGGGAGAAGGACTGGGGGCACAAATGAAATCAGAAGGAAAGATAGATGATAAAGACTGAGATGGTATAATCTAGGAATGCCTCGAGTATACAAGGACAGTGATTAAATGTACAAATTTAAAAATGTTTTGGTATGAGGAATAACAAAGGAATGTCAATATTGCAGGGTATTGAAAATAGATGGTAATTCATATTTTAAAACTTAAGCTTATGTGTGAGACTAAAGCAAAAAATGTCTATTTGGTACAAAATTTATATTTGGACTAGTGCATCTCCTAATGTAACTTATATAGACAGTTTAACTAAACATCATAAGTACATGGAACCTTGAGTAAGGCATGAGATCTTGTAGGTTTGTCCAGAGTGATGCCCTTATAAATCCCAGAATGATTTGAACAGTGAATAAAAAGTATTTGCAAAGTCCCCTTGGGGGAATGGCGAGAAAGGGGGAAAATTCAACTTTCCCATATGGAGAAGGACTGATATTCTCACAAGCAGTGAGGACAACAAAATCAATAGGCTGAACCCTCAATCTTGGGTTTTTTCATATGAAACTTATCTCCACAAGGGATAGGCTAAGCCTACTTACAATTAGGCATAAGATTCACCCCTAGAGAACCTCTTTTGTTGCTCAGATGTAGCCTCTCAGTCAACACGGCAATCAAACTCACTGCCCTCCCCCTCTCTACGTGGGACATGACTCTCAGGGTTGTAAACCTCCCTGGCAATGTGGGACAGAAATCCTAGAATGAGCTGGCACTCAGCATTAAGGGATTGAGAAAACCTTCTCAAATGAAAAGGGAAAGAGAGAAATGAGACAAAATAAATAGTCAGTGGCTGAGAGATTTCAAATAGAGTCAAGAGATTATCCTGGAGGTTATTCTTACACATTATATAGATAACACCTTTTTAGCTTAAGGTGTATTAGAGAGGCTAGAGGGAAGTGCCTGAAACTGTACAGCTGTGTTTCAGCAGCCATGTTTCCTTAAGATGATTGTATAATGATATAGCTTTCACAAGTTACTGTGTGATTGTGAAAACCTTGTTCTGATGCTCCTTCTATCTATGGTATGGACAGACGAGTAAAAAATATGGATTAAAAACAAATACATAATAAGGGGAACAAATGTTAAAATAAATTGGGTAGAGGGAAATACTTTTGGTCAATGAGAGTGAGGGGTAAGGGGTATGGTATGTATGAGTTTGTCCTTTTTCTTTTTATTTCTTTTTCTGGAGTGATATAAATGTTCTAAGAAATGATCATGGTGATGAATATACAATCATGTGATGATATTGTGAGCCACTGATTGCACACCAAGTAGGGAATGTTCATATGTTAGGAATATTTGTGTTATATGTTGATTGATTTTATTAACAAAATTTTTTTTTTTTAAAAAGCCATTTTGGGTGGGCAACAGTGGCTCAGTGGCAGAATTGTCGCCTACCATGCCAAAAAAAAATGCCATTTCATTTCTGGTGTATTGCATTCTGGCAGCTTACAAACTAATGCAGATCCTGATTAGAGGAGTCACATAGTCTTACATTGTAAAAGAATGACTTTGACAGCTCTGTTGAGAATACACTGTCATCTTAGGGACTATTGCCATTATTCAGGTGAGAGAAGATAGAGGATCAGATAGAGGTACTGTAGGTGCTAAGAAGTGGTTCCATTATGGATATATTCTGTACATAGAGCCAACAGAATTTCCTGATGGATCGGGTATGGAATGTGAGAAAAAGAGAGAGGTCAAGAATGATGCCGGGGTTTTGGTCTGAGGAACTGGTAGGTGGAACCGGTTTGTGGGGATAAATCACAAATTCCATTTCAGTCATGTTAGGTTTGAGGTGTTTCTTAAGCAAACGGTGATATTGAGTGGCAACTGGATATATGAATCTGGATTTCAGAAGAGAAGTCTGACTGGAGATATAAATTTGGGAGCTGTAAGCAAATAAAAGGCATTTAGAATCACAGGACTAGAGGAGGTCTCCAAATAAGAAAAAGAGAAGAGGGCCTAGAATTGGGCCTTGAGCAGTGCAGCCTAAATAAATCAGGGGAAAAGGGAAAGCAGCAGGAAAGGAGACTAAGGCTATGTCCAGTTAGGTAGAGTTAAAACAAGAAAGGAGCCATGTCCTGGAAGTGAGGAGAAAATGCTGCCTGAATGAGGAGGGAGTGGTTAACCATGTCCAATGCTGCCGTGATGTGAGATGAGGACTGAGAGGTGATGGGTGCATTAAGCAATATGGGGTCACGATGTGCTTTACAAGAACAGGTTTGAGGAAGGGAAAGGGGCAAGAACTGACTGAAGTTCATATAAGAGAGAGTGGCAGAAAGAGAAATTGGAGATAGTGGGATAAACAGCTCTTGAGATCTGCTGCAAAGGAGAGCAAAGAAATGGAACAGCAGCTGGAGGGGAAGGGCATGCCAAAGGTAATAATTCAGTAGAGAGCAAAACACTGAGGAGAGAGGGGGGGATTATTGCTAGAGCAGGGAGACAGGGTGGAGCTTGGTGCACAAGTGGTGGAATGGCTTCTCATACAGCAAGGAAAGTCCTCACTCTCGTGTCACTCTAGCCTCGACCCATGTTCGAAAGAAAAATTGGAGATGGTGAAATAAACAGCTCTTGAGATCTGGGCCTTTATCAGTCATTGTCCAAGCTTATTTATTTATTCATTCATACACAGCAGGGAACAAATCAGATGATCTCAGCTTTTGTAGAGCTAACATCCTAGTGAAGGCTGTTTGGAGTGGTAACTGAAAATTCTGAGTCCAACTCGCTCAAAAAACAAGGACATTATCTCCTATAATGCAAGTCCAGATGAATGTTCACAGTTACGCAATTATCATAACCTTAATGAAAATGCATCACCGTTGCCTTACTTATCTCTCCTCTAAACTGGCAGTGATCTTCTTTAAAAGCATAATATTTATAACCCCGGCAGCTAATGCAGTTTCTGATATAGGGATGGAATTTTTTAAAAATTTGTTGAGTGGATAAATAAAACCTGAGTGACAAGGAAACTCCGCTCTTGAAATTCCTCCATAAGATTCAACCAGGTGAGTTACCCAGCTCCGTTTTTCAAATGCAAAACACCCCTTTGACATTTAACATCTTTGTGCAGTTATTCACTCCAGTATGAATTCGTTTCATTGAATACTTTTCTCTAACCACCTGCTGAGATGGAGTGCTCCTTATCAATTAGACTTTTCCCTGTAATGGATGAAGTTGAGATCTAGGAGGGATAATTTGGAAACTGAGGCACCATCAGGTAGGACAAGAGTAGGTGCCTTGAGCCAATGGTTTGCTCTGGAATCAGCATGGAAGGGGTGTGGTGTTCATGAGAAGGGAGTCTGAGGGAGAAAAAGGTAAAAA
Source organism: Tamandua tetradactyla (assembly GCF_023851605.1). Taxonomy (NCBI): domain Eukaryota; kingdom Metazoa; phylum Chordata; class Mammalia; order Pilosa; family Myrmecophagidae; genus Tamandua; species Tamandua tetradactyla. The sequence continues at coordinate 174,038,006 of NC_135327.1, read as the reverse complement.
ACGTGCCTCCGGTTGAGGACACATTTTTCCTGGGGCAGCACTGCTGGAACCTCCTGTGCAGACCCAGCCAGGACCTGCCACTGATTGTCCTAAGCTACAGGAAGCAATCTGCTTGTGCTGGAGCTGGGGAACCAACCCACCAGGGGGTTCCTGACACAAGTCAGAGCTCTCATTCCTGGTTTCAGGAAACAAAACTTCTAATTATAAATCAGTCTTTACAATTGTTTTTAATTAGTAGGTTGTCTACTTCTGATTAATTTTCCACTCTTACAAAGTTTCCATCAGTATATACATTTGACATCATACAAAAACTACTAATCTTTAAATGATTTCTGTTCTATTTCTGAAGACAGACTAAAGGAAGAATAAATAAGAAAGCAATTTTAAGAGGCTGGGCGGAGGGGAGCAGAATCTAGTTCTTGCTTTCTTATTATATTTGACCAATATTTTTGGTTTCTTTTTAAAAATAATATTCTAAATAGTTTAAAGACAAGTGGAAGAGTTTTTAAATTGTATCTTCTGGACTTGTATGTGGAATTAACTTATAAATTGAAATTTCACTGAGGCACTGATTTCAATATATGATAGTGTCTTCTTGGACCCATCTTAATAGGGAGTTTGCTGCTTAGGCCAGCAAAGGATCTCATTGCGCTGAGGTTTCAATTATTTTTGGTCACAGAGTTTGGATACAGTCTTAGTTTGCCAGGGCTGCTATAACAAATACCACAGACTGGCCAATTTAAACAACAGGAATTTTTTTATTTCACAGTTTTTAGAGACCGGAAGCTCAAAATCAAAGTATCAGCAGATCATGTTTTTTTTGAAGTCAGTAGTGTTCGGTGGTGGTTGCTGGCACCCATCAGTCTGTCTCTCTGGTCTCCTCCTACTCCTATGAATTCCCATGGCTTACAAGGACTCTGGACATATTGGATTAAAGTTCCCCCTGATTCAGTTTAGCCTCATCACGATAGGACCTTTGAAAATCCTATTTACAAATGAGTTCACATCCACAAACCAGTGGCTAGGACTTGAGCATATCTTTGTGGAGGACAGGAGTCAATCCCTAATCTCATTTTAGTGGATGAGGTACATGACTACAGCCTTTTCAGAGACCTGCCTAGTTCCGAGGCCAGAACTGTCTGCCACCTCTGTCCCCATACTTAACTCTCGGAGCCCTTATTCTTTATCTAAAATGAGGAAAGCATCATCTATCCTGCTTACCTCAGGAGTTGGTGAGGAGAACATATGACACAAGGGATGCAAATGAACCTTGCAAACCACAAAATTCCATGCAATTCATTAATAAAATGATGTTTTCATTATGAGGCATAGATGTGCATATTGCTGCAAGATTTGGGTACTTTTGAACAAGAGCATAACTGTACAGATACAGAGTGGTGATGAAAAAAAAGATGAGAAAAGTCCTGTTTTTACTGCACAGCCCTAGCCATTTCCACAATTTCAACTATTAAGGGAATGAATACTGATGACACCCTCTCTCTGGTATTTTCTGCTGTTTATAGGAGCTCTCAACTGAGCATTATCTCCTCCCTCATTTCTGCTCTAATGCTATGGAACCAGAATTGGGTCTGAGAAACATCTTTAGGTTTTTTTTTTCCAGGCACATCCATGTGTGGACTTGCCCAATTGGTTGTAGATAACTTAAATCACAAATATTAACCCAACATCGGGCACATGGACTGATACGATTTTGTTTTCTGATTTGCAAAGTCAAAGTAATAGTAATGACTCAAATTTTGCTGGCTAGTGCTCATTCAGAAATTCAGAACTGGGAATACACACATGCACACATACACACATACTCACACATACACAAAATGTCCTTCCAGGCACCCCATGTACCAGACCTCCCATTGTGTTTGATTGATATAGAAGTGGGAATAATGCCTTTCTCCTCCATTCTGGATATGTAGGAACCCAAGCAGAGTTGGTGTGTCCCTTACTTCACAGAACCCTTCAGGAGAACAGCCCCATGAGCTTCTGCCCACATCTCAGTCTGTGGGTCAGAAGGGACAGACAACCAGTCATCTGCATACCTTCCCCTCTTCTATCTCCTCTGGTGCCTCTACCTTGTTCCCTCTCTCCTCTGCCTAATTTGGCTCCATGTCTCACCTCCATTGTGCACTGGATTGTCAAAAATATAACAGCATAGGGTGGGCCACAGTGGCTCTGCAGGTAGAGTTCTCACCTGCTGTGCTGGAGACCCAGGTTCGATTCCTGGTACCTGCCCATGGGGAAAAAAAAAAGCAATAAGCAAAAATATAACAGCATAGGGTTTGTTTCCCAGTGTCTGTTCATGCAAAAAATATATATATTTTATGTATTTTTAATATATTTTTATGTATGTATATATATATGTATATATATATATATATATATATATGTATATAATGACAGTATAATACAGAAGCCAAGATCACAGGTTCTGGAGTCAAGACAACATGGGTTTCAAAGCCAACTGCACTACTTACCCATGAAATGATCTTGGCCTTGTTATCTAGCCCTCATAGGCCTCAATTTCCCAAATGCAGACTGGTGACAGGGATACCTTCTTTACAGAGTCATTGTAAGAATGGAAGGAGATAATACCTAGAAAGCATTTAGGATTGCAACTGGCCCCTGGCGTGGCTCAATAACTGTTAACTTACCTTGTTAATGTACTGGTTTTCTATTTTGGTTGCTCCACTCCTAAATACACCCACTTTTCATCACCTTCCCCATTATCATCCCAGACCAAATTCCCACTGTCCTTTGCTGGGATTACTAGAAGTGCCCTCTTACTTGTGTTCCTGCTTCCCAAGGTGAATTTCCACACAGAGCAGATAGAATGAGCCTTTCCAAAGGTAACTCAGATCCCATCTATCCTCCACTTAGAACCTCCATAGTAGAATAAAGCCAGCCGGTCCCCACTGTCCCTGCCTGTCCTTGACTCATCTCCCCACCCTCCCTTCCACCTCCAGGGCCCCTTTCCTCTTCTGAGGCACCCTGCTACCCCTCCTTCTCCTCCCCAAGGGCCTTGACAGATCTCACCTCACCTAAGTCTCTGCTCCACGTCACCTCTTCAGCCTTCCTTGCCCACCTCATGGACATTAGGCACCCTCTGCCAGTGGCACTCTCTCTCCCCTTCCCTGGCTTTAGCTTTTTCATGATACTTACAACAATCTGAAATTATGGTAGTTGTTTGTTTGCATTTATCTGCTAGTATCCATCTAAAAGAATACCGTCCTAACACTTCCTACTTCTTCATCCTGTTTCATTTGTCTTCCTGGCATTTATCACCATCTGACAGTATTTATTTGTTTTTTACTCATTTGTCATCTGATTGTCTCCATTAAAATGCAAGCTCCAGAAGAGCAAGAACTTCATTTCATTTATGGCTTTAGTCTCAGTGCCTAAAACAGTGCCCAGCAACTTCAACGTTTGTTGACTAAATGAATAATTCAGCACCCACTTAGAGTCTTCTCTTTGAAATACTGGTCACCTCTCTGGGTCCAAAGAGGAAGCAAGATTCCCTGTCCTTGCCCTACATAGCCCAGTTCCCCTGGGTCTGAGAAGCTAGAAGCTGGTTCACCTCTGCATTGACTAGCTTCTTCTAATTTCTGAGCACCAGCAATTATGCTTATTTAAAGTAGATGCAGTCATTTCAGAGCAGCTGGTGAGGAAACATATCACTTATTCGATGCTCCAAGTCCACATAGTGCATTTAGGTCATTGACCCAGAGGCAAGCCATGTGGTTTTCCCCTCAGGTGGCCTCTGCTATCCCTCTTCTGTAGCCTCCTGGGGTGAATCCTGAGGGAACAGCACCCCACAGACCAGAGGTCCTTCCCCTGGAGTCAGGAGAGCCTGCTGTGGGGAGAATGAAAGAAGCCATGCAAAAGCAGCCAGTTACCTCTCTGGGTCTGGTGACTTGGTGTAGGCCTTGGTGTAGGTTCTCTCCTTCCAAGCTGACCACAGGACTGAAGCCTTAACTCCTGGCCACTTTAGGCCTTCATCCTCACCTTTCTGAGCCATCAGCATGCCACTCTCTAAGCCAGCATTAGGTCCCATAAGTTGCTACTCTACTATAGCAATGAACTGCTAACAGTCTAACAAATTACAGAAATACAAAAGAGTTATAGTCTAAATCACACTGGTTTAATATCCATGGCCTGCTTTTCTTCTCCTGGCTTCACAAATCTCCCTCCTTCCAACCCCAAAGGTTTTTTATAATCGGCCTCTTATTCAAAAGGAGGAATTTTTTTTTTTATAAGCGGTCATCCAGGAAACCCTGAGTTTCATCATACCACATGTCACCTTTCAGCACCTGACTTGGTTATCACTTCCTTCTGGGTTCCCTTAAAATAATCCAAAATGACTTCCAATATCTTCTTCTAGATCTCTGATAAAGGTCAATCATTCTAATCTGCCTCTTGCTTCTAGATCCGCTGGCTGCTGTTCTGGCCATTTGCCCCTTTCACAAATGCCTTTTCCACACTGTCCGCTTCCTCACTTCCCATCCTCAGCCCTCAAATCAGTTCATTTTGGTCAGGCCCCTCTCATCCCAGCATATGGACTCTTGTCAAGCTTGTTCAGCTCTGTTGCCAGATCCAATATTTATAGTTCTAGCCTTCATCTCTCGGCCTCATCTGGCTCAATTAAGTGTTTATGGATCCAAACCTGCAATCTTCTGGGTTATCTTCCTTCACCCTGGGTCCTTCTCAGTCTTCTCTGTGGTTTTTCCTTCTACCTGACCTCCAAGTGTTAGCATTTACCAGGGCTTAGCTTCCTGTTCTTCTCCCCATCTGCACTCTCTCCTTGGATGACTATCCACGCTCCCAGTGCTCTGAATCCACCCACCACTGATAATCCCAAATGTAGATCTGCAATCTATCAACCTGTGGCACTCCTCTGAGTTCCATACTCACATAGGCAACTGCCTCTTGAATTGCTCCCACTTGGAGATCTCATGGGCATTACATACTAAAGCTCATATCTGATAAAGCCAAAACTAAATCCTCGATTTTTCCCCTCAAATCCTCAGTCTTCTCCATCTCTGTAAATGGCACCACTAGCTACACAGTTGTTTAAGCAGGAAAAGTAACTAGGCCACCTCCTTAATTTCAATCACACTGTCTGCTTCTACGTCAATCTATAACCAAGTTCTGTGGTTTCCACCTCCAAATGGTACCTTGAATCATCTGTCGATTCCCCTCTTGAGCCCTGCTCCACATGAATACCAGCAGCTTCTAGGGCCTCCTCAGTGGATACTTTGCTTCTGCTCTTGTACCCTCCCAATTTGTTTTCTTTACAGAAATTAGATAATGAAAGACGCCTGCTTAAAACCCTCCAATGGTTTCCCATTGAACCTGAAATAAAATATAAAACCTTATCCTGGTCAATACATCCTAAATGATCTGGTCTTTGCCTTATACTCCAAATTCGTCTTGTGCCACTATCTCCTCTCACTGTACTCCAGCCACCCTGGCCTCCTCTCTCCTTGCACTTGAAGAACTCTTTCCCACTCCATGGCCTTCGCTCATGCTCATCCCTTTGTCTAGAGATACATCCCACACTCTTCCCATGACCGGCTCCTTCTCATCCTTCAGAACTCAGTTAAGTATTACCTCTGTTAAGAAGCTTCCCTGATCACTTTAGTAAGATATATTTCTACCTCTGCACTCTTTTAATTTCCTTAATAGCCCATAATACAGTTTGTGTTCAATTGACCATTTAAAAATATTTTCTATACTTCTATGTGTCAGGCACTGAGATACACCTAGGGGATACAATTTTGACAAATTCTGACATAGCCAATACTCTCACAGTGATTTTAATGTAATGGAAATGACATATATAAATTTAAAAAATCACAACTATAGCTGTATAATCCAAAGTGACATGAATACTTTAAGAAATTTCTATTTCAGCATATAGCAAAGAAGCTAGAACTGAACAGGGTGTAGATATGCTTTCCCAGAGAAGTTATGCTTCAGCTGGCATATGAAGGATAAGTAGACATTAGCACAACCAAAGGAAAGAAGGCTTTCCAGGCAGAAGGAAGAACATATGCAAAGACATCTCAGTAGGAGGGAGTAAAGTTTCAAGGTCAGGGCAACAGTTGCTCAGAGAAGGTAGTAGAGAACGGAACATGATAAGGCTGGGAAGCCAGGATAGGGCATACAGACCAGGCCTTGTAGACCCTGTTAAAGTACTTGGTTTTATACCAAGAGGAAAGGAAGCTGTTCAAGAGTTGAAAGTGGGAGATGGGTTAGAGATTAAAGGTCACATGTTTACATTTGCTTTTGGAATACATCACTCTAAACTATAGTGTGGAAAACAGCTTGCAGAGACCATGGAATAGTTGAGAAACCAATGGGTAAGTTTTTTATTTTTTCTTTCTCTTTTTTTTTTTTTCACATGGGAAGGCACCAGGAATTGAACCCAGATCTCCCGCATGGCAGGGAAGAATTTTACCACTGAGCCACACTGGATAGGTTTTTAATGTGTTTCAGGGAGAAATGAACAGAAATTGGTTTGGAGGGTGGCAGTGGACAGATTGGAAAGATATTTAGAAGTAAGGTTAATAGGAATACGTGATGGATTAGATATAGAAATTGAGGGCTGCAAGATTCCTGTTTTAAGAAACTGAGTATATTGTGGTGCCACTTACTGAAATAGGGAAATTGTTTTAAAAACACACAGAATTAGGCATGAACAAGACAAAGGCTCCCAGAAGGAGGAAATCATGAGTTCGGTCTTAGACATGTTGGGTTTGAGGTACCTCTGAGAGAGAGGCAAGTGGTAATATCAGAAAAAGAGCAGTAGATTTGGAACAAAACCCAGAAAAGAAGTATGAGTTGAAGACATAAGTTAGGAGTTTATTGATGTATACATCAGTGTTGTTTGATTTGTATGGCAACCCATTGGTGAGTCATGGAATCAATTTAATGTGTCCTGAACAGCTTTTAAAAAAATGAAATAGATAAGAGTAGTAAGAATAAATATTTTTTCAGTCAACTTTTGATTGGGTTTTATATATGTATTGAGTCTCCATGTAAAAATCTATCCTTACTAAAGGTTACAGTTTTTTAAAACTCAAAACGTGAATGTTACCAATAGAGATGGAAACTGAAGCCATGGGTGTAGATGGTTATGTGAAGTGAGACAATACAGGTTAAGAGGAGATGACGACCCAGGGCTGAACCCTAAGGAACCCCAACATCTAATTGCTAGAAGATGAAACTGCAAGGAAGAGTGAAGAGCAACTACCAGAGGAAGCCCAGGAGTATGCAGTGTCACTGAACCAGGAGAAGAGTATGCAATTGAGAAGAGGGATAATTGGCATCAAAAATGTCAAGGAACTTCTGTGGCTCAGTGGAAGAATTCTTGCCTGCCATGCTGGAGACCCAGGTTCGATTCCCAGTGCCTGCCCATGCAAAAAAAAAAAAAAAAATGTCCAGGAACTCTTGTCCAGTAAAATAAAAACTGAAAAGTGCCCACTGAATCCCAAGAGACCTTAGAAAAATCTGTTCTAGTAAAGAGGATGGAAGCCAGATTGTCAGGAGTTGAGGAGTGGAAAGTGAGGAAATCGAGGCAGGGAGTACAGAAAACCTCTGTACAGGAACTTGGTGGCAAAGGAGAAGAGAGGATGGTAATCTGTTGGGACATGTGGGACCAAGATTGCTGCTGGGTGTTTTGTTTCATTTTGTTTTGCATGTGTTTTTACTGGCTAAAATTAGAAACACTTGAGAATGTTTAAATATTCATACAAATGATCAGATTGAGACAAAACTTGTTAAATGTGCAGGAGATAAAAGGAATATTTCATCATTTACAATTCCTGAGAAAACAGGGGGACATGGGGAGGAAGGATCAAAGGCCCAGGTAGACTGTGAGCTTAGGTAGGTGGAGAGACAGCTCTTAGGTAGCAGGACATAGAAATGAATATGGATAAAAAGGCAAGGAAGTCTCTTTTTGTTATCCAGATCGATACTGTTCAGTAGAACTTAAGACAACACTGGAAATATTGTTGTATCTGTACTGTCCACATGTGGCTATTAAGGACTTAAAATGTGGCAAATGTGAGACTTGAATTTTTAATTTTGTCCTATTTTATTGTTTGTAATGTCTAATATAAATGAAGATAGGCATGTTTGGCTAAGGCTGCCATACAGGACAGCGTGGGTTCTAGACCAAATGTTGGGACAGGAGGAAAGTAGAAAAGGGTTGAAACTATCATTCTAAAGAGTGAGAGTGAAAACTATAATGGGATTCCTGTGGAAGGTTGCACTGGCTTTTAAATGTTGATATGGGGTGGTGTAACAGTGGCTCAGTGGAAGAATTCTCACCTGCCATGCCAGAGACCTGGGTTCAACTCCAGAGACTGCCCATGCCAAAAAAAAAAAAAAAAAAGATGTTGATGATGGATTTATGGTGATGTCACTCTTCCTTGTGGTATAACTGTCCAGCAGCATTCAATTGCTATGGTGTGATGTAGAGGAAAGGAACAAAAGAGTTCATGCAGGGTTTTTGTGGTTTGGTTTGGTTTGTTTGAACTGGGATAATGAAAATATAGAAGGCAAGAGAACTAGGGCACGGCTATGAATGTTTTGAAAAACAAGTGAAATAGAGAATGCCTGATTGGAAGAGAATAGACAGTCCATGGTATTAATGAAGATGAAGCACTTCTGTAGGAGAAGGAACTGTATCCTATATAGGAGAAGAGATATCATAGAACATTTATGCCTTCAACAAATATTTACCGAGCACCTACAAATTGTCAGGCTCTGTTCTAAGTAATGGAAATGTAGCCATGAGCAAAGGACTCAAGTTGCCTACATTCTAGTTGGAGGGAGATAGACAAAGTGAAATATGTATTACATCAGTGATTAGTGCTACAGAGGAAAAATTAAGAAGGCACACAAGCTAGAAACTCTCAGTGGTTCAAACTGATAGGGTAGCCAAGAGATGTTTTGCTAAGAGGGTGACATTTAAGTAAAAATCTAAAAGAAGAGCCTCAGTTATCAATTGATTGCCTCTTAGCTCTATGTACATCCTTCATTACCTGCTTTGCAACAATGGAGCCAAGTTTTTTTAGCATTTCTCCTTTGCAGTGAGCACCTTATTAAGTTTTGTCAGTAGAGAGTGCTAGAAGAACATTTCAGGAAGAAGAGGCATCTCTTCCTACTTCCAGTGTGCTCATCTAGTCAGCCAGCAAAGAAGGTGTTTTCTTTTCTATAGCTCCAGTGGCCAGCAGCATGTGACCCTTTCCATGGGTAGGTTCCCTTGGTACCCCCATGGGGCTTTGCAGGGAAAATCTGACAACTGGAACAACTTCCCGCAGGAAAAGTGCACTTCTGATGTGGCTTCCCAGTACCCTTGAGGGCAGTTTTGCAGTGAATTCTGAGGGACAACACTTCTCTGTGGACAATTTCCCTTAGCACTCCAGAAGGTAAAATTCTAGTGAATCCTGCCTCCATTATACCTGAGTGAACTTCCCTACCATCTAATAAGCCATAGCCAAGCCCTCTGCAGTGTGGTCTAGATCTCAACTCTAGGGCTGGTGCCTGCTCTCTAGTGTACTATTCCTATATTCTTTATAGTTTTCTTTGCCTCTTACTTACTTTACCTATCTCTTACTCTAACAATCCCCCTTTACTCCAGTGTCCTGTTGATAATTATTTGTATTAAATTGTTCCTGTTCAAATTACTATGTGATCTGTCTCCTGGCTGATCCCTGACTGATAGGAGACGTGAGGGTGTGGATCATGTGGTTATCTAAAAAAAGAATACTCCAGACAGAGGGAAACTGAAATGCAAAAGCTATAAGACCGTAGAATTCCTGGCATATTTGAAGAGCAACAAGGAGGCCAGGTCTTTAGTTAGAGGTGGGAAAATTTGGAAGATTTTCAGTAAAGGAAAGTCCAATCTTACTCATGTTATAACAGGATCACTCTTGCTGCTTGTGTTAAGAATAGGCTGGAGGGAGGCAAAGGTGAAGCAGAAGGGCTAGTTAGGAAGCTTTTTTAGTAATCCACACAAGATGTAATAGTGGATTGTTCTAGGATGTTGGCAGTGGTACTTGTGAGGAGTAGTTGGAATCGTGGATATATTTTGAAGGTAAAGTCACTAAGATTTTTTTTGACAGATTGAATTTTGGGGTATGAATTTAAAAAGGAGATGAGGGCTTCCAGAGAAGATGGCAGAGTAAGGAGCTGCAGGACCCAGTCTTCCCACCAGAACAACTATTAAACAGGCAGGAACAATGTGAAACAACTATTTTCAAACTTCAGAAGCCAGAAGAACACTGTATCCAGGGAAGAGCAGGAAGAGGAGGCTAATAAATTATAGCATTGAAGTGTAAATTGCTCTCTCTGTGCAGTGACTACTGTTGCCCATCCCTGACTTTTACGGCAAGTTCATCATGGGGTCCAGTCCCTGGCTAGCTATTGGTGACAAAAAGGGATGTGAAATCTCTCTTCATCAAGAACAAGGGTATGCACAACTATTCCTTGATAATGGCTTTTTTTTTTTTTTATATGGGCAGGCACCGGGAATCGAACCCGAGTCCTCGGGCATGGCAGGCAAGCACTCTTACCTGCTGAGCCACCGTGGCTCGGCCCTGATCATCGCTTTTGATTAGCAAATTCAGATAGCTGAATCTTGACTCTGAGGGCAGCTACTGTTTCAATCTGCCCCGGACAAAGTCCACAGCAACCACTGTTTCAACTATCCCTGGACAGGAGCAGATGAGGTGGAGATTTAAAGATGCAGTGCTTCTTCAGTGCTGCAGGGAAAAGTTAGCTGGAAAGCTACATTTGCTGGGCAAGCCAGGAAAGCTCAGCTTTGGGGAGCCATTGGAGAACTTTTTGTGTTTTTCCTGACCCCCTTCCAGAGAGCACTTTGGAGCCCAGCCTACACCTCTTTCGTGGGTCCCTGGCCTTATTTTGGTTGGGAAAGACTGAGTTGGGGAAGTCCTCCCCAGAATGACCCTCCTCCCAGAATCTGTCCTCCAGGCAAAGGTAGTATGAGACAGTGAAAAGAATGGAAAAAATTATAGAGGCTGACAGTCTAAGACAAAGCTCTGCCCACTTTAGAAAACAAAAGGGGCAATCAAAATGCTGTAAATAGGGAAACTAAAAAACAATTAACAATCAAAGTGCAGGACAAGCAAAGACCTAATAAAACAAGGAAAACATTTCACAATACATTCACCTTGGGCAGACTTTCTTAAAAAGTGGTCTGGAGCTCAAGAAAATCTCTGTCTTGTTTACAAAACCAGGCAAAAGACATACCAGGGAGTAAATCCCAGAGTTAATAGAGTGCAGCAAAAGAATACAAAACAAACGAAAAACAAAAAATGATGGCCCATACAAAGAAAGAGGACAAAAATACATAGACTACCAATGAATAAGAAAAGAATGTGGACACAGCAAACAAAGCCTTAAAAAAACGATCTTAAAAATGCTTAAGGAGATGAAGAAAACTGCAGAGAAGGAACTACCAGGAAAACAATGAATGAAAAATATGAGAGTCTAAGTAAAGAAAAGGAAATTTTAAAAGGAACCAAACAGAATTACTGCAGTTGAAGACTATAGTAACTGAAATGAAAAAATGGCCTGGAGGATTTCCTCCAGAGCAGAGACAGAGCTGGCAGAAGAAAGAATCAGTAAACTTGAATACAAGACACTTGAAGTGAGTCAGGCGGAGAAGCCAGAAAGAAAGAAGAAATATTAAAAGCAAAAATAGCCTAAGAGAGCTATGGAATACCATCAAGCACACCAATATATGCATTATGGAAGTCCCAGGAGGAGAAGAAAGAAAGGGGTAGACAGAATAGCCAAAGAAATAATGACAGAAAACCTTCTAAACTTAGCAAAAGACACGGATATGCACATCCAAGAAGTTCAGAGAATACCAACCAGGATAAACATGGGAAAAAAATACACCTCGTCAGATATTGATTACACTATCACATGCAAAAGATGATAGAGTTCTGAGAGCTGCAAAAGAAAAGCAACTTATTACATACAAGGGAATTCCAAGAAGATTTCTCATCAGAAACCATGGAGGCAAAAAGGTAGTGAGTTGAAATCCTTAAAGTGCTGAAGAAAAACAACAGCTAGCCAAGAATTTTGTATCTGGAGGAGATGCTTTCAAAAATGAGGGAAAGACTAAAACATTCCCAGGGAAACAAAAACTGAAGGAGTTCATCACCACTAGACCTGCAAGCAAGGCTTAAAAGAGTTCTTCAGACTGAAAGCAAAGGTCACCAGACAGTGGTTCAAAGCAGTGTTAAGAAATAAAGACCTGTGGTAAGGGTAACCATTTGGGCAATTATAAATGCCAGTATTATTTTAGTGTATTTTTGGTATGTGATGCCACTTCTTACTTCATACAAGTGCTAAAATGCAAGTGCATAAAAAGAAATCATCAACCTATGTATTTGGACATACAATGTATAGAGACAATGTGGTAACAATTACCAAAAAAAAGAAATGATGGAGACAGAGGGGTATAGGAAAAATATACGTGCATGCTATTGAAGTTAAGTTGGTGTCAAACCAAATATATTTAGGGTGTTAAATTTTAATCCAATGGTAACTACAAAAAAAAATATATCCAGATAGAAATGAGATGGAATTCATTATGGTGTACAACCTAGACAGCAAATAAATATAAAACTAGGCTTTAAAAGAAGTGAGGGACAAAAAAGGTATAAGGCTTATAAAGGTTAAATAGCATAATGTCAGAAGAAAGCCCTGTATTATCAGTAGTAACTTTAAATGTAAATGGGTTAAACTCTCCAGTCAAAAGGGAGAGATTGGCAGAATGGATAAAAACTATGACCCAACTATATACTGTATGCAAGAGACTCATCTTAAAGTCAAAGATACAAGTAGGTCGATGGTGACTTGATGGAAAAATATATACTATGAAAGTAGTAATGAAAAGACAGTTGGGGCGTGTGCCGGTTTGAAAAAAATTATATGCCCTAGCAAACCATGTTTTAATCCTGATCCAATCTTGTGGGAGCAACCTTTCTTTAAATCCCTATTCAATTACATAAGTTGGAATCTTTAGATCAGAATATCTCCATGGATGTGTGACACACCCAATTGTGGGTATTGATTTTTTTATTAGATGAAGATGTGACTCCACCCGTTCCAAGTGGGTCTTGATTAGTTTACTGGAATCCTTTTAAAGAAGGAGCATTTTGGAGAAAGCAAGAGAGCCATGACAGAGCCAAGAACCATGAGAGCTCACACATCCAGAGACCTTTGAGGATGAAGAAGGAAAATGCCCCTGGGGAAGCTTCATGAAATAAGAAGCCTGGAGAGAAAGCTAGTAGATGTTGCCATGTTCACCATAAGCCTTTCCAGTTAAGAGAGAAACCCTGAATGTCATCAGCCTTCTTAAGCCAAGATATCTTTCTTTGATGCCTTAGATTGGACATTTTCATAGCCTTGCTTTATTTGGACATTTTTGCAAGCTTAGAACTGTAAACTAGCAACTTAATAAATCCCCCTTTTTAAAAGCTGTTCCATTTCTGGTATATCACATTCCGGCAGCTAGAAAACTAGAACATGGTGACTATATTAATATCAGTAAAATAGACTTTAAGTCAAAAACAGTTACAAGGGGCAATGATAAGTCATTACATACTGATAAAGGGGGACAATTCAACAGGAAGAGGTAAGAGTTATAAATGTATATGCATCTAACAGCACAGTCCCAAAATATAGGGCAAATACTGATAAATTTGAATGGAGAAATTGATAGTTCTACTTTAACAGTAGGAGACTTTAATGCATCACTCTCAATAATGGAAGAGCATCTAGTCAGAAGATCAGTAAAGAAGTACAGTATTACTTTCTTGTAATGATACACTAAACTAATTAGATCTAACAGACATATACAGAACACCGCACTCAGTGATAACATAATACACATTCTATTCAAGTGCACATGGATCATTCTGCAGGATAGATCATATGTTAGGTCACAAAGGAAGTCTCAATAAATTCAAAAATATTGAAATCATACATGTATATTCTCTGACCACAACAGAATGAAGCTAGAAATCAATAACAGAGGAAGAAAGGGAAAATTCACAAATATGTGGAAATTAAACAACATACTCTTAAACAACAAATGTGTTAAATAGGAAATCAGAAGTGAAAATAGGAAGTATCTTGAGGTGAATGAAAATGAAAATACAACACACCCAATCTTATGGGATTCAGCAAATGCTGTGCTGAGAAGGAAATTTATAGTTCTAGAGGTTTACATTAAAAAAGAAGAAAGACTTCAAATCAGAGGCTTAACCTCAGAACTAGAAGAACTAGAAAAAGAAGAGCATTTACTCTGAAAGCTAGCAGAGGGAAGGAAATTACAAAGATTAGAGCAGAGATAAATGAAACAGAAAAACAAAAAATCCATAGTGAGAGTTAACAAAACCAAAAGTTGATTCTTTGAAAAGATCAGCAAAATCGACAATCCTTTAGCTAGCCTGGTAAGGGTAAAAAGAGAGGGGATACAAATGACAAAAATCAGAAATGAAGAGGAGGCCATTACTACCAACTCTGCTGAAATAAAAAAGACTATAAGTGGATACTATGAACAACTGAATGTCAATAAATTGGATAACATAGATGAAATGGACAAATTCTTAGAAACATACAAACTACCTACATTGAGTTAAGAAGAAATAGAAGATCTCCACAAACCAATTATTGGTAAAGAAATTGAATAAGTAATCAAAAACCCCCCAACAAAGAAAAGCCCAGGACCAGGTGGTTTCTCAGGGGGATTCTACCAAACATACCTAGAAGACTTAACTACAATTCTGCTTCTGCTCAAACTCTTTCAAAAGAGTCTACAAAGCCAACATTACCCTCATACCAAAGACAGATAAAATGCCACAAGAAAAGAAAACTACAGACCAATATCTCTTGTGAATATTGATACAAAAATCCTCAGTATGATACTAGCAAACTGAATCTAACAGCATATTAAAATAAGTATACAACATAATCAGGTGGAATTTATCCCTGGTATGCAAGGTTAGTTCAACATAAGAAAATCAATTAATGTAATACAACATATTAACAGAATGAAGGGGGAAAAAACGTTGTTCATCTTACTCAATCAGAAAATGCATTTGACAAAATATAGCATCTTTTCTTGATAAAACAGAGAGCACTGGGAATAGAAGGAAACCTCCGCAGCATGATAAAGGGCATATATGGAAAGCTGACAGCTAACATCTTACTTAATGGTAAAAGACTGAAAGGTCTCCCTCTAAGATCAGGAACAAGACAAGGATGCCTACTGTCACCACTGTCGTTTAACATTGTACTGGAGCTCTTGCCAGGGCAATTAGGCAAGAAAAAGAAATAAAAGGTATTCAACTTGGAAAGTAAGAAGTAAAACTTTCCCTATTTGCATACAATATGGTCCTATACACAGAAAATCCAGAAAAGTCCATAACAAACCTCCTAGAGCTAATAAATGAATTCAGCAAACTGGTGGAATACAAGATCAACAACCAGAAATCAGTAGTGTTTCTATACGCAAGCAATGAACAACCCAGAACAGCAGCATTCACAATAGCAACTAAAGAATCAATATGTAGGAATAAATCTAAGAATATAACAGACTGGTACATAGAAAACTACAAAACATCACTAAAAGTAAACAAAGAAGACCTAAACAAATGGAAGGATAGTCTATGTGCTTGGATTGGAAGACTAAATATCATTAAAATGTCCATACTACCTAAAACAACTTATAGATTCAATGCAGTCTCAATCAAAAGTCCAACAACCTTCTTTGCAGAAATAGAAAAGCCAATCACTACACTTATATGGAAGGGTTAGAGGCCCCAAATAGCTAAAACCATCTTGAAAAAGAAGAATGAAGTTGGAGGATTCACACTTCCTGATCTTAAAACTTATTACAAAGCTGCAATAATCAAAACAGCATGGTACTGTCACAAGGACAGACATATAAATTAATGGATAGAATTGAGGGCTCAGAAATCAACCTAAACTTATGACCAACTGATTTTTGACAAAGTGACAAAGACTACTTAATTGGAAAAGAGTAGTCTCTTCAATAAATGGTGCTGGGAAAACTGGATTTCCATTTGCAAAAAAAAAAAAGCCCCTACTCACACCATATACAAAAATCAACTCAAGGGTGGGCCATGGTGGCTCAGCAGGCAGAGTTCTCACCTGCCATGCTGGAGACCTGGAGTGCTTGCCCATGCTAAAAAAAAACCAACTCAAAGACCTAAATATAAGAACTAGAACTATCAAACTCCTAGAGAGGAATGTAGGGAAGCATTTTCAGGACCTTGTGTTAGGCAGTGGTTTCTTAGACTTTATAACCAAAGCACAAGCAACAAAAGAAGAAATAGATAAATGAGACGTCATAAAATAAAAACATTTTTTTCCTCAAAGGACTTTATCATAAAAGTAAAAAGACAGGGCAGTGAGACATTGGTTCAGTGGTAGAATTCTCGCCTGCCATGCCAGAGACCCAGGTTCGACTCCCAGTGCCTGCCCATGCAAGAAAAAAAAAAAGTAAAAAGACAATCTACACAATGGGAGAAAATATTTGGAAACTACATATCTAGTAACAATCATGTGGTAACATCCAGAATATGTAAAGAAATCCTTCAACTTAACAATGAAAACCCAAACAGTCTGATTTAAAAGTGGGCAAAAGACTTGAACAGACAGTTCTCCAAAGAAGATACACAAATGGCTAAAAAGCACATGAAAATTTGTTCAACGTCATTAGAGATCAGGGAGAGGCAAACAAAAACCCATTAGAATGGCTGCTAGTAAAAAAAAAAAAAGATGCAGAAAATAACAATTGTTGGAGAGGATACAGAGAAATAAGAACACTCACTCATTGCTGGTGGTAATGTAAAATGGTGCAGCCACTGTGGAAGACAGCTTAGCTGTTCCTCAGAATGCTAAGAGAGAACTACTATACGATCTGGCAGTCCCACTACTAGGTATATACTCAAATGAATTGAAAGCAAGGGCTTGAACAGATATTTGCATACCAATGTTCATAGCAGCATTATTCACAATTGTCAAAAGATAGAAGCAACCCAAGAGTCCACTAACTGATGAACGGACAAATGAAATGTAGTATATACATATAGTGGAAAATTATTAAGCCATAAAAACGAATGAAGTCCTGATACAAGTGATAGCATGGATGAATCTTGAAGACATCATGTTGAGTGAAATAAGTCAGACACAAAAGGACCAATATTGTATGATCTCTCTGATTTGAAACAATTTGAATAAGTAAATTTATAGAGTCAGAATATAGAACATAGATTATCAGGAGACAGGGTGGGGGTAGGGAACAGGGAGTTAATGCCGAAAATGTACAGAGTTTCTATTTGAGATGATGGGTATGTTTTGGTAATGGATGATGATGATGGTTGCACAACATTGTGAACATGATTAGCAGCACATGTAATCAATGAATATGATTAAAAGGGGAAATATTATATTGTATATATGGTAACAATAAAAATAAAAATCCGTGGAATAACACTACACAAACATTGAACCCTACATTTTAAGCCATGGACTTTAATTAATAGTACAGTTATAAAAAATGTGCTATCATCAATTTTAATAAGTGTTTCACACCAATGCAAGCTGTTGTTGGTGGGATGGTATATGGGAATCCTGTGTTTTGTGCATCATGAGTGTTCTATAAACCCACAACTTCTCTAATAAAGGGAAAAAACTCAGCCAACACAATTGAAAAAAAAAAAAGGAGTCAAGGTTAACTTCATGGTTTTGAGTCTGCAGAACTGAAAAGATATAGTTTATCTTTAGCTAAGTTAGGGAAGTCCGTGGGAGAATTCTTTTGGGGGAGGATCATTAGCTTGGTTCTAACCTGTTAAGGCATAGATGCCTATTAGAGCTGTCAGGAGACTGCTAGAGTTACAGCATTCTGAAGAGAGTCAAAGCAGTTAGAAAATGGGGACCCTTTAGCATATGCATAATATTTACAGTCCAGGAAGATGGGAGAAACCATCAAAGGAGAATAAGGAGAGGCCAATGAGGTGAGATGAAAGCCAGAAGAAAGTAGTGTCCTAGAAGCCAAGAAAGGAAAATGCTTCAGGGAAGTGAGTGTGAACAACCAAATTAAGTATAGCTGGTAGGTGGTTAGATGAGAACTGAAGAATGACTGCTGGATTGACAGTGTGGACATCATTGGTGACCATGAAAAGACTAAGACTGAAAAATTCTCAGCAGAGGGCTCTAGAGAGAATGGGAGGAGAAATATTGGAACCAGTGACTATAAATAATTCTAGGAGTTCTGCCGTAAGAGTAAAAGAGAAATGGGATGGTAGCTGGAGGGGAGAGTGAAATGAAAAGTACATTTGGACTTTTTTAAGTAGAAAAACTAACAGCATGTATGAGTGCTGATGGGAATGGTTCAATAGAATTAAAATGAGTAAGGCAGGAGAGGGGTAAAAATTGCAGTAGCAATGACCTAGAATAGCAGGGAGGGAACAGGTTCAAGTCCTCATGTGGAAGGATTGTCGTAAGGCTACAGCAAGGACTCTTCATCTATAGTAATAGGAAAGAAGGCAGGAATGTGGTGGGAGCTTTGGGGAGTTATCTGCTGATGGTATCAATGTTCTCAGTAACATAGGAAAAAAGGTCATCATCAGAAAGTGAGGAGCTGGGAGGAGGTGTTAGAGGTCTGAGGAGAAAGGGAAAACATGAAACAGCCATGTAAGAGAAGGAGAGAGCACGTGGGCCAGGAAAGTGTAAGAAAATGGCTCGGCAGTATCGTGCCTCCACATAAGCTTTGAGGTCAAATAGTGACTTCAAAGAACAGGAGTTTGGGGTGGGCCACCATGGCTCAGCAGGCAGAGTTCTCACCTGGCCACCGTGGCTCAGCAGGCAGAGTTCTCACCTGCCATGCTGGAGACCCGTGTTTGATTCCCGGTGCCTGCCCAGGTGAAAAAAAAAAAAGAACAAGTGTTTTAACCTGGTGTCTGTGGTGGACTGAATTGCATATGCCAGGAAAAACCATGATCTTAATCTTAATTCCCATCCCTGTGGGATATACCCATTGTAAATAGGACCTCTTGCCCATGTAATTTTTAGTTAAGGTGTTGCCAACTGAATGAGGGTGGGTCTTAATCTATATTACTGGAGGCCTTATAAAGAGGACCAGGACATCATGGAAGTGAGAAAGGAGAGGACATCACCACGTGACAGGCAAGCCAAGGAACCCCAAGAATGCCGGCAGCCAGAGGCAGAACACGTCAGTCTTCGGAGAAAAAGCAAGCCTTGCAGATATCTTGATTTTGGACTTCTGCTAGCCTCAAAACTGTGAGTCAATAAACTCCTGTTGTTTAAGCCAACCCACTATGTGGTGTTTGTGACAGCAGCTCAGGCAAACGAAGGCAGTGATTTTAAAGGTAAGACGACAGAGTCGGGTGATGCCGATATCCAGTGTGCAATTGTAGGAATGGATGGTGGAGAGGGAATGAAGGAGGTTGTTAGACATGATGACTTTGTTTAGTAATTAATCTCCAGTGCAGGCACCATCTCTCCATTTACCCCTGTGTCCAGTGCCTTGTCACAAAGTAAGGGTTCAATAAATATTTGGTAAAATATACATATGTTGCAAGTTACAAATACTTAATACTTTACACTCTGCCTTCTCCCACTCCCTATCTCTCTGTTAATCTTTTCACTGACTCTTGAAGTTACTTACAAATTTCACTTCACATTTTAAAAACCTCTGTATTCAAGTATAACATAGCGATTTATGAGAGAAGGAGCCCATATTATGCACAAAGTTAGGGAAGAGGCTATTCATCCTGATCATTTACTTCTTTTGTAATAGCATAATGCATTTCATAGGACCTTTATTTATCAAATCATGTTCACAACTGTTATCTCTTTTCATCTTCAGAATAGTCCTGAGAGACAGGTGCAGTGATGCTTTCAAACCCATTTCACAGGCCAGGAAATAGGAATGGTGATTGCCCTGGGTCACACAGCCAGAGCAGAGCAGGAATTAAAACAAATGCCCGGTTCCCACCCATGCTTCTTATTTGCCTGTTTACCTCTGCAGATCATGTAATTCTACTGCTTCTTATTAGCCAATGGACCCTTTAGCTTTCTGATCCCTCTCCTATTTGCCTGTACAATCTCTTTTACTCCCCTTTCCGCCTTCCTTCAGTGATATTTCTGAGGGCTTTCATGCATCAACCTGACTAGGTTATGGTGTCCAGTTGTTGGGTCAAGCAAGTACTGGCCTGATGGTTACTATGAAGGTATTTCATAGATGAATCTAAATCATTAGTCAATTGATTATATCTGTGGCTGATTGCATCTACAGTAAGCAAGGCAGACTGTCCTCAGTAATGAAAGGAGTATCCTTATCCCATCAGTCAGAGGCCTTAAAAGGAGAACTGAGGATCTCAGCAGTCAGAAAGAATTTCTATATTGACTTCAGCAAGCCAATTTCTCCTGAAGAATTCACTGACACCTTCATCAGAGGTCCCAACTTGAGGCTTCTGGTGAATTCATTATCACCATCAAGTTCCTAACTTATGGCCTGCCCTATAGTATTCGGATTTGCCCTATAGTATTAAGAATTTTCCATGGTTGTGTCAATTCCTACAATAAATTTCAATACTATATATTGAGGATATATATAATATCAGTTCTCTTTTTCTGGAAAACCCTGATAAAACAGGCTGGTTATTGGGATTGGAAAATGCCCCCATCTCACTCCCAGATCCCAGGAACAGATCAAAGAAATGTACATGTAACAATTTGGCAGCTCCGAACCCAGCCAACCGTGCTACTCAAAAGCACCTTACAAGAAGCCAAGCTTGTCAGAGGCTCATAGCCTGGGTCACGTCGCCCAACTCCCCATTCTTATCCACAGGTGTGGGTGGCAACTGAGAACCATTCTTTTCCTGGAATCACACCCTTACTGCTTACTGAGTGGTAATGTGTGCTGGCGCTGTATTAAGCACCACACCTACTAGCCTTTTTATTCTTTTACAGTGAAAACACTGTAAAAAATAGTATGTTTACCCTATTTTACACATGTGGTAACGATGCACGGGTTGGTTAAAACTTGCCCAAGTTTACACAGCAAGTAACTGTCAGGGCTGAGGCTGGAACTCCCAAAGTCTATGCTTTAACTGCCATTCCACCGTCTCTTAATTCTTGAAGAACAAGTACAGTACTGACTTGCTGTTCAATAATCGCATATTAATTATCATTTCCTCCCTTCACTGAAATGACCGCAGAGCAGTTTCCTCTACGGATTATATCTCTATCCAGTCTTGACAGGAGGAAATATCTGCATATGAATGGCAGGTTCATGCTGGAGCTAACCGAATGAAATGCTAATATGCCTGCCAAGGAGGCGGGAGTGGGAAGCCGGATGAGGAAGCAGCCAAGGTAGGGGCCTCAGGACTTCACCACTGTGGCCCAGGACCACAGTGAGAGAGGTGAAAAACGAGAACCAGAATCGCCGAAAGGGACAGGATGCTACCCCTGTGTCTTCCTCCAATGAACTCCCCTATCACTTTGTGTATTTCCATGAATGTTTCGCATTTGCTACCCAGTGTCATAATTTATTTCTTACCTGGTATCTCTGCTGGGATCTTGGTGAAGACCATTCTGACAAGACATTCTATCCTCCAACTGGACTTGTCATGGCCACATGGCCGCCTGAACAATTCTCTTCTCAGAATAGGCTATGATTCAAAATTGAGCTGGCAAAAAGCTGGGCACTGAGTGAATAGGACAGCGGGGAGATAAGCTTTAATGTTGGGGCTGTGGAGAGCCCCAGCGGAATGTCACTAAAGCAGTTCTAGTCTCTGTGGGGTGGGGGTGGGAGGCCTACAGGGAGGAAAAGGCTATTGAAATCAAATTTTGCTTACTTCCCCCGATTTATATTTCCATAAAAAGAGAAAAAAAATAACCCACACCATCTTTTAAGTAAACACATGTATTTTTTTTTTGTATGCTGTATGATGGGGTCACATTTCATTATTTTTCCAAACACATGCATTTTTGAGGCAAAGAAAAAAGTCATTTGATTTCTTTTTCTGTTAGGAAGAAACCACAGGACTTCAAATTGTATTTTATTTTCCATATTTCTGAAAATTTCCACAATGAGCAATGAACATTAAGAATGGGGATGGGTGGGGCATTAAACTTTCATTTGTTTTTAAGGGACAAGCTAAAACCAAGATACCAAGAAGGCAATGAAATGGTGTGCTGGAAGAAGTCTAGTCTAGCAGAAATGCCTCTCCCGGTTTTGAATTCCTCTGGCTGCTAAGTCCAGAAGTCGTAGCAGCAGATGTTGTGCAGCAGTTTGGATCATTAGTTGTGAAAGTGCTATGGGACTATGCTATGTCCAGAGGTTGTGGAATAGCTATTGGGCTAGTGCTAGGGAGCCAGAAAGAGCAATTCCACTTATCTTGGACTACTTAGCAAGGAGAGAATTAACCCGCTCAGGGACCCAGCCTGATAGTGAGTGAATTAAGCCTTCCCTGGCACATAAAACTTCTTTAAGAAGTTGCTTTTTCCTTTTAGGAGTAGTGGTGGATTTCCAGGCATCACAAGGGAACCTTCCTGTATTTAAAGAACATATATGTTTCTGAAAAGTTGTTTTTGAACATTAAATTTTCATGTACCAAATCCTTTTTTACCATACTTTTTTATTTATCAAATTAGGAAGCATTCTGGAGAAAAAAAATTCAATCGATATCACTCTTGGGACTAGGACACAAGCAACACGCAGCATGTTTTTTATATATATAGTGCATATGTTTTAATGTTATGCATCTCAGAATAAGGCACAAGTGATAAGTTTCTCAAAATAAAATACAAAACATGGATATAAGTAACCAGAAATATCTGTCTCGATTAAACAACTTCATGGTTCAAAAGAAACCCTGCAGTGACAGCTGAATTTAGTACAAGGGACTGAAAGGTCTTCTAAGCAAGTTGGAGAGTAAGCTTTTATCTTGTGGTACAAGAGCTGGAACTCTGTGAGCCATCTTAGGCTTGGGAAATAAGGGGTGCTAGAAGGAGGCGGGGCCTCTGGAGGAGGAAGAAAGGAATTAATCCTTCATGTTTGCTCCCTGTTCCTGCCCATGTCACCCCAGCAAAGGTTCTTCATTCTGGAAGTGGCAACTGAGTCCAGTTTCCAGGTTTTTTTGGTTTTTCTTTTCATTCTCCCAGAACCAACCTCATTGTGCCCTCTTACTTGTAAAGGTGTGTTGGCACTGGCTTGCACCAGCTCAAGAGAATTCAGGAATTATGTGAGCTAATTTTGAGCACAGCCATTATTTAAAATTAAATTATATAAATTTACAGTTAAGCAATTTATATTAAAAAACTAAAGAGAGGGAAAATAGACTAATAGTGGCCAGGGGTTATGGAAGGGGTGTGAGGGTACGAGTATAAATGGGCAACAGGAGAGAATTCCTTTGTGGTTGTAAAATAGTTTTGCATTTACATTGTGGAAGTGGTTATATGAATCTATATAGATGCTAAAATGTCACAAAATTACAAACAAAATACCAAAAATGAGTGCATGCAAAAGATGGTGAAATCCAAGTTCTGTAGTCTAATTAATTAGACTATTTCCTAGTTTTGATCATGAACTAGAGTAATGCAAGATGTCACTGTTGGGGAAAGCTGTGTGACTGATAAATGGGACTGCTCTGCACTATTTTTTGAACTCCCTGTAAGTTTATAATAATTTCAAAAGAGAAAGTGAAAAAACAAAAAAATCAAAGGTAATACATATCCAAACTCACCACTTCCTAATTATTTTAATTGTATTACTGTCTTTGCTCCTGACGCTCCAGCTTTGCAGTCCCCTCTTCCAAGCACCTAGGTTCTAAGTATCCCAATTTCTTCCCTTCATTCCCCCAGCCCTAGGGAGGGCAACTGTTTGCTGCAATTACTATCTCTGCGCTACCTCTATGTTCTCTTTTTTGCTTTGCCTATTCTCTAACACCTGACATAATTCCTTATATTAAATTTTCTATGTTAATTATGTTTCTATTTCCTTGACTAGACCCTGACTAATAGAGCCAGTCAACATAAATACCATCCAATTTATGCAAATGGCGCACACAATGGTAAAAGGCAAAGCATTACATTTCCCCAAGCTACATGCCTCTTCTGATCATTCCAGGGTTTTATTTAGGAAAATTCACATTCCCAAAGGATGCTAGGAAGCAGAGCCTACATTGCCTGAAGGAAGAACAGACAATAGTTGGTTAACTTGACAATCTGTAATTGTAGAGCAATCTCAGAAAACAGCACTTTGTTTAAAAAAATTAGTAAGTATTGATTTTCTTTCTAATTACAATGTAGTCTATGCTCACATAGTATATTTCAAAGAATATTAATCAATGGACACATAATCCCAGTATCCAAAGATATATCACTAATAATATTTTAATATAGTTTCTTCCAAAATTCTTAGATACATAAGAAATACAATTAATTTATGTCTATATATGCATGCTTTTAAATACTTAAAATAAAACTATGTTCATTTATAGATATTGCTGCATTTTAAAGATAATTATCAATCAGAAAACACCAGCTTTAATGCCAGCAGAACTAGCTTGCAGAACATGGCTGGGCCTTGTGGCCAAATAGACCTTCAGGTTCTCATTCCATTCCCACCTCAATCCTCAGGATGGATTCTCAAAGCAGACACTGTAAGTGGCATAAATTGCTATCTCGTATTCTTTGATCCCCAAAGAGCAGGGACAGAGCAGCCAGGCCTCAGAAGGCAGCTCTGGCACCAGCTCATGTGCTCATGCTTGGAGGCAGTTGCTGAGCAATTCCTTCCTGGGGGGCAGACCTCTGCACAACATACGGGTCTGACTACTAGGAAACAGGCACTTCACCTCATCCAAAAGCAGATTCTAAGAGCAGTGGGAGTCTGATCCAAACATCTCACAAGTCAAGTAAATCATTCGTTTTCTTTTGCAGAGAAGTAAGTGAGAAAGGATAAAAAGAAAAGTTCAATGTGTTTTCTTGCTGAAGTTCTCTCTTGCCAAGGAATGAGGAAAACCCTCACAGATGCTGTTTGTATCTTGCTCTTTTCAGGTAATGCTATCTTATGAGCATCTCTATGTTATCAATTAGTCTCCTAAAACATTGTTTTATACCTTTTTGTCTTATTATAAAATAATACAGAGGGGCAGGCCACAGTGGCTCAGTAGGCAGAGTTCTTGCCTGCCATGCCAGAGACCTGGGTTCGATTTCCAGTGCCTACCCATGCAAAATAATAATAATAATAGTACAGAGTCCCTGTAGAAAGTATGAAAGAAAGGCAAGCTATGTGAAAATGAGAAACACAGAAATCCCACCATCCAAAATAAACATTACTATCATATTGGCTTACATCTTCCTAATCATTGTTATATGCATAGATGTACATTATTTTCAACAGAATCTCATAGTGTTATGAGTTGAACTATGCCCCTCAGAAAGACAGGTTCAAGTCTTTGGTGCTGCTAAAAATTACATTTTCCAGCTTCTGTCACTCTAGGTGAGAGCGAGCCAGTGGAAGATAACTGGAAATGATGCTAGAAACTACCAGGTTGTCCTCCTAAAAGGTAAGAATTTATCCCCCCCCCCCATTCCTTTCTTTCCTCCTAGATGAAATGCAGACATTATGGCAGGAACTGCAGCACCTTTCCTGGACCATAATGGAGGTCACATTTTAAGGCAGGCAGAACAACAAGATAGAAGGAATCTGTAGCCCTGAAGATCTTGAGTAGACCTATTTGTCTGGACCACTTTCTCTGTCTTTTATTTTAGATAAAGATAAACTTCTATTTTGTTTGTTACTAGAATTTGAGTGTCCCTTTTATAGCTGGCAGATGGGTATCCTAACTGATACACTGGGTCTCTTAGTCTGAGTATATGCAACAGGGAGATACACAGCATTATTCTACTTTCCTTCAGGCACATAGGAAAAAGTGAGAATAGATGCACACCAACAATATACATACTAGATGAAGTGAAAAAAATTCTAGAAAGACACAAACTATTGAAACTAACACAATAAAAAATAGAATATCTGATAGATCAATATCAAGAAAAGAGATTGAATCGATAATCAAAAACCTTACCACAAACAGCAAAAAAGCCCAGGACTAGATGGCTTTGCCAGTGAACTCTACCAAATGTTTAAAAATGAATTAACATTTTAAACCCTCACAAATTCTTCTAAAAAGCAGAAGAGTACCAGGCATAAGCCTGGCCCTGGCACTGTGAGATCAACAATACCTTCTTGACCAAAAAGGGGGAAAGAAATGTAACAAAATAAGGTATCAGTGGCTAAGAAAGTTCAAATAGAGTCGAGAGGCTATTCTAAGGGTTACTCTCATACAAGCTTCAGCTAGATATTGCTAATTGCCATGGTTTGCCAACCCCCAACCAACATCATTCCTGTTAACCCTAAAGAATACCCAAGGCTCTACCTGATATTCTACAACAGTTTCATGCACTAAGTTTTACTTTCCAGAAACCTATAACCTCCAGGTGGCTTCTAGGCCAGGTAAGTCCTGAAACCCAGAGGTGCCAGTCTCTCTGAGAACATCAGCCAGTCCATCCTCCATTCCATGTTGTGAACACCCCTTTCCAACATGAAAAAAAGTTAAAATGGTCATAACTCAAATATCCCCAAACGTTGGGAGAAGAATCAAAGGAGAAGGAGGGGTTATAATAGAGAAGTTAGGATTTAACAAATGAGTAGTACTATTGAACCATTATATTGACATTTCCTTTTAGTCTCCAATGTCTTGGAGCAGCAAGAAAGAAAAATCTGAAATTGTGAAACTGTAACCCATGCCAAACTTTGAAATCTTTTCTATTACTACTTGTTAAAATTTACTTTGAAATTTATTGTTTGTTTCTATACTTGTTATATTTCATAATAAAAAATGCTTAGAAAAAAAAAGCAGAAGAGTGGGGAACACTTCCCAAATGATTCTATAAAGCCATTATTACCCTAATACTAAAATCCAACAAAGACAACACAAGAAAAGAAAACTACAGACCAACAGACCAATATCCTTTATGAATATAGATGTAAAAATCCTCAACAAAATACTAGCAAATCAAATCCAGCTCCATATAAAAAGGATTATACACAATGACCAAGTGGATTATCCCAGGAATGCAAGATTATTCTAGCATATTGTTTATTTCCTAAGCTGCTCAAGCAAATACCATGAAATGGGTTAGCTTAAACAATGGGAATTTATTAGCTTATGGTTTTGAGGCTAGAAGAAAGTCCAAATCAAAACATCATTAAGGCAATGTTTTGTTTCTGAAGACTGACATTCTAGGACTGGCTGGTTCCTTGGCTCCTCTGTCATGTGACAAAGCATGTGCTGGCATCTGCTGGTCTTTTCCTTCTCTTCCAGGTTCTATTTCAGCTTCTCACTTCCTGTGGCTCTCTCTTTGTCTGAGTTTTGTTTTTTATAAAGGACTCCATTAATAGGATTAAGACCCACCCTGATTGGGATGGGTCACACCTCAACTGAAGTAACCTCATGGAAAGTTCCTAAGTACAATGACCTAGGCAGTTTATTGGCTCAAGGGACTAAGGAAATCTCTGTCCAATCATTAGTTGACTATTAAGTTAACTGAGCAGAGACTTCAATGGCTGCACACAAGAAAGATACACGCTTTACAGAATTAGCCATGGAATTCTGTATATATAACAGAATAACAGCAACAACCAAACAGCAACAAACTTTGGAGGAGGAGATCTGACTTTCAGAGTTGCCACATTATGTTGTTTATAATGTTCACACCCACAGGAATCGATTAACTTTCAGTACATGCTTTTTCTGAAGTACATACCAGTTCCAATCCATTGCAGATATGAAAACCGATCAATGAAATACTCTCTATTAATGGAACAAAGGACAACAAATGCATGATCATCTCAATAGAGGCAGAAAATCATTTGAAAAATTCAACACCTTTTCATGATAAAAACAATCAGCAAGCAAATAGAACAACAAATAGAAGGGACCGTCCTCAACTTAATAAAGTCAATCTACAAAAACCCACAGTTAACATAATATTTGATGGTGAAAGACTATTTTCCCTCTAAGTTCAGGAACAAGACAAGTATTGCTCTCTCATCATTTCTATTTAAGGATGTACTGGGGATTCTAACCAGGGCAATTAGGCAAGAAAAATAACTAAAAAGCATCCATATTTGAGATAAAGAAGTAAAATGTCAATATTCAGAGATTGTATGATCTCGTGTATAGAAAATCCTAAGGGAGCACAATAAAAAATATTAGAAATAATATTAAAATTCAGCAAACTTTCAGGATCCAAGATCTATATACAAAAATCAGTTATATTTCTCTATACTACTAATAAACAATACAAAACTGAAATTTAAAAATTCCACTTACAATAACATGATGGCACGAAAAAGAATGAATAATTAGGAACTAATTTGACAAAATAAGTACATGATGATACACTGAAAACTAAAAAGCATCATTGAAAGAAGCTAAAGAACTATGTAAATGGAAAGACATTCAGTGTTCATGAAATGAAAAACTTAATATTATCAAAATGGTAACACTTCTTAAATTCATCAAAGATTCAATGCAATCCCTATCAAATACCAGCTGCCTGCTTTTAAGCATGCTATTTTTTCTTTTCTTCTGGCTTGCTCAAGTCTGCTATTGAGCACTTCTGGTGATTGTTTATTTCAGTCTTTGTTCTTTTCAACTCCAGAGTTTCTATTTGGTTCTTTTTTATAATCTATCTCTTTATTGATATTCTCTTTGCTAAGACATTGCTCTAGCACTTTCCTTTAATTGGCTAGGCATAATTTTATTTTTTAAGTATTTGGACATATTTATAATAGCTCATTTAAAATCTTTGTCTAGTAATTCCAAGATCCAGACTGTGACTGTTTTATTGAGTGCTTTTTTCCTCTGTGTATGGATGAAAAACTTTCCTATCTCTTTTAAGTGTCTCGTTTTTGTTGTTGTTGTTGAAAACTGAACATTATAGATGACATAATGTGGTAACTCTGAAAATCAGATTTCATTGTCCAGAGTTTGTTGCTGTTTTGTTGTTGCTGTTTTGTTTTTGTTTTAATGATTTTCCTGGGCTAATTCTGTAAAGCGTGTAACTTTGTTGTATGCAGCCATTGAAGTCTCTTCTCAGTTAGCTTAATAGTCTACTAATAATTGGACAGAGATTTCCTTAGTGCCTTGAACCAATAAGCCTCCTGCAGGCAGCTTACAACTCTGCCTTAGGCTTTACCTCCCATTTTCTCAGAGCTTCAAGGTTAGCCAGAGATTGGAGATTAAAGCCTTCTCAGATCTCTTCTAGACATGCACACAGCCTTATGCATGCACATAGACTTCTAGATTCTCAGGAATATTTCAAGACTTTTAAAGGCTATGATGTTCCTATATGTTTGAGGATGCATGGGTGGTTCAGTGGTAGAATGCTTGCCTTCCATGTGGGAGACCTGGGTTTGGTTCCCAGACTATGCACACCCCCTCCTCCCCCCAAAAAACTATTAAAAGCTATGATGTGCCTATGAATATATCATTCCCTAATTTTTTCTTTTAAGTTTTTTGGTCAGTCTCTCATTAGCCTCGACTGGTAACACCACCTTAGGAAGCTTCTGTGCTAATCAATTGCCACTGATTGTTTTCCACAAATACCCTTAAGATAGGTTGTTTGCACAGTATAAGCTCTGAGCTAGGTCAAATAAATAGAAGCCCTGAGAATATAGAGTTTAGTGAGTGTCTAGAGAGATCAAATAGTAACAATTACTGGAGATGGACTTTTGGGTAGCTCCAAACCTGTTCTGCCCCATCCAATGACTGCCAAGCTGCTCATTTACTCAGCTACCATATTTGCATGACTGCTGATTTTCTAGGCTATCATGGAGCTATAGAGAGCGAAGCAAAGGGAGTAGGTCAAATTGAAACACCACACACTTCTCTTTTCTCACCAAGATTCAGCATTATTCTTGAATAAACACTTCTTTAATTGTTGCAAGCTTTCATTTAATTTCCAGAATTCCGAAATTTTTTACTTTAACGGTTTTAATCAGTGTTCTCACTGCTTTTACAGAGGAGTAGATTTTGAAGGTTCTTACTCCACCCTTCTAGAACTCAGGAATTTCTCCATCTTTTCTTTGCCTTATTTTTTTTTTTTTTTTTTTTCTTTTTTTTAAAGGAAAGACAGAGAGAAGGAAGGAAGGATAGAAGGAAGGAAGGAAGGAAGAAAGGGAAACATTTTTAAACATTTTCTTGTTTTTATTGTATTCTGTTTCTCCGTTTTTGTTACATGGGCTGGGGCCGGGAATCGAACCGAGGTCCTCCGGCATAGCAGGCAAGCACTTTGCCCGCTGAGCCACCGCGGCCCGCCAGTCTTTGCCTTATTTTGATTGAGACATGCACCTTTATCTCACAATCTGAAGAGATCATTTAAGCTTGTGATAATGACCTCTTTTTCAGAAAGTATTTACACTTGCTTCCAGCAAGAGGCTGGGAACACTACACATCTCAGATCACTATCATCCAATCAGGGATTCAGGTGATTTGAAACTGGGCTTCAGTCCTTGTGAGGGGTGGACCATTTCTGGCTCAACTTTACTTCCATGATGTGACCATTCATGGTCCTAATCCAAGTCATGAAGAGGCCTCCATTCCCTAACTGGCTCCAAGACCTTTAAATCTGTTAAAATTCCACTCAGCTTCTGAGCTCATCAGTCACATGTTTTGGGATTGGAAGACACTATTAGGAGATGACCGGTCAGAAAAAAAAACCGGCTTACCTCTCTGGGTATCCCCCTTCTCATAGAACAAAGCCACATAATTCTTAATTAACTTGTGTGTGTGTGTATTTCTGATGCCTTCCAGCAACTTTTTAAAATGTATTTTTGTAGTTTTTCAGTTATTTTCAACAAGAGAGTGGTTCTGGATTGCCAAGTAGGCTACTATGGGAAACAATTCAATGTCAACCATCACATATGCAGAAAATGAGCGAGTTAACAAAAAAAAAAGGGGGGATATGTCTTCCAGATGAATTTGATACTTTCAGGGAACCTTCTTGGATGGTCCACACAATAGTTTTGCTTGTATCTCATTGTCCAAAATTTAGTCGCATGGCCTCACCTAGTTTCAGGGGAGGCTGAAGCATGACACATTGCCACTCCAAATAAAATGTGGATTTGTAACTAAGAAAAAAGAGAAGAATAGACATTGGTAAATCAACACAGTCTCTGCCAAATTCATCATTTGTCAAATGGAGATAATATTAATACTTAAGTTAGAAAGTTGATGTAAACATTAAAGGAGGTAATGCAGGTAAACCTCTTATCACAGTGCTGGTACATAGTGAGCATTTACTGTAGTATGGTACTTGAAAATAATAGATTTCAATATGATAAACAGGGCAAAGATCCAATTCTTTGAATTTCCTTTCTCTAGTTTCTCATAGTCACATAAAATTTCCTCAGTTGGATAAAATTAGGAATAAAATTTCCATTATCATTGCTTTATTGAAAGAGTTGCCTGACTATAATAGTTGATCTTAAGTCTAGCACATAGTGGGTGTTAAAAGACATGTAAGTTTCCCTTGTAAGTTCTGGATTCTCTGGGAATGTACATATTTCATGTATTCTTTGTATTCTTTCCAATCTAACATGTATAAATAAATGTGATTTGCTTTTTATACCTTTGTAAGACCCATCATATTAAACAACAAATACAACCCACACTTCACAAAAATCCTTTTGTCAGGTAAAGGTCTTGATTTTTAGTTGTAAATATACAGACACCCACCGTTTTTACAGTGGTTGCTGTTTGATATTTGGGGATAATTTGACAGTTTTTCTCTCATATTTCCACTTTTAATGACAACCACACCCATGTCCTATAAATATGATAAGGCACAACTTACAACGGTCACAGAGGTTTTCATTCAAACAGCCATAACGACAACAACAACAAAAACCTTATTTCATCCACTTTCTTCTAGGGATCAGATATGAGTGTGTGCATGTGTGTGTGTGTGTGTGTGTGTGTGTGTGTGTGTAAGTGTGTGTGTTGGAACCCCAGCATGGCAACAGTGTCACTGCTGGTGATTATGAGATGGAGAAAAATTACTAGAGTGACACAAATTACTAATTACTTTATTATGCAGCGAGAAGAATAAGAAGCTGGAAGTTGTTTCAGCAAATTCTATTTTTAAGCAAATAATTGTTAGGTTTCCAGTGCTCTAAATTAAGTAATTCTCCTCAAGCCCTTCCTTAAGTTTCCCTCTTTGAACTCCAGTAGCTGGCAAAAGAATTGCAGCTGGCTCTGGGATGGGCTTTCAATTTCATTTGTAATTTTTTTTTTCAAACACACACGCTATCCTCAAAATGAGATATCCTTCAGAGGTGTTTTCCTTTCAACAGTAACTAAGAGCAATTGTACTGAGTCATCCACAGATTACCCCCTCATTATGTAGGAGGTAGATTATGTAATATTATGATATTTTTTCAATAATAATAATAATAATAAAGAACTTGGGACCAAGTTTAAGACTAGGCTTTGTTACTCACTGACTGAGACCTTGGGCATATCCCTTGATCATCACCTGTGCTAGCACCCCAAAGTCCTAAAGAGCACTTTTTAAACTGAGAAGTACTGTACACACTAACAGGTTGTTATCCAAGTGGCCAAGAATGGAAATTGTTATGGGTTGAAGTTGAAGTTCTAATCACCAGTACCTCCAGACATGACCTTATTTGGAGATAGGGTAATTGCAGGTGGAGTTAGCTAAGATGACGTTCCTGGGGTAGGTGGACCCTAATCCAATATGACTGGCATCCTTAAAAGAAGAGGGAAATTTGGGTACACACGGATACCAGAGAGAAGGCCTTATGAAAATGGAGGAGGCAGAGCTTAGGGTGATGCATCTACAAGCCAAAGAATGCCAAAAATTGTGGGAAAATACCAAAAGCTAGAAGAAACAAGGTAGGATTCTCCCAAAGGCTTTCGCATGGAGCATGGCCCTTGATTTCAGGCTTCTAGTGTCCAGAACTGTGAGACAATAAATTTCTGTTGTTTTAAGCCATCCAGCTTGTGACACTATCCCTAAGAAACTAAGAGAGCAATATAAAGGTAATTGTATAATTAGAACTGTCATAACTACAAGAGTTTTTTTACAGGATTTATCCTTTTTAATCACTTTAGCACACGCCTGGCTCTATCTTGAGTGTTTCATATGCATGAGCTCATTCAACCCTCATATCAACCCTTTGAAGTAGGTAATAGCATTTCCCCCATTTACCCAGGAGCTGTAGAGAGGTTGAGCAGGTTGCCCAAGATCACAAAGCTGGTAAGTGACAGGACCAGGTTTCAAGCCCAGGTGTCTTGGCTCTAGAGTCCATGCTCTGAACACCTGCTCGGGGCAAGGTGATTGTCATGGGCCCACGGGCCTGAACAAGCCGTTCAGTTCTCTGGCTTTCTGCTTGTCAACCATGGGTTCAAGCATCACAAAGATGTTCTTATGTGGCGACAGCTACAAAAATGGCCAATTTTAACCCAAGAGAAATAAGAAGGAGAGGGTTGTGTGACTACATGGTTGGGATATGGTTAGGCACTGCACAGGAGCCTAGGGCTGCCAATGCCATCAGCTCCCCCAGAGGGACATGTCACTCAGGATAATTTAACTCTCATTCTTAGATCCATTTATCCAGCTACCAGTGAATTCCGAGAAGAGGGAGTGATAGGGTAGGTAAGAGTAAGGAGGGAAGTTGCATAAGAGTAAGGAGGGAAGTAAACTTGAGTGGAGGGATGGGTGCTCGGTAGCCCAGGCTGGATGTCCCCTGGGGGGTGGACTTGCCAGCTGAGACAAGGATGAGAGCTCTGTGGTCTGGAGAAGGCCTGGGGAAAGCAAGTTCAGGGAATAGGTGGTGGGGGAAGCAGGAGACTGAAAGCAACCTTCATCCACTTTGGGATCAGTTAACTGTAAGTTAGTAAACATTAGAAAGGCTGTGCTGGGTGTGAAAAGGGGGTTGTGGGGAGCTCAGGACACCAGAGGAAAAAGTGCTGGAATGGGTCAAGAAGTCTGTGTATAGATGGCATTGGCAAATCCCAGCTATCACCAGAGATAACA
Organism: Tamandua tetradactyla; assembly: GCF_023851605.1. Taxonomy (NCBI): domain Eukaryota; kingdom Metazoa; phylum Chordata; class Mammalia; order Pilosa; family Myrmecophagidae; genus Tamandua; species Tamandua tetradactyla. Next base: position 174,003,758 of record NC_135327.1, on the reverse strand, counting down.
ACCCCCAATCTCTCCCCTCAAATGGTAGCCAAAAGAAGCAATGGAGAAAATGGAGTGAAAGAAAGTTGTCAACAACATCTGGAGAACCCAGTGAAGACACTGACCAAGAAGGAGGCTCTGGCCCCACGTGTTTTGACTCTGGGGGCATGGCAATCTCTGCCTTGCCAGACCTCAACTTTACCAGCAACTTTTTAGCTTTAACCCCACTAAAGAGGAGCAACCACAAGCAAAGCATAGTGGGTATGGAAGATCACCTTGCTTTGATCCCAGAAGGCAGGGTATACCAAAACCTGTAATAGAGCCTCTGCGACTTCCAGAAGTTTGACCTCATTCAAGGACTGTTAAATGTAAGAGGTGTTTCTGGGCCCCAGGAAGCTCAAAACCTTGGTAAGTGTAAATATTTCAGAAGGAGATGAACTAAGTGGACACCAACTTAAATGAACCTCCTTTGTGGTTCTGCAGGGGTCTATGTTTGCTGTGAAATATTTTCCTTTGCTACCTATAGGAAAGAGACTGGTCCAGCACATCCTTAGTGCAGGCTTCAGTTAGTAGGTACCTGGGACCGAGGCAGGCCACACGTGGGCAGCAGGTGTTCCAAGGCAAAGGTAATGCAGGGGAGTTTGGTAAGCACTTGGGTGTAACAGGAAAACCCTTCTAGGTTGCATGGCATCATCCAGATTGCATCTCTGCAGCCTCACATGCACCCTTTACTGGGAGGCAACACTGGAAAGAATATGATATTGGAGTGAGTTAGACCTGGTTCAAGTCCCAGACTGCCAGGATTTCTGTGATCTCAAGCAAGCAGAATAACCTCTCTGAGCCACCACTGCCTCATTCATGAAATTACTATAATAAACCTAATGCTAACTCTAAACATGATGCCAACTTTCCTCTGGAGTGGTTAATGAACTGACATGAGAATGATGTGATGGTTAGGTGGGGCGATGTGTATGCTGCAGCCTGGAGGAGAGGATGCACCCAGTTCTTCCTGGTACCTTCGTCTTTCCCTGTCCAAGCCACAGGGTCATATTAGAAATGATTTCTGACTAGTGCCTGATGGTCTGGTTTTAACAAGGGACACACATTCTGGAGGGCTGGGAGGTAAGATTTACCCCTTGAGCCTGAAAGTCCTGAGCAACTTCCCCTGTGTCTTCACCCCTCATTCTTAGCCTCCAGAATGTGGCCTGAAGGAGAAATAGAGGAGAAAAATTAAAGTAAGAGGCTGGTGTACTCTGGCTGCTGAGACCACGAGACACCAGGCATTGCCATTAATCATCTGGGGACTGAGATCACTAGGGGATTTTCAGCAGCATTTCTGCAGAGTGTCTGCAGTGTGCAGCCAGCCCCAGGAGGTGCTCGTGGAGGTTGTTGTGGGCAATCCACAGAGCAGGGGAGAGATTAAGGGAAGGAAAATGAATCTCTGCCTTGTCGGTATTTCCAGACATCCCACCACATCTCATAGCTCCTTATACCTACCATGGCATGGCATATAATGTTCATAGATTAGTTCTGTTGGAGAAAAATGGCAAACAAGTAGGAGTGGGAGATGAGAGGGCCAAGGTAAGGGGCAAAGGACCACACCAAGACTGGGACTAATCAGCATACCTGGGACTGTCACTTACATAACAGAGTGATTTCTTGAAATGACAGAGCACAGAGGAAAGTGGTGACTCGTTGGCTGTGTGTATGTACCTAGTGACTGCCCTCAATCCAAGGGGTCCTTGGTGGCTGGGATCTCATCTTGTTCATTGCTGTAGGCCCACGGCCCACTATAAGAACTGGAACATAGTAGCCTGCAATATACAACTTTTCGAAAGAATGAATGAATAAGTAAAAGGCATTCCCATAGTGTGTCAAACATTCAGGTGTTGTGTCCAAACTACTAACCACTTGAAAGAGGTTGGAGATGGAGCAAAGGGAGAAAAAGATCAAATGAAACCATCCTGTTGGCCTCCTACTGTCAGCTCCCTCTTCCCTGCCTCCCAGGTCTCAGTCTTTTCTGCTCACTTCCCAACTTCCTCATATGCTTAACACACACCTTTATCCTGTCTCTCCCTGCTTGAGAACCTTCAATGTCTTCCCATTTCTCATTGCATCAAAATCCTCTCGTGGCTACTAAGCCTTTGTGTTCTCCCAGTGTGCTCCCTCTTCCCTTCTTTCCACTCCTCCCTGCCATGCTCAGCCCAGATGGCACCTCTGATCCTCCACCCTCTGCCATCTCCTCCCTCAACACCTCCTAACCAAATGCAAATGGTCTCCTAGACTAGATGAGTCGAATGCTCTAGCTGATATTAAGCTTCCTCTCTGAAACCCTGAAGCCTCATGGTCTGGACTGCACAATTTAGCATGGTCAGATTGTCAGCAGAATTTTCTGGGATAATCCCTTCTCACTGACTAGACTGTAGACTCCAAGAAGAGAGGGAAGCATGTCTTATGGATCTTCAGTAACCCCATCCCTTACCCACTACCCAGTTTGCAATTGATTAAAAAATCATGCGTGAAAGTGTAAGAGAGTTTATTAAATTCAATTTAACAAGCACCCACTAAGCTCCAGGCACTGGAGAAGACACAGACCTTGCTATGAGGTGTTCACAGTTCAGAGAGGAAGACGAGAAGGGAGATAGTCGATTGCAGTGCAGAGTGGAGGTGGGCCCTGAGGAGGGAGTCCCACTCGCTCTACAGTGCTTCAAGAGTCTGGTCTCCCCAAAGAGTTGACAGCGGAGATAGATGTAAAGCCCTGCGTGGAGTGAGCAAGTCTGGAGTCTAAGGCAGAGCACAGGGTATGTACACAAGGGGAGCTGGGGCCAGAAGCTGCAAAGAGTGGGGGTGGAAGGCTGGTGCAAGACAGGACTGGAGAAGTCATCAGAAGCTGCGTGTATCCCATTTCAGAGTCTAGACTTTATCTTGAAACTTACTGCATATTAATGAGGGAAATGGACTGACTGGCAGAAACTTGATTTACCCACAACTTTTAAGGGATTGTGCCACCATGTAGCATAGGGTTAGCAAGCTAATCGACAGGTTTGTTGGGGAATATCCAAAAAAGGGTTTCTCAACACTCTCATGCTCAAAGAAAGGCTTTTTGTTTTTGTTTTTGGTGTGGGTTTTTGTTTTGGTTTGTTTGTTGGTTTTTCCTCCTTGCCTCAATTTCAAAGAGCAAGCTTTATGAAAGACAATCAGTTTTTACACCAAGGATTGGTTCCAGCCAGAACTGGGATATGGTCGTCCACTCTTTCCTAGCCCTCTGGATCCCCTGACACCCTTCAGCTCCAGCCCCACCTCCTGGGCAGCTCCCCACTTCTCCCTCCCTTCCTTGACCCCGTTGGAGACTCATCTTTCTTCATCCCACTGCGTCATGGTTTATAGCACTCGTAGCCCTCATTTGCCCTGCTAGATTTGGGCAAGTTTCTTAACATCTCTGGACCTCCATTGCCTCACTGTGAGGTTAGTAAAACAAACCTAAGTCTAATCCAAATCCTATCCCTATACTGAACCCTAACTTTTCTCTAGACTGGTTGATCAACTGTTATCAGAATTATTGATGATTGAGCCAGATAAGGCACAGGCCAGCACCTCGTACATCTGAAGTGCTCTATCATCATGGCTTTTCTTTGCTTTTGTTGCATGGATCAAGGCCTTCAGCTCAGGAACCCAGTCTTGTTCGCCTTGAAGCAGTGCTCACTGCTGGTTGAACTGGATTGCCTAAGAACAGTTTCTCAGCTAAGCAAATAATCACAATCAGTTCTATCTGTTAGGATTGGGTCACCTCTCCAAGAGAATATAATGCCAAAAAATCCACTTAAAGTACTTTTCCAGGAAAGAGATAACATTTATGGCGTGTTTGTAGGAGTACTGAGGATTTTATATACATTCTTTTTCTGGCCTAATCCCAACCATCATGAAATTGGTGAGTATCCCCATTAAACAGATGAGAAAACTGAGGTGTCTAGAGATTACATTCTCATTCAAGGGCTCACAACAAATGAATGGCAGAGCTAGGATTTTTTATACCCCTGCCTGCCGGAATGCCCTAGTGGAGTCACTACTTTCACAGCCAGGCTCATTTAAGAGAGAGAGAGTGCATGTGTGTGCATGTTACACAATGAGTGTAACATGAATATGTGTGTTTGTGTGTGTGCTGAATAGGAGGTGAGGAAAACAGAATTTTTTTTGGTGGCCTTCCAGCATTCCTCGGATCATAGAAGGAGAAGAACCATCAATTCTGTCATCATCCTGGCAGTGAGACTTTAGTCAAATCCCCTCTTCTCTCTGTGGGCCTCGGGGTGGGAGAGTTGTTTTGCTTTGTTTGTCTTTTTAAATCTGTGAGATGGTGAAAGTATACATAGGTGAGAGAGGTAAAGGGCAAGGTCAGAAAAATGGTCTCTTGATGTCCCTATCGGCATCAACTTTATAGGGTTCTCTATGGAACTCCCCCTAATTTTTCATTTTTCATTTCCAGGGCCAGTTGCTCTAAAGCCATCATCCAAAGTGAGCCCCCAGTTGTATTTCCTGGCTTTGCAGTCCATACAGCCACTTATAACCAATACTGTCGAAGTCAGTCTCGTAGTTAACTGGTCAGGCCTCACTGCCTTCCTGCCCGAAGGAAGAGACATTAAAAAGAGAGCCCTGTGGCACGCAGGAGCTAGGAGGCTGCTCGGGGACCACCTACGGACCCCCCATGCTACGCTTGAGGAGATGAAGTCCTGGGAGAGTCAACAGACTCACCACAGCTCTTCAACTGCCCCCTGCAAAGATGCAGCCGAAACACTTGCTTCCAGGCATTTATAAACTAACTGCGGATCATGATTTTACAGAAATTTAATTTAATTTTACAGAAATTAAATCCATTTTTAGATAGCTCAACAGGCAGCAGGGATTGAATGCAAAGGGCTGTAGGCAGAGGGGCTGTGAGGGAAAGAAACTCAGGGTGACCTGAGAATGCCTCCTGCAGTAAGTGTGCTGTGAAGCAGGCATTGAAGGTGTGTGAGCATGGGGAAGAGCTCTGCTTGAAGATTTTGAAGCAAAAATACATCTCTGAGGTTGTGCCACAGACCAGTGCTGCTTGTGGCTAGTTTCCTATGCCCATATCCAATCTCCCTTTCTTGTTTAGCTCTCCTGATTTTTAGCAGGAACACAACCACCCAGAGTATAGACCAAATTTCCCAGCTTCCCTTGCAGCCAGGTATGGCCAAGCAGTTACGTTCTGGCTATTGAGATTAATTAGAAGTGCTGTGTGCAACTTCCAGGAAATTTTCCATAAAGGAAGAGTGCCTGCCCTTCTCTCTTCTTTCTTTACCCTCCCCCCCCCACATCCACCCCTTCACCCACCCCACACCCACCCCACCACTAGCCACTGGCTAGAAGACAGAGATTATGGTCTCATCCTGGACCATGAGGTGGCATGCTAAGGATGGCAGAGGAGCAGGGTGGCAGGAATTGATGATCATGGAGCCACAATCCTAGTTTTGGACTACCTACCCCCTAACTTCTTTCCATAAGAGATATGAACTTCTACCTTGTTTAAATCTCTTTTGTTTGTCTTCACCTCTCCCCGCCCCCCACTGAACTTAATTCTAGCTAACATAGAGGTAGAAAAGAATAAACTTAGAAACCCCTAATAAAATCTAGAGACCCAGAAAGGGAAACCAGTTTTGCAGAGATTAAAAGGGAACTGAGAATCACCAACCTTCTGGTGGATCTAATGGATATTCTAGACACACCACTGGGGCTCAAACTTGAGTGTGTATTCTAATCATCTGGAATGCTTGGTGAAAAACATTGCTGAGTCCCTTCCCCAGAGTTTCTGACTGGGTAAATTCACATTGGGCCTGAAATTTTATGTTTCTAATGAATTTCCAGGATGCTGTCGCTGCTAGCCTAGGAGACGTCACTTTGAGGACTATTCATTGTTCTAGACTTTTCGGAGGCACATACCCAAACTCAGTTTTTTGGATAAGTCTCACTCTGGATCCCTAAACAAGGACAGATTATGATTTTCAGCTGTCTTCAAAGACCAGGGAATGGTCTTTGGGGGAGGCAGGAGAGGGTCTGAGCAACAGCTTGGGCACGCTGCGCATCCAGCAAAGAGGAGATTTGTGATGCAAATGATTTACTGGTGTTCAGCTGGGAGCAGAAGGGATTTCAATATGGTGAGCCAAATCGAATTCATTACCTGACAATTAGCTCTAAATTAATGCAAGACTGTGCCGCCTGAATGTGCTCTAAGGGAGAGGGTCCCTGACAGCTTGGGATGGGCAGGATCTGAGACATCGATCTTGGCTGGATTCAGAGAGGCTCTTTCTCCATTTTTCTAGTGGACTCTGAGCTCAGAGAATGGCTAATGCCCCATTCTGAGACCCTATCCAACTCCACTCCTTCCAGATTCAGCCCCAATTAGCCCAAACCCAGCCCATCTAGAATGGATTTAGGCTCCCTCGGACCTTGCCCCTGGAGGTTTGTTCCCTGGGGGACTGCATTGTGTTTGCACACAGGCTAGCTGCTAATTCTTCAGCAAAGAGCTGTGTAGGATGAAACTCATTACATTTAATAGGAGCAAATTCTTCGCATCCTGTGAGTATATCTGTCCTTGGGTAGAAGGTGCAACGCCTGGAGATGTCCCCTGTTTCTTCAGTTAATGACTTTCCCATGCTTTCCTCTCCTTTCCCTTCCCTCCTCTCCTATCCTCTCTCCTTCTCTTTTTTCCCTTCCCTTCCCTTCTCACTCTTCTTCCACCGCTTTTCCACAGTGGCCCTGATATTGTGCATGAAGGAATATGACTATAAAAATGATGACCTATGGACTGAGAATCCTCGGAGTTTCATTTATTCATTCATCAAACATTATGTGCCAGGATACAGGTCATGATGGACTCTGCCCACATAAAACTCATAGGCTTGACCAAGAGCCAGGCAATAAGGAGTTAAAAAACAAAGAGGTGCACCCTATGATTCTAAAGGAACATTTTCTGACTGGGGCACAGGGTGCATTGGCACATTGCAGACCAATGTTTGATAATTTAAAAATTCTATAAGCATTCTGGCTCACAACATGCATACTCTCCCTTCTTCCCAGTATAACAGTTAGTGCTGCCATCTGCCTATACCCCCTCCGGTTTCCACCCTCTGCTTTAGGACAACCAGGTCATTGTTCTAGAGCAATACCCTGAGCCCTACAGTACCTCCAAATCCTCAGGGTCCTTGACTCTGAAATGTCAAGGTAAGCAAGATAAACCAAGTGTCATGGTCAGGGACATGTGTCAACTTGGCCAAGTTGTGGTACCTGTTTGTTTGGTTGGGCAAGTGCTGGCCTGTCTGTTGCAATGAGGATATTTCATAGAATTAGATCATGATCACGTCAGCTGCATCCACAGCTGATTCCATTTGTAATCAGCCAAAGGGGAATGTCTTCTGCAATGAGTGATGCTTAATCTAAACACGGGAAGCCTTTTAAGGAGGATTCAGAAGAGACAGGCTCTCTTCCTGCTTCGGCTGGTGAGCTTCTCCTGTGGAGTTCGTCCAGACCCTCCATCGGAGTCGTCAGCGTCACAGCATGCCCTGCGAATTTTGGACTCTGCATTCCCACGGTCACGTGAGATACTTTTATAAATTTTATATCTGCGAGTGTTCCCTGCTGATTCTGTTTCTCTAGAGAACCCTAACTAACATACCAAACCAGTAGGACAGGAGCCAGCTGTGCCCCCTTCTCTTTACCCCCAGCCCAATGCCTGACAAAAGCCCCAGCAAAGTTCTCCAAAATGTTGCTTTATGACAAGTTCAGTAATTTAGTATTTGCATCCCTCTTACTTCTCTTTTAAAATATGGTGACAGTGTTGATTGGTTTTGACAAAATGGTCCCCAGCTTCTTCTCTTCTTCTTTGCAGTGTGATGAGCTGCCATTCAGAAGAACAGAGGCAACTTTTACTGCTTGGTCCTGCTCTGTCCAAAATATAATCAATTACCTTAGATAATTGGTGGAGTGAATGTGGCTTAAAAAATGAATAGATACCAAATTACATTTATATGTTGCTTTACAAAATGCTTTAGCTTTCATTACCTAATTTAATTATCCTAATCAACCTCGGATTTCTCTCCGTTTTCCAGAAGAGCAAGCTGAGGTTTGGAAAGGCTAAGAGTCACTCAGTATCAAGTCATAGAAATGAGGCTTTTGACTCTCAACATGGTGATCCTTCCATCAAAATACTCCCTCCTGGTGATATAGGATATAGGCTCATAAAAGGTGTGTGTGTGTGTTCAGTCCTCACCTTCCACCCACCTTCACCACCATCATTATCACACCCATAGCTTCTGGATCACAGAGATATCATGGAGAATAAACAATGTCAAGCTAGCATGATATAACCAAGCTATCATCTAGAATGCTGTTTCAGTGAGCTAGACTAGGTGAGCTAGAAGAGATTTGGGGAGATGAAAGCATCTCTGCACACCAGAAACCTAGAGATAGAATGCAAAAAAAAAGGAAAATTCCCTCCTTAGGGGACTCAGAGACAGGGTGACTACTTTGGTACCATCTTATCAGGAATATGACAAGTGAATTCCTGCCTGGGAGGTCCAATAGAACTCTTCACCCCCAGCGCTAACCCCTGAATCCTCATGCAGGGCCTGCCCCCATCACAGCCTTGTTTCTGTTCTGGGATCTTCCTACTGAAAAACTCGAGCAAGTTCGTGAGGCCACTTCATAGGGATCCTTCTCAAATGGCTTCAGAAGCCAGGAATGTGGCATGTAAAGGGTGCAGTGGGGACCTAGGCAAAAGAGAAGGATGCTTTGTCCACTGACACCTAAAAATCATATCTTAAAAACAGCAATGCACCTGAAAACCTGACTCAGCCTGGGGGCCACCAGCTTGCCCCCTTGCTTGGAGTAAATGAAACGACAGCCTGGACAACATAAGTGCTGGACCATAGAGCCCTGAGGGGGATTCTGCAAATAGAGAAATGGAAAAATACCCAATACTAAATAGGCTCAAAGTCCTCTGAACTTGCTCACCATGTGCAGTCTCCCTCCAACTCTGGAGTACCAGGAGCTAAGCCCTCACACTTATGCTCACCTCCCATAAATCACCCCAGGATTGATTTTCCTTATTAACTTATTTCCCACATTTGATGAATAGCACCTTCCCTGTCCTATTGCTTTCCTCTGACTCTGTTTATTAAGCAACATGTGAGATTTTTCTTCTCACATGATGGGTACTAAAGGCACAAAATTCAAACTAATCATGCAAAGAGGAAATTTCCAGCAATCCATAGCTTTATTTGTCAAGGGCTGAGCTGGGCCAGGCTAGGCCAGGCTGCAGCAGAGGGGGCAAAAGCTCAATGGAAAAAGCCCTGATTCTGGAGCCAGACCTGGGCTGTCATCCGGGCACTGCCTCGACCTTGGGGTGATCTTGAGCAAGTATGTAACCTCCATAAGCCTCTGCATAAAGATGATCTGAAAACAGGTTTTTCCCCTCTGTATAATGAGAATTCTTGAGAGATCAATGGTATAGAAAAGCATCCTATGAATTTGAAATGCTGAATCAACCTATGAGTTGACCCCTTTCCCATCTTCAATGCCAATAAGTCACTTCAGAGCCTTGCCACTCCAACCTCCTATCAGGCAGCCCCTACTTTCAGTCTGGTTACCTCTGCTGTATAATATAAAACCACAAATGTAGTAGCATGAAAAATAACCACCTTATGCTCAGGGATTCTGTTGCTCAAGAATAGGAAATGGATGGCTTATCTCTGTTCCATGATGTGTGGGGCCTCAACAGGAAAGAGTCAAAGGTTGGGGTGACTCAATGACTACACACTGGAATCTTCTAAAGACATGTTCACTCAACTATCTGTCCATGCCAGCTGTCAGCTGGGGCCTCACCTGGGGCTGCTGATGAGAACACCTACTCATGGCCTCTCCATGTGACCGCTTGAGCTTCCTCATGGCATGGCTAGGTTCCAAGAGCAAGGGTCCTGAGAGAGCCAGGTCAAAGATATATTATTGCCTTTTATGATTGCCTTTATTTACTATTGCATTTTAGTCTCCAAAGTCACATAGTATCACTGCAGCTGTAATCACAAACCTACTCAGATCCATGAGAAGGAGTACAGGCCTCCATCTCTAGAGGGAAAGTCACATTGTAAGAATGGAATGTGGGAATCAATCATGTTTGGTAGATTCAATCTTCCACAGGGCCAGAGCTACTTGAAAAATGGACACACTGACAAATTAGAATTTTGAAGCAGGGATGGAGACAGGCAGATGTTGTACCACTCTGCTCCTAGTCATTCCTGGCTTCAGGTGTCCACAGAGGTTGGCACAAATGGTGCCCATCTCAGGAAAGCTGGCCAGGGTAAATTTTAAGCACAGAAGTATCCAGAGGGAAGGGAAGGGCAGACTGTATCTGCCCTTTCCTCCCATTCTGACCTCCTCCCCACCCCAAGGCCAGAGCTAGCCTTGGTATTGCATTTCCCCATTTTGCAGAATGATTCCAGCCTCCCATTCTGTGGCCAGTGCTTCCCAGTTCAGCAGCTTCAGGGGCCATGGCCATTTGGGGATACCTTTGCTATGCAAAATGCATTCCACAGAGAGGGCTATGAGCATGAACAGGGAGCTTGTTAGAAAGGCAGACTGTCCAGTCCCACCCTAGACCGGCAGAATTAGAGTCTACAGTTTAATAAGATCTCCAGGTGATTCATATGCTTGTTAGAGTTTTAATCGCACCAGAGTAGGTGAAAGCGAACTTGATTCGAAAATGGATGCCACTGGGTTGGATCCTCGTTCTGCCCATTCATTAGCTGGCCAAACTGGGGCAAGTTATTAAACCCCTCTGAGCCTCAGTTTCCCTAAAATTAGTGTAACAATACTTTCTCAGAATTTTGGTGTTTTATTTTTTGTGGAGGCGGGGGGGGGGGGGGCTATACCTCCCAGGGTAAGCAACCAATACCTTTGGACTCTGAAGGCCGAACCCCGCCGTCGGCCCCACCCCACTGTGACGTAGCCTCCCCTGAGGAGACGCAGGTCTTGTGTGCAGAATGGTCTGTGGCTCCAGGCAGCGCAGCAGGGAGACAGTGAGGTAGGCACCCCTCAGGAATCCCCGAAGTGAAGGGCTCAGCAAGCCACACCACCCATCACGCCTCCAGGAGGGAGCTGTCTCTTCCAAAGGAAACCGTGATTGGGACCCCTGCCCTCCTTTGGAGATGTTATTTCTTTTTTCTAATAGAGACTGTTTATCACCCACTTAGGAGTTCTGACTGGGGCTTTTGATGCCCATTAGACTGAAAATTAGGTCAGTCCCCTCCAGGATTTACTTGAGCTGGGAAACCCAGTGCGCTGTGGTAGTAGGAGGCCCCGGCCAGCCCAGGGGCTCACAGTGGATTCATAGAACCGCGGCCCAGCCATAGCCACAGGGGTCACGTGGGTTCTCCTGGCACAGTAAAGCCACTAATGCCCAGGCCTGCCTGGCCCCAGGCCTCTGTGCCTTGCAGGGAAGGGGCATTAAATGAAAATCACTCACCAGGATGATCCTGAAAAGCAAAAGAAGGGCTGGTAAAAAATGTTAAGCTATGAGAATATTCAGTACCTTTATGTTTTCATTTAACAGGTACACCAAAATGATCTCATCCTTCTCCTGTGCTGTGAGCTGATCTGTGCCTGACCCAGCCTAGACAAATGGGAAGCATTTCTGAGTAAAGATTATGAGGAGAAGAAACTGCAATTCCTACTCTATCAATACTGATAGCTAGAAGTCCTACTTCCTATCTAACTTAAAGTCTTACTGCTCTAAGTATCCTGTAACTAATTAGTTTTTCTGGAAAACTATCCCCTGAGAGGACAGGAAGAAATCCCTCCAAATCTTTCACACGTTCCCTGGAGAACTTGTTTTCTTTATGATGGGATAGTCCAGGTGCGTCAGAGGTCTTGCTAAGCCCAGCTGGTCTCTTCCCTGATCAAGAGTCTGGACAGGTCACCCAAGCTCAAACTGCCCTTCAGAGATGGGCGTGGAGCTGCAGGAACATTCCCAAAGGAAACTGGCATTGAGGTTACTTATCTAAGTAGAAATAAAACTAGGGAAACACTAGACCAGAGAGATCAGGGACTTTCTAGCTGGAAATATGTTAATGAAAGTGGGAGTCTTTTCTCATTCTGCCACCGATCTAATGATTGGATGACTATGCCTCAGTTTCTCTTCTGTGCCACGGTCTTTGTTAACATGGAACAGGCCTGTCTGTTTGCTGCCCTGTCTAGTTCAGGGCGTGTTTATCGAAGCTTGCCAGATCTATGCAATTGTACAGGGATTGCTCTCCACGGTCATTTATTAAACTACTTCAGAACATTTCATCCAAATGTGCAGGTGTTACATGAATGCTAATAATGCCGACACTCCCACAGCAGGGCTGGGGGTCTCCCCGGCCCAGCATCTGCACAGAGTCACGTGTCCTGGGACGTAGGTCGGCCAAGTGTCCTTGGGCGCCAGGACACGGAGCTTGGCGCAGGTCTCCTCTGACTCACAGTGAGGCTGTGGACCCAGCCCTTCCCCCTGCCCAGGCCATGGGAATCACCCTCCTGCCTCCTGCCCGATGGTGAGGCGCCAGAGACAAACTGATAAAGTGATGCTCAAGTGCTTAGAAGCCGGGCGTCGATGCTGACAGCTCACACCTCGGTGTGCAGACGCCCTCGCAAGGGAGCCCCGCCTCCTCCACTCCATCTGGCTAATCCAGAGCCATTTAATCTGGTTAATACCGATTAGTTCTGATGATTGGGTCTCCACAGAGCTGTGGAGGGGCCAGAATCTCCTGGCCAGACCCAGGGAAGCCGTTCCCTGCACCTTCATTTTGTGCCTGGGGTGGCTTAGAAGGAAAGGGATTTCTCAGAGGGGCTGCTCCCAGCACCTACAGCTCTGGGCGTGGTGTCAGAGGTCAAGGGAGGTCAGGGGGTCACTGATGGTGGGGTGGGGCTCTCAAGACCCACTCATCTATGGGAAAGATTTGGGTGACTTGCTAACTTTTCATTGCAGTAGTCATTACGGGCTCCACTGTGAATGGACCAAATTGACCCAGGAAGGGGTCACTATTGGTGACCTATTGCCTCCACCTTCCTGCAAATCCTCCTCCACGTTCTGACCATAACCCAGCAGCTTAGCATCTCATTTCCTCTGGGGAATGCCATCCAACATTCCAGCATACAGGCAGTCCATCAAGCCCATCTATTCATGTAAATGTGCTAATAGGAGAGCCTGCTTTTCCTTCTGGGAGCATCTGTCAGAAGCAGAGGACATGGAGAAGAGGAAGGAGAGAAAAATGGGAAAGGACCTGCTTGCACTTTTAGGAACCCAGGGTTGGGAGAGGAGAGGAGAGGAGATCATGGCAGGCTGATGGAGGTGGTGTTAAGGGAAGGGAGAATGGTTCTTGCAAGGTGATGCTCTGTTGCTCATATGTCAGAATATCAGATGGTCTGGGTCTCTGCCAGAGGACCTACCTTCTGGAAGCTATCCTGAAACATACTGCAAAATCCTTGAGCGTCCGTTCACATGTTTGATTGGCTTTGTCTATGCATGGGGTAAACAGGAGGAAAGAAAGTCACACTCTCACTGCAAACAATTCCTATCCAGGATGTGCCCAGAGAAGTTTCCAGAATCTGCCTGCCCCACACTCCTGGGTAATGTCCCAACTCTGTACTCTTCCCATCCCCCAATCAAAAGTCTAAGATCTCATCCAGCTCTAAGTTCTCTGGCTTATTTTTCATCTTAGCTTTCCTTTGGGACTTCCTTCCAAGAGACTCCGTTAGCGCAAGCTCATGTGTACAATAAATGGAGTCACTCGGCAGCAGCTGGCGAACATTTTCAATGAGTTGGAAAATCAGGTTGAATGTATCATGAAATATGGTGCTTACACTGCAGCCCAGACGTGTGGCCTAAGTGCTTTGTGATTAGGCCTGCCTTTACCCATTTCCCTTTCACGCTCTCTCTTCATCCTCAGTCTCTCCTTCTCCAGAGATTTTAAAGTTAAAATGTGCCTGAGTATTTTATTAACATCTTGTAAGAGATGTTTCTTCAAGTGAATGGTTCTTTGCCTTAGGTGTCAGTGTAATCTTTTGTGTAGAGTAGGGTATGTTGAGTTGTAAAATGTACATGAGCTTGGTTGTATCTCTTTGAATATATAGGTGCTGAATAAATGGTGATGCCTACCCATGTGAGTTCATCACACACACACACACACACACACACACACACACACAGGCTTGGATCCAGAGCACATAGTGCTCTATTTTACATTTCCGGATATCTTTAAAGGCCATTTTCTGACTAAATGGATGGCCAGAGAACACACCCAGGCTGTGAATAACTTGTATTTTCCTAATTCACCACAAATCCCACGCCCCAAGCACACAGCCTCATGACTTGGAGTACGTGGCGGCACAGTCTTCAGAACTGAGATGCAAATGAACCCCATGTATCCTTCCACCTGCTGTTCTGTGCCTTCCCCCTCTTCTCTCCTCCTAAGCCATCTTCCTTCCCTCCCAGCCTCCTCCTCCTTCACTTTTCCTTTCTCCAAAGAGCCAGACATTAGGCAAGCTTGACAAACAGTCACAGAGTACAGACATCAGATTAGGAAAGGACCACAGATGCCATTTCCAGCCTTGCTCATGGAGGAGAAAACTGAGGCTCAGAGATGCTAAGGGATTTCTTCAGCAATGCCCAAGGAAGCAACAGCTGAGCCAAAGCCAGAGTCCAGAGTTTCACAGCCTTTTCCACAACCCTGTCCGTGGTGGAGGAAAACCATTTCATGGGCTCTTTCCCCCCATCTCAAGCCCCAGCCATGTCAGAGCTGCAGGATAACATGTGCATGGCAGATGGAAGTTACAGGTGAATGACATGAGTGTAACCTTCTATCTTGGGCTAACAGTCTAATCGGTTGCTCTCTGGGATGGGCAGGAGTTCATAAGGATTCTTTTGCTAGTGAGCAGCAAGGAGGAGGAGCTGAGACAAGAAGGAATGATAGCCCACTCCCACAGACCACTCTTGGGTCTCTCACATGACTTAATAGCCAGCAACCTTGGTCCTTGCATGGGTTGTCTCTACCCACCCCCATTTCTGGCATGTGCAACATCGGAAAAATGATGAGAAGATGGAAGCATGGTATCGCAGATCTTAGTCCTGGAAGGGTTTCAGAGATGATTTAATTCCATCCCCCCTTGTTATACAGAAATTAAGCTCAAAGAGGTGAAATGACTTGCACAAGTTACAGAGATAGATCCAAGACTTTGCATCCCTAAGGGCACGTTTTAGGTGACAAACAATTCACTTACATTCTTTCATTTGAAGTTGGTCTTCACCATAATCTTATGAGAACTACATTTGGCGAGGCTCCAGGTTCGACCTGCCCTCAGATAAGGGCTCGTTAATTAAAGGGGATTCGTTCCCAGGTCCAGAGACTCTCCACAAGCATAGCATCTCCACCTGTTTCTACCACCAGGTGCTGTTCCTCACAGCTTGGCAGAGGACAGCACATGGCAAGAAGGCACGAGGAGAAACCAGGGGTTGGGGAACACTCAAGGGTGCCCTGGCTCTCCCCTACTTCCCGCACCCCTGCTTCTAGGAAGCCAAGGCCGAATGAAGCCTGACAGGAAGGAAGGAGAAAGGGGTTGTCTGCAGCCAAGATTCGCATCTCCAAAGTCAGGAGCACCCTCTGCTGTTAGAAAGATGAATTGCACAGGTCCCACCCCATGTCCAGAGATTCAGACAACCAGTGTCCTTCCACAGTGGACTTAAAGAAAAGGGTCAGTGGAAAAGGGACCAAAAACCCTTCCCTTTCCAGGTGTGCTAGCGCTGAGTCTATACACTGAGGACTCAGATAGATCTGGGGGCAGAAAGTGGAGGGGCTGCCTTAATCCTTTGGTGGCAGGGGAGAGGGCAGGAAGAGCACAGGCTCAGAATGATGGAACTTGAGATCCAGTCCCAGTCCTACCACTTATTACATCATTGGCTAAGACACTTTGCCTCTCTGTGCTCTGTTTCCTCATCTATAAAATGGACCTTCCTATTCCTTATCTGCCAACTTCAGAGGTCTGCCTTGGAAAATTCACTGAGGTAACAGATGTGCTGCAGCTTTGCAAGCTGTAAAGTGTTTAGCAAATGGATGGGGGTGTTACATTCCCCAGGACTCAGTTCTTTCCTACAAAATGGGCAGTAGTAGTGGACAGGTGTGGAGAGATCCATTCTTCTTCCCAACTCCTCCAACTTCGAAATGTCACTGGATAATTCTGCCTTAGCTCTCCACAATTCCACAAGACTCCAACCGTAAGTCAAGATACCCCCAAGGTCATATATGGAAGGAATTATTGAGAGAGCAACACATTCTGTGAAAGTCGGGCAATCCCATTAGCTGGCCAGCCTCTTGGCAAGCAGGGCAGTGAGCCAGGGAAGGCAGAAAAGAGTGAGGGTCGAGGTCCCGGAGACAGCACTGAGAGCCCTAGGAGATGGGTTTGGAGGGAGGGAGGGAATAGACAGCTTTCTCTGAGTTTTGAATTTTCCTGGGGCTGCACTGAGTTGGCTTTTCTTGATAAAAAGGATGGACTTTGGAGAGAACTATTTGTAAGCTGGAGTTCCACCCCTTGCCAACTGCATGCCCTTCAATAGCTACGGAACCTCTCAGGATCAGTGGCCACATCCATAGATTGGAGCCATTAAACCTACTCCAGTGTGGGAAACTGCTTCACCTAGTAAGTAGCATATACTAAGTGAGCAAAATTATTATTATTGTTCTAATTTCATCATTGTCATATCAGTTCTAACCCCCATATTTTCTGCATGATGCGCCCTTATTCGAACTTCATTTTCCTCAACAACAAAACAGAGAATCATTCTCTGCTCCTCTTTAGCTCCTGGAGCTGTGGTGGGGGGAAGGGAGAGATATATCTCAGGTGCATCTGCGGAAGAAGGTTCCAGAGGGACCCAAAATGCTATTATTGAAGGCTAAATGTTCCGTGGCTAAAAGCTGCTGTAGCAATCTTTGCATCCACTTGATTTGAATGGGCACATTACTGTAATGTCCCAGTGCTGCAGTCAGCACAGGGAAGGTTGAGCTATTTGTAACCACGAGACGCATGAGCAGCATAAAGATCAAATGGTGGAAGAAAGCGCGTCTGGCTTACGTGAGAAAACAAGGCTATTTGCTTTGAACATGACTGGAATTGATCCATAGCCACCTGCCTCTGAAACCACTGCTCAGGGATCCTGGTGGAGAGGGCAGGAGATATAGGTGTGGGGGGTGGGGAGAGATAGAGAGGAAGGAGAAGAGAGAGAGAGAGACAAAGACAAGCTGACTGTGCATCCTGCTTGGACACCAAGAGAGAGCGAGAATCCAGTTATAATTCAAACTCCTGTGGAATTATTGATGCTAAAAGTCCTGCCTCCCACCTGTTGCTATGAGGATGCCATCTGCCCTCCACCATTCCCTAGACCCCTCACATCAGAATTAAGAGCCTCATCCTTGGTTTCAAGCTGTTTACATGAATAGCTACAGGCTACTTCTCTTCCTGACCCCCAGTTCAGATGAATGGAGAACCAAGGCAACAGGTCTCTAAGCTTCAACTTGGGAAGGGCTTGGGGAGAAGGAGGAAATGTCCTGCTTTAGGTCCCACAGGACTGGACTTGGGAGGTAGCAGCAGATAGAAAGAGACAGCGCAGAAAATGATGAGACCCTCATAAATATCCCCTGGTGTTCATTTGAAACTGATTCAAATATTGGGAGGGGGCTGGAAGAAATGTAATTTGGCTTAAATCTAAACCCCCAAGGGATGGCCCGCCTCTTATCCTCCTTTTTATTTTCCTTCCAGATCCTGGGAAAATTTCTGGGCCTCGGTTTTGCCATCTGTGAAATAAGAGCAGCAGTTGGGGTTCCCTCCCTCAACAACCTACCAACTTCTGACTCCCTAACCCATCGAGCTACATTCCCTCTCCCAACACCCTAGCGCACTTACCCACACTCACACTCAGGCCTACAGCCCCATTTCTCAGCCTCCTCCTGAACTTAGTACCCCAGGGTTCGCCTGGGTTCCCAGGCCTGCCCCTTCCAGCAGTGCCATCCTGATCCTCCCCCCCCCCATACGCACACACACACACACACACACACACACAATCACCCGCAACGTCATGCCAGGGATTTCCTCCCAGTCCATCCTCCCCTTACCTGCTGCTTCTTTCACTCTTAAGTCCCCTCAACATCCAAAACACCATACTTTTGTCTGGTAATGGTCCTGATCTTATAGCACATCAGATACAAATGGCACAGTTTAAGACTGACAGCTCCTAGCAGGTAGGAACCCTATGTGGTTCCCTTACAGCAGCCCCTCTCCTTTCCACATGCCACAGGGCTGCTGTCCCCAGGTGGTGAGTTGCTGGGAATGCAGAGCTTCCCCATGGACCCTTTTTGATCGGGTTGTCTATCTTACCCTAGGCTTGGTCAGTCCTTCCATTGACAGAACCTGGAATGTCAGTGGACTCGAGGAGGGTTTTGATGAATAAAGAGAAAAGGAATTAAAAGAGGATTAAAGGGTGGTGTAATGGTGGCTTGGTGGCAGATTTCTCACCTGCCATGCCAGCGACCCGGGTTCGATTCCCACAGCCTGACCCCGCAAAATGGGGAAAAAAAGAGGATAAAAATTTTAGAGGTGACTGAGACCCAAAGGGAAAGCCTAAATGTGAAAAGAGGGGAGAGGAGAAGAAAGATTAGGGCAGGGAAATAATCACAGAATCAAATCTCTGGAGACACAGATTCTGCAAGATCCTTTTTAGCACCTGATTCTGATGCCTCATGGATCTCAGCCAGAAAACGGCTGAGATTTTGCTGTCAAGTTCCCTGTCTCCTTAGCCATGAATTGGCTTCAGGGGACTGAGGAGGCACAGCTGGTCCTGGGCTTCCTGCTATGGCACGAGGCAGTTTCCAATGCCCCCAACTTCAGTCAGAGCCCCAGCTAATTGGACAACACAGCCACTGTAAATGCAGCTCTTGCTCTGGGCATTGTCATGTGTTGGGGATTGAATCCTGTCCCCAAGAGGCAGATTCAGGTCCCAACCTCTGATTGTGTGGGTGTGAACCCATTTATAAATAGAACCTTTGAAGCTGTCATTAGTTAAGGTGTGCCCAAACTGAATCAGGGTGGGTCTTAATTCAGTATTGGTGAAGCCCTTATAAGCAAAGGAAATTGGACAGGGAGAAAGAAAAAGTTATGGGAAGCAAAAAGCTAGAAGTCAAGGGAACCCGGAAGAGAACAGAGAAGACATTGCCATGTGCACTGCCATGTGACGGAAAATCCACGGACCGAGGATTACCAGCAGCCAGCCCCTGATGACACTGTTTTCAGGGAGAAAGCATTGCCTTGCTGACACCTCGATTTTGGACTTCTCCTACCCTCAAACCCTGAGCCAATAAATTTATGTTATTTAAGCCTACCCATTGTATGGAATCTGTTTTAGCAGCTGGGAAGCTAAAACACCAAAGGAGCATGTCTTTGGCAGACCCTGGGAGAGCTTGGAGCCCTGTGATCCAGTAAAGACGAGTCAGTGTCTGTTTACTCTTACAAACCTGCTGCCTGTTGACCAAACAGCCATAGGAAAAGCACAAAAGAGGCTCAGAAGTTCAGTACCCAAAAGGGTGGGATAAGAGAGATGTCTGAAAACAGACATGAAGAGGATGAGTAAGAAGAGAGAGGACCAAGAGAACCACACACGGCAGGGGGGGAGGGGGGCGGGGGAAGACTAGAGCCCACTGATGACATGCGAATGGACGGTGTGGGTCTAAATTGCAATGCTCCCACCCCCCTCCTGCTCCTTCTCTCCCCCTCTCTCCCCCCTCTCTCTCTCCCAGTTACTATCAAAGCAAAATTTATGAAGGGCTCGAGGCATTGGATATTCCTTGTATTTCAATCTAACTTTTTGCAATCTCAAGTGAACAGCTTGGCTGCTTCTGCCTGTCAGGGAATTTAAATTGCAGATGCGATGGGGAAATGCAGCAGCCCAGCTCAGGAGCAGGCCCTCTGGTGAACACCATCATTGCTTAGCAACTAGACTGGGAGAACTTTATGAAGCAGCAGAAAGTTCCACTCTGGAAGGTGACCTTGACCCAGGGCATCTCCTGGGAAAAGAGAGGAAGTTTCTCAGTGAGGAGTGACAGCCAGATAAGAGGTCTGCTCGGGTCACAGTGAGGGTTAAGGAATACAGCAAGAGAATGCAATCAGCAGGGCTCTGCACAAGCGCCATCATTACAGGTGTGCTTCTTTGACATCCAGAATCCCCACTGGCTTCAGCGTAGTTTTTGATATTCCATTGGTGTGGAGATTGTTTACAAACTAAAGATGCCCCCCTAGTTCTCTATGTGCCCCCACTCATACAAACTATGAGTGGAGAGAGGAATGAATAATGTCAGTGTACGAACACACACACAAATGCACACACAAACACATGCACGAAGAGACAATCACTTATGCTACTAAAAGACACACCTCCAACAAATAGCCATCGCAATCTAAAAGAAGGCGCAAGTCTATTATATCTGTACCCATTTACATCTCAGTTCTCCAGGGTGGCATTTGTTTAATGATGTCCTTCTGCCTTGATCAGAGTTGGAGTTTGCTCCAACTTAACATCCCACTCTGAAAAGAAAGAATACCACAAATGTGCTTAAGGTCATCATCATGACATAGGCTTTTACTTAAACAATGGTTTACAAGAATAAAAATGTAATTGGTAGGCCTATTTGTCCCTTGGGCAAAATCACCAAATGTCTGTGCTCCATCAGCTTTCAGCCATAGCTATAATATAAAGCACCACACACACTTGTGAAAGACGGCCCCCAACTGACACACCCATCTCCAGCCAGTATCCAGGAGATAGGGAACGGATTTCTCGGTTCCCTTCTTGTTATTGCGTGGCCCATGTTGTATATGGGGGCAGCTTGGTGCACAATAGAAACAAGTCCGTGGAGAACAGAGTCGGGGTTGTCGTTGTGCTGTATGGACACAGGCATTGGAATGGAGTTTGAGGGCTTGGGAATCTTTGTGAACTGGGGCAGGAAAAATTGATGATGACTTTTGGAATAAACTATTTTTCCATTAAAAGTTTGTTCTAAAGGCAGCCCACATACGCTTCCCAAAAAACAAACAAAAAATTCAACAAATGGTGCTGCGATAGCAGGATATTCACATGGAAAAATAATGAAATTTGACCCCACCATACAGCATACAAAAAAAATTATAGTAAAGGCAGCCCATGGCCCTTGAGTTTCATGTAGTGGCCATGCTTCTTGGAGCGCTGAGGCCTTTGGGGGGCCCAGCGCACATGTCCCTACACGCTTTAGCATTTCCTGTCTATCTCACTCATTTGGCGCTTTTCAGATGCTGCCTCGTCTCGTCTTTTAGCTTGTCCTGCCCCTCCAGGAGAGGGAACATCTTCTAGGATATCATTCTCAGCATCCCACGGAGTGCTAGGTTCTTAATAGGTGCTCAATGAACGTGCATGCGACAGTTAAAAATTGTGATTTGCACAGAGACATCAAGTAACTCAGCAGTGGAATTAGAACTCAAGCCCATTAATTTCTGAATTGTTTTTAATGTATTATCAATATCCAAGTCAACAAAGGAATTATCGCATTTTTTCTTTTAATCAATTCAGAGTGTATTCGCATCTGGTCCTAACTTTAACTTCCTGGCAATTCCACGGGTAGCCATGATAGGTATGATCTCCCTATGGCTTGGGAGACTGAGAAAAGCATGGGGTTCTGAGCACTGGGCCAGTCAGGAAGGTTGGAAGTGGAGTGGGCCAAGAGTCGGTAGAAGTTGGTTCTAGACTGCTTGCTGATAAAGTTTCTATATCTGCCTCAGGGTCACCAAACTGTTAAATGAAGACATTTACACCTTAAATGTTCTGTGTATGAATCTTTGACCTCCCAATTCCCAACTTGCAGTGGACACAGCAAAGTGGTACCTCCAATTCTCCTTTTGTGTCAGCAGACAGCCCAGCCAGCAGCTCCTTCAGCTTTAGCTGAGTTCGTTGCCCTTCCTGGGTCAGCCCACCTCAGAGGACTCAGCGAGGCATGGATGAGTCCCGGACACTGTTCTGATGAACAGTTCTTGCTCCCGAATTCCCAAGTCTTTGGGGAGACTCGCGTCACAGACTCAGTTCAACGTCTTCCTCTTTCCAATCCTACTTCCTCCCCTTTCCTTTCAGAAGTGTTTATTCCTAAAAAATTCCCTTGCAGCCCAAACTATTCCAACATTTGCATCCAGAAGGCACAACCTTCAATGTCAACTCTCTTACCCCTGGATGCAAAATTAGCCTTCCTTACTCCTTTCTGGATGACCAAGAGCTGAGAGAAAAAACAGGTAGATTCAGAATTATACCGATAATATGTAGACAAGGGCAATGGCTCCAGCCTCTCACTGCTTCAAAGATGGTTAACTGGACAGTTTCCTGTGCCCAGAGGTAAAAATGAAGGCAAATAGACCATCTTCCCCCACCCCCACCCCCAATAATACCTGTGACATCCCCTGCAGAGAGAAGCAGGAGATGAGCAAGGGGTTTCCCTCTGGGGGCGCCTTTTCCAGCACTCCTTGGCCAGGGAGAGCCCCAAGGAGATTTATATATATGAAATAATCATCCTTGACCTGAAGGAAAAAATGATTTAATGCATTAATTCAACAACTAAGTTTTTTTCTACTCTTCTTTCTCTTTTTTTTTTCATGAAAAATAATATGTACACAAAAAAGAAAGAAATTTCAAAGCACATCACAACAATTAGTGGTAGAACAGATTTCAGAGAACAACTGGTTTTTGAATGCCTAATATGTGCCTGGCATTGTGCTAGGTAGACGCATCTTAACTGTTGAGACCGCCTTCTCAGAGCTGACGAATCCTCCAAGCCTCCAAATACAGTGAGGACAGAATAATTCAACCAAACACAGGAAAAGTGGCTGAGTTCATCTTGGGCTGTAGATTCTGCCCCTGATCTAAAGGGGCCTTGTTTTTCAGGGCAGGTCCCCATTCTCCTGCCCATTCCTTTATCCATCCATCCATTCAGCAGCCGTCTTCTCATCCGCCAGGCCCTGTGCTGGAGAGGCCAAGGTGAAGGATGCCTGTCTACGTAGGTAAGAGAATCCCCCATTGTGAAAAATATCGCTCAGTGATGAAAATATGCCCTCATCTCAAAACTCTAAAATAGAGCCCCTGATCCAACTCCAGGAGGCATTTACCCTGCTTGTGCCCTGCCTGCTCTGGGTCAGCAGTCAGCAGGTTTGGGAGTACCATCTCTGGCAGCTCTCTCTGTAGGAGATCTTGGGCTGCTCAGCATTATTCAGCCACCAACAGAGCAGTCAGTCAGCCCCTATCCTCAAACAGCCCCTCTACTAAGTCCCTAATACCCACCTCAGCACCACATGGCCCCTGGAGAACTGGGGACCACCCATCCAAGTAAGGTCTTGACTGTCAGCTGTCACCTCAGGAAGGAAGAAAAACCCAAACTGAAGACACATGAGCTCTCTCTGTGTGCTAGAAAGCCCACTGTCTGTCGCCAGCCAGCTATGATGTATCGGAATAATAAGGCCCCTTGAATTACCCATTAAGGGCTGTCAGCAAATCACATGATTTCTTTTTTAATATTGTTCATATCTGGCCCCTGGAAAATGATGAGGATGCTATCTCTGCCTGGTTTAATGATAAACAGAGCTCCCGAAGCCAGGGAGGCCCAGCCCCTCCTTCAGAGCCATCTCTGAGCAAAAACAAGGGAAGGAAGGCAGGATGCCCGACAGACACACGAATCCCCATGGTTTGGAGCTTCAAGACTCTCCACTCTTCTTCTTGGTGCTTCAATAGACCAAGGAGGGTCCACACACTTCCATTTGTCTCTTTCCAATTAACTTCTCATGGCTCCCTTGAGATAATGGCTGATGCGCAATTGTCACTTCCTCAGAGTAGCCTTCCCTGACTTCCCGATCTAAAGTAGGGACCTTCCATTATTCTACCTCAAAGTCCTTGCTTTTTTATTCCTCACATTCCTTTCTCCCCATGCATACTTGGAGTTTTCTGCACCTGTTTGCTTGTTGAATGCATCACTCATAAGAAATATGCCCCTCGGCAGTGGGGGCCGTATCTGCCTTGTTCATGGTTCAACTCGCAGTGCCTAGCAGAGTGCCTGGCACGCCATGGGGCCTCAACGACCATGTGTTAAGTAATCTGTCCTTGTTTTAATTGAACCACACTCCCTGGACTGGTCAGAGCTTCTTAAACTTTAGAGACTATCAGAATCACTTGGAGTTTGTTAAAGCAGGTCTACTGAGCCCCACCTCCAGTTTCATCGGGGGATGTGCCCCAGGGCTTGCATTTCTGACAAGCTCCCAGGGATGGCAATGCTGCTGCTCCAGGGACCAAGCTTGGAGAAGGCAGACACCCACTGCGGGCTCTCTTGCCCTCTGCTCAAATGTATCAGAGGATACAAGCAGCCAACGCAGGGAACTGGAGTTTCCGATCCAGTTTGTCCAGATCGAATAAAATTATTCTCACCCCTAATTGTGGGGAGGTAAATTGAGGCCAATAGATGCAAAGTGAGGTGAGCTGTTTAGCAAGCCCTGGCAGAAACAGGGTAGAACCCTGAGTACCAGACACACAGCTTCCTGTTCCAATCACAGAGCTGCATTTTTCTGACACCAACTGTAGAAACGAGTTGGCTTCCAAGTGGCTTATTAGAGAACAAATTATTCCCTGTTTTGCTACTCTTTCCATTTGAGTTAATCTGCAAGTCTAAAGTCCAAGCAGGTGCCAGAGTTATTCCTGCAACTGGCACCAAATTGCATTCAGAAAGCACAATTAGCACTTCGTTAATGTGCCTCAGAATGGGATAATCTACATATTACCCAAAGGTGGCCCCAGTCCCCACTGCACTTTACCTTAATGTTCCAACATACACGTGCCCTGTTAGCAGGGCAAATCCCAGCATTTGCCAGGCAGCATTCCTGACCTCTTCATTTGAACAAAACAGGAAGGACTCTGCAGTGATGCAGTTAAGAATCCAAGAACTACTCTCTCTCTTTCTTTACGTGCCCCTTCCCTTTGCAAATTATTCAGTCCACAAACCATTAGGGGAGGCTAAGAAAAGTAAGCATCTGTGCCAAAGCAAAGAGAAGACAAGCGGTCCAGATGGGGTATCAGAGTCCAATGGGACAAATCCAATGTAGGATGCTGAAGCCCAAATAGGGAAAGGAGAGTCAGCCCAGCTCAAGGCATCAGAACCTGTACACTGTGGTGAGGCTTTCTGCATGAGAGAGTGGCCATGGGGAGGGGGACGGTGAGCCTGGTAGAGGGTGTTGGAGCTCAAGTGGGATGAAGAGGCAATCCCTGCAGACGGGCACCCAGCACAGAATTTGGGAACCTGAGAGGAATGGGGAGGTCTTCTGTGGTAGTGGGGGGCAGCTTGGCAAGCCTAGTCCAAGTTGGGTGAGGAGGGCAACGGTGACAGGAAGAGGTGGCAGTAGCAGTGGAGATTTACACTGAAGAAGATTGATCAAATAGGAAATGAATTAAAAATAGTGGGAGTCAGGTTTCTTAAGGGAGTTGAAAAAGGAAAAAACTAAAGTGAATCTTGAGATGTTGGATCGAAACTTGTGGCATCAATGTGAAATCATGGTTTTTGAAATGATGATAGATAGATGGATGCATAGATAGATAGACAGATAGCCAGACAGATAGATGGATAGATATGTTCACATATCTCTTTATAACATATGCACATATATTGCTTAGCTCTGTCCACCAACAGGGCCTGCCAGCCACCCCAATAGCAATGAGGGCACCTAGCACCCAAATCCATTTCTAAATATCATTTTTCACTGAAAAAAAACAGGACTTATTGGAAAAGTGCCTAATTCCAGACTGGGCCGGAGAAAGAACAAAATAAACCTAGAATGTCTTATTGTGTCAGAAGTAAGGAAATACTCAAAGAATGATGGGGACATGTAAAAAGACGTAGAAACCACCTTGACCAGGCTCCCATGGGCCAACTCTGAGACAATATGAGCATCAAAACAAATAATGATGACAATGATAATCTGTTGAATAAAAAATAAAACTGTAAAGTCATACTGATGTAGATAAATGAATACATGGAAAGTTTGGTAAGGAATAGGATAGTTAAATAATCTCGAAGTACCTCTACACACAATACTTATTAATTGTGAAGGGAAAAGAGTAACTTTGCAGTAGAGAAGCCTGCAGACTCCACCTTAAACAAGTGATCAAAGTTAATACTGTTAGTACTGAGATAGATTGAAATTGTGTGCTACCTGGTAAGACTCAATGAGAAGCAGGCAGCATCACTTCTGTGGTATGTCTGCCAAAGCTGCATCCCTGAATCTAATCATAAGGACACATCAGCCTGAACCAAATGGAGGGACATTCATCAAAAAACTTGGCCTATAATCCTCAAAAGTGTCGAGGTCTTGAAAGTCAAGTAAAGACTGAAGAACTGTTCCAGATTGAAGAAAACGAAAGAGATAAATACTATCTACAATGTGTGGTCCTGGACTAGAGCTTTTGCTATGAAGGTCATTACTGGGACAATGGGCAAAACTTGAATAGGGTTTGATGATCAGATGTTAGCAATGAATCAATGTTTATTGTCTGCCTTTGATGGTTGTTTTATGGTTATGTAAGAGAATGTGTGTTCTAGTTTGCTAGCTGCCGGAATGCAACACACCAGAGACAGATTGGCTTTTAATAAAAGGGGATTTATTTTGTTGGTTCTTCAGAGGAAAGGCAGCTAACTTTCCACTGAGGCTCTTTTCTTACGTGGAAGGCACAGGATGGTCTCTGCTGGTCTTCTCTCCAGGCCCCTGGGTTCCAACAACTTTCCCTGGGGGGTGACTTCTTTCTGCATCTCCAAAGGCCTGGGCTGAGCTGCAAGTGCTAAGATGAGGAATGCTGAGCTGCTTAGCAGCGCTACGTTGCAATCTCTCATTTAAGCACCAGCCAATTAAGTCAAACGTCACTCATTGCAGCAGACACACCTCCCAGCCGACTGCAGATGTAATTGGCAACAGATGAGGTTCACGTACCGTTGGCTTATGTCCGCAGCAACAAGATTAGGTATGCTCACCTGGCCAAGTTGACAACTGAATCTAACTAACACAATGTGTTTGTTTGTAAGGTAAGCAATTTACTCTGAAATAATTCAGGAAAAACAAGAAAGTTTCTTGCACTGTCCTTGCAGGTTTTCCATATAATTGGGATTATTTCAAAAATAAAAAAGGAAGAGAGAAAAACAATTTGAGAGCCTATGGAATGATCGCCAGCAAAAGATATCAGCCTCCTTCAGCCAATGTTGTCTGGCCACGCTCTTGGCAAGCTAGGTCTGTTAGAGACTCTGAGTGAGTCAGCCTCATACCACAAGGTGAGGTCATCAGAGTCGTGGCCAACATATTAAATATCCTGAGTGGGAAAGTGTATTGAGTGTATTGAGGAGGACCTAGGTGGACTCCATGTCCTTCTGGAGTCCTGATTTAGGGAAGGATCCAGGTCATTTGAATTACGAAGGCGAAGTTGCTATCACTGATGTAAGCGTGGGTTCGTTGGGCACAATAGCAATGGCCAGGCTTCCAGTCCTGTGTCTGCCCTCAGGGTGTCTACTGTCTAGGGCTCTACCCTGAGAGCTCTAGAGGCTGTTGCCTCCTCCTCCTTCTCCTGAGGAAGCCTAGCACGACAGGAGCATCTCTCCAAGAGCATAAATTGGGAAACCAATTAGCACCTCTCAGACCTCCGAATACCAAGGATGAGAAGCCTCTTTCAGTGTAGACTTGAATTCACAGCTGGGTGTCATAGTGTAAGCATAGCAAAGACAAACTGACGCACACCCAAGGAACAGTGGCCAGGATGGAGAGAGGTCTGAACACCACGTGGAGAGAAGAAAAGACTCGGGTGAAGCAGGCATCTGCCTTCAAATATTTGGAGGGTGTGTCCCATAGAAGAGCCTGGATGTATCGTGCATAGCTCGAGATTAAGAACTAGAGTAGATGATACAGATGAAAGAAGGCAAGGACTTTCTAATACTGAACTATCCAAGATAGCCTAGATACCCTCGTAGTCTGAGACTTGGAAGTGGGCAAGCAGACACTGAAAGTTCATCTGTCAGGGGTGCTGCAGAAGTGACCTCTTAAAATGCCAGGATTCCATGTCAAACCAGATTATCCCTGAAATGGATCAGACTTAAACCACTATGAAAAGGAGACAGAGGTTCAGTGTGAGCAGCATGAAGATGAACATTACTGGGCTTTGCTTATGCCAATATGATAGTCCCAACAAAGCAGAGCAATATGTCTCCCCAGCAGCACACCCCATGCCTCCAACCCCAATTTCTCCAGTATTTAAGATGAATCAAAGCAACATAAATTCCAAGGCCAGGGTTTCTGAAAAAGGCCCGGACTTCATGGTACCCCAGATACATTATGTCTGGGATTCAGTGGCCTCCCAGTTGTGTATGTTGCAACCATCACAATCACAGAGGTCGCCACCTAAATCCTGCTTGGATTATAATTTTACTGGCTCCCAAAAACCTCTGACCTTTCCCAAAAGACAAGATGGAGTGCTTGCCTAATGAACCCTTGGCCTCATCCTTTCATCATCAATTTCACTTACTTCAACCCTTGGCCTACTGTCCCTTCCGTATCATACAGGTGAGCAAGGAGCAGACTTCAGGATGCTACTCCCAAGTGGAACAGAAAAGCTGTTCTCCTTTTCCCACTTTACCACAAATTGATGAAGATGACAAAAGGTCATCTGAGTCCCCAGAGAGTAATAACAGAGCTTTATTATCTTCACAGTTCACTTGAGGAGATAAAAGTTAGGCCAGCATGGAAAGTTTTAGACTTTCCCTCTGGAAAGCTATGATCCACTGAATAGTTCATCATATACATATATATGGTATGGTTTCCAATTTGCACTCACTGCTCCAGTTGAATCTGTTAAAGGAAGGAGACAGCAGTTTTAAGAAAGTAGAGGAGGAGGGCTTTTCAATAGCTGATGGAGAAGAAGTTAGAGCTTATTGGGTTGTCACATAGAATACATTATTCCCCAGGGGCCTGAATAAAGAATTAGAGCAGCAAGATCTTATTTGACACTTGATGTTTCAATTTCCCAAGGAATATTACGCCTGTTGAATTTGAAGCTTGGATGCAATAACAAGCAGAGCCAGTGGCCAACCCCTCCCATCTCAACACCCCCAGTAAGAATCTTAAGGGAGATCAATTAAGACTTATTAGACATTTTTATTAAGCTTACACCCCACCCAAATCCATTTGCACAAATCACTTTTACATAATCCATGTATTCGTGTCACATATCGTTAGCAGCATCCTTTTAGTGTCTGGGAGTTTATCTTGCAGCAAAGCTCAAAGTTGAGAACAACTGGCTGTCAGACTTTTTTTTTCTGGAAAATATGCTTAATTTACTTATGTACTATTTCTGCTACACTGCATGTTGCCTGGTGCAGAAAGGCTGCTAATTAATAACCCTTCTAGAGGCATCAGCTGCCCCAGGCAGAAACAGAGAAGAGCAGGCAAGAGGAGACAGCGGGCTGGCCTGGGGTTCCCACAACTGAGGATCTGTGTTGACTCTGCCTCTAAGTCATCGGTACCCTTTGGAAAATCCCCTTGAACTTCTCTGCCTCTGTAGTAGTATCCGTTCTATTTACTACACAGAGAGTTTGGGAAGATACAGTGAGATAGTGGATATGAACATGCTCAGAAAAACAAGAAGTGTCAAATCTATAAAGTTGGGCCCTGTTGTTTAAGTTTACAAAGTGAGGTCTGAACACAGGTCTGTAAGCACTCTGAGACATACTCTAGCTCCATTTCCTCATTTTCCAGATAGGGCAGTGGACACTATGGGGATAAGTGCCAAGGCTACTCACAGGACGGTGGCAATTCCATACTTGCATGCAAACCAAATTCCATACTTGCATGCAAACCAAAGGGTCATCTAGTCTCAGCTTGATCACCTGAGCTGACAGGGAACTCAATTCTCCAAAAGCAGTTCTTTTCCAGTATTGAAAGGCTTACTGGTTAGACTCTACTGAAGCAGGAGAAGGGGAACATATTTCTGTGGTCTTTCTCTTCCAATCATTGGTCCACTTGATACTAACGGAGCCGCATGGACTACAGTTGCACCCTCTTCTCTACAATAATCGGTCAGTGAGTTCGTCTTATGAGACTTCTCTTCTCCAAGCTCTGCATCCCTAGTTTCTTGGCCCACTCCTCACAAGTTTCTCCATCATCTTGGTTACCCTGCTACCAACATGCTGTAAATAGTCCATAACTGGCTTCTAGGTCATCTCTTCTGCATGGCCACCTTGTCCTTGGCAATTGAAAGCCTAGATACTCCAGACCTTATCAGTCACCTTTTCTCTGAGCAGCTATTGTCATCAGCTCTCTAAATTCAGCTAAACCTTGAGTCAAAAGAACTCCATGTGTTCCTGGTGCATTTCTGACACCTGGTAAAAAAAAAATTAAGACCTTGAAACAACCAAGAGAGGCAGACACAGAGCTTGCAGCTAGGCTGTGACACTGGTCAGGAGTCCTCACTCCAGCAAAGAAGCTCTCTGCACTCCTATAAGATGGGAAGAAAGACCTGTTGCCATGGTGACTGTTGGGCAGCATTGAGTGCCTGCAGCCTGAGAGGAAACAACACTGGGAAGGATCATAGTGAGATGCAGGAATTCACCAATTGCCACTACCCAACCCACCATGGCCATTACCAAGTCAGGAAGCTCCTGGCTGTTTCAGTCCAGGTGCAAGGAGGAGGAGGGGCTGGGCCGAAATGATCCAGCCTGGAATAGGGTAGGATGCCTTCAAGGCTGTTTGTATGTGTGTGCATGTGCATGTGCATGTGCTTGCACGTGTGTATGTGTGTTTGTGTGTGTTGTACGGAGAGGTTGGTGGTGAGAGATGAATAAGGAGTTCTAAGAACGACTCAACATTAATATTTCTTTGGGCAAAGACTCTCTTTCTATGTGCAACAGTGACATTAACTCCCTGTAAGCAGCTGGAGGGTTATGATTTGAGGCAGAGCTCAAATCTCCTAGGTGCCCCTGAAGCACTTTGCACATGCCTTTAATTGTACTAATTGTATTGTGCTCTAATTATTTGTTTGCATTTCTGGCTCTCCCACTAGAGATGCTAGAGCACAGCATCTGTCTTAATTTTGTATCTCTGGTTCCTAGACCCACCCTGACACATTTTAGGCTTTCAGTAAGCGTTGACAAAGCTAGGTTGTTTGGACCTAAAATACTAACATGCAAGATCAAGGATCAAATCAAACAACTTTTGTGGACCTCTTTTTTTGTGGGCAGAGCACCAGGCTGGTGACCAGTATCTTCATGAGTATCTTCATGAAACTCAGTCAAGCAAGAGGAACAAGGCAAGCTGTCTGTCATCCTTACCTGGTAGACAGGGACAGGGACATCAAGGCAGGGGAGATGTGTGCTAGTAAATGTGTGCGAGAGCAACGCAGAAGACCTGACCATCGGGTCTTCTGCTTGGCAGATTACCAAAGGAAGGTCTCTTCCTAATTCATGTTTATCTAGTTGTTTTACAAACAAACACTCTTTTGGGGGGTCCATTTTATGAGTTTTTACAAGTGAACAAAGTTATGTAACCATAACCACAATGATGATAGAGAACATTCCCATATTTCTGGTCTGTTTTCTTTGTTGTTGTTACTGTTATTATTTTTAAGTTACTGCCAATATGTTGTATGGGCTATTTTCTTTCATAGTCACTTTTGCCAGAGCCGTATAACTGAAAACTGCATCACTCCCCTACAATAACCAAATCACATTTACTCCTCCTTTAACTCCTAGTTGACAGACCAACTCAGGAGCCCAGAAAAAAGAAGTAAGAGGTGTGGATCTAAAGTGGAGTTTTGGAACCAACTGACCCTGAGAAGAGATGCTTTCCTCTAGGTGCCCTTTAAACAGATCATTAAAAACAAGTGTTTATTTCTCTCTTACCCACATGTTCATCACGACTCGTCTGGGGCTCTGTTTCTTGTCTCTTCAGTCTGGGGTCTAAGCTGATGAAGAAGGCATCACGGTGATCTTTGACTTCAGTGTGGTGGAGAAGAAAATGTTTTGGTTGGTCTTGGACTGGCAATTATGTGCCTCAGTCCAAAACTGACATGGATCACTTCTACTCATGACTCATGGCCAGAACGAGTCCCAAGGCCCCACCCAACCACAAGGGAGCAATCCTATCATGAACCTGGAAGGTAGAGAGCTGAAAATAGTAGTACTAAATACCCTTGCAGTACCTTTCCTTATCTGTTTCCTTATTTATACCCAAATACGTAGGGTATATTCATATGAGGAGGGACATATCATTGTTTTAAAAAAATAGGGTCATATTATAAGTTATGTCTTCTCTTAAATTCCCCAGGGAATTAAATGGGGCCAGGGGAAGAATTCTGTGAGGGTAGAATTTGCTGTACACTAAAGGCGCACTCCAGAAAAGTTATTCCGAATTTCAATTTCATCAAAGAATCTATCAATCTTTGTTTCTGCTTGGTCACAAATCCTAGGCCCCTTTTCCTCATCCTTCCACCCATCCATGTGTCCACCTAGAGTTTCAGTTAAGCAGAAAACTGATAAAAATTACCTGTAAATAAACTTAAATGCAGTGAAGAAATTGCTATTATTTAGAGGAAACCTTTAAAAAATCTTTTTTTTACAAGAACAAATATTTTTCTAGGAGAATTAGAATTTGCAAGCTATTTTTAAAGCCATAAACAGTTGGAATTTGTACGTTCACATAGGGCTACTCTTTGAAGTAGCTGAGATGTTGTTGAGTTACTCAAAGCTTGTTGCTATTACCCTGAGCAGTTTTTGGAACCTTGCCTCTGTAACTGCCTTCAGAGAAAAACAGCCTCATTTTTAATGCACATATATTTTTATAAAACCCTTGCCCTCTCCCTGACACCTGTGAGGATGGAGTCCATTAATCTCTGCTAATCTAATGCCCTGCCTAGGGATCAGGAATAGATCAGCCAAGCAGTAATTGGGAATCCACTATTTGGGAATAAGAAATAATTCAGACAAATAAACTTCAACCTACAATTGCTCCCTTTGAAGGATTTGTTAACACAAACTAATCATATATGTAAATCTGAAGGAGACTATTTAAAGCTACTTAAGGGCTGTGCGATGGTGGCTCAGTGGCAGAGTTCTTGCCTACCATGCCATAGACCCGGGTTCAATTCCCGGCACCTGCCTGTGCAAAAGAAAAAAAAGTAGAGCTTCTTAAAAGAATGAACTTCTCAAGCACTCTCAAGTACACCTTAGATTAAACCACCCTTTATCTAACATATTTGTAAATTCATCATATATTGTCTTTTTTTACCACAGAAATCCCTCCAAGGACCTATAGGAAGCCTTAATTTGTTAGCCTATTTCCTGTTACTGTTGGCTTCTGAAGGCAATAAAGTTTCATCTCTTTAAAATGATCCCATAATTCAGACTTTTTCACTAATTCAGACCAAGCTTCCTGCAATTAGTCTGAATTAATGAGATTTCATTATTTAAATGATTTATTAAATTGAACCATATAAAATCAGCAACATTTGATCATTTTTTACTATAAAAATGGAAATTTTATGAAATTCAACCTAATGGATTTCTTTTCTTGCCTCCCTTTCCCAGGAACTAAAAGCATTTCATATATCCATTCCTTCTTTGTATATTTGAAAGATGCAAGTAGGAGAGTGGAACTGAAACCCTCAAGACTTCCCTGTCCCTGAGTTGACAAGCACAGAAACTGAGATTTAACAGAAGAAAGTCATTCAAAACCCAACTGCTGGAAACTTGGGATTTCAAGAGTACCATAACAAGAATAAATAGAATTTTAAAAAATAATCACTGCTGCTTTCCCATCACCCAACTCATGCCTCTCCTTGAGACCGGTTTTCCCTGAGCAGTTGGTTGAGCAATCTAATAATCACTTCAGGGACAAAATACATCCTGCCTGCTCATAAGAGTAATCCATTAGAGCACAAGAGATTCTGACTGTGAAGAAAAACCCTGACATAAGACTTCTGGAAGGATTGGGATGAGAGCAGAGCAAATTAAAGTTTAATAGAATGGAACCTCAGGAAATGGACAAATGTGAATTAGAATAAAGAAACAGAAATTATTCTCATTTTAAAGAGCTCCTCATTAACGTATTTGATAGCATTCTGAAAATACGTTTAAGGAATGCAGGGATGTGTAGACTCAAAAGGGTAAGAATGACTGGTTTCTGCTTCTGGGCAAGGAAATGGATTTGCACTGCAGCAAGAAGGGTTTCTGATGAGCATTAAGAACTTCTTGGCTTGTGAAGGTTAGAAGAAACTGAAGTGGGGGGTGGGGGGGAATGGGCGGAGTAGCAGGAAAGCATCATATTGTGAAATTTCTTTGTCTGGAGGGATGAGTGTAGAGGAGTCCTACTTTGGGGCATTAGAGTTAATTCGGTCTTCAATTAACATTCTCCCCCTCTGCCCGAGTCCCTGGTGGCTGGATGGTAGACTGGTCCCCTCGGCCACATTGCACCTCTTTGTAGCAGCTGTCACCACTGGGAAGAGCACACAAGCATCAGGCAGCAGCTTCCCCTGCAGGTCTGGGAGTGCCTCCAAGCCCTCAGGAGAACTCTGCGAAGACCACCCTTCTCCCAGGGACACCCCTTTTGCAGGAGCCATATGGTGTTTTGCTCCCATCACCTCCCCCAACACATATAATTCTTGAAAGAGAGGGAAAAAGAGGTACTTAAAGGGGAGTCTCCTCTGCAGTATATTGGGGAGGGAGAGCTGCAGAGGGATCTATGTTTAATTTTACGCAATTGACACATGGACATGAGAATGGGAAACAGGTGTGAAGCTATAGTGAAACTGCAACCTGTCCTAGGGACCTGCTACTAGAGGTACTTGCCATGGGGTGGGCTTGATTTCCGTATGTCTGGTGGTATAAGAAGGGTGCACTTCCCACTCCTGTAAAACTAAACAAGCCTACCACTTGAATCCCCATTTTCCAATGACTTGGGCACAGAGTGGCAGTTTATGGCAATAGAATTAATTCAGCTCTATCTGCAAATGCCAAGAGTAGTGAATTACCACATGAAAATGTAAATTGTTCCTTATCTGGGCTATTCCACAGATGCTATGATTCATCACTGATGTTCAACTGTATTTCCAAGTATGGTCTCAGTGAAAGGGGTGGAAAGGCAGGGCTGAGCCACATTCTGCCTGGAGAGATTTATAGCCCCTTTTATCCAGCTGTAATGCATACCCTATTGGGAGGGAGTAGAAAACCTATAAAATATCAGTCTGTCATGTAGTTCTTATTTGAGGAGGGTCAAAGAGTACATAAGCATACACTTACTTCCACCAAACATCCTCTCTCCAGACACGTACATGCCCTTCCTGCCATTCACACTTCACTTTACCTCCTTACCTCAGTCAAAGCAAACGCTTTCATCTTCCCGCCCATCTCCCCATTCGTCCACCTACCCACCCACCCACCCACCCATACATACATACATACATACATACATACATACATGCATACATACATACATACATACACACATCCATCCATCTATCCATCCATCCATCCACACGTCCATCCACACATCCATCCACCCATCCATCCATCCATCCACCCACCCATCCATCCATCCACACGTCCATCCACACATCCATCCACCCATCCATCCATCCATCCACCCACCCATCCATCCATCCACACGTCCATCCACACATCCATCCACCCATCCATCCATCCATCCACCCACCCATCCATCCATCCACACGTCCATCCACGCATCCATCCACCCATCCATCCATCCATCCACCCACCCATCCATCCATCCACACGTCCATCCACACATCCATCTATCCAGAGTCCTTTCACTTATTTACTCATTTTTAAGCAGTTGTATTGAGGAATCCATCAAGCCTCATCACATTCTACCTTCAGGGAACCATCATGGAGAAAAATCTCTTACGCACAAAGAGACACCCGGATGGGGGCCAAACTGTGGGTCTTCTCTGCAGCCTCTGCACACCCTAGTGTTGGACAAACTAAAATCCAGATGGATTGTGCTATATGGGTTGTTCCCCCAGAAGGGGTGAGTGATAGTACTGGAAAGGAAGCTGGGGGCAGAATGCCAAACTAAGGGATTCAGACTTTACAAGAGACTGTCATGAGACTGCAGCCTCCAATTATGAGCCCCATGTTTTTGAAATGGCCTTTAAAAAGTCCTCTGCTGCTAGCTTTTCAGATTTCTAAAAACAATAATGAGGGGCTATGATTAGAGACCTTCTACTTCTGTGAACATTTTAGCAAAAAGAAACAATGACTGGCATTTCCAAAGTTCAAATGCAGGTGGTAGAGTTCCCGCTCTCATTCAAGTGGTATTTCCCATGGCTCCCTTCCTTTGACCCAAGGTTTCAGGAGAGGTACAGAGTTCCTCCTTTCTTTTACCCACTGTCCACCCTCTGAGGAGGCTATCAAATTGATAATTTCATGAGCTTATTTGCTATTGTTATATTTTCTTTTCTGAAGTCTCTGTTTAATTCTTTTGACCATTTTTAATCAGGTTGTTTGTTTCATTAAGTTATAAGGATTCTGATCCATGAACATGATATATCTCTTCATTTATTTGTCCTCTTTAATTCCCTTCAGCAATGTTTTATAGTTCTCAAGGTGCAGGTCTTGTAAATATTTGAAGTTTTCTATATGTATTTCACATTTTTTCTGCATCACTTGAGAGAGGATCATGCAGTATTTCAAATTGAAATAGTGTACAGTTCTCTCTAAAGTCTAAAACTTAAAGAGAACAATTATTTAGTTAGCAGTAAATATCTAGAAGACCTGAGCCTTATTTACAAACTCTTATCTATTTAATATTTATAAAAAATTCCATTTAACAAAAACAGACTACATATTCTTTCTAAGGAACATTCACCAAGATAGACTATATTCTGGGACATAAAACAAGTCTCAACAAATTTAAGAGGATTCATTTTATACAATGTATGTTCTCTGACCACAACAGAATTAAACTAGACATCCACAAAAGAAGATCCCCAAATATTTGGAAATGGATAATATACCTTAAAATAACACATAGTTAAAATAAGAAATCACCAGAGAAATTTAAAGAGTATTTCAAATAATAATAAAATGAAAATATGTGAGATAGAGCCAAAGAAATGATTAGAGGGAAATTTGTAGTGTTAAGTTCTCATATTAGAGAAACAGATAGGTGTGAAATCAATAGTCTAAGTTTCCATATGAAAAAACTAGAAAAAGTACAGCAGACTAAACCCAATGTAAGCAACAGGAAGAAAATAGTAAAGAGCAGAAATCAGTGAAATAGTAAACAGAAAGATAATATAGAAAATCAATGACACCAAGTTATTTTTCCAGAAAGATGCATAAAACTGATAATTCTCTAATCTAACTGATCAAGATAAAAAGAAAGAAGACACAAATTACCAATATCAGGAATGAGAAAGAGGCATCAGTACAGTCCTTACAAACATTAAAAGAAAATAAGGAGAAACTTTGTACTGGTAAATTTGAAAACAGATGATATGGACTAATTCCTGGGAAGACACAAACTACCAAAGCACACCTAAGAAAAAAGCAATAACTTAAATAGCCTGATATTTATTAATGAAATTAATTCATAGTTAAAAATCTTCCAAAAACAAAATAAAATAACATAAAAAAAAACTTTTCAACAAAGAAAACTCCAGGCCTAGATGATCTTATTGGTGAACTCTATCAAATATTTTTTAAAAAGTAATATCAAGTCTATGTAATGTCTTCCACAAAATAGAAGGAATGCTTTCCAACACATTTTTTTCCAACACATTTTATTACAAGCAAAATAAAAAATATATACATCACACAAACATAGACACAAAATTCTTTACAAAGTTTAACAAATTCATGTTGTTCAATATATAAAATGATATTTCACAACCAACTGGGGTTAATCCCAAGAATGCTAGATTATTTTAACATTTGAAAATCAATCAGTTTGAAAAAAAAAGATTTCTATTCAACAAATATTTCTTGAGTACCAGTATTGTTGGGCTGAAGAGTTCCTGCAGGGAAGGGGTGAGTGATAATGCGGGAAAGGAGGCTGGAGCAGAATACCAAGCTAAAGGATTCAGACTTTACAAGAGACTGGTGTGATTTTCTTTATGTTTCTCCTAGGTAATTTTGTTGAGATTGTTGGTCTGTGGGTTCCTTTTTTTTAAATCAAATTTAGAAGTTGTTTGACTATTATTTCTTGAAATATTTTTGTCTCACCCTTCTGAATCATTTCTATGCTATTTCTTCAAGTTCACTGATCTTTGCTTCTGTTATGTCTTATCTGCTATTAATCCTATCCAGTATATTTTTTCATTTCAGCTCAAGTGTGTTTCTTCTCTAAAAGTTCCATTTAACCTTTTAAGAATATCTTCCATTTCTCTCCTCTTCATGTTCATATTTTCATATACTTTTTTGACTACATGAGTTGTTTTTATAACAATTGTTTTAGCATCTAGTCTGCTATTTCCATGATCTCTGTTATATCTGTGTCTATTTCTGATTTTTCCCTTAGTTATTGTCATTTCCTTAGTTCTTTGCACATCTTATCATTTGATCAGATGTTGAATATTGGGAATTTGCCATCATTGGTGCTGGATTTTATTGTATTTCTCTAAAATGTATTGGATTTTGCTTTTACATGCAGTTAAGTTACCTTGGATGAGTTGCATACTTTTGAGACTTTCTTTCGAGCTTTGTTATGGTAGGTTCAGAGCAACCAGTAGTCTAGGGGTAGTTCTATGCAATGCTCCATTTTGAAAGGTCTTTCCAGCCTAGCTGGAGGGAACACAAATTATTCCTCTGCCTCTGTGATTTCTGTGAACTATTCGATCTACAACTTTCTAATGTTTTCTTCTTCCCCTCCCCTGGCTGCTATGGTTGGTTTCCTGTCTTGCATGTGCAGATTGAGAGTCAACCAAAGACTCAAGGGGACTTTGTGCAGATCTCTAGAGTTTCTCTCTCTCTCTGTGTCTCTCTCTCTTTCTCTGTCTGCAGTTCCCTGTCTGTGGTCCTTTTGTCACAGCCAAATTCTAGTTCTCTTGGCCTCCCATCTCTGACCAGTGTCTTTTCAAGTCAGATAGATCACCAGGCTCTGTGTGGTTGCCCCACCCTTACCCCACACAGCAGCCTAGAAACTACCTCCAAGGAGTAAGCTGGGGGCAATATAGAGTTCACCCTTTTTGTTTCCCTTCTCTCAGACATCATCCTCTTGCACAACCTGTTGTCCAATGACGAAAAAGCATTGTTCCATAAATTTTGTTTTGTTTCAGGATGAGAGGATAAATCTAGTCCTTGTTATTCCTGTGGCTGAGAGTAGAAGTCAATCTCTAACTATGAGGAATTTTATAAGATATAT
Organism: Tamandua tetradactyla; assembly: GCF_023851605.1. NCBI lineage: Eukaryota > Metazoa > Chordata > Mammalia > Pilosa > Myrmecophagidae > Tamandua > Tamandua tetradactyla. The sequence continues at coordinate 173,964,245 of NC_135327.1, read as the reverse complement.
TTCTGCATTTCCTATACTAATCTACCCTATCATCTTACTTAACCTCTTTATTGTCCCTTTCTTCCTGTTTATTTTCTCTAGACTCTCTCCTGAACCTCCATATTTTAGATCTACAAGAAGGAACTCAGCATAGATATACTGCTCAGGATATTGCTTGGGCTTTACCAACCTCAAGCCTATACACTCCAGCCTGCAGAAAACAAAAATTCAGCTGGCCTTATTATAATGGTCTCATGATCTTTTATTACAGAAAAATGTGCACTTTTTTTTTTTTTTTTTACATGGGCAGGCATCGGGAATCGAACCCAGGTCCTCTGGCACGGCAGGCAGGCAAGCATTCTTGCCTACTGAGCCACCGTGGCCCACCCAGAAAAATGTGCATTTTGTCAAATGATCTGACTTCAATCAGTAGAGTATTGAACAGAGTCCTGGACTAAAAGTTAATGAAACCTAGACTCTAGCTCTCTTCTGTAACTTTGTATATCAGTATCCATGTGAGTATACCACTGAGTTTCACTTTTCTTATCTAAATGTTGGAGAGGTTGGACAAGACAACTGCTACAGGTTGAATTGTGTCCCATCAAAAAAGATATTTTTAAATTTTTAAATTCTAACTCTTGGAACCTGTGAATGTGAATGTGACCTTCTTTGAGAATAGGGTCTTTGCAGATATAATCAAATTAAGATAAGCATAATATAGTATGAGCCGATATGACTGCAGAGCTTATAAAAAGAGGAGAAGAGACACATAGAGAAGCATGCCATGTAAAGACTGAGACACACAGAGACAAGACAGACATTTGAAGACACATGCAGAGATTGGAGTTATGCTGCAATAGATCAAGAATGCCTGGGGCCACCAGAAGCTAGAAAGAGACAGGGAAGCACTTTTTCCCTAAGACCTTTGGAAAGAGCATGGTACTACCAATACCTTGATTTGAGACTTCTAGCCTTCAAAAACTATAAGACAACACATTTCTTTCATTTAACCAGATTGTTTGTAGTACTTTGTTATGGCAGCCCTGGGAAACTAATTCAATAGTCTTTAAGTATCCCACAAATTTTAACAGTTTAGGATCCTAGGGATCTATCTACAGAATGAACCCAACCATGGCCCATTTTCCTCCACTTTTCCACATGGGTGTTAGGTATCTACTGTTGATTGTGTCCTGATTCGCCACACAAGCACCTTTAAGTTCTCTATGAGGTGGAAAGGGACTGCTGGGTCGGGGGCCTTCATGTCTGTTTACATGCCCTAATATGAGCTGAATGCAGAGCCATCATCTTTCTGGGCTTTATTTACTCTATAAGACATATATGTGTCATCCCATTCGCCAGCTTCTTCTTTCCCAGCAACAATTTGCTCTCATATATAAACATATGTTCCATGTTCCAGGTAACTTCACACTGACAAATCCAGGTCATCACGCCCCTCTCCAAATACCAGGGGCGAAGGACCTTTCCTCCACACTCCATCTATTCCTCCCTTGACAACTCCCACTGGGTGCTCCAATAGATACTGCACAGCATGTCTGGGCCCAGGTTAGGTAGTAGAGGAATAGAGTGGGAGCCAGGAGGGGTAACTAAATATATATCCCAATGTTAAATACTCCTGCAATCTAACAAACAAGCTGTGAGAACACATCCATTCCTAGGGGAAATCTAGAGAGGAACCCTTAAGATGAAGACATTCATTCTCTGGTTGTAGCTGCTCCATCCTTGGTTGACCTTAGCCAGGGTCCTTTCCTCCCTGGACCTTAGTTTCCTCCCTCTAAAATGGGATGCATCATTTCTGGGACCTCCATGAATTCAGAGTTATTGATAGGACAAGTAAGATCATATTTGAAAGGAAAGAATTTGCTAAATGCAGGGTGGTGGCAACAGTGCTGAGATAATTAGCTTTCCTGTACTGAAGAGCTGCAAATAAACACACAAGAACTTTCTTTTCAGGCTTTCAGGCTGTTAAAAGATAACTGTGATTTCCCAGTTCACCCCTAGAGTTTCTTTGTGCTGTCCTGAAGAAAAGGAGAGGGGAAGGGGGGCAGGGAATTTGCTCCACAGCTGCTATTTTAGTACCAGCAGAGCCAGGCTTGTTGATTGCAGAGAGATTGTTATCTCTCTTAGGGCCCAATGAAGGTCACCTTCAGATCTTTTACTAAACCAGAGGCTCCTTTTCTCCTAGTGTTCAGCCCAGACAGAACCTGGGACAGTGGGGGTGAGAGGGACAAGTGTGTTTTGCAAAAGGATTCTTGAAAACTTAGAGAAGAGAGCAAGTCTCTGGTTAGGAAGGAGGCAGGAAAAGGAAACAAGGTGAGAAGGAATTTGAATGTCACTCCCTGCAGCACAATGTAATATATGTCTGGGAGGAACCTAATTGAGAAGTCATTTTTAATAATAATATGTTTATCTACATTGGATCCACCAGGGACATAGCAGGCTAACTGGGAGGGAAGGTTATAAATTTGTTTCCGTTGGTGTCTGCATTAGGACACAGCCACTGCTCCAGAGGCTGGAGGTTAAAAGGGGAAAGGAACCATCAAAAGAAAAATTCCCATCTAGGTGATGTTCGTTGAACAAGGAGAGGAGAAAGAAACGATTCAAACACTAATGCAGCACCCCCACAGCTTTGAGAAGGAGCAGTGGATATAAGTCATGAGGGCATGAGGATGAAGAAAAGGCTTCCTCCTGGGACAAGATCCATTATCACCACCTAGAATCCAGAGCCTCATTCCAATACTTTAGTGAAGGTATTATCACTGAGATGCAATACAAACCAAGCTCCGCTTTTCCTCACTATCAGGTCTTGTCCTTGTTATTCTCTTCCTCCCAGTGAGTTTTTCGTTCTTCTCTCTTCAAAGTTCTGTTCCCCCCAAGGCAAATCACAGAGGACCAGGCTCTCCAAGAAGGTCTTTGTAGACCCTACAGCTGTCCCTGGAAAGCTCAGCATCCCTGCTCAGAACCCATCCACAAGGGATGGGAGCTCCTGAAGAGGGGGCTTTAATGTGGGATCATTTGTTTACTGGAAGAAATAGAGTATTTTTAAAGACCATATTTCTAAAGTCTGGGGAATTCCATCCTTGAAACTCCCAAGGGGCCCAGGTTAGGTTGGAATGAGAAGGGGGTGTCAGCAAGAGTCAAATCTAGCATTCTGCGCTCTTGGTCACCCCCATTGCTCCCTGGGGCACCTCTGTAGGTCACAGAGGTTTTATCTGTGTGATTGTGTGTGCATGTCCATGTACATGATTGGTAAGTACTCATATGTGAGCTCAAATTTATGTGATCACCTTGCCCTTTGGAGTAATTCTGGCCTTCAAGTTTGATGTTTTTGATGGCTGAATCTTCTCCATGACCTTTCAATCAAACTTTACCCTTGGTACAGTAATCTGTCTTTAACAACTCCCACTGCAAGTCAATAAAATGTCAATTTAGTCCTGCCTTTTGTTAAAAATCTTAAATCTTTACAACACCTCTTCTTTCTTTTGCTTGTTAAACAAACCCATGCTTGCTCTCTCCCCCTCCTCCTTTTCGCCAACCAACTCAGCAAGGCCACCTACGCTTAAGCAGAACAGCAGAAATGCTAAAATTGGGGTTGATAAGAGTGGTAGAACTACTAGATGTTTCTAATCTTCTTACATTCTTAAAAACCCTGAGTAAACCAACCTTTTTATGTACCACCGAATCCTTTGAATCCTACAAACTTGCTTTTTAGGTGAGTAGCAGACAGTATAGTGTAAGGGTTAAGAGACAGACTCTGATTCAAATCCCAGCTCTACCACTTACTAGCTATATGACCTGGAATAGCTATTTAACATCTCTGAATCTTATTCACATCTGTGCAATGGAGTAATAATAATAACAATGATAATAATAATAATAATACCTACCTTATATAGGATGATTGAATTAATATATGTTTAAAAGAGTGTCTAACACTATATAAATATTTGCCATGATTTGTTATTTTCTGGCTCCCTAGTTTTCTATTTTCCATCCAGCTTGTCAATTCTCTTCTTTGGAATTACCTTTTCTGTATGGGGTATAGACTGAAAGACAACTAATTAAAACGTTCACCCTTTCCAGCCAATGAGAGAGCACATACTTAAAGCTATGCCTAGGATATCCCTGTCTGGAATTTAAATTTTGAGCATAGGAATGAAAAAAACTGAAAACAATTGGTTGCAGCAACATCTTGGTCAGGCTTTTTTTCATATGACACCATGATGAGGTGGTACTTCCAGACCTCTGGGTGCTACCTTGGTTCTTGCCACCCCAAGTCCAGTTCCTCAGTCTCACTTCCATACTGGATGCTCCTTTGAGGTGAACTGGCCATTTTGTCTCATTTGCTTGCAATCAAAGAATTTTGACCCATAAAAGGAGTTCAAGGTCCAGATGCCTCTTCAAGGACAAGAGCTTCTATCCTACCATCTCCTGCGGATGTTACCTTTGCCCTTTAACTCCATCTGCTCTCTTACACCTGATCCTTTCTTTTCTGTTCTTCATGGTAAAGAGAAGTTAAAACAAAGAGGAGGGAGTCCCAAAGATTGGGGGATATGGGGAGAAACACCAGGAACATCAGTCCCTCTCTTTATTTGAGGCTTTGTGTGCCAGCCCTCTGTACTCCTTTGTACTTGGGAATATGGTAGTTTGAAGTTGTAGGTACCCCAGAAAAAGTCACGTTCTTTTAATCCATTCTGGTGGGTGCAGACCTATTGTAGATGGGACCTTTTGATTAGGTTGTTTCAATTGAGATATGACCTACCTCATTCAAGATGGGTCTTAAATCTCTTGCTGGAGACATTTATAAGAGAATAAAACACATACAGAAGCTAAGAGATGAAGTAAAGAGAAACTCACAAAGAAAAGCCCTGGAGAAGCTAAAAAAGGACTCACAGAAAACAGAAAGGAAGCCACTACAGCCAGAAGCTGAAAGCAAGTAAATCTGGGAGAGAAGAACCAGCAGATACCAGTCATATGCCTTCCCATGTAACAGAGGTGTCCGAGATTTAAGAAGCCATCTTCAGAGTCCAGAAATCGTCCTGCTGATACCTTGAGTTGGACACTTTCACAGCCTAAGAAATGTACATTATAAGTTAATAAACCCTCATTGTAAAGGCCAACCCATTTCTGGTATATTGCATTCCAGCAGCTTTAACAAACCTAAACAGGGGGTATCAAGTGAAAATCTTGACTCAGTCTCAGTCAAGAATTTCTTCATAGTGTTGGCTACAATGAGTGGCAGAGGTGAGAGCAGAAAAAGGAAAAGACAGCCTTGACATCAGCCGCAAACTACAGGGTTCAGTTTTCAACATATAATGCTGAAAGCAAACTGCTTCTGACTTCTGCCTTCCACAACAGCTCAGCAGAGGACCTCACTAAATTTGCATTTCGATCAGCCCCATTCACCTAGAAGATTCCTCCAGGAAGCAGGCTCAAAAATTTCTTCTTCAAATCACCATTTGAAAGTAATTTCTTCAAATCACCATTCAGCAAAATGAATTTGATGAATTGACTTTCTTTAAATTTTATTTTTGGTGAGTTCTTTTGGTTCCCTTGTACCCAGAACCATACTCAAAGAATCACTGTTCTAAAAATTCAGAAGATCCCAAGGGTATGTTCTAGGGGGAAGGCTGAGAAGGCAAATAGGGAAGTCACCTCTCATTTAAGGAGTTCTATGTACACATTCTCATTTTAAACTTCATAAGGAGCCTACGAGCAGAAATTTTCAGTTTTATATAAAGGGAAATTGAAATTGAGAAATAAGTAGTTTGCCCAGTTACTGACTCTAGAGCCCCGACTCTTTCCTTTATGCTTGCAACCTCCTTATTGGTTCTTCTCTTTCCAACCTCAGACCAGGACATGGGGAAAATAGACCAACTGGAGGAAAAGCAACTCTTGAGGACTACACAGTCATGCAAAAAACCAGCAGTAGAACTGCCAGCAGTAGCACTGGCTGCCAGTTGTGACGTCACTTGCTTTCTTCCCAGCAGTATTTTTGTTCATGCCTTAAGACCCATTTAGTTCTGGCCCTTCCATTTTACAAGAGTGAAAATGAAGGCTTAGAAAGGGGGAGTAGGTAGTTGACTTGGTGTCGCAAAACCGAGCCTTTGGTTTCCCTGACTGAGCATGTTACCCTCCTGTCCAAAAGACTTCAAGACTTTGGTATCCCTGCACATGTATGGTCTTCCCCCAAATTATAAGAATTGAGAACTTGTCTGTTGCCAAATTTCCTTCTAGTACAGTGGTCCTTCTAAGCCTACTACGGAATCCATTCTGCAGCTCTCAATTAAAAGCCAACCTGCAAAAGCATCCAAGGCGATTGATGGGCTGCTGTCAGAAGCAGAATGGATAGTAAATGGACCAAGCCCAGGTATCTGAGAGGCAGCTGCACCACAGTTCCCTGAAGTGCAAACCCCACCCCCAAGCTACATCCGCCTCTAGATTTCAACAGCATCAATACCCATCAAGGGCTACTTAATTTCCCTTCAGCATCTGACAGCTGTTAGTAGAGATGGCACCACCAATTAGTCCATCAGTAAGAATCACATTTAAGATTGCAATTGCCCTGGGACTCATAAAAGTATCCACATTCTATAGGAGGGTGAGAGGCCAAGAGTTTGGAGCAAATAGAGACTCTGGCTCTCAGAGAAAAGGCAGTCTTAAGTGAAGAATAATAAATACGTAATTATTCTAACTCCTGGATGTTCTGCTATGAAGGAAACTAAGTCCTATAAATTTCTTCTTTTAAAGATCTTTCAAATTCTTTGCCCCCTTTTCTTCCCCAAAGTCACTCCTTGGGCTCTTGTCTTCTCTTACTGGAGTATATCAACAATCTCTTAAGTGCTCTATCTGCTTTGACTATTGCCCCTTCTAATTCCTCTTCTACATGCCAACAGTGTGATCTACCTAAAATGAAACTCAGTTTAAAATTTCTTTGTTTAGAGCAGAGTTCTCTTAATTGGCACACACTCCAAGCAATTCAGAAGACACTGAGTTGTTGAAAGAAAAAAAATGAACTTCTATTTCTATTTCTTTTTCTTTAAAAATTCAAAGTAATTAATTTGAATTAATTAATTTACTAGCCTCTAATATGCATCTTGACACTGGAGCCCCTCCTGTGCCCACGAGATGTCCTGAGGAGAGAGTGAGGGCCTCAACAAAGCAGTTGACAGTCATCCAATCCTTCATGCTCAGTATTTTTTTTAATTGACCTCAGCTGCGTTTAATCAGATTAATCATAATCCTTGATTCATAACATATCTCATCATTGGTTTTTCATTCATTTACACATATATTTATTTTCCATAATGCAACAAGCACACATAAATCCACCATCCAACATGAAAGCTACAGTGTTGGCAATGACTTAGATCTGGCTGTGTGGCCATTCCCCAGGGCAGCCACCATCCTGAATCACAGGTTCATTGTTTCCTTACTTCTTTTTAATACATGCTAAATTATCTACATGTTTCCTTGAAAGTTAAGGATTTTTATTTTAGTTTCTTTTACCATTATAGAAATGTCCTTATGCTGTATGTAATTTCCTGAGTCTTTTTGCTAAGGTTCATCTGTACAGCACTGCTATATGTTGTAATAGTTCATTCATTTTTTACTGCTATGTAATATTCCATTGTGTGATGATACCACAGTTTACTCATCCACTCTCCTGTTCAAGGATATTTGTGCAATTTTCATTGATAAATAAAATTTAAAATTATTTTCAAGTGGAAATGGAAATGCAAAGGACCAAGAATAGCCAAGAGAATCTTGAAGAACAATAAAGCTGAAGCACTTCACAATTAGATATCAAGACTTATTTTATAATAAGTTATAGTAATTACAAAAGCTACAATAACTAAGATAGTGTAGTATTGCCATAAGGATAGATAAATACATTGTTAAAGCAGAATAGAGAGACAACACATTATGTGACTTGATATAGGCCAAAAGTGCCACTGAAGTGTGATAGGAAAAGGTTTTCAAATAAATATTGAAGGGGCAATAGGATATCCATTAAAAAATAATTGATTCCTGACCACTACAGCACATCATACACAAAATTCTGTTTCAAATCTACTGAAGAACTAAATGTGAAAGGAAAAACAATAGAACTCTTAGGAGGATATTTCATGACCTTGCGGGTAGACAATGATTTCTTGAAAACAGGATTTATAAAACACTAATCATATATATGCCAGAGTAAATTTAGGTGGAGAATAAAAAAGTATTTGCAAAGTCCCCTGGGGGAACTGGGGAGAAAGGAGGAAATATCCAACTTCCCCATATGGGGAATTCCTGATATTCTTGCAAGCAGTGGGGTCAACCAACTCAAGAGGTTGAGCCCTTGATCTTGCAGCTCACCTGTATGAAGCTTATTCCTCCAAGGGAGAAGCTAAGCCTACTGATAATTATGCCTAAGAGTCACACCCCAAGAACCTCTTTTGTTGCTCAGATGTGGCCTCTCTCTCTAAGTCAACTTGGCAGGTGAACTCACTGCCCTGCCCCCTCCATGGACCATGCCTCCCAGGGGTGTAAATCTCCCTGGCAACATGGGACCAGACTCCTGGAGATGAGCTGGGACCAAGCATGAAAGGATTGAGAAAGCCTTCTTGACTGAAAGGGGGGAAGAGAGAAATGAGACAAAGTAAAATTTCAGTGATTGAGAGATTTCAGACAGAGTCAAGAGGTTATTCTGGATGTTGTTCTTATGCATTATATAGATATTTCTTTTTAGTTTATGGTGTATTTGGAGTGGCTAGAGGGAACTATGTTCCAGTAGACTTGATTCTTGAAGAAGACTATGTAGCTACAAAACTTTTACAATGTGACTGTGCGATTGTGAAAACCTTGTGTCTGACACACCTTTTATCCAGAATATGAACACATGGGTAAAAAAAAATAATAATAGTAAGGATAAAAATAAATAAATAATAAGGGGAGATAAAGGGTAAAACTTGTATAGATTGAAATGCTGTGGGTCAGTGAGAGGGAGGAGTGAAGGGTATGGAATGAATGAGTTCTATTTTTTTCTTTTTATTTCTTTTTCTACAGTCATGCAAATGTTCTAAAAATGATCGTGGTGATGAATACACAACTATGAGATGGTATTGTGAGCCATTGATTGTATAATACGGTTGGACTGTGTGTGTGGATATTTCTCAATAAAAATATTTTTTAAATGTAGATGTGTGTGTGTCCATGAAGCATGTATGGCAAAATGTTAATTACTGTATCTAAGTGGTATATACATCGTTGTTCATTGAACAGTTTTTTTTTCCTGTTTTCTGTATGTCTGAAAAATACATAATAAAACTGTCTATTTTAATGGAATAAAACACAGAAGAGAGAAAAACACACTAATAACAAAGGAAAAGATTCAGAAATTGGACTACACTAAATTTAAAAATTCTGTTTATTTAAGTTTACCGTAGGAGAGTGAAAAGGCAAACATAGGATGGGAGAATACAAGCATATGGACATATATATATATATATCCCAAGACTCAGACACCAAGTATATACACAACATCAAAATTCCATAAGAAAAAGAGAAACCACACAAAAGAAAAATGGGCAAAAACTTAAATGGGCACTTCATGAAGAAAAATATCCAAGTGGCTAATAAATATGTGTCAACATGCTCAACCTCATTAATCTTCAGAGAAATTCTGTGAGATATAACCTCACACCAACAGAATGGCTAAAATTAAAATAATTAACAATGCTAGGTGTTGGTGAGAATACAGAGACTACAATTCTCATGCCTATAGCTGAAAGCATTCATTAGTACAACCACTTCAGAAAACTGGCTGTATCTACCAAAGTTGAACATACTTATGCTCTGTAACCCAGCAATACCAGATACATAGCCAAAGAATATTTATACGTACATACACCAAAATATGAGTACAAGAATGTCCTCAGCACTACTATTCATAATAGTTTGGTACCACCTATAGCTGTAAATTCTGCACAAATAACATAAGTACTTCATATATATACATCCCTCAGCACAACTACATCAGAGTGTAAGAGAGACTGGGACCCACTTCTCCCCAACGGGGTGTAAATGAGGCATTTTCTGGGCACAGTGGGCTACAGAAAGGCACCCTCCCCCCTTAGAAAAAAAGTAATAGTGTTTCTAGAATATCAGCTTGGGTCTCCAGCTAAATATCTACTCAATACCCAACCTTACTTAAAATGAAAAATTGAATTTATATTTTGGACTGTAGGTCCCTCCTTGGATTAATCATAAGCTAAAGACCCACTGACAACATTGTTCCATGCATGGTCTGTTTGTTTGCTCATTCATTCATTCATTCATTCATTCATTCATTCATTTTTATCCATCACCCAACTCAAAAACTAGAACAGTATGAATGATATATCTGTTTGTTTCTCACCTATCCCTGCCCCTCCCTCACTGTTCTCCACCTCCTACCAGAGGTAACTATGATATAAAATCTTGTGCTTATCATTCCTTTGCTTTATTTTCCAGTCATATCATCTGTATCTATATCTATCTGCCTATCTATCTATCTATCTATCTATCTATTATCTATTATTCAGTTTTGTTTAATTTTGAAGTTTAGAAAAAGGGTATTGCAAAGTATGTGACCCTCTGGGACTTGCATTTTTCTCTGTGTTACCATTACTAAGATTCACTCCAGTTGTTACATGTAGTTCATTCATTTCCACTGCTGTAAACTTCCATTCTTCTGTCTGTTGGCTTTTGGGTTATTGCTAAGTACACTCTCATTCATGTCTTAACACCAGTCATTTCTCACATCTATTGTTGAGGTCGCGTTATGGTTCAGAACATATGCTTTTGGAAAGGTGATGATGATGACGATAATAATGATAACATGATGGTGATGACCGGTATTTGTCTAATGTGCTTCCATCAACATTATGTGATTCAACAACTCTAGGCACAGGCAGCCCATCACAGGGTTAGGAAATGGCCAAATCCATGGCCTCTGGGTTTTGTTTATGGCATTATTCTGATCTACTTTAGCGTCTCGGAGTTTATCTACCATTTCTCTTACTGCAAAGCCTACATCATGGCAATACATTAAGAATGGGTGGGATGTCTGATGCCAGTGAGCATATCCAGAAACTGAGGCATATAAAAAGGCCATCGGAGCAGAGTCTGGCCTGGTACCACCCAAGGTTTCTTTTCTCATCTCGAAGATGAGAAACTCCAGGGCTGTGGGAGGCCAAGGGCAGCCTGGGAGGCACAATTCCTCCTAATACCACCCAACAGGCGTCCTTGCTTCCAGGATGAGAGCAAATTGACCTTGACCCTTTTCCCAGCTGTTGTGTCTCCTGGTTCCCATGTCTCTTCTTCTCCCGTGAGGCCAGTTTGGCGGCAGAATGCCAGCCCTTCTCTGCTTCCCGTCCCCATCACTGAATAATGAATAGCAGCTAAGTACTGAGCTGGTGCCAGTGATCCCCTTCCAAATATTCCCCTTTAGATCAATAACACTTAGCCGCTCCTTTTCAGCTGGGAAGGCAGGCAGCAGGAAACCCAGCCTGGGCTTTTCCCCTCAGGGAGCTGCTGCTTTGATAACCCCCACGTCCACACTCACAGGCACAACCCCTGGAGGTACAGGTTGGGGATGAAGCAGTGTGTCCACAAAGGACACATCACCCCGCACACTCAGCCCAAGTCCCCCCATCTCCAGTTAGAATGTGATTGTTAAGCTCCGTCTCCAGGAAGAGATTCTCACCCAGGGCACTCTGCCTGGGCAGCTCATGAGGCAAAGGAGAGACTGTGTTCTGAACCAACTGGGACCCACCAGCTGTCTCACAACCCTGAGAGGCTCAGGAAGAAATAAGGGAGGAAGAGACAGAAAGAGGAGGCATCTTACGCATAGACAGCCAAATCAACAAACTTTGATGTGCGCATGTCTAGATATTGCCAGGTCCAGCCTGGTTCTGAGAACACATGTCCTTTTTCCCTTGCCAGGTCATGTTGCAGAAATGAAAAATAATAATAATAGTCAACATTCATACAGGGCTTCCTTGTGCCAGGCTCTGTTCCAAGGACTTGGTATATAGCTAATGTAATCCTCACAATAGCTCTGTGAGGTAAGCATCATCACCTCCAGTTTAAAGATGAAGCACAGAAAGGTTATGTAATTTTCCCAGGGTCCCAAGGCCAGTATGCCATGGGGCCAAGGTTGAACCCAGGAGGTCTAGCTCTAGTGTGCATGCTCTGGACCATTAAAACCAAGCCACCTTCCATGTCGCTCCACTGCCTGGCCTAGCACAAGGGTTTTGGAAGTATGCACTCCTAACTCTAGATCCAGCTGTTGCTTACCAATGATATGATCTTGGACAAGTTTTTCAACCTCTTTATTTCTCTCAATCTCCTTCTTATTTGTAAAACAGATAATACTTCCCTCAAAGGGTAGTTGTAAAGATAGAAATGAAATAAAGTACTGAGTAGGTATTCCATAAGCATTAGTTTTCTCAATGAGAGGGGAGGAGCTCCTTAATCTTGGGCAGAGATAGGCCCTCTGACCTAGGACAGAAAAACTCTGGCTCACATTTAAGGTCTTCATGTCTGCCTCCCGGCCTGGCATCACAGCCTCACCTTCTTTGGGTGCTGCTCCCAGGTTTCTCTAAATTTCCCCAAATTCCAGCCCTCTTCAAGAGCAGGAGGCTTAGCCATCCACCTCCCTAGGTCCTACTGAGCCCTGCTACCTGCTGCCAACCCCTTGGTTATAGCTGACACCCTGCCTATATGAACTTTTGAGGCTACTCTCCAAACACTGGCAGGGGCTGTGCCCTCCTCCAGGAAGGCTTGGCTATGTCATTTGGAATATACTGCTCTGCTGATATACAGCTTAGATCTATGGCCAAATGTACTTCTCAAAATGATATTCCTGAATTAAATGTCTCACTCAGACACTCAGACATTATATAACAGACCTAGTGTAATAGTTATATAATGCTGTATAACAAATTATCCCAAACCTAATGACTTCATACAACAGTAGTCATTTATTATCTCTTGGATTTTGTACGTCAGGAATTCAGAGAGGCTCAGGGAGGATGGCTGTTCTCTGCTTCATGATATATGGGGCCTCAGCTGCAGAACTTGAAGGCTGGGGCCTGAGATAATCCAAAGGCATGACTGGGGTAGAGGATCCACTTGTAAGCTGGTTCACATGACGGACAAGTTGGTACTGGTAAATTGATTCCTCACCATGTGAGCGTCTTCATAGGGCCACTTGAGTGTTCTCATGAAATGACAGCTGGCATCCCCCAGAGTGATCCAAGACACCAAAATAACAGCTGCAATATCTACTATGACCTAGACGCAGAAGTCACACACCATCACTTCTGCACTATCCTAATGGTTATACAAGTCAGCCATCTTCAATGTGAGAGGATGCTACATAAAGACATAGATTCCAGGAGGTGAAGATCAGTTGGGGCCAACACGGAGCTAGCTACTATCTGGGCAAATAAAGGCAGAGAATAACAATGCATGCAATGTGGAAGCCACACACCCCACCCCAAAATAGAAAACCCAGAAGGTTCAATGGCTTCTCTCCTCAGCAAACTGAATCCAGAGTGATTCCAGAGGAGAATGGAGTAAGGGATTGAAAGAATCCATCTCAAACTATTAACTCTTGGGGAGTAAAATTTTGTGGCCTCTATGGAAACCTGGAGTTGAGATCCCAGTTGTGAAGAGAGGTTCAGTTTGGTCCTTGGTCATCCATATGCTGTATTTGCTGTGTGCAGCATCAGCCTAATCTTAAAACAGAGTAGACAAAGATGAGTGAGACACACACAACTTGCAAGGAGTCTATAGTGCAGTATGTGGCATAGAACAAATGTGCAAAACAATTTGAAAGTTAAAACACAATTGTTAAGCCCTATACCACACTGGACTATATTCGTGGCAAAGGAGAAAGAGGTGCCATGCCTTTGCCCTGAGTAGATGGAACTTAAAAGCAGAATTGTGTTATTCCTTCTCCCTCAGGTGGTTAATCTGCATAAAACTGGAATAACTACCATGCTAGCATCTGCTACTGTTGATCAGAGGAGCAAAGATCTGTGTCTGGGACACTGGATGATCTTTAATTCATTTACTGAGTACTTACTGGACCTGTGTGCATGGAGACATGAAATAGTCTTGAGGCTGAGTCCCGGAATAACCTTGATTTAGAATGAACCACTCAACTCTGATTACTGCTGACCTTCTCCAAGTGGGATGTGGGCTTGTTATTGACCTAGCACTGGAGTCATAAAACACAGCTCTCAGTCCTGCTTTGGAGACATCCATTAGGACTGCTAACCTTCCCTCCTGCCTCATCAACTATGCTCAGGGTTTTATAACAAGAAGAAACAGCAAATTCTTCCCAGCCCCATTGCCCCACCTCCTTCCTCTGAAGTTAAAACTGACCTGGCCCAACTTCAAAGGGATGAGATTGAAGAAGAGCTCCTCCTCCTTTGGTGCCTTACCTTCCTTTGAATCTTTGGACCTGATTTAAAGTTCCTACACTCCCTCCCTACTAGAGATGCAGGGGGGATTCCTCCTGCCCCACCTGACCACATTTCCCATTTACCTCATCCATCACCCTGACAGGTGGGCCCAAGAGAGAAGTCACAGCAGAATGGGATAATTAGGATCCATTAAGGAGATGAAGTTGAGCTGTGGGGGGTAGGGGGTGGGACGACACACCATTCATTCCACAACCCCCTCTTCTAAATGGGGCCATCAGCCACGCTAAGCTTGTTCCCTCCCAGTTGCTGGAGAGGCTGAGGCAGCTGAGTAAATGAGCATCTTGAGCACAGAGAGGCATAGGGGTGAGGCAAGAGATAGTGAGCCTACATTCTACCAGAGAGGGCAGGGAGCAGAAAAGGGGGTAACGGGACCCCCAACAGGAACACTTGTATGCACTTGTTCCTAAGCCAAGGCTTCAGCTGATGAATCCTTGGCCATCAAGGCCACTTTCATCAGTCTCTCCATGTCACCCAGCCCAGGGCCAGTCTTCGCAGCAACAGAGGAGGCCACCATCCTGGTCTCCAAAAGGCTCTGTCAGGGGGTAAATGTGTTCTTTGAGAGGGGTTACAAATTAACATCTTAGCAATCTCATCAAGTACCCTCTTCCTCATTAATTTGTCAAACTGGCTGGCCTCCCTGAAAAAATGGGAGTGCTCAATTGTGAGGCCTTAATTTTTATTTTATTTTTCTTTTTTTGATGGGATCAGAAAATTTAGGAGTAGTGGTGATGACAGGGTGGAGAGTAGATAGAGGGTAAAGTGAGGGGTAGTAAGAAGCACTAATTGGAGGGGAACCAAGATCTACTTCACCTTCTATCACCAGGCCTGACTCAGTTGGGAAAAGTTGTATCAGGATGTTGAGCCAACCCTAGAGAGGAGCTTTGATCCACACTTGCACACACACATGCCCTCCACACACACATGCTCTCCACACACACATGCCCTCCACACACAAGCTCATGGCTGAAGGGCCAAGATCCTAGTCTTCAGACACTGCCCAATCAGTGCCAAATTACCAGACAGCC
This sequence comes from Tamandua tetradactyla, assembly GCF_023851605.1. Taxonomy (NCBI): domain Eukaryota; kingdom Metazoa; phylum Chordata; class Mammalia; order Pilosa; family Myrmecophagidae; genus Tamandua; species Tamandua tetradactyla. Next base: position 173,948,701 of record NC_135327.1, on the reverse strand, counting down.
TTAAAACCCTCAGCAATAGAATCTGGTTGTCTTGTTCTGTCAGCCCCTCCCTATGTGGCAGAGAAGATGGACAAGAATGCAGCTACAATCGAAAGGCAAGTGTGTGGAGATGAAAACAATGATTCCTAAATTTAGGTGCAAAGCTCTACCATGTATGGCTGGTTTCATCCTTGTGATGGTAGCAACACTTCTCTTCATCTTACCCATCACAGGATATGTTCACAGATGCTAGGTGATATGCCCAAAGTCACAAAGCTAATAAGAAGCAGAGACTGGACCAAATCAGTATTTGTTTTCAGAAGAAAGCCCAGTTCTTTAATACATGAGATGTGTTCATATCTCTAACCCCCAACAAGTCATCTGTCATGGTCAGGTCCATGTGTCAACTTGGCCAAGTGGTGGTCCCTGTTTATCTGGTTGGGCAAGTGCTGGCCTGTCTGTTGCAATGAGAACATTTCATAGAATTAAATCATGATCACGTCAGGTGCATCCACAGCTGATTCCGTTTGTAATCAGCCAAAGGGAGCATCTTCAGCAATGTGTAATGTTTAATTTAATCACGGGAAGCCTTTTAAGGAGGATTCAGAAGAGACAGGCTCTCTTTCTGCTTCAGCTGGCAAGTCTCTCCTGTGGAGTTTGTCCAGACCCTTCATCGGAATCATCATGTTCACAACCTGCCTTGCAGATTTTGGACTCTGCATTCCCATGGTCATGTGAGACACTTTTATAAATTTTATATTTGCAAGTCTCCCTGTTGATTCCGTTTCTCTAGAGAACCCTAACTAATACATCATCCAAACCATAACAATCCAGTCTTTCCTTACAAGTTGGAACTCTTTATTTGTTCATTCATTCAGCAAGTATTTCAGAGCTCATAAGAGACTGATTCTACAATCTTGACATCTATCTGTTAAGCCCTCAGTGATGGTGCTACCCCAAGGTTCGGACAGTTCCCTGGCTGGCTGAGCCCTGAGTTTAAGCAAGGCTGTCAAGAGACATAAGAATGGAGATGAAAAGCAATACATTTGTGGCTTGAACTCCCAAAAAAGAGGTCAATAACAAACTATGTCCCTTTGGTCATTTAATTGAAACTTGTTGGTCTTAAATTTAAAACAACAACAACAACAACAACAACAACAAACAAAACCAGGATGATGTATTTTGAATCTAATTCAATGTGAATGTAAGCACAAATACCAACTGAATTGAGTTTGTTGGGTCTTTACTAGCATTTTTTAAGGGCTGGGATACCTCACTCCATAATGTCTAAAGGAGCTAGCAAACATCATGGTTTCAAGACTGTAGACAGCAGCTCAGACACTTCATTCAACCCTAGATACCCTCGAATCCTTTTATTCAGGACCCTCCCAAAAGGCACTGTATATAGAGTTGATGCCTTAACAAGTTACCAGAAACTGGGTGACTTAAAACAATAGAAATTTATTCTTTCCCAGTTTTAGAGGCCAGAAGCTCGAAATCAAGATGTTCACAGGGCTACGCACCCTCCAAAGCTTCTAGAAGAGTATCCTTCTTCACCTTTTTCAGCTTCTGGGGGCCCCAGGCATTCCGTGGCTTGTGGCAGCATAACTTCAATTTCTGCCTCAGTCTTCAAGTAGCCATCATCGTTCTAGGTCCTTGTCTGTGTCTCTTCTCTTCTTATAAAGACATCCATCTTTGGCTTTAGGGTCACTCTAATTCATTTTAACTTGATTATATCTGCAAAAAACATATTTCCAAACATGGTCACATTCACAGGTACCAGAGACTAGGACTTCATCCCATCTTTGCAGGGATACAATTCAACCTATAACAGGTACCAATTAGCTTCCTCTTTCCTGAGGATCTTACTGAGCAGAACTTGGTTAAACTTGAATCTTGAGTCCCTCCTGCAGAGTCTGAGCTCACTTTGCCTTCCCTTGCTGTTTCCAGTCAAGGTAGGAGTTAAGCCCACATAAGGGAACAGGGGATCATGAGAGGCCACTTACCAATGTGCTTCAATGTACGGAGGCCTGATGGTAAATATAAGGGGACTAATAGTTCAGACAGGCAGAAAAGCTGTGACTCTCCCACAAGGCTCCCCAAGGCAGAATGGCAGTGAATGACCACATATTTACATAACAGCTTTCTGGTTGTTCCCTTTGTTCTTTTTGTTGCTTCAGCTAATTACTTTTAAATACCCTGTTATTTCCCTCATTTCTCTGAAAAGAACCAACCCCAATGATCTGTAAAATGGTAACTTTCAGTAGCACAATGCTATGGCTGAGAAAGTGAAAAGAAACAAAGTCCATGATAAAGATAGCCCCAGGAACCGCTCCTTCTGCGGTTTTGTTATACGGGCTGTGAAAGCTTCTTTCCAGAGCCGGCTTCATGGGCATGTAACCTGTGCAGTTGCAGAGGGCCCCACGTTTAAAAATAGCCTGTGATTGAAAGGACCTTATGCTTGCTTTAATGCTTTGCTGTTATTGTTTAGGATTTCTCAATAATTTTTAAACAAGGGGCCCCACATTTTTAATTCAGCACCCTGTCCTGCAAATTATGCATCCAGTCCTGCCTCTCTTTCTGAGTCAGGTTTGGCCAGGAAATCACCTGACTCCAAGAGCAAAGTGGATGCCATGTGACAAAGTTTCCCAAGTATCAATCACTTACACCTCTGTTTCCGCCCGTATTCATGTAAGCTCCCCCAGGATCCCCAATGACCATCACCAATAGAAAAGGGGACAAGTCCTGTTAGCCAGAACACAATTTGATGCCTAATTTCTCGATCTCAACAGACAACCCACCCTGAGTCTTTCAAGAAGAGATAGAGGGCGGGCCGCGGTGGCTCAGCGGGCAAGAGTGCTTGCCTGCCGTGCCGGAGGACCCCGGTTCGATTCCCGGCCCCAGCCCATGTAAAAAACAAACAAACAAACAAAACATAATAAAACAAGTAAATGTTTAAAAATGTTTCCCTTCCTTCTCTGTCTTTCCTTCCTTTCCTCCCTCTCTCTTAAAAAAAAAAAAAAAAAAAAAAAAAAAAAAAAGAAGAGATAGAACGAAGAAATGCACAAAGATTTCTGTCTAGATGGGAATCTTTATTGTTAAAGTCACTTTTTTCTGTAGAGAAGTGCTAGATGAGTTTGAGAGAGATTTCCCTGGCCCTAGGGAATCGATTTCCCATTAGATAGAAGCCTGGCACTGCCCTGCATTTCCTATTCATTCCTACTCCCTCCATTTCTCAAGAAAAACTTCACTAATCTATTCCTATAGCAACCATTATGATATGACTCCAGCCTGTCCTAGGCATTGGGGATCAAAGTGTGAACAAGAGAGACTCAGTTCATGACTTCATGGATTTTAAGGTCTCATCACACTCTGATGCCCAAATGCCACAGTCATCCACCTGCGCATTCATATGGAAAGGACTAAGTTGCATATTTCTGCCTTTAAACCTTTGTCCCATTTAGAACGTCTGCTCCTCTTCTCTGCCATCCCTGTCTAGCTAACTTGTTCTCCACAATCCAGCTCAAAGCATATTTCTACCAGGAAAATTTTTCTATCTAGTCCATCTTGATCACTGCTCTATGCCTCTTCACTCAGATGTCTCTATGCTGTGTCCACCTCCAGATTCACAGTGTACCTGTGGCTCTGTGTGTTCTTCAGTTGGTACATGGATTATAGATTTCCTAACTTGATAGAAAGGATAAACAGAAATGTGGAGTCCTGCTTTCCTCTGTATCCTTATTACTGTGCCTGAATAGCAGGTATTGTTTGCTATGGACATAAACCCATCCCCCTCTTCTTCCTGGCCGGTAGAGCCCAATTTTGTTTCCTATTCACCCTTCTCTATGAGGCCTTGTGCTTGTCTTTAATCCCCTCCCCTAGCAGGGTGAGTTATGGACCTTTATTGGTTTATAGCAATCCCATTCTCCTTCCCACGGTTGGTTTATGGAAGGTCATGTGACCTAGTCTTGGCCACTGGGACACAAGAAGAAATGATGGGACAGCTTCTACAAAAAAGATTTCCAATTGATAAAAACAGACTTGGGAGAAAGTGGTCCCTTTTCTTCAGTTGGACAGTGACATGTCTGCAAGAAATACCTCTTATGGCAGCCCCCTTGATGAGTATGTGTCCAACACACACTGGGATATATACACGCATTAAATTAAGATATACAGAATTACAAATCTTCATTCCTATTCTGGGCTCCCTGTGTTTGGGTTGTTTAAACGAACCATCCAAACAGGATGAGTTAGATTGTGTGCTATAAAAAATTTAGATTCTGGACTAAATAAACCTTTCTTACTTTGGTCTCAAACAGTAGATGAAGTTCTAAAATACAGACAGTCATCCTTTACCCTGTATTCTGAATTACCTCAGTCTCAACCAGATCAGCTTCATTCTTATCTCTGATTAAAGACTGATCTCTTTTCGGTTTCTTTAGCAGTTGTTGGATGTAGCAATGCTGACTTTCAGAGCTACAAAACTCAACTCTGAGTCTTAAGTGTTACACAGGTACCCAATTTCCAGGGAAATACCAGGTTATACACATATAGCACAGCATCTCAGAACCTAGAAATAACACTTAAAGCTCAAGAATAAATGAGCTTTATTCTTATACGAATAAGAGATTATTCTTATAAGAGAATAATCTTATTCTCTTATATAAGAGATTACAACTAGGCCCCAATTTTCGGACAAGTATTCTCAAAAAGCGACCATACAATATTTGTTCTTTCGTTTCTTGTTTATTTTGCACTATATAATTGTCCTCAAGGTTCATTTACCTCGTTGCATGCCTCACAACTTCATTCCTTTCTGTACCTGAATAATATTCCATCATATGTTTACACACCACAGTGCTTCTTTCTGCTTCTCAGTCATTGTACCCTTCCATTGGGCACCATGGATAATGTCCAAAATAAACAATCCATGTCTCACAGTATTCTCACTTGGTTGTACAATCATCATCACTCTCAATTTTAGACACTTGTCACTGCTTTACTAGGGTTATATTAGCAAAATCATACAACATCCATCCTTTTTGTATTTGGCTTATTTCATTCAGTATTATGTCCTCAAGGTTTATCCATGTCGTCACATGCTTCAGAGCTTCATCTTGTCTTACTGCTGCATAATATTCCATCATATGTATGTACCACATTTTGTTTATCTGCTCTTCTGTTGATGGGCACTTGGGTTATTTCCATCTTTTGGCAATTGTGAATAATGCCACTATTAACACTGGTGTGCAAATGTCTGTTCGTGTCACTTTTTTCAACTCTTCTGGGTATATACTGAGTAGCGGTATTTCTGGGACTTATGGCAACTCAATATTTAGTTTTCTGAGGAATTGCCAAACTGTCCTTCACAGCAGCTGTACCATTATACATTCCCACCAGCAGAGAATACGTGTTCCAATTTCTCCACATCCTCTCCAACATTTGTAGTTTACTGTTTGTTTAATAGCAGCCATTCTTATTGGTGTGAGATGATATCACACTGTAGCTTTGATTTGCATTTCCCTTATAGCTAATATAGATGAGCATCTCTTCATGTGTTTTTTAGACCTTTTTATTTACTCTTTAGAAAAATGTCTATTCATACCTTTTGCCCATTTTATAATTGGGTTGTTTATTCTTTTGCTGCTGAGTTGTATGATTTATATATACTGGATATCAAACCCTTATCTGATAGGTGGTTTCCAAATATTTTCTCCCATTGAGTTGGCTGCCTCTTTATCTTTTTTACCAAGTCCTTTGAGGCACAGAAGCATTTGATTTTAAGGAGTTCCCATTTATCTATTTTTTCTTTCATTGCTTGTGTGTTAGGTGTAAAGCTCAAGAAATTACCTCCTATTATTAGGTCTTGAAGACATTTTCCTATATTTTCTTCTAGAAGTTTTATGGTACTGGCTCTTATACTTAGGTCTTTGAACCACTTTGAGTTAATTTTTGTATAAAGTATAAGATAGGGGTCCTCTTTCATTCTTTTGGCAATTGATATCCAGTTCTCCCAGGTCCACCTATTGAGAGGACTATTTTGTCTCAGTTCAGTGGATATGAAGATCAATTGAACATAGATTTGGTGGTGTATTTCCACATTCTCAATTCAATTCCATTGATCAATATGTCTATCTTTGTACCAGTACCATGCTATTTTGGCCACTGTAGCTTTATAATATGCTTTAAAATCAGGAAGTGTTATTCCTCCCACCTATTGCTCCTTTGTTAGAATATTTTGGCTATTCAAGGTCTCCTACCCTTCCAAATAAATTGATAAATAGCTTTCCCAAGTCTTCAAAGTAGGCTGTTGGAATTTTGATTGATATTGCATTGAATTTGTAGATCAATTTTGGGTCTACCCAAATTGACATCTTAATGACATTTAACCTTCCTATCCATAAGCACAGAATGTCTCTCCATCTCCTTAGATCTGCTTTGATTTCTTTTAGCAATGTTTTATAGTTTTCTGGGTACAGGTCCTTTACATCCCTGGTTAAGTTTATGCCTAAATACTAAATACTTGATGCTTTTGGTTGCTATTCTGAATGGCATTCTTTCCTTAACTGTCTCCTCAATTAGGTCATTGCTTGTGTATAGAAATCTTACTGATTTTTGCACATTAATCTTATATTCCACCACAAGTGGTTTTGTTATAGATTTCTCAATATTTTCCAAGTTTAGCATCATGTGATCTGCAAATAGTGAAAGTTTTACTACTTCTTTTCCAATTTGAATGCTGTATTAGTAAGAGTTCTCTAGAGAAACAGAAACAATAGAAGAGACATATAAACACGAGATTTATAAAGGTGTCTCATGCAACCATTGGAATGGAAGAGTCCAAAATCCAGCAGGCTGTGAAGCTGGCAGCTCTAGTGAAGGGTCTGGATGAACTCCACAGGAGAGGCTTGCTGGCTGAAGAAGTAGTGAAAGAGTCTCTCTTCTTCCTTAAAAGCCATCAATGGATTGGATTACCTCGTAGGAGATATGCCTCAGTTGATCTCAGATGTAATCAGCCACAGATGCAATCAACTGACTGAAGATTCAATCAATCAGCCATGAAATATCCTTGCAGCAATGGTCAGAACAGTGTTTACCTGACCAGACAATTGGGCATAATCATTTGGCCAAGGTGACACAGAAGCTAACCAGCACAGATGCCTTTTATTTCTTTTTCTTGCCTGATTGTTCTAGCTAGAACTTCTAGAACAATGTTGAATACTAGTGGTGACAGTGGGCATCCTTGTCTCATTCCCAATCTCAGGAGTAATGCTTTTGGTCTCTCACCACTAAGTATTATGCTGGTAGTGGGTTTTCATATAGACCCTTTATCATAATGAGGACATTTCCTTCGATTCCAACCTTTTGAAGTGTTTTTATCAGAAAATATACTGAATTTTGTTGAATGCTTTTACAGCATCAAACGAAATGATCATGTGATTTTTCCCTTTCGATTTGTTAATGTAATGTGTTACATTGATTGATTTTCTTGTGCTGAACAGCCCTTGCATTCCTGGTATAAACTCCACTTGATCGTGGTGTGTAATTCTTTTAATTTTTCATTGGATTCAATTTTGAAGTATTTTGTTGAGAATTTTTTAATCTATATTCATTAGGGAGATTGGTCTGTAGTTTTTCTGTCTTGTAGCATCTTTATCCAGTTTGGGTATTAGAGTGATGGTAGTTTCATAAAATGAGTTAGATAATGTTGCTTTTCCCTCAATGTTTTGGAAGAGTTTGAGCAGGACAGATGTTAGTTCTTTTTGGAATGTTTGGTAAAATTCCCCTGTGAAGCCATCCAGCCCTGGGCTTTTCTTTGTAGAAGAAGTTTTGATGACTGATTGAATCTCTTTACCTATGATCGGTTTGTTGAGGTCATCTATTTCCTCTCAAGTCAGTGTAGCTTGTTCATGTGTTTCTAGGAATTTGTTCATTTCATCTAAGTTGTCTAGTTTGTTGGCATATAGTTGTTCATCATATTCTCTTATGATTTTTTTTTATTTCTTTAGGGTCCAAGGTAATGACCCCCTCTCATTTCTGATTTTGTTCATTTGTATCCTCCCTTTTTTTTTTTCTTTGTCAGCCTAACCAGGGTCCATTGATTTTATTGATTTTCTCAAAGAACCAACTTTTGGTTTTACTGATGATTTCTATTGTTTTTTTGTTGGTGGTGTTCTCCAGTTCATTTATCTCTGCTTTAAACTTTGTTATTTTTTTCTTCTATTTGCTTTGGGGTTAGTTTGCTGTCCTTTCCTTAGTTCCTCTAGGTAAGCATACAAGTCCTCAATTTTTGCTCTTTCTTCTTTTTTAACATAGGCATTTAGGGCAATAGATTTCCCTCTCAGCACTGCCTTTGATTCATCCCATAATTTCTGAGATGTTGTGTTCTCATTTTCATTTGTCTCCAGATATTTAACAATTTCTCTTGCAATTTCTTCTTTGACTCACTGTTTGTTTAAGTGTGTGTTATTTAATCTCCATGTATCTGTGAAAGTTCTGGTTCTTTGGGGTTATTGATTTCCAGCTTCATTTTGTTGTGATCAGAGAAAGTGCTTTGAAAATTTTCAATCTTTTAAAATTTATTAAGGCCCGTTTCGTGCCCCAGCATATGATCTATCCTAGAGAACATTCCATGAGCACTAGAGAAGAATGCATATCCTGGTGTTTTGGGGTGTAACAATCTATATATGTCTGTTAGGTCTAATTCATGTAATGCATTGTTTAGGTTCTCTATTTCCTTTTTGATCATCTGTCTGGTCTAATAATTCTGATATTAGTATAGCTACTCCTGCTTTCTTTTGGAGGAGATGTTCCTTGCATGGAACATCTTTTTCCATCCTTTCACTTTCAATCTAGATGTATTCTTGGATCTAAGATGAGCCTCTTGTAAGCAGCATATAGAGATATCATATTTTTCAGTCCCTTCTGCCAATCTGTATCATTTAATTCATGAATTTAGTCCATTAGCATTCAAAGTTATTACTGTAAAGGCAGTTCTTGAATCAACCCTCTTATCCTTTGGTTTTTATTTGTCAGATCTATATATTCTTTTCCCTCCCTCTCTTTTTATCCTTTAAGTTACCCTTACCAATATTCTTCAATTTCTGTGCCTTCTTCCAAATCTCCCTCCCCTGATTTTTTTCCAGCCAACAGAACTCCCTTTAGCATTTCTTATAGGACAGGCCACTTTTAACAACTTTTCTCAGCGTTTGTTTGTCTTAAAATTTTAATCTTAGGGTGCACAGGTAGTTCAATGGTTAGAATGCCTGCTTTTCATGCAGGAGACCCGGGTTCGATTTCCGGTCCAAAAAATAAAAAACAAAGTTTTACTCTCCCCTCACTTTTGAAGGACATCTTTGCTGGATAAAGAATTCTTAGCTGAAATGCTTTCTCTTTCAGAAACTTAAATATATCACACCACTGCTTTCTTGCCTGCATGGTACCCGTTTGAGTAGTCTGAACTTAGTCTTACGTGGCTTCCCAGGTATGTGGTAAATTACTGTTCTCTTGCTGCTTTAGGACTTTCTGCTTCTCTTCACCATTTGTGAGCCTGATTAGTATGTATCTTAGAGTGGAACAATTTGAATTTATTCTATTTGTAGCTCATTGGGCTTCTTTGATTTGCATACTTATAATCTTTTATAAAGGTTAAGAAGTTTCCTCCCATTATCTCCCCAATTAATTTTCCTAGCCCTTTACTCTTCTATTCTCCTTCAAGACACCAATAATTCTTATATCTGTGCACTTCATGTTGTCCATCATTTCCCTGAGATCCAATTCCATTTTTCTTTTTCTTTTTTTGCCATTTGTTCTTTTGTGTGCTCAAATTCAGCTGTCCTGTCCTCTAGTTTGCTTGTTCTTTCTTTTGCCTCCTATCTGCTGTGGTGTGTCTCTAGTATATTTTTAATTTGGTCTACAGTATCTTTTATCTCTGTGATATCTGCTATTTTTCTACTTATCCTTTCAAATTCTTCTTTATACTATTCTAGTGTTTTCTTGATATCCTTTCGTCATTAGTCAACCCAATGAATTTATTTCGGAGATTTGTATGAGTGTCTTTGATTAGTTGTTCTAGATTCTGTGTCTCCCCCAATGTTTTAATTTGTCATTTGGCTGGCCTATATCTGCCTGCACCTTCATGTGCTTTGTGATTTTCTGTTGGCTTTGAGGCATTTGATCATCTTGATAAGGTTATTTTGAAAGTTGACTTCCCTCGCTCATCTATGGTTTTGTATTTGTTTAGGTTTGTGTTGAAGGTCTCCTTAGCTCTTGGTTTGTCAGTAATTCCCCCACCAAACCAAGGGCCGGGTCTCATGCAGGAGATGCAACCCTACTTGAAGATCTATTGAAATCTAGGCAGACAGGCAGTTTGTCAGACTACTCTTTCTGCATCTTCCCAACAGATGGCACTCTTGGGCCACCTCTTCCCTTCAAACCCACTTCTCTCTGACTGAGTAGGATGGAGACCTGCACAATTCCATTCAAGGCCACTAGTCTAGGTGCATGCTGAAAGCACCAACCCTGGGGCTAGGGGGATGGGCAGTGTGCACCTCAGTAGATAATCTGCTTGTGGGCCCAATGGGTTTGATAGTTGTCAGGTTCCCACTTGGGATCACGCTGAGCAGTGGGATTGAATATTTCAATTGCCCCTGCCCTCAGCCAACCCAGAAAAACCTGACACTGCAGTGCAGCTTGGCTCACTTCATCAGCCAGCTTCTCCACCCATGCATGCCTGAGGGCTCGGGCCTCTATGCAGAAAGGGAAGTGGTAGCAGGAGCCAATGAGTCTCCTTCACTAGCCAATGATCAGACTGGCTCCCCTCTGCATCTCCCCCTCCTCCCAAAAGGTGAGGCCCCAACCAGGAGCCTACAGCAGCCTGTCTCAGGGGTTGGGGGCAGGCACCGTGCACTGGCTGGAAGGTCTGTGTACAAGCAAACCAAGTCTGCTGGCTTCTGGGTTCCCCACAAGAGCTCCGAGCTGCAGAGCTGAGAGGGAAGATCTCCCAATCTGGAAGTTAAGGCTGTCCCTGCTCCTTCAGAACCTGCCCTTCCTTCACACTGCTGCTTGCCCCAAGTGAAGCCAGGACTGAGCACATTCATCCCAATCTATCCATCCCAATTTCCCCACTTCATCCAGGACCTCCCTATATAGTGTAGAAGACCCTTTCTTGTCACTTGTTCCCTGGAACTGATGCCCCAGTCATTTTTCTGTCATTTCTACAGTTGTTCCACAGAGCAAGTGTGAACTCTGCCTATCCTATTCTGCCATCTCCCCAGAAGTTGTATTTTAATTATTTTAAAGGACAATTACTTTAGTAAAATGTATGAATCACTGGTGGTGGGATTTCAGACACTAGTGCTTTACACAGCATACTTTTAGAGCTGGGTTGTGTTTCTAAACCCCACAGTTTTAATGGTCACCAATTTCTCTTGAATGGAAGCGAGGCCTCACATGCCTTACAAGGCTCAGAGCATTTTGACCACTTTGGCTTTCGTAATATCGCACATTTTCTGCCCTCAGGCAGAGTTTGGCCGATTCCACTAGCCGGTAGGCATTTTTGTTATCCCCGGTTGAAAGGACCTGAGCTGGTGAAAGGGAGATAGGCAGGCTTGTAAGCATGGGTCTGGAAGCATACAAGACCAATTGCATTACTCAATTTGGGTAATGCAGTGGTGTGACTGAAGCACTGATAGGCTGCCCAACCGGGCAGAGAAGTCCACATACGTTGCAGCCTTCTTCAGGGCTCAATGTGCCAGCATCACACTGGCTTCAGGGAAAGAAGAAGGCCTTTGGCTCCTGGTCCTATTTCTTCTGCATTTCCACTTCTCACTCATGGCCTTGCTGAGCAAGTCCAGCCTTAAAAGAACCTGGGAGAGGAATTCACTAAAGGTTCATGACTGTTGCCAAGGAGACCAGAGAATAGTGAAGGGGAGGCTCCTCTGTTCTTTTTAAACTTTCATAACATGAGGAAGGAAGAGAGAAAAAGCTCAGGCAAAGGGGTGGCTCATTTCATCCACTGCCCAAGCAAGCTGCAGACCTCTCTCATGCCTTGCCTGGTGAGCTGGAGTTTCAGGAGGGAGATTTTCCCAGGAAACGTTTACTCATTTGATTACAGTGGCCTTTCCCAAAGTTGTATTCTGCTCTTCAATCTGCATCTAGTTTCTATTCTGCTTGTGAAATGTATTTCAGAGATGGGGAAACCAAGGCAATAATTCTTCCCCGAGTGAGTCAGACTTTCAGAGAGGAGCTGGGCTTCACAGCAGGCACTCAGGACTGGCCCTGACTGCTGTGCAGCTTGCCCATAAACAAGGTCTTTTAGAGACAGCAGATCAGACAGGAAGGGCTTGGTAAGCAGGTACCTCGATGCAGGGCCCCCATCAGTATCCTCCTTATTCACTCCCAGAGTGGAGGAAACAGTGTAAAAGACTGAGTGCCCCACAGTGCCCTCTCTAGTGTAGGAGGGTATGCAAGGAAGTGAGGGCAGGGTTAGCTTATCTTTTCTGCCAGAGTGAACCAGAGGGCACCACTGTGATTAAACCTGCCTGTGGGCTCCCAAACTCCTGCGACTTCTTACCCTAGAGTTGTAGCCCTTCAAGAGGCTACCTCAGGGTGTCACTTCCCCTATTTTTCCTCCATTAGACTGAGCCCCTCTGATTCCCTACAAGATTTCCTCAGTGTCCATGAGCCTTCTCAGGGCTGCAAGTTCATGCACCACTACCACCCCTCTGCCAAATTGAGGTGTCTGGTGGATTTCCTGTCTCTGAGAAGCATCATTTTAAAGTGGAAAGCTCTGTAGCTCATGCTTCTAGTCCTCTACCTTTCAAAACTACCTTCGAGTATTGGAATAAAACAGTGCTGTCCAATTGAACTTTGTGCTAATGGAAATGCTCCTTTTCTATGTTACCAACACCTAGTCACAAGCCACGTATGCCTAAAAACTGCTTGAAATGTGGCTAGTGCTATAGTAGGACCAAATGTTTAATTTTATTTCATTTCAACTGATAAAAATGGAGATACCAATCACCATGAGAAGCTACCATTTTGGACAGTGCAGGGAAAGATAGGGCCTCTCACAGTGTCACTGGATTCCAAGTACTAGAGGAATGAAGTATGACCCCCTTCCCCATCACCCCTCCCTAACCCCTTCCAAACAAAAACACTGATGGGAGATGCAGGTGAAATCAATGGTCCTTTTCCATTAAGTGTCCTTTTCCTGCTAAAAGTTTCAAGCATCAGTAGTTTACACGAACCCAAAAATATACAAGGAAATACCTACATATGGGTTGCAGCACAACAAACAGGAAGAGTGGACCCAAGGAGAAAAGAACTGGGGAAACATACTCAGCAGACCTGGAAATTAAGAGCCTAGAATGCTATAATTTTCCATTAAGTCCTGCAGGGATTTGCTGTTGTGAAGAGGATGAAGATAACAATTAAACCCCAATGTATATGGACTTTGAGGTGTATGATAATTGAAATCTCACTTGCACTTGGTTTGGGGGTGGGTGGGGGAGGGACGCTCCTGTGGGGCCATCTCACAGGTTGAAATTTCACTAAAGTAAGATCCTTCTGGTTTTTTTCTAAGTGCCTGGTCTAGGGTCTAAATCAGACTTTTCTTCTGTCACCATGTCAAGCTAAAGCGGGGTACCAGGATATTAGTATTTGGGCAGTTTTACAACCATGTGGGCCAATAGCGTCATCAGATTCGCATTATCACTTAGTTCCAGTCATCTCAATGATTTAGGGAGATTGTTCCAGGAAGAAGCCTGAGGTATTTGTCAGACAATGTATGTGAGGCTTGCGTTCCAAGCAAACAGAGCTGAGAGAAGATAGCAGCAATCAACTGGGGAGCCAGAAAACAGTTTGCCCCATCCTAAACTTGATCCTCCTCTTGTATTCCCCACATCAAGAAGACAATCTACCATTTCCTGCTTTCCCCAGATAGAATCTCACAGGCAGACTCTTAGACATCTCTCTTTTTCCCTCACACCCTACATCAAATGGGTTATCAAGTCCTGTTGATTGTACCCCAGAAATGTCTCCAAACCCCCCTCCTTGTGGCCTTCACTGCTTCCATTAGGATCCTCACCATTTCTCACATGGACCTATGCCTGAGTCTGCCACCAGTCTCTCCTCCCTTAGTCCATCCTCCCTCACTTGCCACAGCTACCAGACTAAAAATCACACATTACAGTGCCTATTACTCTGCTGCTGAATCTATGTTCCATTTAACCTAAAGGCTAAAGTCAAAACTCTCCCACATGGCAAGCAACCATGGACCTGGCTGCAGTGTTTCTCTCCAGCCTCACCTCCAGCAGGTCTGCCCACCACACCCCACACTCCTGTCCACCATACTTCTCACCATACCCTGCTCTCTCATACCTGTGTCTTGGCACATAACATCCCCTCTGCCTAGGATTCCCTTCACTGCCTAACAAACGCCTATTTGTCCTTCAATAACTAGGACTATCATTCCTCCCATTTGAAGCTTTTTTTAGATGCTTGAGGTAGAATTGGCTGCTCCCTCTTCTGTGCCCTCACAAGCCTCTAGCATAGATTATGTTTGTTTCCCTTTAGTCAGTGAGCTCTGAGCTCCTCAATGGCTGGGTCGATAGTGTCTTAGTCATTTGTATATCCCTCTTGCTCTGCCCTGTACCTGGGCTTGTAGGTGCTTGATGAATGAATGAAAAGTAGGTTCAACTGGCTAAAACCCAGGTGCCAGGCAGGACGGTAAATGGAGCTGCAGTTGAAGAGCTGAGCCCATGAATAGAGCTGAGAGGTGGCTCTTTTGGAGTCTACAGAATGATGTACCATGTGGAATAGGACCATGTGACCCAAGGAGAGCCCTGGGGCAGGGCTACTACCTATGGGGAGATGCAAGCATCTGGCCTGACTCAGAGGAAGGGAGGGCATGGCATGCCTAGAAATCCATCCCAAGAGGATAGGAAGGAAATCATAACAGAACAATAGCCATGACTCAGAGGAACAAGCTATGGGATTCCTTAATCCAAGAGAGGCTGCAACCAAAAACTTCCAGAACTGTTTAGATTCAAGGTAACCAGGACCTCTTGCCAACTATCAGGCTGACCATCTGTTTGCTCCGCTCCAGAGTCAGCGACAGGGAAGATGATGCTAATGGTGATGAAGGGGTGATGATGGCACAAACGGCAGAGGAAAGTGCAAGGAAAAAGAGGATCTGAGGGTGAAAGTTGTTGAGAAACAAGACACTTAAATAGTTTCAAATTATCACTTAAAAATTATTTATCAACTACAAAAAGAGAAAAGATAAAGTTTACAGTGGAGAAACCAGGCTTATATGGACTTAACTAAGGGATCAAAGCAATGTCATAAACAACAGGATAAACTCACATCATTTACCTCCTGATAGAATGCCTCCCCAAGGGGGCAGAAGCTATCACTTCTGTGGCATTCCTAATCACAAGTAAACCTCAGACAAACCCAACTTGAGGGACATTATACGAATTGACTCATCTGTACCTCTCAAAAATGTCAAGGTGGTGAAAAACAAGGTAAGACTGAGGAAGTATTCTAAATTAAAGGAACATAAAGGTACATAATTTCTAACTGTAATGTGTGATTCTTGTACCAGAAAAAAAAGTTCCTATAAAGGACATTATTGGGATAATTGGTGAAATTGGAAAACATGCTCTAGATTAGATATCAATATTTTTTTATTAGAGAAGTTATGGGTTTACAATACAGTCATGCATAAAATGCAGGATTCCAATGCATCACCCCACCGCCAGCACTTGCATTGGTGTGGAACATTAGTTACAACTGATGACAGTACTTTTATATAATTTACTATTTTTAACAGTAGTTATTTTGTTGCAAATGATGAAAGATTATTAATATCATCCTATTACCTATCATCCATAATTTATATTAGGTATATTTTTCCAATATACCACCCTATTACTAATAACTTGTATTAGTATTGTACAGTTGTTATAATTCATGAAAGAACATTCCTATACTTGTACTATTAACTATAGCCCATCATCTACAGTAAGGTTCATGTGTTGTACAGTCCTATGTTTTATCTTTTAATTATTCTAATAATATATAGATCCTAAAGTTTCCCCATTTAACCCTATCCATCTCCATAGTTCATTGCTTTGATTACATTCACAATAACATGCTATCATCACCACCATCCATTTCCGAACCTTTACCATCAAACTAAATTGAAATTCTGTACAAGTTAAGCATCAACTCCTCAATCTCTAACCCCAATCTATCTCCTGGTAACCTGTATTGCAGATTCTAACTCTATGATTTTGCTTATTATAATTAGTGCATATCAGTGAGATCACACAATATTTATCCATTTGTGTCTGGCTTATTTCACTCAACATAGTGTCATTAAGGTTCATCTATGTTGTCGCATGCATCAGTATTTCATTTCTTTTTAAGGCTGAATAATATTCCATTGTATGTATATAGCATATTTTGTTTATCCATTCATCCGTTGGTGGACACTCAGGTAGCGTCCATCTTTTGGCAATTGTGAATAAAGCGTCAATGAGCATCAATGTGCAAATATCTGTTTGGGTACCTGTTTTCAGTTCTTCTGGGTATATACCTAGTTGTGGGATTGCTGGATTATACTGTAATTCTATGCTAACCTTCCTGAGGAACTGCCAAACTGTCTTCCACAGCATCTGCACCATTTTACATTTCCTCCAGCAATGGAAGAGTGTCCCTATTTCTCCAAACCTTTCCAACACTTGTAGTTTTCTGTTTTTTTAAGAGACCATTCTAGTGGATATGAAATGATATCTCATTGTGGTTGTGATTTGCATTTCCTTAATGACTAGTGTTGAACAAGTTTTTTTGTTTTTGTTTTTGTTTTTAACAGGCAGGGCAAGAAACAAGAAAACAAGAACTGAAAATGAACAAGTTTTTACATGTGTTTTAGCCATTTGTATTTCCTCTTTGGAAAAATGTCTATTAAATCTTTTGCTCATTTTTAAATTGGGTTGTTTGTCTTTTTATTGCTGAGTTGTAGGATTTCTTCATATACTCTGGATATTAAACACTTATTGGATACACAGCTTCCAAATATTTTCTCTCATTAAGTAAGTGGTCCTTTCAATTTCATGACAAAGTTTTTCACTGCAAAACAATTTTTAATTTGGGGAGGTCCCATTTTTATATATTTTTCTTTCATTGCATGCTTTGGGTATAAAGTCTAAGAAACCATTGCCTACCACAAGATCTTGAAGATTCTGTTTTTATGAAGAAAGATTGTTGGATTTTATCTAACACTTTTTCTCCAACAATCAAGATGATTACGTATTTTTTCCCCTTCTATTTGTTAATGTGGTGCATTACGTTAATTGATTTTCTTGTATTGAACCACCTTTGCATATCAGGGATAAAACCCACTAGTACCTGATATATAACACTTTTAATGTGCTCTTAGGTTCAATTTGCAAGTGTTTTGTGGAGGATTTTGCATCTATATTCATTAGAGAAACTGATCTATAATTTTTTTTTTATTCTTGTAGTATCTTTTACTGGCTTTGGTATTAGAGTGATATTGGCTTCACAGAAATAAGTAGTGTTCCCTCCTCTTTAATTTTTAAAGAGTTTGAGCAAGATTTGTATTAATTCATCTTGAAAAGATTAGTAGAGTTCACTTGTGAAGATTTCTGGTCCTGGGTTTTCTTTGTTGGGGGGGTTTGATGGCTGATTCAATCTATTTATTTGTAATTGGCCTGTTGATTCAGTATAGTTTGTTCCTCTGTTTCTAGGAATTTGTCCATTTCATCTAGATTGTCTAATTTGTTGGTATACAGTTGTTCATAGTATCTTCTTATGCTCATTTTTATTTCTATGGGGTTTATAGCAATGTCCCCATCACCACTCTCATTTCTGATTTTATTTATTTGCATCTTCTCTCTTTCCTTCCATGTAATTCTAGCTAAGGGTTTGTCAATTTTATTTATCTTCTCAAAGAGCCAACTTCTGGTTTTGTTGATCTCTCCATTGTCTTTTTATTATCAATTTCATTCTATTTATTTCTTTCCTTCTGCTTGCTTTGGGATTAGTCTGCTGTTCTTTTTCTAGTTCTTCCAGTTGTGTACTTAGGCTTTTAGCTCTTTCTTCTTTTTTTTCTTTTTTCTTTTTTTTAATGTAAGCATTCAGAGTTCTAAATTTTCCTCTCAGCATTGCCTTTACTGCATCCCATAACTTTCAATATATTGTGTCCTCATTTCATTCATCTTAAGGGAGTTACTGATTTTCCTTTGCAATTTCTTCTTTGACCCACTGATTGTTTACAGGTGTGTGATTTAACTTCTATGTATTTGTGAATTTTCCAGTTCTCTGCATGTTAGTGATTTTCAGCTTCATTCCATTGTGGTCAAAGAACATGCTTTCAAAAGTCCAGGACCAGATGCTTCACATGTGAATTCTATCAAGCATTCAAGAAAGAATTAGTGAGCTTAAAGAATCAAGATGGTGGCTTAGCAATGTGCACATTTTAGTTTGTCTTCCAGAACAACTACTAAAGAACCAGAAACAGTACAGAACAGCTCCTGGGGCCACATCAGTGACCAGACACACAGCATACCCCATTCTGGACCAGCTGGACTGGCTGTGAGCCTCCCCAGAACCGTGAGTTCCCCATGCCACAGAGTCGGTGCCCCTCCCCCACAGGCTGCTTCCCAGAGGGGGAAGGAAAGAGACTTTGCCAGCAGCAGGGGCTGAGCCCAACCAAATGCCAATCACGGAATTAATTAAGAATTCTGACTACTAAAAACAGGCCCCCAGCTCAGGTGAACCTGGTCAAAGCGGAGGTCGCTCATTTATGCCCTAGTGCCAAGGGGGCAGGGCTGACAGAAAAAGAAAAAAAAAAAAAGGAAACAGAGGTTTTTGTGACTGTGTTTCTATGGAGGTTTGATTGTCTTTGGATTCAGCAGCAGTACTTCTCAGGCTGCAAGTGCCCCAGGCATAGGCAGAAACAAGCTTATTTGAGGCCTTGTCTGGAGACTGTGCCTTCCCCGGGGGAGGGGTGAAGCCCAACTCAGGTGGAATCCCTCCCTCAAGGAATTCAGACACTAGGGCTTGGTAATTTTAAGCCATTAAAACCAGCCTACAACCTCTCCTCTGTCTCCACCACGCCCCCAGCAGGGAGAGTCTGCCAAACTTAAAGGTACTACATCACCTTATGCTGGTGAGACCTGCAGGCAGACAAGCACCACATACTGGGCAGGATAAGAAAAACAGAGTGCAAAGACTTCACAGGAAAGTCTTTCAACCTGCTGGGTCTCACCCTCATGGAAAACTGATGCAGGTGACCCTTTCCTCTTGACAAGAGGCCAGTTTGGTATGGGAAAATCCAGCAAGGGTCTATAATATCTAACTAGACACTCCTAAGGGGGGGGGGGGGGCACCATACAAGCAGGGTAAGAAACAAGAGAACAAGAACTGAAAAATTCTCCTCCATTAAAAAAAAAAACCCAAGCTAGAGGGCCAGAAAAAACTGAACTGAATGTCAAAGAACAGATAGACAACAAATTCATCCAGCAAGAAAACACTAGGTAAAAGAAGTGAAAGCAATCTCCAGAACAAACTAATTAAGGTAATTAAATACCTAGACGCTAGCAAACAATAACAAATCACACTAGGAAAATTGAAGATATGGCCCAGTCAAAGGAACAAACAACAATTCAAATGAGATACAGGAGTTGAAACAATTAATTCAGAATATACGAACAGACATGGAAAACCTCATCAAAAGCAAAATCAATGAATTGAGGGAGGATACAAAGAAAGCAAGGAATGAACAAAAAGAAGAAATCAAAAGTCTGAAAAAGGAAATCACAGAACTTATGGGAATGAAAGTCACAGTAGAAGAGATGAAAGAAACAATGGAAACCTACAATGGTAGATTTCGAGAGGCAGAACATAGGATTAGTGAACTGGAGGATGGAACATCTGAAATCCCACAAGAAAAAGAAAATATAGGGGAAAAAATGGAAAAATATGAGCAGGGACTCAGGGAATTGAAGGACAATATGAAGCGCACGAATATATGTGTTGTGGGTGTCCCAGAAGGAGAAGAGAAGGGAAAAGGAGGGAAAAAACTAATGGAGGAAATTATCACTGAAAATTTCTCAACTCTTATGAAAGACTTAAAATTACAGATCCAAGAAGTTCAGCATACCCCAAACAGAACAGATCCAAATAGACGTACTCCAAGACATTTACTAATCAGAATGTCAGAGGTCAAAGAGAAAGAGAGAATCTTGAAAGCAGCAAGAGAAAAGTAATCCATCATGTACAAGGGAAGCCCAATAAGACTATGCATAGATTTCTCAGCAGAAAACATGGAGGCGAGAAGATAATGGGATGATATATTTAAATTATTAAAAGAGAAAAACTGCCAACCAAGAATTCTATATCCAGAAAAATTGTCCTTCAAAAATGAGGGAGAAATTTAAACATTTTCAGACAAAAAAATCACTAAGAGAATTTGTGACCAAGAGACCAGCTCTGCAAGAAATACTAAAAGGAGCACTAGAGACAGATACGAAAAGACAGAAGAGAGAGGTGTGGAGAAGAGAGTAGAAAGGAAGACTATGAGTAAAGGTAAAAAGAAGGAAAATTAGATATGACATATAAAATCCAAAAGGCAAAGTGGTAGAAGTTACCACCTGTACAGTAATAACACTAAATGATAATGGATTAAACTCCCCAATCAAAAGACATAGTCTGGCAGAATGGATTAAAAAACAGGACCCATCTATATGCTGTCTCTACTCAAAGGACATGAGGGCAAGGACACAAATGGACATTTGCACACCAATGTTTATAGCAGCATTATTTACAATTACCAAGGGATGGAAACAGCCAAAATGTCCATCAACAGACGGGTGGCTAAACAAACTGTGGCATATACATACAGTGGAATATTATGCAGCTGTAAGACAGAATAAAGTTATGAAGTATGTAACAACATGGATGGACCTTAAGGACGTTATGCTGAGTGAGATTAGCCAAAAACAAAACGACAAATACTGTACGGTCTCACTGATATGAACTGACATTAGTGAATAAACTTGGAATATTTTGTTGGTAATAGAGACCATCAGGAGACAGAAATAGGGTAAGATATTAGGTAACTAGAGCTGAAGGGATACAGATTGTGCAACAAGACTGAATATAAAAACTCAGAAATGGACAACCAATACTACCTAACTGTAATACAATTACATTAAAACGTTGAATGTGAGAATGATAGAAGGAGTAGGGCTGGGGGCATAAATGAAATCACAAAGAAAGCTAGATGATAAAAAGATTGAGATGGTATAATCTAGGGATGCGTAGAGTGTATAATGATAGTGACTAAATGTACAAATTTAAAAAATGTTTTCGCATGAGGAAGAACAAAGGAATGTCATTACTGCAGGGTGCTGTAAATAGATGGTAATTAATATTTTAAAATTTCAATTTTAAATTTTAAATGTGAGACTAAAACAAAAAATGTTTATTTGGTACAAAATTTATATTTTGACTAGTGCATTTCCTAATATAACTTATGTAGATAGCTTGGTTGAACAACATAAGTACATGGAACCTTGGGTAGGACATGAGATTTTGTTGGTTTGTCCACAGTGATGCCCTGATGAATCCCAGAGTGATTTGACTAGTGAGTGGAAAAGTATTTGCAAAGTCCTCTTCAGGGAATGATGAGAATGGGGGAAAATTCAACTTCCCCAAGTTGAATTCTTGATATTCTCACAAGCAGTGTGGACAACCAAAGCTATAGGCTGAGCCCCCAGTCTTGGGGTTTGTTCATATGAAACTTAACCCCACAAAGGATAGGTCAAGCCTACTTAAAATTAGGCCTAAGAGTCACCTCCAGGGAGAACCTCTTTTGTTGCTCAGATGTGGCTTCTCTCTCCAGCCAATACAACAAGCAAACTTACCACCCTCCCCCTGTCTACATGGGACATGACTCCCAGGGGTGTGGACCTTCCTGGCAATGTGGGACAGAAATCCTAGAATGAGCTGAGACTTAGCATCAAGAGATTGAGAAAAAACCTAGAATAAGTTGAGACTCAGCATCAAGGGATTGAGAAAGCCTTCTCGACCAAAAGGGGAAAGAGTGAAATAAGACAAAGTGTCAATGGCTGAGAGATTCCAAACAGAGTCAAGAGGTTATCCTGGAGGTTATTCTTATGTGTTAAGTAGATATCACCTTGTTATCCAAGATGTAATGGAGAGGCTGGAAGGAACTGCCTGAAAACGTAGAGCTGTGTTCCAGTAGCCATGTTTCTTGATGATGATTGTGTAATAATATAGTTTTCACAATGTGACTGTGTGATTGTGAAAACCTTGTCTCTGATGCTCCTTTTATCTACCTTGTCAACAGATGAGTAGGACATATGGAATAAAAATAAGTAATGGGGGAACAAATATTAAAATAAATTTAGTTTGAAATGTTAGTGATTAATGAAAGGGAGGGGTAAGGGTATGGTATGCATATATTTTTTTCTGTTTTCATTTTATTTTTCTGTTGTCTTTTTATTTCTCTTTCTGAATTGATGCAAATGTTCTAAGAAATGATCATGATGACGAATATGTAACTATGTGATGATATTGTGAATTACTGATTATATATGTAGAACAAAATGATCATATGTTAAGAATATTTGTGTTTCCTTCTTGTAATTTTTTTAATTAATAAAAAAAATTTTTTTAAAAAAGAAAGAAAGAATTAGTACCAATCCTGTTCAAACTCTTCAAAAAAATTGAAAAGGTTGGAAGGCTACCAAACTCATTCTGTGAAGTCAACATCAGCCTCATAACCAAAGCCAGCAAGATACTACAAGAAAGGGAAATTACAAACCAATCTTTCTAATGAATATAGATGCTTTTTTCTTTTTTATTTCTTATACTGGAGAGATGCAAATGTTCAAAAAAATGATCATGGTAGTGAATACACAACTCTGTGATGATACTGTGAGCCATTGATTGACCACCATGTATAGAATGTTGTATGTCAAGAATGTTTATATGTTTGTGTGTTGTTTACAATAAAAATATTTTTTTAAAACATGCTTTCCATAATTTCAATCTTTTTAAATTTATTGAGACTGTTTTGTGGCCCAATGTGCAGTCTAATCTGGAGAATGATACATGCATACTTGAGAAGAATGTATATCCTGCTGTTTGGGGATGCAATGGTTTGTATATATCTGTTAGGTCTAGTTCATTTATCATTTTATTCAAGTTTTCTGTTTCCTTGATCCTCTACCTAGTGTTCTATCTATTGATGAGATTAGTGTATTGAAGTCTTCAACCAATGTTGTAGAGATGCTTATTTCTTCCTTCAGTTTGCCAATGTTTGCCTCATGTATTTTGAGGTGCCATGGTTAGGTGCATAAACATTTATGATTGTTATTTCTTCTTGGTGGATTGACCCTTTCATTGATAGATAGTACCCTTCTTTGTCTCTCATAACAGCTTTACATTTAAAATCTATTTTGTCTAATATTAGTATAGGTACTCCAGCTCTTTTTTGATTACTATTTGCATGGAATATCTTTTTATAACTTTCACTTAAACCTATTTGTGTCTTTGGGTTTAATGTAAGTCTTTTGTAAACAACATGTAGTTTGAGCATACATTTTATCCTTTCTGCCAATCTGTGTTTTTATATTGGGGAATTTAATCCATTAACATTCAGTGTTATATTGTAAGGGCAGTACTTACTTCAGCCATTTTATTCTTTGGTTGTTATATATCATATTTTTGTCTGTTTTTTACCCTTTTAATTACACTTACCGATAATCTTCATTTCTCTAAGCCACTATCTCCTGTCTTTTGTTTTCAACCTGCAGAACTCCCTTTAGTATTTCTTGTAGAGCAGGTTTCTTGTTAATAAACTCTCTCAGTTTCTGTTTATCTGAATGTTTTAAACTCACCCTCATTTTTGAAGGACAGTTTTGCCAGATAAAGAATTTTTAGCTGGCAGTTTTTCTCTTTCAATACCTTAGATATATTATACCACTGCCTTCTCATCTTCAAAGTTTCTGATGAGAAATTTGAACCTTAGTCTTATTGTGGATCCCTTGTATGTGACAAATCACTCTTCTCTTGCCACTTTCAGAATTCTCTCTTTATCTTTAGCACTTGACATTCTGGTTAGTATGTGTCTTTGGGTAGGTCTACTAGGATCATTCTGTTTGGAGAGCTCTCTCAGCTTTTTCTGTCCTTTATCCTCTCATAAAGGACTCCAATAAAAGAATTGAGTCCCACTTTGAATGGGATGGGTCACATCTCAATTGAAATAACCTAACCAAAAGATCCCATCCACAACAGGCCTGCACCCACAGGGATGGATTAAAAGAACATGGCCTAATAAAGTTTCAGTAGCTAAGAGATTTCAAACAGAGCTGAGAGGTTATTCTGGAGGTTATTCTTATGCATTATATAGATGTCCCTTTTAAGTTTATGATGCATTGGAGTGGCTAGAGGAAAGTACCTGAAACTGCTGAGCTGTGTTCCAGTAATCTTGATTCTTGAAGACAATTAGATAACTATATAGCTTTTACAATATACCCATGTGATTGTGCAAACCTTGTGTCTGATGTATCTTTCATCCATGGTATGGAAGATGAGTAAAAAAATAAAGATAAATAAATAAATAATAGTGCGGGTAAGGGGTAAAAGAAATTTGGGGTAGATTGAAATACTAATGGTCAATGAAAGGGAGGGGTAAGGAGTATGGGATGTATGAATTTTTTCTTTTAATTTCTTTTTTTGGAGTGATGCAAAAATGTTCAAAAAATGATCCTGATGATGAATACACAACTATGTGATGATATTGTGAGCCACTGATTGTATACTGTGGATGGACTGTATGGGTATGAAGATTTCTCAATAAAAATATTTAGAAAAATAAAAAGAACATGAACTTTTCTGGGATACATAACAGCCTCAAACCAGCACTTCTAGGTATCTCATTGCATTGATGAGTTTATTCTGAAGGTCAGCTCTCTCTTGCCTAGGGTTTTATTATTGACTGGCTTTGTGTTAGGCTCTTCTTTGTGCTTAGTCTGCCATATTTTAAATCTTTAGAACAGCCTATGTTTAACTGTTTTAGTTTGTTAATGCTGCCAGAAATGCAATCTATCAGAAATAGGTTGACCTTTATAAAGAGAAGTTATTAAGTTACAAGTTTACAGTTCTAAGATCATAAAAATGCCCAAACTAAGGCATCCAGAGAAAGATACCTTGACTCATAAAAGAACTGATGACATTCAGAGGTTCTCTGTTATCTGGGATGGTGCCTGGTGAAGTCTGGCAGTTTTCTCTCCCAGCTTCTCAAATCAAATGGATTCTCTGGGAGTATTTTCTTTCTGCATCTCCAAATGTCTCCATCTGTGTCAGCTCTTTAGCTTTTCCCAAAATGATTCCTCTGTAAAGGACTCCAGTAGGCAGATTAAGACCCACCTTGAATGGGCAGAGACACATCTCCATGGAAACCATCTAATCAAAAGGTCCCACCCACAATTGGGTGGGTCACATTTCCATGGAAACAACTTAACGAAAAGATCCCACCCTACAATACTCAATCAGAATTAAAGAACATGGCTTTTCTGGGGTACACAGCAGTTTCAAACTGGCACATTAACAGATCAGATTTTTTTTTTCCAGCTCTTCATCTGATTCTTGCCCGGACATGGGGTACAATTTTTGAAATTGCACTTTTTGTGAAATTGTTTCACCTCCAGGAGAAAGCTTCCTTTGCCCTGTTCGGTCTTCGGGAATCTTGATCTCTTCTGTTGTTTTTGTGCAGAATTTTCTCCCCAGTTCCTATGATTTGTTTAAATTCTTTCACTCAGTGCCCTGTTTTCCTCACACTTTTCACTTCTGGAAGCCTCCCATTTTATAGCAGTTCTATTTAACACAGACCCCCCCTTTTTTTTCTCTCCCTGAGGCTTTTCTGCCTCTGTTTTCTTCCCCATTAGGGTTTCCCACCCCAGGGGGCCAGGTGGGGTCAATCCAGAAAGTTGGGTGACTCCAGAAAAGTCTATTTTGTTTGTAGATAATTCCAGCCAACAGAAACTGGACTGAGTGAATGCACGCCTTTCCAACAGTGGCTTTTTTTTCTTTCCCGCCTTGGGGCCCTTATGCAGCAGCACTCTTGAGTAGCTTGTATTCTGCCACTACTGATTTAGGACCTAGTGCCTGGATAGGCCTGGGGTTCTAACACACTGCTGTGAGTGGCTCTACCTCTGACATCTGAGACCACACTGCAGGTGCGGAATCCTGGACTCCCAAGCTGTGCAAGACAGAGTGAGGGGAGGGAGTGGAGCTGGTGTTTCGAGATGGCAATTTCCACTTGATATTTTTCTTTTTCTTTGCTTCAGTAATTGTGGAATTCTTCTCCAGTCTCTACCATCCTCCAGAATTTTAAGCAAGTGGGATTTTTCCTTGTATTTGCTGAATCTCCTGGGAGGTTTTTTCCCGAGGATATGTCACCATCTTGATGAAGTCACCTCTAGACATCAATATCATATCAATGTTAAATATTTTATTTTGATACTTGTACTGAGATTATGTAAGGCATTGTCTTTCTTCTTAGGAAACACATACTGAAATATTAAAGGGCAAAGGGGCATTATGTATGGAATTAGTTCTCAAATGTTTCAGAAAACAAATGATGTGTGTATTTTTAGAGAGAGAATGACATGGCAAATGAGGCAAAGCATTAATGGGTGGATCTAAAGACACAGAATATAGGAGTTCTTCAAATTTTTCTTTGTCTTAATTTTTTTCACAATGAAAAGTTTTAAAAAATGAAAAAGAAAAGAAACTGAATGCATAATCAGGTCCCTGAAGGCTTCGGCCTCAAGAGAAAAATTTAAAGGACTAACCCAAATCCTTTTTGAAATAACTTGAACCAATGCAACAAGTGTTAATAAGGAGGACATAACTGTCTTGCCTAATTTCCACTTCCCAAAATCTGCAAAATGTCTATTTCTGCCTCGTTGGCCACCCCCATATTCCAGAATCCCTCCCAGAGGCAGCTGCTATTGAAATCTGTTTCCCCTCAAGTCACTCCAGAAAGGCTTTGGGATGTAGAGATGTGAAAGAAACTGCTTGTTCTGGTGTTAAAGACAAAAATGTGAATGATCATTCTGGTAAAATGCTCCGCAGACAGCTGTACCCAGTACCGTGGGAAAATAAAGGCATAGTCCCTCTAGCACACTGTGGGAAGGAGGCTCCAAGAAGGGTCGGGAGATAGGATACTAGAGCTGCTTATGAAAGGAGGAGGAGTTTGCCACTTAGGTCACAGAGAAGGAAACTGGAGGAGCTGTGGCATAAGGGCCAGGCTTGTCCTGGGAATAACAAGTATCCAGTGTAAATGTACAGTGTAATTGTTGCAGGAATCATTATTAAACAGAGATAGGGGCCATAAAAAGAAAGTCGATTCTGCATGTCACAGAGTTTAGCCAAAGGCGAGTTCACGAAGGGTTTTCATGCAGGAGGGTATTGTGATCAGATGGGATCTGCTATAAAAAGTTCTGACTGCCATGTACACAGTGAACTGAACACAGGGGAAATGGGAGATGGAGATAACCCATGCTTGAGAGAACGAGGCAGGGCCAGGACTGGGAGTGAGGGTCTTGTTTCTCTCCATCTCATCTCTTTCCTTGGAAGTGGGCCTGAATTTGGGCAGTAGCAGTGGGGATAGTAGGGAGGCAATATTATGAAGATCGTAGGGTTCTTAGGATGCAATGCTTAAATGTATGGGAGTGGCATGGAAAGAGGGAAAGGGTGGTGTATTAATTAGGGTTCTGTAGAGAAACAGAATCAACAGGAAACACTCGCAAATATAAAATTTATAAAAGTGTCTCACGTAACCATGGGAATGAAGAGTCCAAAATCCACAGGGCAGGCTGTGAAGCCGATGATTCCAATGGAGGGTCTGGACGAACTCCACAGGAGAGGCTCACCCGCCGAAGCAGGAAGAGAGCCTGTCTCTTCTGAATTCTTCTTAAAAGCCTTCCAGTGATTAGATTAAGCATCACTCATTGCAGAAGACGCTCCCCTTGACTGATTACAAATGGAATCAGTTGTGGATGCAGCTGACGTAATCATGATCTAATTCTATTAAATGTCCTCATTGCAACAGACAAGCCAGCACTTGCACAACCAGACAAACAGGTACCACCACTTGGCCAAGTTGACACATGAACCTGACCATGACAGGTGGTTTGGGGGATTTTTTGATGCTGAGAAAAAGGGGCTCACACAGTGTCTAGTACAAGGGAGACATGCTATTTGGTGAATGGCAGAATGAAAGAAAGAAACCACCTTTCTCTGGGCAAAGGCACAAGACAAGCTGTCCTGAGCTAACTGGACATCCCACTAATCAGGACATTAACAAGAGGCATCTCTCCCCTCCCCATTGGTGCCAGCTCAGTTGGCCTGTTTGGGGCAGTGCCTGCAGTTGGCTGGTATTGTTGAATGAGGAGGAACTTCTAGGAGGCAGACTCTCTGGAGCACCCTGCCCAGGCTGGGCAACAGCCAAGAAGTGCTCCCAGGCCCTGGGCAGCCAGCCCTCATTCTGGTCAGAGGACCCTGTTCAAGTACAGCCCTGTTCTTCACACTTAGTTCTCAGTGCACTCACAACTGTCACGAAAGCTCCCTTTCCCAAGGGGGCAGAGGGCAAGGATACATGTTTTTCTTTTTGCAGATGGGACAATTGCAAATAAAGGACTTACCTAGCATCCCACAGTAAATTTTCCTTCGTTTGTTTTTCCTGCCACTTTAGACTTTGGTTATACAGTATCTTATTACATTAGCTAATATTTATTAGCTATCTTACCCTTTC
Organism: Tamandua tetradactyla; assembly: GCF_023851605.1. Classification (NCBI taxonomy): domain Eukaryota; kingdom Metazoa; phylum Chordata; class Mammalia; order Pilosa; family Myrmecophagidae; genus Tamandua; species Tamandua tetradactyla. Next base: position 173,919,837 of record NC_135327.1, on the reverse strand, counting down.
TAATCCTGTGTGTGTTGTCTCTCTGATCAGGGTGTCTAACCTTTGAGATGAGGGTCACTGCTATCATTATTTATTCTTAACTCCCATATCACAGTGAAGAGAGGAAGATCTTCTAGAAGACTGACTAAAGGCAAAGTAATAAAGGAAAGTTTGTGATGTTTTCCAACATATCACTTCATATTATACCAATGCCTGTAATGTTGAAGTGCAAAGTGAGGCCCCTAAATGTTACAGAGCTTATCCAAATCATATTAACTAAGAAGTGCAAAGCCTGGGACTGCTGACTTCCACCTTAGAACTCTTCCCACTGCACAGGGTCTACAAGAAAGCTCATAGTCGACTAAGAAGAGAATGGGCCCTGGCTTCAAGCTACCTGCTTTGTGACCTTGGACAAGTGACTTAGCCCCTCTGTGCCTCAGTTTTAGCTATCTAAACTAAAACAGGAATAGTAGTAATAATATCTGCCCCAGAAGGCTGTTGAGAGAATGAAATGAGTTAATACAGATTAAATGCTTGGCACAGTGTTTAGTAAGTGCTTTGTAAGTGCTTAACAAATGCTTGTTGCTATCAATAGATAAGGTTAAAATGGACTTTTTCAGCATCACAGGTAAAGCATGTTTTCATTTTATGCTTCATAACTTCTATGTTGCAAATTAAGTGGCAGCTAAGACTGTGCAGGGGTGGCAGGCTGCTGGCACTCACTGACATCTCTGTTCATCTTCTTCCTGGGCACAGTGCAAGGCCATGATCCTCAATCTTTAACATGCACACAGATTCACCTGGGGATGTTGTTAAAATGCAGATTCTGGTTCAGGAGATCTCGGCTGGGACCTGAGAGCCTGCATTTCTAACAAAGCTCCCGAGTGGTACTGGTACTGCTGGTCCATGGGCCACAATTTGCATAGTGAGGGTGTGGAGTTCTCATGGTTGGAAATAAACTACCTTTCCCATCATTCAGCCACATAACAGAACACATTCAGTTATTTAAAATGATGCTTCATTTGTAGATGTGGAAAGATGCTATGTGGACCTATGCAGGAAAGATGTAGATAGAATCCATTATTGTCTAAATATAGATAGATCAAAAATAGAATGTAGAATCTATCAGATAGATGAGAGAAAGATAGAAAAAAAAAGAGGGGGAGGAGAGGAAGAAAAAGTCATATATCAAAGTATTGAATAGTGGTTATCTCTGGGGGTAGAATTATAGGTATTTTTTTTCTTTTTGAATATCTGAATTTTCCCATTTTCTACAATAATCATGCCTCTATTTTTACAATACGAAAGTTATTTTGATTTTTAAATGAATCCTCCCATTTGCTTAAGAATACAATATACTGCACTCCCTATAAAGAAGTTGGCAGCTCAACTTGGTGGGGGTGGGTTGGATCATTGGATATACATGGGGGATGATCCTTGGTCCTTTGAGAAGGGCTGTTATCAGGGACATGCAAAAATTGTAAGAAGCCTCAGCCCAGGCTGCTGCCACCTCCCCCCAAAACAGCTCTGAGCATAAAGGGCCCAGGTGAGTTGCCTGTCCTTGCTGCTGACTGTCCAGCCTGTGGAGCACCAGTGATGGGACATGAGGGGACCCTGGACTCCGGGATGAGACCTAACACTGTAGCTAAAATAAGTATGTAGGTTCACTAGGGGAGCAGTGCCTGCTCCTTCCCTAACTGACAAGCCCATTAGATTAGCATGCCTGTCATGTCCTCTGGCTTCTCCCCAGGGCTCTTTCTTTCTGTACCACATTGTTTCATTCTCTCTTCCTTTAAATAGTTTAAGTCCCTAAGACACTGTCCTTAATAAGTCCTTCCTTCTTATGCCACAGGGACAGAGATCACCCTGATTGTTTTAGTTTCTCAGGAGAACAGGCATTGCAGAGTAAGGATCCTGGGTCGGCCCCATAACTAGTGGGTCGGCCACTAGTTTCATGTTTGAACCCTAAGCATGGGCAAACTGCTTTCTAGGAGAAAAGACTCTCACCTCATTTATTGCTATGCCTTTCCCTTATGCCTTTGAGAACCAGAACCCAATCCCTGCTTTAAGGATCTTGTAAGCAGAGAGCCAAAGGTGGAGATCCTACCTCTGGAAGCAGATGCGACCTGCTGCCCCATCCAGCACCATGGACTCTGGGGGTGCACAACCCTTCCTGTGAGGTCAGGGCTGGGTCTCATAGTGAGTATTAGTTAGGGGAGGCAAAGGCCTAGTAACAAATAGACCCAAGGCAGTCAGTGGCTTAAATGATCAGTTTATCTTTCTCTCAAGTTCAGAATGGATTCGTGGTCAAAGGTACAGCTCCACCACACATGGTCGTTCAGGGCCCATGTCAACTGCTGCTAAGCTTCGAGGGGTCCCAGGCAATTGGAAGGGAGAAGGGGCAGGGAAAAGCACAGGTAGGTTTTTAATGGGTCAGGCCCAGAAGTGGCACACATCATTTTTGTTCACATTTCCTTACTAGAGAGAACTCAACCCATGGCCATGTTTAACAGCAAAGGGAGAGAAGTTATTCTGCCTGTGTGCCCAGTGGGAGGGGATAGGTAGCAATCTCCACCATATTTTATTACCTGGAGTCAAACACCAAATCTTAGATTAAAAACAATTATTGAGCACCTACTGTGAGCCAGGCCCCATGCTGGATGAGTAAGATGCATTCCCCGCCTTTGAGGGGTCCCTAGACAGTGGAGGTCCTCACTCTAGAGAGTAACTAAGGCCTATAGGACAGGCTCGGGGTGGGGAAATACAGCCCAACCCAGCCCCCTTGTACGGTCAGCAGGTCCAACACACACAAAAAGAAAGAAGTGGGCTCTGTGCTCCACAGGTGCATAAACAAGGACCTGTGGAAGCCACAGGTGAAAAATTTGCACATACATCTGCAGGGGCCCCCAGACCAGGCGTGCCTGTGTTTGAATGTGCAATTGCAAGTATGTATACAAATCCACATCTGCTTGAGAATGTGGGTGTGTATGAGAGAAAGAGGGATGGGATGAAATGACATTCAGAACTGGTCAAAATTCTCAAATAACATGAACATTTCTTTTGAAATCCAGAAGGTTGGATGATCCTAATCTAAAAGTTTAAGTAGTTGCAAATGCACTTTATTTCTCTCTTTAATATTCTCCTTTATTCTTAGTTTCTATCCAGAAAGACTGTTACATGTTACAGAGTTTAATAAAATCTAATCCCACAATCCTCTAGCCCGATGCCTCAGCCCTTCATTGTCCCTCAATTCTCCATCACAGGTGAGAAAATGGCAGCCACGAGTGAGTGCTGCACAGTTCCCAGTTCTCCAGGCACAGAAGAAATGTCCAGGTCCCAAGGATAGAAAGAAAAGCCCTCTGGTTTCAGTGCTTTTCCTAAAAACCCAGACACATGGGCCTCCCTGGCCGAAGGCTCACCATGCACAGCTAAACTGGCTTGGACCGAGCAAGCAAGCAGACGGCATAAGTGATTTTTTGTCCAGAAATAGAAGGTGATAAGGTATAGTGAAAAAAATAGGTAGGAAAGTCACAAAGAAATGGAGGCTATTCCACATCTCTGGACAGTAAGGGAGAGTGGGACACCCTGAGATGAGCAGACTGATCCTGCAGGAGTGGCCTGCAGAGAGGCAAACAAAGGGGCACTTAAAAGCTGGGAGATCCTGGAACTTTCAGCATTTTTAAGTGAAGAGCAAGGATCTGGTTCAGAGATGGGAGTAGAGCCGACTGCAAATTAGGATAAACACTTCCCAACTGCAGAGCCCTCCAAGAAATGGAGAGATACCCTGCTAGGATAGCTTCATTCTGTTCCCAGAAAAGGATGTGCATTGTGTGGGCCCCAGCTTGCAGAATCTAAAGTTATTACCACTTACCCCTTCTTTAGGGAGAAACCCTGCCTGCCCACATCTCACCAGGACTCAGGCCTCCTGAAATGCAGTGAAGGCATGGACTTGCTTCCAGCTACAGTTAGGAAAAGTGATGGGGCAGGAGCAGGGAAAGGGCCACTCCTTGGTGATCAGTTACATGGTGCCAATCTCGCCTGGAATCTTTTTGCAGTGGGGGGAGAGGGAAACCCATAATCATATTGACTGTGATAATAAAAGTAATCATAGGGCGGTGTGACGGTGGCTCAGTGGCAGAATTCTCGCCTGCCATACCAGAGACTAGGGTTCTATTTCTGGTGCCTGTCCATGCAAAAAAAAAAAAAAAAGGAATCATAATTCTCCCCACCTGCACAGATCTTCGTAGCTAGCAAGGCATTTTCATTGTCATTGTCGCTCCCCACCCCCCTGGGTAGCTGGACAAGGAGGGGAAGAAGATGCCCCTGCTGCCCTCAGTCATCTGCCCAGACCCAAGCCCCAAGGGGCCACTCCCTCCAGCAGAGGCAGACAGGCACCTCTGGATCTGGTCCCTGTTTCCAGACACTCTCACTGCAGGCCTTGTTGGCTCTGCCTTCCCCATCTGCTGGTACACAGGGTGCCCCGCTGACGGCCCCTGCTCCGGAAGGAGACACTCTGGAAGCTCCCTGGGGTGAAAGGGACCCACAGAGGACGTTCAGCCACTGCTCCTGCCTCTGGGAAGGACAGGCAGTACCTGAGTCATTGCGGGCAGATGGGAACCTGTCCTATTTTTTCAAAATACCCACAGAAATGCCACCATCTGCTTAGGTAGTCAAATGTGTATGATGATCTGACAAGGCCAAATAGGAAATGTTACGGCACCATTTACTGCTGGGATCAGCAACCTGCATAAATGAGAAGAATCCCTTTGATCAGAATAGTACTTTGCCATTTATAAGGCATTTTCTGGAGAGCTTTACAGCACTTTCTAAGGGAGCACTACTTTTTAAAGACTCGGAATGGGTAGGTCTGGGATATGACCTAGTTCATGGGTGATTCTGATGTAGAGCCAGTATTGAGAGCCCCTGCTCTGCATCATCTCCTTTCTCCTCATGACTTCTCTGAAAGATAGAAAGGATGAGAACTGTTATTCCCAACTTGCAGATGAGAACACTAAGACCCAGGGCACATAAGCTTTTCCAAAGTAACGCATTAGCTAAGCTTCAGTTCTAAGACCATCATACTGTGCTGCCGGACATAAGCAGGTTAGGAAGGAATCCACTAGGAAGCTCCCCCTTGCTTAAATATGTACTCCCACCCCCACCCCAGAGAGTGGACCCTAAGAGTCATTCACACCTTAATTTCTTAAACATGTTTGCACCAGTTTGAAAGGATTTATGTACCCTAGAAAAGCCATGTTTTAATCCTAATTAATCATGCAGAGGCAACTGTTTTTCTTCATCCCTATTCAATAATGTAGGTTGGATGCTTGATTAGGCTATCTCCACAGAAATGTAACACACCCAATTGTGAGTATTAACTTTTGATTAGATGGAGATGTAGCTCCCCCCATTCCAGGTGGGTCTTGATTAGTTTACTGGAATCCTTTAAAAGGGGAGCATTTGGAGAGAGTCCCTTCAGAATGATGAGAGAGCCACGAGAACTACCAGAGCCCATGCATCCAGAGCCCTTTGGAGATGAAGAAGGAATGCATCCCCAGGGGAGCTTCATGAAACAAGAAGCCTGGAGAGGAACTAGTAGACAACACCATGTTCACCACGTGCCTTTCCAGCTGAGAGAGAAACCCTGAATGCCATCGGCCTTCTTGAACCAGGGTATCTTTCCCTGGATGCCTTAGATTGGACATTTTTATAGACTTGTTTTAATTTGGACAATTTCACAGCCTTAGAACTGTAAACTAGCAACTTGTTAAATTTCCCTTTTTAAAAGCCATTCCATTTCTAGTACATTGCATTCTGCCAGTTAGCAAACTAGAACAATGTTCTTATAGTGCTTGGTCATGTAAGCTTCTCCATTGCTGTGGGGAAAGAAGGTATGCTGGTTTGGAGCTGTTATGCATCCCAGAAAAGGCCATGTTCTTTTAATCCATTCTTGTGGGTACAGACCTATTGTGGGTGGAACCTTTTGATTAGGTTATTTCAATTGAAATGTGACCCACCCAATTCAAGGTGTGTCTTAATCCTGTACTGGAGTCCTTTATGAAAGGATAAAAGGCAGAGAAGTTTGGAGAGAGCTCAGAGAGAAGCTCTCCACAGAGTATAAAGGGAGAAATACCCAAAGAGGAAAAGAGAGAAACATCTAGAGAGAGAGTTCACATAAGGAGAGAAACCCCGGAGATGCTAAGCAACAACTCACAAGAGAAAGCCACTGGAATCAGACCCTGGAGGCAATGGAACTGGGGAGCAAAGGACCAGCACATGTTGGCCACATGCCTTCCCATGTGACAGAGGTGTCCTAGATGATGGCAGCCTTTCTTCAGAGTCCAGGTATCGTGCTGATGATGTCTTAATTGGGACATTTTCACAGCCTAAGAACTGTAAATTGTAAGTTAATAAATCCCCAGTGTTAAAAACCAACCCACTTCTGACATATTGCATTCTGGTGGCTTTAGAAAACTGAAACAGAGGGTGAACCAAACAAATGGAGGCTATCTTTCCAAATCTTGAGCAGCAATCACAGAAGACCATCCCTTTCAAGAGTGGATGTGCATGTTGAAGCTATTTAAGACAATTTTCCAAACTTTGCTGATGATAGAAATCACCTGAGACACTTATTACTACTGAAACTTCTTGTGCCCAAGCCAGTAAATCAGAATCTCCAGCTGAGGGGTTTGAGAAACCAAGGTTTTAACAAGTGGTTGCACCACAGAAGTTTGAAGGAAACCACTCTAGATCAGAGGTTCTTAACAGGGCAGACTGAAAGGACTCCCCGTCAGCACTTTTTCCTTTAAAGCTGTCTTTGAGGCAAGGAGTTTCATTTAGAGCAGGATGTCTTAACTTTAGCACTAATGACATTTGGGGCTGGATAATTCTTGGCAGTGGGGGTTGTTCCGTGCATTCTCGAATGTTCAGCAGCATCCTTGGTCCCTACCCACTACATGCCAGTAGCAGCCTCTGGCCCCCAGTTGTCACACCCCCCAAATGTATCCATACATTGCCCAATGCCCTGGGGGAAGGGACAAAGTCACCCCTGGTTGGAAACCACTGGTGTAATGGAAAGAGGGGGAGACCTCAGTGAGGAAAGCCCTGCTGGTCTTGATCAGGCATGATATTGACCCACCTGTGGGCTGAGATCATGCTCACAACTTCTGGAAGCCTCCATTCATCCATCTGTGAAGTAGGAAGATGTCTGCCTCACAACAATGTCATGAAGATGGTTTACTTAGTAAAAGATCATATGATGGAGGAAGCTAGCCACACAGTTCCCATGAAGTTTCTGGGACTCATCCAACAAGGAAAACTACATAAAGGTGAGTTCCTTGCTTGCCGGAACAACAATTCCAGATTCTGCTCATGGCATCATCTGCTCATGAGGTCTCTGCCATGCTACCTGATGTCTTTGTGGATCATCTCCTCTGCACTTCAATTTTCTCTGCTCTTCCCTGGGAACCACACAGCCCCTCACCAGCAAGTGACTGGGGGGTTTGGTCATCCTTTGTGACCAGTACATTCATGCACTTTCCTCTCCAATGCCTTTTCATGGAAACAACAACAGTACACACAGCCAAATCTCCAGCAAAAATGTAGGTTTGCTAAATGTAGGTTTTCAGCTCAAGGTAATAATATACTATATGCCTGGACTGGAGTGATAAAAAGACTTCTCATGAAGGTGTGCTTTCTTAGTATTTAATAATCAGCATTTCCATAGAGCTTGGTTAGAAATTTGATTTTCTGGAAAGGGCACCTGGGGATTAAGCTTTTCTTAATAGGTTGAGAGCCATAAACCATGCAGGTGACCCCCCAACTGACACCAGACATATAAAGATACAGAGCTTTTCCTAACAATAGCTTTCACCTACATCAATCACACTATTATAAGTACTTAGCACATTTCATTGTCACAACAGCCCTATGAAATTGGTATTATTATTATTATCTCCATTGTAGATGAGGAAACTGAGGCACGGAAAAGTTAAGCAATGTGTCCAACATCCAATGGCTAGTGAATGTGCAAATCAGGATTCAAAGCTCAGCAGCCTGGACCCCTTGAGAAGAGGGACTGTATCCTGTTCACCATAGTTTCAGCCCTGCTAAGCAAGCACAGAGAATGTACCCCAAAATGTTAATTATGTTCATAAAACAAGAAGCACTGTGGGGTAGCGGAAAGAGTGTGAATTTTGAAGTTAAATGGACTTAGGTAGAAATTCTGGCTCCCCCACTTCCTGGCTGTGTGCCCTTGCATAACTTCTTTAATGCTTAGTTTCCTCAACCGTGAAATGTGAATCCACCCCACAATTATCAAAGGAAAACATGAAATGTCACCTGGAATGAAACACCTAGTAAACCAAGTGCTGGTTACTTGGTAGTTCCTCATTAAATCTTAGTTCTCTTCCCTCTTCCTCATTTCTTGCTAAAAGATTTCTCAACACTGATGCCTTGACAATGAGAAATCTTTCTCTCATGCCACAAATCGTCCCCTAATCCACCTGCTTTGTAGAAGACAAGCTGGTATCTCTAGTTGCTTTGAATTTATTCTCTGCATTAAATTGGCCCCACAACCACCATTCAACCAGTATCTGAGTGTTTGCTAGGTACCAAACTCTGTTCTAAGCCTTGGGATATGTGGATGAACAAAACAAAGGTCAGTTGCTGGCCCGTGGAGTCTACTTTCCAAACCTATAACAGGGGTGCTTACTATCTACATGGTCAGATTTAAATGAGTTGTAGCCCAAGGGCCATTCTGGCTATATGGCATGGTTTGAAGAGACTTGATAATCAACTCCAAAGTCTAGTATTCCATCCTTGGCATCATTCTCTTGGTTTAGGGATTGTATTCTATGATATTGCCTCAAGCTCAATCCTTATCAGTCATCAACAACTGGGAGTGAATGAATTTAACTGAGAAAGAGAGCTCCACTACCCCATTTCCCCATCCACCATCCTCTGGCCCCAAACGTGGCACCTGCTATAAGGCCTTCTCTGAGGTGCGCCATTTCACAATTTTTTTGAGAGAGAGAGGAAGCAGTAGGAGAGGACAGAGGCAGAAACCAGAGCCCTCTGGGTCTCTACTCTGAAATGGGCCTGTGACCTGTCCCTCCTGCTCCTGTCTTGCTCCTCCTGTCCCCCCAGCACTGTGTGGTGCTGAGGGAGAGGAGCCATCTTATTACTGTGAAGCAGACATTAAATTTTAGAAACCAACTTTCTTTGGAAAACTCAAAGCTTTGCCCAGCTGTCTCTGGATGTCATGGATACAGAGAGGAGTCATTCCTTGCCTTGGGGAGAGATAGAAATTGAATCTAGAGGCATCACATGGATCATCTTAGCAGCAGCTCCTATATTAAAAAAAAAAAAAAGAAAAAGAAAAAACACCCCACCAAAGAGGCAGCGGTCAAATTAATTGTTTTCCTGATTAACAAAACACAATTAAGCTCCAACTACTGCCGCTCAGGGGAAGGTTATTTGCGTTTTTTTCTGGGAATGGTTCTGGCTGGCCACAGAGCAATGACAGGTTCATTCTGATCCCTGCAAGAGGGGCTGAGAGAGAAATAATGCCACAAACTCATTACAACCACGCTGTCTAATTCCTCTCTGGGGACACAAAACCCAGCCTCAGCCAGAGGGAGGGACACAGAGGAAGACAGGAGTGCTGTCACTAAATAGCAATGAAAGCAGCTTCAAGGGGGGAAGTGAGCAAGTGCATTTCTGGGGAGTGGGTGAAGTCAGAGGAGGCAGGTAGATTGAATTGTTAGTTCTTGGTTGACAGGGATCACAAAAGTCAAATGGCCTAGAACAGTTCATGGAAACTAGACTTTCAATGAATATTTGTTGTATTGGGAAAGAAAGGAGGAAGAGCAGAGAGTGGGAGGGAGGGTGGGTGGGGAAAGGAAGATTAAAAAGAAGGAAAGAAGAAAAGGAGGGAGGGAGGAGATGAGGGTGGAATGGAGGGAGGATGTGACTGAAGTACCTGTAGGAAAACACACTGGAGACAATGAGGCATAATTCCCAGTTGTGAAGGTAGCAAAACAAGACTTCCATTTATCAAGCACCTACTATGTGCATACTGCTAAGTGCTTGTCATTCACTACCTCATTTCACTTTCACAACAATCCTATTCATTGTATACAGAAGGAAACTGAAGCTCAAAGAGACTGACTAAATTGCCCAAGGTCACAGCTAATTAAATAGATTTGCACCCAAGTCTGTCTAACTCAGAATCCCATGTTCTTCAACACAAAGTCTTCCTGGCAATTTTTTGCAATGTCACAAGCCTAGAGTAGGCACTAACATCCACAGAGGCAGGGATGAAAAGCAATGTGGTCCAAGGTTCCATTCTTCAACAGCCCTTTTCTGCTAGCTGAGGCCTTCCATAGAGACAAGGCAAAGCAGCTATGGAACCCCTAGCAGGGCCTCTGGTTGGAGAAAAACATCCTGGTTTCTCTTACTCTCCATGCTCATGTTGGTCTCTAATGCAAAGGTACCTTTCTACCCACAGAAATGGAGCTTGTGGGACAGAATGAAAGGTTGTGGGAAGAACCAAAGACAGTAAAAGTCAAAGAACCAGGATGAGCTGTTGAAGCAGAAAGAGCTTGGGTTCTTAAATCAGAGACTGTTGGGCAGTATCCATGCTGCAGCCTCAGACTGCTCTGTGACCTTGGACAGTTCTTAACCTCTCTACCACTGTTTCTCAACTGTAGAGTGGGGATAATGAACTTTTCAGAGCCATTGTGAAGATTAGGATGGTATCTCTTATCTCAATAAAGGATGATTATGATGAAGATAAGATGAGGATAGAACCCAAAGCAATTTTCTCCACCTGGAAGTAAGGGGTGGAGGCAGAGCTGAAGTTGCACAAACAGCTAGAACCTGATTCCTGTGGTTGTCCTCTCTTCTACCAACCACCTTACAAAGGAAATCCAGGAAAGGTCAAAAGGTATGGTTAAAGTCACCATGCCATGGGCTTCCCGGTGTCATTTTGGTAATGTGGCCAGTCTATTTCATTGCCACACATGACTGTGAGTGATGTGGGGGATCTGGTGGTGGAAGGTGGGTGGTTAGTTGAGATCCAAGGGAACACTCCACTGTATGTTAGTCTAGGCTATGCCATCAACCTAAATGCCATTTCCTTGCTGCATGACTCAGTTTTCCCTCAGGAAAAGTGAAGGTCATAATCCTTATCTATCCCTCTCCATTCACTGATAAAGTGAAGATACACAAATAGGCTCTGGAAGTATTCTAACAATCATGAGAAAGCTGCTAAGCTCCTAGGATTTGGGGGGAAGAAGGCAGGCCTGTGCTCCAGGGACTCAGTGAGAGAGATCACAGCCTCGAGCTCCTTCTGTGCTGGAAGCACCATCCTACCTCACAGGCCCACTCTTCCCCCCAATCCTTAACCAGCCAATTTACCACATGAACCAGGTGAGTGGGTATGGAAGATTGGGAGTAAACCTTTCCCACTCTGCAAAACAAGCTGCAGACCAGTATATCATCCTCACAGGCCATCAGTCCCACACCAGATCCTGGACTGAAGAATGTGCAGGCAGCTCCCACCACATGGAATCCAGCTCACCACCAGCCTTGCCATCAGTTATGCCCCACCTTTCTCATTGTCCCTTGTTTCTTGTACTGCCCATAGGAAAGCCACTTAGACTATGTCTAGGAACCATGGTCTCAGGAAGTTCAGCTCTCAAGAAAGGCGACTCGGTAAAGAAAATGGAATTGCCCCAAACCAGAAGCTAGCTTTGTTAAGGGGAAATGAGACAAGACAAGGGGAAGGCTTGTCCAAGGGACTCAGGGAGGGCAGACCTGGCCTCCCTTAGCTTAAGGGCTTGTAGTAACAGCAGATTATTTCTTTCTGCCATGTCCTTCTTTCTCAGAAGCTATCACTAAGCTATCAGCCAAGATTCTGGGTCTTCATGGATTGAGGCCACTTGTTGGGGTCCCTTACTGAGCTCACTCACTTTCCTCTGTCACTCAATGTGAACAGACATCCACGTCACACCCCATCACCTGCCTCAAAGCAGGTCTGAGGAGGAGACCGCCTGGCCTGTCTAGCAAACACAGACCCTCCTACCAGTGACCTTTAACCTGCCTCCCCACCCCCACCGGAGCATACTCCCTTTTCCTGCCCTAAGATGAGAGGCAGAGGCACAGTCACTCCAAGTTCTCAAGAAAGGAAGTGGTAGGAAGCAGAACAGGTTAGACCCCAGAAGTGATTGTTCTTTATGTCTTTGTAATACATCCACATTCACTATCTCATCTGAGTCATTCATTCAATTAGAAGATATATGACATGCCAAACACTCTCATAGGCAATGAAGATAAAGTGGATAACATAATAGGCAAAGTCCCCATTCTCATAAAGCTTAGAATGGGAGACAGAAAACAGACAAGTAAAGGAGCAAGATAATTTTAGATAACAATAAGGGAACAAAGAAGTCAATTAGGGTAAAGGGGGAGTGTGTGATAATGGTGTGGTTGTGTGTGTGCGTGTATGTGTGTGTGTGCGGTGGGTAGGGCTGTGCTAATATAGATGGGGTGGTCAAGGAAGACATCTCTGAGGAGGTGACATTCATGGACAGACCCTAAGTGATGAAAAAGAGCCAGCTCTGATGCTCTGGGGAAACTTTCTAGACAGAGGGAATGGTGAAAAGATTTTGGGGCAGAAATGAACTTGGCATATTTGAGAGACAATAACAAGATTGCTGTGGGGAGACTGGTGGAGGGGAGAGAAGTGGTCAACAGGTCCCAGCGCCTTTGGATCTGGGAAGCAGACAGAGCAGATGTGACTATCTACTGTTGCATCTATTTTGTAAGCAAGAAATGTGAATTTCAAGGAGGGTAAGTTACATGTCCAAGGCTGTACCAGCTCAACATTGGAGCTCATGCTTGCACACCATTTTTCAGACTCTGCATCTAGTGCTCATTCCTATCCTGGCTGCCTCTGTGGAGTGCAGTAGGCTTCCCGGTCTCCACCCTCCTGATGCAGAAACTGCCCCCTTCATGTCTACATGTCTGGCCTTCTGGCCTTCGAGGACTCTTTCATTCATTCACTCAAGAAGTATTTGTTGAAGACCTACTATTTGCCTAGCACTTATTAGAGGATGGGGATATGGCAGTGAATGAAATGGACAAAATCTCTTCCTGTGTGGATCTTTTTTATCTTATTATTTTATAATATAACATATTTAGAAAGCAAAGAATGAAAAAAGCAATAGTTTTCAAAGCACTCTTCAAAAAGTAGTTACAGGACAGATCCCAGAGTTCATCATGGGCAACCATACCATCATCTCAGATTTTTCCTTCTAGCCACTCCAGAATATAGGCAGTTAGAACGAATATATGTTTTTTTATCATCACAATTGACTTTTTTTTCTTTTTTGTGTAAAAGAACATATATACAAAAAAGCAATAAATTTCAAAGCACAGAACAACAATTAGTTGTAGAACATATTTCCAAGTTTGGCATGGGTCACAATTCCACTGTTTTAAGTTTTCACTTCTAGCTGCTTCCTGTGTGGATCTTACATGCAAGTGAGGGGTGTCAGAAACGAAGCAAATATCTGTAAAATAGTTAAATGGAAAAAAAGCAAGACTAAAAAGGTAGATTAGGGATAGTGGGTGATGGGTCCAATTTTAAATAGGGAGGTGGGGGAAGGCCTCATGGAGCAAGTGACATCTGCAAAAGATTTGAAGAAGGGGAGAAGGGAGCCATACAGCTGTCTAGGGGAAGAGCATTCCAAGCAGAGGACCCAGCAAATATAAAAGTCCTGGGGAGTTTGAGAAGAGGCAGCCAGGAGGTGGTATAGCTGAGGTGGACTGAGCAAGGAGAGAAGCACAGGAGATAAAAGTAGAGATGCAGTGGGGACCCAGATCATGCCACCAAGTCATGCTACTGCTTCCCTGCCATTCCAGGTCCAATCCCATCAGTGGGAGTACCCAGTGGATATTATGTTCCCCAGATGGTCCCCCACAGATCCAGGACTCACTTATCCAAAGAACTTAGCCACACAAAGAACCTCTGAGAGCTAGGTTCGGAGCAGGCAAAACTTCCTCCTTGGAAGGAAAATATGGAGGTTTAATTAGATGATGACAGAAAGCTAAGAACTCCAGACTCTCAGCTGGAGCTGTGTTTCGACAGTGAAAAAGCATCTTACACCACTTGACTCCGTCTTAGCTCTTCAGGTATTTTATGCATTAAATAACAGCTAGATCGCAATGAAAGCTAGTTACATAAATTAGGGAAAACAGCAACCAAAGCACTTCTTATAACACAAGGCACCAGCACTATTATTGTGTCATTGCTTTTAGCTGAAAGTGAGTTACTGAGACCATGCACTTCTTGAGGATACATAATTTTGATATTTCTCACCTTGCCATCAGAGTACTGACTCAAAAGATCATTTACTATTAGCCAAGAACAATCCATCTCCAATATCCTTCCCCACCCCCACCCTCCAATCTCCTTTAAACTGACTCAACACTAATAAACTGATAGGGTGCATTGTTCACCTTTACCCACAACTCTTAAAACTATGTGCGTTACACAAATTACTTGGGCTATAAGATTCCAGACTCATCTAAGTACCACCCAGGCATCAAAGTACCAAAGGGCCTTAAGCAGTATAGTAAAAGGTCACATTCCAACATCATGAAGTCTACAGAGCTGTACCAATAAGGGGGTGGGGTGGGGGTGCCATGATGTTATTATAATCTATTATCTGACCTTGAGTTGCTTGGGCTCAAATCCAGGCTCTTCCACTTACTGGCTGTCATTCAACAGTGTAAAAGCATCAAAAGCTACTTGACTTCATCTTAGCGCTTTGGATACATCAAATACACGCATCAAATAATAGCTAGATCTTAATGAAAGGAGTGAAATCCAGGGTGAGTGTCTTAATCCAAGCCTCAGTTTCCTTATCCACAAAATGGGGATAACAATACTATTTACCTCGAAGACTAGTAAATGAAATACCATTGTAAAGCATCTAGCACTGAAATCACTTGAGAAAAATAAGTTATCATTATATTTTTGTTGCAATAAAAAATATTGGAAACATTAGGGCTAATCAGCTGAGAATGGGCATGTTTATTGTTATAATGAAATTAAGGGGCATAGTCAGTGAATAAAGCATTGTCACCAGTGTTTTGAAACTGGCTTCTGCACCTAAGCTTCCCACAGCATCAAGTAGTAAGACATGGCCATGGTCACCTGTCTCAAGGAGATGGCATGCTCTCTGGGGTCTCCTCCAGCTTGGATGTGTTTCTCTCGCTGGATCTCCTCCAGTATGGCCTGCTGACTCCAAGTGGGGAAAGGATGATGGGGGAGGGTCTACCCTGACTGCACTTTCCTGGAAGAGTAGAAAATCTTTGCTTGATCATCTTAGCCTTGAGTGGCAAATTTCCCTCCGATTCACATTCTCTCCTGTTGTGTGGGGCTGCTCCAATTTTCCTTAGTAGGATCTGAAGAGCTGGATTGTCAGATTAAAGACCTGAGCCCCCCACCACCATGCCCACCTCCTCCCCACACTGCTCCTATTGCACCTGATACCTACTTTGTATAGGTGAGATGATGTAAGTCTCCTCTGGGAACAGCATCCACACCAGCTGCTATACCCAAGGGAGGATGCAGTTAAACCTCCCACAAACTGTCTGGAAATAGAGAACAGCTGGATTCCTGGCAGGGAGAAGAAGAGGGGAAAGCAGATCTGCTCCACTCCCCCACCCCTTGCTTGGGCCAGCTCTCTTGTTCAGCTTTCTCTAACCCACGCACTTAGGCCAAATCCAGGCTGAGGTATGGGCCCGGTTAGAATGGGGTTAGGGGCCTGGGCCAGGGAATTGAACCCTGGGACCAGGTAGGAATCCCCTGCTCAGTTCCACCTCCCTTACTCTCTGCCTGCAGATGTCAGAAGAAAACCCAAGAATGAGCTGCTCACTCAGGAAGGTAGAATGAGGACCAGACTGTGTTTAGTGACTGATGTCTGCTGTCATTTCAGCCAGCCCCTCTGAACCTCAGTTTCTCTAGCTGGGCTTCACCCTCTACTTCCTCCTACTGGAAGATAAGGATTGAAAACATATGCAAAGGTTGGGATCTACAGACCTCCTACTCAGGAATGCTCTCTAGTGCCACATCTCCCTGAGGCACTCCACAGAGGCTGGGTTTATATACACAAGGTTCTGGTCCCTTTTGCGATAAGTAATTATTTCCTTGTCCATCCAGGCCCTCAGGGTTGTCTATCCAGCAAGCCACAAGAGTCCAGAGCCCGGGATCCTGATCTGGACCCACCACATGACCTGGGGCAAATCATTTAATTCTCTTCTTCTCAGTTTCTGCATTTGTGGAACATGGATGATAATCTCTGTCCTGCCTAATCTCAAAGGATGTTAAAGGATCAAAATAAAGTTACTCAAATAAGGTATCAGTGGCTGAGAGAATTCAAATAAAGTCAAGAGTCTATTCTGGAGGTCATTCTTAAGCAAGTTTCAGCTAGATATTGCTATTTATCATGGTTCCTTCTAACCCTAAAGAACCCCTGGGTTTTATCTGTGATTCTACAAAGGTTCCATGTACCAGGGTGACTTTCTAGAAACCTACAACCTCCAGATGGGTTCCTAGGCCAGATAAGTCCTGAAACCCAGAGGGGCCAGCCTCTCCAGAACATCAACTAGTTCCATCCCCTACCCCATATTATCGACAGCCCTTTCCACCATGAAAAAGTTAGAATGGGCATAGCCCAAAGAACCCTAAAGATTGGGAGAAAGATCAAAGGAGAAGGCGGAGTTTTAACAGAGAAGATAGGATTTTTAAAATGACTGTGACTGCTGAATCATTATATTGATATTTCTTTCAGTCTCCAGTGTCTTGGAGCAGCCAGAAGGAAAAACCTAAAATTGTGGAACTGTAACCCATACCAAACTCTGAAATCTATCATATAACAAATTGTTGTGGTGTGCTTTGAAATTTAACGCTTTTTTGTATATATGTTAGTTTTCACAATGAAAATTTTTTTTAATGAAGTTACTTATTCTTTCATTAATTGTAACAAAGGCATAATACCAACGTTAAATGTGTGGATGTTTTTTCCTTTCTTTCTTTTCAGAAGAAATGGAAATGTTCTCAAATAGATTGTGGTGGTAAATGTATAACTATGTGTTTATACCAGGAGTCACTGATTGTGTACTTAGGAATAATTGTATGGTATGTGAATAAAGCTATTTGAAAAAATTTTTAAAAAATACAAATTAAAAAAATGAAGATACCATAGGTGGTAGATATTATTTAAATGTAAAACTCTTTATAAAGATAACTCTCCTATAGGTCTTTTTTTTTTTTTTTTTGCTTTTGCATTCAGTTTAAGAATGATTTCTTTTGTATTACTTTGTATAAGTGGGATTAGTTTGGAGTGAGGAGAAGGTCTGTTTAGGGGACACACTATCTTACTGGAGAAGGCTAATTAGCCAGAGAGAAGTCATAGAAAGGTAATGTTAAAAAAAAAAATCTAAGAATTTGAAAACTTCCTGCTATCTCTGGACAAAGTTCTTTCCACTCTAATGTTACCTCTATTCTGGGCAAGGGGAAGGCATACAAATGTAAAATTATTATCCAAACAGTCTACTACAATATGAAACACCCCACCGCCTCCACAGAACTCTACCCAAGAGTCTAGAACTTGAATTAAGAAAACAAGAATATATAGCATAGAGTTAAACTTATCTCACCAGATCACAGGCATTGGCTAAAAAAACACAATCCAGGCCGTCCTTCAAAATCCCTATGCTCTTCTCAGTTATGAACAATATGTCCCTCAAGCCGAAAGATACCTCTGGAGAAGAAATGAGGGTGACGATGATGATAAGACATCCTCGCCACCATTGCTTATTGTGCATTTCGTGCAGCCTAGGAACTTAACCTGCTGCAATCCAAAGCCTTATAGCATCCTTGAAGGCACATGGTATTATTAGTCGGAGCAGGGCTTCAAATTTAGCATGGTCCAGAATCACCTGGAAGGCTATTAAATCACAGATAGCCAAGCCCCACTCTCAGAGTTGATTCAGTAGGCCTAGGGTTTGGCCCAAGAATTTGTCTTTCTAACAAATTTTCAGCTGATGCTGGTGTTGCTTGTCTGGGAACCACATATGGAAATCCCCTTAGGCAGGTGCTCCAATGAGATGCCTTCAAAACTGCTGTCTCCCCACAGTCATGAAATTTTTAAATCCTGAGCTGAGATTCAAACCTAAGTCTGCTGACACCAAATTTTATATCAGTTCCTTGAAGCCTTATTGTCTTTTGGAGCTGAACCTGGTGCAGAGGAAATGTGCAGACAGGTCCAGAAGTAATATTAAGTCTCTAAAACTACTTGAAGTGGGCCTGAGGATAGGGCAAGGAAGAGAAGCAGGGCAGATGAGTGAGACTTGGGCCAAGGCCTGGGGACCACTTCAGTCAAATTTGACCCAAAGCAGCAAAGGTTACTCAAGACCAACTTGGATGCTTTGTTTCCGTGGTAGTTCTTACACCAGCCAGATGTGGTCCTCCTGGAGATCATGTCTAAAATCCCAAGTCAAGGTATTAACCCACAAACTTGCCATGAGACCCACCTCTAAAACCCACATCAGGGTGCACAGGTGGTTCAGTGTTAGAATGCTCACCTTCCATGCGGGAGATCTGGGTTTGATTTCCGGACCATGTACCCCCCAAAAAATCTTAACAATAAATAGTAATAATAATAAAAGAACTCACATCAATACTGTGTGACAGTATCTGAGTGCTAAAAAAATCGTTCCTAGTAGTTACTTTTATTCCTTTCCCTTGTTTATGAAAAAAGAGAATGTTTCCTTTCATCTCACGGTGAAAGGTTGTATGCCAATTTGAAACTACTTTGTACCCCATAAAAGCCGTGTTTTAATCTTGATTCAATCTTGTGGGGGTAGCCATTTCTTTTACTCCTGATTCAATATTTTAGGGCAGAGACTTTTATTATACTATCTCCATGGAGATATGATGTGCCCAATTGTGGGTGTGGTCTTTTGATTAGATGGAGATGTGACTCTGCCCATTCAAGGTGGGTCTTATTTTTTTTTGGAATCCTTTAAAAGGAGAAATATTTTGAAGTAACCTCAGATGCAGAAGTTTGAAGAACAGTTGCTTCAGAGCTGACAAAGACATGGACATTTGGAGATGCTTGGAGCACTGACAGGGAGTGGATGCCTAGACATGGGCAGAGCCCAGCAGACGTTGCCATGTACCTTCCCATGAGATGCTAAGCAAGCCAGAACCAGAGTTGTATCCTGGAGGAACTAAGTGGAGGCCCACAGATGCTTAGAGAGGAAACCACTGGCATCAGAAGCTGGAAGCAACGGAACCAAAACAGGGACCAGTAAATGCCAGCCACCTGCCTTGCCACCTGACAGATATTGGCGTTTCTTGATTCAAGGTATGTTTTCCTGGATACCTTAGTTTGGACATTTTTCTGGCCTTAGAGCTGTAAACTTGTACCATAATAAATTTCTTTTATAAAAGCCATTCCATTTCTGATACATTGTATTCTGGCAGCTTTAGCAAACTAATACAGGTTATATGAACGACTAACATTTAAAAAGGAATACTCAGTGCTAAGACCGCTATGGTGATGGATGTTCTGTAAATACCAGCCATCATCAGCATTACTAGCAACTGGACCTCTATGATCTGGAAGGTTTGCAAAGCATTTTCCAAATGTGCTTGTTCTCATTGATGTTGGCAATAACTTTAAAGATTCCTGGATGGAAGCATTTCTTGTAGACTTTAGCTTGATCCTCTGTCCTAAATTTCATTTTAAGAAAAAAAAAATGACAATTTTATTCAGTTCTCCAATTTCAATCATTCTGTCTCCCTGATCTCCATGTTGGCCACTACCAAATGCCACATCAAGCATTAATCAAAAGCAGATCAGTGTTTTAAAAATAATGAGACATCCACCTATGATATCTTATCATTACAATTAGGCTAATTGGCTTCTAATACAAATGCAAAATCATTTCAGGGGGATTTATATTCACCATAAGACAAACATGGCAAAGTGGACCCCAGGCAGGTGGCTGCACTCTTGTACGTCGTGCAGCTGGGGTGTTGGAAAGGGGGCGACAGGCAGGAGGGAGACGAAGGCAGCTGTGCTATTGCTCCATCTTTATTGAATTCACAGTCCCTGTGACTCTGGGTAGGGCAATTCCTGGCTCTTAGAACCCCACCTGTCTAAGGTAGAATCCTTTCATGTGTGCCCTCTTGGGACCTTTCAGATCGCACCTGAGAGGCCCATGGGAAGTATTGACCTCTACTGAGTCATAGGGGGCAGGTGTCTCTTTTCACCCTGTCCCAGAGTAAGCTTCAAAAATCCAAAAACAGTTTTCAGATCTAACAATATAGAAAAGGAAAGGGCTCTTATCTTTAAGCATCACCTGATGAATATCTTCTGTAGAAGACATAAATGTCTTATTTCATTTAAACCTCACAACAACCCTATGAAATCAGTCAAATCAGTCCCTATGACCCTCAGTTGTCTCATCTGTAATCTGGGAAACAGGGTTTTTTCCCACGTTTCCATGGTTGATTAGCAGAACTGAGATGAGATATAAGATATGTCTGATTTCAGAGCTTATTCCAGGCCATTGCTACCCTATATTGTGCCTTTGTGTAAAACTAAGGAAGGTGCCCCTGGGGAAGGACATGGTCTTGCAGTGGCAGAGATACTGCCTTCATGTAAGTAGAGATGAAGTTTTAGAATGGGCAGGACTAGAGGCCCTTCTACTTCTTTCTCAGAGACAGCCCTGAGAGAGGCAGACTGCTCATTCTCATCAAGGCACATGTTTCCCCGTCCTCCCGGGGCCACAGCACTGGACCATATTTCCCAGTCCCTGTGCATCCAGACAGGACCATGCAACCATTCCTGTTCAGCGATGCTAAGGGCAGAAATGATGCACATCACTTCCAGGTTTGGCCTGTAAACTCCTAAGCAGCTCCCATGCCTTTTCTCCCACCCACCAGCTGAATGGAGAGAATTCTGAGAAATAAGGGAGGATGGAACCATGAATTGGAAAGAGTTTTGAGTACTGAATGATTCTGTGGAGCAGAGCCTATTCCACCTCCTTCAATTACACTGGATTACAATAAGGATGAAAGATGAAATTTTATTTTGTTTAAGTGGCTGGAATGTTGAGGTTATTTGTTATGGTCCTTGACTTACCGTAATGCAAGCCCAAACTATCTTGTTTCCTTTTGGCAGGTTTGCCTGAGAAAAGTTCAAATAACCTGTGGTTAAAAGCAATAAGCTTCCAACCCAAGGGAAAGCTAGTCCTCTAAGTAAACTATCCATAAATGACCCCCACTTACTTTTAGTTTTCACATAGCACCACCTACAAGAACATTTCAAATTAATCTCACTTTCCATTCAGAGACATAATTGTGAATCATAGAACTGCAGGAAGTTTGAGCTAAAAGGAACCTCTAAGAAATTATTATAAATTTTGAAGATGGGAAAACTGAGGCCGAGATATATGACTTGCCTGGGAACACAGACCCAAAACTAAAACCTAAGTCTTCATGACCCCTGGTCCAGGGATCTTTCCTCTCCCTGAGCGAGATGTAAACCATACCTAGGACTCTCCGAGCCCTCCCACTGCCAGCCATTTCCAAATTTCTAAATCCAAGGAAAGACTGATGGAGCAATGGCAATGTTCTCTAGGTGTCCACAGCCACAATCAATGTCTGTATTAAAACCTCTTTAAGATTTTGAGCTACCTGGCATGTCCCCATGTGTTCCAGTCAATGGACCGTGACCCGCATTCAGATATAATGTCACTTCAGGCATGGACACTTGAGCCTACTTCTCTCTCACACCAAAAGCAGGGAGCACAGCGTCCTGAATCACAGCATCCCTACTTCCTTCCTCTAATGTACTGATGCTATGAAAATAAAGAATGTCCTCCCTCTAAGGTCTCTACCAACTTTTTGTAAAATTTTGTCTCCAGTTTTAGATGAAATTTGTAATTGCCCTCTGTAATTATGTTTGCAGTACCATCAGAATAAGAAAGAAAAGAATCCAAGAGAAAAACAGATAAAAGGATCCATCCAGTGACACTGGAGTGGAAAATGAGGAGCAGGAATGAGAGGCTGGTGGGCTTGTTTAGCCTCTCTGCATGCTGCTTTGAACAAAAAACTGGCTGGGGAGCGAGTGTGGTCTGGCGGTGGGCAGAGAGCTGAACAAGGAACCAGAGAGCAATTGTAATTCCATGCTCTATTCTAAAAGCAATTTTCTCCACGACAGGGAAGCCTCTGCCTGAAACCGAGCCTCAATTTCCCCTGCTCTATAAAGCAAATGACTAAAAATCATAGAAAGTAGAAATGGCATCTCATCTTATTGCTTTACTTTTTTGGGGGGAAGGGGCATCCATGGTCCAGGAATCAAACCCCGGTCTCCCGCATGGAAGGTGGGCATTCTAACCACTGAACTACCCTTGCACTCACTACTTTACTTTCAAGAGGAGCAAACCCAGGCCCAGACAGGGGCAGAACTTGCCTAAAATCATCCAGCTAATTAGCAGCAAAGGGAAGACTGGAACTCAGGTCTCCAGCCCTCAGCCCAGAGCTCATCCTTGCCTCCTTTTTCTTGAACAGGAAGTATCAGGGTCAACAATCCTAAAAGGAGCTCAGAAGAGAATTGTAGAGTCTTCTTCCCCAGACACCTTTTAAATGAGTTAGCCCTCCGCCTGCCTGGATGTAGCCCTGAGAGATTTCAAACAGAGTTGAAAGGTTATTCTGTAGGTTATTCTTATGCATTATGTAGATATCCCCTTTTTAGTTTAAGGTGTATTAGAGAGGCTAGACAGAAGTGCCTGAAGTTGTAGAGCTGTGTTCCAGTAGCCATGTTTTTGAAAATGACTGTATAATGATATAGCTTTCGCAATGTCACTGCATGATTGTAAAAATCTTGTGTCTGACACTCTTTTATCTATGGTATGGACAGATGAGTAAAAAATATGGATTAAAAACAAATAAATAATAGGGGGAACAAATGTTAAAATAAATTGAGTAGATTGCAATACTAGTGATCAATGAAAGGGAGTGGTAAGGGATATAGGAAAAAAATAGGGAAAGCAAAGGTTAAAATAAATTGGGTAGATGGAAATACTAGTGGTCAATGAGAGGGAGGGGCAAGGGGTATGGTATGTATGAGTCTTCTCTTTTTATTTCTTTTTCTGGAATGTTGCAAATGTTTCAAGAAATGATCAGGGTGATAAATATACAACTATATGATGATATTGTGAGCCATTGATTGTACACCAAGTATGGAATGTTCATATGTTAAGAATCTTTGTGTTTGTATGTTGTTTGGTTTTGTCAATAAAAAGAAAGATAATGATAATAAAAAATGGAGTTAGTCTTTATTCACAGGGTATTCATCATATTGTGTAATGCACTGGACTAGCTCTTGTTTACCATTCATGTAACAAAGCCCAACGCATTAGCTGCCCTAAGTTCAAAGAATGCTGTATGTGCCGAGGCAGCTCTTTGATAGGGGTGATGGGAAACTGAAAATGTACAGAATGGACTGGTGGGAACAAGATCTTTTACTGTTCCCTTCAATGGAATCTTCTTGGTCAAATTGTAACTAACTAGTGTTATATTTATATGCAGAGTCTCTTTCCTTTATCAATGTATTTTCCTACTCATAGCCAACCAATAAATTCAATATCCATTACAAAATAAAATAAAATCCAAACACCACCTGCAGAGCCCCCTAGATGTTCCCCATCCTCACCTCTCACCACTTCTCTGCAAACCTCTATAGACACACGAGCCTGCTTTGTATTCCTCTTGCCATGCTCATACCTGCCTCAGGGCCTTTGCACTTACTTTCCCTCTGCCTGGAGCAATTCTCTTCCTGTTTTTTTTATGACTGCTCCTTTTTATTATTTATAAACCAATAACATAATTATTTATTAAAGGATCATTCTCTTCATTGTTTAGTTCCTAGCTCATCTGGCAGCAACTCAAGAGATAATATCCTTGACCATTCTATCTAGTACCACATCCTGCCCCGCCAAGTCCTTTTCTGTAGTCTTCGAAGATATACAGAATCTTTGCTTTGTTCCCTTCTGTATCCCCACCAACTAGAACAATGTCTAGCATCTCATAAGTACTCGATATATTTGTTGAATGGCATTACTCTGTTTTGCTCTAAGATTGTCTTATTTATCAGTTTACTTATGGCATCTCCCCCACTAGAATGAGATTATCCGGCAGCAGAGACCTCAACTATCTGCTTCCTACCATATCCTCAGGGCCTAGAAGAGTATCTGACCCATAATAGATGTTCAAAAAGAGTTGATGAATGAATGGATACATGAGCTAATATTTAAAAATCATGACACTAGGACCTCCATTTGGCTGGGGACAAGGTGACCAATTCAATCAGCAAACATATTCCCAGCCACTGTGCAAGTAGCTGGGAAAGCAAAAAAGACATAAAACGTACCTTCCCCCCAGATTCATGGTGGAGGCAGAGGCAGGTGCAAATCATTGCAAGTGCCTCAATAGGCTGTGAACAAGATGTTTAGAAGTACCAGGCAAGAAGTCACCACTAATCCAGTAACTGGGAAGTCTTCAGAGAGGATGCAGTGTCTGAGTCAGAGTTTAATGCATAAAGTAAAATGGAAGAATGGAGAAGCAGAAAAAGGCACTCAAAGAAGGAACCGTTTAAAGAAATGTGGTATATCGAGACAGGTGGGGAGTATAGATCTAATGAAACTGGCAAAGCTGATCAAGGCTAGCTAATGCTGAGAAGTTTAATTTTTCATCTATAGGCCAAGGGCTCCCAGACAGTTCAAGTGGGAAGAACCCCCCTCTCCTTACCCACCCCCATGCCTTTTAAAGGCTCTTTATAAACAAGCTGCAGGAAGATCATAAGATCATATGTTTATTCATACAGAATAAAGAAAACTCAAGCTCATATTTTTATTCCAGAAATGTGAAACAAAGATCAGCAATCACAATTTAAAAAGCAAGCAAATAGTCTCTCTCTGTTTCACTGGCTATCACTTGAAAATATGTACATGTTTAAAGTTGATTGATTAGAAGAATATATAAGAAAAGTGTAACTATAATGCATGTGCAAAGTTTTTTAAAATGAATTTGTTTTGTATTGTATTGATGGCAATATTCACTCATATTGAAAAATAAGACACACATTTTCCTAAGGTCCTGACAGTGTATGGAACAATGTGGGTTACTGTGCCAGTTTGAAGTTGCTATGTACCCCAGAAAAGTCAGGTCTTTTTTCCTGATCTAGTCTTGTGGGGACAGCCATGTTTCTTTTAATCTTGATTCAACATTGTGGGGTGGAAACTTTGATTGGATTATTTCCATGGAGATGTGACACACCCAATTGTGGGTATGCCTTTCTTATTAGATGGAGATGTGACTCCACCCATTCAAGTTGGTCTTGATTAGTTTACTGGTGCCATTTAAAAGAGGAAGCACTTTGGAGAAAGCTCAGAGCCAACCCAGAGACTTTTGGAGAGCAGGGAAAAAATGCGCCTGGGGAAGCTGTTTAGAACCAGAAGCCAAAGGACCAGCAGATGCCAGCCACGTGCCTTCCCAAGTCGACCTTTCTTGAATCAAGGTATATTCCTCTGGATGCCTTAGTTGGACATTTTTATGGACTAAGAACTGTAAAGTTGTAACTTAATAAATTCCCTTTTTAAAAGCCATTTCATTTCTTGTATTTTGCATTCTAGCGGTATTAGCAAATCGAAACAGTTACAAACCCCGTTTCTGGGGCCATGGGGTGGAGAGGGAGAGTTCTTTGCAGACTTGGAACCACTGCTAAAGGCGTTAGGAAGCTGTAGAAGAATGCTGAGCAGGAGCTTATGATGGTAGGATTTCAGTCCTAGAAAGTTAAATGGCAGCCCTGTAGATTCAGGTTGGAGAAGCAGAAGCAGGAGGTAGAGGAAACAAAGTACTTATGGGTACTCCATCAAGAGAAAGATGTGCCATCACATCAATACGTGGAGGAGACAAGATTCTATGAACAGAGGCACTGATTTCATCCCCTTCTCTCTCCACACCTTACCCAGCTCTGAAAAACAACAGATGCCCCATAGGTATAGGTGAACCCAAACACAACTTTATGTTGATTTTTCAACCACGGCCTCCTGACCATCCAGATGGGAGAAATTCTTAAATTAATTGCATAACATTCCATAGACTGGTTCCCACATTCTTTCAAGGAACCCCCAGCACAGTGTTAACATTTTGGTGAATTTTCCTCTAGACTTTTCCTATGTGTATTAGGATCTCACTGTCATGCATTATTTTTCCCTACACTATATATCATTAACACTGCTATGTCTTAAAACATTTTTCTAAAAACATGATTTTTAGTTGTTACATAATATTCTACTCTAAAAATGCTCCATGAATTACCATTCTCCCATGGTTGCACACTTAGTGAGTTTCTAGTTTTTCACTCTTATAAATAGCACCGAGAATATACATCCTTGTACTTAAAGCTCTTTGTGCATCTCTAATTATTTCCTCAGGGAAGATTCCTAGAAGTGTGATTGCTGGGATGCTTGCCATTTTGGTGGATTTCGCATCTCACCATTCCACCTTGCCTGGTGTTCTAATGGCAGAAGATGAAGGCCCATGAAAGGAGGCGCGAGAAAAAGAAGGAGCACTGCTGAAACCCTGGCTGTTGAACCACAATGGAGAGGAGACACAGTGCACAAGGGTTGACAGGGGACAAGCAAGGCTATATATTTACTTGTGACATTTACACGAATGATCCTTTCTATCCAAAGGGCACTGACCTAGAACAACAAAAGCTAACAGCACATATGAAAATGTTAGAGGGGACTGGGAAGGGGAGGTTGCCAAATAGCGCAATGAATTAGCTGCCCAAGACCCAAGGAGAATGAAAGCAGGAAGAACAAGGGAGCTTTCTATTGGCAGTTTCCCCTGCCGCTTGGGTTGCTGGATAAAATACAAGACGCCCACTAAAATTTGAATTCTAGATCAACAATGAACTTTTTTTAGTATTAGTATATCCCAAGTATTGCATAGGTCATACTTAAACTTAAAAAAGTATTCATTTTTTATCTGAAATTCACACTGAACTGGATGTCCTGAATTTTTCTTTGTTAAATCTACAAATAGGCCATTTATTTGTATGCAATTAATGCTAGCTATTAAGGGAAAGTCAGCAACCATATAGTTTAGGGGTGAACAGGAATAGGGGTTGCACATGACTTGATGCCCAGGAAATTTGGTACAATAGTTAAAGGAGTCAGAAGCTACAGCCTCTTATTATTTGGGGGATTTCAGCCAAAGGACTTCCAACCTTAAGAAAATAACAGAAAGTGCCAGATATACTGAATGAATCTGCCTGTAGGCTCTTTGAGGGTACAAGGGTCTGGGTGTGTGCTAGGATGGATGGCAAGAAGGTGCCCAGAGTATGCACTCCTATAGTGAGTTTGAGGCTGCTTCCACTGGCAATTTTTCCAGTTAGAATATGAGAGAAACAGTTGAAGACAAGCTGATGCTACAAACCCTACAAAAAAGGTTCTCTCCCTGAACTCACTCTGCCAGAAAACTGTTTTATTTAAAGGAGTAGAAAAAGAAGGGCCTCTGTCTACACACACACACACACACACACACACACACACACACACACACAGAACACGTAACCATCCCCTGGTCGTGCCTCAGCAGTCCCTCGCACAATATGCTCTAAATTAATAGCTTCAGGGAGATAATGGTTTATAAAGCAGGAGTTTGTATGCAACCAGGGGAAATGTTCTGCTCCTTATTATATAGCTTTATTTTTTGCAGTCAAATTATGAGCAAACAAGGTTAAATGCACACACATACACAGGCAAATAAGGCTCAATTTTCTGTTTGAAGACCTGCTGCTTCCATCTTCCTTCCTGGGTTTTGCTTTGGCTGCTGCTCTTTCTTCCAGTTTTCTTTTGGCCTATGTTCCTCTTTTCCTTCTGCTCATTCTTCTTCTCTTTTATGTTCTTTCCCTTCTTTTTCTATTTCTGTGTTTTCTTATTGATTCTTTGACTTTCTCTTTGAGGCAGAACTAAATCAATCAATAAAAAATAAATTTAAGGGGGTGCAAGGGTAGTTCCGTGGTAGAATTCTCACCTGCCATGCAGAAGACCCAGGTTCAATTCCTGGCCCATGCACTACACACACACACACACAAAAAAATACAACAAATGGTGCTGCAATAATGGGACAGCCACATGGAAAAAGAATGAAAGATGACCCCCAGCATAAAGCACACAAAAATTAAAGAAAGAAAGAAAGAAATTTTAAATCGTAGACTGTTAGAACTCAAAGATACCTCAGAAATCTAGATTGATGTCCTAATTTGCTGAAGAAGAAACTGAGGCACATAGAGGAGAAAGACTTTGTCAAGATAGCAAAAGTCCTAGTTTCTAAGACTTGGGAAGGGGTCCAATCTCCTCTCTCCAAGTCCAGTTCCTTTTCCACTGTATCAAGCTCCCTCTCAAAGAGTCTGGCACCATTTGGTAAATTTGAATGGCCTTTTCATGGTCACATAGCTATAACCTCCAGGACAGAGACAATAGCTATATACTCCAGGACAGAGACATCTGCCGAGCCTTCCCCAAGCCTCTTTCCCCTCCAACAAACTGCTTTGATCATCTAGCGAAAAAGTACTAAATGAGCATCTCTTATGGGCAAAAGCTTGAACCTGATATTTTTGAAATACAGAAAGGTACAAGAAATGGTTCCTACCTTCCACATGCTCCTATGTGGATATAGAATTGAATAGACTGAATAGTCTATTATAGACTATTTCAATAGACTGAAATAAGAAAAAGACTAAAACTTAAACAAAAGATAGTTGTAGGGGTTTCAGAGAGGGGGCCAGGCTGCCACTGCCTCAAATGAGATGACTCCCCAAACTGAAGCTCCATCCAGAGATAAAAAGGACAGTCCCATATTCTAAGAGCAGGGACAGTCAAAACATTGTCTCTGAGCTGCAACCAACTGTCCAGCAGTGGTAGAGTGCATTCTTAGTGGCCCACCATGGGGACATGTCTATGAGCGAGTGGCTGAGGCCTGGAAAGGTCTAGCTCAGGTCTGTATCTACAAAGACCCCTATGCCTGCCCTACCACCTTCCCCTGCTTGCCCCTGAGGAACCCAAACACTCTCCAGAGCTGGTCTTTGCTCAACCCTTCCAAGAGCCTTTACTTGCCCCTAAGCAAGTAATGATAGGTGGGTGAGGGGCTCTGAGAGCAATGAGGAGGGGGATCTCCACCCTTTTCCTTGTCCCTGTGCTGGCTGAATGTCCCTCCTTTGTGTGAACAAACACACGTCCCAGCCCTGCATGTTGGGTCAGTCCTGGAGCCATCTGGAGGATGCTATCAGTTCTGGGAACTAGGGGAGGGGCTCCTCCAGGCTTGGAAGGAAGCTCCTTTCCTGTGGGCATTGAGGGCTCTCCCAAAGCAAACCCTCTGCCTGGGTGCCGACTGCTGGGTGTCCAGGCACAGCAGAGGACAGGTGGGGCCTGGAGCTTAGAGCCCTGTGCAAATTTGACTCGGGGTGATGTGGCTGCTTCTGGCTCCCAGAAAATTAAAAATGCCCTTTATATTTATAACAGGGGCAATACTCTGCCTTAGGTTTTGAAACCAAGATGGAATAAAGTCAATTCTGCTCTCTTGTCAGATTCTAATCTGGCTCACGGCTAATGAAGAATGAGAGAAAGGAATCAGGGGGGAAAACCAGCTTGGTCTGTGTCATCAGAAGGATTTGCAAGGGAGGAGGACTTTGAATTAAAATTAAATATTAGGAGGCAGAGAAGCCAAATGCAGAAGGCGGGTCTGAAAGTGATACAGGTGTTGATATAAAGAGCAAGAAAGAGAGAATGACAGCTGGATCAGCTGAGACAGAGAGCACAGGAGGAAATAGAATAATGAGGCTGCTGAATACATATGAAATCAAATTATAGCCTTCCCTCCTGAATTAACTCTGGGAGAGTGTGTGATGATAACAATTGGATTTCCCTGAATATATTTTATTTTATTTTATTTTATATCTCAAGTTTGGGTTTTTCTGGGTGAGGTAGAGAGGGAGGTTGCTGAAGCTTTGGGGGTTAGAGATGAAAATGCAGGGGAAGGATTAAAAAAATTAAAAAGGAATCCTCTCTGTATGATACAGAGAAAGTTCAAAATCAGATTAGGCTGTTTTTGCCTCATTTCTTGAGCTAAAAAGATAAAACAAAATAGTGTTGTTTTTTTTATTTTCTTTTCATTAAGAAAATGGATAGTGCCAGAGGAGAAAGGTCTTTTTCCAAGCTTTCAGTTTACATGTGGTGTGTCCTTTCCAATGAGCCCCATGGGTGTCTCGTTATGCCTCAATTTGAAGGGCTATATGAGCTCTTTGAGATACCCTGGGCTTCCCCCAAAGTGAGATCTGAGTATACTATCTAAACTCTTTTTTAAGGCAGACCATCCCAAATACGACCTCCAAATTCAATGAAAACTCATTTAGCTGTTATCAAATGATATGGAAAAAAAAGCAGAAACAATGGTATTTATATAAAATCCATCCCATCATAGATGATTCTAACGGCAAGAAAGCAATTCCTTCTCTACGTTGAGCTTCAGTCAGGGTCCCCATAACTTCCACGCAATGGATATGTACTTCGCCTTCTAGAAGACAGCCTCTCCAACACTGGAAGGTGGCTGAATCTGCTGTATGTTTTTCCATGTTCCATAAAACTGGGTCTCGTGACACTTCCCCCTATAACATGCTTTCCAGATCTCTGGCCAGCCTGGCCAGCCTCCTCTGAACAAGCCCCTTTTAAAATATGACCCTCTTAACTCAGAGATAAGAACAAAGTCAATCAGGTCGAGATTAAGGTAATTCAGAATACAGGGGTAACATATGGCTCTCTAAATTAACAGGAAATTGGTCTTCTCTTCTGTCCATCCCTCCCTCCCTCCCTTCCTTCTTCCAACCCATCCTCCACACCACGTCAACACAATCACTACAAAACACACACCCTATCAAGTTACCTGGCAATGATTCCCCATTGGCTACAACAAAAATACTCCAATTCCTTTGCATCCCTCCAACTCCCCACCACATCCCTCCTGATTTCTCCTATGGTCTCCTAACTGGGGTCCTTAATTCCATTCTTGCCTCTCTCACTCCAGAATCCATTATCCACAGCCAGCATAATAATTTTAAAACTTCTATCAAATGATAGCCCCTCTTTACAACTCATTAATGATTTCCTTTTGTACTTGGAATAAACTCCAGATTCCTCCCTGAGGCCTACACGTTAGTGCGTGAACTGCCTCTCCAATCTCTCCCGTGTCACTCTCTCCCCAGAATAGATCTGAATGACCCAGAGATAAATGGGATCTCAGAGCAAGGCAAGGTCAGCCCTAGCAAAGTTGAGTTTAATAATAGCACCAGGTAAAAGGCACTTTTCTGCCCCCACTGCACCCACCAATTATGACCCAGCATGGTCATTATTCATTTATCCCCTGGTGTTCCCTGCTAAAGGGAGCTGTCAGACATACCCTTAGGCTCCCAGGACCTACCATAGTGTCTTATCCCAATGTTCATGGGGTGAACACAAATATGACCCACATGGAGTACCATGGGTAGACGCTCCCCAGAACTCACATTCTGCTTTGGACTGCGTTGGACCCTCTGCTTTCTTATGTTTGAATCCACACAAAAGACCCCCTCCCTCAAAATAAATTAATAAACAAAAGTCCTCCCTGGGGGGAAACCAGCTATTGCACACCACCTGCCACGAGGGTTAATCCAACCCTAGATTTTTCCTTTATGACCGACCCCATTTCTATCACAGCTGATGCCCCATCCGACCCTTCAGAACTGTTGAGAAATGAGGGGCTATAAATCGCCATCTACTCACTCAGCCCTGGCTCCTTGCCACCACACTGCCCTATCGCCGCTTCAGCCTCCACACCTCAGAAGAAAGACTTTAAAGGAGCCGCAGATGATGCTGAACCTCAATTAGGCCCTGCAGGCAAATTAGTCATGCAGGGTGACATTTTCCAATCATGGAACATTAGCATCCTTCCTAATTATGAAATTGTGGAGGATGTTACATGTTTAGGAGCAAACGAGACCAGGGCTCTCAGCATCTTAAATGCACATGCATGCACACACACACACACACACACAAACACACACAGGGGCCAGGTGACACTGGGGTTACCTCTTCTCTAACATTGTTTAAAAGTTTACGTTGCCTTTTGCTTAGAAGGAGAAATGAGAGAAATCCCTAAATCACAGCATTATTCCTGAGAATTCACTGATGACGAAAATTGCAAATAACAATGATTGTAATGATGACAGTTAAGCCAATCTGAGCCAAACTGAGTGCTTCTTGGAATCAGGACTGGTAGCCAAGGGCACTCACTTGGGGGTGAGATGCAGAGGGTTCACTTTGCCACTCTCCTACTCGGACTTTGTGGAAGTCAGGGAACCTGAACTCTTCCCCCCTCACCTGTAATATGGAAACACCTACCTCTCCTCATTCATCCATTCAACACCATTTATTGAGTATCTACTATTTGCCAGGCACTGCTTGAGGCACTAAAATAGAATGGTAAGCAAGGAACTATAACACATCTTTGTACGTCTCCCCCGTGGTCAATGCTCATATAGCTTTAACAACAGGGGAGAGATTAAGCAACATGGCAGTGACATTCATTGCCCCACTGACCACCAGGTGGGAACTGCCTAAAGCAGTCAGCATTTGGGTTTTCTCTGGTTGAAGTAATAGCCTTCCCTTGTTCAAGGTTCTACTCATAATAGCTCTCTCTTACTGGAACCTTCCAAAAGCTGAGTACTGAATATATTTTGTGTGTCACTAGAAAGGAATGAAGGTTTAGAAAGAGTGTAAAAAAAAAATTAACGTTTTAAATGAGCAAATGAGTGGATACACAAATTTCCATATTGCAGATAAGGGGAGTAAAGAGGGGATAAATTATTTACACAAAGTCATATAAATTCATATCTCCACTTCCATATTCTGTTTATCTCAGGATTACTTTAAGTGATAAATGAGTATGTAAATCCCCTAGCAAAGGGTTCAGCACATAGTAGGTATCCAGGAAGCATTAGCTATTATACTACACATACTGTCTTTTCTCTTATGATAATCCAAATGTGATAACAAGCCTAGCTTCTCCATCCTGTATCACCCAGTATTACATTTCTGAAGGCCACATCTGCACTTGCAGTTTTATTCAAATAAAGTCCCCAGCTTCTCATAACATAGCCACTTAAAGATGTCACCCTGCCAGTTTCCCAGTGGGGTCAACCATATCCTGTCCTGGTAATGCCAAGGTCAGGTGTTCAGTAGCAGGGCTGAGACAGTCACCATCTTATCTAGCAAGGCCAGCATTGCCCTCCGTTTAGCAAGTAAAATACAGTTAGTCATTAGGATTTGCTTTCTGTCTCATTCTCTTTCCTCCCCTCTAAAGTCACCTCTCCATCCACATTCATCCAGGACACAAACAGTTATAGAAGCTGGAGACCACCCAGGGGCTCTGCCTGCTCTCCTGGCATTGGGGTTATACAATGTAAGTCTCCTGTCTGTCCACTTTACATTGCTGCAAACACACTGGCTCTGGTCACCCAGTTGAGGTAGGACTTCTAGGCCAGTGTTTGCCTCAGGACTTATCATTCTCTCCCCCTCTGAAATGCATCAAGACAAAAAGCCCAGACACAGCCTGGCCCCTCCCTATGGTATGCTGCCAGTCATAAATATGTTATTGTAATATCTCATCTTTTTTTATTTTTTAATGCCAATCCTTGTCACCACTGAATGATCTGCCAGTTAAATATTTAGACATTCTCATCTGCCTGTCATAAAACACCATTTGACTTTGACTGATGAGCAAAGAAGTACTGAGACTTTAGCCCTGCCTAGGACATGGGGAGAGATACAAGTCATGACAAAAGGAAAACTCCACCTCCTAGGTCTGCATATCTGTGCCAAAATCCAACCAACTGAACTTCATCAAGTTCAGCACACCCAATCTCCAGAGTTTGAGGAGGGCTGAGAAGACAAGCAAGCCAGTTCCTATCCTCAAATAGCCAAGTTCATGAGCTCTACTCAGTCAGACACACTGGCCCCTCCAAGTCTGCCTAATTCCGCCCCAGCCTTCACAATTATCACATGGGGCTTTCATGTGAGTTAGCTCATGTAATCTTCATAGCTAAGAGGGCTAAAAGTACCAGCAAAGTGGACCAGGCCCTCTGCACAACATTTCCATATGAATTATCTCATATATTGGCATGACAACCTCCAGTGAGATGGGAATCATTGTCTCATTTACAAGCAAGGAAACTGAGACTCCAAAGCTTAAATGAATGGACCTCGGTCTCCCAGAAGGAAATGATGGAGCTATATCTGGAATTCAGCTACCCCAACTTCCAAAGTTGTGTTCTTTTTGCCAGATCTCCACTGAAGGTCACCATATATGCAGGGTCCAAAGTGGACCCCCCCAAAAAAAGCATCTTTTATTGCTTCAGTCAAAATACCCCTTCTTCCTCTGCTAATTTTGCAGAAGCTTAAGGCCTTTCCTAGGATAGGTTGCTTGTTTCCTGACCACAGGATAAGGTCAAAGGTCAAAGAGACTGAGTTACTCAGCTCCTTGCTTGAACACTTAAACTATTGGGTACTTTTCAGAGCAGTGTCATCAAAGCCCTGGGACCCTGCTCAGTATTGGTGGCAATGAAGTGAACTTTAGAATATGGAGGTCATTAGTAATTCTTCAAGGGCATCAGCCTGGTAGTGGCTTGGAAAAAGTAATTTTTTACCATGAGGAGGTGCCATGGTAGGAAGGGGGTGCCATGGTGTGTCACAGAGGACATTATGTTATAGAGGCTATTGAAAACTCACAAGTCTACTGTGCCTCAAGCCCAGTGTTCTCCTGCCAGCTAAAATGTTTGCCAAGAAATCTTCCTATCCATTCCCTGTTTCATAAACAATCGGGTTCTCTTTCACCTAAGCAGTTGGCAAGGTTAGAACTGTAGAAGAAAGCGGCTAAGGAAAGCACTACATGGTATCAAAGATTCTAAGAGAAGTGGTCACTGCTGAGTGTTCACAGGCTCCACAGGGAAATAGCCAGAGGAAACATA
Organism: Tamandua tetradactyla; assembly: GCF_023851605.1. NCBI lineage: Eukaryota > Metazoa > Chordata > Mammalia > Pilosa > Myrmecophagidae > Tamandua > Tamandua tetradactyla. Next base: position 173,884,642 of record NC_135327.1, on the reverse strand, counting down.
ATGGGTACTTAATTCAACACCCTCACTCTCCAAATGGGAAAACTGAGGCCAATAGAGAATATCAAGTGCTTCACAGAAGTCACCCAGCTTGTCAGTCGCAAGAACTCAGATTTTGTAACTCCCAGTCCAGCACTCACACTGGTTTCTGGAAAAGCCTGCCAAGTGGCCACCATCTTGGAGGTGCCTTTATAACTCCCCCAGAATACTAATCTGAGGTCTAGAGTAATGGTCACTGTGCTGGTTTGAAATGATGTATGTACCCTAGAAAAGCCATGTTTTAATCCTAATCCCATTTTGTAAAGGCAGCCACTTCTTCTAGTCCCTATCCAGTAGTACTGTATGTTTGAAACTGTAATTAGATCATCTCCCAGGAGATGAGATTTAATCAAGAGTGGCTGTTAAGCTGCATTAGCTGGAGGCATGTCTCCATCCATTTGGGTGGGTCTTGATTAGTTTCTGAAGTCCTATAAAAAAAGGAAACATTTTGGAGAATGAGGGAGATTAGGAGAGAGCAGAATGACACAGCCACCAGAAGCAGAGTCCACCAGCCAGCGACCTTTGGAGACGAAGAAGGAAAATGCCTCCCGGGGAGCTTCATGATACAGGAAGCCAGGAGAGAAAGCTAGCAGATGACGCCATGTTTGTCACATGCCTTTCCAGATGAGAGAGTAACCCTGACCATGTTCACCATGTGCCTTCTCACTTGAGAGAGAAACCCTGAACTTTATCAGCCTTCTTGAACCAAGGTGTCTCCCTGGATGGATGCCTTTGGTTGGAAATTTCTTTAGACTTGTTTTAATTGGGACATTTTCTCAGCCTTAGAACTGTAAACTAGCAACTTATTAAATTTCTCTTTTTAAAAGCCTTTCCGTTTCTGATATATTGCATTCTGGCAGCTAGCAAACTAGAACAGTCACAAACCTCAGTCATAGAGGTACTTGGTCAGGGAAAGAGATAAAAAGTGATTGGGAAAGGGTAAGAAAGCAAGAAGGTAAAATATACTGGATGGCTACCAAAAAGATCTTCTTTGTGCCCTCTCTGATGTGTAGTGGTCTGTATCCAAGCATCCTGATTTGCATCTGGAAAATAATCTTAGCAATATTTGTGCTTAAGGGCCTCCTAAGCACAAATTTTTGGTCAAAATCATACACCCTTAGGCTGGATTTTTATTAAAATGGTGGAGCAATAAAACTATAGTATTTTATGATGTGATCAAAATGTTATACACAAAAACAAAATTCAGTCATCCCAGCATGAATATCACTTCCACCAACCTCTTTCTAAACCAATCTAAAGAAACTGAAATTGCATTTCTCGCAATTGGTCTCTTGTCCATGGTCAATGTTTCTCTGTCTCATTTCTTTATCTATTCTTATCTTTCAACAGAGAATAAATTGAACTCATCACCACTTTTCAGAGGGCTAACCAGATTTTATCATTTTCTGAAATGAACTGGACTAACCCTTACATGACTTAGCCAAACTGGGCCTAGATATTCAAGCATCACCCTTCCAGAACTACTGAGTCATAGCGAAACCCCAGGGAACTGTAGCAAACCCCTTTGTCATTCTGTTAAATGATTCCTAGAAGCTTAAGAGGGGTTTCACCTACTGTGATGGTCAGGTTCTGGTGTCAACTTGACCAAATGATTATGCCCTGTTGTCTGGTCAGACAAGTACTGGTCTGACCGTTACTACAAGGATATTTCTTGGCTAGTTGATAAACCTAAAGGCTGGTGTAGTAAGTCATCAGTCAGTTGACTGCATCTGTGGCTGATTACATCTGTGATCAACTAAAGTATGTCTCCTACAATGAGATAGGAGAGCCTTCCACTCAGTTGAAGGCCTTTAAGGAAGAAGAGAGACTCTTTCACTGCTTCTTCAGCCAACAAGCCTCTACTGTGGAGTTTATCCAGACCTTTCATTGGAGCCACCAGCCTCACAGCCTGCCCTATAGATTTTGGACCCTTCCATTCCCACAGTTGCATGAGACACCTTTATAAATCTCATATTTACAGATCTCTCCTGTTGGTTGTTTCTCTAGAGAACCCTAACACACCTACCATACTCCTGGGACAAAATGTGTTTTCCCCCATACTTCAATTAAGGTCACAGATGGAAGTTAATCCCCTGCCCACTCTCTGAGCCCCATCTTCCCCCATCATCTCCTGACTAGTCAAAGCCTAGCCTTCATTGGGCCACATAGCTCCAGTGGGCAGCAGGGCTACATTAGTCAGTTATGCACATCAGTGGTACTTTTCTGTGTTGCAACTGGATGGGTGAATGGATTAGTCAATATTTTTGGTCACAAGCCCACACACAAAAAAAGTAGTTTACAGTAAGAACAAAGGGGAAATATTGGCTCAATTAACTGCAAAGTCCAAGAGTAGAACATACCACAAGTTCAGCAATATCCAAATTTCAAGAACACAATATATCTCTCTTTCCCTCTTTTCCCTTCCCCACCCCATCCTCCTGTTTTTCAGCTCTGCTTCTCTCTATGAGTTGTCTTCTTTCCTACTGCACATGGCTTTTGTCCAAGGGGTAGATGGGGGCCTCAGAGGGCTCCATACTTATATCATTTTAGCAGATGACATTTAAGAAGAGAACTTCCCTCTCCCAGAGTCCATAGACAGAACTTGCTTAAGCCACATCCCTACTTCTTGAACCAATCAATGTGACCCTGACAGTGGGTGGAAAAAGGAGATATGGTGGTTCAAAGCTATGTGACACCTGAAAAACATGATCTTAAACTTAAACTTGTGGGTGTGAACTCATTGTAAGTAGAATCTTTTGATAAGGTTACTTCAATTAAGGTGTGTCCAACCCACTTCTAAATCCTATTGCTAGAGTCCTTTACAGGCAGAATAAAATTCAGACAAATAGAGAGAAAGCCTAGAGAAGGAAAAAGCTGAATATCAAAAGAACTTGGAAGAGAAGGGAGAAGCCAAGAGAGGCTGCTGTGTATGTTGCCATGTCACAGAAGGGAGCCCAGGACCAAGGATCACTGGCAGCCAGTCCCAGAATGCCAGTCTTCAGGAAGGAAACATTGCTTTGATGGTGCCTTGATTTGGACTTTCTCCTAGTCTCAAAAGAATAAATTAATAAATTCCCATTACTTAAGCCAACTCATTGCATTATATTTGCTTGAGCCCCCAAGGAATCTAAAACAGGGGTGTTCTAGTTTGCTAGCTGCCAGAATGCAATATACCAGAAACAGAATGGCTTTTAAAAAGGGGAATTTAATGAGTTACTAGTTTACAGTTCTAAGGCTGAGAAAATGTCCCAATTAAAACAAATCTATAGAAATGTCCAATCACAGGCACCATCAAGGGAAAGACACCTTCGTTCAAGAAGGCTGGTGAAGTTCAGGGTTTCTCTCTCAAGTGAGAAGACACATGGTGAACACAGTCAGGGTTTCTCTTTGAAATGAAAGGGCACGTGGTGAACACAGCATCATTTCCTAACTTTCTCTCCTGGTTTCTGGTTTCATGAAGTTTTCCAGGAGGCATTTTCCTTCTTCGTCTCCAAAGGTAGCCAGCTCATGGACTCTGCTTCGTGGTGCTGCAGCATTCTCTGCTCTCTCTGACTCTCCTTCATTCTCCAAAATGTTTCCTCTTTTATAGAATTCCAGAAATTTATCAAGACACACCCAAATGGGTGGAGACATGTCGTCACCTAATCCAGTTTAACAACCACTCTTGATTAAATCACATCTCCAGGAAGATGATCTAATTACAGTTTCAAACATACAGTATTGAATATGGATTATTCTGCCTCTATGAAATGGGATTTTGATTTAAACATGGCTTTTCTAGGAGACATACATCCTTCCAAACCAGCACAGAGGGCATATGGACACTGTAATTGAAAGCCTCCTCCAGAATTATAAGAAATGGAAGACAGCAGTTTCCCAAAAGAAATGACAGTACCACTGCCAGAAGGAATAGGGACAAATACAATATACGTCCACGTTAGAAGACAGCCTAGCCATTCTAGCCCATGATACTGGCTGAAAAATAAGTGGACTTGGAATTTTCTCCATCATAGATTCAAGGAACAAGCCAAACTTGGGCCTCTTATTCTAACTCATGTTCTCCACACCAGATTTTTCCAAGGAAGGCCTGCCTTTGGAGTATTCACTTAATTGCCTAGCCATTAAAAAAAGTGCTATGTTTTCCCATTTGACTATTGTTCCTCGTGAATACCCCTCCTCAGGCAGGAACCTTGCAGGAGAAGAGGGGTGAAAGGTAGGATTCAGAGACAATGTTCCACTCAAACCCCTGACACTCACTCATCCCTCCACCCCTCACCACATGACTATGACCAGTTACCTCCACTCCCTCCTGAACGCAGGTTTGTAAAAGCCATAAATGAAAGAGAGACAGAAGGAAAAACAGGAGAAGAGAGTAATGTAAGATATGCAGTCAAGAGAAGTTGGTACATGCTCAGACCTGAAGTCAGGAGCTTTGGGATCTCCCTCCAAAACACCCACCTCCAGATTAGCTCCAGGGCAAACTCTGTAGTGTCTTACAGACCATAGATGATGACATTAATGACTATACTGGACAATAGGGTTAGGAAACAAATATCTGTCCCATTATTTATTAAAAGAGTGACCCTGGGAAAGTTACTGAACATTTGTGATCCTTAATTTCCTCATTTGTAAAATATGCATGGTAGTTGTTACCTAACTCCCAGAGCTGCCATGAAGATTACAGGAGATAATGCCTAAAAGAAATGCTTAGAACAGTGTCTTTGACATGGTAAGCACCAAAAAAGTGGTTAAATTGTTACTAAGCAGACATATGTTCAGTCTATAAACTGAAGAAAAAGCATGCCTCAATCTTCCACATGCTATTTTCCAAGTGTTCTGCTTTAATGAATTAATACAACCTCACTGAAAAGTGTTACTGAATACAGTGTACCTTATAGTAATCATGAATCTTCTCAATCAGTAAACCCTAAGAATGCAGCTACTCTCATGTTGAGACTCCCCACCTCCTTTCTTTCTAATTAAAAGAACCTAAATACTCAAAAAGGTTGAGAGGCACCAATACATATCACAGCGTTGTCTCTACAGTGACTTAGATTCCTAAGAAAGTTATAGCCCAAATGCAAAGTTTAGGACTTGATCACTTGTATTTTCAAAGAATGGTGCTCTTTTCCTGTTACCCTTTGCTACTCCTGTTTACAAAGAAATTAGGTAGAATTCATAGGCATCAGCAAGTGTTAGATATCCCCATCTGTCCCGCCTGCCCTAGGGGTTTTGCTCACCTGGATTTTTCTCTTCTGCCCATAATGGATGGCCAGGAGCCACACTGTCAGAATGACTTCCAATCTATAAATAACTGTCATTTAGATGCCAGGAGGGATAACATTAACACCAAACACAAAGGCTAAATGAAAAGCCTTTAGCAACTGAATGGCCCTTAGATTTCAGAGTTATCGATCTAGCTGGTGGAGCCTGCTAAGTTATTATGGCTACAGTTTTGCTCAGAGAAAAATCTATGATCCTGTGAAGTTACCAGAAGTCACAGTCACTGTTAACTATAAAGTACAGCAAAAGGGCTGTGGGGGCTACTCTAACTACACCGGCACATTTTAAGGTCTGTATTAGCTCCTACATGGCCAGAACTGTGGCTCAAATTTTACAGCACTTTTTTTTGTATGCTCTATGGCGGTGGGGGGTGGGGGGTGTCACATTTCATCCTTTTTCCATGTGAATATCCTATTATTGCAGCACCATTTATTGAATTTTTATTTGTTTGCTTTGTTTGTTTGCTTATTTGTTTTGTTTTGGGGAAATACATGGACTGGGAATCAAACCCAGGTCTCCCACATAGCAGGCGAGAATTCTACCACTGAATTACTCATGCACCCCCTTTACAGCACTTTTAACTTTTCATTTTAGTCTCACAACTACCCCAAGATGGGGTAGATATTATAACACTTCTATCTTATAATGAGGAAATTAAGGAGCAAAAAGGTCAAGTCACTCACCCAAGGTCAAGCAGTAAATGACTGACAGAACTAGGGCAAGAATGGCAGTCTCCCCCCAACTATGGAGGTCCCCAAACTTCCATAAAAGACGTTTCATAAAGGATGAAGCTCCTGGGCCCTTCATCCACCTCTTAGCATCATCTCCTAAGGCTTTCCTGGATTGAGGGCTCAGACTCCACCAGCACCAGAGTTGTTACCTGCAATTATTTATGCCCCTTTCCCTTAGAACACCCTTTTGTGCTATAGATTTAAACTGAGTTTATCATACTGTCTCAGACTTGATATCAAATAAAAGGCTTGGGGTGATCACCAGCAAACTGGTATTAGGTGCAGGTTGAAGCTCATGGGCAGAAGGCCTGAATTTGCATGGGTCCCCCATTCTCTTAGCATCTTGAAAGGAGGCATGCTCAGGCTGAGTTGCAGGTAAACACAGGGTACTTTACCAGGGGACGCCACTCCCTGGGGCACTCCTTTTTATGGGGCAAGCATGTGAGTGGCTTTGAAAGTGAGTTTGGGTGCCAAAAGATCTGAGCTGGATACCAGCTATTTACAAGAACTGCTGGTAAAGCTAGCTGCTAGCACCTGGAGAATATACAAGCTGAGGAGGTTGAGTGCACACAGCTTGTTTTGTCGGGAGTAAAGGGGAGCTCCTGGCCCCCATAATGTTCCAAGCCAATTGAAGGAATCTTGGGGACATTTAGTGGCCAATGCCACTTGCTCTCCACACCTGGAGTTTTGGATTGTCATTCTCTGCCTATGGTGGAGGGTAGCATAAGGGAGAAAGAATAAAAGATAAAAGAGCTCTCTAGCTTCTCTAACGGACTCTTCTCTGTAGAAGTTCTCAAGTAGGTTGAGTGTCCAGAGCCATGCAATTCAGTAGAAAGACAATGTGAAGAAATCATGATGAGGCAAGAACCAAAGGGAGTGGTGACCCCATTCATAACAATTTCCCCTCTACAAGCAGTCCTGACACAGCAATGTGAGCCTGGGCACCCAGGTCATGACAGCCCATTAATCCATTGGTAGATCCCTAAGTAAATTGCAGCCAATTCCATCTTCATCCAGCTGGGGATTCATTGTATGGGATGGTAAGACCCCAAATTGGGAATTGTGAGAACTGAATTGCTCAATGGCCATGATCAGGATGGAGATCTAGATTCTCCTACTGTGGGGTCCCCAGACATGCCCCCATGCTTTTCCCTTTCTGGTTGTTGAACGTGTTCCTTTGAGCCCATGAGGAAAAAAGTATATCTTTTGCTTAAGCTTGCTAGAATTAGTTTCTGCTGTTTGGGAAGAGTTGTGGAAGGGCAGATCTCTTAACTAATGTACATAGAATAACTGCTTTCAAACTCTTCTGTATTGTTCTCTACTGTGAACTACTTGGTAGAAAAAAACTGAGTTCCTTTCATAAATCTCTGAAACAAACACTTTCCTAAAAATCAAAGACCTTTTTACAATCCATAGAGATCCATGTTTTTTCCTAATTTCGATTTTTTTATTTGAAATGTTGGTAAAGAAAGGAAAGAAGAATTCTGTGGTTTGTCATAAGCTCAAAGTCTCAGCCTTTGAGATATTTATCTCTCTGTTTGCCATGAGAGTGGCACAACCAAGAGAAGGGCAGGAGTAGATCTCAGGGACAGAATACTTGATGGTAGGTCAACAGTCCAGATTCAATTCCAGCTTGACCTTCAGGAGGCAGTGTGGGCATGGTTCTGTTGCACTTCTTAGCTATATGATCTGGGTCACATACCATACTCTTTCTGAGTCCAGCATCCTCACTAGCTGGCTGTGATGAACACATTTTGTATTTCTGTGTGAATACTGATGTAATGCCTGGCACTTTCACCTGATGGATAAGGGCAGGCTCCGAGCTATGCCGCCCATGATGAAATCCTGGCTGTCCAAGGACATTGGGCAAAAGTTTCAACCTCTCTGAATCTCAGTATCTCCATCTGTAAAATGGGGATAGTAACAACTGACCTCAGAGGGATTTCATGAGAATTAAGTAAGATTAAAAATGTAAAGCACTCATAAAAGTACTTGACAATAAGAAGTGCTCAATAAATGTCAGCTGCTATTATTATATTACATTATAGCACTACTCTAGATTAGACCATTAGCTAGAGAGAAAAAGAGATAGGTAAGCCATTGTAGAAGCAAAACTTGGAAATAATTTTGAAAAATGGTTTATTTTTGTGAAGAAGCTGTGATTATCCTCTAGAACTAATTAGAGGCGTGATGAAACACTTAACACTTGCCTCAAATAAATCATAAGTAAGGCTATTAGGTGGATCAGCAGGAGAAGAGTTATAAGTGATTTTCTGAAAATAACATGGACCAGGCAAAGGGTGCTTTTGACACATGAACAACCAAAAGAAAGTTAAGTGGTCTCCTTATAGTTGAGGAGAGAGGCCCAAGATGAGTTAAAGTGGTAATTGATGACCCAGGAGGATGAGATGAAAAAGTACTTAATTTGAAGACAGACATCTTTATTTCTCTTTGTATCATTCTATATTGTTTTTCCTTGTTTTATCTTGCAATTAAAAATCAGTAATTTTGTTAACAACGTTTTCTGTTTCTGTAAGAAAATGTATAAGAGTCTTGAACAAATGCTACGTTTCTATTTCATTTCAATTTTTCTTGTGCTGGATAATTCCACTCTTTCGGTCAAATTGCACCCTTTACCTGGCAGAGACAGTGTTATTTGCATATTTCACTATTTTCAAAGGCCTTTCATATATATGACTTCATTTTATAAAACAACTCTACATGATAGGTATTATTATCCTCACTTTATAGGAAGTGGAACCCGTAAGAACTTGCTTTATCATACTAGTTAGCATGTAACAATAGTTAATATTTACTGAGAGATTTTTATGTGCTAAGCACTGTAGAAAGCATTTTTCAAATATAATCCATACTAATCTTTACAATAAGCTATGATGATTATTATTATCATTTTTTTTTTAATAGAAAAGGAACTAAGGCTAAGTAAGAGAGGTTCAGTACCCAACACCATGCAGAGGGAGGGAACAGGAATTTGTAGGCTCTGGCAGGACTTTAGCCCAGGGTTGGGTGGGCTAAGGTCGAAACCCTGGTTCCTTGCTCCTCTGTGCCTTGTAAATCCCAACAGGAATAAGCTGCCTGTATGTTCTTGGTATTAAAAATGGCATTTCCAAAGTAATGGCAAACAAAGCTGTTTTCAAAACAAAATGTGAGCTCATTCAGTTGCTCCGAGGATCTTGTAGGCCCCTGAGTGGAGCCTGGGCAGTGGCTGTACAAAGATTGCAGAAGGCACTGTCAAGGATACTTGTCAGAAGCACAGTGTTTTCATAGCTGTTGATTCCATTGTTAGGGCCCCAATGGGGACTGCACACCATTTGCGCTCCCATTTGCCTCACCTGTCAGTCGGCTGCAGCTAAAGCCAATCAGAGACGGCAGGCAGACCTGGGCTCAGAGGAAAAGGGCCAAGACCTGCACAGTAAACAAAAGCCTTCAAATAAAGAATGGAGAGGCATGAGTTTTATACACTTTGAAGCTAAGGCGTTAACAACAATCACAACAGATCCTTCCCATCCCTTCATTTGTATTTTTTACTCGTTTCCCCTTATTGTCTCTCAGCCTAAACTAATTTGACATGGTCTTAAACAAAGAAGATATGGTTTATTATCCTAACTTTATACAAATTTAAAGAGAAAACAGAGAAACAGGGAGGAGGAAGCAAGCATGTTTTACCCTGATGGCTGCATCAACACCATAAAAGGGCACTGATGTGGGCTATGAGCCTCACACAGCCACAGCAGAGGGTAAACTGTGACTCTGCCACATGCTAGGAATGGACTTGACTGAGAGATGGTCACATGGGCAAGAAGGAAGGGGCTCAAACCTTGAGCTGGCTCCAAAGAAAGGCTCTCTGTTGGAGACACCATTCCTGCAAAGATCTGAATATTGGGTCAGCGGCAATAGTTGTAACTCATGGTAGGATGGAGAGGCAGTTCTTAAAAACTGCTGGAGAACCAGGTATGTAAAGAAGCCCTTTGACTTCAAGACGAAGGGTCAAATGTCAACTGCAGCTGAGGTGACCAACTAAGGCCCTGATAAAGCACTCAAGATAAAGACAATCTCCCACCAAAATTGATCAGAACTTTTTAGCACTTCCTCCATTTCTTTTGTAAAAAGGCACAAACCGATCAGTGCACCCAAGAATGTAACTGAGAAGAGGAAGTCTGACTTTCTGGACTGAGGGCTGTGTAAGTTTGTAGGACACTGGGGTTCAAAATCAGGATTTCTCCAAGATCCCAAAAAGTCATCACTTGCAAACACAGCTAGCCCAGAAGTAGGAGAAAAGCATCATATATAGGAAGGGGTGCTGAGAGGCTAAGGGCTGAGCTCTCCCCAGCAGGAAACATATAAACCCACTCACTCTTCTCCTCTCCCCCAGGGCCTCTTGCTAATGAGAACAGATTTATAAGGCTGCTCCTGGGAGAGTACTGCTCAGCTGTCAACCTGGCTTCCCCCCAAGTTCTCAAGGGGCTTCCAGTTTCCACAACCAGGAGGCAGGGTTTAATTCACTGAGCTGACTGTGGGCCAGGCACTGTGCAGAGTTCCTGGGTGGTAAAAAAGGATGCGGTCCAGCCCCTGAGGAACTCACAGTTAGTGGAGGTGTCAGACACATGAATAAATAACCATCAAGGTCACAAATGGCTTGTCTGCTCCCAACAGGTCAAACTTTGTCAGAGGCTCAGATTGTAGAGCCAAGTTCCTCCTCAAGGGATTCCTTAAGATGCACCAAGTGAGTCAGCTCCTTAACCCTTCACCTTAGCCCCACACAGATATGAACAATTGGTCCAGCAAGAGACTGGGAAGGGTAATGTTTCACATCTGTCTCCAATGCACCATTTTTCAAGTGAAACTACAGCTAAAATTATATATCAAAAAGTAACCTGGTATAAATCATTTCAGCCAATTTGAACTAATTTAGATGGATGGTCTTTTCCTGTCACTGAAAAACAGTGGTCTGTATGAAATGACAGATCAAAGCAGACTAGTTTCGACATTGCTCTCCTGGTTTCTTAGAAAGGAAAGGAAGGATCAGTATTGAACATCCCTACTACCATCTCACAATGCTACATTCCCAAAAGCAGCCCTTAATTTCAAATTTAATGCTGAGCCTATAAAGAATCTTCTACAAATGGAGGCTGCGGCTTTGTCTGGGATGGAATGAATGGAATGAGTATTGTGCTGTATGTATATTTCTCTGGGAACAGAGTGCAGGGATGGGGTGATGAGTAGGAAGTTGGAACAAATGGGGAAGAATGAGGGAGAAGTAATCCCCTGGAGTCCTCCCCAGGGGCAGAGGTGGAGGGTAGAGCTGAGTGTTCAGGAAAGGGAAGCAAACCACTGAATTAATAGACAGGGCACCTGCTTGTGGAAACACAGATGCTCCTTCCCCCAGCTTCAAGCCCAACCATGCCCAGACCTCCTTCTACCTATCACAAACTCTTGGCTCTTTTTGGATGCTTGATGCAGAAATGTCAGTGCCACCTGGATCACTCACCTGCTGCCATCTTCTTCCAAATTAGGTCAATTAGTTTTCTATCATTATCAACTTCACAATAACTATGCTTCCCGTGAACATGTCAGAGAAGGATCATCTTCCTAAGAAAACACATTATCTTATTTTACTGTTGCAGCAAGCTTGGGAGATAATGGGCCTTTTGGTAGACTATTATTCTCATTGAGGTATAAAAAGGTTAAAGAAAAATAGAATAGAATAGAATAGAATAGAATAAAAGCAACTTATACAAATACAGGACTAGAACTCAATTCTCCAACTCCTGGTGCTATGTACTTCCCATGGCTAACCACGTGCATCCCACTTTGGGGGCTCATCTTTCACCCCTTTGCCTCTGTCTTCCCTTGTAGAACCAAAGGAACAAGGCTGGCAAATAGTGGGACAGGAGCCTGTTAATAACAAGCAAGGAAATGGTCCACTCCTGCCATCCAGGCAGAAAGTCACGTCAGGTGGACATGCTGAAATCTCCAAGCTTCTGAGCTAGGCAGGGCTCCTTTGCCACACTGTCAATGTCATCTCAGCCTGTATCCCTTTGACCTCCCCCAAGGGTCCCCAGAAATAGTTGCTGTATAGCCAATGGCTTCCTGCACCTCTCTGCTGTGAGCATTCTCAGGCTTCAGGAATTTGCCTAGCTTCTCGTGGAGAGGTGGAAGTGCCTGACGATTAATGCTTTCTGAGCACCCCTCTGCTGAAATATAAACACCCCACTTCCTTGCCCCCAGGGGTGCAATGCTGAGGCATGTCCCAGCATCTCTCAAAGGGTTCCACAAAGATTGACTCCAGTTGCGCACATGGGTAAGCTCACTCCTTATTGCCCCTTCTCTTTTCTGGGGCACTTCTCCACGCCCTCACCGTGCTTCCTGAGATCACCTCCCAGACTACTTGCACCAAAATACTTGTCTCAGGATCTGTTTTGGGAGGAATCCAAACTAAGACACTTGATGAGAGTTAAGGAGAAGCTAACACTAAATATGGAACTTACCCGGCTCTGGTTATGGAGTTTGGGAGGAAGGAGGTATGGGACCAAGGGGTCACTGTTACCAAACCTCGGTAACTCTCCCCACTAAGCAGGACAGAAGCTGTTCAGCCTGCAGCAGGCTCAGAAGCAAAGACAGCTGAGTTATTGGATGCCTGGGGAGGGGATGGGGGTGGGTGGGGGTGGGGTGAGGATTCTGAGGAAGATCTGCAACTCCCACCTCCATCCCCCTTAAACCTAATACTACAATCCCTTACTGATATTAAAAACTGACAAGGAATTTTGCTACCAGCACTAGCATTTTAATATTGAAAGGCTGTGAAATCTAATAAGAGCTACAAGGAAGTTGATGGGGGTGGCATTATTTTTTCTCGTCTCTCGAGCTTCAATAGATCTGGGATTCAATAAGCAAATGTGACAGAATGTGTAATTTCTCCTTGATCTGCTGCAGCCAGGCATTTCCTGTTTAATAACCTTTAAACCAGCTCTTTCCCCTCCCCCAGTACCCCTCCTCCCTGAACCTCTCCCCTCTCCATCTTATCAGAATTATCCTTCATTTGAGCACAGCTCAGACTGGCACTTTGATGGCACCTTATCACCGCTTGAAGACACAAAGGGAGCAAGCTGAAATATTATTTTTCCCCTTTGTGGAAAGGTGTTAATGAGATCTTCCTGCCGTAGCCCTGCCTGAGACAGCATGAGATCCCCGATCCCAGTCCCTTCCCACCAAAGCCCAGCTTTAAAATCTATCAATAAAAGAGCAAGTTTTTGCCGGCCCCTCCCTCAGGCAAGGGACAGAAGATGACCAGCTAGAAAGTGACAAGCAGGGAGATGAGCCCACAGCCTGGTTCAGCAAGGCTGGGTTCTGCGTGTCGGTGTCAGCTTCACCAGACAGAGGTGTGACACTGCCAGCAAGGGCTTCTGCTGGAGCAGGAGAGGGCAAGAGGAGAGTTCTAGAGAGTGGCAGGGCAGGCTGACATGCCCAGGAGTATGAGAGGTGCAGTTCAATGCGTGGGGGAGGAAGGGGATGAAAGGAGACACCCCAAGGAAGTGCCCTACTGTCCATGGTCACCTGACCCCAGCATCCCAGATCAGAAGACATGGGTGCTTTCCCATGAGCTGAGCTTTTACAGGGACACAGTGAAACCCTTGTGTCCTGTTTCAGTTTTCTCGGGAGTAAGCCAAAGAAAGCTTTACTAGTGCCCAGGAAAGAGGTTTCTCTCCAAGCCCTACAAAGCACTGAAATAACAAAGGTATTACCACTTGTTTATTATTGTTGCTGATTTTACTAATGCATAACTATAGTGAGCACTCACTACCTGCCAGGCAAGCGCTAAGCACCTCCATCCATTATACTCTTTAACCCCCACAACAGCCCAGTGATGTAATTACCATATTATTAACCTCATTTTGCAACTGACCAAACTGAGCAATTAAAAGCATTATTGTTCCAAAATGCACATGTGGTCATGCCCCTCTGCAACTTTAAAAACCTAAAAAGGTCTTCCATTGCCCAATTGATGAAGCTCAACTCTCTTAGAATGACATTCAAGACTATTCACAAGGAGAAGGCAGCTTTTCCTCCCAGTCTCCCTTTTCCCAATTGTTTCAGATTGCCTTGGCCAACCCAAGAATCTTTTATCTTTTCCCAAATAGTCTGCACATATCTAAGCCCAGGGCTTGCTTTGCTTAATAGTTTCCTCTTCCTGGTACACTTTCTCCGTTCTTTCGAATCACTCTCACCTCCTTCAAAATTCTTTACAGTTTCTTATACTCTAACCCTTTATGACTCTGTTCCAGATGAGCTAAACGGGACAGAGACAAATGGAGAGGCATGAGTGGGACTTCCAGAGACTTCGATCATGAAGTCCTCCGGGAGGAAAGGGGATAGAGGCAGCCACATCTGAACAGAGTGGCCGTGGCCTAGCAAAAGATGTGTTTTAGATGACAAATAAGGAAGAAAATTGTGGCCATTGGATGGGACCTCACTCATCAATGCTCTGCCTACCTATCAGAAGACCCCATACAATACTAATAAAGTGGGTTACATGGATTTTTCCTGCAGGAATCCCATTTATCTACACTCTTCTGCAGAGACTTTGGGGCTTCTCTCTGTTTATATGGGGCTGCAATACAGTGGTCACAGTATTTGGAAACAAGTTCAAGGAAAAGACCACCCCCCAAGAAGAGTGTTATATTATTTATGAGGTAATTTACTTTAATTAAATGTACCAGAATAAACAGTTAGGATATGTGTAAAGCTTTACACACATCCTAAGGTATAGCCAGCATTTAAGATGCCCTATTTGGGAATTAACCCTCAAGAGTGGTCAACTGGCCTGAGAAGCCATAATCTGGGATCATTGCCTTCAGAGCTCATTACATAGCATTTAAAATATCAGTGTCAAATTCTACTAGAGGAGAAGTTCTTAAACCTGGGTAAGGGGCTGTATGAACTTGGGATAGGAAATTTTTTCTAATTAAAAATACATCTTCATTTGCACTAAATTCAAAAATGTACGATTTCCCTCTATTAAAATGTAGATAATAAATGTCAGTAGTGTTAGCTTTGCCTGTAACTTTTCCCCCATACATAGATATTTTCACACAACATTACAATTATTGCAGATATCTCAAAATATTATTTTTGCTCATCACTGTTTTGAAATTACAATAGTTACTAGAGTCACTGGTAGATCTTATTTAATAAATTATTGAAGAAACATTTAACTATATCACAAGAAATTAATAAAGACATATTTTACTATAGCACACCATTTAAAAATATTTTGTGACTATATTTCAATAAAACTCATTTTTCTTTGGTATGCTATACATTTTGTTTCATGCATTCAAAAGCATTATTCTGAGAAATGCTCCAGTGGTTTAGCACAATGATAAAGAATCGCGGTATTCCCCTTTGGGGAATGGTGAGAACGGGGAGAAATTCAACTTCCCCAAGTTGAATTCTTGATATTCTCACAAGCAGTGTGGACAACCAAAGCTATAGGCTGAGCCACCAGTCTTGGGGTTTTTTCATATGAAACTTAACCCCACAAAGGATAGGTCAAGTCTACTTAAAATCTGGGCCTAAGAGTCACCCCCAAGAGAGCCTCTTTTGTTGCTCAGATGTGGCCTCTCTCTCCAGCCAACACAACAAGCAAATTCACCACCCTCCCCCTATCTATGTGGGACATGACTCACAGGGGTGTGGCCCTTCCTGGCATCGTGGGACAGAGATCCTGGAATGAGCTGAGACTCAGCATCAAGGGATTGAGAAAAATCCTAGAATGAGCTGAGAATTAACATCAAGGGATTGAGAGAACCTTCTGGACCAAAAGGGGGAAGAGTGAAATGAGACAAAGTGTCAATGACTGAGAGATTCCAAACAGAGTCGAGAGGTTATCCTGGAGGTTATTTTTATGCATTAAGTAGATATCACCTTGTTGTTCAAGATGTAGTGGAGAGGCTGGAGGGAAAAAAAAAAGAATTGTGGTATTGTCTTGTTAATTAGCATATGGGATATTAGAAATATTTTTTAAATAGCTTCTTATTTAAGACTCAAAATTATTTTGCAAAAATGGTACAGAGAACAGTTGCCCAGTTTCCCTCAGTGATATTATCTTACATAATCACCAGACATTGCTAAAACCAGGAAACTGATATTGGTACAATATTACTAATTCAGATACAGGTCTCATTTAGAGTTCATCAGTTTTAACATGCTCTTGTTTATCTCTAGTTTTATGAAATTTTACCACATCTGCAGATTTGAGTATCCAACACCACAGTCAGGCTACAGAACTATTCCATCAATACAGAGAAACTCCCTTTGTTACCTCTCAATAGTCACACCTTTCCCCAACCCTATCTTGGAACCACTGACCTGGACTCCCTTACTATAATTTTACCACTTTAATAAATATTATATAAATGGAATCATACAGTATGCAAACCTTTGAGACTGGTTTTTTTCTTTCAGCATAAAGCCCTTGGGATCCACCCAAATTGTTGCACATATCAACAGTTTGTTCCCTTTTATTGCTAAGTAGTAACCCATTGCATGGATATACCACAGTTTCTTTAACCATTCACCCATTGGAGGACATTTGGCTTGTTTTGGATATACCACAGTTTATTCAACCATTCACCCATTGAAGGACATTTGGCTTGTTTTCAGTTTGGGGCTATTATAAATAAAGCTGCTACGAACATTTGTGTAGAGGTTACTATATGAACATAAGTTTTCATTTCTCTGGGATAGATGCCCAAGAGTGCAATTGCTGGGTCATACAGTAAGTGTATGTTTAACTTTATAAGAAACTGCCAATTTTTTTTCCAGGATGGCTGTGCCATTTTACACTCCTCTGGCATTGTATGAGCAACACAGTTTCTCCACATCCTCATCAGCATTTGATGCTGTCAGTATTTTTTACTTCAGCCATTCTAATAGATGTGTAGTGGTATCTCACTGAGGTTTTATTTTGTATTTCCTTAATGACCTATGATGCTGAGCATCTTTTCATGTGCTTAATTGCCATCTTTATATCTTCTTTAGTGAAATGGCTGTTGTGGGAGTTAGATTCAGTTGTCAACTTGGCCAGGTGAAGGTACCTAGTTCTTTTGCTGTGGACATGAGGCAGTGGTACGTGAACCTCATCTGTTGCTCATTACATCTGCAGTCAGCTAAGAGGCTTACCTGCTATAATGAATGATGTTTGATTTAATTGGCTAGTGCTTAAATGAGAGAGCTCAAATGTAGCACAGCCCAAGCAGCTCAGCATACCTCATCTCAGCACTTGCAGCTCAGCCCAGGCCTTTGGAGATGCAGAAAGAAATTACTTCAGGGAAAGTTGTTGGAACCCAGAGGCCTGGAGAGAAGGCCAGCAGAGATCATCTGTGCCTTCCCATGTAAGAAAGAACCTCAGTTGAAAGTTAGCTGCCTTTCCTCTGAAGAACTAATGAAATAAATCCACTTCTATTTAAAGCCAATCCATCTCTGGTGTGTTGCATTCTGGCAGCTATCAAACTAGAACAGCTGTCTTCAGGTCTTTTGCCCAGTTTCTAATTGGATTGTTTCTTTACTGCCGAGTTTGAAGGGTTCTATTTCTTGATACTCTATTCTGTTCCATTGATCTATGTGTCTATCCTTGCACCAATACCACACTGTCTTGATTACTGTAGCAATACAGTAAGCCTTAAAACCAGATAGTATGTTTTCTCCAACATTACTCATTTTCAAAACTATTTCAGATATTCTTGCTCCTGTGCCTTTTCATATGCCTGTAGAATCAGTTTGTCTATATTTACAAAGAATTTTTCTGGTATTTTTATAGGAATTGCAGTAAACCCATAAACTATTTTAAGGAAAACTAGAATCCTTACTATATTGGGTCTTGCAATCTATGAACACAGAATCTCTCCATTTATTTAAATCTTCTTGGATTTCTTTCATGAGTATTTGGTAGTTTTCAGCATTCATATCCTATAAATGCTATTGTTGGGTTTATACCAAGTATATAGCTTTTGGAGCAATTATAAATGGCATTACATTTTTAATTTTGGCCTCCAATTATTCATTGCTAGCATATAGAAATATGATTGATATTTTTGTGTTTGGACCTTGTATCCTACAACCTTGCTAACTCACTGATTAGTTCTAGAAGTTTTTCATAGATTTCTTGGGATTTTCTACGTATAAAATCATGTTATCTGCAAATAAGACCATTTTTATTTATTCCTTTCCAATCTGTATGCCTTTCATGTCATTTTCTTGCATTATTATATTGGGAAATAAGTTTTATTGGTCAGATGAGTGGTGTCAAGAGAGGTGATTGGTTAACAATATTTCACAGGCTGTACCATTCTTGCATGAATGAATAAAACCCCACAATAACACAGCCTACACTAACATGGATTCTGATGCAACACAACCTTGCAGCAACCTGACACCACATTTTGTACGATTGAATATTTTGATCCCTCTTTCAGTGTATGACAAAGTTTCCTGCATAAAAATCCAGCAAATCCAGCAGCTTGTGCCATGCTACAGACCTCAAGGTTCAGAGATTCATGGGTCCTGCATCCCTCACTGCCCTGAGAACCCCCCACCTGCCCTGACAAAAGGGTGGCCCAGCAGTTAGAATATCTGTGGGTCTGCCAGAAAGTGAGTCTTATGTGCTAGTGTAGCTCAGAGTGCCTACAGAATGGAGCATCCCTATGTTTTCTGAAAGGTGGTATCACTTTTCTGCAAGCTAACTAACAAATGTTTGAATGTTTACCCTAATCTGGACAGAGACTTGCTTTTCCTATTACACACCTGAAGGCAATGTTTGGGGAAGAGTCATATAGTCCTCACTTATCTCTAATCACAAGAGGCCTCGAATATTAATTTTATCCAAAAAAAAATCTTCATTTACTGAATGACCAAATTGGCCTAGGTCACTTTGCTACATGAAGATCAGCACAAAGGGGATGAGAATACCCATCAGCTAAGTTTTCATGAAGGATGACTTTGAGGGTGGGAAGGAGCCAGGTCTGATCAAGGCAACCCAAGGAATCCTCAGATCTAGGATGGGGATATGGCTAATGAAAGCTGTTACCTAACCAATGGCTTTGCAGAACGACACTGTCACAAAGCATGCTCCTTTTTCTTGACTCTTCATGCAGGATCCTGATATTTCTGTGAACACATCCCTCCTTCAATGTTTTTGCCAGCACTGGCCAGGGCAGACGGGTTCTGAACAACCCTTGTATTCTGGTTCATTTGGCAGGAAGACCTGAGTAGTTAGAGATGTTTTAGAGTGTGAAGCTACACTGACTGCTATAAAACCTGGCCCCACCATTCATTAATTATGGGCCTTGGGCAAGCTGATTAATCTCTCTGTGCTTCAGTTAACATGTGTAAAGGGTTTAGAATTGTGCTCAGCAAATAGGAAGTACTATCATATATGTGTGTGTATACCTATATATTACATAATACTGCATCGTTGGTCAGCATCACTAGTATCACCTCCTTAATAAGAACCCTCTGAGCTGAAGATACCAGGTGTTACGATATTAATAACTACCTTCTAATGAGCACCTTAATCACTATAAGCACACTCTACTAGCTCCTTTACATTAGCTCCTTTACATTAGCTGATTTAGCCTTCACAAAAACTCTTTGGATTTAGTTATTATCCCCATTTTAAAGGCAATGAAATTGAGGCTATTAAGATACAGTAACTTGTTCCTCGCCACTTAGCTTTAAGCAGGGGAACCAAGACATGAACCAAGTCCTGTGTGACCCCAAAACCTACATTTTTAACCACCACAAAGTCCCACCTCTCCTTAGGATTGCCAAGCACTTAGATTCTCCCAGTTGACTCTCCTAGCAGGGAGAGAGCTCAGGGACAAAGGAATGATTCCTCCTCCACCTTGGCCATTATATTTCTCCACCTTTGCATTAACAAATGGTGTTCTTTTATGAGCTGAGTTAGGGTAATGGTTCATGGCCTTCATTGCACATTAGATTCACTTTTTAAAAGTCTCAGGGCTCAAGCTGAACCAATTAAACCAAAATTTCTGAGGCTGGGACTGAAGGCTCCATATTTTTTTACATTCCCCAAGTGATGACAAAGCACATTCAAGGCCAGGAACCTCTGGGCTAGGGTGAACACAAGTTTCAAGATGCATCTCTGCCTTCCCCCAGCAGAGTAAAGCAAGGTCTGTGGGAAGCCTGGGCTCACCCTCTGGTCCTCACAACCTCTACCCCAGCACCAGGTCTCCAAGGGGTGCTTCTCCAGGCAGGGACATCAGGCACCTTCATCAGCCTTCCTGATTTGGCCTCAGAAAACACATTTGGATCTGGACATTTGGTTATTTTTCTCAAAATGAAATATAAGGCTTTGCCTGGGATGCAATGAGTTGAATAAAATTTTAGTCTCCCTGCAAAGACTGTGGAGGGGGCTGGACACCAGAGAAGGAGGGGAAGGAAATGTGGAGATGGGAAGCACTCCTGGGGGAGAGAAAGGCTGGAGCAGAATCTTCAGAAGATGCAGGCAATCAGCAGAATTAGCATACAAACAGCCTCCTCCAGACAGCAGCTCCTGGCAGCCAAGCACCCAAAAGGGGCAGCAGGCTCTTATCCCTGCAATAAATACTTAGGAAGACTTGCTGAAGCCAAACCTCTAGGGAGGCCAGCAGGGAAGAGAGAACTGCCCAGGGCTGGAAATGTTCCCAGGGAGGGCTATGGGCCAAGAGCAGAGGGTAGAAGCATGGTCATGGTGAAACCAAGGCAGATATAGGCCTTTAAAAACTAGCTTAGCTCACGGGGATGCCCTGGGTGAGAAGTTATAGCACCAGCTCCTCCGCAGAGATGAGGCAGCTCATGGAGGCTGTCACGCTCTCTCAGGGCATTTACTTCTGTGAAATAGGAAGAGAAGAGCTGCTGCCAAAAGGAAAATGCCCGCAGGGCTTGATACAGTTCTCACCTCCAATAGACAAAATGTGAGACCTAGGGGCCTATAAGCCATGCCAATTGTGGTTTGCCCAACTAATCTCTATGGTTCTGCCTTTGGGAAAAAATGTCAGTTGGCTGTGGTTGTACCCTTGGTAAAGGGGATGAATCCTGAGATATAAGCACTAGAAGGCAACTTTGAGATAGTCAAATTCTAAGTCCATCTTCTTACAAATGAGAAATCTAGGGTTCAGGGACACAGGCCAGCTACATAATGTCAGGCGCCAAGTACAAAATAAAAATATGGGGTCCCTTACACATTTTCCTTTTTTTTCTGCAGCCTCTTCCTTTGCCTGTCATGATGCTTCTATGTGCTATTCAATATTGTGCTCCCTCTGGCACAGGATACTCGCCCCTCATAGGCACCCTCAGCTTGGTGCATGACCCCAATCCCAAACCTCCTTGCACCCATGCCCAGGTCCCCACTGGGCTGAGATAGGACACAGGCAGCTGAGAACTCATCCTGGGAAAGAGGGGAGGAGGGAAAGGGTAGGATTCTGTGTGTGCCAAGGCTCCACAGCATGCTCTGCGCTTCCATTGGACTTGACTTACAAAACACAAATACAAAGATAACATTATTAAGAATTTCAAGACAACAAAATGACCATTTCTAGTATAGCAGGCAGTGCCTCTCTTAGTCCTGGGAACGCAAAGACCTTTTTACCCAGGCCCCATTCCTAATGGTCCCACACTTTGCAGTAACATCCTCAAAATTGTCTGAATACCCCTCTGGTGCTTAGGACCAGCTGGCCTGATAGTGTCTCTAGCCAGGGCAACTTGAGCCTGAACTGGGACCCACATGGGCTCTCCAACCCCCTATTGCTCTGAGACTCATGCTTACAGAGTCATCCTGGGTCAAAAGATGGGATCCCACTTCCAGGAGTGTAGCCTGGCAATTGGAGGATCACTCTTACTGGCTGGTGTGATAGTTCTTTCACATGATTGTGTGAGATTGGGAAGGTGGAATGGTGGTGACACATTGATTTTGGGTGGCCTCTTCCTCATAGAGGCACAGAATGAATTTGGGACTCTAGGCTACCCATAATCTACCACTAACCATTGGGCTTGTGCTTCATGTGTACCTGTGCTTTAGCTCTCATCTTTTCCATGTTCCAACTACAGCTCCACCTCCAGTCTGCCCAAATAGGGGCAGGTAGTGAAAAACATCCTTCACCCTGTGTGTCCTTGCCACTGGTTGAGTAGGATGGGGGACGCAGGATGGTCCCTCCACCTCTCTGCAGGCTCCACACCACATACCAGTCACTTTTCAGGTAGTGACTATCTCCTTCTATGGTTTAGAGATCCTGCTTCACAAAACCAAGAGGCCCTTCCTATTGATATCTACTCTTGTCTCTAAAAAAGTAGTAAGCTTATACTCTTAAGCCATGCCAAAGGAGGAGTGGACATCATTTTGTTCTTGGGCCCCTCACCTATTCTCCCTGATAATTACCACATGTAGAAGGCAGGGGTGTGATCAACAGCAAAAGAGATCACATGTTATGAGAGCAGTGATTTTTGCTCATCAAATTCAAGAAAAGACATGATTGGAAGAGTATTATTCCATGTGTATGCTTTAACATTCCAATGATAAATTTAACATGACCAGAAAACAAATTATCATTCACATTTTCCTGCATACTTTGGATAAGACTTGTATTTCTGGTCATCATTAGTAAAGCACAGGAATCATTTTTGAGGAACTCATTAGAAACCAGTGTTCATGGACAGCACAATGGAAGATGGAGCATCACAAGTGTAGCAAATAAGGTATCTATGGCTGAGAGACTTCAAATAGAGTCAAAAGGCTACACTGGAGATCACTCTTATGCAAGCATCAGTTAGACATTGCTACCTTGCCAAACCCCAACTAAAACCATTCCTACCAATCCTAAAGAACACCTAGGGCAATATATGAGATTCTACAAAGATTCCATGCACTAGGGTAACTTTCCAGAAACCTGGAATGGAAAGGGCCAGATGGGCCCCTGGATCAGATAAGTCCTGAAAGGTAGAGAGGCCAGCCTCTCCAGAACATCAGCTAGTTTCATCTCCCTATCCCATATTACTGACAGCTCCTTCCAACATGAAAAAGTTAAAATGGGCATAGCCCAAATACCTCTAAAGGGCGGGATAGAAAAATCAAAGGTGATGGTGGAGTTATACAGACAAGATAGGCTTTAACAAACAAGTATGATTGCTGAATCGTTATATTGATATTTCTTTTAGTCTCCAGTATCTTAGTGTAGCTAGAATTAAAAGTCTAAAATTGTGGAATTGCAACCCATACCAAACTCTGAAATCTGTTCTATAACTAATTGTTGCGCTATGCTTTGAAATTTATTGCTTTTTTGTACTTATGTTATTTTTCACAAAAAAAAGGTCTATTGTGATGATAAAAAATATATATATATTTATTCCTTCTAGTCTCCAATGTTCTGGAGCAACCAGAAGGAAAAATCTAAGAGGATGGTGTGGTAGCCCATGACAAGCTCTGGGTTCTGTCCTGTAACTACTTGTTGAAGAGTGCTTTGAAAACTATTGCTTTTTTCTTTCTTTGCTTTGTATATATATCATATCACACAATTTAAAAAGTTAGAAAAAAACAATTACATTGTTCATGTAGTCAGGGGACCAATACACCCTTTCAGGATAGCCCTGAAGCTAGAATGCATTTTTGGTTGTTTTAACCTTAGAGGAAGGAAGGAGCTTCTATTCTAGATTGCTGACATTCCCATTTCTGGCGTTATTGCTCAATGTATTATTTCCTAAGGTTCTCTCTCAGGAGAAGCAGAGCTTCTTCTATACAGTCTTGGAGTTTCTGGCTAATGAAGTAGCAGTCTCCAATCCCCAAGATGAGTCCCATTACTATTCCCACACACTGTAAAGATGCTGGGTCTTGGGGGAGAGAATAAAATGAGATGGCACATGTAATCCAGAACAATGATCAGTAATGGGTAATTCCCTTCCCATTGCCCTTTCCCATATGACTCTCAAACTTTGAAATCTCAGAATATCTGAGAGAGCAGTGGCACCTTTAATGATCCATATTCTACAAAGAACAGTGTGGACTCTGAATAATGATTTGTTCTTTGAATTCATTCATCCATTCATTGAAGTTGTTCTTTCACTTGTGTTTGCAATAAATTTCAGTATAGCCTAGGCCAACCAACTCAGCCCTAAGCCCACTAGATGGGGATGCCGCCAATTGCCTACCAAATGTCAGAAGCCCAGCCCTATCTCCTTTCATAGTCTTTCTGGGAATCTCAACAGTGATGGGGAGGAGGGAGTCCCTCATATTGAATTCATGGTATGCTCACAGCTCTGCTCTCATTGTTGCTGGGGCTGAGCCCTATTTAGCTGGTGGCCTTCACTTCAACATCACCTCTTTTTGGAACCCTTATGCTTCAATATCATCCACACTGGACCACTGCTATGGATGACCTCATCCCCCATCTGTATCTAGAGCCAGAAGGAAAATGTCTTACTTTTCTCAGTTCCACTGTTAGAACCTTCAGCACAGTTTCTTAGATCCCAAATGAAACATTTTTTTGCATTTTACCAAACTGCCCTCTCCTCTCCAGGGAGCAGGCTTGGAGTGAATTCAAGCACAGCATTTTATCACACCCAGGACAACTGGCCTTTCCTTTTGGTTGGTCCAGCTGACCACAACTTACTCCTTCCTTCCTTCTGATAATCTCTACTCCCACCCCTATACTCCATTGTATCCCTTCCCCCCCCCCCCAAAAAAAACACGGTTCTTTGTCAGGGTCCCTCCAGAACACCAAGCAAATCGAAGAACAGGGCTGGAGGCAAAATAGAGATGGGTACCAGCAATAGGAAGTGCTACCATGCTGGAGCCTCAGCTTCAACCTCACCAATCCCACCACATGAATTTAATCCTCCCCTCTTTTAAACTCTAAAGTAATGAGATTGGTTTTTAGATGTTGCTTATGGATTTGGTCATAGACTTCATTACCAAATACACCTCGGTCATTATTATAGACCACGATCATCCTTGTTGTGGTTAGAGTTTTACACATTTATTCAAGAGTCCCACTGCATAAAAAAGAATCTCTAGTTTGTTAAGACATTTAATAAGATGGTGAGAGACTAATAACGATCAAAATAGCAAAATTTATTTAGCACTTTTTACGTTTGACACTGTACTAAACACCTTTTGTGGAATATCTAATTTAATGCTTTCAACAACTCTGTGAGAAAGGTACTAATAAAATCTCTCAGTGACAGATAAGAAAACGAAGGCTTAGAGAAGTTGAGCTATTTGTCCAAACTCACAAAATTAAGTGCTAAAGTCTAGATATAAACACAGATAGTTTGATTCTGAAGCCTGAATTCATAAGCATCACAATCGCCTCCTCACTACAATGCTCCTGTCTCCTAGATTTAATTCTTCTCTCCCACCAGAGTCATACTAATCTTTTCGGCATATCTTCCTGTAGTGTTTCTGCTGGGTTAATCAGCAGCGTCAAAAAGATCCTTTGTTTAATTGGGCTCATCCAACAAGCAGACAATTGGCCTATTGCTGGCATTTTATGGATATATTACCTCTCTGTCCCAAAACATCCTGTATCAACTATACTAGAACACTACAGTGACCACATGTTCTGGATTTTCCAGAGCAAGCCTGATTTCAATATTGTGAGTTATTTTAAATGCAAGCCACAAGACATTAGGGAAATTACAGAATATTCACATCCAAAATAGATCCCCTCTCTGCTTCTTCAATAGGTTCATATCCAAAATAGACCACCCGCCATCCCTGCTTCTTGCATCCAAAAGGGCCCCAAATTCCTTTGTCAGATTTCCTTTGTTAAAATCCCTCTGGTTCTGAAATTATGGCATGGTATCATGCTGATTAAGTAGTTTCAGTGCCCTCTTACTCGTGGCTGATGCTCATTTACACTTGAGCAAAGCCATCATGCCACATGGTACAATCACCACAGCTGAGGCAGAGTGTCTCCCAGTCAGGGACACTAGTGTTTAATTATCCTCCATGTACATATTGAGTGCAACCATCGCCACTGAGCCAATTCTTATTCATTATAGACTTTTGTTGGTACTAGTACTATTTTCCAGAGGTCTGATTTTCTCCCCCCAGAGAGCAGAGAGCAGACTGTCATAAAGCACGGAAGCAAGTCCTTACCACTCCCCAGGTCGTGCTGCTATATGGTGACACCAGGCCCTCCATAACCCTGGCCAGGTCACACAGACAGGAGGCCTAATTGGTGCCAGGAACACATGTGGTCAGGTAGTCTGTTGGTCCTGGAGTTTATAGACCCCACACTCCATCACCCAACCACCCATCCCATGCATATGTGTTTACACAACATTCCTCTATGTCATGGCCAAGAAATACAGAAAATATCCTTGGCCAAAAGCTATAGAGACCAACAGTTAGTTCCAAGTGATTGATTTTTGACTGAAGGCATGGATGACAGAGTTTTGTATCTTCTTCTAGATATCTACAACTATGTTCCAGGTAACCTTTGACAACTGAGCCCTTAACTGATGTCACTGGCTTCCTGAAAGCTGTCTCACTCAATTGGCTGCAGCATGGTGTTCATGATGCACCAGTACCAGGTTTTCCCACTTACTCTCCAATAACCCAGCATTTTGATATATTTTAAACATTTAGCTCTTCTGAATTAAAATTATATTCATTTCAAATTAAGCAGCATAAGTTAAAGTGTTGAATAAAAATCGAAGACTCTCTGTGTCGGAGTCAGAGGGAGAGAGAAGACCAGCCCAATGCCTCCAGAACAAGAGTTTCAGTCCCCGGGGAAGAGAGGGTGGAGGGCAGACAAATGGTCTGGGGAAACAACAGATTGAGGTGAGCATGACTTTATCTGGCCCCCACTGATCCATCATATAATTTCAAGCAAGTCCATCTTCTACACACCAGTTACCCTGTATGGCCGTGTAGTGAAGCAAGACCACTACAAGCTGTCAGCAATGAGCTGGGAGTAACAAAGGCAACACCAGAAGGGGAGCTGTGCAGTCAGAAACCCAGAAAACATTTGCAGGATGCCAAAGCCAAGCCTTTGTGGCAATGTGGAGTTTAGGGCTTGGCTGTGGTTAAACACTAAGAAAGCAAAAAAGAAAAAAATTGGGGGTGTGGGTGGTAAGCAAAATCCAGTGAGATGAAATGTGAGAAGCAAAATTGGCACATCTAAGATCAGACCTGGCAGGAGCCAGTAGGAATGCAGGTGATTGAGCATAAATGGGAAGTCAGTCCAGGTGAATTCCCATAAAGAGTCACTATTTTGGGGTAGTCTCTCTCACTGCACCCTCTCCCATAAGCAGCCACTATAATGTGTTTAATGTGCATCCTTTCATTTGTATATGTTCCTGGAAAATGTGCATTATGGTTTTGTGTAAATGTATTTCTCATTTGCATACATATTATGTTATAAAGCTCAGTTCCTTTTTTTAAAATTTTTAAAATTTTTTTACTTTTTTCAACGAGAATGCTGTTAAAATCCTTCTGCATTGCTATGTGTACATCCAGTCCTCTCTTTCTGTACTATAGTCCACTGTACTATAGTCCACTGTACTATAGTCCACGCCAGCATCCACCAAACCGGACTTTTTACTCCCCCGGTAAAGGTCACCCAGGTGGCCTCCAACTCCCAACCACCAAGAAACAGAGCTGTGAACATCCTCCCACATGCCACTGAGAATTTCTTTGAGATAAATACCGAAGAGTGGAATTGTTGGGTCACGGGGAACACCTATCCTTAACTTAACCAACTAATGTGAGCTGGCTCTTGAGAACGGCTGCCCAGTCTGCACACCCACCAGCAGGGCAAGGTGGATCCTTTATCTGGGGGGAGAGGGGTCTCTTCTGAAGGCCCAGGGCTCTGCTACTTGCAACTCATCTCTTTCTGTACTAGGAATCTGATACCAGTCAGACAGAATCCCAAAACTAGAGTAGTTCTCAAATTCATCTTTCCCAGATTGCCACATAAGTACTCTGAGAGAAAATCCATGTTTGCCCACAGCTGTGAAATGCTTACAGCTCCAACCTAAATGTACCCTCTTAATGGTCAGGATTTCAAGGCACAAAATAACCAAGGCATATTTTGAGGGAATGTGTTTCTAGTCTATTGGCTTCAATTTCCAACATTAACAGACACCTGTAATAAAGTGACTGTTTGAAAATCTATAAAGCATTAACTATAGCTTTATTAATCACATAAGATTCCGTGCCAACACTCTGTACTCTGTATTGATGTTTCTCTTAGTATATTTTGTTGCCTTTTTTTATAGTGATTTACCTTATTCCAGCTTTGATATTTTCCTTTTATTATTCTACTCTCTTCTAATTAAATATATGTATGTGAATAATTGCAATATAGGTATAGATTTGACACTGTCTTTATTGCCAAAAGCTTAAGGCATAAAACTATGTCTTGAATCTATGGTCCTGGGACACACTTAACCCTTTTTACTGTATCTCTCTCTGATTGTATTCCCTTCTCTCCTGCCTAGAAATGTCCACGATTCTGACTTCAGTGCTCTTCATTCTTCTTCATGACTTTATTCTTTCATTACAAAAGTGCTTGCTGCAGAAGCTTCTAGTTGTTCCGCAATAGCCATACTTACTATTTTACATAGTAATAGGATTTTTAAACGAGCACATGACAGCGTAGCCTCCTTGCAGGTGAATCTGGCCCTGTGAAAGAATTCTTATCAGTGATACATGAGAAGAATTGATGTGTGTCACTTTCAGGTCACATCCTTAAAAAGACATCATCTGTGTAACTCTTCCTTTTAACCCCATCCCACTGGCAGGATGAGAATGTGATTATAAGAGCTGGAGCATCATCTTGGATCATGAGATGGACATTGTATTCTGAGGATGACAGAGAATTCACATGGAAGGACTGCTTGCCTAGCCTTTCAAGTTGGAAAAATAAACTTCTCTTGTATATGCCACTACGTTATATATTAGACTAATTCACATATATATGTACAAGGGGCCAACATATATACATATAACCCACGGCTCAGCAGGTGTGCTAGTTTGAAAGAATGTATGTACTCTAGAAAATCCATGTTTTAATCCTAATCCCATTTTGTAAAGGCAGCCGTTTCTTCTAATCTCTATTCAGTACTGAATGTTTGAAACTCTAATTAGATCATCTCCCTGGAGATGTGACTCAGTCAGGACTGGTTGTTAAGATGGATTAGGTGGAGAGGTATCTCCATCCATTCCAGGTGAATCTTGATTAATTTACTGGAATCCTATAAAAGAGGAAACATTTTGGAGAAAGTGGGAGAATCTGAGAGAGGAGAGAACGCCACAGCACCACCAAGCAGAAAGTCCACCAGCCAGTGACCTTTGGAGATGAAGAAGGAAAATGCCTCCCAAGGAGCTTCATGAAACAGGAAGCCAGGAGAGAAAGCTAGCAGATGAAGCTGTGTTCGCCATGTGCCAGAGACAGAAGCCCTGACTGTGTTTGCTATGTGCCTTCTCACTTGAGAGAGAAACCCTGAACTCCATCGGCCTTCTTAAACCAAGGTATCTTTCCCTGGATGCCTTAGATTGGACAGTTCTATAGACTTGTTTTAATTGGGACATTTTCTCAGCCTGAGAACTAAACTAGCAACTTATTAAATTGACCCTTTTCAAAGCCATTCCTTTTCTGGTATATTGTATTCCGGCAGATAGCAAACTAGAACAGCAGGTCATATTGTCTCTGTTGCAACTATTCACATGTGCTGTTGTAGCACAAAAGCCAACTACAGACAAAACATAAACAAATGGGTGTGACTGTATTTCAATAAAACTTTATTTACAAAAATAGGCAGTCATTGGATCAAATTAGGCCCACAGGATATAGTTTGCCAACCCTTATACATAGTATCATTTACATGTTTTTAAACTTCATACAAAAGGCATGACATTTTATGTATCCTTCTGCTATCTGCCTTCCTCATTTAATATTATATCTTTGAGATTTATCCATGCTATTCATGTGAACTTAGTTCAGTCATTTCCATCACCAGATACTACAGCACTGAATGAATGTCTTACAGTTTCGTTTGTTCTCCTGTTGATGGTCACATAGGTTGTGTCTAATAATTTCATTCTCACAGACAACGCTGCAACCCACACTGATGCCTTCTTATGCATGTGTGAATATCTCAAGAATTCACATCTGGGATTGGAATTACTATATCCATAAGAGTACATTTTCAGCTTTACCAGCTGTTTCCGAACTTTCTCCCCATGACTGTACCAATTAAATCCTCTAGCAGTGTGTGATGTTTCCCCTTGCTCCACATTCCTGCCCATTCTTGTTATTATCTGACTTCTTAAAATTTGTCAATCTGATGGATTGGAAATGTATCTCACTAGGATTTCATTTTGCACTTACCTACTTACTAATGAGGTTGAGCATTTTCTCATGTTTTCAATGGTCATTTAGCCTTCTTTTTTGTAACTCCTTGCTCATATTCTTTGTCTCTCTTTCTTAAATTATTTGTGTTTTTTGCATTGATTTGTAGGAGTTTTTTTCATATATTCCACATATTAATTACTTATCTTTTATAAGCTGTACAAACATCTTTTCCCAGTCTAAAGCTTGAATTTTAATTTGTATTTTTATACATAAATAATTTTTATTTTAATATTGTCAAGTTTATTCAACTTCTTCTTTTGATTATTGCTTTTGGTATCTTATTTAAGAAATTCTTCCTAATTCCAAGGTCATGAAGATATTTTCTTATACATTCCTTCAAAACTATGAAGTTGTATTTTTCACATTTAGGTCTTTACATATCCTGGAATGGATTTTAATATAAGTGTGAATAGAGATAGAGTTTTTTTCCCATTATGAATAACCAGGTATTCCAGTGCCATTTTCTTTTAATAGCCTATACTTTCCTAACTGATTTGGAATGCACCTTGTGACTTATCAAATTTCCATATATTCATGGTTTTATTTCTTGGATCTCTTTTCAGTTTCTTTGGTCTATTTTCCTGTTTCTGTGCCCATACAAAACCATCTTAATCATTATACCTGTATAATAAACCTTGATTTCTGATAGATCAATTCCCTGATTGCTGTTGTTTCTTTTCAAAATTACCTTGGATAATCTTGGTCCTCCCTTTGTTCTCCAAAATAAATTTTAAAATCAGTTTACCAGGTTCTGTGAAAAAAAAGTTGTTGGGATTTTGCCTCTAATTGCAACCAATTTAAAGATTCATCTGGAGATAATTGACATCTTTACAATATCTGGTCTTCCTAACCACTCTATCTCTTGCACTCCCGCAGCATTTGATGATCATAATTTGAGACAAGTTTATGGCCAATTGAACTGCTGTAATCAAAGGTTGTTGATTAATGGTTCTATGTCAGTCCAGAGAAAAGTTTCTCCAGCCTTGCTCCAGGATTCTGTCTTTGGCTCTGTCCTTTTGAAAATACCTGTCAATCAATTATTTGTATGACACAAACCTTGTAGGGAAAACTTATACCATAGATGACATCATCAAATTTCAGAATGATTTGAAGTCTAAAATGCTTGGCCAAAGCCAACAAGATAAAAATCTAACAAGTATAAGAGCAAAGCCCAGCAACAAGTTCAGAAATTCATTTGCACAAAAGTCAAATGGTTACAGAGGCAGTACCGATTTGGCAGCAATTTTGTGAAAAGGATTTTCTGGCACAGAAGAGGCAATTAGGCCATCATTGATCACAAACCTAATATGAAGCAATAATATGATGTGGCCATTTAAAGAGCTAATGAAACTTATTAAGTTACAATATCCAGTTCATGTGAATTATGGGCTTCCTGTTCTCTGATGTAATTTGATCACATCCATACCACTTGCTCCATCTCTGAATACTACACTGACGTATCATAAGGGATCAAAAGAAGGATGCACAAAATGATGAGAGGTGTAGAAAGTTTTCCATCCAAGGCCTGGTTAAAGAGGCATTCATGCTATTATTGCTCTCATAATGATGGGACAAGGTAAAAAGCCACAGCTATCAGCTTGCATAGGAGAAAACTCTCTAACTTACCCTGAAGATGGCCCAGATAATGGGACAGTCAGGTGCAGGAGGTTGAGAAGTTTCTGCTGCTAGAGTAATAAAAGCAAAGGCTTAGTAGCCATCTCCCAGGTGTAATATAGACAAGATGTGACTTTTCATGTCCCCTTCATGATAAGTGACTATGTCTTTAAGATGACACTCTCATCTCTGCCTAGTCCAGCACAAATTTCTTCAATCGCAGATATGGGGAACAAACATACACAGGGAGGCAAGTGCAGGAACATACAGTAAATACAATCAGTTTTGCCCAGCTTAGGGAGGATCCCATCTACTTTTTTATTTAAAATAATGCATTCATGAAATAGTCTACATATTCAAAAATCACAGAGAACAATAAAGCAAATAACCATGTATCCACTACACAGAATTAGCAATTACTACACTTATCCATATTTGCTTAAGTATTTTTTTCAAGAAATGAAACATTATAGTGATGGTTAAAGGCTCTTCCCCATCCCAACCCATTTCTTATGAGACAATTCTTCTGAAATCTATATATATCCTTCTCATCTATGTACTTAAATCTTACTTCATATATTTCCACAAAAATATATAGTACTGTTTTACATGTTCTTAAAATGTATAGAAATGGTTTCATGCTATTTGTAATATTCTGCACTTGCTTATGTAGAAGACTACTATAAATGATGCTGCCACAATTATTTTTGTACACATCTCCTTGTATATTATGTTTATGTGAGAATGTCTGTAGGGTACATATACCTAGAAGGAGGATTTCTAGGTCACAGAATGTGTTAGTCAGGGTTTTCTAGAGAAACAGGAGAGATCTGTACATATGAGATTTATAAAGGTGTCTCATGCAACCATCAGAGTGAAAGAATCCAAAATCCTTAGGGCAGGCTGTGATAATGCCCAGTTGTCTGGTCAGGCAAGCACCGGCTCAAATGAACGGTCTAGATGAACTCCACAGGTGAGACTCGGCTGGCTGAAGAAGTAGTGAAAGATTCTCTCTTCTTCCTTAAAGCCTTCAACTGACTGGATTATCTCACTATGGGAGACTGCCTTAGTTGATCTCAGAAATAATCAGCCACAGATGCAATCAACTAACTGATGATTTAATCAACCAGCAATGAAATATCCTTGCAGCAACAATCAGGCCGGTGCCTGCCTGACCAGACAACTGGATATAATCATTTGACCAAGTTAACACCAGAACCTAGCCAGCACAGTCCACCCCTTGTCTATTTGGCAGCTATACACATCACCTTGAAACACATTTAATTTCCAAATAGAACACAATAACTGATATGTTTCACCTAACAACACTCAACTGTCCTACGTACAATCAGAAGCACACTACATCTCTTCAAAATAGGGTGGAAGTCCTTAAGTAACATTCACTTTTAAACTTCATAACCTATGATGTAAATACTATAACACAAACCATACAACTTATGTCATATGGTAAGAGGAAAACAAGATATTTGCTTATGTACAAATGCAAACATACTTAAAACAGAGAAGAAATATTCATATAATCATGGTCCTTGCTTCTGTAACTGGTCATGTGTCATAGTTCATATTTATCACTACCTTCTTCTATTACCCATTCCATGTTCCCTTTACCTTCAGCAAGCACTTTAGCTGGCCATGGTTCTTTGCCAGGTGGAGTGACCCAGACCTTCATTCCTGAAGTTTCTGGACCATTGGTAATCCTGCCTGGATTGGGTTGTCACAGTTTTCCATTGACTTTAATCACAGGGCCTGGTAACACTAAAAGATGCCCTAAAGGATCTCCTATATTCCAGGAACACTCTTTACCTCCATTGTGCAGTTGCAGTCCTGTTTCCCCCTTGATAGTCAGGATCAATCAGCACAGACCGAACAGTATTGATTCAGTGCCTGTTGAAGTTCAAGGTGGCCAGGTGGCAGACTTAATTTCCAGTTCAATAGAATCCTGGTAGAAGCACTCCTCCTTTTGGAACTAAGACCTATAAACCAGCAGAGCTTAAGGTTTCAGGGATAGGAAGCAAAAATTTTCCTAGTGGATCACTAGGAGTGATAGTGAGTGGTGCCACCCCCATTTCCACCCCTTGATTACTGGATCCATGGATACTGGCTATGGGAGAAACAGCCCCGTAGAGTAGATGTTGATTCAGAGCAAACACAGCCTCCTGGAGATCATTGCCCCAGCCCTGCAAGGTATTGCCACATAGTTGGCACCATAATTGGGCCTTCAAAAAGCCATTCCACCGTTCTATCAAAGCAGCTGCCTCTGGATGATGGGAAACATGAGCATGTGCCCACTTCCACACTTCATTCTCTGTAAAATGGGTTTCTTGATCAGAAGCAATGCTGTGTGGAACACCATGATGGTGAATAAGTCTACGTATGGTAGTTTTTGCAGAAGCACTGAATGCAGGGAATGCAAACCCATATCTGGAGTATGTGTCTATTCCAGTTAGAACAAATCACTGCCCCTTCCATGATGGATGTGGTCCAATGTAATCAACTTCCCACTAGGTAGCAAGCTGATCACCTTGGGGAATGGGGTCATATGGCGGACTGAGTGTGGGTCTCTGCTGCTGGCAGATTGGGCACTCAGCAGTGACTACAGCCAGATCGGCCTTCATGAGTGGAAGTCCATGTAGTGGAACCTCCATCCCTACCACCATGCTCACATTGTTCATGAGCCCATTGGACAATGGCAGGAGTGGCTGAGGGAAGAGGATGACTTGTATCCACAGGAGGGGTCATTTTATCTGCTTGTTATTAAAACCTTCCTCTGCTGAAAAAACCCTCTGGTGAGAATTCAAATGGGACACAAATATCTTCAAGTTCTTTGCCCACTCAGAAAGGTCTAATCACATACCTTTTCTCCAGACCTCTTTGTTACCAATTTTCCAATCATGCTCCTTCCAAGTCCCTGGCCATCCAGCCAAACCATTAGCAACAGCCGATGAGTCAGTATTAAAACACACCTCTTGACAGTTCTTCCAAGAAAATGAACAACCAAGTGTACTGCTCGAAGTTTCACCCACTGAGAGGATCTCCCCTAACCAATGTCCTTTAAGGACATCCCAGAATGGGGTTGTAGTGCTGCACTGTCCACTTCTAGGTAGTAACTGCATATCATGCAGAACCTGCAAACCAGGCCTGAGTTTTCTCTTTCTCAGTCAACATATCACTGGTCTGGGAAAGAGAAGGTAATGGGGCAGGATTGGGGGCCATGGGCATTTGGGCAACTTCCTCATGTAACCTACTTGTGCCTTCAGGACCTGCTTGAACCCTATCTCAAATATACCATTTCCATTTTATGATGGAGTGCTGTTTAATGGTTTAATGGTTTAAAGACAACACCCAGCTCATGATAGGCAACTCAGGTCTTATGGTAACTTGGTGGCCCACAGTTAAGCGTTCAGTCTCTTTAAGGATCTGTGCTGAAATTTTCCAATAAGGGCCTGCCAAAGGCTCCAGACAGCATCCCACTTGCCACTGATACTTCCAGCACCATTGGATCTTCTGAATAATATGGCCCAAGTGGCAGAGCAGCTTTCACAGCAGCCTGGTCTTGTCACAGAGCCTCCTCTCATTCTGGTCCCCACTCAAAACTAGCAGCTTTTCAGATCCCTCAGTAAATGGGCTGCAGTAGCACACCCAAATGAAGAATATGTTGTCTCAAAAATCCAAAGAGGCAAACTAGGTCTTATGCCCCTTTTTTGGTCAAAGGAGGAACCACCTTAGAAGGGATATCTCAGTATGCCCCATGCCACCAGACACCTAGAAATTTCACTGAAGTGGAAGGCCCCTGAATTTTTTATAGATTTATCTTCCATCCCCGACCCACAAATGCCTTACCAATTATCCTAGAGCAGTTGCTACTTCTTGCTCACTAGGTCCATTCAACATGATATCATCAATATAATGAACCAGTGTGATGTCTTGTGGGAAGGAGAAACTATCAAGGTCCCTGCAGACAAGATTGTGACATAGGGCTGGAGAGCTGATATACCCCTGAGGTAAGACAGTAAAGGTATACTGCTGGCCTTGCCAGCTGAATGCAAACTGTTTCTGGTGGTCTTTACTGGCAGCTATTGAGAAAAAAAGCATTCGCAAGGTCAATAGCTGCATACCAGGTACCAGGCGATGTGTTGATTTGCTCAAGTAATGATACCACATCTGGGATAGCAGCTGCAATTGGAGTCATCACCTAATTAAGTTTATGATAACCCACTGTCACCCTCCAAAACCCATCTGTTTTCTGCACAGGCCAAACAGGAGATTTGAATGGGGACGTGGTAAGAATCAGCACCCCTGTATCCTTCAAATCCTTAAGAGTGGCACTAACCCCTGCAGCCCTCTAGGAATACAGTATTGCTTCTGATTCACTATTTCGCTAAGTAGAGGCAGTTCTAGTAACTTCTATATGGCCTTTCCTACTTTAATAGCACTCACTCCTTGAGTCAGAGAACCAATGTGGGGATTCTGCCAGTTGATGACTTATGTCGATTTTAATTAAGCATTCTGGGAAATGACCACAGAATGAGCCCAGGGACCCATTGGACCCACTGTGAGATGGACCTGAGCTAAAACTCCATCAATCACCAGATCTTCATAAGCCCCCACTTTGACTGGTGGATCAGAGTGATGTTTTGGGTCTCCTGAAATTAGTGTCACTTCTGAGCCAGTGTCTAATAATGCCCCAAATATTTGATCATTTCCTTTTCCCCAGTACACAGTCACCCTAGTAAAAGGCCATAGATCTCCTTGGGAGGAAAGTTAACAGTGTAAATTTGGGGCAGTTTAAAAGGGTCCTTCCCCAAAGATATCTGGTCCTCCCCTCATTCAAGGGGCTCTGGGTCTGGAAATTGTCTCAAGTCTGGGAATTGATTAAGAAGCCATGATTCTCTGATTTTGTAATTCAAATTAGACTTCTGTTCACTTGACCTAGAATTCTTCTGCTTATACAGCTAAACAAGAATTTAGTAGACTGCCCATCTATTGTACTTCTAGGTACCCCATGAGCTACAAGCCAACATCACAAGTCTCTGTGAGTCAGATTATTTTGACTGCTGCTTTGAGCCTGCTGTCCATTATGGCGGCCACACACACCTTGTCTATGGTGATTGTCACCACATGATTTCTGCCAACTTGGACCTGATTATTCCCATTGTGCTTAAGGATTCTGGCTCAGTAACAGTTCCTACAGTAATATCTGACCTAAGGATTCTGGCTCAGTAACAGTTCCTACAGTAATATCTGACCTACGGAGAAGGGCAACTTCAGAGCTCTTCAGGGATGATGGAGCTAGTCACAGAAATTTATTTCTCAATGTTCTGCTGAAGGATGTGTCCTCTGGACATTCCTGTGGTATGTGAGCAGATCTTCCATGATAAATCCACTCTAACATTCCAATCTCTCTAAGCCTCTGGATCCCCTCATCTACATTATACTAGGGCAGTTCTGGCATTTCGACCTCAGGTTATATTGGCCACCTTTTGATCTGTTTTAGCCAAGCATCCAAACAAACTGTTAATGTCCTTTCCAACCCCTCAAGCTACAACATCGAATGGGGCATCTCTGCTTAGTGGTTCCATATCAATAAATTCAGATTGATCCAATTTTAGATTCCTTCCACCATTATCCTACACCCTTAATATCCATTTCCACACATATTCCCCTGATTTTTGTCTATATAGATTGGAAAACTCAAGCAGTTCTTTCGGAGTATAGCATACCTCCTCATAGATCACACTTTGTACCTCACCTTTTGGGACCTGTTGGGACTTTAGTCTAGTTACAGATCTTGAAGAAAAGAGGGGTGATGGGGGTGGGTCAGGAAAAGAAATAGAAGTGTCTTGCAAGCCAATCACCTCAGGCCATTCCCTTGCAGTTTCATCTGGTAAAAAAGGATTAGTCAGAGGAGTGAGAGCTATTTCCCCAGGAGAGGTGATCACAGGAAGTGAAGGGTTAATCTTGTTATACGGAGGTTGGTTTGCAGACTCCTCTGAGGAGATTGGAGGAAGCTGTTTTCTTAAGGTAGGCTAGAGGTCCAGAAGCTCTTTGGTCAGGGCAATCCATTACAGATCCATCTAGCAAAGGTTCAGCAGATTCCAGGGATCCTGTCTCCCCATCACCATCATTGTCAAGCCATATATCGCCATCCTATGTTGCAGGATCCATTCTTTTCCAATCAAAGCCCCTACTTTAACAGCAGACACTCTGTAAGGTTGAGATTTTAGTTTACATTGTAAATCTGCTACTCACACAATGAGGCTTTATATCTGCTGTTCAGAGATCTCGAGTCTGCAATCACAGGAAATAAGATTTTCTTTCAGGTCACATGGAAATGTTTATATTGTTCATACGGTGCTGAAGTTTTGAATTACAAGTTTGACTCATCCCTTTCCCTCATCACTGTATCCAGCATATCTAATAACAACCAACCAACATCATTATACCTTTTAATTCCACAAAACTCCATAAAGTGTCAAAAACATTCTCACCCAGAGCCTTGCCTCCTATAAGCATACAATTAGCAGAATCGAGTAGTGACATTTTGAGTATCTCTTTTGCCAACTCACCCCATGGACTGTCAGTGCCCACCCTTACAATGAGTTCTCTTTTCTATGTGAATTCACCTTTGTTCCTGCAAGCCACATCTTCATATGTCATCCAGATATTAAAAAAAAAAAAAAAGGACTACATCTTCTATTTCTTTGGTAAATTTCTCAATAATGCCTAGCACATGTATGCAAATGATACCCCAAGTTTTTATCAAAACATGTTTTATTTTCTCAGGCATTATAGGCATTTCCACAATAATTATCTTATTTATGTCATTTAATACTCACAGTAACCTTGAAAGATAAGTATGCTAACCCAATTACTGGTTAAGGAAAGTGAGGTTCAGTTATGTTAAGTGGCTTGACCACAGCTACTTGGAAACAGAACTAGAGTGAACCCAGGTACTGGGAATTGAATCATGTCCTCCACAAAGAAACCTGTTCAAGTCTTAATCCCTGGTCCTGTGGGGTGAACCCATTTGTAAGCAGGATCTTTGAGATGTTATCATTAGCTAAAGTGTGGACTCATTTGAGAATAATCTCTTTGAAGATCCTATTTAGATGAGGCCAAATTAAGCAGGGTGGGCCTTAATCTATATGACTGGAGTCCTTTTAAACAGAGGAAATTCAGACACAGTCAGTTCACAAAAGCCAGAAATCAGGAAACCAGAGGAACAGAGAAAAGGAGAGAGAGATGGCCAGAGGATTTCCAAAATGCAACAGACTCCGAGTAAAAGCAAGCCCAGCCAGTACTTTGATATTGAACTTCTAGCCACAAAAACCATGATAATAAATTCCTGTTGTTTAAGCCAGCCCCCTGTGTGGTATTTATCATAGCCATGCTGACAAAATAAGACACCGGGTCTGTAGACTCCAGGTTAATATTATTTCTGCAGTTGTCACCGTAGTTCACTCATTAACCTAAAGATCTGGAATTGAATTATTTAGGTTCAAACTCAAAGGAAATTTTCCAGAATTCCCCAAATCAACAACTGAGAATATATATTCATACATCAACCTAGGTACTTGGGAAGTGACTGCTAGTGGGGGTGGGGGGGCACGAGAGGCCATGGGGGTGTGGGGCGCGGCATGGAGCATAGACGTGTATGCAAAGGTTGCCAGAAAAAAAAGTATCACTCCATACATGTGGAGGGAAAACTTGCGGATTTTCCAACCCCGTAGAAAGTACAGTAGTTTTCAAACACAGGTGGCAACTAAGCCAAAGACAGAAACGGCCTCAAAATTGTCTGCCATGGGCAACATAACACAGTTCAGGCTCTGGTCCTCTGTTTATATGCAGCCTGCTGTCTTCAGGGCCTCACAGCCTAAGGTACCTGAGCAAGGACCACAGACGCGGAGGGAGAGAGGACAAGTCAGGTTCAAGGAGAGCCCCGCCACCACCCTGACCCACCTCTCCCCATCTTTTGAGCTCCAGGATGAAGACTATCTGAAGATGATGGTCTGGGATAGACCCTCCCTGAGAAAGCGGGGGGGGGGGGGGGCACTGAAAGGCTACAGGTGAACATGGGCCAGCAGATCGTGCTAGAATACAACGAAGTGTATCTGGCTCTGAAAACTGGAGGAAGGGATTCTTCTGTAGCAAACAATTTTAATGAAAACTCTGAATCTACTGTTGCTGAACCAGGAAGACGATACAATCATGCTATGGGCTTGCTGCCTGAGTCATC
Organism: Tamandua tetradactyla; assembly: GCF_023851605.1. Classification (NCBI taxonomy): domain Eukaryota; kingdom Metazoa; phylum Chordata; class Mammalia; order Pilosa; family Myrmecophagidae; genus Tamandua; species Tamandua tetradactyla. The sequence continues at coordinate 173,844,290 of NC_135327.1, read as the reverse complement.
CACTCCATCCTCCCCCCTTTAAAAGTAGGAGTGGTAGGTAGAAAATTCTAATATTTTTTCATTAATTGTCTTTAACAACTTAGCTTTCTCTAAACAAACACTACAACTCAGTGGTCCTCTCCTTTCTCCTGGGATCTTTCCTCCCCATTCACCCACTCTTACCCCCTTTCTTCTCTGCTTCCTTGGTCTCCTGTACCCTGAGGGGAAACAAAGGGATGACATAAAGGAACAGTAGAGATGAGCCCCACAGAATGACATTGGAATGTGGCTCAATCTGTCCTGGTCTTCAAGGCCTTCTCTAGTGCCTTCCGTAGACAGGAAAAAGTCAAACAAAACCTCCAAATTTTCAATTTTCAGTTAAATGCAGTTCTCTCTTATGTCCTCTTCTCTCTCATTCAACAGCTAAACATAAAATTAGGAAAGCTTAAGAAAATTGAAAAACTGGGATATGTCAATCAACAAGCAAATATCTTAGAGGTCAATCCATGAGATAATTATACTCTGCTTAGGTAGAAAGGATTGATACATAAGAACTATATATTGTATTAATAATAAGTTGTATCAATTCTGGATCCCACCAGTGAACACAGATGTCAGTCTCTCTGACCCTCAGTTTTCACCTATGTAAGATTGGAGAGAGGGTGGGAGGATGATAGTTCCCCTACCTCCCACGATTACCTGAGATAATAGGTTTCTGAAGAGCTGTCAGAAAGGTTGAGTGAGGGACCCAACTTGCTTCTGAGCCCCATCTCATCTGCACCCCACCTCCCAGGATATGTACCTAAAATTTCCAAGAACAGAACTTGAACCAGTGTTTATGTGGGTTAGTGTTGGATGAATGACAGAAGGAAGGGAGGTGGGATGGAAGAATCCAAACAAAATGATAACAGCAACAAAGAAAACAAACACAAATGAGCTCTACAAATGCATGAGCACATTCCGTGTTTATAATATATGCACAGTAGGTGTGATGTGTGTATGCACCACCTTCAAATACTAGCTCCCACTGAGCACCTCCTGCCGCCTGCATTCCATGTCTCTTTCACTCAGCTTCCTGCCGTGCATAACACATCATGGGTGTTCAGTTGACAATAATTACACAGCCTTTGAAGCAGGTTAGAATGGCCACAGAGGGTAGTTTTGAAGTCAGGGACCAAAACAGGTTTGGCTCTGAAAAGGGCAAGCAGAAACCTGGTGGCCAGAAGGCCAGGAGGCCTCAACAAACCTGTCCATGGTCCTCTGTATTGCAGGGAGGGACAGCTCAGGATGCCCTGCTGTAATTTGTCCCTTCTGTTCCATGTCCCTTCTGTTTCATCGCACTTTATTAATGATACTTCAACTGAACCTGGAAAACAGCTTTTTGACAGTTTTTATTCCATCTAGAGGCCCTGGGGTAAAACAAAGAGGTAGAGGCCTTGTGCTGCATCGTAAAGGGCCACCCCAAGCAATACCCAGCTCCTGCTACCCTACAGAGATGTCTGAGGCTGGTCTGCAGGGGGTCATTGTAATTCAGGTCACCAGTTGGTAATTTCTGTTTATCTGGCAAATAAGATTCCTAGATAAGTCCCTGTTACTCTGTCAGGCTTTTTTTTCCAGACTAAGAGGCATCAAAGCTACTCACGCCTCAGGATAGATGGGATGTCTGTGTGTTATTTAATCATCCCTTCTCCCTGCATCTATCTACTTTGTGATCAGAATGGCTTAGGGACCGTAGGCCTCAGGCTACCTACTGGCATGTTCAGTAGCAACTGGAAGTGAACAGGGAATGCCCGCCTTTCTGCAAAAAAAAAAAAAACACTTTCTTATGTTACCTGGTAATAACAACAATAATAGCAGTTAATACTTATATAGTCTTTACTCTGCGCTGGTTTTTCTTCCAACTGTACTTTTTATATTAACTACTTGACCCTCATCCTTATCTTATGAGGGTTGCCCTTAGGCTGCCTATTTCAGAGGTTAGGTAAAGCTCAGGGCTATTTATAGTTTATATTCAATGATCAAGAAGCCCATGAGATCAAAAGGATAAGTAGCCAAGGATAGATTTCAATGCTGTTTTGATAGATGGAGAAATTTTATATTCGGTGAGGTCTGGGATGCTGGGGATGGAATCATCCCTGGGCCTCTCATGTATCTTGGGTCGGCAGAGGCTAGCCCTGACTACCTTGATCAGGCCTTGTGTGACAGAATTGCAGTGGCTATGGTAGCATGGTTTGGGGACCTTTGTCTGCCTCATGGTGAACACAACATAAATCATCCCAGACTAAGGCTGACTACTTATGAAGAACCTGCTTCTACCTTTACCTGTTAAACACATTCACATCATTCTCCTTCAAGTTAAATTGGAGCTCAGCATCTCGGGTTTCTATTTTTCCCTCTCAGTCAAGATAAAGCAGCCTGCCACCATCTGTGGCACAGCATCACCTTGTATATTCAAGAAGGTTCATATCAGCTCCCGGACAACTGGCCACTGTACTGGCCAAAGCCTGCAGAGTGCATGGTTGCTGGATCAGCCTTAAGCACTCTGAGCAAGGCAGTGAGGTGGTTTGGCAGGCTGGGCAGTCACCATGGAACCAAAGCAAGGAAGAATTATATTTTCCAGCCTCAGGGCCCAAGGTGCATCCTTGACAGGGCAATGTCAGGAGCCTAGAAGGTTATTAAGACAGCCCTGCTCTCTGAAGCCTGTGGACATAGCAGCAAGGTACTGTGCAGAGCTGGAGGTGCACTGACAGCAGCCTGAGGGCTTCTGTTGCTGATTTCTTTTTTTGGGCTACAGCACCAAAGACCTCCTATTCAGGCCCTGACTGTTTGCCTGGCCAGCCCTGTGGATTGAAAGGGTCTTGCTGAGCAATGATGAGACTCCATCAGGCCCCTTCAGAACACAGGATCTCAAACTTACCAAGACATAAATAGTCACGTGTGGCACTGGGAGAAAATATTGTCAAAACACATATCTGTTATAGGACTTGTATCCAAAATACATAAAGAACTCTTAAACTCAACAACAGGAAAACAAACAATCCAATTAAAAAAAATTGATAAAAGATCTGAACAGACAACTCACTAAAAAAAATATACAGATGGCAAATAAACATATGAAGAGACATTTAACGTCATATGTCAAATAAGATTCCTAGATAAGGGAACTGCAAATTAAAACACCCGTTAGAATGTCTAAAATCCAAAACACTGGCAACATCAAATGCTAGCAAGGATATGGAAAACAGAACTCTCCTTCATTGCTGGTGGAAATGCAAAATGGTACAGCTACTTTGGAAGGTGGTTTGTCAGCTTCTTATAGTTAAACATAGGCTTACCATACAATCCAGAAATTATACTCTTAGGAATTAGCCCAAACGAGTTGAATACTTATGCCCACACAATAGCAGGTCCATGAATGTTTATGGTAGCCCCATTCATAAAGGCCAAAAACTGGAAGCACCAAGATGTCCTTCAATAAGTGAAGGACAATCTGTGGTATATCC